>NC_072391.2:38217500-39467500 GCF_028885625.2 Pongo pygmaeus | reverse complement strand
TGAAATATTCTTTTAGCAGAATCTGCAAGTGGATATTTGGAGTGCTATCAGGCCAACACTGGAAAAGGAAATATCTTCACATAAAAACTAGACAGAAGCATTCTCAGAAATATCCCAGTGCTTTATGCATTCAGCTCACGGAGTTGAGGCTTCCTTTGGATAGCACAGGTTTGAAACGCTCTTCTTGTAGATTCTGCAAGTGGATATTTGGAGTGCTTTCAGGGCTACCCAGGAAAAGGAAATACCTTCACATAAAAACTAGACGGAAGCATTCTCAGAAACTTCCCTGTGTTTTATGCATTCAACCCACAGAGTGGAAGCTACCTATCAATAGCAAAGTTTTGAAACACACTTTTTTTAGAATCTGCAAGTGGATATTTGGAGAACATTGAAGCCTATGCTGGAAAAGGAAACCACTTCACATAAAAACTAGATTGAAGCATTCTCAGAAAACTCCTTGTGATGTGTGCATTCAACCCACAGACTTGAACGTGACTTTTGATAGATCAGCTTTGAAACACTCTTTTTGTAGAATCTGCAAGTGGTTATTTGGAGCGCTTTGAGGCCTATCCTGCAAAAGGAAATATCTTCACTTAAAAACTAGACAGAAGCATTCTCAGAAACTTCTTTGTGATGAGAGCATTCAACTCACAGAGTTGAACCTTCCATTTCATAGGACAGTTTTGAAACTCTCTTTGTGTAGGGTCTACAAGTCGATATTTGAAACGTTTTCAGGCCTATCCTGGAAAAGGAAATATCTTCACATAAAAACTAGACACAAGCTTTCTCAGAAACTTCTTGCTGATGTGTGCATTCAACTCACAGTATTGAAACTTCCTTTTGATAGAGCAGTTTTGAAACCGTCTGTAAGTAGGATCTGCATGTGGGTATTCGGATTGCTATGAGGCCAACACCGGAAAAGGAAATATCTTCACATAAAAAGTAGACAGAAACATTCTCAGAAATATCCCAGTGCTTTATGCCTTCAGCTTGCAGACTTGAACCTTCCTTTGGATAGCACAGTTTTGAAACACGCTTCTTGTAGAATCTGCAAGTGGATATTTGGAGTGCTTTCAGGCCTACCCAGGAAAAGGAACTCTCTTCACATAAAAACTAGACGGAAGCATTCTCAGAAACTTCCCCGTGTTTTATGCATTCAACCCACAGAGTGGAACCTTCCTTTGGATAGTGCAGTTTTGAAACACTCTTTTTGAAGAATCTGCAAGTGGATATTTGGAGAATTTTGAAGCCTGTGCTGGAAAAGGAAACCACTTCACATAAAAACTAGATTGAAGCATTCTCAGAAACTACTTTGGGATGTGTGCATTCAACCCACAGACTTGAACCTGACTTTTGGTAGAACAGCTTTGAAACACTCTTTTTGCAGAATCTGCAGGTGTATATTTGGAGCACTTTGAGGCCTATGCTGGAAAAGGAAATATCTTCACAGAAAAACTAGACAGAAGCATTCTCAGAAACTTCTTCCTGATGAGTGCATTCAACTCACAGAGTTGAACCTTCCTTTTCATAGAGCAGTTTTGAGGCCTTCTTTTCGTAGTGTCTGCAAGTCGATATTTGGAACACTTTCAGGCCTATCCTTGACAAGGAAATATCTTCGCATAAAAATTAGACAGAAGCATTCTCAGAAACTTCTTCCTGATGTGCGCATTCAACTCACAGTGTTGATCCTTCTTTTTGATAGAGCAGTTTTGAAACACACTTTTAGTAGAATCGCAAGTGGATAGTTTGAGAGCTTTGTTGCCTTCACTGGAAAAGGAAATATCTTCACATAAAACGAGACAGAAGCATTCTCAGAAGCTTTCCTGTTCTTTATGCACTCAACTCACAGAGTAGAACGTTGCTTTTGATAGAGCAGGTTTGATACACTCTTTTAGTAGAACCTGCAAGTGGATATTTGGAGCGCTTTGAGGTCTATGCTGGAAAAGGATATAACTTCACATAAAATCTAGATTGAAGCATTCTCAGTAACTACTTTGTGATGTCTGCATTCAACTCACAGACTTGAACCTTCCTTTGGAAAGAGCAGTTTTGAAACACTTTCTTTGTAGAATCTGCAAGTGGATATTTGGAGCGCTTTGAGGCCTATGCTGGAAAAGGAAATATTATCCCATTAAAACTAGATAGAAGCATTCTCAGAAACTTGTTTGTGATGAGTGCATTCAACTCACAGAGCTGAACCTTCCTTTTGCTAGAAAAGTTCTGAAACACTCTTTTTCTAGAATCAGCAAGTGGCTATTTGGAGCGATTTCATACCTGTTCTGGGAAAGAAAATATCTTCACATAACAACTAGGAAGAAGCATTCTCAGAAACTCCTTTGTGTTGAGTGCATTCAACTCACAGAGTTGAACCTTCCTTTTGATAGAGCAGTTTTGAAGCCCCCTTTCTGTACCATCTGCAAGTAGAAGATTGGGAGCGCTTTGAGGCCTATGCTGGAAAAGGAAATATCTTCACATAAAAGCTAGACAGAAGCATTCTCAGAAACTTTCCTGTTCTTTGTGCATTCAACTCACAGAGTGGAACGTTGCTTTGGATAGAGCAGTTTTGAAACACTCTTTTAGTAGAATCTGCAAGTGGATATTTGGAGCGCTTTGAGGCCTATGCTGGAAATGGAAATAACTTCACATAGAAACTTAATTGAAGCATTGTCAGAAACTTCTTTGTGATGTGTGCTTTCAACTCACACAGCTGAAATTTCCTTTCATAGAGCAGTTTTGAAACACCCTTTTTTGTGGAATCTGCAACTGGATATTTGGTGGGATTGCGACCTCTTCTGTAAAAGGAAATACATTCGCATGAAAACTAGACAGAAGATTTCTCAGAATCTTCTTTGTGATGAGGGCATCCAAGTCACACAGTTGCACCTTCCTTTTGATAGAACAGTTTCGAAAGACTCTTGTTATAGAATCTGCAAGTGGATATTTGGAGCGCTTTGAGGCCTATGCTGGAAAAGGATATATCTACTCATAAAAACTAGACAGAGGCATTCTCAGAAACTTCTTTGTGATTCATGCGTTCAACTCACAGACTTGAATCTTCCTTTGGAACGTGCAGTTTTGAAACACTCTTCTTGTAGAATCTGCAAGCGGATATTTGGAACAGTTTGAGGCCTGCCCCGGAAAAGGAAACATCTTCACCTAAAAAGTAGACAGAAGCATTCTCAGAAACTTCCTCCTGTTGAGTGCATTCAACTCACAGCCTTGAACCTTCCTTTTGATAGAACAGTTTGGAAGCACTCTTTTGGTAGAATGTGCAAGTGTTTATTTGGAGCACCTTGAGGACAAAGCTGGAATAGGGGTTATCTTCACATAACAACTAGACAGAAGTGTTCTCAGAAACTTCTCTGTGTTGAGTGCTTTCAACTCACAGAGTTGAACCTTCCTTTTCATAGAACGGTTTTGAAACACTCTTTTTGTAGAATCTGCAAGTCGATATTTGGACCACTTTCAGGCCTATCCTGGAAAAGGAAATATCTTCACATAAAAACTAGACAGAAGCATTCTCAGAAACTACTTTGTGATGTGTGCACTCAACTCGCAGAGTTGAACCTTTCTTTCGATTGAGCAGTTTTGAAATATTCTTTTAGCAGAATCTGCAAGTGGATATTTGGAGTGCTATCAGGCCAACACTGGAAAAGGAAATATCTTCACATAAAAACTAGACAGAAGCATTCTCAGAAATATCCCAGTGCTTTATGCATTCAGCTCACGGAGTTGAGGCTTCCTTTGGATAGCACAGGTTTGAAACGCTCTTCTTGTAGATTCTGCAAGTGGATATTTGGAGTGCTTTCAGGGCTACCCAGGAAAAGGAAATACCTTCACATAAAAACTAGACGGAAGCATTCTCAGAAACTTCCCTGTGTTTTATGCATTCAACCCACAGAGTGGAATCTACCTATCAATAGCAAAGTTTTGAAACACACTTTTTTTAGAATCTGCAAGTGGATATTTGGAGAACATTGAAGCCTATGCTGGAAAAGGAAACCACTTCACATAAAAACTACATTGAAGCATTCTCAGAAAATTCCTTGTGATGTGTGCATTCAACCCACAGACTTGAACGTGACTTTTGATAGATCAGCTTGGAAACACTCTTTTTGTAGAATCTGCAAGTGGTTATTTGGAGCGCTTTGAGGCCTATCCTGCAAAAGGAAATATCTTCACTTAAAAACTAGACAGAAGCATTCTCAGAAACTTCTTTGTGATGAGAGCATTCAACTCACAGAGTTGAACCTTCCATTTCATAGGACAGTTTTGAAACTCTCTTTGTGTAGGGTCTACAAGTCGATATTTGGAACGTTTTCAGGCCTATCCTGGAAAAGGAAATATCTTCACATAAAAACTAGACACAAGCATTCTCAGAAACTTCTTGCTGATGTGTGCATTCAACTCACAGTATTGAAACTTCCTTTTGATAGAGCAGTTTTGAAACCGTCTGTAAGTAGGATCTGCATGTGGGTATTCGGACTGCTATGAGGCCAACACCGGAAAAGGAAATATCTTCACATGAAAAGTAGACAGAAACATTCTCAGAAATATCCCAGTGCTTTATGCCTTCAGCATGCAGACTTGAACCTTCCTTTGGATAGCACAGTTTTGAAACACGCTTCTTGTAGAATCTGCAAGTGGATATTTGGAGTGCTTTCAGGCCTACCCAGGAAAAGGAACTCTCTTCACATAAAAACTAGACGGAAGCATTCTCAGAAACTTCCCCGTGTTTTATGCATTCAACCCACAGAGTGGAACCTTCCTTTGGATAGTGCAGTTTTGAAACACTCTTTTTGAAGAATCTGCAAGTGGATATTTGGAGAATTTTGAAGCCTGTGCTGGAAAAGGAAACCACTTCACATAAAAACTAGATTGAAGCATTCTCAGAAACTACTTTGGGATGTGTGCATTCAACCCACAGACTTGAACCTGACTTTTGGTAGAACAGCTTTGAAACACTCTTTTTGCAGAATCTGCAGGTGTATATTTGGAGCACTTTGAGGCCTATGCTGGAAAAGGAAATATCTTCACAGAAAAACTAGACAGAAGCATTCTCAGAAACTTCTTCCTGATGAGTGCATTCAACTCACAGAGTTGAACCTTCCTTTTCATAGAGCAGTTTTGAGGCCTTCTTTTCGTAGTGTCTGCAAGTCGATATTTGGAACACTTTCAGGCCTATCCTTGACAAGGAAATATCTTCGCATAAATATTAGACAGAAGCATTCTCAGAAACTTCTTCCTGATGTGCGCATTCAACTCACAGTGTTGATCCTTCTTTTTGATAGAGCAGTTTTGAAACACACTTTTAGTAGAATCGCAAGTGGATAGTTTGAGAGCTTTGTTGCCTTCACTGGAAAAGGAAATATCTTCACATAAAACGAGACAGAAGCATTCTCAGAAGCTTTCCTGTTCTTTATGCACTCAACTCACAGAGTAGAACGTTGCTTTTGATAGAGCAGGTTTGATACACTCTTTTAGTAGAACCTGCAAGTGGATATTTGGAGCGCTTTGAGGTCTATGCTGGAAAAGGATATAACTTCACATAAAATCTAGATTGAAGCATTCTCAGTAACTACTTTGTGATGTCTGCATTCAACTCACAGACTTGAACCTTCCTTTGGAAAGAGCAGTTTTGAAACACTTTCTTTGTAGAATCTGCAAGTGGATATTTGGAGCGCTTTGAGGCCTATGCTGGAAAAGGAAATATTATCCCATTAAAACTAGATAGAAGCATTCTCAGAAACTTGTTTGTGATGAGTGCATTCAACTCACAGAGCTGAACCTTCCTTTTGCTAGAAAAGTTCTGAAACACTCTTTTTCTAGAATCAGCAAGTGGCTATTTGGAGCGATTTCATACCTGTTCTGGGAAAGAAAATATCTTCACATAACAACTAGGAAGAAGCATTCTCAGAAACTCCTTTGTGTTGAGTGCATTCAACTCACAGAGTTGAACCTTCCTTTTGATAGAGCAGTTTTGAAGCCCCCTTTCTGTACCATCTGCAAGTAGAAGATTGGGAGCGCTTTGAGGCCTATGCTGGAAAAGGAAATATCTTCACATAAAAGCTAGACAGAAGCATTCTCAGAAACTTTCCTGTTCTTTGTGCATTCAACTCACAGAGTGGAACGTTGCTTTGGATAGAGCAGTTTTGAAACACTCTTTTAGTAGAATCTGCAAGTGGATATTTGGAGCGCTTTGAGGCCTATGCTGGAAATGGAAATAACTTCACATAGAAACTTGATTGAAGCATTGTCAGAAACTTCTTTGTGATGTGTGCTTTCAACTCACACAGCTGAAATTTCCTTTCATAGAGCAGTTTTGAAACACCCTTTTTTGTGGAATCTGCAACTGGATATTTGGTGGGATTGCGACCTCTTCTGTAAAAGGAAATACATTCGCATGAAAACTAGACAGAAGATTTCTCAGAATCTTCTTTGTGATGAGGGCATCCAAGTCACACAGTTGCACCTTCCTTTTGATAGAACAGTTTCGAAAGACTCTTGTTATAGAATCTGCAAGTGGATATTTGGAGCGCTTTGAGGCCTATGCTGGAAAAGGATATATCTACTCATAAAAACTAGACAGAGGCATTCTCAGAAACTTCTTTGTGATTCATGCGTTCAACTCACAGACTTGAATCTTCCTTTGGAACGTGCAGTTTTGAAACACTCTTCTTGTAGAATCTGCAAGCGGATATTTGGAACTGTTTGAGGCCTGCCCCGGAAAAGGAAACATCTTCACCTAAAAAGTAGACAGAAGCATTCTCAGAAACTTCCTCCTGTTGAGTGCATTCAACTCACAGACTTGAACCTTCCTTTTGATAGAACAGTTTGGAAGCACTCTTTTGGTAGAATGTGCAAGTGTTTATTTGGAGCACCTTGAGGACAAAGCTGGAATAGGGGTTATCTTCACATAACAACTAGACAGAAGTGTTCTCAGAAACTTCTCTGTGTTGAGTGCTTTCAACTCACAGAGTTGAACCTTCCTTTTCATAGAACGGTTTTGAAACACTCTTTTTGTAGAATCTGCAAGTCGATATTTGGACCACTTTCAGGCCTATCCTGGAAAAGGAAATATCTTCACATAAAAACTAGACAGAAGCATTCTCAGAAACTACTTTGTGATGTGTGCACTCAACTCGCAGAGTTGAACCTTTCTTTCGATTGAGCAGTTTTGAAATATTCTTTTAGCAGAATCTGCAAGTGGATATTTGGAGTGCTATCAGGCCAACACTGGAAAAGGAAATATCTTCACATAAAAACTAGACAGAAGCATTCTCAGAAATATCCCAGTGCTTTATGCATTCAGCTCACGGAGTTGAGGCTTCCTTTGGAAAGCACAGGTTTGAAACGCTCTTCTTGTAGATTCTGCAAGTGGATATTTGGAGTGCTTTCAGGGCTACCCAGGAAAAGGAAATACCTTCACATAAAAACTAGACGGAAGCATTCTCAGAAACTTCCCTGTGTTTTATGCATTCAACCCACAGAGTGGAAGCTACCTATCAATAGCAAAGTTTTGAAACACACTTTTTTTAGAATCTGCAAGTGGATATTTGGAGAACATTGAAGCCTATGCTGGAAAAGGAAACCACTTCACATAAAAACTACATTGAAGCATTCTCAGAAAATTCCTTGTGATGTGTGCATTCAACCCACAGACTTGAACGTGACTTTTGATAGATCAGCTTTGAAACACTCTTTTTGTAGAATCTGCAAGTGGTTATTTGGAGCGCTTAGAGGCCTATCCTGCAAAAGGAAATATCTTCACTTAAAAACTAGACAGAAGCATTCTCAGAAACTTCTTTGTGATGAGAGCATTCAACTCACAGAGTTGAACCTTCCATTTCATAGGACAGTTTTGAAACTCTCTTTGTGTAGGGTCTACAAGTCGATATTTGGAACGTTTTCAGGCCTATCCTGGAAAAGGAAATATCTTCACATAAAAACTAGACACAAGCATTCTCAGAAACTTCTTGCTGATGTGTGCATTCAACTCACAGTATTGAAACTTCCTTTTGATAGAGCAGTTTTGAAACCGTCTGTAAGTAGGATCTGCATGTGGGTATTCGGACTGCTATGAGGCCAACACCGGAAAAGGAAATATCTTCACATAAAAAGTAGACAGAAACATTCTCAGAAATATCCCAGTGCTTTATGCCTTCAGCATGCAGACTTGAACCTTCCTTTGGATAGCACAGTTTTGAAACACGCTTCTTGTAGAATCTGCAAGTGGATATTTGGAGTGCTTTCAGGCCTACCCAGGAAAAGGAACTCTCTTCACATAAAAACTAGACGGAAGCATTCTCAGAAACTTCCCCGTGTTTTATGCATTCAACCCACAGAGTGGAACCTTCCTTTGGATAGTGCAGTTTTGAAACACTCTTTTTGAAGAATCTGCAAGTGGATATTTGGAGAATTTTGAAGCCTGTGCTGGAAAAGGAAACCACTTCACATAAAAACTAGATTGAAGCATTCTCAGAAACTACTTTGGGATGTGTGCATTCAACCCACAGACTTGAACCTGACTTTTGGTAGAACAGCTTTGAAACACTCTTTTTGCAGAATCTGCAGGTGTATATTTGGAGCACTTTGAGGCCTATGCTGGAAAAGGAAATATCTTCACAGAAAAACTAGACAGAAGCATTCTCAGAAACTTCTTCCTGATGAGTGCATTCAACTCACAGAGTTGAACCTTCCTTTTCATAGAGCAGTTTTGAGGCCTTCTTTTCGTAGTGTCTGCAAGTCGATATTTGGAACACTTTCAGGCCTATCCTTGACAAGGAAATATCTTCGCATAAATATTAGACAGAAGCATTCTCAGAAACTTCTTCCTGATGTGCGCATTCAACTCACAGTGTTGATCCTTCTTTTTGATAGAGCAGTTTTGAAACACACTTTTAGTAGAATCGCAAGTGGATAGTTTGAGAGCTTTGTTGCCTTCACTGGAAAAGGAAATATCTTCACATAAAACGAGACAGAAGCATTCTCAGAAGCTTTCCTGTTCTTTATGCACTCAACTCACAGAGTAGAACGTTGCTTTTGATAGAGCAGGTTTGATACACTCTTTTAGTAGAACCTGCAAGTGGATATTTGGAGCGCTTTGAGGTCTATGCTGGAAAAGGATATAACTTCACATAAAATCTAGATTGAAGCATTCTCAGTAACTACTTTGTGATGTCTGCATTCAACTCACAGACTTGAACCTTCCTTTGGAAAGAGCAGTTTTGAAACACTTTCTTTGTAGAATCTGCAAGTGGATATTTGGAGCGCTTTGAGGCCTATGCTGGAAAAGGAAATATTATCCCATTAAAACTAGATAGAAGCATTCTCAGAAACTTGTTTGTGATGAGTGCATTCAACTCACAGAGCTGAACCTTCCTTTTGCTAGAAAAGTTCTGAAACACTCTTTTTCTAGAATCAGCAAGTGGCTATTTGGAGCGATTTCATACCTGTTCTGGGAAAGAAAATATCTTCACATAACAACTAGGAAGAAGCATTCTCAGAAACTCCTTTGTGTTGAGTGCATTCAACTCACAGAGTTGAACCTTCCTTTTGATAGAGCAGTTTTGAAGCCCCCTTTCTGTACCATCTGCAAGTAGAAGATTGGGAGCGCTTTGAGGCCTATGCTGGAAAAGGAAATATCTTCACATAAAAGCTAGACAGAAGCATTCTCAGAAACTTTCCTGTTCTTTGTGCATTCAACTCACAGAGTGGAACGTTGCTTTGGATAGAGCAGTTTTGAAACACTCTTTTAGTAGAATCTGCAAGTGGATATTTGGAGCGCTTTGAGGCCTATGCTGGAAATGGAAATAACTTCACATAGAAACTTGATTGAAGCATTGTCAGAAACTTCTTTGTGATGTGTGCTTTCAACTCACACAGCTGAAATTTCCTTTCATAGAGCAGTTTTGAAACACCCTTTTTTGTGGAATCTGCAACAGGATATTTGGTGGGATTGCGACCTCTTCTGTAAAAGGAAATACATTCGCATGAAAACTAGACAGAAGATTTCTCAGAATCTTCTTTGTGATGAGGGCATCCAAGTCACACAGTTGCACCTTCCTTTTGATAGAACAGTTTCGAAAGACTCTTGTTATAGAATCTGCAAGTGGATATTTGGAGCGCTTTGAGGCCTATGCTGGAAAAGGATATATCTACTCATAAAAACTAGACAGAGGCATTCTCAGAAACTTCTTTGTGATTCGTGCGTTCAACTCACAGACTTGAATCTTCCTTTGGAACGTGCAGTTTTGAAACACTCTTCTTGTAGAATCTGCAAGCGGATATTTGGAACTGTTTGAGGCCTGCCCCGGAAAAGGAAACATCTTCACCTAAAAAGTAGACAGAAGCATTCTCAGAAACTTCCTCCTGTTGAGTGCATTCAACTCACAGCCTTGAACCTTCCTTTTGATAGAACAGTTTGGAAGCACTCTTTTGGTAGAATGTGCAAGTGTTTATTTGGAGCACCTTGAGGACAAAGCTGGAATAGGGGTTATCTTCACATAACAACTAGACAGAAGTGTTCTCAGAAACTTCTCTGTGTTGAGTGCTTTCAACTCACAGAGTTGAACCTTCCTTTTCATAGAACGGTTTTGAAACACTCTTTTTGTAGAATCTGCAAGTCGATATTTGGACCACTTTCAGGCCTATCCTGGAAAAGGAAATATCTTCACATAAAAACTAGACAGAAGCATTCTCAGAAACTACTTTGTGATCTGTGCACTCAACTCGCAGAGTTGAACCTTTCTTTCGATTGAGCAGTTTTGAAATATTCTTTTAGCAGAATCTGCAAGTGGATATTTGGAGTGCTATCAGGCCAACACTGGAAAAGGAAATATCTTCACATAAAAACTAGACAGAAGCATTCTCAGAAATATCCCAGTGCTTTATGCATTCAGCTCACGGAGTTGAGGCTTCCTTTGGATAGCACAGGTTTTGAAACGCTCTTCTTGTAGATTCTGCAAGTGGATATTTGGAGTGCTTTGAGGGCTACCCAGGAAAAGGAAATACCTTCACATAAAAACTAGACGGAAGCATTCTCAGAAACTTCCCTGTGTTTTATGCATTCAACCCACAGAGTGGAAACTACCTTTCAATAGCAAAGTTTTGAAACACACTTTTTTTTAGGATCTGCAAGTGGATATTTGGAGAACATTGAAGCCTATGCTGGAAAAGGAAACCACTTCACATAAAAACTAGATTGAAGCATTCTCAGAAAATTCCTTGTGATGTGTGCATTCAACCCACAGACTTGAACGTGACTTTTGATAGAGCAGCTTTGAAACACTCTTTTTGTAGAATCTGCAAGTGGTTATTTGGAGCCCTTTAGGCCTATCCTGCAAAAGGAAATATCTTCACTTAAAAACTAGACAGAAGCATTCTCAGAAACTTCTTTGTGATGAGAGCATTCAACTCACAGAGTTGAACCTTCCTTTTCATAGGACAGTTTTGAAACTCTCTTTGTGTAGGGTCTACAAGTCGATATTTGGAACGCTTTCAGGCCTATCCTGGAAAAGGAAATATCTTCACATAAAAACTAGACACAAGTATTCTCAGAAACTTCTTGCTGATGTGTGCATTCAACTCACAGTGTTGAAACTTCCTTTTGATAGAGCAGTTTTGAAACCGTCTGTAAGTAGGATCTGCATGTGGGTATTCGGACTGCTATGAGGTCAACACCGGAAAAGGAAATATCTTCACATAAAAAGTAGACAGAAACATTCTCAGAAATATCCCAGTGCTTTATGCCTTCAGCTTGCAGACTTGAACCTTCCTTTGGATAGCACAGTTTTGAAACACGCTTCTTGTAGAATCTGCAAGTGGATATTTGGAGTGCTTTCAGGCCTACCCAGGAAAAGGAACTCTCTTCACATAAAAACTAGACGGAAGCATTCTCAGAAACTTCCCCGTGTTTTATGCATTCAACCCACAGAGTGGAACCTTCCTTTGGATAGTGCAGTTTTGAAACACTCTTTTTGAAGAATCTGCAAGTGGATATTTGGAGAATTTTGAAGCCTGTGCTGGAAAAGGAAACCACTTCACATAAAAACTAGATTGAAGCATTCTCAGAAACTACTTTGGGATGTGTGCATTCAACCCACAGACTTGAACCTGACTTTTGGTAGAACAGCTTTGAAACACTCTTTTTGCAGAATCTGCAGGTGTATATTTGGAGCACTTTGAGGCCTATGCTGGAAAAGGAAATATCTTCACAGAAAAACTAGACAGAAGCATTCTCAGAAACTTCTTCCTGATGAGTGCATTCAACTCACAGAGTTGAACCTTCCTTTTCATAGAGCAGTTTTGAGGCCTTCTTTTCGTAGTGTCTGCAAGTCGACATTTGGAACACTTTCAGGCCTATCCTTGACAAGGAAATATCTTCGCATAAAAATTAGACAGAAGCATTCTCAGAAACTTCTTCCTGATGTGCGCATTCAACTCACAGTGTTGATCCTTCTTTTTGATAGAGCAGTTTTGAAACACACTTTTAGTAGAATCGCAAGTGGATAGTTTGAGAGCTTTGTTGCCTTCACTGGAAAAGGAAATATCTTCACATAAAACGAGACAGAAGCATTCTCAGAAGCTTTCCTGTTCTTTATGCACTCAACTCACAGAGTAGAACATTGCTTTTGATAGAGCAGGTTTGATACACTCTTTTAGTAGAACCTGCAAGTGGATATTTGGAGCGCTTTGAGGTCTATGCTGGAAAAGGATATAACTTCACATAAAATCTAGATTGAAGCATTCTCAGTAACTACTTTGTGATGTCTGCATTCAACTCACAGACTTGAACCTTCCTTTGGAAAGAGCAGTTTTGAAACACTTTCTTTGTAGAATCTGCAAGTGGATATTTGGAGCGCTTTGAGGCCTATGCTGGAAAAGGAAATATTATCCCATTAAAACTCGATAGAAGCATTCTCAGAAACTTGTTTGTGATGAGTGCATTCAACTCACAGAGCTGAACCTTCCTTTTGCTAGAAAAGTTCTGAAACACTCTTTTTCTAGAATCAGCAAGTGGCTATTTGGAGCGATTTCATACCTGTTCTGGGAAAGAAAATATCTTCACATAACAACTAGGAAGAAGCATTCTCAGAAACTCCTTTGTGTTGAGTGCATTCAACTCACAGAGTTGAACCTTCCTTTTGATAGAGCAGTTTTGAAGCCCCCTTTCTGTACCATCTGCAAGTAGAAGATTGGGAGCGCTTTGAGGCCTATGCTGGAAAAGGAAATATCTTCACATAAAAGCTAGACAGAAGCATTCTCAGAAACTTTCCTGTTCTTTGTGCATTCAACTCACAGAGTGGAACGTTGCTTTGGATAGAGCAGTTTTGAAACACTCTTTTAGTAGAATCTGCAAGTGGATATTTGGAGCGCTTTGAGGCCTATGCTGGAAATGGAAATAACTTCACATAGAAACTTGATTGAAGCATTGTCAGAAACTTCTTTGTGATGTGTGCTTTCAACTCACACAGCTGAAATTTCCTTTCATAGAGCAGTTTTGAAACACCCTTTTTTGTGGAATCTGCAACTGGATATTTGGTGGGATTGCGACCTCTTCTGTAAAAGGAAATACATTCGCATGAAAACTAGACAGAAGATTTCTCAGAATCTTCTTTGTGATGAGGGCATCCAAGTCACACAGTTGCACCTTCCTTTTGATAGAACAGTTTCGAAAGACTCTTGTTATAGAATCTGCAAGTGGATATTTGGAGCGCTTTGAGGCCTATGCTGGAAAAGGATATATCTAATCATAAAAACTAGACAGAGGCATTCTCAGAAACTTCTTTGTGATTCATGCGTTCAACTCACAGACTTGAATCTTCCTTTGGAACGTGCAGTTTTGAAACACTCTTCTTGTAGAATCTGCAAGCGGATATTTGGAACTGTTTGAGGCCTGCCCCGGAAAAGGAAACATCTTCACCTAAAAAGTAGACAGAAGCATTCTCAGAAACTTCCTCCTGTTGAGTGCATTCAACTCACAGCCTTGAACCTTCCTTTTGATAGAACAGTTTGGAAGCACTCTTTTGGTAGAATGTGCAAGTGTTTATTTGGAGCACCTTGAGGACAAAGCTGGAATAGGGGTTATCTTCACATAACAACTAGACAGAAGTGTTCTCAGAAACTTCTCTGTGTTGAGTGCTTTCAACTCACAGAGTTGAACCTTCCTTTTCATAGAACGGTTTTGAAACACTCTTTTTGTAGAATCTGCAAGTCGATATTTGGACCACTTTCAGGCCTATCCTGGAAAAGGAAATATCTTCACATAAAAACTAGACAGAAGCATTCTCAGAAACTACTTTGTGATGTGTGCACTCAACTCGCAGAGTTGAACCTTTCTTTCGATTGAGCAGTTTTGAAATATTCTTTTAGCAGAATCTGCAAGTGGATATTTGGAGTGCTATCAGGCCAACACTGGAAAAGGAAATATCTTCACATAAAAACTAGACAGAAGCATTCTCAGAAATATCCCAGTGCTTTATGCATTCAGCTCACGGAGTTGAGGCTTCCTTTGGATAGCACAGGTTTGAAACGCTCTTCTTGTAGATTCTGCAAGTGGATATTTGGAGTGCTTTCAGGGCTACCCAGGAAAAGGAAATACCTTCACATAAAAACTAGACGGAAGCATTCTCAGAAACTTCCCTGTGTTTTATGCATTCAACCCACAGAGTGGAAGCTACCTATCAATAGCAAAGTTTTGAAACACACTTTTTTTAGAATCTGCAAGTGGATATTTGGAGAACATTGAAGCCTATGCTGGAAAAGGAAACCACTTCACATAAAAACTACATTGAAGCATTCTCAGAAAATTCCTTGTGATGTGTGCATTCAACCCACAGACTTGAACGTGACTTTTGATAGATCAGCTTTGAAACACTCTTTTTGTAGAATCTGCAAGTGGTTATTTGGAGCGCTTTGAGGCCTATCCTGCAAAAGGAAATATCTTCACTTAAAAACTAGACAGAAGCATTCTCAGAAACTTCTTTGTGATGAGAGCATTCAACTCACAGAGTTGAACCTTCCATTTCATAGGACAGTTTTGAAACTCTCTTTGTGTAGGGTCTACAAGTCGATATTTGGAACGTTTTCAGGCCTATCCTGGAAAAGGAAATATCTTCACATAAAAACTAGACACAAGCATTCTCAGAAACTTCTTGCTGATGTGTGCATTCAACTCACAGTATTGAAACTTCCTTTTGATAGAGCAGTTTTGAAACCGTCTGTAAGTAGGATCTGCATGTGGGTATTCGGACTGCTATGAGGCCAACACCGGAAAAGGAAATATCTTCACATAAAAAGTAGACAGAAACATTCTCAGAAATATCCCAGTGCTTTATGCCTTCAGCTTGCAGAATTGAACCTTCCTTTGGATAGCACAGTTTTGAAACACGCTTCTTGTAGAATCTGCAAGTGGATATTTGGAGTGCTTTCAGGCCTACCCAGGAAAAGGAACTCTCTTCACATAAAAACTAGACGGAAGCATTCTCAGAAACTTCCCCGTGTTTTATGCATTCAACCCACAGAGTGGAACCTTCCTTTGGATAGTGCAGTTTTGAAACACTCTTTTTGAAGAATCTGCAAGTGGATATTTGGAGAATTTTGAAGCCTGTGCTGGAAAAGGAAACCACTTCACATAAAAACTAGATTGAAGCATTCTCAGAAACTACTTTGGGATGTGTGCATTCAACCCACAGACTTGAACCTGACTTTTGGTAGAACAGCTTTGAAACACTCTTTTTGCAGAATCTGCAGGTGTATATTTGGAGCACTTTGAGGCCTATGCTGGAAAAGGAAATATCTTCACAGAAAAACTAGACAGAAGCATTCTCAGAAACTTCTTCCTGATGAGTGCATTCAACTCACAGAGTTGAACCTTCCTTTTCATAGAGCAGTTTTGAGGCCTTCTTTTCGTAGTGTCTGCAAGTCGATATTTGGAACACTTTCAGGCCTATCCTTGACAAGGAAATATCTTCGCATAAAAATTAGACAGAAGCATTCTCAGAAACTTCTTCCTGATGTGCGCATTCAACTCACAGTGTTGATCCTTCTTTTTGATAGAGCAGTTTTGAAACACACTTTTAGTAGAATCGCAAGTGGATAGTTTGAGAGCTTTGTTGCCTTCACTGGAAAAGGAAATATCTTCACATAAAACGAGACAGAAGCATTCTCAGAAGCTTTCCTGTTCTTTATGCACTCAACTCACAGAGTAGAACGTTGCTTTTGATAGAGCAGGTTTGATACACTCTTTTAGTAGAACCTGCAAGTGGATATTTGGAGCGCTTTGAGGTCTATGCTGGAAAAGGATATAACTTCACATAAAATCTAGATTGAAGCATTCTCAGTAACTACTTTGTGATGTCTGCATTCAACTCACAGACTTGAACCTTCCTTTGGAAAGAGCAGTTTTGAAACACTTTCTTTGTAGAATCTGCAAGTGGATATTTGGAGCGCTTTGAGGCCTATGCTGGAAAAAGAAATATTATCCCATTAAAACTCGATAGAAGCATTCTCAGAAACTTGTTTGTGATGAGTGCATTCAACTCACAGAGCTGAACCTTCCTTTTGCTAGAAAAGTTCTGAAACACTCTTTTTCTAGAATCAGCAAGTGGCTATTTGGAGCGATTTCATACCTGTTCTGGGAAAGAAAATATCTTCACATAACAACTAGGAAGAAGCATTCTCAGAAACTCCTTTGTGTTGAGTGCATTCAACTCACAGAGTTGAACCTTCCTTTTGATAGAGCAGTTTTGAAGCCCCCTTTCTGTACCATCTGCAAGTAGAAGATTGGGAGCGCTTTGAGGCCTATGCTGGAAAAGGAAATATCTTCACATAAAAGCTAGACAGAAGCATTCTCAGAAACTTTCCTGTTCTTTGTGCATTCAACTCACAGAGTGGAACGTTGCTTTGGATAGAGCAGTTTTGAAACACTCTTTTAGTAGAATCTGCAAGTGGATATTTGGAGCGCTTTGAGGCCTATGCTGGAAATGGAAATAACTTCACATAGAAACTTGATTGAAGCATTGTCAGAAACTTCTTTGTGATGTGTGCTTTCAACTCACACAGCTGAAATTTCCTTTCATAGAGCAGTTTTGAAACACCCTTTTTTGTGGAATCTGCAACTGGATATTTGGTGGGATTGCGACCTCTTCTGTAAAAGGAAATACATTCGCATGAAAACTAGACAGAAGATTTCTCAGAATCTTCTTTGTGATGAGGGCATCCAAGTCACACAGTTGCACCTTCCTTTTGATAGAACAGTTTCGAAAGACTCTTGTTATAGAATCTGCAAGTGGATATTTGGAGCGCTTTGAGGCCTATGCTGGAAAAGGATATATCTACTCATAAAAACTAGACAGAGGCATTCTCAGAAACTTCTTTGTGATTCGTGCGTTCAACTCACAGACTTGAATCTTCCTTTGGAACGTGCAGTTTTGAAACACTCTTCTTGTAGAATCTGCAAGCGGATATTTGGAACTGTTTGAGGCCTGCCCCGGAAAAGGAAACATCTTCACCTAAAAAGTAGACAGAAGCATTCTCAGAAACTTCCTCCTGTTGAGTGCATTCAACTCACAGACTTGAACCTTCCTTTTGATAGAACAGTTTGGAAGCACTCTTTTGGTAGAATGTGCAAGTGTTTATTTGGAGCACCTTGAGGACAAAGCTGGAATAGGGGTTATCTTCACATAACAACTAGACAGAAGTGTTCTCAGAAACTTCTCTGTGTTGAGTGCTTTCAACTCACAGAGTTGAACCTTCCTTTTCATAGAACGGTTTTGAAACACTCTTTTTGTAGAATCTGCAAGTCGATATTTGGACCACTTTCAGGCCTATCCTGGAAAAGGAAATATCTTCACATAAAAACTAGACAGAAGCATTCTCAGAAACTACTTTGTGATGTGTGCACTCAACTCGCAGAGTTGAACCTTTCTTTCGATTGAGCAGTTTTGAAATATTCTTTTAGCAGAATCTGCAAGTGGATATTTGGAGTGCTATCAGGCCAACACTGGAAAAGGAAATATCTTCACATAAAAACTAGACAGAAGCATTCTCAGAAATATCCCAGTGCTTTATGCATTCAGCTCACGGAGTTGAGGCTTCCTTTGGATAGCACAGGTTTGAAACGCTCTTCTTGTAGATTCTGCAAGTGGATATTTGGAGTGCTTTCAGGGCTACCCAGGAAAAGGAAATACCTTCACATAAAAACTAGACGGAAGCATTCTCAGAAACTTCCCTGTGTTTTATGCATTCAACCCACAGAGTGGAAGCTACCTATCAATAGCAAAGTTTTGAAACACACTTTTTTTAGAATCTGCAAGTGGATATTTGGAGAACATTGAAGCCTATGCTGGAAAAGGAAACCACTTCACATAAAAACTAGATTGAAGCATTCTCAGAAAACTCCTTGTGATGTGTGCATTCAACCCACAGACTTGAACGTGACTTTTGATAGATCAGCTTTGAAACACTCTTTTTGTAGAATCTGCAAGTGGTTATTTGGAGCGCTTTGAGGCCTATCCTGCAAAAGGAAATATCTTCACTTAAAAACTAGACAGAAGCATTCTCAGAAACTTCTTCCTGATGAGTGCATTCAACTCACAGAGTTGAACCTTCCTTTTCATAGAGCAGTTTTGAGGCCTTCTTTTCGTAGTGTCTGCAAGTCGATATTTGGAACACTTTCAGGCCTATCCTTGACAAGGAAATATCTTCGCATAAATATTAGACAGAAGCATTCTCAGAAACTTCTTCCTGATGTGCGCATTCAACTCACAGTGTTGATCCTTCTTTTTGATAGAGCAGTTTTGAAACACACTTTTAGTAGAATCGCAAGTGGATAGTTTGAGAGCTTTGTTGCCTTCACTGGAAAAGGAAATATCTTCACATAAAACGAGACAGAAGCATTCTCAGAAGCTTTCCTGTTCTTTATGCACTCAACTCACAGAGTAGAACGTTGCTTTTGATAGAGCAGGTTTGATACACTCTTTTAGTAGAACCTGCAAGTGGATATTTGGAGCGCTTTGAGGTCTATGCTGGAAAAGGATATAACTTCACATAAAATCTAGATTGAAGCATTCTCAGTAACTACTTTGTGATGTCTGCATTCAACTCACAGACTTGAACCTTCCTTTGGAAAGAGCAGTTTTGAAACACTTTCTTTGTAGAATCTGCAAGTGGATATTTGGAGCGCTTTGAGGCCTATGCTGGAAAAGGAAATATTATCCCATTAAAACTAGATAGAAGCATTCTCAGAAACTTGTTTGTGATGAGTGCATTCAACTCACAGAGCTGAACCTTCCTTTTGCTAGAAAAGTTCTGAAACACTCTTTTTCAAGAATCAGCAAGTGGCTATTTGGAGCGATTTCATACCTGTTCTGGGAAAGAAAATATCTTCACATAACAACTAGGAAGAAGCATTCTCAGAAACTCCTTTGTGTTGAGTGCATTCAACTCACAGAGTTGAACCTTCCTTTTGATAGAGCAGTTTTGAAGCCCCCTTTCTGTACCATCTGCAAGTAGAAGATTGGGAGCGCTTTGAGGCCTATGCTGGAAAAGGAAATATCTTCACATAAAAGCTAGACAGAAGCATTCTCAGAAACTTTCCTGTTCTTTGTGCATTCAACTCACAGAGTGGAACGTTGCTTTGGATAGAGCAGTTTTGAAACACTCTTTTAGTAGAATCTGCAAGTGGATATTTGGAGCGCTTTGAGGCCTATGCTGGAAATGGAAATAACTTCACATAGAAACTTGATTGAAGCATTGTCAGAAACTTCTTTGTGATGTGTGCTTTCAACTCACACAGCTGAAATTTCCTTTCATAGAGCAGTTTTGAAACACCCTTTTTTGTGGAATCTGCAACTGGATATTTGGTGGGATTGCGACCTCTTCTGTAAAAGGAAATACATTCGCATGAAAACTAGACAGAAGATTTCTCAGAATCTTCTTTGTGATGAGGGCATCCAAGTCACACAGTTGCACCTTCCTTTTGATAGAACAGTTTCGAAAGACTCTTGTTATAGAATCTGCAAGTGGATATTTGGAGCGCTTTGAGGCCTATGCTGGAAAAGGATATATCTACTCATAAAAACTAGACAGAGGCATTCTCAGAAACTTCTTTGTGATTCGTGCGTTCAACTCACAGACTTGAATCTTCCTTTGGAACGTGCAGTTTTGAAACACTCTTCTTGTAGAATCTGCAAGCGGATATTTGGAACTGTTTGAGGCCTGCCCCGGAAAAGGAAACATCTTCACCTAAAAAGTAGACAGAAGCATTCTCAGAAACTTCCTCCTGTTGAGTGCATTCAACTCACAGCCTTGAACCTTCCTTTTGATAGAACAGTTTGGAAGCACTCTTTTGGTAGAATGTGCAAGTGTTTATTTGGAGCACCTTGAGGACAAAGCTGGAATAGGGGTTATCTTCACATAACAACTAGACAGAAGTGTTCTCAGAAACTTCTCTGTGTTGAGTGCTTTCAACTCACAGAGTTGAACCTTCCTTTTCATAGAACGGTTTTGAAACACTCTTTTTGTAGAATCTGCAAGTCGATATTTGGACCACTTTCAGGCCTATCCTGGAAAAGGAAATATCTTCACATAAAAACTAGACAGAAGCATTCTCAGAAACTACTTTGTGATCTGTGCACTCAACTCGCAGAGTTGAACCTTTCTTTCGATTGAGCAGATTTGAAATATTCTTTTAGCAGAATCTGCAAGTGGATATTTGGAGTGCTATCAGGCCAACACTGGAAAAGGAAATATCTTCACATAAAAACTAGACAGAAGCATTCTCAGAAATATCCCAGTGCTTTATGCATTCAGCTCACGGAGTTGAGGCTTCCTTTGGATAGCACAGGTTTTGAAACGCTCTTCTTGTAGATTCTGCAAGTGGATATTTGGAGTGCTTTGAGGGCTACCCAGGAAAAGGAAATACCTTCACATAAAAACTAGACGGAAGCATTCTCAGAAACTTCCCTGTGTTTTATGCATTCAACCCACAGAGTGGAAACTACCTTTCAATAGCAAAGTTTTGAAACACACTTTTTTTTAGGATCTGCAAGTGGATACTTGGAGAACATTGAAGCCTATGCTGGAAAAGGAAACCACTTCACATAAAAACTAGATTGAAGCATTCTCAGAAAATTCCTTGTGATGTGTGCATTCAACCCACAGACTTGAACGTGACTTTTGATAGAGCAGCTTTGAAACACTCTTTTTGTAGAATCTGCAAGTGGTTATTTGGAGCCCTTTGAGGCCTATCCTGCAAAAGGAAATATCTTCACTTAAAAACTAGACAGAAGCATTCTCAGAAACTTCTTTGTGATGAGAGCATTCAACTCACAGAGTTGAACCTTCCTTTTCATAGGACAGTTTTGAAACTCTCTTTGTGTAGGGTCTACAAGTCGATATTTGGAACGCTTTCAGGCCTATCCTGGAAAAGGAAATATCTTCACATAAAAACTAGACACAAGCATTCTCAGAAACTTCTTGCTGATGTGTGCATTCAACTCACAGTGTTGAAACTTCCTTTTGATAGAGCAGTTTTGAAACCGTCTGTAAGTAGGATCTGCATGTGGGTATTCGGACTGCTATGAGGTCAACACCGGAAAAGGAAATATCTTCACATAAAAAGTAGACAGAAACATTCTCAGAAATATCCCAGTGCTTTATGCCTTCAGCTTGCAGACTTGAACCTTCCTTTGGATAGCACAGTTTTGAAACACGCTTCTTGTAGAATCTGCAAGTGGATATTTGGAGTGCTTTCAGGCCTACCCAGGAAAAGGAACTCTCTTCACATAAAAACTAGACGGAAGCATTCTCAGAAACTTCCCCGTGTTTTATGCATTCAACCCACAGAGTGGAACCTTCCTTTGGATAGTGCAGTTTTGAAACACTCTTTTTGAAGAATCTGCAAGTGGATATTTGGAGAATTTTGAAGCCTGTGCTGGAAAAGGAAACCACTTCACATAAAAACTAGATTGAAGCATTCTCAGAAACTACTTTGGGATGTGTGCATTCAACCCACAGACTTGAACCTGACTTTTGGTAGAACAGCTTTGAAACACTCTTTTTGCAGAATCTGCAGGTGTATATTTGGAGCACTTTGAGGCCTATGCTGGAAAAGGAAATATCTTCACAGAAAAACTAGACAGAAGCATTCTCAGAAACTTCTTCCTGATGAGTGCATTCAACTCACAGAGTTGAACCTTCCTTTTCATAGAGCAGTTTTGAGGCCTTCTTTTCGTAGTGTCTGCAAGTCGACATTTGGAACACTTTCAGGCCTATCCTTGACAAGGAAATATCTTCGCATAAAAATTAGACAGAAGCATTCTCAGAAACTTCTTCCTGATGTGCGCATTCAACTCACAGTGTTGATCCTTCTTTTTGATAGAGCAGTTTTGAAACACACTTTTAGTAGAATCGCAAGTGGATAGTTTGAGAGCTTTGTTGCCTTCACTGGAAAAGGAAATATCTTCACATAAAACGAGACAGAAGCATTCTCAGAAGCTTTCCTGTTCTTTATGCACTCAACTCACAGAGTAGAACATTGCTTTTGATAGAGCAGGTTTGATACACTCTTTTAGTAGAACCTGCAAGTGGATATTTGGAGCGCTTTGAGGTCTATGCTGGAAAAGGATATAACTTCACATAAAATCTAGATTGAAGCATTCTCAGTAACTACTTTGTGATGTCTGCATTCAACTCACAGACTTGAACCTTCCTTTGGAAAGAGCAGTTTTGAAACACTTTCTTTGTAGAATCTGCAAGTGGATATTTGGAGCGCTTTGAGGCCTATGCTGGAAAAGGAAATATTATCCCATTAAAACTAGATAGAAGCATTCTCAGAAACTTGTTTGTGATGAGTGCATTCAACTCACAGAGCTGAACCTTCCTTTTGCTAGAAAAGTTCTGAAACACTCTTTTTCTAGAATCAGCAAGTGGCTATTTGGAGCGATTTCATACCTGTTCTGGGAAAGAAAATATCTTCACATAACAACTAGGAAGAAGCATTCTCAGAAACTCCTTTGTGTTGAGTGCATTCAACTCACAGAGTTGAACCTTCCTTTTGATAGAGCAGTTTTGAAGCCCCCTTTCTGTACCATCTGCAAGTAGAAGATTGGGAGCGCTTTGAGGCCTATGCTGGAAAAGGAAATATCTTCACATAAAAGCTAGACAGAAGCATTCTCAGAAACTTTCCTGTTCTTTGTGCATTCAACTCACAGAGTGGAACGTTGCTTTGGATAGAGCAGTTTTGAAACACTCTTTTAGTAGAATCTGCAAGTGGATATTTGGAGCGCTTTGAGGCCTATGCTGGAAATGGAAATAACTTCACATAGAAACTTGATTGAAGCATTGTCAGAAACTTCTTTGTGATGTGTGCTTTCAACTCACACAGCTGAAATTTCCTTTCATAGAGCAGTTTTGAAACACCCTTTTTTGTGGAATCTGCAACTGGATATTTGGTGGGATTGCGACCTCTTCTGTAAAAGGAAATACATTCGCATGAAAACTAGACAGAAGATTTCTCAGAATCTTCTTTGTGATGAGGGCATCCAAGTCACACAGTTGCACCTTCCTTTTGATAGAACAGTTTCGAAAGACTCTTGTTATAGAATCTGCAAGTGGATATTTGGAGCGCTTTGAGGCCTATGCTGGAAAAGGATATATCTACTCATAAAAACTAGACAGAGGCATTCTCAGAAACTTCTTTGTGATTCGTGCGTTCAACTCACAGACTTGAATCTTCCTTTGGAACGTGCAGTTTTGAAACACTCTTCTTGTAGAATCTGCAAGCGGATATTTGAACTGTTTGAGGCCTGCCCCGGAAAAGGAAACATCTTCACCTAAAAAGTAGACAGAAGCATTCTCAGAAACTTCCTCCTGTTGAGTGCATTCAACTCACAGCCTTGAACCTTCCTTTTGATAGAACAGTTTGGAAGCACTCTTTTGGTAGAATGTGCAAGTGTTTATTTGGAGCACCTTGAGGACAAAGCTGGAATAGGGGTTATCTTCACATAACAACTAGACAGAAGTGTTCTCAGAAACTTCTCTGTGTTGAGTGCTTTCAACTCACAGAGTTGAACCTTCCTTTTCATAGAACGGTTTTGAAACACTCTTTTTGTAGAATCTGCAAGTCGATATTTGGACCACTTTCAGGCCTATCCTGGAAAAGGAAATATCTTCACATAAAAACTAGACAGAAGCATTCTCAGAAACTACTTTGTGATCTGTGCACTCAACTCGCAGAGTTGAACCTTTCTTTCGATTGAGCAGATTTGAAATATTCTTTTAGCAGAATCTGCAAGTGGATATTTGGAGTGCTATCAGGCCAACACTGGAAAAGGAAATATCTTCACATAAAAACTAGACAGAAGCATTCTCAGAAATATCCCAGTGCTTTATGCATTCAGCTCACGGAGTTGAGGCTTCCTTTGGATAGCACAGGTTTTGAAACGCTCTTCTTGTAGATTCTGCAAGTGGATATTTGGAGTGCTTTGAGGGCTACCCAGGAAAAGGAAATACCTTCACATAAAAACTAGACGGAAGCATTCTCAGAAACTTCCCTGTGTTTTATGCATTCAACCCACAGAGTGGAAACTACCTTTCAATAGCAAAGTTTTGAAACACACTTTTTTTTAGGATCTGCAAGTGGACACTTGGAGAACATTGAAGCCTATGCTGGAAAAGGAAACCACTTCACATAAAAACTAGATTGAAGCATTCTCAGAAAATTCCTTGTGATGTGTGCATTCAACCCACAGACTTGAACGTGACTTTTGATAGAGCAGCTTTGAAACACTCTTTTTGTAGAATCTGCAAGTGGTTATTTGGAGCCCTTTGAGGCCTATCCTGCAAAAGGAAATATCTTCACTTAAAAACTAGACAGAAGCATTCTCAGAAACTTCTTTGTGATGAGAGCATTCAACTCACAGAGTTGAACCTTCCTTTTCATAGGACAGTTTTGAAACTCTCTTTGTGTAGGGTCTACAAGTCGATATTTGGAACGCTTTCAGGCCTATCCTGGAAAAGGAAATATCTTCACATAAAAACTAGACACAAGCATTCTCAGAAACTTCTTGCTGATGTGTGCATTCAACTCACAGTGTTGAAACTTCCTTTTGATAGAGCAGTTTTGAAACCGTCTGTAAGTAGGATCTGCATGTGGGTATTCGGACTGCTATGAGGTCAACACCGGAAAAGGAAATATCTTCACATAAAAAGTAGACAGAAACATTCTCAGAAATATCCCAGTGCTTTATGCCTTCAGCTTGCAGACTTGAACCTTCCTTTGGATAGCACAGTTTTGAAACACGCTTCTTGTAGAATCTGCAAGTGGATATTTGGAGTGCTTTCAGGCCTACCCAGGAAAAGGAACTCTCTTCACATAAAAACTAGACGGAAGCATTCTCAGAAACTTCCCCGTGTTTTATGCATTCAACCCACAGAGTGGAACCTTCCTTTGGATAGTGCAGTTTTGAAACACTCTTTTTGAAGAATCTGCAAGTGGATATTTGGAGAATTTTGAAGCCTGTGCTGGAAAAGGAAACCACTTCACATAAAAACTAGATTGAAGCATTCTCAGAAACTACTTTGGGATGTGTGCATTCAACCCACAGACTTGAACCTGACTTTTGGTAGAACAGCTTTGAAACACTCTTTTTGCAGAATCTGCAGGTGTATATTTGGAGCACTTTGAGGCCTATGCTGGAAAAGGAAATATCTTCACAGAAAAACTAGACAGAAGCATTCTCAGAAACTTCTTCCTGATGAGTGCATTCAACTCACAGAGTTGAACCTTCCTTTTCATAGAGCAGTTTTGAGGCCTTCTTTTCGTAGTGTCTGCAAGTCGATATTTGGAACACTTTCAGGCCTATCCTTGACAAGGAAATATCTTCGCATAAAAATTAGACAGAAGCATTCTCAGAAACTTCTTCCTGATGTGCGCATTCAACTCACAGTGTTGATCCTTCTTTTTGATAGAGCAGTTTTGAAACACACTTTTAGTAGAATCGCAAGTGGATAGTTTGAGAGCTTTGTTGCCTTCACTGGAAAAGGAAATATCTTCACATAAAACGAGACAGAAGCATTCTCAGAAGCTTTCCTGTTCTTTATGCACTCAACTCACAGAGTAGAACATTGCTTTTGATAGAGCAGGTTTGATACACTCTTTTAGTAGAACCTGCAAGTGGATATTTGGAGCGCTTTGAGGTCTATGCTGGAAAAGGATATAACTTCACATAAAATCTAGATTGAAGCATTCTCAGTAACTACTTTGTGATGTCTGCATTCAACTCACAGACTTGAACCTTCCTTTGGAAAGAGCAGTTTTGAAACACTTTCTTTGTAGAATCTGCAAGTGGATATTTGGAGCGCTTTGAGGCCTATGCTGGAAAAGGAAATATTATCCCATTAAAACTCGATAGAAGCATTCTCAGAAACTTGTTTGTGATGAGTGCATTCAACTCACAGAGCTGAACCTTCCTTTTGCTAGAAAAGTTCTGAAACACTCTTTTTCTAGAATCAGCAAGTGGCTATTTGGAGCGATTTCATACCTGTTCTGGGAAAGAAAATATCTTCACATAACAACTAGGAAGAAGCATTCTCAGAAACTCCTTTGTGTTGAGTGCATTCAACTCACAGAGTTGAACCTTCCTTTTGATAGAGCAGTTTTGAAGCCCCCTTTCTGTACCATCTGCAAGTAGAAGATTGGGAGCGCTTTGAGGCCTATGCTGGAAAAGGAAATATCTTCACATAAAAGCTAGACAGAAGCATTCTCAGAAACTTTCCTGTTCTTTGTGCATTCAACTCACAGAGTGGAACGTTGCTTTGGATAGAGCAGTTTTGAAACACTCTTTTAGTAGAATCTGCAAGTGGATATTTGGAGCGCTTTGAGGCCTATGCTGGAAATGGAAATAACTTCACATAGAAACTTGATTGAAGCATTGTCAGAAACTTCTTTGTGATGTGTGCTTTCAACTCACACAGCTGAAATTTCCTTTCATAGAGCAGTTTTGAAACACCCTTTTTTGTGGAATCTGCAACTGGATATTTGGTGGGATTGCGACCTCTTCTGTAAAAGGAAATACATTCGCATGAAAACTAGACAGAAGATTTCTCAGAATCTTCTTTGTGATGAGGGCATCCAAGTCACACAGTTGCACCTTCCTTTTGATAGAACAGTTTCGAAAGACTCTTGTTATAGAATCTGCAAGTGGATATTTGGAGCGCTTTGAGGCCTATGCTGGAAAAGGATATATCTACTCATAAAAACTAGACAGAGGCATTCTCAGAAACTTCTTTGTGATTCGTGCGTTCAACTCACAGACTTGAATCTTCCTTTGGAACGTGCAGTTTTGAAACACTCTTCTTGTAGAATCTGCAAGCGGATATTTGGAACTGTTTGAGGCCTGCCCCGGAAAAGGAAACATCTTCACCTAAAAAGTAGACAGAAGCATTCTCAGAAACTTCCTCCTGTTGAGTGCATTCAACTCACAGCCTTGAACCTTCCTTTTGATAGAACAGTTTGGAAGCACTCTTTTGGTAGAATGTGCAAGTGTTTATTTGGAGCACCTTGAGGACAAAGCTGGAATAGGGGTTATCTTCACATAACAACTAGACAGAAGTGTTCTCAGAAACTTCTCTGTGTTGAGTGCTTTCAACTCACAGAGTTGAACCTTCCTTTTCATAGAACGGTTTTGAAACACTCTTTTTGTAGAATCTGCAAGTCGATATTTGGACCACTTTCAGGCCTATCCTGGAAAAGGAAATATCTTCACATAAAAACTAGACAGAAGCATTCTCAGAAACTACTCTGTGATGTGTGCACTCAACTCGCAGAGTTGAACCTTTCTTTCGATTGAGCAGTTTTGAAATATTCTTTTAGCAGAATCTGCAAGTGGATATTTGGAGTGCTATCAGGCCAACACTGGAAAAGGAAATATCTTCACATAAAAACTAGACAGAAGCATTCTCAGAAATATCCCAGTGCTTTATGCATTCAGCTCACGGAGTTGAGGCTTCCTTTGGATAGCACAGGTTTGAAACGCTCTTCTTGTAGATTCTGCAAGTGGATATTTGGAGTGCTTTCAGGGCTACCCAGGAAAAGGAAATACCTTCACATAAAAACTAGACGGAAGCATTCTCAGAAACTTCCCTGTGTTTTATGCATTCAACCCACAGAGTGGAAGCTACCTATCAATAGCAAAGTTTTGAAACACACTTTTTTTAGAATCTGCAAGTGGATATTTGGAGAACATTGAAGCCTATGCTGGAAAAGGAAACCACTTCACATAAAAACTACATTGAAGCATTCTCAGAAAATTCCTTGTGATGTGTGCATTCAACCCACAGACTTGAACGTGACTTTTGATAGATCAGCTTTGAAACACTCTTTTTGTAGAATCTGCAAGTGGTTATTTGGAGCGCTTTGAGGCCTATCCTGCAAAAGGAAATATCTTCACTTAAAAACTAGACAGAAGCATTCTCAGAAACTTCTTTGTGATGAGAGCATTCAACTCACAGAGTTGAACCTTCCATTTCATAGGACAGTTTTGAAACTCTCTTTGTGTAGGGTCTACAAGTCGATATTTGGAACGTTTTCAGGCCTATCCTGGAAAAGGAAATATCTTCACATAAAAACTAGACACAAGCATTCTCAGAAACTTCTTGCTGATGTGTGCATTCAACTCACAGTATTGAAACTTCCTTTTGATAGAGCAGTTTTGAAACCGTCTGTAAGTAGGATCTGCATGTGGGTATTCGGACTGCTATGAGGCCAACACCGGAAAAGGAAATATCTTCACATAAAAAGTAGACAGAAACATTCTCAGAAATATCCCAGTGCTTTATGCCTTCAGCTTGCAGAATTGAACCTTCCTTTGGATAGCACAGTTTTGAAACACGCTTCTTGTAGAATCTGCAAGTGGATATTTGGAGTGCTTTCAGGCCTACCCAGGAAAAGGAACTCTCTTCACATAAAAACTAGACGGAAGCATTCTCAGAAACTTCCCCGTGTTTTATGCATTCAACCCACAGAGTGGAACCTTCCTTTGGATAGTGCAGTTTTGAAACACTCTTTTTGAAGAATCTGCAAGTGGATATTTGGAGAATTTTGAAGCCTGTGCTGGAAAAGGAAACCACTTCACATAAAAACTAGATTGAAGCATTCTCAGAAACTACTTTGGGATGTGTGCATTCAACCCACAGACTTGAACCTGACTTTTGGTAGAACAGCTTTGAAACACTCTTTTTGCAGAATCTGCAGGTGTATATTTGGAGCACTTTGAGGCCTATGCTGGAAAAGGAAATATCTTCACAGAAAAACTAGACAGAAGCATTCTCAGAAACTTCTTCCTGATGAGTGCATTCAACTCACAGAGTTGAACCTTCCTTTTCATAGAGCAGTTTTGAGGCCTTCTTTTCGTAGTGTCTGCAAGTCGATATTTGGAACACTTTCAGGCCTATCCTTGACAAGGAAATATCTTCGCATAAAAATTAGACAGAAGCATTCTCAGAAACTTCTTCCTGATGTGCGCATTCAACTCACAGTGTTGATCCTTCTTTTTGATAGAGCAGTTTTGAAACACACTTTTAGTAGAATCGCAAGTGGATAGTTTGAGAGCTTTGTTGCCTTCACTGGAAAAGGAAATATCTTCACATAAAACGAGACAGAAGCATTCTCAGAAGCTTTCCTGTTCTTTATGCACTCAACTCACAGAGTAGAACGTTGCTTTTGATAGAGCAGGTTTGATACACTCTTTTAGTAGAACCTGCAAGTGGATATTTGGAGCGCTTTGAGGTCTATGCTGGAAAAGGATATAACTTCACATAAAATCTAGATTGAAGCATTCTCAGTAACTACTTTGTGATGTCTGCATTCAACTCACAGACTTGAACCTTCCTTTGGAAAGAGCAGTTTTGAAACACTTTCTTTGTAGAATCTGCAAGTGGATATTTGGAGCGCTTTGAGGCCTATGCTGGAAAAAGAAATATTATCCCATTAAAACTAGATAGAAGCATTCTCAGAAACTTGTTTGTGATGAGTGCATTCAACTCACAGAGCTGAACCTTCCTTTTGCTAGAAAAGTTCTGAAACACTCTTTTTCTAGAATCAGCAAGTGGCTATTTGGAGCGATTTCATACCTGTTCTGGGAAAGAAAATATCTTCACATAACAACTAGGAAGAAGCATTCTCAGAAACTCCTTTGTGTTGAGTGCATTCAACTCACAGAGTTGAACCTTCCTTTTGATAGAGCAGTTTTGAAGCCCCCTTTCTGTACCATCTGCAAGTAGAAGATTGGGAGCGCTTTGAGGCCTATGCTGGAAAAGGAAATATCTTCACATAAAAGCTAGACAGAAGCATTCTCAGAAACTTTCCTGTTCTTTGTGCATTCAACTCACAGAGTGGAACGTTGCTTTGGATAGAGCAGTTTTGAAACACTCTTTTAGTAGAATCTGCAAGTGGATATTTGGAGCGCTTTGAGGCCTATGCTGGAAATGGAAATAACTTCACATAGAAACTTGATTGAAGCATTGTCAGAAACTTCTTTGTGATGTGTGCTTTCAACTCACACAGCTGAAATTTCCTTTCATAGAGCAGTTTTGAAACACCCTTTTTTGTGGAATCTGCAACTGGATATTTGGTGGGATTGCGACCTCTTCTGTAAAAGGAAATACATTCGCATGAAAACTAGACAGAAGATTTCTCAGAATCTTCTTTGTGATGAGGGCATCCAAGTCACACAGTTGCACCTTCCTTTTGATAGAACAGTTTCGAAAGACTCTTGTTATAGAATCTGCAAGTGGATATTTGGAGCGCTTTGAGGCCTATGCTGGAAAAGGATATATCTACTCATAAAAACTAGACAGAGGCATTCTCAGAAACTTCTTTGTGATTCGTGCGTTCAACTCACAGACTTGAATCTTCCTTTGGAACGTGCAGTTTTGAAACACTCTTCTTGTAGAATCTGCAAGCGGATATTTGGAACTGTTTGAGGCCTGCCCCGGAAAAGGAAACATCTTCACCTAAAAAGTAGACAGAAGCATTCTCAGAAACTTCCTCCTGTTGAGTGCATTCAACTCACAGCCTTGAACCTTCCTTTTGATAGAACAGTTTGGAAGCACTCTTTTGGTAGAATGTGCAAGTGTTTATTTGGAGCACCTTGAGGACAAAGCTGGAATAGGGGTTATCTTCACATAACAACTAGACAGAAGTGTTCTCAGAAACTTCTCTGTGTTGAGTGCTTTCAACTCACAGAGTTGAACCTTCCTTTTCATAGAACGGTTTTGAAACACTCTTTTTGTAGAATCTGCAAGTCGATATTTGGACCACTTTCAGGCCTATCCTGGAAAAGGAAATATCTTCACATAAAAACTAGACAGAAGCATTCTCAGAAACTACTTTGTGATCTGTGCACTCAACTCGCAGAGTTGAACCTTTCTTTCGATTGAGCAGATTTGAAATATTCTTTTAGCAGAATCTGCAAGTGGATATTTGGAGTGCTATCAGGCCAACACTGGAAAAGGAAATATCTTCACATAAAAACTAGACAGAAGCATTCTCAGAAATATCCCAGTGCTTTATGCATTCAGCTCACGGAGTTGAGGCTTCCTTTGGATAGCACAGGTTTTGAAACGCTCTTCTTGTAGATTCTGCAAGTGGATATTTGGAGTGCTTTGAGGGCTACCCAGGAAAAGGAAATACCTTCACATAAAAACTAGACGGAAGCATTCTCAGAAACTTCCCTGTGTTTTATGCATTCAACCCACAGAGTGGAAACTACCTTTCAATAGCAAAGTTTTGAAACACACTTTTTTTTAGGATCTGCAAGTGGATACTTGGAGAACATTGAAGCCTATGCTGGAAAAGGAAACCACTTCACATAAAAACTAGATTGAAGCATTCTCAGAAAATTCCTTGTGATGTGTGCATTCAACCCACAGACTTGAACGTGACTTTTGATAGAGCAGCTTTGAAACACTCTTTTTGTAGAATCTGCAAGTGGTTATTTGGAGCCCTTTGAGGCCTATCCTGCAAAAGGAAATATCTTCACTTAAAAACTAGACAGAAGCATTCTCAGAAACTTCTTTGTGATGAGAGCATTCAACTCACAGAGTTGAACCTTCCTTTTCATAGGACACTTTTGAAACTCTCTTTGTGTAGGGTCTACAAGTCGATATTTGGAACGCTTTCAGGCCTATCCTGGAAAAGGAAATATCTTCACATAAAAACTAGACACAAGCATTCTCAGAAACTTCTTGCTGATGTGTGCATTCAACTCACAGTGTTGAAACTTCCTTTTGATAGAGCAGTTTTGAAACCGTCTGTAAGTAGGATCTGCATGTGGGTATTCGGACTGCTATGAGGTCAACACCGGAAAAGGAAATATCTTCACATAAAAAGTAGACAGAAACATTCTCAGAAATATCCCAGTGCTTTATGCCTTCAGCTTGCAGACTTGAACCTTCCTTTGGATAGCACAGTTTTGAAACACGCTTCTTGTAGAATCTGCAAGTGGATATTTGGAGTGCTTTCAGGCCTACCCAGGAAAAGGAACTCTCTTCACATAAAAACTAGACGGAAGCATTCTCAGAAACTTCCCCGTGTTTTATGCATTCAACCCACAGAGTGGAACCTTCCTTTGGATAGTGCAGTTTTGAAACACTCTTTTTGAAGAATCTGCAAGTGGATATTTGGAGAATTTTGAAGCCTGTGCTGGAAAAGGAAACCACTTCACATAAAAACTAGATTGAAGCATTCTCAGAAACTACTTTGGGATGTGTGCATTCAACCCACAGACTTGAACCTGACTTTTGGTAGAACAGCTTTGAAACACTCTTTTTGCAGAATCTGCAGGTGTATATTTGGAGCACTTTGAGGCCTATGCTGGAAAAGGAAATATCTTCACAGAAAAACTAGACAGAAGCATTCTCAGAAACTTCTTCCTGATGAGTGCATTCAACTCACAGAGTTGAACCTTCCTTTTCGTAGAGCAGTTTTGAGACACTCTTTTCGTAGAGTCTGCAAGTCGATATTTGGAACACTTTCAGGCCTATCCTGGACAAGGAAATATCTTCGCATAAAAATTAGACAGAAGCATTCTCCGAAACTTCTTCCTGATGTGCGCATTCAACTCACAGTGTTGATCCTTCTTTTTGATACAGCAGTTTTGAAACACTCTTTTCGTAGAATCGCAAGTGGATAGTTTGAGAGCTTTGTTGCCTTCACTGGAAAAGGAAATATCTTCACATAGAACGAGACAGAAGCATGCTCAGAAACTGTCCTGTTCTTTATGCACTCAACTCACAGAGTAGAACGTTGCTTTTGATAGAGCAGGTTTGAAACACTCTTTTAGTAGAACCTGCAAGTGGATATTTGGAGCGCTTTGAGGTCTATGCTGGAAAAGGATATAACTTCACATAAATCTAGATTGAAGCCTTCTCAGTAACTACTTTGTGATGTCTGCATTCAACTCACAGACTTGAACCTTCCTTTGGAAAGAGCAGTTTTGAAACACTCTCTTTGTGGAATCTGCAAGTGGATATTTGGAGCGCTTTGAGGCCTATGCTGGAAAAGGAAATATTATCCCATAAAAACTAGATAGAAGCATTCTCAGAAACTTGTTTGTGATGAGTGCATTCAACTCACAGAGCTGAACCTTCCTTTTGCTAGAAAAGTTCTGAAACACTCTTTTTCTAGAATCAGCAAGTGGCTATTTGGAGCGATTTCATACCTGTTCTGGGAAAGGAAATATCTTCACATAACAACTAGTAAGAAGCATTCTCAGAAACTCCTTTGTGTTGAGTGCATTCAACTCACAGAGTTGAACCTTCCTTTTGAGAGAGCTCTTTGGAAGCCCCCTTTCTGTACCATCTGCAAGTAGAAGATTGGGAGGGCTTTGAGGCCTATGCTGGAAAAGGAAATATCTTCACATAAAAGCTAGACAGAAGCATTCTCAGAAACTTTCCTGATCTTTGTGCATTCAACTCACAGAGTGGAACGTTGCTTTGGATACAGCAGTTCTGAAACACTCTTTTAGTAGAATCTGCAAGTGGATATTTGGAGCGCTTTGAGGCCTATGCTGGAAATGGAAATAACTTCACATAGAAATTGATTGAAGCATTGTCAGAAACTTCTTTGTGATGTGTGCTTTCAACTCACACAGCTGAAATTTCCTTTCATAGTGCAGTTTTGAAACACCCTTTTTTGTAGAATCTGCAACTGGATATTTGGTGGGATTGCGACCTCTTCTGTAAAAGGAAATACATTCGCATGAAAACGAGACAGAAGATTTCTCAGAATCTTCTTTGTGATGAGTGCATCCAAGTCACACAGTTGCACCTTCCTTTTGATAGAACAGTTTTGAAAGACTCCTTTTATAGAATCTGCAAGTGGATATTTGGAGCGCTTTGAGGCCTATGCTGGAAAAGGATATATCTACACATAAAAACTAGACAGAGGCATTCTCAGAAACTTCTTTGTGCTTCGTGTGTTCAACTCACAGACTTGAATCTTCCTTTGGAACGTGCAGTTTTGAAACACTCTTCTTGTAGAATCTGCAAGTGGATATTTGGAACTGTTTGATGCCTGCCCTGGAAAAGGAAACATCTTCACATAAAAAGTAGACAGAAGCATTCTCAGAAACTTCTTCCTGTTGAGTGCTTTCAACCCACAGACTTGAACCTTCCTTTTGATAGAACAGTTTGGAAGCACTCTTCTGGTAGGATGTGCAAGTGTTTATTTGGAGCACCATGAGGCCAATGCTGGAAAAGGGGTCATCTTCACATAAAAACTGGACAGAAGTGTTCTCAGAAACTTCTTTGTGTTGAGTGCTTTCAACTCACAGGGTTGAACCTTCCTTTTCATAGAACGGTTTTGAAACACTCTTTTTGTAGAATCTGCAAGTCGATATTTGGAACACTTTCAGGCCTATCCTGGAAAAGGAAATATCTTCACATAAAAACTAGACCGAAGCATTCTCAGAAACTACTTAGCGATGTGTGCATTCAACTCACAGAGTTGAACCTTTCTTTCGATTGAGCAGTTTTGAAATAGTCTTTTAGCAGAATCTGCAAGTGGATATTTGGAGTGCTATCAGGCCAACACTGGAAAAGGAAATATCTTCACATAAAAACTAGACAGAAGCATTCTCAGAAATATCCCAGTGCTTTATGCATTCAGCTCACAGAGTTGAAGCTTCCTTTGGATAGCACAGTTTTGAAACACTCTTCTTGTAGAGTCTGCAAGTGGATATTTGGAGTGCTTTGAGGGTTACCCAGGAAAAGCAAATACCTTCACATAAAAAGTAGACGGAAGCATTCTCAGAAACATCCCTGTGTTTTATGCATTCAACCCACAGAGTGGAAACTTCCTTTCGATAGTGAAGTTTTGAAACACACTTTTTGTAGAATCTGCAAGTGGATATTTGGAGAATATTGAGGCCTATGCTGGAAAAGGAAACCACTTCACATAAAAACCAGATTGAAGCATTCTCAGAAAATTCCTTGTGATGTGTGCATTCAACCCACAGACTTGAACCTGACTTTTGATAGAGCAGCTTGGAAACACTCTTTTTGTAGAATCTGCAAGTGGTTATTTGGAGCGCTTTGAGGCCTATGCTGCAAAAGGAATTATCTTCACTTAAAAACTAGACAGAAGCATTCTCAGAAACTTCTTTGTGATGAGAGCATTCAACTCACAGAGTTGAACCTTCCTTTTCATAGAACAGTTTTGAAACTCTCTTTGTGCAGGGTCTACAAGTCGATATTTGGAACGCTTTCAGGCCTATCCTGGAAAAGGAAATATCTTCACATAAAAACTAGACACAAGCGTTCTCAGAAACTTCTTCCTGATGTGTGCATTCAACTCACAGAGTTGAAAATTCCTTTGGATAGAGCAGTTTTGAAACCGTCTTTAAGTAGGATCTGCATGTGGGTATTCGGACTGCTATGAGGCCAACACCGGAAAAGGAACTATCTTCACATAAAAACTAGACAGAAATATTCTCAGAAATATCCCAGTGCTTTATGCCTTCAACTCGCAGAGTTGAACCTTCCTTTGGATAGCACAGTTTTGAAAGACGCTTCTTGTAGAATCTGCAAGTGCATATTTGGAGTGCTTTCAGGCCTACCCAGGAAAAGGAACTATCTTCACATAAAAACTAGACGGAAGCATTCTCAGAAACTTCCCCATGTTTTATGCATTCAACCCACAGAGTGGAACCTTCCTTTGGATAGTGCAGTTTTGAAACACTCTTTTTGTAGTATCTGCAAGTGGATATTTGGAGAATTTTGAAGCCTATGCTGGAAAAGGAAACCACTTCACATAAAAACTAGATTGAAGCTTTCTCAGAAACTACTTTGTGATGTGTGCATTCAACCCACAGACTTGAACCTGACTTTTGGCAGAACAGCTTTGAAACCCTCTTTTTGCAGAATCTGCAGGTGGATATTTGGAGCGCTTTGAGGCCTATGCTGGAAAAGGAAATATCTTCACAGAAAAACTAGACAGAAGCATTCTCAGAAACTTCTTCCTGATGAGTGCATTCAACTCACAGAGTTGAACCTTCCTTTTCGTAGAGCAGTTTTGAGACACTCTTTTCGTAGAGTCTGCAAGTCGATATTTGGAACACTTTCAGGCCTATCCTGGACAAGGAAATATCTTCGCATAAAAACTAGACAGAAGCATTCTCCGAAACTTCTTCCTGATGTGCGCATTCAACTCACAGTGTTGATCCTTCTTTTTGATACAGCAGTTTTGAAACACTCTTTTCGTAGAATCGCAAGTGGATATTTTGAGAGCTTTGTTGCCTTCACTGGAAAAGGAAATATCTTCACATAGAACGAGACAGAAGCATGCTCAGAAACTGTCCTGTTCTTTATGCACTCAACTCACAGAGTAGAACGTTGCTTTTGATAGAGCAGTTTTGAAACACTCTTTTAGTAGAACCTGCAAGTGGATATTTGGAGCGCTTTGAGGTCTATGCTGGAAAAGGATATAACTTCACATAAATCTAGATTGAAGCCTTCTCAGTAACTACTTTGTGATGTCTGCATTCAACTCACAGACTCGAACCTTCCTTTGGAAAGAGCAGTTTTGAAACACTCTCTTTGTGGAATCTGCAAGTGGATATTTGGAGCGCTTTGAGGCCTATGCTGGAAAAGGAAATATTATCCCATAAAAACTAGATAGAAGCATTCTCAGAAACTTGTTTGTGATGAGTGCATTCAACTCACAGAGCTGAACCTTCCTTTTGCTAGAAAAGTTCTGAAACACTCTTTTTCTAGAATCAGCAAGTGGCTATTTGGAGCGATTTCATACCTGTTCTGGGAAAGGAAATATCTTCACATAACAACTAGGAAGAAGCATTCTCAGAAACTCCTTTGTGTTGAGTGCATTCAACTCACAGAGTTGAACCTTCCTTTTGAGAGAGCTCTTTGGAAGCCCCCTTTCTGTACCATCTGCAAGTAGAAGATTGGGAGGGCTTTGAGGCCTATGCTGGAAAAGGAAATATCTTCACATAAAAGCTAGACAGAAGCATTCTCAGAAACTTTCCTGATCTTTGTGCATTCAACTCACAGAGTGGAACGTTGCTTTGGATAGAGCAGTTCTGAAACACTCTTTTAGTAGAATCTGCAAGTGGATATTTGGAGCGCTTTGAGGCCTATGCTGGAAATGGAAATAACTTCACATAGAAATTGATTGAACCATTGTCAGAAACTTCTTTGTGATGTGTGCTTTCAACTCACACAGCTGAAATTTCCTTTCATAGTGCAGTTTTGAAACACCCTTTTTTGTAGAATCTGCAACTGGATATTTGGTGGGATTGCGACCTCTTCTGTAAAAGGAAATACATTCGCATGAAAACGAGACAGAAGATTTCTCAGAATCTTCTTTGTGATGAGTGCATCCAAGTCACACAGTTGCACCTTCCTTTTGATAGAACAGTTGTGAAAGACTCCTTTTATAGAATCTGCAAGTGGATATTTGGAGCGCTTTGAGGCCTATGCTGGAAAAGGATATATCTACACATAAAAACTAGACAGAGGCATTCTCAGAAACTTCTTTGTGCTTCGTGTGTTCAACTCACAGACTTGAATCTTCCTTTGGAACGTGCAGTTTTGAAACACTCTTCTTGTAGAATCTGCAAGTGGATATTTGGAACTGTTTGATGCCTGCCCTGGAAAAGGAAACATCTTCACATAAAAAGTAGACAGAAGCATTCTCAGAAACTTCTTCCTGTTGAGTGCTTTCAACCCACAGACTTGAACCTTCCTTTTGATAGAACAGTTTGGAAGCACTCTTCTGGTAGGATGTGCAAGTGTTTATTTGGAGCACCATGAGGCCAATGCTGGAAAAGGGGTCATCTTCACATAAAAACTGGACAGAAGTGTTCTCAGAAACTTCTTTGTGTTGAGTGCTTTCAACTCACAGGGTTGAACCTTCCTTTTCATAGAACGGTTTTGAAACACTCTTTTTGTAGAATCTGCAAGTCGATATTTGGAACACTTTCAGGCCTATCCTGGAAAAGGAAATATCTTCACATAAAAACTAGACCGAAGCATTCTCAGAAACTACTTAGCGATGTGTGCATTCAACTCACAGAGTTGAACATTTCTTTCGATTGAGCAGTTTTGAAATAGTCTTTTAGCAGAATCTGCAAGTGGATATTTGGAGTGCTTTCAGGCCTACCCAGGAAAAGGAACTCTCTTCACATAAAAACTAGACGGAAGCATTCTCAGAAACTTCCCCGTGTTTTATGCCTTCAACCCACAGAGTGGAACCTTCCTTTGGATAGTGCAGTTTTGAAACACTCTTTTTGTAGTATCTGCAAGTGGACATTTGGAGAATTTTGAAGCCTATGCTGGAAAAGGAAACCACTTCACATAAAAACTAGATTGAAGCTTTCTCAGAAACTACTTTGTGATGTGTGCATTCAACCCACAGACTTGAACCTGACTTTTGGCAGAACAGCTTTGAAACCCTCTTTTTGCAGAATCTGCAGGTGGATATTTGGAGCGCTTTGAGGCCTATGCTGGAAAAGGAAATATCTTCACAGAAAAACTAGACAGAAGCATTCTCAGAAACTTCTTCCTGATGAGTGCATTCAACTCACAGAGTTGAACCTTCCTTTTCGTAGAGCAGTTTTGAGACACTCTTTTCGTAGAGTCTGCAAGTCGATATTTGGAACACTTTCAGGCCTATCCTGGACAAGGAAATATCTTCGCATAAAAACTAGACAGAAGCATTCTCCGAAACTTCTTCCTGATGTGCGCATTCAACTCACAGTGTTGATCCTTCTTTTTGATACAGCAGTTTTGAAACACTCTTTTCGTAGAATCGCAAGTGGATATTTTGAGAGCTTTGTTGCCTTCACTGGAAAAGGAAATATCTTCACATAGAACGAGACAGAAGCATGCTCAGAAACTGTCCTGTTCTTTATGCACTCAACTCACAGAGTAGAACGTTGCTTTTGATAGAGCAGTTTTGAAACACTCTTTTAGTAGAACCTGCAAGTGGATATTTGGAGTGCTTTGAGGTCTATGCTGGAAAAGGATATAACTTCACATAAATCTAGATTGAAGCCTTCTCAGTAACTACTTTGTGATGTCTGCATTCAACTCACAGACTTGAACCTTCCTTTGGAAAGAGCAGTTTTGAAACACTCTCTTTGTGGAATCTGCAAGTGGATATTTGGAGCGCTTTGAGGCCTATGCTGGAAAAGGAAATATTATCCCATAAAAACTAGATAGAAGCATTCTCAGAAACTTGTTTGTGATGAGTGCATTCAACTCACAGAGCTGAAGCTTCCTTTTGCTAGAAAAGTTCTGAAACACTCTTTTTCTAGAATCAGCAAGTGGCTATTTGGAGCGATTTCATACCTGTTCTGGGAAAGGAAATATCTTCACATAACAACTAGGAAGAAGCATTCTCAGAAACTCCTTTGTGTTGAGTGCATTCAACTCACAGAGTTGAACCTTCCTTTTGAGAGAGCTCTTTGGAAGCCCCCTTTCTGTACCATCTGCAAGTAGAAGATTGGGAGGGCTTTGAGGCCTATGCTGGAAAAGGAAATATCTTCACATAAAAGCTAGACAGAAGCATTCTCAGAAACTTTCCTGATCTTTGTGCATTCAACTCACAGAGTGGAACGTTGCTTTGGATAGAGCAGTTCTGAAACACTCTTTTAGTAGAATCTGCAAGTGGATATTTGGAGCGCTTTGAGGCCTATGCTGGAAATGGAAATAACTTCACATAGAAATTGATTGAACCATTGTCAGAAACTTCTTTGTGATGTGTGCTTTCAACTCACACAGCTGAAATTTCCTTTCATAGTGCAGTTTTGAAACACCCTTTTTTGTAGAATCTGCAACTGGATATTTGGTGGGATTGCGACCTCTTCTGTAAAAGGAAATACATTCGCATGAAAACGAGACAGAAGATTTCTCAGAATCTTCTTTGTGATGAGTGCATCCAAGTCACACAGTTGCACCTTCCTTTTGATAGAACAGTTGTGAAAGACTCCTTTTATAGAATCTGCAAGTGGATATTTGGAGCGCTTTGAGGCCTATGCTGGAAAAGGATATATCTACACATAAAAACTAGACAGAGGCATTCTCAGAAACTTCTTTGTGCTTCGTGTGTTCAACTCACAGACTTGAATCTTCCTTTGGAACGTGCAGTTTTGAAACACTCTTCTTGTAGAATCTGCAAGTGGATATTTGGAACTGTTTGATGCCTGCCCTGGAAAAGGAAACATCTTCACATAAAAAGTAGACAGAAGCATTCTCAGAAACTTCTTCCTGTTGAGTGCTTTCAACCCACAGACTTGAACCTTCCTTTTGATAGAACAGTTTGGAAGCACTCTTCTGGTAGGATGTGCAAGTGTTTATTTGGAGCACCATGAGGCCAATGCTGGAAAAGGGGTCATCTTCACATAAAAACTGGACAGAAGTGTTCTCAGAAACTTCTTTGTGTTGAGTGCTTTCAACTCACAGGGTTGAACCTTCCTTTTCATAGAACGGTTTTGAAACACTCTTTTTGTAGAATCTGCAAGTCGATATTTGGAACACTTTCAGGCCTATCCTGGAAAAGGAAATATCTTCACATAAAAACTAGACCGAAGCATTCTCAGAAACTACTTAGCGATGTGTGCATTCAACTCACAGAGTTGAACATTTCTTTCGATTGAGCAGTTTTGAAATAGTCTTTTAGCAGAATCTGCAAGTGGATATTTGGAGTGCTTTCAGGCCTACCCAGGAAAAGGAACTCTCTTCACATAAAAACTAGACGGAAGCATTCTCAGAAACTTCCCCGTGTTTTATGCCTTCAACCCACAGAGTGGAACCTTCCTTTGGATAGTGCAGTTTTGAAACACTCTTTTTGTAGTATCTGCAAGTGGACATTTGGAGAATTTTGAAGCCTATGCTGGAAAAGGAAACCACTTCACATAAAAACTAGATTGAAGCTTTCTCAGAAACTACTTTGTGATGTGTGCATTCAACCCACAGACTTGAACCTGACTTTTGGCAGAACAGCTTTGAAACCCTCTTTTTGCAGAATCTGCAGGTGGATATTTGGAGCGCTTTGAGGCCTATGCTGGAAAAGGAAATATCTTCACAGAAAAACTAGACAGAAGCATTCTCAGAAACTTCTTCCTGATGAGTGCATTCAACTCACAGAGTTGAACCTTCCTTTTCGTAGAGCAGTTTTGAGACACTCTTTTCGTAGAGTCTGCAAGTCGATATTTGGAACACTTTCAGGCCTATCCTGGACAAGGAAATATCTTCGCATAAAAACTAGACAGAAGCATTCTCCGAAACTTCTTCCTGATGTGCGCATTCAACTCACAGTGTTGATCCTTCTTTTTGATACAGCAGTTTTGAAACACTCTTTTCGTAGAATCGCAAGTGGATATTTTGAGAGCTTTGTTGCCTTCACTGGAAAAGGAAATATCTTCACATAGAACGAGACAGAAGCATGCTCAGAAACTGTCCTGTTCTTTATGCACTCAACTCACAGAGTAGAACGTTGCTTTTGATAGAGCAGTTTTGAAACACTCTTTTAGTAGAACCTGCAAGTGGATATTTGGAGTGCTTTGAGGTCTATGCTGGAAAAGGATATAACTTCACATAAATCTAGATTGAAGCCTTCTCAGTAACTACTTTGTGATGTCTGCATTCAACTCACAGACTTGAACCTTCCTTTGGAAAGAGCAGTTTTGAAACACTCTCTTTGTGGAATCTGCAAGTGGATATTTGGAGCGCTTTGAGGCCTATGCTGGAAAAGGAAATATTATCCCATAAAAACTAGATAGAAGCATTCTCAGAAACTTGTTTGTGATGAGTGCATTCAACTCACAGAGCTGAAGCTTCCTTTTGCTAGAAAAGTTCTGAAACACTCTTTTTCTAGAATCAGCAAGTGGCTATTTGGAGCGATTTCATACCTGTTCTGGGAAAGGAAATATCTTCACATAACAACTAGGAAGAAGCATTCTCAGAAACTCCTTTGTGTTGAGTGCATTCAACTCACAGAGTTGAACCTTCCTTTTGAGAGAGCTCTTTGGAAGCCCCCTTTCTGTACCATCTGCAAGTAGAAGATTGGGAGGGCTTTGAGGCCTATGCTGGAAAAGGAAATATCTTCACATAAAAGCTAGACAGAAGCATTCTCAGAAACTTTCCTGATCTTTGTGCATTCAACTCACAGAGTGGAACGTTGCTTTGGATAGAGCAGTTCTGAAACACTCTTTTAGTAGAATCTGCAAGTGGATATTTGGAGCGCTTTGAGGCCTATGCTGGAAATGGAAATAACTTCACATAGAAATTGATTGAAGCATTGTCAGAAACTTCTTTGTGATGTGTGCTTTCAACTCACACAGCTGAAATTTCCTTTCATAGTGCAGTTTTGAAACACCCTTTTTTGTAGAATCTGCAACTGGATATTTGGTGGGATTGCGACCTCTTCTGTAAAAGGAAATACATTCGCATGAAAACGAGACAGAAGATTTCTCAGAATCTTCTTTGTGATGAGTGCATCCAAGTCACACAGTTGCACCTTCCTTTTGATAGAACAGTTTTGAAAGACTCCTTTTATAGAATCTGCAAGTGGATATTTGGAGCGCTTTGAGACCTATGCTGGAAAAGGATATATCTACACATAAAAACTAGACAGAGGCATTCTCAGAAACTTCTTTGTGCTTCGTGTGTTCAACTCACAGACTTGAATCTTCCTTTGGAACGTGCAGTTTTGAAACACTCTTCTTGTAGAATCTGCAAGTGGATATTTGGAACTGTTTGATGCCTGCCCTGGAAAAGGAAACATCTTCACATAAAAAGTAGACAGAAGCATTCTCAGAAACTTCTTCCTGTTGAGTGCTTTCAACCCACAGACTTGAACCTTCCTTTTGATAGAACAGTTTGGAAGCACTCTTCTGGTAGGATGTGCAAGTGTTTATTTGGAGCACCATGAGGCCAATGCTGGAAAAGGGGTCATCTTCACATAAAAACTGGACAGAAGTGTTCTCAGAAACTTCTTTGTGTTGAGTGCTTTCAACTCACAGGGTTGAACCTTCCTTTTCATAGAACGGTTTTGAAACACTCTTTTTGTAGAATCTGCAAGTCGATATTTGGAACACTTTCAGGCCTATCCTGGAAAAGGAAATATCTTCACATAAAAACTAGACCGAAGCATTCTCAGAAACTACTTAGCGATGTGTGCATTCAACTCACAGAGTTGAACCTTTCTTTCGATTGAGCAGTTTTGAAATAGTCTTTTAGCAGAATCTGCAAGTGGATATTTGGAGTGCTATCAGGCCAACACTGGAAAAGGAAATATCTTCACATAAAAACTAGACAGAAGCATTCTCAGAAATATCCCAGTGCTTTATGCATTCAGCTCACAGAGTTGAAGCTTCCTTTGGATAGCACAGTTTTGAAACACTCTTCTTGTAGAGTCTGCAAGCGGATATTTGGAGTGCTTTGAGGGTTACCCAGGAAAAGCAAATACCTTCACATAAAAAGTAGACGGAAGCATTCTCAGAAACTTCCCTGTGTTTTATGCATTCAGCCCACAGAGTGGAAACTTCCTTTCGATAGTGAAGTTTTGAAACACACTTTTTGTAGAATCTGCAAGTGGATATTTGGAGAACATTGAGGCCTATGCTGGAAAAGGAAACCACTTCACATAAAAACCAGATTGAAGCATTCTCAGAAAATTCCTTGTGATGTGTGCATTCAACCCACAGACTTGAACCTGACTTTTGATAGAGCAGCTTGGAAACACTCTTTTTGTAGAATCTGCAAGTGGTTATTTGGAGCGCTTTGAGGCCTATGCTGCAAAAGGAAATATCTTCACTTAAAAACTAGACAGAAGCATTCTCAGAAACTTCTTTGTGATGAGAGCATTCAACTCACAGAGTTGAACCTACCTTTTCATAGAACAGTTTTGAAACTCTCTTTGTGCAGGGTCTACAAGTCGATATTCGGAACGCTTTCAGGCCTATCCTGGAAAAGGAAATATCTTCACATAAAAACTAGACACAAGCGTTCTCAGAAACTTCTTCCTGATGTGTGCATTCAACTCACAGAGTTGAAAATTCCTTTGGATAGAGCAGTTTTGAAACCGTCTTTAAGTAGGATCTGCATGTGGGTATTCGGACTGCTATGAGGCCAACACCGGAAAAGGAACTATCTTCACATAAAAACTAGACAGAAATATTCTCAGAAATATCCCAGTGCTTTATGCCTTCAACTCGCAGAGTTGAACCTTCCTTTGGATAGCACAGTTTTGAAAGACGCTTCTTGTAGAATCTGCAAGTGGATATTTGGAGTGCTTTCAGGCCTACCCAGGAAAAGGAACTCTCTTCACATAAAAACTAGACGGAAGCATTCTCAGAAACTTCCCCGTGTTTTATGCCTTCAACCCACAGAGTGGAACCTTCCTTTGGATAGTGCAGTTTTGAAACACTCTTTTTGTAGTATCTGCAAGTGGATATTTGGAGAATTTTGAAGCCTATGCTGGAAAAGGAAACCACTTCACATAAAAACTAGATTGAAGCTTTCTCAGAAACTACTTTGTGATGTGTGCATTCAACCCACAGACTTGAACCTGACTTTTGGCAGAACAGCTTTGAAACCCTCTTTTTGCAGAATCTGCAGGTGGATATTTGGAGCGCTTTGAGGCCTATGCTGGAAAAGGAAATATCTTCACAGAAAAACTAGACAGAAGCATTCTCAGAAACTTCTTCCTGATGAGTGCATTCAACTCACAGAGTTGAACCTTCCTTTTCGTAGAGCAGTTTTGAGACACTCTTTTCGTAGAGTCTGCAAGTCGATATTTGGAACACTTTCAGGCCTATCCTGGACAAGGAAATATCTTCGCATAAAAACTAGACAGAAGCATTCTCCGAAACTTCTTCCTGATGTGCGCATTCAACTCACAGTGTTGATCCTTCTTTTTGATACAGCAGTTTTGAAACACTCTTTTCGTAGAATCGCAAGTGGATATTTTGAGAGCTTTGTTGCCTTCACTGGAAAAGGAAATATCTTCACATAGAACGAGACAGAAGCATGCTCAGAAACTGTCCTGTTCTTTATGCACTCAACTCACAGAGTAGAACGTTGCTTTTGATAGAGCAGTTTTGAAACACTCTTTTAGTAGAACCTGCAAGTGGATATTTGGAGCGCTTTGAGGTCTATGCTGGAAAAGGATATAACTTCACATAAATCTAGATTGAAGCCTTCTCAGTAACTACTTTGTGATGTCTGCATTCAACTCACAGACTTGAACCTTCCTTTGGAAAGAGCAGTTTTGAAACACTCTCTTTGTGGAATCTGCAAGTGGATATTTGGAGCGCTTTGAGGCCTATGCTGGAAAAGGAAATATTATCCCATAAAAACTAGATAGAAGCATTCTCAGAAACTTGTTTGTGATGAGTGCATTCAACTCACAGAGCTGAACCTTCCTTTTGCTAGAAAAGTTCTGAAACACTCTTTTTCTAGAATCAGCAAGTGGCTATTTGGAGCGATTTCATACCTGTTCTGGGAAAGGAAATATCTTCACATAACAACTAGGAAGAAGCATTCTCAGAAACTCCTTTGTGTTGAGTGCATTCAACTCACAGAGTTGAACCTTCCTTTTGAGAGAGCTCTTTGGAAGCCCCCTTTCTGTACCATCTGCAAGTAGAAGATTGGGAGGGCTTTGAGGCCTATGCTGGAAAAGGAAATATCTTCACATAAAAGCTAGACAGAAGCATTCTCAGAAACTTTCCTGATCTTTGTGCATTCAACTCACAGAGTGGAACGTTGCTTTGGATAGAGCAGTTCTGAAACACTCTTTTAGTAGAATCTGCAAGTGGATATTTGGAGCGCTTTGAGGCCTATGCTGGAAATGGAAATAACTTCACATAGAAATTGATTGAAGCATTGTCAGAAACTTCTTTGTGATGTGTGCTTTCAACTCACACAGCTGAAATTTCCTTTCATAGTGCAGTTTTGAAACACCCTTTTTTGTAGAATCTGCAACTGGATATTTGGTGGGATTGCGACCTCTTCTGTAAAAGGAAATACATTCGCATGAAAACGAGACAGAAGATTTCTCAGAATCTTCTTTGTGATGAGTGCATCCAAGTCACACAGTTGCACCTTCCTTTTGATAGAACAGTTTTGAAAGACTCCTTTTATAGAATCTGCAAGTGGATATTTGGAGCGCTTTGAGGCCTATGCTGGAAAAGGATATATCTACACATAAAAACTAGACAGAGGCATTCTCAGAAACTTCTTTGTGCTTCGTGTGTTCAACTCACAGACTTGAATCTTCCTTTGGAACGTGCAGTTTTGAAACACTCTTCTTGTAGAATCTGCAAGTGGATATTTGGAACTGTTTGATGCCTGCCCTGGAAAAGGAAACATCTTCACATAAAAAGTAGACAGAAGCATTCTCAGAAACTTCTTCCTGTTGAGTGCTTTCAACCCACAGACTTGAACCTTCCTTTTGATAGAACAGTTTGGAAGCACTCTTCTGGTAGGATGTGCAAGTGTTTATTTGGAGCACCATGAGGCCAATGCTGGAAAAGGGGTCATCTTCACATAAAAACTGGACAGAAGTGTTCTCAGAAACTTCTTTGTGTTGAGTGCTTTCAACTCACAGGGTTGAACCTTCCTTTTCATAGAACGGTTTTGAAACACTCTTTTTGTAGAATCTGCAAGTCGATATTTGGAACACTTTCAGGCCTATCCTGGAAAAGGAAATATCTTCACATAAAAACTAGACCGAAGCATTCTCAGAAACTACTTAGCGATGTGTGCATTCAACTCACAGAGTTGAACCTTTCTTTCGATTGAGCAGTTTTGAAATAGTCTTTTAGCAGAATCTGCAAGTGGATATTTGGAGTGCTATCAGGCCAACACTGGAAAAGGAAATATCTTCACATAAAAACTAGACAGAAGCATTCTCAGAAATATCCCAGTGCTTTATGCATTCAGCTCACAGAGTTGAAGCTTCCTTTGGATAGCACAGTTTTGAAACACTCTTCTTGTAGAGTCTGCAAGCGGATATTTGGAGTGCTTTGAGGGTTACCCAGGAAAAGCAAATACCTTCACATAAAAAGTAGACGGAAGCATTCTCAGAAACTTCCCTGTGTTTTATGCATTCAGCCCACAGAGTGGAAACTTCCTTTCGATAGTGAAGTTTTGAAACACACTTTTTGTAGAATCTGCAAGTGGATATTTGGAGAACATTGAGGCCTATGCTGGAAAAGGAAACCACTTCACATAAAAACCAGATTGAAGCATTCTCAGAAAATTCCTTGGATGTGTGCATTCAACCCACAGACTTGAACCTGACTTTTGATAGAGCAGCTTGGAAACACTCTTTTTGTAGAATCTGCAAGTGGTTATTTGGAGCGCTTTGAGGCCTATGCTGCAAAAGGAAATATCTTCACTTAAAAACTAGACAGAAGCATTCTCAGAAACTTCTTTGTGATGAGAGCATTCAACTCACAGAGTTGAACCTTCCTTTTCATAGAACAGTTTTGAAACTCTCTTTGTGCAGGGTCTACAAGTCGATATTCGGAACGCTTTCAGGCCTATCCTGGAAAAGGAAATATCTTCACATAAAAACTAGACACAAGCATTCTCAGAAACTTCTTCCTGATGTGTGCATTCAACTCACAGAGTTGAAAATTCCTTTGGATAGAGCAGTTTTGAAACCGTCTTTAAGTAGGATCTGCATGTGGGTATTCGGACTGCTATGAGGCCAACACCGGAAAAGGAACTATCTTCACATAAAAACTAGACAGAAATATTCTCAGAAATATCCCAGTGCTTTATGCCTTCAACTCGCAGAGTTGAACCTTCCTTTGGATAGCACAGTTTTGAAAGACGCTTCTTGTAGAATCTGCAAGTGGATATTTGGAGTGCTTTCAGGCCTACCCAGGAAAAGGAACTCTCTTCACATAAAAACTAGACGGAAGCATTCTCAGAAACTTCCCCGTGTTTTATGCATTCAACCCACAGAGTGGAACCTTCCTTTGGATAGTGCAGTTTTGAAACACTCTTTTTGTAGTATCTGCAAGTGGATATTTGGAGAATTTTGAAGCCTATGCTGGAAAAGGAAACCACTTCACATAAAAACTAGATTGAAGCTTTCTCAGAAACTACTTTGTGATGTGTGCATTCAACCCACAGACTTGAACCTGACTTTTGGCAGAACAGCTTTGAAACCCTCTTTTTGCAGAATCTGCAGGTGGATATTTGGAGCGCTTTGAGGCCTATGCTGGAAAAGGAAATATCTTCACAGAAAAACTAGACAGAAGCATTCTCAGAAACTTCTTCCTGATGAGTGCATTCAACTCACAGAGTTGAACCTTCCTTTTCGTAGAGCAGTTTTGAGACACTCTTTTCGTAGAGTCTGCAAGTCGATATTTGGAACACTTTCAGGCCTATCCTGGACAAAGAAATATCTTCGCATAAAAACTAGACAGAAGCATTCTCCGAAACTTCTTCCTGATGTGCGCATTCAACTCACAGTGTTGATCCTTCTTTTTGATACAGCAGTTTTGAAACACTCTTTTCGTAGAATCGCAAGTGGATATTTTGAGAGCTTTGTTGCCTTCACTGGAAAAGGAAATATCTTCACATAGAACGAGACAGAAGCATGCTCAGAAACTGTCCTGTTCTTTATGCACTCAACTCACAGAGTAGAACGTTGCTTTTGATAGAGCAGTTTTGAAACACTCTTTTAGTAGAACCTGCAAGTGGATATTTGGAGCGCTTTGAGGTCTATGCTGGAAAAGGATATAACTTCACATAAATCTAGATTGAAGCCTTCTCAGTAACTACTTTGTGATGTCTGCATTCAACTCACAGACTTGAACCTTCCTTTGGAAAGAGCAGTTTTGAAACACTGTCTTTGTGGAATCTGCAAGTGGATATTTGGAGCGCTTTGAGGCCTATGCTGGAAAAGGAAATATTATCCCATAAAAACTAGATAGAAGCATTCTCAGAAACTTGTTTGTGATGAGTGCATTCAACTCACAGAGCTGAACCTTCCTTTTGCTAGAAAAGTTCTGAAACACTCTTTTTCTAGAATCAGCAAGTGGCTATTTGGAGCGATTTCATACCTGTTCTGGGAAAGGAAATATCTTCACATAACAACTAGGAAGAAGCATTCTCAGAAACTCCTTTGTGTTGAGTGCATTCAACTCACAGAGTTGAACCTTCCTTTTGAGAGAGCTCTTTGGAAGCCCCCTTTCTGTACCATCTGCAAGTAGAAGATTGGGAGGGCTTTGAGGCCTATGCTGGAAAAGGAAATATCTTCACATAAAAGCTAGACAGAAGCATTCTCAGAAACTTTCCTGATCTTTGTGCATTCAACTCACAGAGTGGAACGTTGCTTTGGATAGAGCAGTTCTGAAACACTCTTTTAGTAGAATCTGCAAGTGGATATTTGGAGCGCTTTGAGGCCTATGCTGGAAATGGAAATAACTTCACATAGAAATTGATTGAAGCATTGTCAGAAACTTCTTTGTGATGTGTGCTTTCAACTCACACAGCTGAAATTTCCTTTCATAGTGCAGTTTTGAAACACCCTTTTTTGTAGAATCTGCAACTGGATATTTGGTGGGATTGCGACCTCTTCTGTAAAAGGAAATACATTCGCAGGAAAACGAGACAGAAGATTTCTCAGAATCTTCTTTGTGATGAGTGCATCCAAGTCACACAGTTGCACCTTCCTTTTGATAGAACAGTTTTGAAAGACTCCTTTTATAGAATCTGCAAGTGGATATTTGGAGCGCTTTGAGGCCTATGCTGGAAAAGGATATATCTACACATAAAAACTAGACAGAGGCATTCTCAGAAACTTCTTTGTGCTTCGTGTGTTCAACTCACAGACTTGAATCTTCCTTTGGAACGTGCAGTTTTGAAACACTCTTCTTGTAGAATCTGCAAGTGGATATTTGGAACTGTTTGATGCCTGCCCTGGAAAAGGAAACATCTTCACATAAAAAGTAGACAGAAGCATTCTCAGAAACTTCTTCCTGTTGAGTGCTTTCAACCCACAGACTTGAACCTTCCTTTTGATAGAACAGTTTGGAAGCACTCTTCTGGTAGGATGTGCAAGTGTTTATTTGGAGCACCATGAGGCCAATGCTGGAAAAGGGGTCATCTTCACATAAAAACTGGACAGAAGTGTTCTCAGAAACTTCTTTGTGTTGAGTGCTTTCAACTCACAGGGTTGAACCTTCCTTTTCATAGAACGGTTTTGAAACACTCTTTTTGTAGAATCTGCAAGTCGATATTTGGAACACTTTCAGGCCTATCCTGGAAAAGGAAATATCTTCACATAAAAACTAGACCGAAGCATTCTCAGAAACTACTTAGCGATGTGTGCATTCAACTCACAGAGTTGAACCTTTCTTTCGATTGAGCAGTTTTGAAATAGTCTTTTAGCAGAATCTGCAAGTGGATATTTGGAGTGCTATCAGGCCAACACTGGAAAAGGAAATATCTTCACATAAAAACTAGACAGAAGCATTCTCAGAAATATCCCAGTGCTTTATGCATTCAGCTCACAGAGTTGAAGCTTCCTTTGGATAGCACAGTTTTGAAACACTCTTCTTGTAGAGTCTGCAAGCGGATATTTGGAGTGCTTTGAGGGTTACCCAGGAAAAGCAAATACCTTCACATAAAAAGTAGACGGAAGCATTCTCAGAAACTTCCCTGTGTTTTATGCATTCAGCCCACAGAGTGGAAACTTCCTTTCGATAGTGAAGTTTTGAAACACACTTTTTGTAGAATCTGCAAGTGGATATTTGGAGAACATTGAGGCCTATGCTGGAAAAGGAAACCACTTCACATAAAAACCAGATTGAAGCATTCTCAGAAAATTCCTTGGATGTGTGCATTCAACCCACAGACTTGAACCTGACTTTTGATAGAGCAGCTTGGAAACACTCTTTTTGTAGAATCTGCAAGTGGTTATTTGGAGCGCTTTGAGGCCTATGCTGCAAAAGGAAATATCTTCACTTAAAAACTAGACAGAAGCATTCTCAGAAACTTCTTTGTGATGAGAGCATTCAACTCACAGAGTTGAACCTTCCTTTTCATAGAACAGTTTTGAAACTCTCTTTGTGCAGGGTCTACAAGTCGATATTCGGAACGCTTTCAGGCCTATCCTGGAAAAGGAAATATCTTCACATAAAAACTAGACACAAGCATTCTCAGAAACTTCTTCCTGATGTGTGCATTCAACTCACAGAGTTGAAAATTCCTTTGGATAGAGCAGTTTTGAAACCGTCTTTAAGTAGGATCTGCATGTGGGTATTCGGACTGCTATGAGGCCAACACCGGAAAAGGAACTATCTTCACATAAAAACTAGACAGAAATATTCTCAGAAATATCCCAGTGCTTTATGCCTTCAACTCGCAGAGTTGAACCTTCCTTTGGATAGCACAGTTTTGAAAGACGCTTCTTGTAGAATCTGCAAGTGGATATTTGGAGTGCTTTCAGGCCTACCCAGGAAAAGGAACTCTCTTCACATAAAAACTAGACGGAAGCATTCTCAGAAACTTCCCCGTGTTTTATGCATTCAACCCACAGAGTGGAACCTTCCTTTGGATAGTGCAGTTTTGAAACACTCTTTTTGTAGTATCTGCAAGTGGATATTTGGAGAATTTTGAAGCCTATGCTGGAAAAGGAAACCACTTCACATAAAAACTAGATTGAAGCTTTCTCAGAAACTACTTTGTGATGTGTGCATTCAACCCACAGACTTGAACCTGACTTTTGGCAGAACAGCTTTGAAACCCTCTTTTTGCAGAATCTGCAGGTGGATATTTGGAGCGCTTTGAGGCCTATGCTGGAAAAGGAAATATCTTCACAGAAAAACTAGACAGAAGCATTCTCAGAAACTTCTTCCTGATGAGTGCATTCAACTCACAGAGTTGAACCTTCCTTTTCGTAGAGCAGTTTTGAGACACTCTTTTCGTAGAGTCTGCAAGTCGATATTTGGAACACTTTCAGGCCTATCCTGGACAAGGAAATATCTTCGCATAAAAACTAGACAGAAGCATTCTCCGAAACTTCTTCCTGATGTGCGCATTCAACTCACAGTGTTGATCCTTCTTTTTGATACAGCAGTTTTGAAACACTCTTTTCGTAGAATCGCAAGTGGATATTTTGAGAGCTTTGTTGCCTTCACTGGAAAAGGAAATATCTTCACATAGAACGAGACAGAAGCATGCTCAGAAACTGTCCTGTTCTTTATGCACTCAACTCACAGAGTAGAACGTTGCTTTTGATAGAGCAGTTTTGAAACACTCTTTTAGTAGAACCTGCAAGTGGATATTTGGAGCGCTTTGAGGTCTATGCTGGAAAAGGATATAACTTCACATAAATCTAGATTGAAGCCTTCTCAGTAACTACTTTGTGATGTCTGCATTCAACTCACAGACTTGAACCTTCCTTTGGAAAGAGCAGTTTTGAAACACTCTCTTTGTGGAATCTGCAAGTGGATATTTGGAGCGCTTTGAGGCCTATGCTGGAAAAGGAAATATTATCCCATAAAAACTAGATAGAAGCATTCTCAGAAACTTGTTTGTGATGAGTGCATTCAACTCACAGAGCTGAACCTTCCTTTTGCTAGAAAAGTTCTGAAACACTCTTTTTCTAGAATCAGCAAGTGGCTATTTGGAGCGATTTCATACCTGTTCTGGGAAAGGAAATATCTTCACATAACAACTAGGAAGAAGCATTCTCAGAAACTCCTTTGTGTTGAGTGCATTCAACTCACAGAGTTGAACCTTCCTTTTGAGAGAGCTCTTTGGAAGCCCCCTTTCTGTACCATCTGCAAGTAGAAGATTGGGAGGGCTTTGAGGCCTATGCTGGAAAAGGAAATATCTTCACATAAAAGCTAGACAGAAGCATTCTCAGAAACTTTCCTGATCTTTGTGCATTCAACTCACAGAGTGGAACGTTGCTTTGGATAGAGCAGTTCTGAAACACTCTTTTAGTAGAATCTGCAAGTGGATATTTGGAGCGCTTTGAGGCCTATGCTGGAAATGGAAATAACTTCACATAGAAATTGATTGAAGCATTGTCAGAAACTTCTTTGTGATGTGTGCTTTCAACTCACACAGCTGAAATTTCCTTTCATAGTGCAGTTTTGAAACACCCTTTTTTGTAGAATCTGCAACTGGATATTTGGTGGGATTGCGACCTCTTCTGTAAAAGGAAATACATTCGCAGGAAAACGAGACAGAAGATTTCTCAGAATCTTCTTTGTGATGAGTGCATCCAAGTCACACAGTTGCACCTTCCTTTTGATAGAACAGTTTTGAAAGACTCCTTTTATAGAATCTGCAAGTGGATATTTGGAGCGCTTTGAGGCCTATGCTGGAAAAGGATATATCTACACATAAAAACTAGACAGAGGCATTCTCAGAAACTTCTTTGTGCTTCGTGTGTTCAACTCACAGACTTGAATCTTCCTTTGGAACGTGCAGTTTTGAAACACTCTTCTTGTAGAATCTGCAAGTGGATATTTGGAACTGTTTGATGCCTGCCCTGGAAAAGGAAACATCTTCACATAAAAAGTAGACAGAAGCATTCTCAGAAACTTCTTCCTGTTGAGTGCTTTCAACCCACAGACTTGAACCTTCCTTTTGATAGAACAGTTTGGAAGCACTCTTCTGGTAGGATGTGCAAGTGTTTATTTGGAGCACCATGAGGCCAATGCTGGAAAAGGGGTCATCTTCACATAAAAACTGGACAGAAGTGTTCTCAGAAACTTCTTTGTGTTGAGTGCTTTCAACTCACAGGGTTGAACCTTCCTTTTCATAGAACGGTTTTGAAACACTCTTTTTGTAGAATCTGCAAGTCGATATTTGGAACACTTTCAGGCCTATCCTGGAAAAGGAAATATCTTCACATAAAAACTAGACCGAAGCATTCTCAGAAACTACTTAGCGATGTGTGCATTCAACTCACAGAGTTGAACCTTTCTTTCGATTGAGCAGTTTTGAAATAGTCTTTTAGCAGAATCTGCAAGTGGATATTTGGAGTGCTATCAGGCCAACACTGGAAAAGGAAATATCTTCACATAAAAACTAGACAGAAGCATTCTCAGAAATATCCCAGTGCTTTATGCATTCAGCTCACAGAGTTGAAGCTTCCTTTGGATAGCACAGTTTTGAAACACTCTTCTTGTAGAGTCTGCAAGCGGATATTTGGAGTGCTTTGAGGGTTACCCAGGAAAAGCAAATACCTTCACATAAAAAGTAGACGGAAGCATTCTCAGAAACTTCCCTGTGTTTTATGCATTCAGCCCACAGAGTGGAAACTTCCTTTCGATAGTGAAGTTTTGAAACACACTTTTTGTAGAATCTGCAAGTGGATATTTGGAGAACATTGAGGCCTATGCTGGAAAAGGAAACCACTTCACATAAAAACCAGATTGAAGCATTCTCAGAAAATTCCTTGTGATGTGTGCATTCAACCCACAGACTTGAACCTGACTTTTGATAGAGCAGCTTTGAAACACTCTTTTTGTAGAATCTGCAAGTGGTTATTTGGAGCGCTTTGAGGCCTATGCTGCAAAAGGAAATATCTTCACTTAAAAACTAGACAGAAGCACTCTCAGAAACTTCTTTGTGATGAGAGCATTCAACTCACAGAGTTGAACCTTCCTTTTCATAGAACAGTTTTGAAACTCTCTTTGTGCAGGGTCTACAAGTCGATATTCGGAACGCTTTCAGGCCTATCCTGGAAAAGGAAATATCTTCACATAAAAACTAGACACAAGCATTCTCAGAAACTTCTTCCTGATGTGTGCATTCAACTCACAGAGTTGAAAATTCCTTTGGATAGAGCAGTTTTGAAACCGTCTTTAAGTAGGATCTGCATGTGGGTATTCGGACTGCTATGAGGCCAACACCGGAAAAGGAACTATCTTCACATAAAAACTAGACAGAAATATTCTCAGAAATATCCCAGTGCTTTATGCCTTCAACTCGCAGAGTTGAACCTTCCTTTGGATAGCACAGTTTTGAAAGACGCTTCTTGTAGAATCTGCAAGTGGATATTTGGAGTGCTTTCAGGCCTACCCAGGAAAAGGAACTCTCTTCACATAAAAACTAGACGGAAGCATTCTCAGAAACTTCCCCGTGTTTTATGCATTCAACCCACAGAGTGGAACCTTCCTTTGGATAGTGCAGTTTTGAAACACTCTTTTTGTAGTATCTGCAAGTGGATATTTGGAGAATTTTGAAGCCTATGCTGGAAAAGGAAACCACTTCACATAAAAACTAGATTGAAGCTTTCTCAGAAACTACTTTGTGATGTGTGCATTCAACCCACAGACTTGAACCTGACTTTTGGCAGAACAGCTTTGAAACCCTCTTTTTGCAGAATCTGCAGGTGGATATTTGGAGCGCTTTGAGGCCTATGCTGGAAAAGGAAATATCTTCACAGAAAAACTAGACAGAAGCATTCTCAGAAACTTCTTCCTGATGAGTGCATTCAACTCACAGAGTTGAACCTTCCTTTTCGTAGAGCAGTTTTGAGACACTCTTTTCGTAGAGTCTGCAAGTCGATATTTGGAACACTTTCAGGCCTATCCTGGACAAGGAAATATCTTCGCATAAAAACTAGACAGAAGCATTCTCCGAAACTTCTTCCTGATGTGCGCATTCAACTCACAGTGTTGATCCTTCTTTTTGATACAGCAGTTTTGAAACACTCTTTTCGTAGAATCGCAAGTGGATATTTTGAGAGCTTTGTTGCCTTCACTGGAAAAGGAAATATCTTCACATAGAACGAGACAGAAGCATGCTCAGAAACTGTCCTGTTCTTTATGCACTCAACTCACAGAGTAGAACGTTGCTTTTGATAGAGCAGTTTTGAAACACTCTTTTAGTAGAACCTGCAAGTGGATATTTGGAGCGCTTTGAGGTCTATGCTGGAAAAGGATATAACTTCACATAAATCTAGATTGAAGCCTTCTCAGTAACTACTTTGTGATGTCTGCATTCAACTCACAGACTTGAACCTTCCTTTGGAAAGAGCAGTTTTGAAACACTCTCTTTGTGGAACCTGCAAGTGGATATTTGGAGCGCTTTGAGGCCTATGCTGGAAAAGGAAATATTATCCCATAAAAACTAGATAGAAGCATTCTCAGAAACTTGTTTGTGATGAGTGCATTCAACTCACAGAGCTGAACCTTCCTTTTGCTAGAAAAGTTCTGAAACACTCTTTTTCTAGAATCAGCAAGTGGCTATTTGGAGCGATTTCATACCTGTTCTGGGAAAGGAAATATCTTCACATAACAACTAGGAAGAAGCATTCTCAGAAACTCCTTTGTGTTGAGTGCATTCAACTCACAGAGTTGAACCTTCCTTTTGAGAGAGCTCTTTGGAAGCCCCCTTTCTGTACCATCTGCAAGTAGAAGATTGGGAGGGCTTTGAGGCCTATGCTGGAAAAGGAAATATCTTCACATAAAAGCTAGACAGAAGCATTCTCAGAAACTTTCCTGATCTTTGTGCATTCAACTCACAGAGTGGAACGTTGCTTTGGATAGAGCAGTTCTGAGACACTCTTTTAGTAGAATCTGCAAGTGGATATTTGGAGCGCTTTGAGGCCTATGCTGGAAATGGAAATAACTTCACATAGAAATTGATTGAAGCATTGTCAGAAACTTCTTTGTGATGTGTGCTTTCAACTCACACAGCTGAAATTTCCTTTCATAGTGCAGTTTTGAAACACCCTTTTTTGTAGAATCTGCAACTGGATATTTGGTGGGATTGCGACCTCTTCTGTAAAAGGAAATACATTCGCATGAAAACGAGACAGAAGATTTCTCAGAATCTTCTTTGTGATGAGTGCATCCAAGTCACACAGTTGCACCTTCCTTTTGATAGAACAGTTTTGAAAGACTCCTTTTATAGAATCTGCAAGTGGATATTTGGAGCGCTTTGAGGCCTATGCTGGAAAAGGATATATCTACACATAAAAACTAGACAGAGGCATTCTCAGAAACTTCTTTGTGCTTCGTGTGTTCAACTCACAGACTTGAATCTTCCTTTGGAACGTGCAGTTTTGAAACACTCTTCTTGTAGAATCTGCAAGTGGATATTTGGAACTGTTTGATGCCTGCCCTGGAAAAGGAAACATCTTCACATAAAAAGTAGACAGAAGCATTCTCAGAAACTTCTTCCTGTTGAGTGCTTTCAACCCACAGACTTGAACCTTCCTTTTGATAGAACAGTTTGGAAGCACTCTTCTGGTAGGATGTGCAAGTGTTTATTTGGAGCACCATGAGGCCAATGCTGGAAAAGGGGTCATCTTCACATAAAAACTGGACAGAAGTGTTCTCAGAAACTTCTTTGTGTTGAGTGCTTTCAACTCACAGGGTTGAACCTTCCTTTTCATAGAACGGTTTTGAAACACTCTTTTTGTAGAATCTGCAAGTCGATATTTGGAACACTTTCAGGCCTATCCTGGAAAAGGAAATATCTTCACATAAAAACTAGACCGAAGCATTCTCAGAAACTACTTAGCGATGTGTGCATTCAACTCACAGAGTTGAACCTTTCTTTCGATTGAGCAGTTTTGAAATAGTCTTTTAGCAGAATCTGCAAGTGGATATTTGGAGTGCTATCAGGCCAACACTGGAAAAGGAAATATCTTCACATAAAAACTAGACAGAAGCATTCTCAGAAATATCCCAGTGCTTTATGCATTCAGCTCACAGAGTTGAAGCTTCCTTTGGATAGCACAGTTTTGAAACACTCTTCTTGTAGAGTCTGCAAGCGGATATTTGGAGTGCTTTGAGGGTTACCCAGGAAAAGCAAATACCTTCACATAAAAAGTAGACGGAAGCATTCTCAGAAACATCCCTGTGTTTTATGCATTCAACCCACAGAGTGGAAACTTCCTTTCGATAGTGAAGTTTTGAAACACACTTTTTGTAGAATCTGCAAGTGGATATTTGGAGAACATTGAGGCCTATGCTGGAAAAGGAAACCACTTCACATAAAAACCAGATTGAAGCATTCTCAGAAAATTCCTTGTGATGTGTGCATTCAACCCACAGACTTGAACCTGACTTTTGATAGAGCAGCTTGGAAACACTCTTTTTGTAGAATCTGCAAGTGGTTATTTGGAGCGCTTTGAGGCCTATGCTGCAAAAGGAAATATCTTCACTTAAAAACTAGACAGAAGCACTCTCAGAAACTTCTTTGTGATGAGAGCATTCAACTCACAGAGTTGAACCTTCCTTTTCATAGAACAGTTTTGAAACTCTCTTTGTGCAGGGTCTACAAGTCGATATTCGGAACGCTTTCAGGCCTATCCTGGAAAAGGAAATATCTTCACATAAAAACTAGACACAAGCATTCTCAGAAACTTCTTCCTGATGTGTGCATTCAACTCACAGAGTTGAAAATTCCTTTGGATAGAGCAGTTTTGAAACCGTCTTTAAGTAGGATCTGCATGTGGGTATTCGGACTGCTATGAGGCCAACACCGGAAAAGGAACTATCTTCACATAAAAACTAGACAGAAATATTCTCAGAAATATCCCAGTGCTTTATGCCTTCAACTCGCAGAGTTGAACCTTCCTTTGGATAGCACAGTTTTGAAAGACGCTTCTTGTAGAATCTGCAAGTGGATATTTGGAGTGCTTTCAGGCCTACCCAGGAAAAGGAACTCTCTTCACATAAAAACTAGACGGAAGCATTCTCAGAAACTTCCCCGTGTTTTATGCATTCAACCCACAGAGTGGAACCTTCCTTTGGATAGTGCAGTTTTGAAACACTCTTTTTGTAGTATCTGCAAGTGGATATTTGGAGAATTTTGAAGCCTATGCTGGAAAAGGAAACCACTTCACATAAAAACTAGATTGAAGCTTTCTCAGAAACTACTTTGTGATGTGTGCATTCAACCCACAGACTTGAACCTGACTTTTGGCAGAACAGCTTTGAAACCCTCTTTTTGCAGAATCTGCAGGTGGATATTTGGAGCGCTTTGAGGCCTATGCTGGAAAAGGAAATATCTTCACAGAAAAACTAGACAGAAGCATTCTCAGAAACTTCTTCCTGATGAGTGCATTCAACTCACAGAGTTGAACCTTCCTTTTCGTAGAGCAGTTTTGAGACACTCTTTTCGTAGAGTCTGCAAGTCGATATTTGGAACACTTTCAGGCCTATCCTGGACAAGGAAATATCTTCGCATAAAAACTAGACAGAAGCATTCTCCGAAACTTCTTCCTGATGTGCGCATTCAACTCACAGTGTTGATCCTTCTTTTTGATACAGCAGTTTTGAAACACTCTTTTCGTAGAATCGCAAGTGGATATTTTGAGAGCTTTGTTGCCTTCACTGGAAAAGGAAATATCTTCACATAGAACGAGACAGAAGCATGCTCAGAAACTGTCCTGTTCTTTATGCACTCAACTCACAGAGTAGAACGTTGCTTTTGATAGAGCAGTTTTGAAACACTCTTTTAGTAGAACCTGCAAGTGGATATTTGGAGCGCTTTGAGGTCTATGCTGGAAAAGGATATAACTTCACATAAATCTAGATTGAAGCCTTCTCAGTAACTACTTTGTGATGTCTGCATTCAACTCACAGACTTGAACCTTCCTTTGGAAAGAGCAGTTTTGAAACACTCTCTTTGTGGAATCTGCAAGTGGATATTTGGAGCGCTTTGAGGCCTATGCTGGAAAAGGAAATATTATCCCATAAAAACTAGATAGAAGCATTCTCAGAAACTTGTTTGTGATGAGTGCATTCAACTCACAGAGCTGAACCTTCCTTTTGCTAGAAAAGTTCTGAAACACTCTTTTTCTAGAATCAGCAAGTGGCTATTTGGAGCGATTTCATACCTGTTCTGGGAAAGGAAATATCTTCACATAACAACTAGGAAGAAGCATTCTCAGAAACTCCTTTGTGTTGAGTGCATTCAACTCACAGAGTTGAACCTTCCTTTTGAGAGAGCTCTTTGGAAGCCCCCTTTCTGTACCATCTGCAAGTAGAAGATTGGGAGGGCTTTGAGGCCTATGCTGGAAAAGGAAATATCTTCACATAAAAGCTAGACAGAAGCATTCTCAGAAACTTTCCTGATCTTTGTGCATTCAACTCACAGAGTGGAACGTTGCTTTGGATAGAGCAGTTCTGAAACACTCTTTTAGTAGAATCTGCAAGTGGATATTTGGAGCGCTTTGAGGCCTATGCTGGAAATGGAAATAACTTCACATAGAAATTGATTGAAGCATTGTCAGAAACTTCTTTGTGATGTGTGCTTTCAACTCACACAGCTGAAATTTCCTTTCATAGTGCAGTTTTGAAACACCCTTTTTTGTAGAATCTGCAACTGGATATTTGGTGGGATTGCGACCTCTTCTGTAAAAGGAAATACATTCGCATGAAAACGAGACAGAAGATTTCTCAGAATCTTCTTTGTGATGAGTGCATCCAAGTCACACAGTTGCACCTTCCTTTTGATAGAACAGTTTTGAAAGACTCCTTTTATAGAATCTGCAAGTGGATATTTGGAGCGCTTTGAGGCCTATGCTGGAAAAGGATATATCTACACATAAAAACTAGACAGAGGCATTCTCAGAAACTTCTTTGTGCTTCGTGTGTTCAACTCACAGACTTGAATCTTCCTTTGGAACGTGCAGTTTTGAAACACTCTTCTTGTAGAATCTGCAAGTGGATATTTGGAACTGTTTGATGCCTGCCCTGGAAAAGGAAACATCTTCACATAAAAAGTAGACAGAAGCATTCTCAGAAACTTCTTCCTGTTGAGTGCTTTCAACCCACAGACTTGAACCTTCCTTTTGATAGAACAGTTTGGAAGCACTCTTCTGGTAGGATGTGCAAGTGTTTATTTGGAGCACCATGAGGCCAATGCTGGAAAAGGGGTCATCTTCACATAAAAACTGGACAGAAGTGTTCTCAGAAACTTCTTTGTGTTGAGTGCTTTCAACTCACAGGGTTGAACCTTCCTTTTCATAGAACGGTTTTGAAACACTCTTTTTGTAGAATCTGCAAGTCGATATTTGGAACACTTTCAGGCCTATCCTGGAAAAGGAAATATCTTCACATAAAAACTAGACCGAAGCATTCTCAGAAACTACTTAGCGATGTGTGCATTCAACTCACAGAGTTGAACCTTTCTTTCGATTGAGCAGTTTTGAAATAGTCTTTTAGCAGAATCTGCAAGTGGATATTTGGAGTGCTATCAGGCCAACACTGGAAAAGGAAATATCTTCACATAAAAACTAGACAGAAGCATTCTCAGAAATATCCCAGTGCTTTATGCATTCAGCTCACAGAGTTGAAGCTTCCTTTGGATAGCACAGTTTTGAAACACTCTTCTTGTAGAGTCTGCAAGCGGATATTTGGAGTGCTTTGAGGGTTACCCAGGAAAAGCAAATACCTTCACATAAAAAGTAGACGGAAGCATTCTCAGAAACATCCCTGTGTTTTATGCATTCAACCCACAGAGTGGAAACTTCCTTTCGATAGTGAAGTTTTGAAACACACTTTTTGTAGAATCTGCAAGTGGATATTTGGAGAACATTGAGGCCTATGCTGGAAAAGGAAACCACTTCACATAAAAACCAGATTGAAGCATTCTCAGAAAATTCCTTGTGATGTGTGCATTCAACCCACAGACTTGAACCTGACTTTTGATAGAGCAGCTTGGAAACACTCTTTTTGTAGAATCTGCAAGTGGTTATTTGGAGCGCTTTGAGGCCTATGCTGCAAAAGGAAATATCTTCACTTAAAAACTAGACAGAAGCACTCTCAGAAACTTCTTTGTGATGAGAGCATTCAACTCACAGAGTTGAACCTTCCTTTTCATAGAACAGTTTTGAAACTCTCTTTGTGCAGGGTCTACAAGTCGATATTCGGAACGCTTTCAGGCCTATCCTGGAAAAGGAAATATCTTCACATAAAAACTAGACACAAGCATTCTCAGAAACTTCTTCCTGATGTGTGCATTCAACTCACAGAGTTGAAAATTCCTTTGGATAGAGCAGTTTTGAAACCGTCTTTAAGTAGGATCTGCATGTGGGTATTCGGACTGCTATGAGGCCAACACCGGAAAAGGAACTATCTTCACATAAAAACTAGACAGAAATATTCTCAGAAATATCCCAGTGCTTTATGCCTTCAACTCGCAGAGTTGAACCTTCCTTTGGATAGCACAGTTTTGAAAGACGCTTCTTGTAGAATCTGCAAGTGGATATTTGGAGTGCTTTCAGGCCTACCCAGGAAAAGGAACTCTCTTCACATAAAAACTAGACGGAAGCATTCTCAGAAACTTCCCCGTGTTTTATGCATTCAACCCACAGAGTGGAACCTTCCTTTGGATAGTGCAGTTTTGAAACACTCTTTTTGTAGTATCTGCAAGTGGACATTTGGAGAATTTTGAAGCCTATGCTGGAAAAGGAAACCACTTCACATAAAAACTAGATTGAAGCTTTCTCAGAAACTACTTTGTGATGTGTGCATTCAACCCACAGACTTGAACCTGACTTTTGGCAGAACAGCTTTGAAACCCTCTTTTTGCAGAATCTGCAGGTGGATATTTGGAGCGCTTTGAGGCCTATGCTGGAAAAGGAAATATCTTCACAGAAAAACTAGACAGAAGCATTCTCAGAAACTTCTTCCTGATGAGTGCATTCAACTCACAGAGTTGAACCTTCCTTTTCGTAGAGCAGTTTTGAGACACTCTTTTCGTAGAGTCTGCAAGTCGATATTTGGAACACTTTCAGGCCTATCCTGGACAAGGAAATATCTTCGCATAAAAACTAGACAGAAGCATTCTCCGAAACTTCTTCCTGATGTGCGCATTCAACTCACAGTGTTGATCCTTCTTTTTGATACAGCAGTTTTGAAACACTCTTTTCGTAGAATCGCAAGTGGATATTTTGAGAGCTTTGTTGCCTTCACTGGAAAAGGAAATATCTTCACATAGAACGAGACAGAAGCATGCTCAGAAACTGTCCTGTTCTTTATGCACTCAACTCACAGAGTAGAACGTTGCTTTTGATAGAGCAGTTTTGAAACACTCTTTTAGTAGAACCTGCAAGTGGATATTTGGAGCGCTTTGAGGTCTATGCTGGAAAAGGATATAACTTCACATAAATCTAGATTGAAGCCTTCTCAGTAACTACTTTGTGATGTCTGCATTCAACTCACAGACTTGAACCTTCCTTTGGAAAGAGCAGTTTTGAAACACTCTCTTTGTGGAATCTGCAAGTGGATATTTGGAGCGCTTTGAGGCCTATGCTGGAAAAGGAAATATTATCCCATAAAAACTAGATAGAAGCATTCTCAGAAACTTGTTTGTGATGAGTGCATTCAACTCACAGAGCTGAACCTTCCTTTTGCTAGAAAAGTTCTGAAACACTCTTTTTCTAGAATCAGCAAGTGGCTATTTGGAGCGATTTCATACCTGTTCTGGGAAAGGAAATATCTTCACATAACAACTAGGAAGAAGCATTCTCAGAAACTCCTTTGTGTTGAGTGCATTCAACTCACAGAGTTGAACCTTCCTTTTGAGAGAGCTCTTTGGAAGCCCCCTTTCTGTACCATCTGCAAGTAGAAGATTGGGAGGGCTTTGAGGCCTATGCTGGAAAAGGAAATATCTTCACATAAAAGCTAGACAGAAGCATTCTCAGAAACTTTCCTGATCTTTGTGCATTCAACTCACAGAGTGGAACGTTGCTTTGGATAGAGCAGTTCTGAAACACTCTTTTAGTAGAATCTGCAAGTGGATATTTGGAGCGCTTTGAGGCCTATGCTGGAAATGGAAATAACTTCACATAGAAATTGATTGAAGCATTGTCAGAAACTTCTTTGTGATGTGTGCTTTCAACTCACACAGCTGAAATTTCCTTTCATAGTGCAGTTTTGAAACACCCTTTTTTGTAGAATCTGCAACTGGATATTTGGTGGGATTGCGACCTCTTCTGTAAAAGGAAATACATTCGCATGAAAACGAGACAGAAGATTTCTCAGAATCTTCTTTGTGATGAGTGCATCCAAGTCACACAGTTGCACCTTCCTTTTGATAGAACAGTTTTGAAAGACTCCTTTTATAGAATCTGCAAGTGGATATTTGGAGCGCTTTGAGGCCTATGCTGGAAAAGGATATATCTACACATAAAAACTAGACAGAGGCATTCTCAGAAACTTCTTTGTGCTTCGTGTGTTCAACTCACAGACTTGAATCTTCCTTTGGAACGTGCAGTTTTGAAACACTCTTCTTGTAGAATCTGCAAGTGGATATTTGGAACTGTTTGATGCCTGCCCTGGAAAAGGAAACATCTTCACATAAAAAGTAGACAGAAGCATTCTCAGAAACTTCTTCCTGTTGAGTGCTTTCAACCCACAGACTTGAACCTTCCTTTTGATAGAACAGTTTGGAAGCACTCTTCTGGTAGGATGTGCAAGTGTTTATTTGGAGCACCATGAGGCCAATGCTGGAAAAGGGGTCATCTTCACATAAAAACTGGACAGAAGTGTTCTCAGAAACTTCTTTGTGTTGAGTGCTTTCAACTCACAGGGTTGAACCTTCCTTTTCATAGAACGGTTTTGAAACACTCTTTTTGTAGAATCTGCAAGTCGATATTTGGAACACTTTCAGGCCTATCCTGGAAAAGGAAATATCTTCACATAAAAACTAGACCGAAGCATTCTCAGAAACTACTTAGCGATGTGTGCATTCAACTCACAGAGTTGAACCTTTCTTTCGATTGAGCAGTTTTGAAATAGTCTTTTAGCAGAATCTGCAAGTGGATATTTGGAGTGCTATCAGGCCAACACTGGAAAAGGAAATATCTTCACATAAAAACTAGACAGAAGCATTCTCAGAAATATCCCAGTGCTTTATGCATTCAGCTCACAGAGTTGAAGCTTCCTTTGGATAGCACAGTTTTGAAACACTCTTCTTGTAGAGTCTGCAAGCGGATATTTGGAGTGCTTTGAGGGTTACCCAGGAAAAGCAAATACCTTCACATAAAAAGTAGACGGAAGCATTCTCAGAAACATCCCTGTGTTTTATGCATTCAACCCACAGAGTGGAAACTTCCTTTCGATAGTGAAGTTTTGAAACACACTTTTTGTAGAATCTGCAAGTGGATATTTGGAGAACATTGAGGCCTATGCTGGAAAAGGAAACCACTTCACATAAAAACCAGATTGAAGCATTCTCAGAAAATTCCTTGTGATGTGTGCATTCAACCCACAGACTTGAACCTGACTTTTGATAGAGCAGCTTGGAAACACTCTTTTTGTAGAATCTGCAAGTGGTTATTTGGAGCGCTTTGAGGCCTATGCTGCAAAAGGAAATATCTTCACTTAAAAACTAGACAGAAGCACTCTCAGAAACTTCTTTGTGATGAGAGCATTCAACTCACAGAGTTGAACCTTCCTTTTCATAGAACAGTTTTGAAACTCTCTTTGTGCAGGGTCTACAAGTCGATATTCGGAACGCTTTCAGGCCTATCCTGGAAAAGGAAATATCTTCACATAAAAACTAGACACAAGCATTCTCAGAAACTTCTTCCTGATGTGTGCATTCAACTCACAGAGTTGAAAATTCCTTTGGATAGAGCAGTTTTGAAACCGTCTTTAAGTAGGATCTGCATGTGGGTATTCGGACTGCTATGAGGCCAACACCGGAAAAGGAACTATCTTCACATAAAAACTAGACAGAAATATTCTCAGAAATATCCCAGTGCTTTATGCCTTCAACTCGCAGAGTTGAACCTTCCTTTGGATAGCACAGTTTTGAAAGACGCTTCTTGTAGAATCTGCAAGTGGATATTTGGAGTGCTTTCAGGCCTACCCAGGAAAAGGAACTCTCTTCACATAAAAACTAGACGGAAGCATTCTCAGAAACTTCCCCGTGTTTTATGCCTTCAACCCACAGAGTGGAACCTTCCTTTGGATAGTGCAGTTTTGAAACACTCTTTTTGTAGTATCTGCAAGTGGATATTTGGAGAATTTTGAAGCCTATGCTGGAAAAGGAAACCACTTCACATAAAAACTAGATTGAAGCTTTCTCAGAAACTACTTTGTGATGTGTGCATTCAACCCACAGACTTGAACCTGACTTTTGGCAGAACAGCTTTGAAACCCTCTTTTTGCAGAATCTGCAGGTGGATATTTGGAGCGCTTTGAGGCCTATGCTGGAAAAGGAAATATCTTCACAGAAAAACTAGACAGAAGCATTCTCAGAAACTTCTTCCTGATGAGTGCATTCAACTCACAGAGTTGAACCTTCCTTTTCGTAGAGCAGTTTTGAGACACTCTTTTCGTAGAGTCTGCAAGTCGATATTTGGAACACTTTCAGGCCTATCCTGGACAAGGAAATATCTTCGCATAAAAAGTAGACAGAAGCATTCTCCGAAACTTCTTCCTGATGTGCGCATTCAACTCACAGTGTTGATCCTTCTTTTTGATACAGCAGTTTTGAAACACTCTTTTCGTAGAATCGCAAGTGGATATTTTGAGAGCTTTGTTGCCTTCACTGGAAAAGGAAATATCTTCACATAGAACGAGACAGAAGCATGCTCAGAAACTGTCCTGTTCTTTATGCACTCAACTCACAGAGTAGAACGTTGCTTTTGATAGAGCAGTTTTGAAACACTCTTTTAGTAGAACCTGCAAGTGGATATTTGGAGCGCTTTGAGGTCTATGCTGGAAAAGGATATAACTTCACATAAATCTAGATTGAAGCCTTCTCAGTAACTACTTTGTGATGTCTGCATTCAACTCACAGACTTGAACCTTCCTTTGGAAAGAGCAGTTTTGAAACACTCTCTTTGTGGAATCTGCAAGTGGATATTTGGAGCGCTTTGAGGCCTATGCTGGAAAAGGAAATATTATCCCATAAAAACTAGATAGAAGCATTCTCAGAAACTTGTTTGTGATGAGTGCATTCAACTCACAGAGCTGAACCTTCCTTTTGCTAGAAAAGTTCTGAAACACTCTTTTTCTAGAATCAGCAAGTGGCTATTTGGAGCGATTTCATACCTGTTCTGGGAAAGGAAATATCTTCACATAACAACTAGGAAGAAGCATTCTCAGAAACTCCTTTGTGTTGAGTGCATTCAACTCACAGAGTTGAACCTTCCTTTTGAGAGAGCTCTTTGGAAGCCCCCTTTCTGTACCATCTGCAAGTAGAAGATTGGGAGGGCTTTGAGGCCTATGCTGGAAAAGGAAATATCTTCACATAAAAGCTAGACAGAAGCATTCTCAGAAACTTTCCTGATCTTTGTGCATTCAACTCACAGAGTGGAACGTTGCTTTGGATAGAGCAGTTCTGAAACACTCTTTTAGTAGAATCTGCAAGTGGATATTTGGAACGCTTTGAGGCCTATGCTGGAAATGGAAATAACTTCACATAGAAATTGATTGAAGCATTGTCAGAAACTTCTTTGTGATGTGTGCTTTCAACTCACACAGCTGAAATTTCCTTTCATAGTGCAGTTTTGAAACACCCTTTTTTGTAGAATCTGCAACTGGATATTTGGTGGGATTGCGACCTCTTCTGTAAAAGGAAATACATTCGCAGGAAAACGAGACAGAAGATTTCTCAGAATCTTCTTTGTGATGAGTGCATCCAAGTCACACAGTTGCACCTTCCTTTTGATAGAACAGTTTTGAAAGACTCCTTTTATAGAATCTGCAAGTGGATATTTGGAGCGCTTTGAGGCCTATGCTGGAAATGGAAATAACTTCACATAGAAATTGATTGAAGCATTGTCAGAAACTTCTTTGTGATGTGTGCTTTCAACTCACACAGCTGAAATTTCCTTTCATAGTGCAGTTTTGAAACACCCTTTTTTGTAGAATCTGCAACTGGATATTTGGTGGGATTGCGACCTCTTCTGTAAAAGGAAATACATTCGCATGAAAACGAGACAGAAGATTTCTCAGAATCTTCTTTGTGATGAGTGCATCCAAGTCACACAGTTGCACCTTCCTTTTGATAGAACAGTTTTGAAAGACTCCTTTTATAGAATCTGCAAGTGGATATTTGGAGCGCTTTGAGGCCTATGCTGGAAAAGGATATATCTACACATAAAAACTAGACAGAGACATTCTCAGAAACTTCTTTGTGCTTCGTGTGTTCAACTCACAGACTTGAATCTTCCTTTGGAACGTGCAGTTTTGAAACACTCTTCTTGTAGAATCTGCAAGTGGATATTTGGAACTGTTTGATGCCTGCCCTGGAAAAGGAAACATCTTCACATAAAAAGTAGACAGAAGCATTCTCAGAAACTTCTTCCTGTTGAGTGCTTTCAACCCACAGACTTGAACCTTCCTTTTGATAGAACAGTTTGGAAGCACTCTTCTGGTAGGATGTGCAAGTGTTTATTTGGAGCACCATGAGGCCAATGCTGGAAAAGGGGTCATCTTCACATAAAAACTGGACAGAAGTGTTCTCAGAAACTTCTTTGTGTTGAGTGCTTTCAACTCACAGGGTTGAACCTTCCTTTTCATAGAACGGTTTTGAAACACTCTTTTTGTAGAATCTGCAAGTCGATATTTGGAACACTTTCAGGCCTATCCTGGAAAAGGAAATATCTTCACATAAAAACTAGACCGAAGCATTCTCAGAAACTACTTAGCGATGTGTGCATTCAACTCACAGAGTTGAACCTTTCTTTCGATTGAGCAGTTTTGAAATAGTCTTTTAGCAGAATCTGCAAGTGGATATTTGGAGTGCTATCAGGCCAACACTGGAAAAGGAAATATCTTCACATAAAAACTAGACAGAAGCATTCTCAGAAATATCCCAGTGCTTTATGCATTCAGCTCACAGAGTTGAAGCTTCCTTTGGATAGCACAGTTTTGAAACACTCTTCTTGTAGAGTCTGCAAGTGGATATTTGGAGTGCTTTGAGGGTTACCCAGGAAAAGCAAATACCTTCACATAAAAAGTAGACGGAAGCATTCTCAGAAACTTCCCTGTGTTTTATGCATTCAGCCCACAGAGTGGAAACTTCCTTTCGATAGTGAAGTTTTGAAACACACTTTTTGTAGAATCTGCAAGTGGATATTTGGAGAACATTGAGGCCTATGCTGGAAAAGGAAACCACTTCACATAAAAACCAGATTGAAGCATTCTCAGAAAATTCCTTGTGATGTGTGCATTCAACCCACAGACTTGAACCTGACTTTTGATAGAGCAGCTTGGAAACACTCTTTTTGTAGAATCTGCAAGTGGTTATTTGGAGCGCTTTGAGGCCTATGCTGCAAAAGGAATTATCTTCACTTAAAAACTAGACAGAAGCATTCTCAGAAACTTCTTTGTGATGAGAGCATTCAACTCACAGAGTTGAACCTTCCTTTTCATAGAACAGTTTTGAAACTCTCTTTGTGCAGGGTCTACAAGTCGATATTCGGAACGCTTTCAGGCGTATCCTGGAAAAGGAAATATCTTCACATAAAAACTAGACACAAGCGTTCTCAGAAACTTCTTCCTGATGTGTGCATTCAACTCACAGAGTTGAAAATTCCTTTGGATAGAGCAGTTTTGAAACCGTCTTTAAGTAGGATCTGCATGTGGGTATTCGGACTGCTATGAGGCCAACACCGGAAAAGGAACTATCTTCACATAAAAACTAGACAGAAATATTCTCAGAAATATCCCAGTGCTTTATGCCTTCAACTCGCAGAGTTGAACCTTCCTTTGGATAGCACAGTTTTGAAAGACGCTTCTTGTAGAATCTGCAAGTGGATATTTGGAGTGCTTTCAGGCCTACCCAGGAAAAGGAACTCTCTTCACATAAAAACTAGACGGAAGCATTCTCAGAAACTTCCCCGTGTTTTATGCATTCAACCCACAGAGTGGAACCTTCCTTTGGATAGTGCAGTTTTGAAACACTCTTTTTGTAGTATCTGCAAGTGGATATTTGGAGAATTTTGAAGCCTATGCTGGAAAAGGAAACCACTTCACATAAAAACTAGATTGAAGCTTTCTCAGAAACTACTTTGTGATGTGTGCATTCAACCCACAGACTTGAACCTGACTTTTGGCAGAACAGCTTTGAAACCCTCTTTTTGCAGAATCTGCAGGTGGATATTTGGAGCGCTTTGAGGCCTATGCTGGAAAAGGAAATATCTTCACAGAAAAACTAGACAGAAGCATTCTCAGAAACTTCTTCCTGATGAGTGCATTCAACTCACAGAGTTGAACCTTCCTTTTCGTAGAGCAGTTTTGAGACACTCTTTTCGTAGAGTCTGCAAGTCGATATTTGGAACACTTTCAGGCCTATCCTGGACAAGGAAATATCTTCGCATAAAAACTAGACAGAAGCATTCTCCGAAACTTCTTCCTGATGTGCGCATTCAACTCACAGTGTTGATCCTTCTTTTTGATACAGCAGTTTTGAAACACTCTTTTCGTAGAATCGCAAGTGGATATTTTGAGAGCTTTGTTGCCTTCACTGGAAAAGGAAATATCTTCACATAGAACGAGACAGAAGCATGCTCAGAAACTGTCCTGTTCTTTATGCACTCAACTCACAGAGTAGAACGTTGCTTTTGATAGAGCAGTTTTGAAACACTCTTTTAGTAGAACCTGCAAGTGGATATTTGGAGCGCTTTGAGGTCTATGCTGGAAAAGGATATAACTTCACATAAATCTAGATTGAAGCCTTCTCAGTAACTACTTTGTGATGTCTGCATTCAACTCACAGACTTGAACCTTCCTTTGGAAAGAGCAGTTTTGAAACACTCTCTTTGTGGAATCTGCAAGTGGATATTTGGAGCGCTTTGAGGCCTATGCTGGAAAAGGAAATATTATCCCATAAAAACTAGATAGAAGCATTCTCAGAAACTTGTTTGTGATGAGTGCATTCAACTCACAGAGCTGAACCTTCCTTTTGCTAGAAAAGTTCTGAAACACTCTTTTTCTAGAATCAGCAAGTGGCTATTTGGAGCGATTTCATACCTGTTCTGGGAAAGGAAATATCTTCACATAACAACTAGGAAGAAGCATTCTCAGAAACTCCTTTGTGTTGAGTGCATTCAACTCACAGAGTTGAACCTTCCTTTTGAGAGAGCTCTTTGGAAGCCCCCTTTCTGTACCATCTGCAAGTAGAAGATTGGGAGGGCTTTGAGGCCTATGCTGGAAAAGGAAATATCTTCACATAAAAGCTAGACAGAAGCATTCTCAGAAACTTTCCTGATCTTTGTGCATTCAACTCACAGAGTGGAACGTTGCTTTGGATAGAGCAGTTCTGAAACACTCTTTTAGTAGAATCTGCAAGTGGATATTTGGAGCGCTTTGAGGCCTATGCTGGAAATGGAAATAACTTCACATAGAAATTGATTGAAGCATTGTCAGAAACTTCTTTGTGATGTGTGCTTTCAACTCACACAGCTGAAATTTCCTTTCATAGTGCAGTTTTGAAACACCCTTTTTTGTAGAATCTGCAACTGGATATTTGGTGGGATTGCGACCTCTTCTGTAAAAGGAAATACATTCGCATGAAAACGAGACAGAAGATTTCTCAGAATCTTCTTTGTGATGAGTGCATCCAAGTCACACAGTTGCACCTTCCTTTTGATAGAACAGTTTTGAAAGACTCCTTTTATAGAATCTGCAAGTGGATATTTGGAGCGCTTTGAGGCCTATGCTGGAAAAGGATATATCTACACATAAAAACTAGACAGAGGCATTCTCAGAAACTTCTTTGTGCTTCGTGTGTTCAACTCACAGACTTGAATCTTCCTTTGGAACGTGCAGTTTTGAAACACTCTTCTTGTAGAATCTGCAAGTGGATATTTGGAACTGTTTGATGCCTGCCCTGGAAAAGGAAACATCTTCACATAAAAAGTAGACAGAAGCATTCTCAGAAACTTCTTCCTGTTGAGTGCTTTCAACCCACAGACTTGAACCTTCCTTTTGATAGAACAGTTTGGAAGCACTCTTCTGGTAGGATGTGCAAGTGTTTATTTGGAGCACCATGAGGCCAATGCTGGAAAAGGGGTCATCTTCACATAAAAACTGGACAGAAGTGTTCTCAGAAACTTCTTTGTGTTGAGTGCTTTCAACTCACAGGGTTGAACCTTCCTTTTCATAGAACGGTTTTGAAACACTCTTTTTGTAGAATCTGCAAGTCGATATTTGGAACACTTTCAGGCCTATCCTGGAAAAGGAAATATCTTCACATAAAAACTAGACCGAAGCATTCTCAGAAACTACTTAGCGATGTGTGCATTCAACTCACAGAGTTGAACCTTTCTTTCGATTGAGCAGTTTTGAAATAGTCTTTTAGCAGAATCTGCAAGTGGATATTTGGAGTGCTATCAGGCCAACACTGGAAAAGGAAATATCTTCACATAAAAACTAGACAGAAGCATTCTCAGAAATATCCCAGTGCTTTATGCATTCAGCTCACAGAGTTGAAGCTTCCTTTGGATAGCACAGTTTTGAAACACTCTTCTTGTAGAGTCTGCAAGCGGATATTTGGAGTGCTTTGAGGGTTACCCAGGAAAAGCAAATACCTTCACATAAAAAGTAGACGGAAGCATTCTCAGAAACTTCCCTGTGTTTTATGCATTCAGCCCACAGAGTGGAAACTTCCTTTCGATAGTGAAGTTTTGAAACACACTTTTTGTAGAATCTGCAAGTGGATATTTGGAGAACATTGAGGCCTATGCTGGAAAAGGAAACCACTTCACATAAAAACCAGATTGAAGCATTCTCAGAAAATTCCTTGTGATGTGTGCATTCAACCCACAGACTTGAACCTGACTTTTGATAGAGCAGCTTGGAAACACTCTTTTTGTAGAATCTGCAAGTGGTTATTTGGAGCGCTTTGAGGCCTATGCTGCAAAAGGAAATATCTTCACTTAAAAACTAGACAGAAGCATTCTCAGAAACTTCTTTGTGATGAGAGCATTCAACTCACAGAGTTGAACCTTCCTTTTCATAGAACAGTTTTGAAACTCTCTTTGTGCAGGGTCTACAAGTCGATATTCGGAACGCTTTCAGGCCTATCCTGGAAAAGGAAATATCTTCACATAAAAACTAGACACAAGCGTTCTCAGAAACTTCTTCCTGATGTGTGCATTCAACTCACAGAGTTGAAAATTCCTTTGGATAGAGCAGTTTTGAAACCGTCTTTAAGTAGGATCTGCATGTGGGTATTCGGACTGCTATGAGGCCAACACCGGAAAAGGAACTATCTTCACATAAAAACTAGACAGAAATATTCTCAGAAATATCCCAGTGCTTTATGCCTTCAACTCGCAGAGTTGAACCTTCCTTTGGATAGCACAGTTTTGAAAGACGCTTCTTGTAGAATCTGCAAGTGGATATTTGGAGTGCTTTCAGGCCTACCCAGGAAAAGGAACTCTCTTCACATAAAAACTAGACGGAAGCATTCTCAGAAACTTCCCCGTGTTTTATGCATTCAACCCACAGAGTGGAACCTTCCTTTGGATAGTGCAGTTTTGAAACACTCTTTTTGTAGTATCTGCAAGTGGACATTTGGAGAATTTTGAAGCCTATGCTGGAAAAGGAAACCACTTCACATAAAAACTAGATTGAAGCTTTCTCAGAAACTACTTTGTGATGTGTGCATTCAACCCACAGACTTGAACCTGACTTTTGGCAGAACAGCTTTGAAACCCTCTTTTTGCAGAATCTGCAGGTGGATATTTGGAGCGCTTTGAGGCCTATGCTGGAAAAGGAAATATCTTCACAGAAAAACTAGACAGAAGCATTCTCAGAAACTTCTTCCTGATGAGTGCATTCAACTCACAGAGTTGAACCTTCCTTTTCGTAGAGCAGTTTTGAGACACTCTTTTCGTAGAGTCTGCAAGTCGATATTTGGAACACTTTCAGGCCTATCCTGGACAAGGAAATATCTTCGCATAAAAACTAGACAGAAGCATTCTCCGAAACTTCTTCCTGATGTGCGCATTCAACTCACAGTGTTGATCCTTCTTTTTGATACAGCAGTTTTGAAACACTCTTTTCGTAGAATCGCAAGTGGATATTTTGAGAGCTTTGTTGCCTTCACTGGAAAAGGAAATATCTTCACATAGAACGAGACAGAAGCATGCTCAGAAACTGTCCTGTTCTTTATGCACTCAACTCACAGAGTAGAACGTTGCTTTTGATAGAGCAGTTTTGAAACACTCTTTTAGTAGAACCTGCAAGTGGATATTTGGAGCGCTTTGAGGTCTATGCTGGAAAAGGATATAACTTCACATAAATCTAGATTGAAGCCTTCTCAGTAACTACTTTGTGATGTCTGCATTCAACTCACAGACTTGAACCTTCCTTTGGAAAGAGCAGTTTTGAAACACTCTCTTTGTGGAATCTGCAAGTGGATATTTGGAGTGCTTTGAGGCCTATGCTGGAAAAGGAAATATTATCCCATAAAAACTAGATAGAAGCATTCTCAGAAACTTGTTTGTGATGAGTGCATTCAACTCACAGAGCTGAACCTTCCTTTTGCTAGAAAAGTTCTGAAACACTCTTTTTCTAGAATCAGCAAGTGGCTATTTGGAGCGATTTCATACCTGTTCTGGGAAAGGAAATATCTTCACATAACAACTAGGAAGAAGCATTCTCAGAAACTCCTTTGTGTTGAGTGCATTCAACTCACAGAGTTGAACCTTCCTTTTGAGAGAGCTCTTTGGAAGCCCCCTTTCTGTACCATCTGCAAGTAGAAGATTGGGAGGGCTTTGAGGCCTATGCTGGAAAAGGAAATATCTTCACATAAAAGCTAGACAGAAGCATTCTCAGAAACTTTCCTGATCTTTGTGCATTCAACTCACAGAGTGGAACGTTGCTTTGGATAGAGCAGTTCTGAAACACTCTTTTAGTAGAATCTGCAAGTGGATATTTGGAGCGCTTTGAGGCCTATGCTGGAAATGGAAATAACTTCACATAGAAATTGATTGAAGCATTGTCAGAAACTTCTTTGTGATGTGTGCTTTCAACTCACACAGCTGAAATTTCCTTTCATAGTGCAGTTTTGAAACACCCTTTTTTGTAGAATCTGCAACTGGATATTTGGTGGGATTGCGACCTCTTCTGTAAAAGGAAATACATTCGCATGAAAACGAGACAGAAGATTTCTCAGAATCTTCTTTGTGATGAGTGCATCCAAGTCACACAGTTGCACCTTCCTTTTGATAGAACAGTTTTGAAAGACTCCTTTTATAGAATCTGCAAGTGGATATTTGGAGCGCTTTGAGGCCTATGCTGGAAAAGGATATATCTACACATAAAAACTAGACAGAGGCATTCTCAGAAACTTCTTTGTGCTTCGTGTGTTCAACTCACAGACTTGAATCTTCCTTTGGAACGTGCAGTTTTGAAACACTCTTCTTGTAGAATCTGCAAGTGGATATTTGGAACTGTTTGATGCCTGCCCTGGAAAAGGAAACATCTTCACATAAAAAGTAGACAGAAGCATTCTCAGAAACTTCTTCCTGTTGAGTGCTTTCAACCCACAGACTTGAACCTTCCTTTTGATAGAACAGTTTGGAAGCACTCTTCTGGTAGGATGTGCAAGTGTTTATTTGGAGCACCATGAGGCCAATGCTGGAAAAGGGGTCATCTTCACATAAAAACTGGACAGAAGTGTTCTCAGAAACTTCTTTGTGTTGAGTGCTTTCAACTCACAGGGTTGAACCTTCCTTTTCATAGAACGGTTTTGAAACACTCTTTTTGTAGAATCTGCAAGTCGATATTTGGAACACTTTCAGGCCTATCCTGGAAAAGGAAATATCTTCACATAAAAACTAGACCGAAGCATTCTCAGAAACTACTTAGCGATGTGTGCATTCAACTCACAGAGTTGAACCTTTCTTTCGATTGAGCAGTTTTGAAATAGTCTTTTAGCAGAATCTGCAAGTGGATATTTGGAGTGCTATCAGGCCAACACTGGAAAAGGAAATATCTTCACATAAAAACTAGACAGAAGCATTCTCAGAAATATCCCAGTGCTTTATGCATTCAGCTCACAGAGTTGAAGCTTCCTTTGGATAGCACAGTTTTGAAACACTCTTCTTGTAGAGTCTGCAAGCGGATATTTGGAGTGCTTTGAGGGTTACCCAGGAAAAGCAAATACCTTCACATAAAAAGTAGACGGAAGCATTCTCAGAAACTTCCCTGTGTTTTATGCATTCAGCCCACAGAGTGGAAACTTCCTTTCGATAGTGAAGTTTTGAAACACACTTTTTGTAGAATCTGCAAGTGGATATTTGGAGAACATTGAGGCCTATGCTGGAAAAGGAAACCACTTCACATAAAAACCAGATTGAAGCATTCTCAGAAAATTCCTTGTGATGTGTGCATTCAACCCACAGACTTGAACCTGACTTTTGATAGAGCAGCTTGGAAACACTCTTTTTGTAGAATCTGCAAGTGGTTATTTGGAGCGCTTTGAGGCCTATGCTGCAAAAGGAAATATCTTCACTTAAAAACTAGACAGAAGCATTCTCAGAAACTTCTTTGTGATGAGAGCATTCAACTCACAGAGTTGAACCTTCCTTTTCATAGAACAGTTTTGAAACTCTCTTTGTGCAGGGTCTACAAGTCGATATTCGGAACGCTTTCAGGCCTATCCTGGAAAAGGAAATATCTTCACATAAAAACTAGACACAAGCGTTCTCAGAAACTTCTTCCTGATGTGTGCATTCAACTCACAGAGTTGAAAATTCCTTTGGATAGAGCAGTTTTGAAACCGTCTTTAAGTAGGATCTGCATGTGGGTATTCGGACTGCTATGAGGCCAACACCGGAAAAGGAACTATCTTCACATAAAAACTAGACAGAAATATTCTCAGAAATATCCCAGTGCTTTATGCCTTCAACTCGCAGAGTTGAACCTTCCTTTGGATAGCACAGTTTTGAAAGACGCTTCTTGTAGAATCTGCAAGTGGATATTTGGAGTGCTTTCAGGCCTACCCAGGAAAAGGAACTCTCTTCACATAAAAACTAGACGGAAGCATTCTCAGAAACTTCCCCGTGTTTTATGCATTCAACCCACAGAGTGGAACCTTCCTTTGGATAGTGCAGTTTTGAAACACTCTTTTTGTAGTATCTGCAAGTGGACATTTGGAGAATTTTGAAGCCTATGCTGGAAAAGGAAACCACTTCACATAAAAACTAGATTGAAGCTTTCTCAGAAACTACTTTGTGATGTGTGCATTCAACCCACAGACTTGAACCTGACTTTTGGCAGAACAGCTTTGAAACCCTCTTTTTGCAGAATCTGCAGGTGGATATTTGGAGCGCTTTGAGGCCTATGCTGGAAAAGGAAATATCTTCACAGAAAAACTAGACAGAAGCATTCTCAGAAACTTCTTCCTGATGAGTGCATTCAACTCACAGAGTTGAACCTTCCTTTTCGTAGAGCAGTTTTGAGACACTCTTTTCGTAGAGTCTGCAAGTCGATATTTGGAACACTTTCAGGCCTATCCTGGACAAGGAAATATCTTCGCATAAAAACTAGACAGAAGCATTCTCCGAAACTTCTTCCTGATGTGCGCATTCAACTCACAGTGTTGATCCTTCTTTTTGATACAGCAGTTTTGAAACACTCTTTTCGTAGAATCGCAAGTGGATATTTTGAGAGCTTTGTTGCCTTCACTGGAAAAGGAAATATCTTCACATAGAACGAGACAGAAGCATGCTCAGAAACTGTCCTGTTCTTTATGCACTCAACTCACAGAGTAGAACGTTGCTTTTGATAGAGCAGTTTTGAAACACTCTTTTAGTAGAACCTGCAAGTGGATATTTGGAGCGCTTTGAGGTCTATGCTGGAAAAGGATATAACTTCACATAAATCTAGATTGAAGCCTTCTCAGTAACTACTTTGTGATGTCTGCATTCAACTCACAGACTTGAACCTTCCTTTGGAAAGAGCAGTTTTGAAACACTCTCTTTGTGGAATCTGCAAGTGGATATTTGGAGCGCTTTGAGGCCTATGCTGGAAAAGGAAATATTATCCCATAAAAACTAGATAGAAGCATTCTCAGAAACTTGTTTGTGATGAGTGCATTCAACTCACAGAGCTGAACCTTCCTTTTGCTAGAAAAGTTCTGAAACACTCTTTTTCTAGAATCAGCAAGTGGCTATTTGGAGCGATTTCATACCTGTTCTGGGAAAGGAAATATCTTCACATAACAACTAGGAAGAAGCATTCTCAGAAACTCCTTTGTGTTGAGTGCATTCAACTCACAGAGTTGAACCTTCCTTTTGAGAGAGCTCTTTGGAAGCCCCCTTTCTGTACCATCTGCAAGTAGAAGATTGGGAGGGCTTTGAGGCCTATGCTGGAAAAGGAAATATCTTCACATAAAAGCTAGACAGAAGCATTCTCAGAAACTTTCCTGATCTTTGTGCATTCAACTCACAGAGTGGAACGTTGCTTTGGATAGAGCAGTTCTGAGACACTCTTTTAGTAGAATCTGCAAGTGGATATTTGGAGCGCTTTGAGGCCTATGCTGGAAATGGAAATAACTTCACATAGAAATTGATTGAAGCATTGTCAGAAACTTCTTTGTGATGTGTGCTTTCAACTCACACAGCTGAAATTTCCTTTCATAGTGCAGTTTTGAAACACCCTTTTTTGTAGAATCTGCAACTGGATATTTGGTGGGATTGCGACCTCTTCTGTAAAAGGAAATACATTCGCATGAAAACGAGACAGAAGATTTCTCAGAATCTTCTTTGTGATGAGTGCATCCAAGTCACACAGTTGCACCTTCCTTTTGATAGAACAGTTTTGAAAGACTCCTTTTATAGAATCTGCAAGTGGATATTTGGAGCGCTTTGAGGCCTATGCTGGAAAAGGATATATCTACACATAAAAACTAGACAGAGGCATTCTCAGAAACTTCTTTGTGCTTCGTGTGTTCAACTCACAGACTTGAATCTTCCTTTGGAACGTGCAGTTTTGAAACACTCTTCTTGTAGAATCTGCAAGTGGATATTTGGAACTGTTTGATGCCTGCCCTGGAAAAGGAAACATCTTCACATAAAAAGTAGACAGAAGCATTCTCAGAAACTTCTTCCTGTTGAGTGCTTTCAACCCACAGACTTGAACCTTCCTTTTGATAGAACAGTTTGGAAGCACTCTTCTGGTAGGATGTGCAAGTGTTTATTTGGAGCACCATGAGGCCAATGCTGGAAAAGGGGTCATCTTCACATAAAAACTGGACAGAAGTGTTCTCAGAAACTTCTTTGTGTTGAGTGCTTTCAACTCACAGGGTTGAACCTTCCTTTTCATAGAACGGTTTTGAAACACTCTTTTTGTAGAATCTGCAAGTCGATATTTGGAACACTTTCAGGCCTATCCTGGAAAAGGAAATATCTTCACATAAAAACTAGACCGAAGCATTCTCAGAAACTACTTAGCGATGTGTGCATTCAACTCACAGAGTTGAACCTTTCTTTCGATTGAGCAGTTTTGAAATAGTCTTTTAGCAGAATCTGCAAGTGGATATTTGGAGTGCTATCAGGCCAACACTGGAAAAGGAAATATCTTCACATAAAAACTAGACAGAAGCATTCTCAGAAATATCCCAGTGCTTTATGCATTCAGCTCACAGAGTTGAAGCTTCCTTTGGATAGCACAGTTTTGAAACACTCTTCTTGTAGAGTCTGCAAGCGGATATTTGGAGTGCTTTGAGGGTTACCCAGGAAAAGCAAATACCTTCACATAAAAAGTAGACGGAAGCATTCTCAGAAACTTCCCTGTGTTTTATGCATTCAGCCCACAGAGTGGAAACTTCCTTTCGATAGTGAAGTTTTGAAACACACTTTTTGTAGAATCTGCAAGTGGATATTTGGAGAACATTGAGGCCTATGCTGGAAAAGGAAACCACTTCACATAAAAACCAGATTGAAGCATTCTCAGAAAATTCCTTGTGATGTGTGCATTCAACCCACAGACTTGAACCTGACTTTTGATAGAGCAGCTTGGAAACACTCTTTTTGTAGAATCTGCAAGTGGTTATTTGGAGCGCTTTGAGGCCTATGCTGCAAAAGGAAATATCTTCACTTAAAAACTAGACAGAAGCATTCTCAGAAACTTCTTTGTGATGAGAGCATTCAACTCACAGAGTTGAACCTTCCTTTTCATAGAACAGTTTTGAAACTCTCTTTGTGCAGGGTCTACAAGTCGATATTCGGAACGCTTTCAGGCCTATCCTGGAAAAGGAAATATCTTCACATAAAAACTAGACACAAGCGTTCTCAGAAACTTCTTCCTGATGTGTGCATTCAACTCACAGAGTTGAAAATTCCTTTGGATAGAGCAGTTTTGAAACCGTCTTTAAGTAGGATCTGCATGTGGGTATTCGGACTGCTATGAGGCCAACACCGGAAAAGGAACTATCTTCACATAAAAACTAGACAGAAATATTCTCAGAAATATCCCAGTGCTTTATGCCTTCAACTCGCAGAGTTGAACCTTCCTTTGGATAGCACAGTTTTGAAAGACGCTTCTTGTAGAATCTGCAAGTGGATATTTGGAGTGCTTTCAGGCCTACCCAGGAAAAGGAACTCTCTTCACATAAAAACTAGACGGAAGCATTCTCAGAAACTTCCCCGTGTTTTATGCATTCAACCCACAGAGTGGAACCTTCCTTTGGATAGTGCAGTTTTGAAACACTCTTTTTGTAGTATCTGCAAGTGGACATTTGGAGAATTTTGAAGCCTATGCTGGAAAAGGAAACCACTTCACATAAAAACTAGATTGAAGCTTTCTCAGAAACTACTTTGTGATGTGTGCATTCAACCCACAGACTTGAACCTGACTTTTGGCAGAACAGCTTTGAAACCCTCTTTTTGCAGAATCTGCAGGTGGATATTTGGAGCGCTTTGAGGCCTATGCTGGAAAAGGAAATATCTTCACAGAAAAACTAGACAGAAGCATTCTCAGAAACTTCTTCCTGATGAGTGCATTCAACTCACAGAGTTGAACCTTCCTTTTCGTAGAGCAGTTTTGAGACACTCTTTTCGTAGAGTCTGCAAGTCGATATTTGGAACACTTTCAGGCCTATCCTGGACAAGGAAATATCTTCGCATAAAAACTAGACAGAAGCATTCTCCGAAACTTCTTCCTGATGTGCGCATTCAACTCACAGTGTTGATCCTTCTTTTTGATACAGCAGTTTTGAAACACTCTTTTCGTAGAATCGCAAGTGGATATTTTGAGAGCTTTGTTGCCTTCACTGGAAAAGGAAATATCTTCACATAGAACGAGACAGAAGCATGCTCAGAAACTGTCCTGTTCTTTATGCACTCAACTCACAGAGTAGAACGTTGCTTTTGATAGAGCAGTTTTGAAACACTCTTTTAGTAGAACCTGCAAGTGGATATTTGGAGCGCTTTGAGGTCTATGCTGGAAAAGGATATAACTTCACATAAATCTAGATTGAAGCCTTCTCAGTAACTACTTTGTGATGTCTGCATTCAACTCACAGACTTGAACCTTCCTTTGGAAAGAGCAGTTTTGAAACACTCTCTTTGTGGAATCTGCAAGTGGATATTTGGAGCGCTTTGAGGCCTATGCTGGAAAAGGAAATATTATCCCATAAAAACTAGATAGAAGCATTCTCAGAAACTTGTTTGTGATGAGTGCATTCAACTCACAGAGCTGAACCTTCCTTTTGCTAGAAAAGTTCTGAAACACTCTTTTTCTAGAATCAGCAAGTGGCTATTTGGAGCGATTTCATACCTGTTCTGGGAAAGGAAATATCTTCACATAACAACAAGGAAGAAGCATTCTCAGAAACTCCTTTGTGTTGAGTGCATTCAACTCACAGAGTTGAACCTTCCTTTTGAGAGAGCTCTTTGGAAGCCCCCTTTCTGTACCATCTGCAAGTAGAAGATTGGGAGGGCTTTGAGGCCTATGCTGGAAAAGGAAATATCTTCACATAAAAGCTAGACAGAAGCATTCTCAGAAACTTTCCTGATCTTTGTGCATTCAACTCACAGAGTGGAACGTTGCTTTGGATAGAGCAGTTCTGAAACACTCTTTTAGTAGAATCTGCAAGTGGATATTTGGAGCGCTTTGAGGCCTATGCTGGAAATGGAAATAACTTCACATAGAAATTGATTGAAGCATTGTCAGAAACTTCTTTGTGATGTGTGCTTTCAACTCACACAGCTGAAATTTCCTTTCATAGTGCAGTTTTGAAACACCCTTTTTTGTAGAATCTGCAACTGGATATTTGGTGGGATTGCGACCTCTTCTGTAAAAGGAAATACATTCGCATGAAAACGAGACAGAAGATTTCTCAGAATCTTCTTTGTGATGAGTGCATCCAAGTCACACAGTTGCACCTTCCTTTTGATAGAACAGTTTTGAAAGACTCCTTTTATAGAATCTGCAAGTGGATATTTGGAGCGCTTTGAGGCCTATGCTGGAAAAGGATATATCTACACATAAAAACTAGACAGAGGCATTCTCAGAAACTTCTTTGTGCTTCGTGTGTTCAACTCACAGACTTGAATCTTCCTTTGGAACGTGCAGTTTTGAAACACTCTTCTTGTAGAATCTGCAAGTGGATATTTGGAACTGTTTGATGCCTGCCCTGGAAAAGGAAACATCTTCACATAAAAAGTAGACAGAAGCATTCTCAGAAACTTCTTCCTGTTGAGTGCTTTCAACCCACAGACTTGAACCTTCCTTTTGATAGAACAGTTTGGAAGCACTCTTCTGGTAGGATGTGCAAGTGTTTATTTGGAGCACCATGAGGCCAATGCTGGAAAAGGGGTCATCTTCACATAAAAACTGGACAGAAGTGTTCTCAGAAACTTCTTTGTGTTGAGTGCTTTCAACTCACAGGGTTGAACCTTCCTTTTCATAGAACGGTTTTGAAACACTCTTTTTGTAGAATCTGCAAGTCGATATTTGGAACACTTTCAGGCCTATCCTGGAAAAGGAAATATCTTCACATAAAAACTAGACCGAAGCATTCTCAGAAACTACTTAGCGATGTGTGCATTCAACTCACAGAGTTGAACCTTTCTTTCGATTGAGCAGTTTTGAAATAGTCTTTTAGCAGAATCTGCAAGTGGATATTTGGAGTGCTATCAGGCCAACACTGGAAAAGGAAATATCTTCACATAAAAACTAGACAGAAGCATTCTCAGAAATATCCCAGTGCTTTATGCATTCAGCTCACAGAGTTGAAGCTTCCTTTGGATAGCACAGTTTTGAAACACTCTTCTTGTAGAGTCTGCAAGCGGATATTTGGAGTGCTTTGAGGGTTACCCAGGAAAAGCAAATACCTTCACATAAAAAGTAGACGGAAGCATTCTCAGAAACTTCCCTGTGTTTTATGCATTCAGCCCACAGAGTGGAAACTTCCTTTCGATAGTGAAGTTTTGAAACACACTTTTTGTAGAATCTGCAAGTGGATATTTGGAGAACATTGAGGCCTATGCTGGAAAAGGAAACCACTTCACATAAAAACCAGATTGAAGCATTCTCAGAAAATTCCTTGTGATGTGTGCATTCAACCCACAGACTTGAACCTGACTTTTGATAGAGCAGCTTGGAAACACTCTTTTTGTAGAATCTGCAAGTGGTTATTTGGAGCGCTTTGAGGCCTATGCTGCAAAAGGAAATATCTTCACTTAAAAACTAGACAGAAGCATTCTCAGAAACTTCTTTGTGATGAGAGCATTCAACTCACAGAGTTGAACCTTCCTTTTCATAGAACAGTTTTGAAACTCTCTTTGTGCAGGGTCTACAAGTCGATATTCGGAACGCTTTCAGGCCTATCCTGGAAAAGGAAATATCTTCACATAAAAACTAGACACAAGCGTTCTCAGAAACTTCTTCCTGATGTGTGCATTCAACTCACAGAGTTGAAAATTCCTTTGGATAGAGCAGTTTTGAAACCGTCTTTAAGTAGGATCTGCATGTGGGTATTCGGACTGCTATGAGGCCAACACCGGAAAAGGAACTATCTTCACATAAAAACTAGACAGAAATATTCTCAGAAATATCCCAGTGCTTTATGCCTTCAACTCGCAGAGTTGAACCTTCCTTTGGATAGCACAGTTTTGAAAGACGCTTCTTGTAGAATCTGCAAGTGGATATTTGGAGTGCTTTCAGGCCTACCCAGGAAAAGGAACTCTCTTCACATAAAAACTAGACGGAAGCATTCTCAGAAACTTCCCCGTGTTTTATGCATTCAACCCACAGAGTGGAACCTTCCTTTGGATAGTGCAGTTTTGAAACACTCTTTTTGTAGTATCTGCAAGTGGACATTTGGAGAATTTTGAAGCCTATGCTGGAAAAGGAAACCACTTCACATAAAAACTAGATTGAAGCTTTCTCAGAAACTACTTTGTGATGTGTGCATTCAACCCACAGACTTGAACCTGACTTTTGGCAGAACAGCTTTGAAACCCTCTTTTTGCAGAATCTGCAGGTGGATATTTGGAGCGCTTTGAGGCCTATGCTGGAAAAGGAAATATCTTCACAGAAAAACTAGACAGAAGCATTCTCAGAAACTTCTTCCTGATGAGTGCATTCAACTCACAGAGTTGAACCTTCCTTTTCGTAGAGCAGTTTTGAGACACTCTTTTCGTAGAGTCTGCAAGTCGATATTTGGAACACTTTCAGGCCTATCCTGGACAAGGAAATATCTTCGCATAAAAACTAGACAGAAGCATTCTCCGAAACTTCTTCCTGATGTGCGCATTCAACTCACAGTGTTGATCCTTCTTTTTGATACAGCAGTTTTGAAACACTCTTTTCGTAGAATCGCAAGTGGATATTTTGAGAGCTTTGTTGCCTTCACTGGAAAAGGAAATATCTTCACATAGAACGAGACAGAAGCATGCTCAGAAACTGTCCTGTTCTTTATGCACTCAACTCACAGAGTAGAACGTTGCTTTTGATAGAGCAGTTTTGAAACACTCTTTTAGTAGAACCTGCAAGTGGATATTTGGAGCGCTTTGAGGTCTATGCTGGAAAAGGATATAACTTCACATAAATCTAGATTGAAGCCTTCTCAGTAACTACTTTGTGATGTCTGCATTCAACTCACAGACTTGAACCTTCCTTTGGAAAGAGCAGTTTTGAAACACTCTCTTTGTGGAATCTGCAAGTGGATATTTGGAGCGCTTTGAGGCCTATGCTGGAAAAGGAAATATTATCCCATAAAAACTAGATAGAAGCATTCTCAGAAACTTGTTTGTGATGAGTGCATTCAACTCACAGAGCTGAACCTTCCTTTTGCTAGAAAAGTTCTGAAACACTCTTTTTCTAGAATCAGCAAGTGGCTATTTGGAGCGATTTCATACCTGTTCTGGGAAAGGAAATATCTTCACATAACAACTAGGAAGAAGCATTCTCAGAAACTCCTTTGTGTTGAGTGCATTCAACTCACAGAGTTGAACCTTCCTTTTGAGAGAGCTCTTTGGAAGCCCCCTTTCTGTACCATCTGCAAGTAGAAGATTGGGAGGGCTTTGAGGCCTATGCTGGAAAAGGAAATATCTTCACATAAAAGCTAGACAGAAGCATTCTCAGAAACTTTCCTGATCTTTGTGCATTCAACTCACAGAGTGGAACGTTGCTTTGGATAGAGCAGTTCTGAGACACTCTTTTAGTAGAATCTGCAAGTGGATATTTGGAGCGCTTTGAGGCCTATGCTGGAAATGGAAATAACTTCACATAGAAATTGATTGAAGCATTGTCAGAAACTTCTTTGTGATGTGTGCTTTCAACTCACACAGCTGAAATTTCCTTTCATAGTGCAGTTTTGAAACACCCTTTTTTGTAGAATCTGCAACTGGATATTTGGTGGGATTGCGACCTCTTCTGTAAAAGGAAATACATTCGCATGAAAACGAGACAGAAGATTTCTCAGAATCTTCTTTGTGATGAGTGCATCCAAGTCACACAGTTGCACCTTCCTTTTGATAGAACAGTTTTGAAAGACTCCTTTTATAGAATCTGCAAGTGGATATTTGGAGCGCTTTGAGGCCTATGCTGGAAAAGGATATATCTACACATAAAAACTAGACAGAGGCATTCTCAGAAACTTCTTTGTGCTTCGTGTGTTCAACTCACAGACTTGAATCTTCCTTTGGAACGTGCAGTTTTGAAACACTCTTCTTGTAGAATCTGCAAGTGGATATTTGGAACTGTTTGATGCCTGCCCTGGAAAAGGAAACATCTTCACATAAAAAGTAGACAGAAGCATTCTCAGAAACTTCTTCCTGTTGAGTGCTTTCAACCCACAGACTTGAACCTTCCTTTTGATAGAACAGTTTGGAAGCACTCTTCTGGTAGGATGTGCAAGTGTTTATTTGGAGCACCATGAGGCCAATGCTGGAAAAGGGGTCATCTTCACATAAAAACTGGACAGAAGTGTTCTCAGAAACTTCTTTGTGTTGAGTGCTTTCAACTCACAGGGTTGAACCTTCCTTTTCATAGAACGGTTTTGAAACACTCTTTTTGTAGAATCTGCAAGTCGATATTTGGAACACTTTCAGGCCTATCCTGGAAAAGGAAATATCTTCACATAAAAACTAGACCGAAGCATTCTCAGAAACTACTTAGCGATGTGTGCATTCAACTCACAGAGTTGAACCTTTCTTTCGATTGAGCAGTTTTGAAATAGTCTTTTAGCAGAATCTGCAAGTGGATATTTGGAGTGCTATCAGGCCAACACTGGAAAAGGAAATATCTTCACATAAAAACTAGACAGAAGCATTCTCAGAAATATCCCAGTGCTTTATGCATTCAGCTCACAGAGTTGAAGCTTCCTTTGGATAGCACAGTTTTGAAACACTCTTCTTGTAGAGTCTGCAAGCGGATATTTGGAGTGCTTTGAGGGTTACCCAGGAAAAGCAAATACCTTCACATAAAAAGTAGACGGAAGCATTCTCAGAAACTTCCCTGTGTTTTATGCATTCAGCCCACAGAGTGGAAACTTCCTTTCGATAGTGAAGTTTTGAAACACACTTTTTGTAGAATCTGCAAGTGGATATTTGGAGAACATTGAGGCCTATGCTGGAAAAGGAAACCACTTCACATAAAAACCAGATTGAAGCATTCTCAGAAAATTCCTTGTGATGTGTGCATTCAACCCACAGACTTGAACCTGACTTTTGATAGAGCAGCTTGGAAACACTCTTTTTGTAGAATCTGCAAGTGGTTATTTGGAGCGCTTTGAGGCCTATGCTGCAAAAGGAAATATCTTCACTTAAAAACTAGACAGAAGCATTCTCAGAAACTTCTTTGTGATGAGAGCATTCAACTCACAGAGTTGAACCTTCCTTTTCATAGAACAGTTTTGAAACTCTCTTTGTGCAGGGTCTACAAGTCGATATTCGGAACGCTTTCAGGCCTATCCTGGAAAAGGAAATATCTTCACATAAAAACTAGACACAAGCGTTCTCAGAAACTTCTTCCTGATGTGTGCATTCAACTCACAGAGTTGAAAATTCCTTTGGATAGAGCAGTTTTGAAACCGTCTTTAAGTAGGATCTGCATGTGGGTATTCGGACTGCTATGAGGCCAACACCGGAAAAGGAACTATCTTCACATAAAAACTAGACAGAAATATTCTCAGAAATATCCCAGTGCTTTATGCCTTCAACTCGCAGAGTTGAACCTTCCTTTGGATAGCACAGTTTTGAAAGACGCTTCTTGTAGAATCTGCAAGTGGATATTTGGAGTGCTTTCAGGCCTACCCAGGAAAAGGAACTCTCTTCACATAAAAACTAGACGGAAGCATTCTCAGAAACTTCCCCGTGTTTTATGCATTCAACCCACAGAGTGGAACCTTCCTTTGGATAGTGCAGTTTTGAAACACTCTTTTTGTAGTATCTGCAAGTGGACATTTGGAGAATTTTGAAGCCTATGCTGGAAAAGGAAACCACTTCACATAAAAACTAGATTGAAGCTTTCTCAGAAACTACTTTGTGATGTGTGCATTCAACCCACAGACTTGAACCTGACTTTTGGCAGAACAGCTTTGAAACCCTCTTTTTGCAGAATCTGCAGGTGGATATTTGGAGCGCTTTGAGGCCTATGCTGGAAAAGGAAATATCTTCACAGAAAAACTAGACAGAAGCATTCTCAGAAACTTCTTCCTGATGAGTGCATTCAACTCACAGAGTTGAACCTTCCTTTTCGTAGAGCAGTTTTGAGACACTCTTTTCGTAGAGTCTGCAAGTCGATATTTGGAACACTTTCAGGCCTATCCTGGACAAGGAAATATCTTCGCATAAAAACTAGACAGAAGCATTCTCCGAAACTTCTTCCTGATGTGCGCATTCAACTCACAGTGTTGATCCTTCTTTTTGATACAGCAGTTTTGAAACACTCTTTTCGTAGAATCGCAAGTGGATATTTTGAGAGCTTTGTTGCCTTCACTGGAAAAGGAAATATCTTCACATAGAACGAGACAGAAGCATGCTCAGAAACTGTCCTGTTCTTTATGCACTCAACTCACAGAGTAGAACGTTGCTTTTGATAGAGCAGTTTTGAAACACTCTTTTAGTAGAACCTGCAAGTGGATATTTGGAGCGCTTTGAGGTCTATGCTGGAAAAGGATATAACTTCACATAAATCTAGATTGAAGCCTTCTCAGTAACTACTTTGTGATGTCTGCATTCAACTCACAGACTTGAACCTTCCTTTGGAAAGAGCAGTTTTGAAACACTCTCTTTGTGGAATCTGCAAGTGGATATTTGGAGCGCTTTGAGGCCTATGCTGGAAAAGGAAATATTATCCCATAAAAACTAGATAGAAGCATTCTCAGAAACTTGTTTGTGATGAGTGCATTCAACTCACAGAGCTGAACCTTCCTTTTGCTAGAAAAGTTCTGAAACACTCTTTTTCTAGAATCAGCAAGTGGCTATTTGGAGCGATTTCATACCTGTTCTGGGAAAGGAAATATCTTCACATAACAACTAGGAAGAAGCATTCTCAGAAACTCCTTTGTGTTGAGTGCATTCAACTCACAGAGTTGAACCTTCCTTTTGAGAGAGCTCTTTGGAAGCCCCCTTTCTGTACCATCTGCAAGTAGAAGATTGGGAGGGCTTTGAGGCCTATGCTGGAAAAGGAAATATCTTCACATAAAAGCTAGACAGAAGCATTCTCAGAAACTTTCCTGATCTTTGTGCATTCAACTCACAGAGTGGAACGTTGCTTTGGATAGAGCAGTTCTGAGACACTCTTTTAGTAGAATCTGCAAGTGGATATTTGGAGCGCTTTGAGGCCTATGCTGGAAATGGAAATAACTTCACATAGAAATTGATTGAAGCATTGTCAGAAACTTCTTTGTGATGTGTGCTTTCAACTCACACAGCTGAAATTTCCTTTCATAGTGCAGTTTTGAAACACCCTTTTTTGTAGAATCTGCAACTGGATATTTGGTGGGATTGCGACCTCTTCTGTAAAAGGAAATACATTCGCATGAAAACGAGACAGAAGATTTCTCAGAATCTTCTTTGTGATGAGTGCATCCAAGTCACACAGTTGCACCTTCCTTTTGATAGAACAGTTTTGAAAGACTCCTTTTATAGAATCTGCAAGTGGATATTTGGAGCGCTTTGAGGCCTATGCTGGAAAAGGATATATCTACACATAAAAACTAGACAGAGGCATTCTCAGAAACTTCTTTGTGCTTCGTGTGTTCAACTCACAGACTTGAATCTTCCTTTGGAACGTGCAGTTTTGAAACACTCTTCTTGTAGAATCTGCAAGTGGATATTTGGAACTGTTTGATGCCTGCCCTGGAAAAGGAAACATCTTCACATAAAAAGTAGACAGAAGCATTCTCAGAAACTTCTTCCTGTTGAGTGCTTTCAACCCACAGACTTGAACCTTCCTTTTGATAGAACAGTTTGGAAGCACTCTTCTGGTAGGATGTGCAAGTGTTTATTTGGAGCACCATGAGGCCAATGCTGGAAAAGGGGTCATCTTCACATAAAAACTGGACAGAAGTGTTCTCAGAAACTTCTTTGTGTTGAGTGCTTTCAACTCACAGGGTTGAACCTTCCTTTTCATAGAACGGTTTTGAAACACTCTTTTTGTAGAATCTGCAAGTCGATATTTGGAACACTTTCAGGCCTATCCTGGAAAAGGAAATATCTTCACATAAAAACTAGACCGAAGCATTCTCAGAAACTACTTAGCGATGTGTGCATTCAACTCACAGAGTTGAACCTTTCTTTCGATTGAGCAGTTTTGAAATAGTCTTTTAGCAGAATCTGCAAGTGGATATTTGGAGTGCTATCAGGCCAACACTGGAAAAGGAAATATCTTCACATAAAAACTAGACAGAAGCATTCTCAGAAATATCCCAGTGCTTTATGCATTCAGCTCACAGAGTTGAAGCTTCCTTTGGATAGCACAGTTTTGAAACACTCTTCTTGTAGAGTCTGCAAGCGGATATTTGGAGTGCTTTGAGGGTTACCCAGGAAAAGCAAATACCTTCACATAAAAAGTAGACGGAAGCATTCTCAGAAACTTCCCTGTGTTTTATGCATTCAGCCCACAGAGTGGAAACTTCCTTTCGATAGTGAAGTTTTGAAACACACTTTTTGTAGAATCTGCAAGTGGATATTTGGAGAACATTGAGGCCTATGCTGGAAAAGGAAACCACTTCACATAAAAACCAGATTGAAGCATTCTCAGAAAATTCCTTGTGATGTGTGCATTCAACCCACAGACTTGAACCTGACTTTTGATAGAGCAGCTTGGAAACACTCTTTTTGTAGAATCTGCAAGTGGTTATTTGGAGCGCTTTGAGGCCTATGCTGCAAAAGGAAATATCTTCACTTAAAAACTAGACAGAAGCATTCTCAGAAACTTCTTTGTGATGAGAGCATTCAACTCACAGAGTTGAACCTTCCTTTTCATAGAACAGTTTTGAAACTCTCTTTGTGCAGGGTCTACAAGTCGATATTCGGAACGCTTTCAGGCCTATCCTGGAAAAGGAAATATCTTCACATAAAAACTAGACACAAGCGTTCTCAGAAACTTCTTCCTGATGTGTGCATTCAACTCACAGAGTTGAAAATTCCTTTGGATAGAGCAGTTTTGAAACCGTCTTTAAGTAGGATCTGCATGTGGGTATTCGGACTGCTATGAGGCCAACACCGGAAAAGGAACTATCTTCACATAAAAACTAGACAGAAATATTCTCAGAAATATCCCAGTGCTTTATGCCTTCAACTCGCAGAGTTGAACCTTCCTTTGGATAGCACAGTTTTGAAAGACGCTTCTTGTAGAATCTGCAAGTGGATATTTGGAGTGCTTTCAGGCCTACCCAGGAAAAGGAACTCTCTTCACATAAAAACTAGACGGAAGCATTCTCAGAAACTTCCCCGTGTTTTATGCATTCAACCCACAGAGTGGAACCTTCCTTTGGATAGTGCAGTTTTGAAACACTCTTTTTGTAGTATCTGCAAGTGGACATTTGGAGAATTTTGAAGCCTATGCTGGAAAAGGAAACCACTTCACATAAAAACTAGATTGAAGCTTTCTCAGAAACTACTTTGTGATGTGTGCATTCAACCCACAGACTTGAACCTGACTTTTGGCAGAACAGCTTTGAAACCCTCTTTTTGCAGAATCTGCAGGTGGATATTTGGAGCGCTTTGAGGCCTATGCTGGAAAAGGAAATATCTTCACAGAAAAACTAGACAGAAGCATTCTCAGAAACTTCTTCCTGATGAGTGCATTCAACTCACAGAGTTGAACCTTCCTTTTCGTAGAGCAGTTTTGAGACACTCTTTTCGTAGAGTCTGCAAGTCGATATTTGGAACACTTTCAGGCCTATCCTGGACAAGGAAATATCTTCGCATAAAAACTAGACAGAAGCATTCTCCGAAACTTCTTCCTGATGTGCGCATTCAACTCACAGTGTTGATCCTTCTTTTTGATACAGCAGTTTTGAAACACTCTTTTCGTAGAATCGCAAGTGGATATTTTGAGAGCTTTGTTGCCTTCACTGGAAAAGGAAATATCTTCACATAGAACGAGACAGAAGCATGCTCAGAAACTGTCCTGTTCTTTATGCACTCAACTCACAGAGTAGAACGTTGCTTTTGATAGAGCAGTTTTGAAACACTCTTTTAGTAGAACCTGCAAGTGGATATTTGGAGCGCTTTGAGGTCTATGCTGGAAAAGGATATAACTTCACATAAATCTAGATTGAAGCCTTCTCAGTAACTACTTTGTGATGTCTGCATTCAACTCACAGACTTGAACCTTCCTTTGGAAAGAGCAGTTTTGAAACACTCTCTTTGTGGAATCTGCAAGTGGATATTTGGAGCGCTTTGAGGCCTATGCTGGAAAAGGAAATATTATCCCATAAAAACTAGATAGAAGCATTCTCAGAAACTTGTTTGTGATGAGTGCATTCAACTCACAGAGCTGAACCTTCCTTTTGCTAGAAAAGTTCTGAAACACTCTTTTTCTAGAATCAGCAAGTGGCTATTTGGAGCGATTTCATACCTGTTCTGGGAAAGGAAATATCTTCACATAACAACTAGGAAGAAGCATTCTCAGAAACTCCTTTGTGTTGAGTGCATTCAACTCACAGAGTTGAACCTTCCTTTTGAGAGAGCTCTTTGGAAGCCCCCTTTCTGTACCATCTGCAAGTAGAAGATTGGGAGGGCTTTGAGGCCTATGCTGGAAAAGGAAATATCTTCACATAAAAGCTAGACAGAAGCATTCTCAGAAACTTTCCTGATCTTTGTGCATTCAACTCACAGAGTGGAACGTTGCTTTGGATAGAGCAGTTCTGAGACACTCTTTTAGTAGAATCTGCAAGTGGATATTTGGAGCGCTTTGAGGCCTATGCTGGAAATGGAAATAACTTCACATAGAAATTGATTGAAGCATTGTCAGAAACTTCTTTGTGATGTGTGCTTTCAACTCACACAGCTGAAATTTCCTTTCATAGTGCAGTTTTGAAACACCCTTTTTTGTAGAATCTGCAACTGGATATTTGGTGGGATTGCGACCTCTTCTGTAAAAGGAAATACATTCGCATGAAAACGAGACAGAAGATTTCTCAGAATCTTCTTTGTGATGAGTGCATCCAAGTCACACAGTTGCACCTTCCTTTTGATAGAACAGTTTTGAAAGACTCCTTTTATAGAATCTGCAAGTGGATATTTGGAGCGCTTTGAGGCCTATGCTGGAAAAGGATATATCTACACATAAAAACTAGACAGAGGCATTCTCAGAAACTTCTTTGTGCTTCGTGTGTTCAACTCACAGACTTGAATCTTCCTTTGGAACGTGCAGTTTTGAAACACTCTTCTTGTAGAATCTGCAAGTGGATATTTGGAACTGTTTGATGCCTGCCCTGGAAAAGGAAACATCTTCACATAAAAAGTAGACAGAAGCATTCTCAGAAACTTCTTCCTGTTGAGTGCTTTCAACCCACAGACTTGAACCTTCCTTTTGATAGAACAGTTTGGAAGCACTCTTCTGGTAGGATGTGCAAGTGTTTATTTGGAGCACCATGAGGCCAATGCTGGAAAAGGGGTCATCTTCACATAAAAACTGGACAGAAGTGTTCTCAGAAACTTCTTTGTGTTGAGTGCTTTCAACTCACAGGGTTGAACCTTCCTTTTCATAGAACGGTTTTGAAACACTCTTTTTGTAGAATCTGCAAGTCGATATTTGGAACACTTTCAGGCCTATCCTGGAAAAGGAAATATCTTCACATAAAAACTAGACCGAAGCATTCTCAGAAACTACTTAGCGATGTGTGCATTCAACTCACAGAGTTGAACCTTTCTTTCGATTGAGCAGTTTTGAAATAGTCTTTTAGCAGAATCTGCAAGTGGATATTTGGAGTGCTATCAGGCCAACACTGGAAAAGGAAATATCTTCACATAAAAACTAGACAGAAGCATTCTCAGAAATATCCCAGTGCTTTATGCATTCAGCTCACAGAGTTGAAGCTTCCTTTGGATAGCACAGTTTTGAAACACTCTTCTTGTAGAGTCTGCAAGCGGATATTTGGAGTGCTTTGAGGGTTACCCAGGAAAAGCAAATACCTTCACATAAAAAGTAGACGGAAGCATTCTCAGAAACTTCCCTGTGTTTTATGCATTCAGCCCACAGAGTGGAAACTTCCTTTCGATAGTGAAGTTTTGAAACACACTTTTTGTAGAATCTGCAAGTGGATATTTGGAGAACATTGAGGCCTATGCTGGAAAAGGAAACCACTTCACATAAAAACCAGATTGAAGCATTCTCAGAAAATTCCTTGTGATGTGTGCATTCAACCCACAGACTTGAACCTGACTTTTGATAGAGCAGCTTGGAAACACTCTTTTTGTAGAATCTGCAAGTGGTTATTTGGAGCGCTTTGAGGCCTATGCTGCAAAAGGAAATATCTTCACTTAAAAACTAGACAGAAGCATTCTCAGAAACTTCTTTGTGATGAGAGCATTCAACTCACAGAGTTGAACCTTCCTTTTCATAGAACAGTTTTGAAACTCTCTTTGTGCAGGGTCTACAAGTCGATATTCGGAACGCTTTCAGGCCTATCCTGGAAAAGGAAATATCTTCACATAAAAACTAGACACAAGCGTTCTCAGAAACTTCTTCCTGATGTGTGCATTCAACTCACAGAGTTGAAAATTCCTTTGGATAGAGCAGTTTTGAAACCGTCTTTAAGTAGGATCTGCATGTGGGTATTCGGACTGCTATGAGGCCAACACCGGAAAAGGAACTATCTTCACATAAAAACTAGACAGAAATATTCTCAGAAATATCCCAGTGCTTTATGCCTTCAACTCGCAGAGTTGAACCTTCCTTTGGATAGCACAGTTTTGAAAGACGCTTCTTGTAGAATCTGCAAGTGGATATTTGGAGTGCTTTCAGGCCTACCCAGGAAAAGGAACTCTCTTCACATAAAAACTAGACGGAAGCATTCTCAGAAACTTCCCCGTGTTTTATGCATTCAACCCACAGAGTGGAACCTTCCTTTGGATAGTGCAGTTTTGAAACACTCTTTTTGTAGTATCTGCAAGTGGACATTTGGAGAATTTTGAAGCCTATGCTGGAAAAGGAAACCACTTCACATAAAAACTAGATTGAAGCTTTCTCAGAAACTACTTTGTGATGTGTGCATTCAACCCACAGACTTGAACCTGACTTTTGGCAGAACAGCTTTGAAACCCTCTTTTTGCAGAATCTGCAGGTGGATATTTGGAGCGCTTTGAGGCCTATGCTGGAAAAGGAAATATCTTCACAGAAAAACTAGACAGAAGCATTCTCAGAAACTTCTTCCTGATGAGTGCATTCAACTCACAGAGTTGAACCTTCCTTTTCGTAGAGCAGTTTTGAGACACTCTTTTCGTAGAGTCTGCAAGTCGATATTTGGAACACTTTCAGGCCTATCCTGGACAAGGAAATATCTTCGCATAAAAACTAGACAGAAGCATTCTCCGAAACTTCTTCCTGATGTGCGCATTCAACTCACAGTGTTGATCCTTCTTTTTGATACAGCAGTTTTGAAACACTCTTTTCGTAGAATCGCAAGTGGATATTTTGAGAGCTTTGTTGCCTTCACTGGAAAAGGAAATATCTTCACATAGAACGAGACAGAAGCATGCTCAGAAACTGTCCTGTTCTTTATGCACTCAACTCACAGAGTAGAACGTTGCTTTTGATAGAGCAGTTTTGAAACACTCTTTTAGTAGAACCTGCAAGTGGATATTTGGAGCGCTTTGAGGTCTATGCTGGAAAAGGATATAACTTCACATAAATCTAGATTGAAGCCTTCTCAGTAACTACTTTGTGATGTCTGCATTCAACTCACAGACTTGAACCTTCCTTTGGAAAGAGCAGTTTTGAAACACTCTCTTTGTGGAATCTGCAAGTGGATATTTGGAGCGCTTTGAGGCCTATGCTGGAAAAGGAAATATTATCCCATAAAAACTAGATAGAAGCATTCTCAGAAACTTGTTTGTGATGAGTGCATTCAACTCACAGAGCTGAACCTTCCTTTTGCTAGAAAAGTTCTGAAACACTCTTTTTCTAGAATCAGCAAGTGGCTATTTGGAGCGATTTCATACCTGTTCTGGGAAAGGAAATATCTTCACATAACAACTAGGAAGAAGCATTCTCAGAAACTCCTTTGTGTTGAGTGCATTCAACTCACAGAGTTGAACCTTCCTTTTGAGAGAGCTCTTTGGAAGCCCCCTTTCTGTACCATCTGCAAGTAGAAGATTGGGAGGGCTTTGAGGCCTATGCTGGAAAAGGAAATATCTTCACATAAAAGCTAGACAGAAGCATTCTCAGAAACTTTCCTGATCTTTGTGCATTCAACTCACAGAGTGGAACGTTGCTTTGGATAGAGCAGTTCTGAGACACTCTTTTAGTAGAATCTGCAAGTGGATATTTGGAGCGCTTTGAGGCCTATGCTGGAAATGGAAATAACTTCACATAGAAATTGATTGAAGCATTGTCAGAAACTTCTTTGTGATGTGTGCTTTCAACTCACACAGCTGAAATTTCCTTTCATAGTGCAGTTTTGAAACACCCTTTTTTGTAGAATCTGCAACTGGATATTTGGTGGGATTGCGACCTCTTCTGTAAAAGGAAATACATTCGCATGAAAACGAGACAGAAGATTTCTCAGAATCTTCTTTGTGATGAGTGCATCCAAGTCACACAGTTGCACCTTCCTTTTGATAGAACAGTTTTGAAAGACTCCTTTTATAGAATCTGCAAGTGGATATTTGGAGCGCTTTGAGGCCTATGCTGGAAAAGGATATATCTACACATAAAAACTAGACAGAGGCATTCTCAGAAACTTCTTTGTGCTTCGTGTGTTCAACTCACAGACTTGAATCTTCCTTTGGAACGTGCAGTTTTGAAACACTCTTCTTGTAGAATCTGCAAGTGGATATTTGGAACTGTTTGATGCCTGCCCTGGAAAAGGAAACATCTTCACATAAAAAGTAGACAGAAGCATTCTCAGAAACTTCTTCCTGTTGAGTGCTTTCAACCCACAGACTTGAACCTTCCTTTTGATAGAACAGTTTGGAAGCACTCTTCTGGTAGGATGTGCAAGTGTTTATTTGGAGCACCATGAGGCCAATGCTGGAAAAGGGGTCATCTTCACATAAAAACTGGACAGAAGTGTTCTCAGAAACTTCTTTGTGTTGAGTGCTTTCAACTCACAGGGTTGAACCTTCCTTTTCATAGAACGGTTTTGAAACACTCTTTTTGTAGAATCTGCAAGTCGATATTTGGAACACTTTCAGGCCTATCCTGGAAAAGGAAATATCTTCACATAAAAACTAGACCGAAGCATTCTCAGAAACTACTTAGCGATGTGTGCATTCAACTCACAGAGTTGAACCTTTCTTTCGATTGAGCAGTTTTGAAATAGTCTTTTAGCAGAATCTGCAAGTGGATATTTGGAGTGCTATCAGGCCAACACTGGAAAAGGAAATATCTTCACATAAAAACTAGACAGAAGCATTCTCAGAAATATCCCTGTGCTTTATGCATTCAGCTCACAGAGTTGAAGCTTCCTTTGGATAGCACAGTTTTGAAACACTCTTCTTGTAGAGTCTGCAAGCGGATATTTGGAGTGCTTTGAGGGTTACCCAGGAAAAGCAAATACCTTCACATAAAAAGTAGACGGAAGCATTCTCAGAAACTTCCCTGTGTTTTATGCATTCAGCCCACAGAGTGGAAACTTCCTTTCGATAGTGAAGTTTTGAAACACACTTTTTGTAGAATCTGCAAGTGGATATTTGGAGAACATTGAGGCCTATGCTGGAAAAGGAAACCACTTCACATAAAAACCAGATTGAAGCATTCTCAGAAAATTCCTTGTGATGTGTGCATTCAACCCACAGACTTGAACCTGACTTTTGATAGAGCAGCTTGGAAACACTCTTTTTGTAGAATCTGCAAGTGGTTATTTGGAGCGCTTTGAGGCCTATGCTGCAAAAGGAAATATCTTCACTTAAAAACTAGACAGAAGCATTCTCAGAAACTTCTTTGTGATGAGAGCATTCAACTCACAGAGTTGAACCTTCCTTTTCATAGAACAGTTTTGAAACTCTCTTTGTGCAGGGTCTACAAGTCGATATTCGGAACGCTTTCAGGCCTATCCTGGAAAAGGAAATATCTTCACATAAAAACTAGACACAAGCGTTCTCAGAAACTTCTTCCTGATGTGTGCATTCAACTCACAGAGTTGAAAATTCCTTTGGATAGAGCAGTTTTGAAACCGTCTTTAAGTAGGATCTGCATGTGGGTATTCGGACTGCTATGAGGCCAACACCGGAAAAGGAACTATCTTCACATAAAAACTAGACAGAAATATTCTCAGAAATATCCCAGTGCTTTATGCCTTCAACTCGCAGAGTTGAACCTTCCTTTGGATAGCACAGTTTTGAAAGACGCTTCTTGTAGAATCTGCAAGTGGATATTTGGAGTGCTTTCAGGCCTACCCAGGAAAAGGAACTCTCTTCACATAAAAACTAGACGGAAGCATTCTCAGAAACTTCCCCGTGTTTTATGCATTCAACCCACAGAGTGGAACCTTCCTTTGGATAGTGCAGTTTTGAAACACTCTTTTTGTAGTATCTGCAAGTGGACATTTGGAGAATTTTGAAGCCTATGCTGGAAAAGGAAACCACTTCACATAAAAACTAGATTGAAGCTTTCTCAGAAACTACTTTGTGATGTGTGCATTCAACCCACAGACTTGAACCTGACTTTTGGCAGAACAGCTTTGAAACCCTCTTTTTGCAGAATCTGCAGGTGGATATTTGGAGCGCTTTGAGGCCTATGCTGGAAAAGGAAATATCTTCACAGAAAAACTAGACAGAAGCATTCTCAGAAACTTCTTCCTGATGAGTGCATTCAACTCACAGAGTTGAACCTTCCTTTTCGTAGAGCAGTTTTGAGACACTCTTTTCGTAGAGTCTGCAAGTCGATATTTGGAACACTTTCAGGCCTATCCTGGACAAGGAAATATCTTCGCATAAAAACTAGACAGAAGCATTCTCCGAAACTTCTTCCTGATGTGCGCATTCAACTCACAGTGTTGATCCTTCTTTTTGATACAGCAGTTTTGAAACACTCTTTTCGTAGAATCGCAAGTGGATATTTTGAGAGCTTTGTTGCCTTCACTGGAAAAGGAAATATCTTCACATAGAACGAGACAGAAGCATGCTCAGAAACTGTCCTGTTCTTTATGCACTCAACTCACAGAGTAGAACGTTGCTTTTGATAGAGCAGTTTTGAAACACTCTTTTAGTAGAACCTGCAAGTGGATATTTGGAGCGCTTTGAGGTCTATGCTGGAAAAGGATATAACTTCACATAAATCTAGATTGAAGCCTTCTCAGTAACTACTTTGTGATGTCTGCATTCAACTCACAGACTTGAACCTTCCTTTGGAAAGAGCAGTTTTGAAACACTCTCTTTGTGGAATCTGCAAGTGGATATTTGGAGCGCTTTGAGGCCTATGCTGGAAAAGGAAATATTATCCCATAAAAACTAGATAGAAGCATTCTCAGAAACTTGTTTGTGATGAGTGCATTCAACTCACAGAGCTGAACCTTCCTTTTGCTAGAAAAGTTCTGAAACACTCTTTTTCTAGAATCAGCAAGTGGCTATTTGGAGCGATTTCATACCTGTTCTGGGAAAGGAAATATCTTCACATAACAACTAGGAAGAAGCATTCTCAGAAACTCCTTTGTGTTGAGTGCATTCAACTCACAGAGTTGAACCTTCCTTTTGAGAGAGCTCTTTGGAAGCCCCCTTTCTGTACCATCTGCAAGTAGAAGATTGGGAGGGCTTTGAGGCCTATGCTGGAAAAGGAAATATCTTCACATAAAAGCTAGACAGAAGCATTCTCAGAAACTTTCCTGATCTTTGTGCATTCAACTCACAGAGTGGAACGTTGCTTTGGATAGAGCAGTTCTGAGACACTCTTTTAGTAGAATCTGCAAGTGGATATTTGGAGCGCTTTGAGGCCTATGCTGGAAATGGAAATAACTTCACATAGAAATTGATTGAAGCATTGTCAGAAACTTCTTTGTGATGTGTGCTTTCAACTCACACAGCTGAAATTTCCTTTCATAGTGCAGTTTTGAAACACCCTTTTTTGTAGAATCTGCAACTGGATATTTGGTGGGATTGCGACCTCTTCTGTAAAAGGAAATACATTCGCATGAAAACGAGACAGAAGATTTCTCAGAATCTTCTTTGTGATGAGTGCATCCAAGTCACACAGTTGCACCTTCCTTTTGATAGAACAGTTTTGAAAGACTCCTTTTATAGAATCTGCAAGTGGATATTTGGAGCGCTTTGAGGCCTATGCTGGAAAAGGATATATCTACACATAAAAACTAGACAGAGGCATTCTCAGAAACTTCTTTGTGCTTCGTGTGTTCAACTCACAGACTTGAATCTTCCTTTGGAACGTGCAGTTTTGAAACACTCTTCTTGTAGAATCTGCAAGTGGATATTTGGAACTGTTTGATGCCTGCCCTGGAAAAGGAAACATCTTCACATAAAAAGTAGACAGAAGCATTCTCAGAAACTTCTTCCTGTTGAGTGCTTTCAACCCACAGACTTGAACCTTCCTTTTGATAGAACAGTTTGGAAGCACTCTTCTGGTAGGATGTGCAAGTGTTTATTTGGAGCACCATGAGGCCAATGCTGGAAAAGGGGTCATCTTCACATAAAAACTGGACAGAAGTGTTCTCAGAAACTTCTTTGTGTTGAGTGCTTTCAACTCACAGGGTTGAACCTTCCTTTTCATAGAACGGTTTTGAAACACTCTTTTTGTAGAATCTGCAAGTCGATATTTGGAACACTTTCAGGCCTATCCTGGAAAAGGAAATATCTTCACATAAAAACTAGACCGAAGCATTCTCAGAAACTACTTAGCGATGTGTGCATTCAACTCACAGAGTTGAACCTTTCTTTCGATTGAGCAGTTTTGAAATAGTCTTTTAGCAGAATCTGCAAGTGGATATTTGGAGTGCTATCAGGCCAACACTGGAAAAGGAAATATCTTCACATAAAAACTAGACAGAAGCATTCTCAGAAATATCCCAGTGCTTTATGCATTCAGCTCACAGAGTTGAAGCTTCCTTTGGATAGCACAGTTTTGAAACACTCTTCTTGTAGAGTCTGCAAGCGGATATTTGGAGTGCTTTGAGGGTTACCCAGGAAAAGCAAATACCTTCACATAAAAAGTAGACGGAAGCATTCTCAGAAACTTCCCTGTGTTTTATGCATTCAGCCCACAGAGTGGAAACTTCCTTTCGATAGTGAAGTTTTGAAACACACTTTTTGTAGAATCTGCAAGTGGATATTTGGAGAACATTGAGGCCTATGCTGGAAAAGGAAACCACTTCACATAAAAACCAGATTGAAGCATTCTCAGAAAATTCCTTGTGATGTGTGCATTCAACCCACAGACTTGAACCTGACTTTTGATAGAGCAGCTTGGAAACACTCTTTTTGTAGAATCTGCAAGTGGTTATTTGGAGCGCTTTGAGGCCTATGCTGCAAAAGGAAATATCTTCACTTAAAAACTAGACAGAAGCATTCTCAGAAACTTCTTTGTGATGAGAGCATTCAACTCACAGAGTTGAACCTTCCTTTTCATAGAACAGTTTTGAAACTCTCTTTGTGCAGGGTCTACAAGTCGATATTCGGAACGCTTTCAGGCCTATCCTGGAAAAGGAAATATCTTCACATAAAAACTAGACACAAGCGTTCTCAGAAACTTCTTCCTGATGTGTGCATTCAACTCACAGAGTTGAAAATTCCTTTGGATAGAGCAGTTTTGAAACCGTCTTTAAGTAGGATCTGCATGTGGGTATTCGGACTGCTATGAGGCCAACACCGGAAAAGGAACTATCTTCACATAAAAACTAGACAGAAATATTCTCAGAAATATCCCAGTGCTTTATGCCTTCAACTCGCAGAGTTGAACCTTCCTTTGGATAGCACAGTTTTGAAAGACGCTTCTTGTAGAATCTGCAAGTGGATATTTGGAGTGCTTTCAGGCCTACCCAGGAAAAGGAACTCTCTTCACATAAAAACTAGACGGAAGCATTCTCAGAAACTTCCCCGTGTTTTATGCATTCAACCCACAGAGTGGAACCTTCCTTTGGATAGTGCAGTTTTGAAACACTCTTTTTGTAGTATCTGCAAGTGGACATTTGGAGAATTTTGAAGCCTATGCTGGAAAAGGAAACCACTTCACATAAAAACTAGATTGAAGCTTTCTCAGAAACTACTTTGTGATGTGTGCATTCAACCCACAGACTTGAACCTGACTTTTGGCAGAACAGCTTTGAAACCCTCTTTTTGCAGAATCTGCAGGTGGATATTTGGAGCGCTTTGAGGCCTATGCTGGAAAAGGAAATATCTTCACAGAAAAACTAGACAGAAGCATTCTCAGAAACTTCTTCCTGATGAGTGCATTCAACTCACAGAGTTGAACCTTCCTTTTCGTAGAGCAGTTTTGAGACACTCTTTTCGTAGAGTCTGCAAGTCGATATTTGGAACACTTTCAGGCCTATCCTGGACAAGGAAATATCTTCGCATAAAAACTAGACAGAAGCATTCTCCGAAACTTCTTCCTGATGTGCGCATTCAACTCACAGTGTTGATCCTTCTTTTTGATACAGCAGTTTTGAAACACTCTTTTCGTAGAATCGCAAGTGGATATTTTGAGAGCTTTGTTGCCTTCACTGGAAAAGGAAATATCTTCACATAGAACGAGACAGAAGCATGCTCAGAAACTGTCCTGTTCTTTATGCACTCAACTCACAGAGTAGAACGTTGCTTTTGATAGAGCAGTTTTGAAACACTCTTTTAGTAGAACCTGCAAGTGGATATTTGGAGCGCTTTGAGGTCTATGCTGGAAAAGGATATAACTTCACATAAATCTAGATTGAAGCCTTCTCAGTAACTACTTTGTGATGTCTGCATTCAACTCACAGACTTGAACCTTCCTTTGGAAAGAGCAGTTTTGAAACACTCTCTTTGTGGAATCTGCAAGTGGATATTTGGAGCGCTTTGAGGCCTATGCTGGAAAAGGAAATATTATCCCATAAAAACTAGATAGAAGCATTCTCAGAAACTTGTTTGTGATGAGTGCATTCAACTCACAGAGCTGAACCTTCCTTTTGCTAGAAAAGTTCTGAAACACTCTTTTTCTAGAATCAGCAAGTGGCTATTTGGAGCGATTTCATACCTGTTCTGGGAAAGGAAATATCTTCACATAACAACTAGGAAGAAGCATTCTCAGAAACTCCTTTGTGTTGAGTGCATTCAACTCACAGAGTTGAACCTTCCTTTTGAGAGAGCTCTTTGGAAGCCCCCTTTCTGTACCATCTGCAAGTAGAAGATTGGGAGGGCTTTGAGGCCTATGCTGGAAAAGGAAATATCTTCACATAAAAGCTAGACAGAAGCATTCTCAGAAACTTTCCTGATCTTTGTGCATTCAACTCACAGAGTGGAACGTTGCTTTGGATAGAGCAGTTCTGAGACACTCTTTTAGTAGAATCTGCAAGTGGATATTTGGAGCGCTTTGAGGCCTATGCTGGAAATGGAAATAACTTCACATAGAAATTGATTGAAGCATTGTCAGAAACTTCTTTGTGATGTGTGCTTTCAACTCACACAGCTGAAATTTCCTTTCATAGTGCAGTTTTGAAACACCCTTTTTTGTAGAATCTGCAACTGGATATTTGGTGGGATTGCGACCTCTTCTGTAAAAGGAAATACATTCGCATGAAAACGAGACAGAAGATTTCTCAGAATCTTCTTTGTGATGAGTGCATCCAAGTCACACAGTTGCACCTTCCTTTTGATAGAACAGTTTTGAAAGACTCCTTTTATAGAATCTGCAAGTGGATATTTGGAGCGCTTTGAGGCCTATGCTGGAAAAGGATATATCTACACATAAAAACTAGACAGAGGCATTCTCAGAAACTTCTTTGTGCTTCGTGTGTTCAACTCACAGACTTGAATCTTCCTTTGGAACGTGCAGTTTTGAAACACTCTTCTTGTAGAATCTGCAAGTGGATATTTGGAACTGTTTGATGCCTGCCCTGGAAAAGGAAACATCTTCACATAAAAAGTAGACAGAAGCATTCTCAGAAACTTCTTCCTGTTGAGTGCTTTCAACCCACAGACTTGAACCTTCCTTTTGATAGAACAGTTTGGAAGCACTCTTCTGGTAGGATGTGCAAGTGTTTATTTGGAGCACCATGAGGCCAATGCTGGAAAAGGGGTCATCTTCACATAAAAACTGGACAGAAGTGTTCTCAGAAACTTCTTTGTGTTGAGTGCTTTCAACTCACAGGGTTGAACCTTCCTTTTCATAGAACGGTTTTGAAACACTCTTTTTGTAGAATCTGCAAGTCGATATTTGGAACACTTTCAGGCCTATCCTGGAAAAGGAAATATCTTCACATAAAAACTAGACCGAAGCATTCTCAGAAACTACTTAGCGATGTGTGCATTCAACTCACAGAGTTGAACCTTTCTTTCGATTGAGCAGTTTTGAAATAGTCTTTTAGCAGAATCTGCAAGTGGATATTTGGAGTGCTATCAGGCCAACACTGGAAAAGGAAATATCTTCACATAAAAACTAGACAGAAGCATTCTCAGAAATATCCCAGTGCTTTATGCATTCAGCTCACAGAGTTGAAGCTTCCTTTGGATAGCACAGTTTTGAAAGACGCTTCTTGTAGAATCTGCAAGTGGATATTTGGAGTGCTTTCAGGCCTACCCAGGAAAAGGAACTCTCTTCACATAAAAACTAGACGGAAGCATTCTCAGAAACTTCCCCGTGTTTTATGCATTCAACCCACAGAGTGGAACCTTCCTTTGGATAGTGCAGTTTTGAAACACTCTTTTTGTAGTATCTGCAAGTGGACATTTGGAGAATTTTGAAGCCTATGCTGGAAAAGGAAACCACTTCACATAAAAACTAGATTGAAGCTTTCTCAGAAACTACTTTGTGATGTGTGCATTCAACCCACAGACTTGAACCTGACTTTTGGCAGAACAGCTTTGAAACCCTCTTTTTGCAGAATCTGCAGGTGGATATTTGGAGCGCTTTGAGGCCTATGCTGGAAAAGGAAATATCTTCACAGAAAAACTAGACAGAAGCATTCTCAGAAACTTCTTCCTGATGAGTGCATTCAACTCACAGAGTTGAACCTTCCTTTTCGTAGAGCAGTTTTGAGACACTCTTTTCGTAGAGTCTGCAAGTCGATATTTGGAACACTTTCAGGCCTATCCTGGACAAGGAAATATCTTCGCATAAAAACTAGACAGAAGCATTCTCCGAAACTTCTTCCTGATGTGCGCATTCAACTCACAGTGTTGATCCTTCTTTTTGATACAGCAGTTTTGAAACACTCTTTTCGTAGAATCGCAAGTGGATATTTTGAGAGCTTTGTTGCCTTCACTGGAAAAGGAAATATCTTCACATAGAACGAGACAGAAGCATGCTCAGAAACTGTCCTGTTCTTTATGCACTCAACTCACAGAGTAGAACGTTGCTTTTGATAGAGCAGTTTTGAAACACTCTTTTAGTAGAACCTGCAAGTGGATATTTGGAGCGCTTTGAGGTCTATGCTGGAAAAGGATATAACTTCACATAAATCTAGATTGAAGCCTTCTCAGTAACTACTTTGTGATGTCTGCATTCAACTCACAGACTTGAACCTTCCTTTGGAAAGAGCAGTTTTGAAACACTCTCTTTGTGGAATCTGCAAGTGGATATTTGGAGCGCTTTGAGGCCTATGCTGGAAAAGGAAATATTATCCCATAAAAACTAGATAGAAGCATTCTCAGAAACTTGTTTGTGATGAGTGCATTCAACTCACAGAGCTGAACCTTCCTTTTGCTAGAAAAGTTCTGAAACACTCTTTTTCTAGAATCAGCAAGTGGCTATTTGGAGCGATTTCATACCTGTTCTGGGAAAGGAAATATCTTCACATAACAACTAGGAAGAAGCATTCTCAGAAACTCCTTTGTGTTGAGTGCATTCAACTCACAGAGTTGAACCTTCCTTTTGAGAGAGCTCTTTGGAAGCCCCCTTTCTGTACCATCTGCAAGTAGAAGATTGGGAGGGCTTTGAGGCCTATGCTGGAAAAGGAAATATCTTCACATAAAAGCTAGACAGAAGCATTCTCAGAAACTTTCCTGATCTTTGTGCATTCAACTCACAGAGTGGAACGTTGCTTTGGATAGAGCAGTTCTGAGACACTCTTTTAGTAGAATCTGCAAGTGGATATTTGGAGCGCTTTGAGGCCTATGCTGGAAATGGAAATAACTTCACATAGAAATTGATTGAAGCATTGTCAGAAACTTCTTTGTGATGTGTGCTTTCAACTCACACAGCTGAAATTTCCTTTCATAGTGCAGTTTTGAAACACCCTTTTTTGTAGAATCTGCAACTGGATATTTGGTGGGATTGCGACCTCTTCTGTAAAAGGAAATACATTCGCATGAAAACGAGACAGAAGATTTCTCAGAATCTTCTTTGTGATGAGTGCATCCAAGTCACACAGTTGCACCTTCCTTTTGATAGAACAGTTTTGAAAGACTCCTTTTATAGAATCTGCAAGTGGATATTTGGAGCGCTTTGAGGCCTATGCTGGAAAAGGATATATCTACACATAAAAACTAGACAGAGGCATTCTCAGAAACTTCTTTGTGCTTCGTGTGTTCAACTCACAGACTTGAATCTTCCTTTGGAACGTGCAGTTTTGAAACACTCTTCTTGTAGAATCTGCAAGTGGATATTTGGAACTGTTTGATGCCTGCCCTGGAAAAGGAAACATCTTCACATAAAAAGTAGACAGAAGCATTCTCAGAAACTTCTTCCTGTTGAGTGCTTTCAACCCACAGACTTGAACCTTCCTTTTGATAGAACAGTTTGGAAGCACTCTTCTGGTAGGATGTGCAAGTGTTTATTTGGAGCACCATGAGGCCAATGCTGGAAAAGGGGTCATCTTCACATAAAAACTGGACAGAAGTGTTCTCAGAAACTTCTTTGTGTTGAGTGCTTTCAACTCACAGGGTTGAACCTTCCTTTTCATAGAACGGTTTTGAAACACTCTTTTTGTAGAATCTGCAAGTCGATATTTGGAACACTTTCAGGCCTATCCTGGAAAAGGAAATATCTTCACATAAAAACTAGACCGAAGCATTCTCAGAAACTACTTAGCGATGTGTGCATTCAACTCACAGAGTTGAACCTTTCTTTCGATTGAGCAGTTTTGAAATAGTCTTTTAGCAGAATCTGCAAGTGGATATTTGGAGTGCTATCAGGCCAACACTGGAAAAGGAAATATCTTCACATAAAAACTAGACAGAAGCATTCTCAGAAATATCCCAGTGCTTTATGCATTCAGCTCACAGAGTTGAAGCTTCCTTTGGATAGCACAGTTTTGAAACACTCTTCTTGTAGAGTCTGCAAGCGGATATTTGGAGTGCTTTGAGGGTTACCCAGGAAAAGCAAATACCTTCACATAAAAAGTAGACGGAAGCATTCTCAGAAACTTCCCTGTGTTTTATGCATTCAGCCCACAGAGTGGAAACTTCCTTTCGATAGTGAAGTTTTGAAACACACTTTTTGTAGAATCTGCAAGTGGATATTTGGAGAACATTGAGGCCTATGCTGGAAAAGGAAACCACTTCACATAAAAACCAGATTGAAGCATTCTCAGAAAATTCCTTGTGATGTGTGCATTCAACCCACAGACTTGAACCTGACTTTTGATAGAGCAGCTTGGAAACACTCTTTTTGTAGAATCTGCAAGTGGTTATTTGGAGCGCTTTGAGGCCTATGCTGCAAAAGGAAATATCTTCACTTAAAAACTAGACAGAAGCATTCTCAGAAACTTCTTTGTGATGAGAGCATTCAACTCACAGAGTTGAACCTTCCTTTTCATAGAACAGTTTTGAAACTCTCTTTGTGCAGGGTCTACAAGTCGATATTCGGAACGCTTTCAGGCCTATCCTGGAAAAGGAAATATCTTCACATAAAAACTAGACACAAGCGTTCTCAGAAACTTCTTCCTGATGTGTGCATTCAACTCACAGAGTTGAAAATTCCTTTGGATAGAGCAGTTTTGAAACCGTCTTTAAGTAGGATCTGCATGTGGGTATTCGGACTGCTATGAGGCCAACACCGGAAAAGGAACTATCTTCACATAAAAACTAGACAGAAATATTCTCAGAAATATCCCAGTGCTTTATGCCTTCAACTCGCAGAGTTGAACCTTCCTTTGGATAGCACAGTTTTGAAAGACGCTTCTTGTAGAATCTGCAAGTGGATATTTGGAGTGCTTTCAGGCCTACCCAGGAAAAGGAACTCTCTTCACATAAAAACTAGACGGAAGCATTCTCAGAAACTTCCCCGTGTTTTATGCATTCAACCCACAGAGTGGAACCTTCCTTTGGATAGTGCAGTTTTGAAACACTCTTTTTGTAGTATCTGCAAGTGGACATTTGGAGAATTTTGAAGCCTATGCTGGAAAAGGAAACCACTTCACATAAAAACTAGATTGAAGCTTTCTCAGAAACTACTTTGTGATGTGTGCATTCAACCCACAGACTTGAACCTGACTTTTGGCAGAACAGCTTTGAAACCCTCTTTTTGCAGAATCTGCAGGTGGATATTTGGAGCGCTTTGAGGCCTATGCTGGAAAAGGAAATATCTTCACAGAAAAACTAGACAGAAGCATTCTCAGAAACTTCTTCCTGATGAGTGCATTCAACTCACAGAGTTGAACCTTCCTTTTCGTAGAGCAGTTTTGAGACACTCTTTTCGTAGAGTCTGCAAGTCGATATTTGGAACACTTTCAGGCCTATCCTGGACAAGGAAATATCTTCGCATAAAAACTAGACAGAAGCATTCTCCGAAACTTCTTCCTGATGTGCGCATTCAACTCACAGTGTTGATCCTTCTTTTTGATACAGCAGTTTTGAAACACTCTTTTCGTAGAATCGCAAGTGGATATTTTGAGAGCTTTGTTGCCTTCACTGGAAAAGGAAATATCTTCACATAGAACGAGACAGAAGCATGCTCAGAAACTGTCCTGTTCTTTATGCACTCAACTCACAGAGTAGAACGTTGCTTTTGATAGAGCAGTTTTGAAACACTCTTTTAGTAGAACCTGCAAGTGGATATTTGGAGCGCTTTGAGGTCTATGCTGGAAAAGGATATAACTTCACATAAATCTAGATTGAAGCCTTCTCAGTAACTACTTTGTGATGTCTGCATTCAACTCACAGACTTGAACCTTCCTTTGGAAAGAGCAGTTTTGAAACACTCTCTTTGTGGAATCTGCAAGTGGATATTTGGAGCGCTTTGAGGCCTATGCTGGAAAAGGAAATATTATCCCATAAAAACTAGATAGAAGCATTCTCAGAAACTTGTTTGTGATGAGTGCATTCAACTCACAGAGCTGAACCTTCCTTTTGCTAGAAAAGTTCTGAAACACTCTTTTTCTAGAATCAGCAAGTGGCTATTTGGAGCGATTTCATACCTGTTCTGGGAAAGGAAATATCTTCACATAACAACTAGGAAGAAGCATTCTCAGAAACTCCTTTGTGTTGAGTGCATTCAACTCACAGAGTTGAACCTTCCTTTTGAGAGAGCTCTTTGGAAGCCCCCTTTCTGTACCATCTGCAAGTAGAAGATTGGGAGGGCTTTGAGGCCTATGCTGGAAAAGGAAATATCTTCACATAAAAGCTAGACAGAAGCATTCTCAGAAACTTTCCTGATCTTTGTGCATTCAACTCACAGAGTGGAACGTTGCTTTGGATAGAGCAGTTCTGAGACACTCTTTTAGTAGAATCTGCAAGTGGATATTTGGAGCGCTTTGAGGCCTATGCTGGAAATGGAAATAACTTCACATAGAAATTGATTGAAGCATTGTCAGAAACTTCTTTGTGATGTGTGCTTTCAACTCACACAGCTGAAATTTCCTTTCATAGTGCAGTTTTGAAACACCCTTTTTTGTAGAATCTGCAACTGGATATTTGGTGGGATTGCGACCTCTTCTGTAAAAGGAAATACATTCGCATGAAAACGAGACAGAAGATTTCTCAGAATCTTCTTTGTGATGAGTGCATCCAAGTCACACAGTTGCACCTTCCTTTTGATAGAACAGTTTTGAAAGACTCCTTTTATAGAATCTGCAAGTGGATATTTGGAGCGCTTTGAGGCCTATGCTGGAAAAGGATATATCTACACATAAAAACTAGACAGAGGCATTCTCAGAAACTTCTTTGTGCTTCGTGTGTTCAACTCACAGACTTGAATCTTCCTTTGGAACGTGCAGTTTTGAAACACTCTTCTTGTAGAATCTGCAAGTGGATATTTGGAACTGTTTGATGCCTGCCCTGGAAAAGGAAACATCTTCACATAAAAAGTAGACAGAAGCATTCTCAGAAACTTCTTCCTGTTGAGTGCTTTCAACCCACAGACTTGAACCTTCCTTTTGATAGAACAGTTTGGAAGCACTCTTCTGGTAGGATGTGCAAGTGTTTATTTGGAGCACCATGAGGCCAATGCTGGAAAAGGGGTCATCTTCACATAAAAACTGGACAGAAGTGTTCTCAGAAACTTCTTTGTGTTGAGTGCTTTCAACTCACAGGGTTGAACCTTCCTTTTCATAGAACGGTTTTGAAACACTCTTTTTGTAGAATCTGCAAGTCGATATTTGGAACACTTTCAGGCCTATCCTGGAAAAGGAAATATCTTCACATAAAAACTAGACCGAAGCATTCTCAGAAACTACTTAGCGATGTGTGCATTCAACTCACAGAGTTGAACCTTTCTTTCGATTGAGCAGTTTTGAAATAGTCTTTTAGCAGAATCTGCAAGTGGATATTTGGAGTGCTATCAGGCCAACACTGGAAAAGGAAATATCTTCACATAAAAACTAGACAGAAGCATTCTCAGAAATATCCCAGTGCTTTATGCATTCAGCTCACAGAGTTGAAGCTTCCTTTGGATAGCACAGTTTTGAAACACTCTTCTTGTAGAGTCTGCAAGTGGATATTTGGAGTGCTTTGAGGGTTACCCAGGAAAAGCAAATACCTTCACATAAAAAGTAGACGGAAGCATTCTCAGAAACTTCCCTGTGTTTTATGCATTCAGCCCACAGAGTGGAAACTTCCTTTCGATAGTGAAGTTTTGAAACACACTTTTTGTAGAATCTGCAAGTGGATATTTGGAGAACATTGAGGCCTATGCTGGAAAAGGAAACCACTTCACATAAAAACCAGATTGAAGCATTCTCAGAAAATTCCTTGTGATGTGTGCATTCAACCCACAGACTTGAACCTGACTTTTGATAGAGCAGCTTGGAAACACTCTTTTTGTAGAATCTGCAAGTGGTTATTTGGAGCGCTTTGAGGCCTATGCTGCAAAAGGAAATATCTTCACTTAAAAACTAGACAGAAGCATTCTCAGAAACTTCTTTGTGATGAGAGCATTCAACTCACAGAGTTGAACCTTCCTTTTCATAGAACAGTTTTGAAACTCTCTTTGTGCAGGGTCTACAAGTCGATATTCGGAACGCTTTCAGGCCTATCCTGGAAAAGGAAATATCTTCACATAAAAACTAGACACAAGCGTTCTCAGAAACTTCTTCCTGATGTGTGCATTCAACTCACAGAGTTGAAAATTCCTTTGGATAGAGCAGTTTTGAAACCGTCTTTAAGTAGGATCTGCATGTGGGTATTCGGACTGCTATGAGGCCAACACCGGAAAAGGAACTATCTTCACATAAAAACTAGACAGAAATATTCTCAGAAATATCCCAGTGCTTTATGCCTTCAACTCGCAGAGTTGAACCTTCCTTTGGATAGCACAGTTTTGAAAGACGCTTCTTGTAGAATCTGCAAGTGGATATTTGGAGTGCTTTCAGGCCTACCCAGGAAAAGGAACTCTCTTCACATAAAAACTAGACGGAAGCATTCTCAGAAACTTCCCCGTGTTTTATGCATTCAACCCACAGAGTGGAACCTTCCTTTGGATAGTGCAGTTTTGAAACACTCTTTTTGTAGTATCTGCAAGTGGACATTTGGAGAATTTTGAAGCCTATGCTGGAAAAGGAAACCACTTCACATAAAAACTAGATTGAAGCTTTCTCAGAAACTACTTTGTGATGTGTGCATTCAACCCACAGACTTGAACCTGACTTTTGGCAGAACAGCTTTGAAACCCTCTTTTTGCAGAATCTGCAGGTGGATATTTGGAGCGCTTTGAGGCCTATGCTGGAAAAGGAAATATCTTCACAGAAAAACTAGACAGAAGCATTCTCAGAAACTTCTTCCTGATGAGTGCATTCAACTCACAGAGTTGAACCTTCCTTTTCGTAGAGCAGTTTTGAGACACTCTTTTCGTAGAGTCTGCAAGTCGATATTTGGAACACTTTCAGGCCTATCCTGGACAAGGAAATATCTTCGCATAAAAACTAGACAGAAGCATTCTCCGAAACTTCTTCCTGATGTGCGCATTCAACTCACAGTGTTGATCCTTCTTTTTGATACAGCAGTTTTGAAACACTCTTTTCGTAGAATCGCAAGTGGATATTTTGAGAGCTTTGTTGCCTTCACTGGAAAAGGAAATATCTTCACATAGAACGAGACAGAAGCATGCTCAGAAACTGTCCTGTTCTTTATGCACTCAACTCACAGAGTAGAACGTTGCTTTTGATAGAGCAGTTTTGAAACACTCTTTTAGTAGAACCTGCAAGTGGATATTTGGAGCGCTTTGAGGTCTATGCTGGAAAAGGATATAACTTCACATAAATCTAGATTGAAGCCTTCTCAGTAACTACTTTGTGATGTCTGCATTCAACTCACAGACTTGAACCTTCCTTTGGAAAGAGCAGTTTTGAAACACTCTCTTTGTGGAATCTGCAAGTGGATATTTGGAGCGCTTTGAGGCCTATGCTGGAAAAGGAAATATTATCCCATAAAAACTAGATAGAAGCATTCTCAGAAACTTGTTTGTGATGAGTGCATTCAACTCACAGAGCTGAACCTTCCTTTTGCTAGAAAAGTTCTGAAACACTCTTTTTCTAGAATCAGCAAGTGGCTATTTGGAGCGATTTCATACCTGTTCTGGGAAAGGAAATATCTTCACATAACAACTAGGAAGAAGCATTCTCAGAAACTCCTTTGTGTTGAGTGCATTCAACTCACAGAGTTGAACCTTCCTTTTGAGAGAGCTCTTTGGAAGCCCCCTTTCTGTACCATCTGCAAGTAGAAGATTGGGAGGGCTTTGAGGCCTATGCTGGAAAAGGAAATATCTTCACATAAAAGCTAGACAGAAGCATTCTCAGAAACTTTCCTGATCTTTGTGCATTCAACTCACAGAGTGGAACGTTGCTTTGGATAGAGCAGTTCTGAGACACTCTTTTAGTAGAATCTGCAAGTGGATATTTGGAGCGCTTTGAGGCCTATGCTGGAAATGGAAATAACTTCACATAGAAATTGATTGAAGCATTGTCAGAAACTTCTTTGTGATGTGTGCTTTCAACTCACACAGCTGAAATTTCCTTTCATAGTGCAGTTTTGAAACACCCTTTTTTGTAGAATCTGCAACTGGATATTTGGTGGGATTGCGACCTCTTCTGTAAAAGGAAATACATTCGCATGAAAACGAGACAGAAGATTTCTCAGAATCTTCTTTGTGATGAGTGCATCCAAGTCACACAGTTGCACCTTCCTTTTGATAGAACAGTTTTGAAAGACTCCTTTTATAGAATCTGCAAGTGGATATTTGGAGCGCTTTGAGGCCTATGCTGGAAAAGGATATATCTACACATAAAAACTAGACAGAGGCATTCTCAGAAACTTCTTTGTGCTTCGTGTGTTCAACTCACAGACTTGAATCTTCCTTTGGAACGTGCAGTTTTGAAACACTCTTCTTGTAGAATCTGCAAGTGGATATTTGGAACTGTTTGATGCCTGCCCTGGAAAAGGAAACATCTTCACATAAAAAGTAGACAGAAGCATTCTCAGAAACTTCTTCCTGTTGAGTGCTTTCAACCCACAGACTTGAACCTTCCTTTTGATAGAACAGTTTGGAAGCACTCTTCTGGTAGGATGTGCAAGTGTTTATTTGGAGCACCATGAGGCCAATGCTGGAAAAGGGGTCATCTTCACATAAAAACTGGACAGAAGTGTTCTCAGAAACTTCTTTGTGTTGAGTGCTTTCAACTCACAGGGTTGAACCTTCCTTTTCATAGAACGGTTTTGAAACACTCTTTTTGTAGAATCTGCAAGTCGATATTTGGAACACTTTCAGGCCTATCCTGGAAAAGGAAATATCTTCACATAAAAACTAGACCGAAGCATTCTCAGAAACTACTTAGCGATGTGTGCATTCAACTCACAGAGTTGAACCTTTCTTTCGATTGAGCAGTTTTGAAATAGTCTTTTAGCAGAATCTGCAAGTGGATATTTGGAGTGCTATCAGGCCAACACTGGAAAAGGAAATATCTTCACATAAAAACTAGACAGAAGCATTCTCAGAAATATCCCAGTGCTTTATGCATTCAGCTCACAGAGTTGAAGCTTCCTTTGGATAGCACAGTTTTGAAACACTCTTCTTGTAGAGTCTGCAAGCGGATATTTGGAGTGCTTTGAGGGTTACCCAGGAAAAGCAAATACCTTCACATAAAAAGTAGACGGAAGCATTCTCAGAAACTTCCCTGTGTTTTATGCATTCAGCCCACAGAGTGGAAACTTCCTTTCGATAGTGAAGTTTTGAAACACACTTTTTGTAGAATCTGCAAGTGGATATTTGGAGAACATTGAGGCCTATGCTGGAAAAGGAAACCACTTCACATAAAAACCAGATTGAAGCATTCTCAGAAAATTCCTTGTGATGTGTGCATTCAACCCACAGACTTGAACCTGACTTTTGATAGAGCAGCTTGGAAACACTCTTTTTGTAGAATCTGCAAGTGGTTATTTGGAGCGCTTTGAGGCCTATGCTGCAAAAGGAAATATCTTCACTTAAAAACTAGACAGAAGCATTCTCAGAAACTTCTTTGTGATGAGAGCATTCAACTCACAGAGTTGAACCTTCCTTTTCATAGAACAGTTTTGAAACTCTCTTTGTGCAGGGTCTACAAGTCGATATTCGGAACGCTTTCAGGCCTATCCTGGAAAAGGAAATATCTTCACATAAAAACTAGACACAAGCGTTCTCAGAAACTTCTTCCTGATGTGTGCATTCAACTCACAGAGTTGAAAATTCCTTTGGATAGAGCAGTTTTGAAACCGTCTTTAAGTAGGATCTGCATGTGGGTATTCGGACTGCTATGAGGCCAACACCGGAAAAGGAACTATCTTCACATAAAAACTAGACAGAAATATTCTCAGAAATATCCCAGTGCTTTATGCCTTCAACTCGCAGAGTTGAACCTTCCTTTGGATAGCACAGTTTTGAAAGACGCTTCTTGTAGAATCTGCAAGTGGATATTTGGAGTGCTTTCAGGCCTACCCAGGAAAAGGAACTCTCTTCACATAAAAACTAGACGGAAGCATTCTCAGAAACTTCCCCGTGTTTTATGCATTCAACCCACAGAGTGGAACCTTCCTTTGGATAGTGCAGTTTTGAAACACTCTTTTTGTAGTATCTGCAAGTGGACATTTGGAGAATTTTGAAGCCTATGCTGGAAAAGGAAACCACTTCACATAAAAACTAGATTGAAGCTTTCTCAGAAACTACTTTGTGATGTGTGCATTCAACCCACAGACTTGAACCTGACTTTTGGCAGAACAGCTTTGAAACCCTCTTTTTGCAGAATCTGCAGGTGGATATTTGGAGCGCTTTGAGGCCTATGCTGGAAAAGGAAATATCTTCACAGAAAAACTAGACAGAAGCATTCTCAGAAACTTCTTCCTGATGAGTGCATTCAACTCACAGAGTTGAACCTTCCTTTTCGTAGAGCAGTTTTGAGACACTCTTTTCGTAGAGTCTGCAAGTCGATATTTGGAACACTTTCAGGCCTATCCTGGACAAGGAAATATCTTCGCATAAAAACTAGACAGAAGCATTCTCCGAAACTTCTTCCTGATGTGCGCATTCAACTCACAGTGTTGATCCTTCTTTTTGATACAGCAGTTTTGAAACACTCTTTTCGTAGAATCGCAAGTGGATATTTTGAGAGCTTTGTTGCCTTCACTGGAAAAGGAAATATCTTCACATAGAACGAGACAGAAGCATGCTCAGAAACTGTCCTGTTCTTTATGCACTCAACTCACAGAGTAGAACGTTGCTTTTGATAGAGCAGTTTTGAAACACTCTTTTAGTAGAACCTGCAAGTGGATATTTGGAGCGCTTTGAGGTCTATGCTGGAAAAGGATATAACTTCACATAAATCTAGATTGAAGCCTTCTCAGTAACTACTTTGTGATGTCTGCATTCAACTCACAGACTTGAACCTTCCTTTGGAAAGAGCAGTTTTGAAACACTCTCTTTGTGGAATCTGCAAGTGGATATTTGGAGCGCTTTGAGGCCTATGCTGGAAAAGGAAATATTATCCCATAAAAACTAGATAGAAGCATTCTCAGAAACTTGTTTGTGATGAGTGCATTCAACTCACAGAGCTGAACCTTCCTTTTGCTAGAAAAGTTCTGAAACACTCTTTTTCTAGAATCAGCAAGTGGCTATTTGGAGCGATTTCATACCTGTTCTGGGAAAGGAAATATCTTCACATAACAACTAGGAAGAAGCATTCTCAGAAACTCCTTTGTGTTGAGTGCATTCAACTCACAGAGTTGAACCTTCCTTTTGAGAGAGCTCTTTGGAAGCCCCCTTTCTGTACCATCTGCAAGTAGAAGATTGGGAGGGCTTTGAGGCCTATGCTGGAAAAGGAAATATCTTCACATAAAAGCTAGACAGAAGCATTCTCAGAAACTTTCCTGATCTTTGTGCATTCAACTCACAGAGTGGAACGTTGCTTTGGATAGAGCAGTTCTGAGACACTCTTTTAGTAGAATCTGCAAGTGGATATTTGGAGCGCTTTGAGGCCTATGCTGGAAATGGAAATAACTTCACATAGAAATTGATTGAAGCATTGTCAGAAACTTCTTTGTGATGTGTGCTTTCAACTCACACAGCTGAAATTTCCTTTCATAGTGCAGTTTTGAAACACCCTTTTTTGTAGAATCTGCAACTGGATATTTGGTGGGATTGCGACCTCTTCTGTAAAAGGAAATACATTCGCATGAAAACGAGACAGAAGATTTCTCAGAATCTTCTTTGTGATGAGTGCATCCAAGTCACACAGTTGCACCTTCCTTTTGATAGAACAGTTTTGAAAGACTCCTTTTATAGAATCTGCAAGTGGATATTTGGAGCGCTTTGAGGCCTATGCTGGAAAAGGATATATCTACACATAAAAACTAGACAGAGGCATTCTCAGAAACTTCTTTGTGCTTCGTGTGTTCAACTCACAGACTTGAATCTTCCTTTGGAACGTGCAGTTTTGAAACACTCTTCTTGTAGAATCTGCAAGTGGATATTTGGAACTGTTTGATGCCTGCCCTGGAAAAGGAAACATCTTCACATAAAAAGTAGACAGAAGCATTCTCAGAAACTTCTTCCTGTTGAGTGCTTTCAACCCACAGACTTGAACCTTCCTTTTGATAGAACAGTTTGGAAGCACTCTTCTGGTAGGATGTGCAAGTGTTTATTTGGAGCACCATGAGGCCAATGCTGGAAAAGGGGTCATCTTCACATAAAAACTGGACAGAAGTGTTCTCAGAAACTTCTTTGTGTTGAGTGCTTTCAACTCACAGGGTTGAACCTTCCTTTTCATAGAACGGTTTTGAAACACTCTTTTTGTAGAATCTGCAAGTCGATATTTGGAACACTTTCAGGCCTATCCTGGAAAAGGAAATATCTTCACATAAAAACTAGACCGAAGCATTCTCAGAAACTACTTAGCGATGTGTGCATTCAACTCACAGAGTTGAACCTTTCTTTCGATTGAGCAGTTTTGAAATAGTCTTTTAGCAGAATCTGCAAGTGGATATTTGGAGTGCTATCAGGCCAACACTGGAAAAGGAAATATCTTCACATAAAAACTAGACAGAAGCATTCTCAGAAATATCCCTGTGCTTTATGCATTCAGCTCACAGAGTTGAAGCTTCCTTTGGATAGCACAGTTTTGAAACACTCTTCTTGTAGAGTCTGCAAGCGGATATTTGGAGTGCTTTGAGGGTTACCCAGGAAAAGCAAATACCTTCACATAAAAAGTAGACGGAAGCATTCTCAGAAACTTCCCTGTGTTTTATGCATTCAGCCCACAGAGTGGAAACTTCCTTTCGATAGTGAAGTTTTGAAACACACTTTTTGTAGAATCTGCAAGTGGATATTTGGAGAACATTGAGGCCTATGCTGGAAAAGGAAACCACTTCACATAAAAACCAGATTGAAGCATTCTCAGAAAATTCCTTGTGATGTGTGCATTCAACCCACAGACTTGAACCTGACTTTTGATAGAGCAGCTTGGAAACACTCTTTTTGTAGAATCTGCAAGTGGTTATTTGGAGCGCTTTGAGGCCTATGCTGCAAAAGGAAATATCTTCACTTAAAAACTAGACAGAAGCATTCTCAGAAACTTCTTTGTGATGAGAGCATTCAACTCACAGAGTTGAACCTTCCTTTTCATAGAACAGTTTTGAAACTCTCTTTGTGCAGGGTCTACAAGTCGATATTCGGAACGCTTTCAGGCCTATCCTGGAAAAGGAAATATCTTCACATAAAAACTAGACACAAGCGTTCTCAGAAACTTCTTCCTGATGTGTGCATTCAACTCACAGAGTTGAAAATTCCTTTGGATAGAGCAGTTTTGAAACCGTCTTTAAGTAGGATCTGCATGTGGGTATTCGGACTGCTATGAGGCCAACACCGGAAAAGGAACTATCTTCACATAAAAACTAGACAGAAATATTCTCAGAAATATCCCAGTGCTTTATGCCTTCAACTCGCAGAGTTGAACCTTCCTTTGGATAGCACAGTTTTGAAAGACGCTTCTTGTAGAATCTGCAAGTGGATATTTGGAGTGCTTTCAGGCCTACCCAGGAAAAGGAACTCTCTTCACATAAAAACTAGACGGAAGCATTCTCAGAAACTTCCCCGTGTTTTATGCATTCAACCCACAGAGTGGAACCTTCCTTTGGATAGTGCAGTTTTGAAACACTCTTTTTGTAGTATCTGCAAGTGGACATTTGGAGAATTTTGAAGCCTATGCTGGAAAAGGAAACCACTTCACATAAAAACTAGATTGAAGCTTTCTCAGAAACTACTTTGTGATGTGTGCATTCAACCCACAGACTTGAACCTGACTTTTGGCAGAACAGCTTTGAAACCCTCTTTTTGCAGAATCTGCAGGTGGATATTTGGAGCGCTTTGAGGCCTATGCTGGAAAAGGAAATATCTTCACAGAAAAACTAGACAGAAGCATTCTCAGAAACTTCTTCCTGATGAGTGCATTCAACTCACAGAGTTGAACCTTCCTTTTCGTAGAGCAGTTTTGAGACACTCTTTTCGTAGAGTCTGCAAGTCGATATTTGGAACACTTTCAGGCCTATCCTGGACAAGGAAATATCTTCGCATAAAAACTAGACAGAAGCATTCTCCGAAACTTCTTCCTGATGTGCGCATTCAACTCACAGTGTTGATCCTTCTTTTTGATACAGCAGTTTTGAAACACTCTTTTCGTAGAATCGCAAGTGGATATTTTGAGAGCTTTGTTGCCTTCACTGGAAAAGGAAATATCTTCACATAGAACGAGACAGAAGCATGCTCAGAAACTGTCCTGTTCTTTATGCACTCAACTCACAGAGTAGAACGTTGCTTTTGATAGAGCAGTTTTGAAACACTCTTTTAGTAGAACCTGCAAGTGGATATTTGGAGCGCTTTGAGGTCTATGCTGGAAAAGGATATAACTTCACATAAATCTAGATTGAAGCCTTCTCAGTAACTACTTTGTGATGTCTGCATTCAACTCACAGACTTGAACCTTCCTTTGGAAAGAGCAGTTTTGAAACACTCTCTTTGTGGAATCTGCAAGTGGATATTTGGAGCGCTTTGAGGCCTATGCTGGAAAAGGAAATATTATCCCATAAAAACTAGATAGAAGCATTCTCAGAAACTTGTTTGTGATGAGTGCATTCAACTCACAGAGCTGAACCTTCCTTTTGCTAGAAAAGTTCTGAAACACTCTTTTTCTAGAATCAGCAAGTGGCTATTTGGAGCGATTTCATACCTGTTCTGGGAAAGGAAATATCTTCACATAACAACTAGGAAGAAGCATTCTCAGAAACTCCTTTGTGTTGAGTGCATTCAACTCACAGAGTTGAACCTTCCTTTTGAGAGAGCTCTTTGGAAGCCCCCTTTCTGTACCATCTGCAAGTAGAAGATTGGGAGGGCTTTGAGGCCTATGCTGGAAAAGGAAATATCTTCACATAAAAGCTAGACAGAAGCATTCTCAGAAACTTTCCTGATCTTTGTGCATTCAACTCACAGAGTGGAACGTTGCTTTGGATAGAGCAGTTCTGAGACACTCTTTTAGTAGAATCTGCAAGTGGATATTTGGAGCGCTTTGAGGCCTATGCTGGAAATGGAAATAACTTCACATAGAAATTGATTGAAGCATTGTCAGAAACTTCTTTGTGATGTGTGCTTTCAACTCACACAGCTGAAATTTCCTTTCATAGTGCAGTTTTGAAACACCCTTTTTTGTAGAATCTGCAACTGGATATTTGGTGGGATTGCGACCTCTTCTGTAAAAGGAAATACATTCGCATGAAAACGAGACAGAAGATTTCTCAGAATCTTCTTTGTGATGAGTGCATCCAAGTCACACAGTTGCACCTTCCTTTTGATAGAACAGTTTTGAAAGACTCCTTTTATAGAATCTGCAAGTGGATATTTGGAGCGCTTTGAGGCCTATGCTGGAAAAGGATATATCTACACATAAAAACTAGACAGAGGCATTCTCAGAAACTTCTTTGTGCTTCGTGTGTTCAACTCACAGACTTGAATCTTCCTTTGGAACGTGCAGTTTTGAAACACTCTTCTTGTAGAATCTGCAAGTGGATATTTGGAACTGTTTGATGCCTGCCCTGGAAAAGGAAACATCTTCACATAAAAAGTAGACAGAAGCATTCTCAGAAACTTCTTCCTGTTGAGTGCTTTCAACCCACAGACTTGAACCTTCCTTTTGATAGAACAGTTTGGAAGCACTCTTCTGGTAGGATGTGCAAGTGTTTATTTGGAGCACCATGAGGCCAATGCTGGAAAAGGGGTCATCTTCACATAAAAACTGGACAGAAGTGTTCTCAGAAACTTCTTTGTGTTGAGTGCTTTCAACTCACAGGGTTGAACCTTCCTTTTCATAGAACGGTTTTGAAACACTCTTTTTGTAGAATCTGCAAGTCGATATTTGGAACACTTTCAGGCCTATCCTGGAAAAGGAAATATCTTCACATAAAAACTAGACCGAAGCATTCTCAGAAACTACTTAGCGATGTGTGCATTCAACTCACAGAGTTGAACCTTTCTTTCGATTGAGCAGTTTTGAAATAGTCTTTTAGCAGAATCTGCAAGTGGATATTTGGAGTGCTATCAGGCCAACACTGGAAAAGGAAATATCTTCACATAAAAACTAGACAGAAGCATTCTCAGAAATATCCCAGTGCTTTATGCATTCAGCTCACAGAGTTGAAGCTTCCTTTGGATAGCACAGTTTTGAAACACTCTTCTTGTAGAGTCTGCAAGCGGATATTTGGAGTGCTTTGAGGGTTACCCAGGAAAAGCAAATACCTTCACATAAAAAGTAGACGGAAGCATTCTCAGAAACTTCCCTGTGTTTTATGCATTCAGCCCACAGAGTGGAAACTTCCTTTCGATAGTGAAGTTTTGAAACACACTTTTTGTAGAATCTGCAAGTGGATATTTGGAGAACATTGAGGCCTATGCTGGAAAAGGAAACCACTTCACATAAAAACCAGATTGAAGCATTCTCAGAAAATTCCTTGTGATGTGTGCATTCAACCCACAGACTTGAACCTGACTTTTGATAGAGCAGCTTGGAAACACTCTTTTTGTAGAATCTGCAAGTGGTTATTTGGAGCGCTTTGAGGCCTATGCTGCAAAAGGAAATATCTTCACTTAAAAACTAGACAGAAGCATTCTCAGAAACTTCTTTGTGATGAGAGCATTCAACTCACAGAGTTGAACCTTCCTTTTCATAGAACAGTTTTGAAACTCTCTTTGTGCAGGGTCTACAAGTCGATATTCGGAACGCTTTCAGGCCTATCCTGGAAAAGGAAATATCTTCACATAAAAACTAGACACAAGCGTTCTCAGAAACTTCTTCCTGATGTGTGCATTCAACTCACAGAGTTGAAAATTCCTTTGGATAGAGCAGTTTTGAAACCGTCTTTAAGTAGGATCTGCATGTGGGTATTCGGACTGCTATGAGGCCAACACCGGAAAAGGAACTATCTTCACATAAAAACTAGACAGAAATATTCTCAGAAATATCCCAGTGCTTTATGCCTTCAACTCGCAGAGTTGAACCTTCCTTTGGATAGCACAGTTTTGAAAGACGCTTCTTGTAGAATCTGCAAGTGGATATTTGGAGTGCTTTCAGGCCTACCCAGGAAAAGGAACTCTCTTCACATAAAAACTAGACGGAAGCATTCTCAGAAACTTCCCCGTGTTTTATGCATTCAACCCACAGAGTGGAACCTTCCTTTGGATAGTGCAGTTTTGAAACACTCTTTTTGTAGTATCTGCAAGTGGACATTTGGAGAATTTTGAAGCCTATGCTGGAAAAGGAAACCACTTCACATAAAAACTAGATTGAAGCTTTCTCAGAAACTACTTTGTGATGTGTGCATTCAACCCACAGACTTGAACCTGACTTTTGGCAGAACAGCTTTGAAACCCTCTTTTTGCAGAATCTGCAGGTGGATATTTGGAGCGCTTTGAGGCCTATGCTGGAAAAGGAAATATCTTCACAGAAAAACTAGACAGAAGCATTCTCAGAAACTTCTTCCTGATGAGTGCATTCAACTCACAGAGTTGAACCTTCCTTTTCGTAGAGCAGTTTTGAGACACTCTTTTCGTAGAGTCTGCAAGTCGATATTTGGAACACTTTCAGGCCTATCCTGGACAAGGAAATATCTTCGCATAAAAACTAGACAGAAGCATTCTCCGAAACTTCTTCCTGATGTGCGCATTCAACTCACAGTGTTGATCCTTCTTTTTGATACAGCAGTTTTGAAACACTCTTTTCGTAGAATCGCAAGTGGATATTTTGAGAGCTTTGTTGCCTTCACTGGAAAAGGAAATATCTTCACATAGAACGAGACAGAAGCATGCTCAGAAACTGTCCTGTTCTTTATGCACTCAACTCACAGAGTAGAACGTTGCTTTTGATAGAGCAGTTTTGAAACACTCTTTTAGTAGAACCTGCAAGTGGATATTTGGAGCGCTTTGAGGTCTATGCTGGAAAAGGATATAACTTCACATAAATCTAGATTGAAGCCTTCTCAGTAACTACTTTGTGATGTCTGCATTCAACTCACAGACTTGAACCTTCCTTTGGAAAGAGCAGTTTTGAAACACTCTCTTTGTGGAATCTGCAAGTGGATATTTGGAGCGCTTTGAGGCCTATGCTGGAAAAGGAAATATTATCCCATAAAAACTAGATAGAAGCATTCTCAGAAACTTGTTTGTGATGAGTGCATTCAACTCACAGAGCTGAACCTTCCTTTTGCTAGAAAAGTTCTGAAACACTCTTTTTCTAGAATCAGCAAGTGGCTATTTGGAGCGATTTCATACCTGTTCTGGGAAAGGAAATATCTTCACATAACAACTAGGAAGAAGCATTCTCAGAAACTCCTTTGTGTTGAGTGCATTCAACTCACAGAGTTGAACCTTCCTTTTGAGAGAGCTCTTTGGAAGCCCCCTTTCTGTACCATCTGCAAGTAGAAGATTGGGAGGGCTTTGAGGCCTATGCTGGAAAAGGAAATATCTTCACATAAAAGCTAGACAGAAGCATTCTCAGAAACTTTCCTGATCTTTGTGCATTCAACTCACAGAGTGGAACGTTGCTTTGGATAGAGCAGTTCTGAGACACTCTTTTAGTAGAATCTGCAAGTGGATATTTGGAGCGCTTTGAGGCCTATGCTGGAAATGGAAATAACTTCACATAGAAATTGATTGAAGCATTGTCAGAAACTTCTTTGTGATGTGTGCTTTCAACTCACACAGCTGAAATTTCCTTTCATAGTGCAGTTTTGAAACACCCTTTTTTGTAGAATCTGCAACTGGATATTTGGTGGGATTGCGACCTCTTCTGTAAAAGGAAATACATTCGCATGAAAACGAGACAGAAGATTTCTCAGAATCTTCTTTGTGATGAGTGCATCCAAGTCACACAGTTGCACCTTCCTTTTGATAGAACAGTTTTGAAAGACTCCTTTTATAGAATCTGCAAGTGGATATTTGGAGCGCTTTGAGGCCTATGCTGGAAAAGGATATATCTACACATAAAAACTAGACAGAGGCATTCTCAGAAACTTCTTTGTGCTTCGTGTGTTCAACTCACAGACTTGAATCTTCCTTTGGAACGTGCAGTTTTGAAACACTCTTCTTGTAGAATCTGCAAGTGGATATTTGGAACTGTTTGATGCCTGCCCTGGAAAAGGAAACATCTTCACATAAAAAGTAGACAGAAGCATTCTCAGAAACTTCTTCCTGTTGAGTGCTTTCAACCCACAGACTTGAACCTTCCTTTTGATAGAACAGTTTGGAAGCACTCTTCTGGTAGGATGTGCAAGTGTTTATTTGGAGCACCATGAGGCCAATGCTGGAAAAGGGGTCATCTTCACATAAAAACTGGACAGAAGTGTTCTCAGAAACTTCTTTGTGTTGAGTGCTTTCAACTCACAGGGTTGAACCTTCCTTTTCATAGAACGGTTTTGAAACACTCTTTTTGTAGAATCTGCAAGTCGATATTTGGAACACTTTCAGGCCTATCCTGGAAAAGGAAATATCTTCACATAAAAACTAGACCGAAGCATTCTCAGAAACTACTTAGCGATGTGTGCATTCAACTCACAGAGTTGAACCTTTCTTTCGATTGAGCAGTTTTGAAATAGTCTTTTAGCAGAATCTGCAAGTGGATATTTGGAGTGCTATCAGGCCAACACTGGAAAAGGAAATATCTTCACATAAAAACTAGACAGAAGCATTCTCAGAAATATCCCAGTGCTTTATGCATTCAGCTCACAGAGTTGAAGCTTCCTTTGGATAGCACAGTTTTGAAACACTCTTCTTGTAGAGTCTGCAAGCGGATATTTGGAGTGCTTTGAGGGTTACCCAGGAAAAGCAAATACCTTCACATAAAAAGTAGACGGAAGCATTCTCAGAAACTTCCCTGTGTTTTATGCATTCAGCCCACAGAGTGGAAACTTCCTTTCGATAGTGAAGTTTTGAAACACACTTTTTGTAGAATCTGCAAGTGGATATTTGGAGAACATTGAGGCCTATGCTGGAAAAGGAAACCACTTCACATAAAAACCAGATTGAAGCATTCTCAGAAAATTCCTTGTGATGTGTGCATTCAACCCACAGACTTGAACCTGACTTTTGATAGAGCAGCTTGGAAACACTCTTTTTGTAGAATCTGCAAGTGGTTATTTGGAGCGCTTTGAGGCCTATGCTGCAAAAGGAAATATCTTCACTTAAAAACTAGACAGAAGCATTCTCAGAAACTTCTTTGTGATGAGAGCATTCAACTCACAGAGTTGAACCTTCCTTTTCATAGAACAGTTTTGAAACTCTCTTTGTGCAGGGTCTACAAGTCGATATTCGGAACGCTTTCAGGCCTATCCTGGAAAAGGAAATATCTTCACATAAAAACTAGACACAAGCGTTCTCAGAAACTTCTTCCTGATGTGTGCATTCAACTCACAGAGTTGAAAATTCCTTTGGATAGAGCAGTTTTGAAACCGTCTTTAAGTAGGATCTGCATGTGGGTATTCGGACTGCTATGAGGCCAACACCGGAAAAGGAACTATCTTCACATAAAAACTAGACAGAAATATTCTCAGAAATATCCCAGTGCTTTATGCCTTCAACTCGCAGAGTTGAACCTTCCTTTGGATAGCACAGTTTTGAAAGACGCTTCTTGTAGAATCTGCAAGTGGATATTTGGAGTGCTTTCAGGCCTACCCAGGAAAAGGAACTCTCTTCACATAAAAACTAGACGGAAGCATTCTCAGAAACTTCCCCGTGTTTTATGCATTCAACCCACAGAGTGGAACCTTCCTTTGGATAGTGCAGTTTTGAAACACTCTTTTTGTAGTATCTGCAAGTGGACATTTGGAGAATTTTGAAGCCTATGCTGGAAAAGGAAACCACTTCACATAAAAACTAGATTGAAGCTTTCTCAGAAACTACTTTGTGATGTGTGCATTCAACCCACAGACTTGAACCTGACTTTTGGCAGAACAGCTTTGAAACCCTCTTTTTGCAGAATCTGCAGGTGGATATTTGGAGCGCTTTGAGGCCTATGCTGGAAAAGGAAATATCTTCACAGAAAAACTAGACAGAAGCATTCTCAGAAACTTCTTCCTGATGAGTGCATTCAACTCACAGAGTTGAACCTTCCTTTTCGTAGAGCAGTTTTGAGACACTCTTTTCGTAGAGTCTGCAAGTCGATATTTGGAACACTTTCAGGCCTATCCTGGACAAGGAAATATCTTCGCATAAAAACTAGACAGAAGCATTCTCCGAAACTTCTTCCTGATGTGCGCATTCAACTCACAGTGTTGATCCTTCTTTTTGATACAGCAGTTTTGAAACACTCTTTTCGTAGAATCGCAAGTGGATATTTTGAGAGCTTTGTTGCCTTCACTGGAAAAGGAAATATCTTCACATAGAACGAGACAGAAGCATGCTCAGAAACTGTCCTGTTCTTTATGCACTCAACTCACAGAGTAGAACGTTGCTTTTGATAGAGCAGTTTTGAAACACTCTTTTAGTAGAACCTGCAAGTGGATATTTGGAGCGCTTTGAGGTCTATGCTGGAAAAGGATATAACTTCACATAAATCTAGATTGAAGCCTTCTCAGTAACTACTTTGTGATGTCTGCATTCAACTCACAGACTTGAACCTTCCTTTGGAAAGAGCAGTTTTGAAACACTCTCTTTGTGGAATCTGCAAGTGGATATTTGGAGCGCTTTGAGGCCTATGCTGGAAAAGGAAATATTATCCCATAAAAACTAGATAGAAGCATTCTCAGAAACTTGTTTGTGATGAGTGCATTCAACTCACAGAGCTGAACCTTCCTTTTGCTAGAAAAGTTCTGAAACACTCTTTTTCTAGAATCAGCAAGTGGCTATTTGGAGCGATTTCATACCTGTTCTGGGAAAGGAAATATCTTCACATAACAACTAGGAAGAAGCATTCTCAGAAACTCCTTTGTGTTGAGTGCATTCAACTCACAGAGTTGAACCTTCCTTTTGAGAGAGCTCTTTGGAAGCCCCCTTTCTGTACCATCTGCAAGTAGAAGATTGGGAGGGCTTTGAGGCCTATGCTGGAAAAGGAAATATCTTCACATAAAAGCTAGACAGAAGCATTCTCAGAAACTTTCCTGATCTTTGTGCATTCAACTCACAGAGTGGAACGTTGCTTTGGATAGAGCAGTTCTGAGACACTCTTTTAGTAGAATCTGCAAGTGGATATTTGGAGCGCTTTGAGGCCTATGCTGGAAATGGAAATAACTTCACATAGAAATTGATTGAAGCATTGTCAGAAACTTCTTTGTGATGTGTGCTTTCAACTCACACAGCTGAAATTTCCTTTCATAGTGCAGTTTTGAAACACCCTTTTTTGTAGAATCTGCAACTGGATATTTGGTGGGATTGCGACCTCTTCTGTAAAAGGAAATACATTCGCATGAAAACGAGACAGAAGATTTCTCAGAATCTTCTTTGTGATGAGTGCATCCAAGTCACACAGTTGCACCTTCCTTTTGATAGAACAGTTTTGAAAGACTCCTTTTATAGAATCTGCAAGTGGATATTTGGAGCGCTTTGAGGCCTATGCTGGAAAAGGATATATCTACACATAAAAACTAGACAGAGGCATTCTCAGAAACTTCTTTGTGCTTCGTGTGTTCAACTCACAGACTTGAATCTTCCTTTGGAACGTGCAGTTTTGAAACACTCTTCTTGTAGAATCTGCAAGTGGATATTTGGAACTGTTTGATGCCTGCCCTGGAAAAGGAAACATCTTCACATAAAAAGTAGACAGAAGCATTCTCAGAAACTTCTTCCTGTTGAGTGCTTTCAACCCACAGACTTGAACCTTCCTTTTGATAGAACAGTTTGGAAGCACTCTTCTGGTAGGATGTGCAAGTGTTTATTTGGAGCACCATGAGGCCAATGCTGGAAAAGGGGTCATCTTCACATAAAAACTGGACAGAAGTGTTCTCAGAAACTTCTTTGTGTTGAGTGCTTTCAACTCACAGGGTTGAACCTTCCTTTTCATAGAACGGTTTTGAAACACTCTTTTTGTAGAATCTGCAAGTCGATATTTGGAACACTTTCAGGCCTATCCTGGAAAAGGAAATATCTTCACATAAAAACTAGACCGAAGCATTCTCAGAAACTACTTAGCGATGTGTGCATTCAACTCACAGAGTTGAACCTTTCTTTCGATTGAGCAGTTTTGAAATAGTCTTTTAGCAGAATCTGCAAGTGGATATTTGGAGTGCTATCAGGCCAACACTGGAAAAGGAAATATCTTCACATAAAAACTAGACAGAAGCATTCTCAGAAATATCCCAGTGCTTTATGCATTCAGCTCACAGAGTTGAAGCTTCCTTTGGATAGCACAGTTTTGAAACACTCTTCTTGTAGAGTCTGCAAGCGGATATTTGGAGTGCTTTGAGGGTTACCCAGGAAAAGCAAATACCTTCACATAAAAAGTAGACGGAAGCATTCTCAGAAACTTCCCTGTGTTTTATGCATTCAGCCCACAGAGTGGAAACTTCCTTTCGATAGTGAAGTTTTGAAACACACTTTTTGTAGAATCTGCAAGTGGATATTTGGAGAACATTGAGGCCTATGCTGGAAAAGGAAACCACTTCACATAAAAACCAGATTGAAGCATTCTCAGAAAATTCCTTGTGATGTGTGCATTCAACCCACAGACTTGAACCTGACTTTTGATAGAGCAGCTTGGAAACACTCTTTTTGTAGAATCTGCAAGTGGTTATTTGGAGCGCTTTGAGGCCTATGCTGCAAAAGGAAATATCTTCACTTAAAAACTAGACAGAAGCATTCTCAGAAACTTCTTTGTGATGAGAGCATTCAACTCACAGAGTTGAACCTTCCTTTTCATAGAACAGTTTTGAAACTCTCTTTGTGCAGGGTCTACAAGTCGATATTCGGAACGCTTTCAGGCCTATCCTGGAAAAGGAAATATCTTCACATAAAAACTAGACACAAGCGTTCTCAGAAACTTCTTCCTGATGTGTGCATTCAACTCACAGAGTTGAAAATTCCTTTGGATAGAGCAGTTTTGAAACCGTCTTTAAGTAGGATCTGCATGTGGGTATTCGGACTGCTATGAGGCCAACACCGGAAAAGGAACTATCTTCACATAAAAACTAGACAGAAATATTCTCAGAAATATCCCAGTGCTTTATGCCTTCAACTCGCAGAGTTGAACCTTCCTTTGGATAGCACAGTTTTGAAAGACGCTTCTTGTAGAATCTGCAAGTGGATATTTGGAGTGCTTTCAGGCCTACCCAGGAAAAGGAACTCTCTTCACATAAAAACTAGACGGAAGCATTCTCAGAAACTTCCCCGTGTTTTATGCATTCAACCCACAGAGTGGAACCTTCCTTTGGATAGTGCAGTTTTGAAACACTCTTTTTGTAGTATCTGCAAGTGGACATTTGGAGAATTTTGAAGCCTATGCTGGAAAAGGAAACCACTTCACATAAAAACTAGATTGAAGCTTTCTCAGAAACTACTTTGTGATGTGTGCATTCAACCCACAGACTTGAACCTGACTTTTGGCAGAACAGCTTTGAAACCCTCTTTTTGCAGAATCTGCAGGTGGATATTTGGAGCGCTTTGAGGCCTATGCTGGAAAAGGAAATATCTTCACAGAAAAACTAGACAGAAGCATTCTCAGAAACTTCTTCCTGATGAGTGCATTCAACTCACAGAGTTGAACCTTCCTTTTCGTAGAGCAGTTTTGAGACACTCTTTTCGTAGAGTCTGCAAGTCGATATTTGGAACACTTTCAGGCCTATCCTGGACAAGGAAATATCTTCGCATAAAAACTAGACAGAAGCATTCTCCGAAACTTCTTCCTGATGTGCGCATTCAACTCACAGTGTTGATCCTTCTTTTTGATACAGCAGTTTTGAAACACTCTTTTCGTAGAATCGCAAGTGGATATTTTGAGAGCTTTGTTGCCTTCACTGGAAAAGGAAATATCTTCACATAGAACGAGACAGAAGCATGCTCAGAAACTGTCCTGTTCTTTATGCACTCAACTCACAGAGTAGAACGTTGCTTTTGATAGAGCAGTTTTGAAACACTCTTTTAGTAGAACCTGCAAGTGGATATTTGGAGCGCTTTGAGGTCTATGCTGGAAAAGGATATAACTTCACATAAATCTAGATTGAAGCCTTCTCAGTAACTACTTTGTGATGTCTGCATTCAACTCACAGACTTGAACCTTCCTTTGGAAAGAGCAGTTTTGAAACACTCTCTTTGTGGAATCTGCAAGTGGATATTTGGAGCGCTTTGAGGCCTATGCTGGAAAAGGAAATATTATCCCATAAAAACTAGATAGAAGCATTCTCAGAAACTTGTTTGTGATGAGTGCATTCAACTCACAGAGCTGAACCTTCCTTTTGCTAGAAAAGTTCTGAAACACTCTTTTTCTAGAATCAGCAAGTGGCTATTTGGAGCGATTTCATACCTGTTCTGGGAAAGGAAATATCTTCACATAACAACTAGGAAGAAGCATTCTCAGAAACTCCTTTGTGTTGAGTGCATTCAACTCACAGAGTTGAACCTTCCTTTTGAGAGAGCTCTTTGGAAGCCCCCTTTCTGTACCATCTGCAAGTAGAAGATTGGGAGGGCTTTGAGGCCTATGCTGGAAAAGGAAATATCTTCACATAAAAGCTAGACAGAAGCATTCTCAGAAACTTTCCTGATCTTTGTGCATTCAACTCACAGAGTGGAACGTTGCTTTGGATAGAGCAGTTCTGAGACACTCTTTTAGTAGAATCTGCAAGTGGATATTTGGAGCGCTTTGAGGCCTATGCTGGAAATGGAAATAACTTCACATAGAAATTGATTGAAGCATTGTCAGAAACTTCTTTGTGATGTGTGCTTTCAACTCACACAGCTGAAATTTCCTTTCATAGTGCAGTTTTGAAACACCCTTTTTTGTAGAATCTGCAACTGGATATTTGGTGGGATTGCGACCTCTTCTGTAAAAGGAAATACATTCGCATGAAAACGAGACAGAAGATTTCTCAGAATCTTCTTTGTGATGAGTGCATCCAAGTCACACAGTTGCACCTTCCTTTTGATAGAACAGTTTTGAAAGACTCCTTTTATAGAATCTGCAAGTGGATATTTGGAGCGCTTTGAGGCCTATGCTGGAAAAGGATATATCTACACATAAAAACTAGACAGAGGCATTCTCAGAAACTTCTTTGTGCTTCGTGTGTTCAACTCACAGACTTGAATCTTCCTTTGGAACGTGCAGTTTTGAAACACTCTTCTTGTAGAATCTGCAAGTGGATATTTGGAACTGTTTGATGCCTGCCCTGGAAAAGGAAACATCTTCACATAAAAAGTAGACAGAAGCATTCTCAGAAACTTCTTCCTGTTGAGTGCTTTCAACCCACAGACTTGAACCTTCCTTTTGATAGAACAGTTTGGAAGCACTCTTCTGGTAGGATGTGCAAGTGTTTATTTGGAGCACCATGAGGCCAATGCTGGAAAAGGGGTCATCTTCACATAAAAACTGGACAGAAGTGTTCTCAGAAACTTCTTTGTGTTGAGTGCTTTCAACTCACAGGGTTGAACCTTCCTTTTCATAGAACGGTTTTGAAACACTCTTTTTGTAGAATCTGCAAGTCGATATTTGGAACACTTTCAGGCCTATCCTGGAAAAGGAAATATCTTCACATAAAAACTAGACCGAAGCATTCTCAGAAACTACTTAGCGATGTGTGCATTCAACTCACAGAGTTGAACCTTTCTTTCGATTGAGCAGTTTTGAAATAGTCTTTTAGCAGAATCTGCAAGTGGATATTTGGAGTGCTATCAGGCCAACACTGGAAAAGGAAATATCTTCACATAAAAACTAGACAGAAGCATTCTCAGAAATATCCCAGTGCTTTATGCATTCAGCTCACAGAGTTGAAGCTTCCTTTGGATAGCACAGTTTTGAAACACTCTTCTTGTAGAGTCTGCAAGCGGATATTTGGAGTGCTTTGAGGGTTACCCAGGAAAAGCAAATACCTTCACATAAAAAGTAGACGGAAGCATTCTCAGAAACTTCCCTGTGTTTTATGCATTCAGCCCACAGAGTGGAAACTTCCTTTCGATAGTGAAGTTTTGAAACACACTTTTTGTAGAATCTGCAAGTGGATATTTGGAGAACATTGAGGCCTATGCTGGAAAAGGAAACCACTTCACATAAAAACCAGATTGAAGCATTCTCAGAAAATTCCTTGTGATGTGTGCATTCAACCCACAGACTTGAACCTGACTTTTGATAGAGCAGCTTGGAAACACTCTTTTTGTAGAATCTGCAAGTGGTTATTTGGAGCGCTTTGAGGCCTATGCTGCAAAAGGAAATATCTTCACTTAAAAACTAGACAGAAGCATTCTCAGAAACTTCTTTGTGATGAGAGCATTCAACTCACAGAGTTGAACCTTCCTTTTCATAGAACAGTTTTGAAACTCTCTTTGTGCAGGGTCTACAAGTCGATATTCGGAACGCTTTCAGGCCTATCCTGGAAAAGGAAATATCTTCACATAAAAACTAGACACAAGCGTTCTCAGAAACTTCTTCCTGATGTGTGCATTCAACTCACAGAGTTGAAAATTCCTTTGGATAGAGCAGTTTTGAAACCGTCTTTAAGTAGGATCTGCATGTGGGTATTCGGACTGCTATGAGGCCAACACCGGAAAAGGAACTATCTTCACATAAAAACTAGACAGAAATATTCTCAGAAATATCCCAGTGCTTTATGCCTTCAACTCGCAGAGTTGAACCTTCCTTTGGATAGCACAGTTTTGAAAGACGCTTCTTGTAGAATCTGCAAGTGGATATTTGGAGTGCTTTCAGGCCTACCCAGGAAAAGGAACTCTCTTCACATAAAAACTAGACGGAAGCATTCTCAGAAACTTCCCCGTGTTTTATGCATTCAACCCACAGAGTGGAACCTTCCTTTGGATAGTGCAGTTTTGAAACACTCTTTTTGTAGTATCTGCAAGTGGACATTTGGAGAATTTTGAAGCCTATGCTGGAAAAGGAAACCACTTCACATAAAAACTAGATTGAAGCTTTCTCAGAAACTACTTTGTGATGTGTGCATTCAACCCACAGACTTGAACCTGACTTTTGGCAGAACAGCTTTGAAACCCTCTTTTTGCAGAATCTGCAGGTGGATATTTGGAGCGCTTTGAGGCCTATGCTGGAAAAGGAAATATCTTCACAGAAAAACTAGACAGAAGCATTCTCAGAAACTTCTTCCTGATGAGTGCATTCAACTCACAGAGTTGAACCTTCCTTTTCGTAGAGCAGTTTTGAGACACTCTTTTCGTAGAGTCTGCAAGTCGATATTTGGAACACTTTCAGGCCTATCCTGGACAAGGAAATATCTTCGCATAAAAACTAGACAGAAGCATTCTCCGAAACTTCTTCCTGATGTGCGCATTCAACTCACAGTGTTGATCCTTCTTTTTGATACAGCAGTTTTGAAACACTCTTTTCGTAGAATCGCAAGTGGATATTTTGAGAGCTTTGTTGCCTTCACTGGAAAAGGAAATATCTTCACATAGAACGAGACAGAAGCATGCTCAGAAACTGTCCTGTTCTTTATGCACTCAACTCACAGAGTAGAACGTTGCTTTTGATAGAGCAGTTTTGAAACACTCTTTTAGTAGAACCTGCAAGTGGATATTTGGAGCGCTTTGAGGTCTATGCTGGAAAAGGATATAACTTCACATAAATCTAGATTGAAGCCTTCTCAGTAACTACTTTGTGATGTCTGCATTCAACTCACAGACTTGAACCTTCCTTTGGAAAGAGCAGTTTTGAAACACTCTCTTTGTGGAATCTGCAAGTGGATATTTGGAGCGCTTTGAGGCCTATGCTGGAAAAGGAAATATTATCCCATAAAAACTAGATAGAAGCATTCTCAGAAACTTGTTTGTGATGAGTGCATTCAACTCACAGAGCTGAACCTTCCTTTTGCTAGAAAAGTTCTGAAACACTCTTTTTCTAGAATCAGCAAGTGGCTATTTGGAGCGATTTCATACCTGTTCTGGGAAAGGAAATATCTTCACATAACAACTAGGAAGAAGCATTCTCAGAAACTCCTTTGTGTTGAGTGCATTCAACTCACAGAGTTGAACCTTCCTTTTGAGAGAGCTCTTTGGAAGCCCCCTTTCTGTACCATCTGCAAGTAGAAGATTGGGAGGGCTTTGAGGCCTATGCTGGAAAAGGAAATATCTTCACATAAAAGCTAGACAGAAGCATTCTCAGAAACTTTCCTGATCTTTGTGCATTCAACTCACAGAGTGGAACGTTGCTTTGGATAGAGCAGTTCTGAGACACTCTTTTAGTAGAATCTGCAAGTGGATATTTGGAGCGCTTTGAGGCCTATGCTGGAAATGGAAATAACTTCACATAGAAATTGATTGAAGCATTGTCAGAAACTTCTTTGTGATGTGTGCTTTCAACTCACACAGCTGAAATTTCCTTTCATAGTGCAGTTTTGAAACACCCTTTTTTGTAGAATCTGCAACTGGATATTTGGTGGGATTGCGACCTCTTCTGTAAAAGGAAATACATTCGCATGAAAACGAGACAGAAGATTTCTCAGAATCTTCTTTGTGATGAGTGCATCCAAGTCACACAGTTGCACCTTCCTTTTGATAGAACAGTTTTGAAAGACTCCTTTTATAGAATCTGCAAGTGGATATTTGGAGCGCTTTGAGGCCTATGCTGGAAAAGGATATATCTACACATAAAAACTAGACAGAGGCATTCTCAGAAACTTCTTTGTGCTTCGTGTGTTCAACTCACAGACTTGAATCTTCCTTTGGAACGTGCAGTTTTGAAACACTCTTCTTGTAGAATCTGCAAGTGGATATTTGGAACTGTTTGATGCCTGCCCTGGAAAAGGAAACATCTTCACATAAAAAGTAGACAGAAGCATTCTCAGAAACTTCTTCCTGTTGAGTGCTTTCAACCCACAGACTTGAACCTTCCTTTTGATAGAACAGTTTGGAAGCACTCTTCTGGTAGGATGTGCAAGTGTTTATTTGGAGCACCATGAGGCCAATGCTGGAAAAGGGGTCATCTTCACATAAAAACTGGACAGAAGTGTTCTCAGAAACTTCTTTGTGTTGAGTGCTTTCAACTCACAGGGTTGAACCTTCCTTTTCATAGAACGGTTTTGAAACACTCTTTTTGTAGAATCTGCAAGTCGATATTTGGAACACTTTCAGGCCTATCCTGGAAAAGGAAATATCTTCACATAAAAACTAGACCGAAGCATTCTCAGAAACTACTTAGCGATGTGTGCATTCAACTCACAGAGTTGAACCTTTCTTTCGATTGAGCAGTTTTGAAATAGTCTTTTAGCAGAATCTGCAAGTGGATATTTGGAGTGCTATCAGGCCAACACTGGAAAAGGAAATATCTTCACATAAAAACTAGACAGAAGCATTCTCAGAAATATCCCAGTGCTTTATGCATTCAGCTCACAGAGTTGAAGCTTCCTTTGGATAGCACAGTTTTGAAACACTCTTCTTGTAGAGTCTGCAAGCGGATATTTGGAGTGCTTTGAGGGTTACCCAGGAAAAGCAAATACCTTCACATAAAAAGTAGACGGAAGCATTCTCAGAAACTTCCCTGTGTTTTATGCATTCAGCCCACAGAGTGGAAACTTCCTTTCGATAGTGAAGTTTTGAAACACACTTTTTGTAGAATCTGCAAGTGGATATTTGGAGAACATTGAGGCCTATGCTGGAAAAGGAAACCACTTCACATAAAAACCAGATTGAAGCATTCTCAGAAAATTCCTTGTGATGTGTGCATTCAACCCACAGACTTGAACCTGACTTTTGATAGAGCAGCTTGGAAACACTCTTTTTGTAGAATCTGCAAGTGGTTATTTGGAGCGCTTTGAGGCCTATGCTGCAAAAGGAAATATCTTCACTTAAAAACTAGACAGAAGCATTCTCAGAAACTTCTTTGTGATGAGAGCATTCAACTCACAGAGTTGAACCTTCCTTTTCATAGAACAGTTTTGAAACTCTCTTTGTGCAGGGTCTACAAGTCGATATTCGGAACGCTTTCAGGCCTATCCTGGAAAAGGAAATATCTTCACATAAAAACTAGACACAAGCGTTCTCAGAAACTTCTTCCTGATGTGTGCATTCAACTCACAGAGTTGAAAATTCCTTTGGATAGAGCAGTTTTGAAACCGTCTTTAAGTAGGATCTGCATGTGGGTATTCGGACTGCTATGAGGCCAACACCGGAAAAGGAACTATCTTCACATAAAAACTAGACAGAAATATTCTCAGAAATATCCCAGTGCTTTATGCCTTCAACTCGCAGAGTTGAACCTTCCTTTGGATAGCACAGTTTTGAAAGACGCTTCTTGTAGAATCTGCAAGTGGATATTTGGAGTGCTTTCAGGCCTACCCAGGAAAAGGAACTCTCTTCACATAAAAACTAGACGGAAGCATTCTCAGAAACTTCCCCGTGTTTTATGCATTCAACCCACAGAGTGGAACCTTCCTTTGGATAGTGCAGTTTTGAAACACTCTTTTTGTAGTATCTGCAAGTGGACATTTGGAGAATTTTGAAGCCTATGCTGGAAAAGGAAACCACTTCACATAAAAACTAGATTGAAGCTTTCTCAGAAACTACTTTGTGATGTGTGCATTCAACCCACAGACTTGAACCTGACTTTTGGCAGAACAGCTTTGAAACCCTCTTTTTGCAGAATCTGCAGGTGGATATTTGGAGCGCTTTGAGGCCTATGCTGGAAAAGGAAATATCTTCACAGAAAAACTAGACAGAAGCATTCTCAGAAACTTCTTCCTGATGAGTGCATTCAACTCACAGAGTTGAACCTTCCTTTTCGTAGAGCAGTTTTGAGACACTCTTTTCGTAGAGTCTGCAAGTCGATATTTGGAACACTTTCAGGCCTATCCTGGACAAGGAAATATCTTCGCATAAAAACTAGACAGAAGCATTCTCCGAAACTTCTTCCTGATGTGCGCATTCAACTCACAGTGTTGATCCTTCTTTTTGATACAGCAGTTTTGAAACACTCTTTTCGTAGAATCGCAAGTGGATATTTTGAGAGCTTTGTTGCCTTCACTGGAAAAGGAAATATCTTCACATAGAACGAGACAGAAGCATGCTCAGAAACTGTCCTGTTCTTTATGCACTCAACTCACAGAGTAGAACGTTGCTTTTGATAGAGCAGTTTTGAAACACTCTTTTAGTAGAACCTGCAAGTGGATATTTGGAGCGCTTTGAGGTCTATGCTGGAAAAGGATATAACTTCACATAAATCTAGATTGAAGCCTTCTCAGTAACTACTTTGTGATGTCTGCATTCAACTCACAGACTTGAACCTTTCTTTGGAAAGAGCAGTTTTGAAACACTCTCTTTGTGGAATCTGCAAGTGGATATTTGGAGCGCTTTGAGGCCTATGCTGGAAAAGGAAATATTATCCCATAAAAACTAGATAGAAGCATTCTCAGAAACTTGTTTGTGATGAGTGCATTCAACTCACAGAGCTGAACCTTCCTTTTGCTAGAAAAGTTCTGAAACACTCTTTTTCTAGAATCAGCAAGTGGCTATTTGGAGCGATTTCATACCTGTTCTGGGAAAGGAAATATCTTCACATAACAACTAGGAAGAAGCATTCTCAGAAACTCCTTTGTGTTGAGTGCATTCAACTCACAGAGTTGAACCTTCCTTTTGAGAGAGCTCTTTGGAAGCCCCCTTTCTGTACCATCTGCAAGTAGAAGATTGGGAGGGCTTTGAGGCCTATGCTGGAAAAGGAAATATCTTCACATAAAAGCTAGACAGAAGCATTCTCAGAAACTTTCCTGATCTTTGTGCATTCAACTCACAGAGTGGAACGTTGCTTTGGATAGAGCAGTTCTGAGACACTCTTTTAGTAGAATCTGCAAGTGGATATTTGGAGCGCTTTGAGGCCTATGCTGGAAATGGAAATAACTTCACATAGAAATTGATTGAAGCATTGTCAGAAACTTCTTTGTGATGTGTGCTTTCAACTCACACAGCTGAAATTTCCTTTCATAGTGCAGTTTTGAAACACCCTTTTTTGTAGAATCTGCAACTGGATATTTGGTGGGATTGCGACCTCTTCTGTAAAAGGAAATACATTCGCATGAAAACGAGACAGAAGATTTCTCAGAATCTTCTTTGTGATGAGTGCATCCAAGTCACACAGTTGCACCTTCCTTTTGATAGAACAGTTTTGAAAGACTCCTTTTATAGAATCTGCAAGTGGATATTTGGAGCGCTTTGAGGCCTATGCTGGAAAAGGATATATCTACACATAAAAACTAGACAGAGGCATTCTCAGAAACTTCTTTGTGCTTCGTGTGTTCAACTCACAGACTTGAATCTTCCTTTGGAACGTGCAGTTTTGAAACACTCTTCTTGTAGAATCTGCAAGTGGATATTTGGAACTGTTTGATGCCTGCCCTGGAAAAGGAAACATCTTCACATAAAAAGTAGACAGAAGCATTCTCAGAAACTTCTTCCTGTTGAGTGCTTTCAACCCACAGACTTGAACCTTCCTTTTGATAGAACAGTTTGGAAGCACTCTTCTGGTAGGATGTGCAAGTGTTTATTTGGAGCACCATGAGGCCAATGCTGGAAAAGGGGTCATCTTCACATAAAAACTGGACAGAAGTGTTCTCAGAAACTTCTTTGTGTTGAGTGCTTTCAACTCACAGGGTTGAACCTTCCTTTTCATAGAACGGTTTTGAAACACTCTTTTTGTAGAATCTGCAAGTCGATATTTGGAACACTTTCAGGCCTATCCTGGAAAAGGAAATATCTTCACATAAAAACTAGACCGAAGCATTCTCAGAAACTACTTAGCGATGTGTGCATTCAACTCACAGAGTTGAACCTTTCTTTCGATTGAGCAGTTTTGAAATAGTCTTTTAGCAGAATCTGCAAGTGGATATTTGGAGTGCTATCAGGCCAACACTGGAAAAGGAAATATCTTCACATAAAAACTAGACAGAAGCATTCTCAGAAATATCCCAGTGCTTTATGCATTCAGCTCACAGAGTTGAAGCTTCCTTTGGATAGCACAGTTTTGAAACACTCTTCTTGTAGAGTCTGCAAGCGGATATTTGGAGTGCTTTGAGGGTTACCCAGGAAAAGCAAATACCTTCACATAAAAAGTAGACGGAAGCATTCTCAGAAACTTCCCTGTGTTTTATGCATTCAGCCCACAGAGTGGAAACTTCCTTTCGATAGTGAAGTTTTGAAACACACTTTTTGTAGAATCTGCAAGTGGATATTTGGAGAACATTGAGGCCTATGCTGGAAAAGGAAACCACTTCACATAAAAACCAGATTGAAGCATTCTCAGAAAATTCCTTGTGATGTGTGCATTCAACCCACAGACTTGAACCTGACTTTTGATAGAGCAGCTTGGAAACACTCTTTTTGTAGAATCTGCAAGTGGTTATTTGGAGCGCTTTGAGGCCTATGCTGCAAAAGGAAATATCTTCACTTAAAAACTAGACAGAAGCATTCTCAGAAACTTCTTTGTGATGAGAGCATTCAACTCACAGAGTTGAACCTTCCTTTTCATAGAACAGTTTTGAAACTCTCTTTGTGCAGGGTCTACAAGTCGATATTCGGAACGCTTTCAGGCCTATCCTGGAAAAGGAAATATCTTCACATAAAAACTAGACACAAGCGTTCTCAGAAACTTCTTCCTGATGTGTGCATTCAACTCACAGAGTTGAAAATTCCTTTGGATAGAGCAGTTTTGAAACCGTCTTTAAGTAGGATCTGCATGTGGGTATTCGGACTGCTATGAGGCCAACACCGGAAAAGGAACTATCTTCACATAAAAACTAGACAGAAATATTCTCAGAAATATCCCAGTGCTTTATGCCTTCAACTCGCAGAGTTGAACCTTCCTTTGGATAGCACAGTTTTGAAAGACGCTTCTTGTAGAATCTGCAAGTGGATATTTAGAGTGCTTTCAGGCCTACCCAGGAAAAGGAACTCTCTTCACATAAAAACTAGACGGAAGCATTCTCAGAAACTTCCCCGTGTTTTATGCATTCAACCCACAGAGTGGAACCTTCCTTTGGATAGTGCAGTTTTGAAACACTCTTTTTGTAGTATCTGCAAGTGGACATTTGGAGAATTTTGAAGCCTATGCTGGAAAAGGAAACCACTTCACATAAAAACTAGATTGAAGCTTTCTCAGAAACTACTTTGTGATGTGTGCATTCAACCCACAGACTTGAACCTGACTTTTGGCAGAACAGCTTTGAAACCCTCTTTTTGCAGAATCTGCAGGTGGATATTTGGAGCGCTTTGAGGCCTATGCTGGAAAAGGAAATATCTTCACAGAAAAACTAGACAGAAGCATTCTCAGAAACTTCTTCCTGATGAGTGCATTCAACTCACAGAGTTGAACCTTCCTTTTCGTAGAGCAGTTTTGAGACACTCTTTTCGTAGAGTCTGCAAGTCGATATTTGGAACACTTTCAGGCCTATCCTGGACAAGGAAATATCTTCGCATAAAAACTAGACAGAAGCATTCTCCGAAACTTCTTCCTGATGTGCGCATTCAACTCACAGTGTTGATCCTTCTTTTTGATACAGCAGTTTTGAAACACTCTTTTCGTAGAATCGCAAGTGGATATTTTGAGAGCTTTGTTGCCTTCACTGGAAAAGGAAATATCTTCACATAGAACGAGACAGAAGCATGCTCAGAAACTGTCCTGTTCTTTATGCACTCAACTCACAGAGTAGAACGTTGCTTTTGATAGAGCAGTTTTGAAACACTCTTTTAGTAGAACCTGCAAGTGGATATTTGGAGCGCTTTGAGGTCTATGCTGGAAAAGGATATAACTTCACATAAATCTAGATTGAAGCCTTCTCAGTAACTACTTTGTGATGTCTGCATTCAACTCACAGACTTGAACCTTCCTTTGGAAAGAGCAGTTTTGAAACACTCTCTTTGTGGAATCTGCAAGTGGATATTTGGAGCGCTTTGAGGCCTATGCTGGAAAAGGAAATATTATCCCATAAAAACTAGATAGAAGCATTCTCAGAAACTTGTTTGTGATGAGTGCATTCAACTCACAGAGCTGAACCTTCCTTTTGCTAGAAAAGTTCTGAAACACTCTTTTTCTAGAATCAGCAAGTGGCTATTTGGAGCGATTTCATACCTGTTCTGGGAAAGGAAATATCTTCACATAACAACTAGGAAGAAGCATTCTCAGAAACTCCTTTGTGTTGAGTGCATTCAACTCACAGAGTTGAACCTTCCTTTTGAGAGAGCTCTTTGGAAGCCCCCTTTCTGTACCATCTGCAAGTAGAAGATTGGGAGGGCTTTGAGGCCTATGCTGGAAAAGGAAATATCTTCACATAAAAGCTAGACAGAAGCATTCTCAGAAACTTTCCTGATCTTTGTGCATTCAACTCACAGAGTGGAACGTTGCTTTGGATAGAGCAGTTCTGAGACACTCTTTTAGTAGAATCTGCAAGTGGATATTTGGAGCGCTTTGAGGCCTATGCTGGAAATGGAAATAACTTCACATAGAAATTGATTGAAGCATTGTCAGAAACTTCTTTGTGATGTGTGCTTTCAACTCACACAGCTGAAATTTCCTTTCATAGTGCAGTTTTGAAACACCCTTTTTTGTAGAATCTGCAACTGGATATTTGGTGGGATTGCGACCTCTTCTGTAAAAGGAAATACATTCGCATGAAAACGAGACAGAAGATTTCTCAGAATCTTCTTTGTGATGAGTGCATCCAAGTCACACAGTTGCACCTTCCTTTTGATAGAACAGTTTTGAAAGACTCCTTTTATAGAATCTGCAAGTGGATATTTGGAGCGCTTTGAGGCCTATGCTGGAAAAGGATATATCTACACATAAAAACTAGACAGAGGCATTCTCAGAAACTTCTTTGTGCTTCGTGTGTTCAACTCACAGACTTGAATCTTCCTTTGGAACGTGCAGTTTTGAAACACTCTTCTTGTAGAATCTGCAAGTGGATATTTGGAACTGTTTGATGCCTGCCCTGGAAAAGGAAACATCTTCACATAAAAAGTAGACAGAAGCATTCTCAGAAACTTCTTCCTGTTGAGTGCTTTCAACCCACAGACTTGAACCTTCCTTTTGATAGAACAGTTTGGAAGCACTCTTCTGGTAGGATGTGCAAGTGTTTATTTGGAGCACCATGAGGCCAATGCTGGAAAAGGGGTCATCTTCACATAAAAACTGGACAGAAGTGTTCTCAGAAACTTCTTTGTGTTGAGTGCTTTCAACTCACAGGGTTGAACCTTCCTTTTCATAGAACGGTTTTGAAACACTCTTTTTGTAGAATCTGCAAGTCGATATTTGGAACACTTTCAGGCCTATCCTGGAAAAGGAAATATCTTCACATAAAAACTAGACCGAAGCATTCTCAGAAACTACTTAGCGATGTGTGCATTCAACTCACAGAGTTGAACCTTTCTTTCGATTGAGCAGTTTTGAAATAGTCTTTTAGCAGAATCTGCAAGTGGATATTTGGAGTGCTATCAGGCCAACACTGGAAAAGGAAATATCTTCACATAAAAACTAGACAGAAGCATTCTCAGAAATATCCCAGTGCTTTATGCATTCAGCTCACAGAGTTGAAGCTTCCTTTGGATAGCACAGTTTTGAAACACTCTTCTTGTAGAGTCTGCAAGCGGATATTTGGAGTGCTTTGAGGGTTACCCAGGAAAAGCAAATACCTTCACATAAAAAGTAGACGGAAGCATTCTCAGAAACTTCCCTGTGTTTTATGCATTCAGCCCACAGAGTGGAAACTTCCTTTCGATAGTGAAGTTTTGAAACACACTTTTTGTAGAATCTGCAAGTGGATATTTGGAGAACATTGAGGCCTATGCTGGAAAAGGAAACCACTTCACATAAAAACCAGATTGAAGCATTCTCAGAAAATTCCTTGTGATGTGTGCATTCAACCCACAGACTTGAACCTGACTTTTGATAGAGCAGCTTGGAAACACTCTTTTTGTAGAATCTGCAAGTGGTTATTTGGAGCGCTTTGAGGCCTATGCTGCAAAAGGAAATATCTTCACTTAAAAACTAGACAGAAGCATTCTCAGAAACTTCTTTGTGATGAGAGCATTCAACTCACAGAGTTGAACCTTCCTTTTCATAGAACAGTTTTGAAACTCTCTTTGTGCAGGGTCTACAAGTCGATATTCGGAACGCTTTCAGGCCTATCCTGGAAAAGGAAATATCTTCACATAAAAACTAGACACAAGCGTTCTCAGAAACTTCTTCCTGATGTGTGCATTCAACTCACAGAGTTGAAAATTCCTTTGGATAGAGCAGTTTTGAAACCGTCTTTAAGTAGGATCTGCATGTGGGTATTCGGACTGCTATGAGGCCAACACCGGAAAAGGAACTATCTTCACATAAAAACTAGACAGAAATATTCTCAGAAATATCCCAGTGCTTTATGCCTTCAACTCGCAGAGTTGAACCTTCCTTTGGATAGCACAGTTTTGAAAGACGCTTCTTGTAGAATCTGCAAGTGGATATTTGGAGTGCTTTCAGGCCTACCCAGGAAAAGGAACTCTCTTCACATAAAAACTAGACGGAAGCATTCTCAGAAACTTCCCCGTGTTTTATGCATTCAACCCACAGAGTGGAACCTTCCTTTGGATAGTGCAGTTTTGAAACACTCTTTTTGTAGTATCTGCAAGTGGACATTTGGAGAATTTTGAAGCCTATGCTGGAAAAGGAAACCACTTCACATAAAAACTAGATTGAAGCTTTCTCAGAAACTACTTTGTGATGTGTGCATTCAACCCACAGACTTGAACCTGACTTTTGGCAGAACAGCTTTGAAACCCTCTTTTTGCAGAATCTGCAGGTGGATATTTGGAGCGCTTTGAGGCCTATGCTGGAAAAGGAAATATCTTCACAGAAAAACTAGACAGAAGCATTCTCAGAAACTTCTTCCTGATGAGTGCATTCAACTCACAGAGTTGAACCTTCCTTTTCGTAGAGCAGTTTTGAGACACTCTTTTCGTAGAGTCTGCAAGTCGATATTTGGAACACTTTCAGGCCTATCCTGGACAAGGAAATATCTTCGCATAAAAACTAGACAGAAGCATTCTCCGAAACTTCTTCCTGATGTGCGCATTCAACTCACAGTGTTGATCCTTCTTTTTGATACAGCAGTTTTGAAACACTCTTTTCGTAGAATCGCAAGTGGATATTTTGAGAGCTTTGTTGCCTTCACTGGAAAAGGAAATATCTTCACATAGAACGAGACAGAAGCATGCTCAGAAACTGTCCTGTTCTTTATGCACTCAACTCACAGAGTAGAACGTTGCTTTTGATAGAGCAGTTTTGAAACACTCTTTTAGTAGAACCTGCAAGTGGATATTTGGAGCGCTTTGAGGTCTATGCTGGAAAAGGATATAACTTCACATAAATCTAGATTGAAGCCTTCTCAGTAACTACTTTGTGATGTCTGCATTCAACTCACAGACTTGAACCTTCCTTTGGAAAGAGCAGTTTTGAAACACTCTCTTTGTGGAATCTGCAAGTGGATATTTGGAGCGCTTTGAGGCCTATGCTGGAAAAGGAAATATTATCCCATAAAAACTAGATAGAAGCATTCTCAGAAACTTGTTTGTGATGAGTGCATTCAACTCACAGAGCTGAACCTTCCTTTTGCTAGAAAAGTTCTGAAACACTCTTTTTCTAGAATCAGCAAGTGGCTATTTGGAGCGATTTCATACCTGTTCTGGGAAAGGAAATATCTTCACATAACAACTAGGAAGAAGCATTCTCAGAAACTCCTTTGTGTTGAGTGCATTCAACTCACAGAGTTGAACCTTCCTTTTGAGAGAGCTCTTTGGAAGCCCCCTTTCTGTACCATCTGCAAGTAGAAGATTGGGAGGGCTTTGAGGCCTATGCTGGAAAAGGAAATATCTTCACATAAAAGCTAGACAGAAGCATTCTCAGAAACTTTCCTGATCTTTGTGCATTCAACTCACAGAGTGGAACGTTGCTTTGGATAGAGCAGTTCTGAGACACTCTTTTAGTAGAATCTGCAAGTGGATATTTGGAGCGCTTTGAGGCCTATGCTGGAAATGGAAATAACTTCACATAGAAATTGATTGAAGCATTGTCAGAAACTTCTTTGTGATGTGTGCTTTCAACTCACACAGCTGAAATTTCCTTTCATAGTGCAGTTTTGAAACACCCTTTTTTGTAGAATCTGCAACTGGATATTTGGTGGGATTGCGACCTCTTCTGTAAAAGGAAATACATTCGCATGAAAACGAGACAGAAGATTTCTCAGAATCTTCTTTGTGATGAGTGCATCCAAGTCACACAGTTGCACCTTCCTTTTGATAGAACAGTTTTGAAAGACTCCTTTTATAGAATCTGCAAGTGGATATTTGGAGCGCTTTGAGGCCTATGCTGGAAAAGGATATATCTACACATAAAAACTAGACAGAGGCATTCTCAGAAACTTCTTTGTGCTTCGTGTGTTCAACTCACAGACTTGAATCTTCCTTTGGAACGTGCAGTTTTGAAACACTCTTCTTGTAGAATCTGCAAGTGGATATTTGGAACTGTTTGATGCCTGCCCTGGAAAAGGAAACATCTTCACATAAAAAGTAGACAGAAGCATTCTCAGAAACTTCTTCCTGTTGAGTGCTTTCAACCCACAGACTTGAACCTTCCTTTTGATAGAACAGTTTGGAAGCACTCTTCTGGTAGGATGTGCAAGTGTTTATTTGGAGCACCATGAGGCCAATGCTGGAAAAGGGGTCATCTTCACATAAAAACTGGACAGAAGTGTTCTCAGAAACTTCTTTGTGTTGAGTGCTTTCAACTCACAGGGTTGAACCTTCCTTTTCATAGAACGGTTTTGAAACACTCTTTTTGTAGAATCTGCAAGTCGATATTTGGAACACTTTCAGGCCTATCCTGGAAAAGGAAATATCTTCACATAAAAACTAGACCGAAGCATTCTCAGAAACTACTTAGCGATGTGTGCATTCAACTCACAGAGTTGAACCTTTCTTTCGATTGAGCAGTTTTGAAATAGTCTTTTAGCAGAATCTGCAAGTGGATATTTGGAGTGCTATCAGGCCAACACTGGAAAAGGAAATATCTTCACATAAAAACTAGACAGAAGCATTCTCAGAAATATCCCAGTGCTTTATGCATTCAGCTCACAGAGTTGAAGCTTCCTTTGGATAGCACAGTTTTGAAACACTCTTCTTGTAGAGTCTGCAAGCGGATATTTGGAGTGCTTTGAGGGTTACCCAGGAAAAGCAAATACCTTCACATAAAAAGTAGACGGAAGCATTCTCAGAAACTTCCCTGTGTTTTATGCATTCAGCCCACAGAGTGGAAACTTCCTTTCGATAGTGAAGTTTTGAAACACACTTTTTGTAGAATCTGCAAGTGGATATTTGGAGAACATTGAGGCCTATGCTGGAAAAGGAAACCACTTCACATAAAAACCAGATTGAAGCATTCTCAGAAAATTCCTTGTGATGTGTGCATTCAACCCACAGACTTGAACCTGACTTTTGATAGAGCAGCTTGGAAACACTCTTTTTGTAGAATCTGCAAGTGGTTATTTGGAGCGCTTTGAGGCCTATGCTGCAAAAGGAAATATCTTCACTTAAAAACTAGACAGAAGCATTCTCAGAAACTTCTTTGTGATGAGAGCATTCAACTCACAGAGTTGAACCTTCCTTTTCATAGAACAGTTTTGAAACTCTCTTTGTGCAGGGTCTACAAGTCGATATTCGGAACGCTTTCAGGCCTATCCTGGAAAAGGAAATATCTTCACATAAAAACTAGACACAAGCGTTCTCAGAAACTTCTTCCTGATGTGTGCATTCAACTCACAGAGTTGAAAATTCCTTTGGATAGAGCAGTTTTGAAACCGTCTTTAAGTAGGATCTGCATGTGGGTATTCGGACTGCTATGAGGCCAACACCGGAAAAGGAACTATCTTCACATAAAAACTAGACAGAAATATTCTCAGAAATATCCCAGTGCTTTATGCCTTCAACTCGCAGAGTTGAACCTTCCTTTGGATAGCACAGTTTTGAAAGACGCTTCTTGTAGAATCTGCAAGTGGATATTTGGAGTGCTTTCAGGCCTACCCAGGAAAAGGAACTCTCTTCACATAAAAACTAGACGGAAGCATTCTCAGAAACTTCCCCGTGTTTTATGCATTCAACCCACAGAGTGGAACCTTCCTTTGGATAGTGCAGTTTTGAAACACTCTTTTTGTAGTATCTGCAAGTGGACATTTGGAGAATTTTGAAGCCTATGCTGGAAAAGGAAACCACTTCACATAAAAACTAGATTGAAGCTTTCTCAGAAACTACTTTGTGATGTGTGCATTCAACCCACAGACTTGAACCTGACTTTTGGCAGAACAGCTTTGAAACCCTCTTTTTGCAGAATCTGCAGGTGGATATTTGGAGCGCTTTGAGGCCTATGCTGGAAAAGGAAATATCTTCACAGAAAAACTAGACAGAAGCATTCTCAGAAACTTCTTCCTGATGAGTGCATTCAACTCACAGAGTTGAACCTTCCTTTTCGTAGAGCAGTTTTGAGACACTCTTTTCGTAGAGTCTGCAAGTCGATATTTGGAACACTTTCAGGCCTATCCTGGACAAGGAAATATCTTCGCATAAAAACTAGACAGAAGCATTCTCCGAAACTTCTTCCTGATGTGCGCATTCAACTCACAGTGTTGATCCTTCTTTTTGATACAGCAGTTTTGAAACACTCTTTTCGTAGAATCGCAAGTGGATATTTTGAGAGCTTTGTTGCCTTCACTGGAAAAGGAAATATCTTCACATAGAACGAGACAGAAGCATGCTCAGAAACTGTCCTGTTCTTTATGCACTCAACTCACAGAGTAGAACGTTGCTTTTGATAGAGCAGTTTTGAAACACTCTTTTAGTAGAACCTGCAAGTGGATATTTGGAGCGCTTTGAGGTCTATGCTGGAAAAGGATATAACTTCACATAAATCTAGATTGAAGCCTTCTCAGTAACTACTTTGTGATGTCTGCATTCAACTCACAGACTTGAACCTTCCTTTGGAAAGAGCAGTTTTGAAACACTCTCTTTGTGGAATCTGCAAGTGGATATTTGGAGCGCTTTGAGGCCTATGCTGGAAAAGGAAATATTATCCCATAAAAACTAGATAGAAGCATTCTCAGAAACTTGTTTGTGATGAGTGCATTCAACTCACAGAGCTGAACCTTCCTTTTGCTAGAAAAGTTCTGAAACACTCTTTTTCTAGAATCAGCAAGTGGCTATTTGGAGCGATTTCATACCTGTTCTGGGAAAGGAAATATCTTCACATAACAACTAGGAAGAAGCATTCTCAGAAACTCCTTTGTGTTGAGTGCATTCAACTCACAGAGTTGAACCTTCCTTTTGAGAGAGCTCTTTGGAAGCCCCCTTTCTGTACCATCTGCAAGTAGAAGATTGGGAGGGCTTTGAGGCCTATGCTGGAAAAGGAAATATCTTCACATAAAAGCTAGACAGAAGCATTCTCAGAAACTTTCCTGATCTTTGTGCATTCAACTCACAGAGTGGAACGTTGCTTTGGATAGAGCAGTTCTGAGACACTCTTTTAGTAGAATCTGCAAGTGGATATTTGGAGCGCTTTGAGGCCTATGCTGGAAATGGAAATAACTTCACATAGAAATTGATTGAAGCATTGTCAGAAACTTCTTTGTGATGTGTGCTTTCAACTCACACAGCTGAAATTTCCTTTCATAGTGCAGTTTTGAAACACCCTTTTTTGTAGAATCTGCAACTGGATATTTGGTGGGATTGCGACCTCTTCTGTAAAAGGAAATACATTCGCATGAAAACGAGACAGAAGATTTCTCAGAATCTTCTTTGTGATGAGTGCATCCAAGTCACACAGTTGCACCTTCCTTTTGATAGAACAGTTTTGAAAGACTCCTTTTATAGAATCTGCAAGTGGATATTTGGAGCGCTTTGAGGCCTATGCTGGAAAAGGATATATCTACACATAAAAACTAGACAGAGGCATTCTCAGAAACTTCTTTGTGCTTCGTGTGTTCAACTCACAGACTTGAATCTTCCTTTGGAACGTGCAGTTTTGAAACACTCTTCTTGTAGAATCTGCAAGTGGATATTTGGAACTGTTTGATGCCTGCCCTGGAAAAGGAAACATCTTCACATAAAAAGTAGACAGAAGCATTCTCAGAAACTTCTTCCTGTTGAGTGCTTTCAACCCACAGACTTGAACCTTCCTTTTGATAGAACAGTTTGGAAGCACTCTTCTGGTAGGATGTGCAAGTGTTTATTTGGAGCACCATGAGGCCAATGCTGGAAAAGGGGTCATCTTCACATAAAAACTGGACAGAAGTGTTCTCAGAAACTTCTTTGTGTTGAGTGCTTTCAACTCACAGGGTTGAACCTTCCTTTTCATAGAACGGTTTTGAAACACTCTTTTTGTAGAATCTGCAAGTCGATATTTGGAACACTTTCAGGCCTATCCTGGAAAAGGAAATATCTTCACATAAAAACTAGACCGAAGCATTCTCAGAAACTACTTAGCGATGTGTGCATTCAACTCACAGAGTTGAACCTTTCTTTCGATTGAGCAGTTTTGAAATAGTCTTTTAGCAGAATCTGCAAGTGGATATTTGGAGTGCTATCAGGCCAACACTGGAAAAGGAAATATCTTCACATAAAAACTAGACAGAAGCATTCTCAGAAATATCCCAGTGCTTTATGCATTCAGCTCACAGAGTTGAAGCTTCCTTTGGATAGCACAGTTTTGAAACACTCTTCTTGTAGAGTCTGCAAGCGGATATTTGGAGTGCTTTGAGGGTTACCCAGGAAAAGCAAATACCTTCACATAAAAAGTAGACGGAAGCATTCTCAGAAACTTCCCTGTGTTTTATGCATTCAGCCCACAGAGTGGAAACTTCCTTTCGATAGTGAAGTTTTGAAACACACTTTTTGTAGAATCTGCAAGTGGATATTTGGAGAACATTGAGGCCTATGCTGGAAAAGGAAACCACTTCACATAAAAACCAGATTGAAGCATTCTCAGAAAATTCCTTGTGATGTGTGCATTCAACCCACAGACTTGAACCTGACTTTTGATAGAGCAGCTTGGAAACACTCTTTTTGTAGAATCTGCAAGTGGTTATTTGGAGCGCTTTGAGGCCTATGCTGCAAAAGGAAATATCTTCACTTAAAAACTAGACAGAAGCATTCTCAGAAACTTCTTTGTGATGAGAGCATTCAACTCACAGAGTTGAACCTTCCTTTTCATAGAACAGTTTTGAAACTCTCTTTGTGCAGGGTCTACAAGTCGATATTCGGAACGCTTTCAGGCCTATCCTGGAAAAGGAAATATCTTCACATAAAAACTAGACACAAGCGTTCTCAGAAACTTCTTCCTGATGTGTGCATTCAACTCACAGAGTTGAAAATTCCTTTGGATAGAGCAGTTTTGAAACCGTCTTTAAGTAGGATCTGCATGTGGGTATTCGGACTGCTATGAGGCCAACACCGGAAAAGGAACTATCTTCACATAAAAACTAGACAGAAATATTCTCAGAAATATCCCAGTGCTTTATGCCTTCAACTCGCAGAGTTGAACCTTCCTTTGGATAGCACAGTTTTGAAAGACGCTTCTTGTAGAATCTGCAAGTGGATATTTGGAGTGCTTTCAGGCCTACCCAGGAAAAGGAACTCTCTTCACATAAAAACTAGACGGAAGCATTCTCAGAAACTTCCCCGTGTTTTATGCATTCAACCCACAGAGTGGAACCTTCCTTTGGATAGTGCAGTTTTGAAACACTCTTTTTGTAGTATCTGCAAGTGGACATTTGGAGAATTTTGAAGCCTATGCTGGAAAAGGAAACCACTTCACATAAAAACTAGATTGAAGCTTTCTCAGAAACTACTTTGTGATGTGTGCATTCAACCCACAGACTTGAACCTGACTTTTGGCAGAACAGCTTTGAAACCCTCTTTTTGCAGAATCTGCAGGTGGATATTTGGAGCGCTTTGAGGCCTATGCTGGAAAAGGAAATATCTTCACAGAAAAACTAGACAGAAGCATTCTCAGAAACTTCTTCCTGATGAGTGCATTCAACTCACAGAGTTGAACCTTCCTTTTCGTAGAGCAGTTTTGAGACACTCTTTTCGTAGAGTCTGCAAGTCGATATTTGGAACACTTTCAGGCCTATCCTGGACAAGGAAATATCTTCGCATAAAAACTAGACAGAAGCATTCTCCGAAACTTCTTCCTGATGTGCGCATTCAACTCACAGTGTTGATCCTTCTTTTTGATACAGCAGTTTTGAAACACTCTTTTCGTAGAATCGCAAGTGGATATTTTGAGAGCTTTGTTGCCTTCACTGGAAAAGGAAATATCTTCACATAGAACGAGACAGAAGCATGCTCAGAAACTGTCCTGTTCTTTATGCACTCAACTCACAGAGTAGAACGTTGCTTTTGATAGAGCAGTTTTGAAACACTCTTTTAGTAGAACCTGCAAGTGGATATTTGGAGCGCTTTGAGGTCTATGCTGGAAAAGGATATAACTTCACATAAATCTAGATTGAAGCCTTCTCAGTAACTACTTTGTGATGTCTGCATTCAACTCACAGACTTGAACCTTCCTTTGGAAAGAGCAGTTTTGAAACACTCTCTTTGTGGAATCTGCAAGTGGATATTTGGAGCGCTTTGAGGCCTATGCTGGAAAAGGAAATATTATCCCATAAAAACTAGATAGAAGCATTCTCAGAAACTTGTTTGTGATGAGTGCATTCAACTCACAGAGCTGAACCTTCCTTTTGCTAGAAAAGTTCTGAAACACTCTTTTTCTAGAATCAGCAAGTGGCTATTTGGAGCGATTTCATACCTGTTCTGGGAAAGGAAATATCTTCACATAACAACTAGGAAGAAGCATTCTCAGAAACTCCTTTGTGTTGAGTGCATTCAACTCACAGAGTTGAACCTTCCTTTTGAGAGAGCTCTTTGGAAGCCCCCTTTCTGTACCATCTGCAAGTAGAAGATTGGGAGGGCTTTGAGGCCTATGCTGGAAAAGGAAATATCTTCACATAAAAGCTAGACAGAAGCATTCTCAGAAACTTTCCTGATCTTTGTGCATTCAACTCACAGAGTGGAACGTTGCTTTGGATAGAGCAGTTCTGAGACACTCTTTTAGTAGAATCTGCAAGTGGATATTTGGAGCGCTTTGAGGCCTATGCTGGAAATGGAAATAACTTCACATAGAAATTGATTGAAGCATTGTCAGAAACTTCTTTGTGATGTGTGCTTTCAACTCACACAGCTGAAATTTCCTTTCATAGTGCAGTTTTGAAACACCCTTTTTTGTAGAATCTGCAACTGGATATTTGGTGGGATTGCGACCTCTTCTGTAAAAGGAAATACATTCGCATGAAAACGAGACAGAAGATTTCTCAGAATCTTCTTTGTGATGAGTGCATCCAAGTCACACAGTTGCACCTTCCTTTTGATAGAACAGTTTTGAAAGACTCCTTTTATAGAATCTGCAAGTGGATATTTGGAGCGCTTTGAGGCCTATGCTGGAAAAGGATATATCTACACATAAAAACTAGACAGAGGCATTCTCAGAAACTTCTTTGTGCTTCGTGTGTTCAACTCACAGACTTGAATCTTCCTTTGGAACGTGCAGTTTTGAAACACTCTTCTTGTAGAATCTGCAAGTGGATATTTGGAACTGTTTGATGCCTGCCCTGGAAAAGGAAACATCTTCACATAAAAAGTAGACAGAAGCATTCTCAGAAACTTCTTCCTGTTGAGTGCTTTCAACCCACAGACTTGAACCTTCCTTTTGATAGAACAGTTTGGAAGCACTCTTCTGGTAGGATGTGCAAGTGTTTATTTGGAGCACCATGAGGCCAATGCTGGAAAAGGGGTCATCTTCACATAAAAACTGGACAGAAGTGTTCTCAGAAACTTCTTTGTGTTGAGTGCTTTCAACTCACAGGGTTGAACCTTCCTTTTCATAGAACGGTTTTGAAACACTCTTTTTGTAGAATCTGCAAGTCGATATTTGGAACACTTTCAGGCCTATCCTGGAAAAGGAAATATCTTCACATAAAAACTAGACCGAAGCATTCTCAGAAACTACTTAGCGATGTGTGCATTCAACTCACAGAGTTGAACCTTTCTTTCGATTGAGCAGTTTTGAAATAGTCTTTTAGCAGAATCTGCAAGTGGATATTTGGAGTGCTATCAGGCCAACACTGGAAAAGGAAATATCTTCACATAAAAACTAGACAGAAGCATTCTCAGAAATATCCCAGTGCTTTATGCATTCAGCTCACAGAGTTGAAGCTTCCTTTGGATAGCACAGTTTTGAAACACTCTTCTTGTAGAGTCTGCAAGCGGATATTTGGAGTGCTTTGAGGGTTACCCAGGAAAAGCAAATACCTTCACATAAAAAGTAGACGGAAGCATTCTCAGAAACTTCCCTGTGTTTTATGCATTCAGCCCACAGAGTGGAAACTTCCTTTTGATAGTGAAGTTTTGAAACACACTTTTTGTAGAATCTGCAAGTGGATATTTGGAGAACATTGAGGCCTATGCTGGAAAAGGAAACCACTTCACATAAAAACCAGATTGAAGCATTCTCAGAAAATTCCTTGTGATGTGTGCATTCAACCCACAGACTTGAACCTGACTTTTGATAGAGCAGCTTGGAAACACTCTTTTTGTAGAATCTGCAAGTGGTTATTTGGAGCGCTTTGAGGCCTATGCTGCAAAAGGAAATATCTTCACTTAAAAACTAGACAGAAGCATTCTCAGAAACTTCTTTGTGATGAGAGCATTCAACTCACAGAGTTGAACCTTCCTTTTCATAGAACAGTTTTGAAACTCTCTTTGTGCAGGGTCTACAAGTCGATATTCGGAACGCTTTCAGGCCTATCCTGGAAAAGGAAATATCTTCACATAAAAACTAGACACAAGCGTTCTCAGAAACTTCTTCCTGATGTGTGCATTCAACTCACAGAGTTGAAAATTCCTTTGGATAGAGCAGTTTTGAAACCGTCTTTAAGTAGGATCTGCATGTGGGTATTCGGACTGCTATGAGGCCAACACCGGAAAAGGAACTATCTTCACATAAAAACTAGACAGAAATATTCTCAGAAATATCCCAGTGCTTTATGCCTTCAACTCGCAGAGTTGAACCTTCCTTTGGATAGCACAGTTTTGAAAGATGCTTCTTGTAGAATCTGCAAGTGGATATTTGGAGTGCTTTCAGGCCTACCCAGGAAAAGGAACTCTCTTCACATAAAAACTAGACGGAAGCATTCTCAGAAACTTCCCCGTGTTTTATGCATTCAACCCACAGAGTGGAACCTTCCTTTGGATAGTGCAGTTTTGAAACACTCTTTTTGTAGTATCTGCAAGTGGACATTTGGAGAATTTTGAAGCCTATGCTGGAAAAGGAAACCACTTCACATAAAAACTAGATTGAAGCTTTCTCAGAAACTACTTTGTGATGTGTGCATTCAACCCACAGACTTGAACCTGACTTTTGGCAGAACAGCTTTGAAACCCTCTTTTTGCAGAATCTGCAGGTGGATATTTGGAGCGCTTTGAGGCCTATGCTGGAAAAGGAAATATCTTCACAGAAAAACTAGACAGAAGCATTCTCAGAAACTTCTTCCTGATGAGTGCATTCAACTCACAGAGTTGAACCTTCCTTTTCGTAGAGCAGTTTTGAGACACTCTTTTCGTAGAGTCTGCAAGTCGATATTTGGAACACTTTCAGGCCTATCCTGGACAAGGAAATATCTTCGCATAAAAACTAGACAGAAGCATTCTCCGAAACTTCTTCCTGATGTGCGCATTCAACTCACAGTGTTGATCCTTCTTTTTGATACAGCAGTTTTGAAACACTCTTTTCGTAGAATCGCAAGTGGATATTTTGAGAGCTTTGTTGCCTTCACTGGAAAAGGAAATATCTTCACATAGAACGAGACAGAAGCATGCTCAGAAACTGTCCTGTTCTTTATGCACTCAACTCACAGAGTAGAACGTTGCTTTTGATAGAGCAGTTTTGAAACACTCTTTTAGTAGAACCTGCAAGTGGATATTTGGAGCGCTTTGAGGTCTATGCTGGAAAAGGATATAACTTCACATAAATCTAGATTGAAGCCTTCTCAGTAACTACTTTGTGATGTCTGCATTCAACTCACAGACTTGAACCTTCCTTTGGAAAGAGCAGTTTTGAAACACTCTCTTTGTGGAATCTGCAAGTGGATATTTGGAGCGCTTTGAGGCCTATGCTGGAAAAGGAAATATTATCCCATAAAAACTAGATAGAAGCATTCTCAGAAACTTGTTTGTGATGAGTGCATTCAACTCACAGAGCTGAACCTTCCTTTTGCTAGAAAAGTTCTGAAACACTCTTTTTCTAGAATCAGCAAGTGGCTATTTGGAGCGATTTCATACCTGTTCTGGGAAAGGAAATATCTTCACATAACAACTAGGAAGAAGCATTCTCAGAAACTCCTTTGTGTTGAGTGCATTCAACTCACAGAGTTGAACCTTCCTTTTGAGAGAGCTCTTTGGAAGCCCCCTTTCTGTACCATCTGCAAGTAGAAGATTGGGAGGGCTTTGAGGCCTATGCTGGAAAAGGAAATATCTTCACATAAAAGCTAGACAGAAGCATTCTCAGAAACTTTCCTGATCTTTGTGCATTCAACTCACAGAGTGGAACGTTGCTTTGGATAGAGCAGTTCTGAGACACTCTTTTAGTAGAATCTGCAAGTGGATATTTGGAGCGCTTTGAGGCCTATGCTGGAAATGGAAATAACTTCACATAGAAATTGATTGAAGCATTGTCAGAAACTTCTTTGTGATGTGTGCTTTCAACTCACACAGCTGAAATTTCCTTTCATAGTGCAGTTTTGAAACACCCTTTTTTGTAGAATCTGCAACTGGATATTTGGTGGGATTGCGACCTCTTCTGTAAAAGGAAATACATTCGCATGAAAACGAGACAGAAGATTTCTCAGAATCTTCTTTGTGATGAGTGCATCCAAGTCACACAGTTGCACCTTCCTTTTGATAGAAGTTTTGAAAGACTCCTTTTATAGAATCTGCAAGTGGATATTTGGAGCGCTTTGAGGCCTATGCTGGAAAAGGATATATCTACACATAAAAACTAGACAGAGGCATTCTCAGAAACTTCTTTGTGCTTCGTGTGTTCAACTCACAGACTTGAATCTTCCTTTGGAACGTGCAGTTTTGAAACACTCTTCTTGTAGAATCTGCAAGTGGATATTTGGAACTGTTTGATGCCTGCCCTGGAAAAGGAAACATCTTCACATAAAAAGTAGACAGAAGCATTCTCAGAAACTTCTTCCTGTTGAGTGCTTTCAACCCACAGACTTGAACCTTCCTTTTGATAGAACAGTTTGGAAGCACTCTTCTGGTAGGATGTGCAAGTGTTTATTTGGAGCACCATGAGGCCAATGCTGGAAAAGGGGTCATCTTCACATAAAAACTGGACAGAAGTGTTCTCAGAAACTTCTTTGTGTTGAGTGCTTTCAACTCACAGGGTTGAACCTTCCTTTTCATAGAACGGTTTTGAAACACTCTTTTTGTAGAATCTGCAAGTCGATATTTGGAACACTTTCAGGCCTATCCTGGAAAAGGAAATATCTTCACATAAAAACTAGACCGAAGCATTCTCAGAAACTACTTAGCGATGTGTGCATTCAACTCACAGAGTTGAACCTTTCTTTCGATTGAGCAGTTTTGAAATAGTCTTTTAGCAGAATCTGCAAGTGGATATTTGGAGTGCTATCAGGCCAACACTGGAAAAGGAAATATCTTCACATAAAAACTAGACAGAAGCATTCTCAGAAATATCCCAGTGCTTTATGCATTCAGCTCACAGAGTTGAAGCTTCCTTTGGATAGCACAGTTTTGAAACACTCTTCTTGTAGAGTCTGCAAGCGGATATTTGGAGTGCTTTGAGGGTTACCCAGGAAAAGCAAATACCTTCACATAAAAAGTAGACGGAAGCATTCTCAGAAACTTCCCTGTGTTTTATGCATTCAGCCCACAGAGTGGAAACTTCCTTTCGATAGTGAAGTTTTGAAACACACTTTTTGTAGAATCTGCAAGTGGATATTTGGAGAACATTGAGGCCTATGCTGGAAAAGGAAACCACTTCACATAAAAACCAGATTGAAGCATTCTCAGAAAATTCCTTGTGATGTGTGCATTCAACCCACAGACTTGAACCTGACTTTTGATAGAGCAGCTTGGAAACACTCTTTTTGTAGAATCTGCAAGTGGTTATTTGGAGCGCTTTGAGGCCTATGCTGCAAAAGGAAATATCTTCACTTAAAAACTAGACAGAAGCATTCTCAGAAACTTCTTTGTGATGAGAGCATTCAACTCACAGAGTTGAACCTTCCTTTTCATAGAACAGTTTTGAAACTCTCTTTGTGCAGGGTCTACAAGTCGATATTCGGAACGCTTTCAGGCCTATCCTGGAAAAGGAAATATCTTCACATAAAAACTAGACACAAGCGTTCTCAGAAACTTCTTCCTGATGTGTGCATTCAACTCACAGAGTTGAAAATTCCTTTGGATAGAGCAGTTTTGAAACCGTCTTTAAGTAGGATCTGCATGTGGGTATTCGGACTGCTATGAGGCCAACACCGGAAAAGGAACTATCTTCACATAAAAACTAGACAGAAATATTCTCAGAAATATCCCAGTGCTTTATGCCTTCAACTCGCAGAGTTGAACCTTCCTTTGGATAGCACAGTTTTGAAAGACGCTTCTTGTAGAATCTGCAAGTGGATATTTGGAGTGCTTTCAGGCCTACCCAGGAAAAGGAACTCTCTTCACATAAAAACTAGACGGAAGCATTCTCAGAAACTTCCCCGTGTTTTATGCATTCAACCCACAGAGTGGAACCTTCCTTTGGATAGTGCAGTTTTGAAACACTCTTTTTGTAGTATCTGCAAGTGGATATTTGGAGAATTTTGAAGCCTATGCTGGAAAAGGAAACCACTTCACATAAAAACTAGATTGAAGCTTTCTCAGAAACTACTTTGTGATGTGTGCATTCAACCCACAGACTTGAACCTGACTTTTGGCAGAACAGCTTTGAAACCCTCTTTTTGCAGAATCTGCAGGTGGATATTTGGAGCGCTTTGACGCCTATGCTGGAAAAGGAAATATCTTCACAGAAAAACTAGACAGAAGCATTCTCAGAAACTTCTTCCTGATGAGTGCATTCAACTCACAGAGTTGAACCTTCCTTTTCGTAGAGCAGTTTTGAGACACTCTTTTCGTAGAGTCTGCAAGTCGATATTTGGAACACTTTCAGGCCTATCCTGGACAAGGAAATATCTTCGCATAAAAACTAGACAGAAGCATTCTCCGAAACTTCTTCCTGATGTGCGCATTCAACTCACAGTGTTGATCCTTCTTTTTGATACAGCAGTTTTGAAACACTCTTTTCGTAGAATCGCAAGTGGATATTTTGAGAGCTTTGTTGCCTTCACTGGAAAAGGAAATATCTTCACATAGAACGAGACAGAAGCATGCTCAGAAACTGTCCTGTTCTTTATGCACTCAACTCACAGAGTAGAACGTTGCTTTTGATAGAGCAGTTTTGAAACACTCTTTTAGTAGAAACTGCAAGTGGATATTTGGAGCGCTTTGAGGTCTATGCTGGAAAAGGATATAACTTCACATAAATCTAGATTGAAGCCTTCTCAGTAACTACTTTGTGATGTCTGCATTCAACTCACAGACTTGAACCTTCCTTTGGAAAGAGCAGTTTTGAAACACTCTCTTTGTGGAATCTGCAAGTGGATATTTGGAGCGCTTTGAGGCCTATGCTGGAAAAGGAAATATTATCCCATAAAAACTAGATAGAAGCATTCTCAGAAACTTGTTTGTGATGAGTGCATTCAACTCACAGAGCTGAACCTTCCTTTTGCTAGAAAAGTTCTGAAACACTCTTTTTCTAGAATCAGCAAGTGGCTATTTGGAGCGATTTCATACCTGTTCTGGGAAAGGAAATATCTTCACATAACAACTAGGAAGAAGCATTCTCAGAAACTCCTTTGTGTTGAGTGCATTCAACTCACAGAGTTGAACCTTCCTTTTGAGAGAGCTCTTTGGAAGCCCCCTTTCTGTACCATCTGCAAGTAGAAGATTGGGAGGGCTTTGAGGCCTATGCTGGAAAAGGAAATATCTTCACATAAAAGCTAGACAGAAGCATTCTCAGAAACTTTCCTGATCTTTGTGCATTCAACTCACAGAGTGGAACGTTGCTTTGGATAGAGCAGTTCTGAGACACTCTTTTAGTAGAATCTGCAAGTGGATATTTGGAGCGCTTTGAGGCCTATGCTGGAAATGGAAATAACTTCACATAGAAATTGATTGAAGCATTGTCAGAAACTTCTTTGTGATGTGTGCTTTCAACTCACACAGCTGAAATTTCCTTTCATAGTGCAGTTTTGAAACACCCTTTTTTGTAGAATCTGCAACTGGATATTTGGTGGGATTGCGACCTCTTCTGTAAAAGGAAATACATTCGCATGAAAACGAGACAGAAGATTTCTCAGAATCTTCTTTGTGATGAGTGCATCCAAGTCACACAGTTGCACCTTCCTTTTGATAGAACAGTTTTGAAAGACTCCTTTTATAGAATCTGCAAGTGGATATTTGGAGCGCTTTGAGGCCTATGCTGGAAAAGGATATATCTACACATAAAAACTAGACAGAGGCATTCTCAGAAACTTCTTTGTGCTTCGTGTGTTCAACTCACAGACTTGAATCTTCCTTTGGAACGTGCAGTTTTGAAACACTCTTCTTGTAGAATCTGCAAGTGGATATTTGGAACTGTTTGATGCCTGCCCTGGAAAAGGAAACATCTTCACATAAAAAGTAGACAGAAGCATTCTCAGAAACTTCTTCCTGTTGAGTGCTTTCAACCCACAGACTTGAACCTTCCTTTTGATAGAACAGTTTGGAAGCACTCTTCTGGTAGGATGTGCAAGTGTTTATTTGGAGCACCATGAGGCCAATGCTGGAAAAGGGGTCATCTTCACATAAAAACTGGACAGAAGTGTTCTCAGAAACTTCTTTGTGTTGAGTGCTTTCAACTCACAGGGTTGAACCTTCCTTTTCATAGAACGGTTTTGAAACACTCTTTTTGTAGAATCTGCAAGTCGATATTTGGAACACTTTCAGGCCTATCCTGGAAAAGGAAATATCTTCACATAAAAACTAGACCGAAGCATTCTCAGAAACTACTTAGCGATGTGTGCATTCAACTCACAGAGTTGAACCTTTCTTTCGATTGAGCAGTTTTGAAATAGTCTTTTAGCAGAATCTGCAAGTGGATATTTGGAGTGCTATCAGGCCAACACTGGAAAAGGAAATATCTTCACATAAAAACTAGACAGAAGCATTCTCAGAAATATCCCAGTGCTTTATGCATTCAGCTCACAGAGTTGAAGCTTCCTTTGGATAGCACAGTTTTGAAACACTCTTCTTGTAGAGTCTGCAAGCGGATATTTGGAGTGCTTTGAGGGTTACCCAGGAAAAGCAAATACCTTCACATAAAAAGTAGACGGAAGCATTCTCAGAAACTTCCCTGTGTTTTATGCATTCAGCCCACAGAGTGGAAACTTCCTTTCGATAGTGAAGTTTTGAAACACACTTTTTGTAGAATCTGCAAGTGGATATTTGGAGAACATTGAGGCCTATGCTGGAAAAGGAAACCACTTCACATAAAAACCAGATTGAAGCATTCTCAGAAAATTCCTTGTGATGTGTGCATTCAACCCACAGACTTGAACCTGACTTTTGATAGAGCAGCTTGGAAACACTCTTTTTGTAGAATCTGCAAGTGGTTATTTGGAGCGCTTTGAGGCCTATGCTGCAAAAGGAAATATCTTCACTTAAAAACTAGACAGAAGCATTCTCAGAAACTTCTTTGTGATGAGAGCATTCAACTCACAGAGTTGAACCTTCCTTTTCATAGAACAGTTTTGAAACTCTCTTTGTGCAGGGTCTACAAGTCGATATTCGGAACGCTTTCAGGCCTATCCTGGAAAAGGAAATATCTTCACATAAAAACTAGACACAAGCATTCTCAGAAACTTCTTCCTGATGTGTGCATTCAACTCACAGAGTTGAAAATTCCTTTGGATAGAGCAGTTTTGAAACCGTCTTTAAGTAGGATCTGCATGTGGGTATTCGGACTGCTATGAGGCCAACACCGGAAAAGGAACTATCTTCACATAAAAACTAGACAGAAATATTCTCAGAAATATCCCAGTGCTTTATGCCTTCAACTCGCAGAGTTGAACCTTCCTTTGGATAGCACAGTTTTGAAAGACGCTTCTTGTAGAATCTGCAAGTGGATATTTGGAGTGCTTTCAGGCCTACCCAGGAAAAGGAACTCTCTTCACATAAAAACTAGACGGAAGCATTCTCAGAAACTTCCCCGTGTTTTATGCATTCAACCCACAGAGTGGAACCTTCCTTTGGATAGTGCAGTTTTGAAACACTCTTTTTGTAGTATCTGCAAGTGGATATTTGGAGAATTTTGAAGCCTATGCTGGAAAAGGAAACCACTTCACATAAAAACTAGATTGAAGCTTTCTCAGAAACTACTTTGTGATGTGTGCATTCAACCCACAGACTTGAACCTGACTTTTGGCAGAACAGCTTTGAAACCCTCTTTTTGCAGAATCTGCAGGTGGATATTTGGAGCGCTTTGAGGCCTATGCTGGAAAAGGAAATATCTTCACAGAAAAACTAGACAGAAGCATTCTCAGAAACTTCTTCCTGATGAGTGCATTCAACTCACAGAGTTGAACCTTCCTTTTCGTAGAGCAGTTTTGAGACACTCTTTTCGTAGAGTCTGCAAGTCGATATTTGGAACACTTTCAGGCCTATCCTGGACAAGGAAATATCTTCGCATAAAAACTAGACAGAAGCATTCTCCGAAACTTCTTCCTGATGTGCGCATTCAACTCACAGTGTTGATCCTTCTTTTTGATACAGCAGTTTTGAAACACTCTTTTCGTAGAATCGCAAGTGGATATTTTGAGAGCTTTGTTGCCTTCACTGGAAAAGGAAATATCTTCACATAGAACGAGACAGAAGCATGCTCAGAAACTGTCCTGTTCTTTATGCACTCAACTCACAGAGTAGAACGTTGCTTTTGATAGAGCAGTTTTGAAACACTCTTTTAGTAGAACCTGCAAGTGGATATTTGGAGCGCTTTGAGGTCTATGCTGGAAAAGGATATAACTTCACATAAATCTAGATTGAAGCCTTCTCAGTAACTACTTTGTGATGTCTGCATTCAACTCACAGACTTGAACCTTCCTTTGGAAAGAGCAGTTTTGAAACACTCTCTTTGTGGAATCTGCAAGTGGATATTTGGAGCGCTTTGAGGCCTATGCTGGAAAAGGAAATATTATCCCATAAAAACTAGATAGAAGCATTCTCAGAAACTTGTTTGTGATGAGTGCATTCAACTCACAGAGCTGAACCTTCCTTTTGCTAGAAAAGTTCTGAAACACTCTTTTTCTAGAATCAGCAAGTGGCTATTTGGAGCGATTTCATACCTGTTCTGGGAAAGGAAATATCTTCACATAACAACTAGGAAGAAGCATTCTCAGAAACTCCTTTGTGTTGAGTGCATTCAACTCACAGAGTTGAACCTTCCTTTTGAGAGAGCTCTTTGGAAGCCCCCTTTCTGTACCATCTGCAAGTAGAAGATTGGGAGGGCTTTGAGGCCTATGCTGGAAAAGGAAATATCTTCACATAAAAGCTAGACAGAAGCATTCTCAGAAACTTTCCTGATCTTTGTGCATTCAACTCACAGAGTGGAACGTTGCTTTGGATAGAGCAGTTCTGAAACACTCTTTTAGTAGAATCTGCAAGTGGATATTTGGAGCGCTTTGAGGCCTATGCTGGAAATGGAAATAACTTCACATAGAAATTGATTGAAGCATTGTCAGAAACTTCTTTGTGATGTGTGCTTTCAACTCACACAGCTGAAATTTCCTTTCATAGTGCAGTTTTGAAACACCCTTTTTTGTAGAATCTGCAACTGGATATTTGGTGGGATTGCGACCTCTTCTGTAAAAGGAAATACATTAGCATGAAAACGAGACAGAAGATTTCTCAGAATCTTCTTTGTGATGAGTGCATCCAAGTCACACAGTTGCACCTTCCTTTTGATAGAACAGTTTTGAAAGACTCCTTTTATAGAATCTGCAAGTGGATATTTGGAGCGCTTTGAGGCCTATGCTGGAAAAGGATATATCTACACATAAAAACTAGACAGAGGCATTCTCAGAAACTTCTTTGTGCTTCGTGTGTTCAACTCACAGACTTGAATCTTCCTTTGGAACGTGCAGTTTTGAAACACTCTTCTTGTAGAATCTGCAAGTGGATATTTGGAACTGTTTGATGCCTGCCCTGGAAAAGGAAACATCTTCACATAAAAAGTAGACAGAAGCATTCTCAGAAACTTCTTCCTGTTGAGTGCTTTCAACCCACAGACTTGAACCTTCCTTTTGATAGAACAGTTTGGAAGCACTCTTCTGGTAGGATGTGCAAGTGTTTATTTGGAGCACCATGAGGCCAATGCTGGAAAAGGGGTCATCTTCACATAAAAACTGGACAGAAGTGTTCTCAGAAACTTCTTTGTGTTGAGTGCTTTCAACTCACAGGGTTGAACCTTCCTTTTCATAGAACGGTTTTGAAACACTCTTTTTGTAGAATCTGCAAGTCGATATTTGGAACACTTTCAGGCCTATCCTGGAAAAGGAAATATCTTCACATAAAAACTAGACCGAAGCATTCTCAGAAACTACTTAGCGATGTGTGCATTCAACTCACAGAGTTGAACCTTTCTTTCGATTGAGCAGTTTTGAAATAGTCTTTTAGCAGAATCTGCAAGTGGATATTTGGAGTGCTATCAGGCCAACACTGGAAAAGGAAATATCTTCACATAAAAACTAGACAGAAGCATTCTCAGAAATATCCCAGTGCTTTATGCATTCAGCTCACAGAGTTGAAGCTTCCTTTGGATAGCACAGTTTTGAAACACTCTTCTTGTAGAGTCTGCAAGTGGATATTTGGAGTGCTTTGAGGGTTACCCAGGAAAAGCAAATACCTTCACATAAAAAGTAGACGGAAGCATTCTCAGAAACATCCCTGTGTTTTATGCATTCAACCCACAGAGTGGAAACTTCCTTTCGATAGTGAAGTTTTGAAACACACTTTTTGTAGAATCTGCAAGTGGATATTTGGAGAATATTGAGGCCTATGCTGGAAAAGGAAACCACTTCACATAAAAACCAGATTGAAGCATTCTCAGAAAATTCCTTGTGATGTGTGCATTCAACCCACAGACTTGAACCTGACTTTTGATAGAGCAGCTTGGAAACACTCTTTTTGTAGAATCTGCAAGTGGTTATTTGGAGCGCTTTGAGGCCTATGCTGCAAAAGGAATTATCTTCACTTAAAAACTAGACAGAAGCATTCTCAGAAACTTCTTTGTGATGAGAGCATTCAACTCACAGAGTTGAACCTTCCTTTTCATAGAACAGTTTTGAAACTCTCTTTGTGCAGGGTCTACAAGTCGATATTTGGAACGCTTTCAGGCCTATCCTGGAAAAGGAAATATCTTCACATAAAAACTAGACACAAGCGTTCTCAGAAACTTCTTCCTGATGTGTGCATTCAACTCACAGAGTTGAAAATTCCTTTGGATAGAGCAGTTTTGAAACCGTCTTTAAGTAGGATCTGCATGTGGGTATTCGGACTGCTATGAGGCCAACACCGGAAAAGGAACTATCTTCACATAAAAACTAGACAGAAATATTCTCAGAAATATCCCAGTGCTTTATGCCTTCAACTCGCAGAGTTGAACCTTCCTTTGGATAGCACAGTTTTGAAAGACGCTTCTTGTAGAATCTGCAAGTGGATATTTGGAGTGCTTTCAGGCCTACCCAGGAAAAGGAACTCTCTTCACATAAAAACTAGACGGAAGCATTCTCAGAAACTTCCCCGTGTTTTATGCATTCAACCCACAGAGTGGAACCTTCCTTTGGATAGTGCAGTTTTGAAACACTCTTTTTGTAGTATCTGCAAGTGGATATTTGGAGAATTTTGAAGCCTATGCTGGAAAAGGAAACCACTTCACATAAAAACTAGATTGAAGCTTTCTCAGAAACTACTTTGTGATGTGTGCATTCAACCCACAGACTTGAACCTGACTTTTGGCAGAACAGCTTTGAAACCCTCTTTTTGCAGAATCTGCAGGTGGATATTTGGAGCGCTTTGAGGCCTATGCTGGAAAAGGAAATATCTTCACAGAAAAACTAGACAGAAGCATTCTCAGAAACTTCTTCCTGATGAGTGCATTCAACTCACAGAGTTGAACCTTCCTTTTCGTAGAGCAGTTTTGAGACACTCTTTTCGTAGAGTCTGCAAGTCGATATTTGGAACACTTTCAGGCCTATCCTGGACAAGGAAATATCTTCGCATAAAAACTAGACAGAAGCATTCTCCGAAACTTCTTCCTGATGTGCGCATTCAACTCACAGTGTTGATCCTTCTTTTTGATACAGCAGTTTTGAAACACTCTTTTCGTAGAATCGCAAGTGGATATTTTGAGAGCTTTGCTGCCTTCACTGGAAAAGGAAATATCTTCACATAGAACGAGACAGAAGCATGCTCAGAAACTGTCCTGTTCTTTATGCACTCAACTCACAGAGTAGAACGTTGCTTTTGATAGAGCAGTTTTGAAACACTCTTTTAGTAGAACCTGCAAGTGGATATTTGGAGCGCTTTGAGGTCTATGCTGGAAAAGGATATAACTTCACATAAATCTAGATTGAAGCCTTCTCAGTAACTACTTTGTGATGTCTGCATTCAACTCACAGACTTGAACCTTCCTTTGGAAAGAGCAGTTTTGAAACACTCTCTTTGTGGAATCTGCAAGTGGATATTTGGAGCGCTTTGAGGCCTATGCTGGAAAAGGAAATATTATCCCATAAAAACTAGATAGAAGCATTCTCAGAAACTTGTTTGTGATGAGTGCATTCAACTCACAGAGCTGAACCTTCCTTTTGCTAGAAAAGTTCTGAAACACTCTTTTTCTAGAATCAGCAAGTGGCTATTTGGAGCGATTTCATACCTGTTCTGGGAAAGGAAATATCTTCACATAACAACTAGGAAGAAGCATTCTCAGAAACTCCTTTGTGTTGAGTGCATTCAACTCACAGAGTTGAACCTTCCTTTTGAGAGAGCTCTTTGGAAGCCCCCTTTCTGTACCATCTGCAAGTAGAAGATTGGGAGGGCTTTGAGGCCTATGCTGGAAAAGGAAATATCTTCACATAAAAGCTAGACAGAAGCATTCTCAGAAACTTTCCTGATCTTTGTGCATTCAACTCACAGAGTGGAACGTTGCTTTGGATAGAGCAGTTCTGAAACACTCTTTTAGTAGAATCTGCAAGTGGATATTTGGAGCGCTTTGAGGCCTATGCTGGAAATGGAAATAACTTCACATAGAAATTGATTGAAGCATTGTCAGAAACTTCTTTGTGATGTGTGCTTTCAACTCACACAGCTGAAATTTCCTTTCATAGTGCAGTTTTGAAACACCCTTTTTTGTAGAATCTGCAACTGGATATTTGGTGGGATTGCGACCTCTTCTGTAAAAGGAAATACATTCGCATGAAAACGAGACAGAAGATTTCTCAGAATCTTCTTTGTGATGAGTGCATCCAAGTCACACAGTTGCACCTTCCTTTTGATAGAACAGTTTTGAAAGACTCCTTTTATAGAATCTGCAAGTGGATATTTGGAGCGCTTTGAGGCCTATGCTGGAAAAGGATATATCTACACATAAAAACTAGACAGAGGCATTCTCAGAAACTTCTTTGTGCTTCGTGTGTTCAACTCACAGACTTGAATCTTCCTTTGGAACGTGCAGTTTTGAAACACTCTTCTTGTAGAATCTGCAAGTGGATATTTGGAACTGTTTGATGCCTGCCCTGGAAAAGGAAACATCTTCACATAAAAAGTAGACAGAAGCATTCTCAGAAACTTCTTCCTGTTGAGTGCTTTCAACCCACAGACTTGAACCTTCCTTTTGATAGAACAGTTTGGAAGCACTCTTCTGGTAGGATGTGCAAGTGTTTATTTGGAGCACCATGAGGCCAATGCTGGAAAAGGGGTCATCTTCACATAAAAACTGGACAGAAGTGTTCTCAGAAACTTCTTTGTGTTGAGTGCTTTCAACTCACAGGGTTGAACCTTCCTTTTCATAGAACGGTTTTGAAACACTCTTTTTGTAGAATCTGCAAGTCGATATTTGGAACACTTTCAGGCCTATCCTGGAAAAGGAAATATCTTCACATAAAAACTAGACCGAAGCATTCTCAGAAACTACTTAGCGATGTGTGCATTCAACTCACAGAGTTGAACCTTTCTTTCGATTGAGCAGTTTTGAAATAGTCTTTTAGCAGAATCTGCAAGTGGATATTTGGAGTGCTATCAGGCCAACACTGGAAAAGGAAATATCTTCACATAAAAACTAGACAGAAGCATTCTCAGAAATATCCCAGTGCTTTATGCATTCAGCTCACAGAGTTGAAGCTTCCTTTGGATAGCACAGTTTTGAAACACTCTTCTTGTAGAGTCTGCAAGTGGATATTTGGAGTGCTTTGAGGGTTACCCAGGAAAAGCAAATACCTTCACATAAAAAGTAGACGGAAGCATTCTCAGAAACATCCCTGTGTTTTATGCATTCAACCCACAGAGTGGAAACTTCCTTTCGATAGTGAAGTTTTGAAACACACTTTTTGTAGAATCTGCAAGTGGATATTTGGAGAATATTGAGGCCTATGCTGGAAAAGGAAACCACTTCACATAAAAACCAGATTGAAGCATTCTCAGAAAATTCCTTGTGATGTGTGCATTCAACCCACAGACTTGAACCTGACTTTTGATAGAGCAGCTTGGAAACACTCTTTTTGTAGAATCTGCAAGTGGTTATTTGGAGCGCTTGGAGGCCTATGCTGCAAAAGGAATTATCTTCACTTAAAAACTAGACAGAAGCATTCTCAGAAACTTCTTTGTGATGAGAGCATTCAACTCACAGAGTTGAACCTTCCTTTTCATAGAACAGTTTTGAAACTCTCTTTGTGCAGGGTCTACAAGTCGATATTTGGAACGCTTTCAGGCCTATCCTGGAAAAGGAAATATCTTCACATAAAAACTAGACACAAGCGTTCTCAGAAACTTCTTCCTGATGTGTGCATTCAACTCACAGAGTTGAAAATTCCTTTGGATAGAGCAGTTTTGAAACCGTCTTTAAGTAGGATCTGCATGTGGGTATTCGGACTGCTATGAGGCCAACACCGGAAAAGGAACTATCTTCACATAAAAACTAGACAGAAATATTCTCAGAAATATCCCAGTGCTTTATGCCTTCAACTCGCAGAGTTGAACCTTCCTTTGGATAGCACAGTTTTGAAAGACGCTTCTTGTAGAATCTGCAAGTGGATATTTGGAGTGCTTTCAGGCCTACCCAGGAAAAGGAACTCTCTTCACATAAAAACTAGACGGAAGCATTCTCAGAAACTTCCCCATGTTTTATGCATTCAACCCACAGAGTGGAACCTTCCTTTGGATAGTGCAGTTTTGAAACACTCTTTTTGTAGTATCTGCAAGTGGATATTTGGAGAATTTTGAAGCCTATGCTGGAAAAGGAAACCACTTCACATAAAAACTAGATTGAAGCTTTCTCAGAAACTACTTTGTGATGTGTGCATTCAACCCACAGACTTGAACCTGACTTTTGGCAGAACAGCTTTGAAACCCTCTTTTTGCAGAATCTGCAGGTGGATATTTGGAGCGCTTTGAGGCCTATGCTGGAAAAGGAAATATCTTCACAGAAAAACTAGACAGAAGCATTCTCAGAAACTTCTTCCTGATGAGTGCATTCAACTCACAGAGTTGAACCTTCCTTTTCGTAGAGCAGTTTTGAGACACTCTTTTCGTAGAGTCTGCAAGTCGATATTTGGAACACTTTCAGGCCTATCCTGGACAAGGAAATATCTTCGCATAAAAACTAGACAGAAGCATTCTCCGAAACTTCTTCCTGATGTGCGCATTCAACTCACAGTGTTGATCCTTCTTTTTGATACAGCAGTTTTGAAACACTCTTTTCGTAGAATCGCAAGTGGATATTTTGAGAGCTTTGCTGCCTTCACTGGAAAAGGAAATATCTTCACATAGAACGAGACAGAAGCATGCTCAGAAACTGTCCTGTTCTTTATGCACTCAACTCACAGAGTAGAACGTTGCTTTTGATAGAGCAGTTTTGAAACACTCTTTTAGTAGAACCTGCAAGTGGATATTTGGAGCGCTTTGAGGTCTATGCTGGAAAAGGATATAACTTCACATAAATCTAGATTGAAGCCTTCTCAGTAACTACTTTGTGATGTCTGCATTCAACTCACAGACTTGAACCTTCCTTTGGAAAGAGCAGTTTTGAAACACTCTCTTTGTGGAATCTGCAAGTGGATATTTGGAGCGCTTTGAGGCCTATGCTGGAAAAGGAAATATTATCCCATAAAAACTAGATAGAAGCATTCTCAGAAACTTGTTTGTGATGAGTGCATTCAACTCACAGAGCTGAACCTTCCTTTTGCTAGAAAAGTTCTGAAACACTCTTTTTCTAGAATCAGCAAGTGGCTATTTGGAGCGATTTCATACCTGTTCTGGGAAAGGAAATATCTTCACATAACAACTAGGAAGAAGCATTCTCAGAAACTCCTTTGTGTTGAGTGCATTCAACTCACAGAGTTGAACCTTCCTTTTGAGAGAGCTCTTTGGAAGCCCCCTTTCTGTACCATCTGCAAGTAGAAGATTGGGAGGGCTTTGAGGCCTATGCTGGAAAAGGAAATATCTTCACATAAAAGCTAGACAGAAGCATTCTCAGAAACTTTCCTGATCTTTGTGCATTCAACTCACAGAGTGGAACGTTGCTTTGGATAGAGCAGTTCTGAAACACTCTTTTAGTAGAATCTGCAAGTGGATATTTGGAGCGCTTTGAGGCCTATGCTGGAAATGGAAATAACTTCACATAGAAATTGATTGAAGCATTGTCAGAAACTTCTTTGTGATGTGTGCTTTCAACTCACACAGCTGAAATTTCCTTTCATAGTGCAGTTTTGAAACACCCTTTTTTGTAGAATCTGCAACTGGATATTTGGTGGGATTGCGACCTCTTCTGTAAAAGGAAATACATTCGCATGAAAACGAGACAGAAGATTTCTCAGAATCTTCTTTGTGATGAGTGCATCCAAGTCACACAGTTGCACCTTCCTTTTGATAGAACAGTTTTGAAAGACTCCTTTTATAGAATCTGCAAGTGGATATTTGGAGCGCTTTGAGGCCTATGCTGGAAAAGGATATATCTACACATAAAAACTAGACAGAGGCATTCTCAGAAACTTCTTTGTGCTTCGTGTGTTCAACTCACAGACTTGAATCTTCCTTTGGAACGTGCAGTTTTGAAACACTCTTCTTGTAGAATCTGCAAGTGGATATTTGGAACTGTTTGATGCCTGCCCTGGAAAAGGAAACATCTTCACATAAAAAGTAGACAGAAGCATTCTCAGAAACTTCTTCCTGTTGAGTGCTTTCAACCCACAGACTTGAACCTTCCTTTTGATAGAACAGTTTGGAAGCACTCTTCTGGTAGGATGTGCAAGTGTTTATTTGGAGCACCATGAGGCCAATGCTGGAAAAGGGGTCATCTTCACATAAAAACTGGACAGAAGTGTTCTCAGAAACTTCTTTGTGTTGAGTGCTTTCAACTCACAGGGTTGAACCTTCCTTTTCATAGAACGGTTTTGAAACACTCTTTTTGTAGAATCTGCAAGTCGATATTTGGAACACTTTCAGGCCTATCCTGGAAAAGGAAATATCTTCACATAAAAACTAGACCGAAGCATTCTCAGAAACTACTTAGCGATGTGTGCATTCAACTCACAGAGTTGAACCTTTCTTTCGATTGAGCAGTTTTGAAATAGTCTTTTAGCAGAATCTGCAAGTGGATATTTGGAGTGCTATCAGGCCAACACTGGAAAAGGAAATATCTTCACATAAAAACTAGACAGAAGCATTCTCAGAAATATCCCAGTGCTTTATGCATTCAGCTCACAGAGTTGAAGCTTCCTTTGGATAGCACAGTTTTGAAACACTCTTCTTGTAGAGTCTGCAAGCGGATATTTGGAGTGCTTTGAGGGTTACCCAGGAAAAGCAAATACCTTCACATAAAAACTAGACGGAAGCATTCTCAGAAACTTCCCTATGTTTTGTGCATTCAACCCACAGAGTGGAAACTTCCTTTCGATAGTGAAGTTTTGAAACACACTTTTTGTAGAATCTGCAAGTGGATATTTGGAGAACATTGAGGCCTATGCTGGAAAAGGAAACCACTTCACATAAAAACCAGATTGAAGCATTCTCAGAAAATTCCTTGTGATGTGTGCATTCAACCCACAGACTTGAACCTGACTTTTGATAGAGCAGCTTGGAAACACTCTTTTTGTAGAATCTGCAAGTGGTTATTTGGAGCGCTTTGAGGCCTATGATGCAAAAGGAAATATCTTCACTTAAAAACTAGACAGAAGCATTCTCAGAAACTTCTTTGTGATGAGAGCATTCAACTCACAGAGTTGAACCTTCCTTTTCATAGAACAGTTTTGAAACTCTCTTTGTGCAGGGTCTACAAGTCGATATTTGGAACGCTTTCAGGCCTATCCTGGAAAAGGAAATATCTTCACATAAAAACTAGACACAAGCATTCTCAGAAACTTCTTCCTGATGTGTGCATTCAACTCACAGAGTTGAAAATTCCTTTGGATAGAGCAGTTTTGAAACCGTCTTTAAGTAGGATCTGCATGTGGGTATTCGGACTGCTATGAGGCCAACACCGGAAAAGGAACTATCTTCACATAAAAACTAGACAGAAATATTCTCAGAAATATCCCAGTGCTTTATGCCTTCAACTCGCAGAGTTGAACCTTCCTTTGGATAGCACAGTTTTGAAACACGCTTCTTGTAGAATCTGCAAGTGGATATTTGGAGTGCTTTCAGGCCTACCCAGGAAAAGGAACTATCTTCACATAAAAACTAGACGGAAGCATTCTCAGAAACTTCCCCGTGTTTTATGCATTCAACCCACAGAGTGGAACCTTCCTTTGGATAGTGCAGTTTTGAAACACTCTTTTTGTAGTATCTGCAAGTGGATATTTGGAGAATTTTGAAGCCTATGCTGGAAAAGGAAACCACTTCACATAAAAACTAGATTGAAGCTTTCTCAGAAACTACTTTGTGATGTGTGCATTCAACCCACAGACTTGAACCTGACTTTTGGCAGAACAGCTTTGAAACCCTCTTTTTGCAGAATCTGCAGGTGGATATTTGGAGCGCTTTGACGCCTATGCTGGAAAAGGAAATATCTTCACAGAAAAACTAGACAGAAGCATTCTCAGAAACTTCTTCCTGATGAGTGCATTCAACTCACAGAGTTGAACCTTCCTTTTCGTAGAGTAGTTTTGAGACACTCTTTTCGTAGAGTCTGCAAGTCGATATTTGGAACACTTTCAGGCCTATCCTGGACAAGGAAATATCTTCGCATAAAAACTAGACAGAAGCATTCTCCGAAACTTCTTCCTGATGTGCGCATTCAACTCACAGTGTTGATCCTTCTTTTTGATACAGCAGTTTTGAAACACTCTTTTCGTAGAATCGCAAGTGGATATTTTGAGAGCTTTGTTGCCTTCACTGGAAAAGGAAATATCTTCACATAGAACGAGACAGAAGCATGCTCAGAAACTGTCCTGTTCTTTATGCACTCAACTCACAGAGTAGAACGTTGCTTTTGATAGAGCAGTTTTGAAACACTCTTTTAGTAGAACCTGCAAGTGGATATTTGGAGCGCTTTGAGGTCTATGCTGGAAAAGGATATAACTTCACATAAATCTAGATTGAAGCCTTCTCAGTAACTACTTTGTGATGTCTGCATTCAACTCACAGACTTGAACCTTCCTTTGGAAAGAGCAGTTTTGAAACACTCTCTTTGTAGAATCTGCAAGTGGATATTTGGAGCGCTTTGAGGCCTATGCTGGAAAAGGAAATATTATCCCATAAAAACTAGATAGAAGCATTCTCAGAAACTTGTTTGTGATGAGTGCATTCAACTCACAGAGCTGAACCTTCCTTTTGCTAGAAAAGTTCTGAAACACTCTTTTTCTAGAATCAGCAAGTGGCTATTTGGAGCGATTTCATACCTGTTCTGGGAAAGGAAATATCTTCACATAAGAACTAGGAAGAAGCATTCTCAGAAACTCCTTTGTGTTGAGTGCATTCAACTCACAGAGTTGAACCTTCCTTTTGAGAGAGCTCTTTGGAAGCCCCCTTTCTGTACCATCTGCAAGTAGAAGATTGGGAGGGCTTTGAGGCCTATGCTGGAAAAGGAAATATCTTCACATAAAAGCTAGACAGAAGCATTCTCAGAAACTTTCCTGATCTTTGTGCATTCAACTCACAGAGTGGAACGTTGCTTTGGATAGAGCAGTTCTGAAACACTCTTTTAGTAGAATCTGCAAGTGGATATTTGGAGCGCTTTGAGGCCTATGCTGGAAATGGAAATAACTTCACATAGAAATTGATTGAAGCATTGTCAGAAACTTCTTTGTGATGTGTGCTTTCAACTCACACAGCTGAAATTTCCTTTCATAGAGCAGTTTTGAAACACCCTGTTTTGTAGAATCTGCAACTGGATATTTGGTGGGATTGCGACCTCTTCTGTAAAAGGAAATACATTCGCATGAAAACGAGACAGAAGATTTCTCAGAATCTTCTTTGTGATGAGTGCATCCAAGTCACACAGTTGCACCTTCCTTTTGATAGAACAGTTTTGAAAGACTCCTTTTATAGAATCTGCAAGTGGATATTTGGAGCGCTTTGAGGCCTATGCTGGAAAAGGATATATCTACACATAAAAACTAGACAGAGGCATTCTCAGAAACTTCTTTGTGCTTCGTGTGTTCAACTCACAGACTTGAATCTTCCTTTGGAAGATGCAGTTTTGAAACACTCTTCTTGTAGAATCTGCAAGTGGATATTTGGAACTGTTTGATGCCTGCCCTGGAAAAGGAAACATCTTCACATAAAAAGTAGACAGAAGCATTCTCAGAAACTTCTTCCTGTTGAGTGCTTTCAACCCACAGACTTGAACCTTCCTTTTGATAGAACAGTTTGGAAGCACACTTTTGGTAGGATGTGCAAGTGTTTATTTGGAGCACCTTGAGGCCAATGCTGGAAAAGGGGTTATCTTCACATAAAAACTGGACAGAAGTGTTCTCAGAAACTTCTTTGTGTTGAGTGCTTTCAACTCACAGGGTTGAACCTTCCTTTTCATAGAACGGTTTTGAAACACTCTTTTTGTAGAATCTGCAAGTCGATATTTGGAACACTTTCAGGCCTATCCTGGAAAAGGAAATATCTTCACATAAAAACTAGACTGAAGCATTCTCAGAAACTACTTAGCGATGTGTGCATTCAACTCACAGAGTTGAACCTTTCTTTCGATTGAGCAGTTTTGAAATAGTCTTTTAGCAGAATCTGCAAGTGGATATTTGGAGTGCTATCAGGCCAACACTGGAAAAGGAAATATCATCACATAAAAACTAGACAGAAGCATTCTCAGAAATATCCCAGTGCTTTATGCATTCAGCTCACAGAGTTGAAGCTTCCTTTGGATAGCACAGTTTTGAAACACTCTTCTTGTAGAATCTGCGAGTGGATATTTGGAGTGCTTTGAGGGTTACCCAGGAAAAGCAAATACCTCACATAAAAACTAGACGGAAGCATTCTCAGAAACTTCCCTTTGTTTTATGCATTCAACCCACAGAGTGGAAACTTCCTTTCGATAGTGAAGTTTTGAAACACACTTTTTGTAGAATCTGCAAGTGGATATTTGGAGAACATTGAGGCCTATGCTGGAAAAGGAAACCACTTCACATAAAAACCAGATTGAAGCATTCTCAGAAAATTCCTTGTGATGTGTGCATTCAACCCACAGACTTGAACCTGACTTTTGATAGAGCAGCTTGGAAACACTCTTTTTGTAGAATCTGCAAGTGGTTATTTGGAGTGCTTTGAGGCCTATGCTGCAAAAGGAAATATCTTCACATAACAAGTAGACAGAAGCACTCTCTGAAATTTCCTTGTGGTGTGTGCATTCAACTCACAGAGCTTGAACATTCCTTTTGACAGAGAAGTTTGGAAACACTCTTTTTATAGAATAGGCAAGTGGATATTTGGACCACTTTTAGGAATTCAATGGAAACGGCACACCCTCACACAAAAACTAGACAGAAGCATTCTCACAAACTTCTGTGTGACGTGAGCATTCAGCTCACAGAGCTGAAGCTCTCTTTGAAAGGGCAGTTTTGAAACACTCTTTTTCTAGAATCTGCAAGTGGACATTTGGAACGCTTTTACGCCTGTGGTGGAAAGGAAATATCTTCACTCACAAACTAGACAGATGCATTCTCTGAAACTGCCTTGTGGTGCGTGCATTCAACTCACAGAGTTGAACATTCCTTTCGAATGAGAAGTTTTGAAACACTCTTTTTGTAGAAACTGCAAGTGAAATCTTGGACCGCTGATGGAATTCGTTGGAAACGGGACACCTTCACACAAAAACTAGACCAAAGCATTCCCACAAACTTATCTGCGATGTGTGCACTCAGCTCTCAAAGTTTAACATTTCTTTTCATGGATTAGTTTTGAAACACTCATTTTGCAGTATATGCAAGTGGTCATTCGGAAAGCTATGAGGCCTATGGTCGAAAAGGAAACACCTTCATCTATAACCTAGAAAGAAGCGTTCTGTGAAACTACTTTGTGTTGTTTGCATTCAACTCACAGAGTGGAACATTCCTTTTGTTAGAGCAGCCATGAAACAATCTTTTTGCATAGTCTGCAATTGGACATTTGGAGATTTCTGAGGCCTGTGGTGGAAAACGAAATATCTTCACATAAAACCTAGAAAGAAGCATTCTCAGAAAACACTTTGTGATGTGTGCATTCAAGTCACAGGATTGAACATTCCTTTCATTACAGCGGTTCGGAAATACACTTTTTCTAAAATCTCCATGTGGATATTTGGAACACTTACGGCAATTTGATGGAAACGAGACATCCTCACACAAAAAGGAGACAGAAGCATTTTCACAAACTCCTTTGTCATGTGTGATCTCAACTCACAGATGTGAACCTTCCTTTTGATAGAGCAGTTTCAAAACAATCTTTTTCTAGAATCTGCAAGTGGATATTTGGAGCGATGAGAGGCATGTGGTTTAAAGGAAATATCTTCACATAACAAGTAGACAAAAGCATTCTCTGAAACGTCTTTGTGGTGTGTGCATTCACCTCACAGAGTTGAGCATTGCTTTTGACAGAGAAGTTTGGAAGCACTCTTTTTATAGTGTCTGCAAGTGGATATTTGGACCCCTTATTGGAATGCGTTGGAAATGGGACACCATCACACGAAAACGAGACAGAAGCATTCTCACAAACTTCTGCGTGATGTGAGCATTCAGCTCACAGAGCTGAACCTTTCTTTTGATAGAGCAGTTTTGAAGCACTCTTTTTCCAGATTCTGCAAGTGGACATTTGGAGCGCCTTGAGGCCTGCGGTGGAAAGGAAATATCTTCACATAAAAACTAGACAGAAGCATTCTCTGAAACTTCATTCTGGTGCGTGAATTAAATTCAGATAGTTGAACATTCCTTTTGACAGAGAAGTTTTGAAACACTTTTTTTGTAGAATCTGCACGTGGAAATTTGGACCACTTCTAGGAATTCGTTGGAAACGGGACACCTTCACACAAAAACAAGACAGAAGCATTCTGACAGACTTCGGTGTGATATGTGCATTCAACTCAAAGAGTTTAATCTTTCCTTTCATGTGGCAGTTCCGAAACACTCTTTTTGTGGAATCTGCAAGTGGCTATTTGGACCGATCATTGGAATTCATTGGGAACAGGACACCCTCACACCAAAAGTATTGAGAAGCACTTTCACAAACCTCTGTGTGATATGTTCATTCAACACAAAGGGCTGAGCTCTTCTTTTGATAGAGCAGTTTTAAAACGCTCTTTTTCTGGAATCTGCAAGTGGACATTTGGAGCGCTTTGAGGACTGTGGGGGCAAGGAAATATTTTCACATAACAAGTAGACAGAAGCATTCTCTGAAACTTCTTTGTGGTGTGTGCATTCAACTCACAGAGTTTGAACATTCCCTTTGACAGAGAAGTTTGGAAACACTCTTTTTATAGAATAGGCAAGTGGATATTTGGACCAATTTTAGGAATTCAATGGAAATGGCACACCCTCACACAAAAACTAGACAGAAGCATTCTCACAAACTTCTGTGTGACGTGAGCATTCAGCTCACAGAGCTGAACCTCTCTTTGAAAGGGCAGTTTTGAAACACTCTTTTTCTAGAATCTGCAAGTGGACATTTGGAGCGCTTTTACGCCTGTGGTGGAAAGGAAATATCTTCACTCACAAACTACACAGATGCATTCTCTGAAACTGCCTTGAGGTGCGTGCATTCAACTCACAGAGTTGAACATTCCTTTCGAATGAGAAGTTTTGAAACACTCTTTTTGTAGAAACTGCAAGTGAAACCTTGGACCGCTGATGGGAATTCGTTGGAAACGGGACACCTTCACACAAAAACTAGACCAAAGCATTCCCACAAACTTATCTGCGATGTGTGCACTCAGCTCAGAAAGTTTAGCATTTCTTTTCATGGATTAGTTTTGAAATACTCATTTTGCAGTATATGCAAGTGGTCATTCGGAAAGCTATGAGGCCTATGGTCGAAAAGGTAACACCTTCATCTATAACCTAGAAAGAAGCGTTCCGTGAAACTACTTTGTGTTGTTTGCATTCAACTCACAGAGTGGAACATTCCTTTTGTTAGAGCAGCCATGAAACAATCTTTTTGCATAGTCTGCAATTGGACATTTGGAGAGTTCGGAGGCCTGTGGTGGAAAACGAAATATCTTCACATAAAACCAAGAAAGAAGCATTCTCAGAAACCACTTTGTGATGTGTGCATTCAAGTCTCAGGATTGAACATTCCTTTCATTACAGCGGTTCGGAAATACACTTTTTCTAGAATCTCCATGTGGATATTTGGAACACTTACAGCAATTTGATGGAAACGAGACATCCTCACACAAAAAGGAGACAGAAGCATTCTCACAAACTCCTTTGTGATGTGTGATCTCAACTCACAGATGTGAACCTTCCTTTTGATAGAGCAGTTTCGAAACAATCTTTTTCTAGAATCTGCAAGGGGATATTTGGAGCGATGAGAGGCCTGTGGTTTAAAGGAAATATCTTCACATAACAAGTAGACAAAAGCATTCTCTGAAACGTCTTTGTGGTGTTTGCATTCACCTCACAGAGTTGAGCATTGCTTTTGACAGAGAAGTTTGGAAGCACTCTTTTTATAGTGTCTGCAAGTGGATATTTGGACCCCTTATTGGAATGTGTTGGAAATGGGACACCATCACACGAAAACGAGACAGAAGCATTCTCACAAACTTCTGCGTGATGTGAGCATTCAGCTCACAGAGCTGAACCTTTCTTTTGATGGAGCAGTTTTGAAGCACTCTTTTTCCAGATTCTGCAAGTGGACATTTGGAGCGCCTTGAGGCCTGCGGTGGAAAGGAAATATCTTCACATAAAAACTAGACAGAAGCATTCTCTGAAACTTCATTCTGGTGCGTGAATTAAATTCAGAGAGTTGAACATTCCTTTTGACAGAGAAGTTTTGAAACACTTTTTTTGTAGAATCTGCACGTGGAAATTTGGACCACTTCTAGGAATTCGTTGGAAACGGGACACCTTCACACAAAAACAAGACAGAAGCATTCTGACAGACTTCGGTGTGATATGTGCATTCAACTCATAGAGTTTAATCTTTCCTTTCATGTGGCAGTTTCGAAACACTCTTTTTGTGGAATCTGCAAGTGGCTATTTGGACCGATTATAGGAATTCATTGGGAACGGGGCACCCTCACACAAATAGTAGTGAGAAGCACTTTCACAAACTTCTGTGTGATGTGTGCATTCAACTCAAAGGGCTAAGCTCTTCTTTTGATAGAGCAGTTTTAAAACACTCTTTTTCTTTAATCTGCAAGTGGACATTTGGAGCGCTTTGAGGACTGTGGGCGCAAGGAAATATCTTCACATAACAAGTAGACAGAAGCATTCTCTGAAACTTCTTTGTGGTGTGTGCATTCAACTCACAGAGCTTGAACATTCCTTTTGACAGAGAAGTTTGGAAACACTCTTTTTATAGAATAGGCAAGTGGATATTTGGACCTCTTTTAGGAATTCGTTGGAAACGGGACACCCTCACACAAAAACTAGACAGAAGCATTCTCACAAACTTCTGTGTGACGTGAGCATTCAGCTCGCAGAGCTGAACCTCTCTTTGATAGGGCAGTTTTGAAACACTCTTTTTCTAGAATCTGCAAGTGGACATTTGGAGCGCTTTTAGGCCTGTGGTGGAAAGGAAATATCTTCACTCACAAACTAGACAGATGCATTCTCTGAAACTGCCTTGTGGTGCGTGCATTCAACTCACAGAGTTGAACATTCCTTTCTAATGAGAAGTTTTGAAACACTCTTTTTGTAGAAACTGTAAGTGAAACCTTGGACCGCTGAAGGGAATTCGTTGGAAACGGGACACCTTCACACAAGAACTAGACCAAAGCATTCCCACAAACTTATCTGCGATGTGTGCACTCAGCTCACAAAGTTTAACATTTCTTTTCATGGATTAGTTTTGAAACACTCATTTTGCAGTATATGCAAGTGGTCATTCGGAAAGCTATGGGGCCTATGGTCGAAAAGGTAACACCTTCACCTATAACCTAGAAAGAAGCGTTCTGAGAAACTACTTTGTGTTGTTTGCATTCAACTCACAGAGTGGAACATTCCTTTTCTTAGAGCAGCCATGAAACAATCTTTTTGCATAGTCTGCAATTGGACATTTGGAGAGCTCTGAGGCCTGTGGTGGAAAACGAAATATCTTCACATAAAACCTAGAAAGAAGCATTCTCAGAAACCACTTTGTGATGTGTGCATTCAAGTCACAGGATTGAACATTCCTTTCGTTACAGCGGTTCTGAAACACACTTTTTCTAGAATCTCCATGTGGATATTTGGAACACTTACGGCAATTTGATGGAAACGAGACATCCTCACACAAAAAGGAGACAGAAGCATTCTCACAAACTCCTTTGTGATGTGTGATCTCAACTCACAGATGTGAACCTTCCTTTTGATAGAGCAGTTTCGAAACAATCTTTTTCTAGAATCTGCAAGTGGATATTTGGAGCGATGAGAGGCCTGTGGTTTAAAGGAAATATCTTCACATAATAAGTAGACAAAAGCATTCCCTGAAACGTCTTTGTGGTGTGTGCATTTACCCCACAGAGTTGAGCATTGCTTTTGACAGAGAAGTTTGGAAGCACTCTTATTATACTGTCTGCAAGTGGATATTTGGACCCCTTATTGGAATGCGTTGGAAATGGGACACCATCACACGAAAACGAGACAGAAGCAGTCTCACAAACTTCTGCGTGATGTGAGCATTCAGCTCACAGAGCTGAACCTTTCTTTTGATAGAGCAGTTTTGAAGCACTCTTTTTCCAGATTCTGCAAGTGGACATTTGGAGCGCCTTGAGGCCTGCGGTGGAAAGGAAATATCTTCACATAAAAACTAGACAGAAGCATTCTCTGAAACTTCTTTCTGGTGCGTGAATTAAATTCAGAGAGTTGAACATTCCTTTTGACAGAGAAGTTTTGAAACACTTTTTTTGTAGAATCTGCACGTGGAAATTTGGACCACTTCTAGGAATTCGTTGGAAACGGGACACCTTCACACAAAAACAAGACAGAAGCATTCTGACAGACTTCGGTGTGATATGTGCATTCAACTCACAGAGTTTAATCTTTCATTTCATGTGGCAGTTTCGAAACACTCTTTTTGTGGAATCTGCAAGTGGCTATTTGGACCGATAACAGGAATTCATTGGGAACGGGACACCCTCACACAAAAAGTATTGAGAAGCATTTTCACAAACTTCTGTGTGATGTGTGCATTCAACTGAAAGGGCTGAGCTCTTCTTTTGATAGAGCAGTTTTAAAACACTCTTTTTCTGGAATCTGCAAGTGGACATTTGGAGCGCTTTGAGGACTGTGGGGGCAAGGAAATATCTTCACATAACAAGTAGACAGAAGCATTCTCTGAAACTTCTTTGTGGTGTGTGCATTCAACTCACAGAGTTTGAACATTCCTTTTGACAGAGAAGCTTGGAAACACTCTTTTTATAGAATAGGCAAGTGGATATTTGGACCTCTTTTAGGAATTCATTGGAAACGGGACACCCTCACACAAAAACTAGACAGAAGCATTCTCACAAACTTCTGTGTGACGTGAGCATTCAGCTCACAGAGCTGAACCTCTCTTTGATAGGGCAGTTTTGAAACACTCTTTTTCTAGAATCTGCAAGTGGACATTTGGAGCGCTTTAGGCCTGTGGTGGAAAGGAAATATCTTCACTCACAAACTAGACAGATGCATTCTCTGAAACTGCCTTGTGGTGCGTGCATTCAACTCACAGAGTTGAACATTCCTTTCGAATGAGAAGTTTTGAAACACTCTTTTTGTAGAAACTGCAAGTGAAACCTTGGACCGCTGATGGGAATTCGTTGGAAACGGGACACCTTCACACAAAAACTAGACCAAAGCATTCCCACAAACTTATCTGCGATGTGTGCACTCAGCTCACAAAGTTTAACATTTCTTTTCATGGATTAGTTTTGAAACACTCATTTTGCAGTATATGCAAGTGGTCATTCGGAAAGCTATGAGGCCTACGGTCGAAAAGGTAACACCTTCACCTATAACCTAGAAAGAAGCGTTCTGAGAAACTACTTTGTGTTGTTTGCATTCAACTCACAGAGTGGAACATTCCTTTTGTTAGAGCAGCCATGAAACAATCTTTTTGCATAGTCTGCAATTGGACATTTGGAGAGCTCGGAGGCCTGTGGTGGAAAACGAAATATCTTCACATAAAACCTAGAAAGAAGCATTCTCAGAAACCACTTTGTGATGTGTGCATTCAACTCACAGGATTGAATATTCCTTTCATTACAGCGGTTCTGAAACACACTTTTTCTAGAATCTCCATGTGGATATTTGGAACACTTACGGCAATTTGATGGAAACGAGACATCCTCACACAAAAAGAAGACAGAAGCATTCTCACAAACTCCTTTGTGATGTGTGATCTCAACTCACAGATGTGAACCTTCCTTTTGATAGAGCAGTTATGAAACAATCTTTTTCTAGGATCTGCAAGTGGATATTTGGAGCGATGAGAGGCATGTGGTTTAAAGGAAATATCTTCACATAACAAGTAGACAAAAGCATTCTCTGAAACGTCTTTGTGGTGTGTGCATTCACCTCACAGAGTTGAGCATTGCTTTTGACAGAGAAGTTTGGAAGCACTCTTTTTATAGTGTCTGCAAGTGGATATTTGGACCCCTTATTGGAATGCGTTGGAAATGGGACACCATCACACGAAAACGAGACAGAAGCACTCTCAGAAACTTCTGCGTGATGTGAGCATTCAGCTCACAGAGCTGAACCTTTCTTTTCATAGAGCAGTTTTGAAGCACTCTTTTTCCAGATTCTGCAAGTGGACATTTGGAGCGCCTTGAGGCCTGCGGTGGAAAGGAAATATCTTCACATAAAAACTAGAGAGAAGCATTCTCTGAAACTTCTTTCTGGTGCGTGAATTAAATTCAGAGAGTTGAACATTCCTTTTGACAGAGAAGTTTTGAAACACTTTTTTTGTAGAATCTGCACGTGGAAATTTGGACCACTTCTAGGAATTCGTTGGAAACGGGACACCTTCACACAAAAACTAGACCAAAGCATTCCCACAAACGTATCTGTGATGTGTGCACTCAGCTCACAAAGTTTAACATTTCTTTTCATGGATTAGTTTTGAAACACTCATTTTGCACTATATGCAAGTGGACATTCGGAAAGCTATGAGGCCTATGGTCGAAAAGGTAACACCTTCACCTATAACCTAGAAAGAAGCGTTCTGAGAAACTACTTTGTGTTGTTTGCATTCAACTCACAGAGTGGAACATTCCTTTTGTTAGAGCAGCCATGAAACAATCTTTTTGCATAGTCTGCAATTGGACATTTGGAGATTTCTGAGGCCTGTGGTGGAAAACGAAATATCTTCACATAAAACCTAGAAAGAAGCATTCTCAGAAACCACTTTGTGATGTGTGCATTCAAGTCACAGGATTGAACATTCCTTTCATTACAGCGGTTCGGAAATACACTTTTTCTAAAATCTCCATGTGGATATTTGGAACACTTACGGCAATTTGATGGAAACGAGACATCCTCACACAAAAAGGAGACAGAAGCATTCTCACAAACTCCTTTGTGATGTGTGATCTCAACTCACAGATGTGAACCTTCCTTTTGATAGAGCAGTTTCGAAACAATCTTTTTCTAGAATCTGCAAGTGGATATTTGGAGCGATGAGAGGCCTGTGGTTTAAAGGAAATATCTTCACATAATAAGTAGACAAAAGCATTCCCTGAAACGTCTTTGTGGTGTGTGCATTTACCCCACAGAGTTGAGCATTGCTTTTGACAGAGAAGTTTGGAAGCACTCTTATTATACTGTCTGCAAGTGGATATTTGGACCCCTTATTGGAATGCGTTGGAAATGGGACACCATCACACGAAAACGAGACAGAAGCAGTCTCACAAACTTCTGCGTGATGTGAGCATTCAGCTCACAGAGCTGAACCTTTCTTTTGATAGAGCAGTTTTGAAGCACTCTTTTTCCAGATTCTGCAAGTGGACATTTGGAGCGCCTTGAGGCCTGCGGTGGAAAGGAAATATCTTCACATAAAAACTAGACAGAAGCATTCTCTGAAACTTCTTTCTGGTGCGTGAATTAAATTCAGAGAGTTGAACATTCCTTTTGACAGAGAAGTTTTGAAACACTTTTTTTGTAGAATCTGCACGTGGAAATTTGGACCACTTCTAGGAATTCGTTGGAAACGGGACACCTTCACACAAAAACAAGACAGAAGCATTCTGACAGACTTCGGTGTGATATGTGCATTCAACTCACAGAGTTTAATCTTTCATTTCATGTGGCAGTTTCGAAACACTCTTTTTGTGGAATCTGCAAGTGGCTATTTGGACCGATTATAGGAATTCATTGGGAACGGGGCACCCTCACACAAATAGTAGTGAGAAGCACTTTCACAAACTTCTGTGTGATGTGTGCATTCAACTCAAAGGGCTGAGCTCTTCTTTTGATAGAGCAGTTTTAAAAGACTCTTTTTCTGGAATATGCAAGTGGACATTTGGAGCGCTTTGAGGACTGTGGGGGCAAGGAAATATCTTCACATAACAAGTAGACAGAAGCATTCTCTGAAACTTCTTTGTGGTGTGTGCATTCAACTCACAGAGTTTGAACATTCCTTTTGACAGAGAAGCTTGGAAACACTCTTTTTGTAGAATAGGCAAGTGGATATTTGGACCTCTTTTAGGAATTCGTTGGAAACGGGACACCCTCACACAAAAACTAGACAGAAGCATTCTCACAAACTTCTGTGTGACGTGAGCATTCAGCTCGCAGAGCTGAACCTTTCTTTGATAGGGCAGTTTTGAAACACTCTTTTTCTAGAATCTGCAAGTGGACATTTGGAGCGCTTTTAGGCCTGTGGTGGAAAGGAAATATCTTCACTCACAAACTAGACAGATGCATTCTCTGAAACTGCCTTGTGGTGCGTGCATTCAACTCACAGAGTTGAACATTCCTTTCGAATGAGAAGTTTTGAAACACTCTTTTTGTAGAAACTGCAAGTGAAACCTTGGACCGCTGATGGGAATTCGTTGGAAACGGGACACCTTCACACAAAAACTAGACCAAAGCATTCCCACAAACTTATCTGCGATGTGTGCACTCAGCTCACAAAGTTTAACATTTCTTTTCATGGATTAGTTTTGAAACACTCATTTTGCAGTATATACAAGTGGTCATTCGGAAAGCTATGAGGCCTATGGTCGAAAAGGTAACACCTTCACCTATAACCTAGAAAGAAGCGTTCTGAGAAACTACTTTGTGTTGTTTGCATTCAACTCACAGAGTGGAACATTCCTTTTCTTAGAGCAGCCATGAAACAATCTTTTTGCATAGTCTGCAATTGGACATTTGGAGAGCTCTGAGGCCTGTGGTGGAAAACGAAATATCTTCACATAAAACCTAGAAAGAAGCATTCTCAGAAACCACTTTGTGATGTGTGCATTCAACTCACAGGATTGAATATTCCTTTCATTACAGCGGTTCTGAAACAAACTTTTTCTAGAATCTCCATGTGGATATTTGGAACACTTACGGCAATTTGATGGAAACGAGACATCCTCACACAAAAAGGAGACAGAAGCATTCTCACAAACTCCTTTGTGATGTGTGATCTCAACTCACAGATGTGAACCTTCCTTTTGATAGAGCAGTTTCGAAACAATCTTTTTCTAGAATCTGCAAGTGGATATTTGGAGCGATGAGAGGCCTGTGGTTTAAAGGAAATATCTTCACATAATAAGTAGACAAAAGCATTCCCTGAAACGTCTTTGTGGTGTGTGCATTTACCCCACAGAGTTGAGCATTGCTTTTGACAGAGAAGTTTGGAAGCACTCTTATTATACTGTCTGCAAGTGGATATTTGGACCCCTTATTGGAATGCGTTGGAAATGGGACACCATCACACGAAAACGAGACAGAAGCAGTCTCACAAACTTCTGCGTGATGTGAGCATTCAGCTCACAGAGCTGAACCTTTCTTTTGATAGAGCAGTTTTGAAGCACTCTTTTTCCAGATTCTGCAAGTGGACATTTGGAGCGCCTTGAGGCCTGCGGTGGAAAGGAAATATCTTCACATAAAAACTAGACAGAAGCATTCTCTGAAACTTCTTTCTGGTGCGTGAATTAAATTCAGAGAGTTGAACATTCCTTTTGACAGAGAAGTTTTGAAACACTTTTTTTGTAGAATCTGCACGTGGAAATTTGGACCACTTCTAGGAATTCGTTGGAAACGGGACACCTTCACACAAAAACAAGACAGAAGCATTCTGACAGACTTCGGTGTGATATGTGCATTCAACTCACAGAGTTTAATCTTTCATTTCATGTGGCAGTTTCGAAACACTCTTTTTGTGGAATCTGCAAGTGGCTATTTGGACCGATTATAGGAATTCATTGGGAACGGGGCACCCTCACACAAATAGTAGTGAGAAGCACTTTCACAAACTTCTGTGTGATGTGTGCATTCAACTCAAAGGGCTGAGCTCTTCTTTTGATAGAGCAGTTTTAAAAGACTCTTTTTCTGGAATATGCAAGTGGACATTTGGAGCGCTTTGAGGACTGTGGGGGCAAGGAAATATCTTCACATAACAAGTAGACAGAAGCATTCTCTGAAACTTCTTTGTGGTGTGTGCATTCAACTCACAGAGTTTGAACATTCCTTTTGACAGAGAAGCTTGGAAACACTCTTTTTGTAGAATAGGCAAGTGGATATTTGGACCTCTTTTAGGAATTCGTTGGAAACGGGACACCCTCACACAAAAACTAGACAGAAGCATTCTCACAAACTTCTGTGTGACGTGAGCATTCAGCTCGCAGAGCTGAACCTTTCTTTGATAGGGCAGTTTTGAAACACTCTTTTTCTAGAATCTGCAAGTGGACATTTGGAGCGCTTTTAGGCCTGTGGTGGAAAGGAAATATCTTCACTCACAAACTAGACAGATGCATTCTCTGAAACTGCCTTGTGGTGCGTGCATTCAACTCACAGAGTTGAACATTCCTTTCGAATGAGAAGTTTTGAAACACTCTTTTTGTAGAAACTGCAAGTGAAACCTTGGACCGCTGATGGGAATTCGTTGGAAACGGGACACCTTCACACAAAAACTAGACCAAAGCATTCCCACAAACTTATCTGCGATGTGTGCACTCAGCTCACAAAGTTTAACATTTCTTTTCATGGATTAGTTTTGAAACACTCATTTTGCAGTATATACAAGTGGTCATTCGGAAAGCTATGAGGCCTATGGTCGAAAAGGTAACACCTTCACCTATAACCTAGAAAGAAGCGTTCTGAGAAACTACTTTGTGTTGTTTGCATTCAACTCACAGAGTGGAACATTCCTTTTCTTAGAGCAGCCATGAAACAATCTTTTTGCATAGTCTGCAATTGGACATTTGGAGAGCTCTGAGGCCTGTGGTGGAAAACGAAATATCTTCACATAAAACCTAGAAAGAAGCATTCTCAGAAACCACTTTGTGATGTGTGCATTCAACTCACAGGATTGAATATTCCTTTCATTACAGCGGTTCTGAAACAAACTTTTTCTAGAATCTCCATGTGGATATTTGGAACACTTACGGCAATTTGATGGAAACGAGACATCCTCACACAAAAAGGAGACAGAAGCATTCTCAGAAACTCCTTTGTGATGTGTGATCTCAACTCACAGATGTGAACCTTCCTTTTGATAGAGCAGTTTCGAAACAATCTTTTTCTAGAATCTGCAAGTGGATATTTGGAGCGATGAGAGGCCTGTGGTTTAAAGGAAATATCTTCACATAATAAGTAGACAAAAGCATTCCCTGAAACGTCTTTGTGGTGTGTGCATTTACCCCACAGAGTTGAGCATTGCTTTTGACAGAGAAGTTTGGAAGCACTCTTATTATACTGTCTGCAAGTGGATATTTGGACCCCTTATTGGAATGCGTTGGAAATGGGACACCATCACACGAAAACGAGACAGAAGCAGTCTCACAAACTTCTGCGTGATGTGAGCATTCAGCTCACAGAGCTGAACCTTTCTTTTGATAGAGCAGTTTTGAAGCACTCTTTTTCCAGATTCTGCAAGTGGACATTTGGAGCGCCTTGAGGCCTGCGGTGGAAAGGAAATATCTTCACATAAAAACTAGACAGAAGCATTCTCTGAAACTTCTTTCTGGTGCGTGAATTAAATTCAGAGAGTTGAACATTCCTTTTGACAGAGAAGTTTTGAAACACTTTTTTTGTAGAATCTGCACGTGGAAATTTGGACCACTTCTAGGAATTCGTTGGAAACGGGACACCTTCACACAAAAACAAGACAGAAGCATTCTGACAGACTTCGGTGTGATATGTGCATTCAACTCACAGAGTTTAATCTTTCATTTCATGTGGCAGTTTCGAAACACTCTTTTTGTGGAATCTGCAAGTGGCTATTTGGACCGATAACAGGAATTCATTGGGAACGGGACACCCTCACACAAAAAGTATTGAGAAGCATTTTCACAAACTTCTGTGTGATGTGTGCATTCAACTGAAAGGGCTGAGCTCTTCTTTTGATAGAGCAGTTTTAAAACACTCTTTTTCTGGAATCTGCAAGTGGACATTTGGAGCGCTTTGAGGACTGTGGGGGCAAGGAAATATCTTCACATAACAAGTAGACAGAAGCATTCTCTGAAACTTCTTTGTGGTGTGTGCATTCAACTCACAGAGTTTGAACATTCCTTTTGACAGAGAAGCTTGGAAACACTCTTTTTATAGAATAGGCAAGTGGATATTTGGACCTCTTTTAGGAATTCATTGGAAACGGGACACCCTCACACAAAAACTAGACAGAAGCATTCTCACAAACTTCTGTGTGACGTGAGCATTCAGCTCACAGAGCTGAACCTCTCTTTGATAGGGCAGTTTTGAAACACTCTTTTTCTAGAATCTGCAAGTGGACATTTGGAGCGCTTTAGGCCTGTGGTGGAAAGGAAATATCTTCACTCACAAACTAGACAGATGCATTCTCTGAAACTGCCTTGTGGTGCGTGCATTCAACTCACAGAGTTGAACATTCCTTTCGAATGAGAAGTTTTGAAACACTCTTTTTGTAGAAACTGCAAGTGAAACCTTGGACCGCTGATGGGAATTCGTTGGAAACGGGACACCTTCACACAAAAACTAGACCAAAGCATTCCCACAAACTTATCTGCGATGTGTGCACTCAGCTCACAAAGTTTAACATTTCTTTTCATGGATTAGTTTTGAAACACTCATTTTGCAGTATATGCAAGTGGTCATTCGGAAAGCTATGAGGCCTACGGTCGAAAAGGTAACACCTTCACCTATAACCTAGAAAGAAGCGTTCTGAGAAACTACTTTGTGTTGTTTGCATTCAACTCACAGAGTGGAACATTCCTTTTGTTAGAGCAGCCATGAAACAATCTTTTTGCATAGTCTGCAATTGGACATTTGGAGAGCTCGGAGGCCTGTGGTGGAAAACGAAATATCTTCACATAAAACCTAGAAAGAAGCATTCTCAGAAACCACTTTGTGATGTGTGCATTCAACTCACAGGATTGAATATTCCTTTCATTACAGCGGTTCTGAAACACACTTTTTCTAGAATCTCCATGTGGATATTTGGAACACTTACGGCAATTTGATGGAAACGAGACATCCTCACACAAAAAGAAGACAGAAGCATTCTCACAAACTCCTTTGTGATGTGTGATCTCAACTCACAGATGTGAACCTTCCTTTTGATAGAGCAGTTATGAAACAATCTTTTTCTAGGATCTGCAAGTGGATATTTGGAGCGATGAGAGGCATGTGGTTTAAAGGAAATATCTTCACATAACAAGTAGACAAAAGCATTCTCTGAAACGTCTTTGTGGTGTGTGCATTCACCTCACAGAGTTGAGCATTGCTTTTGACAGAGAAGTTTGGAAGCACTCTTTTTATAGTGTCTGCAAGTGGATATTTGGACCCCTTATTGGAATGCGTTGGAAATGGGACACCATCACACGAAAACGAGACAGAAGCACTCTCAGAAACTTCTGCGTGATGTGAGCATTCAGCTCACAGAGCTGAACCTTTCTTTTCATAGAGCAGTTTTGAAGCACTCTTTTTCCAGATTCTGCAAGTGGACATTTGGAGCGCCTTGAGGCCTGCGGTGGAAAGGAAATATCTTCACATAAAAACTAGAGAGAAGCATTCTCTGAAACTTCTTTCTGGTGCGTGAATTAAATTCAGAGAGTTGAACATTCCTTTTGACAGAGAAGTTTTGAAACACTTTTTTTGTAGAATCTGCACGTGGAAATTTGGACCACTTCTAGGAATTCGTTGGAAACGGGACACCTTCACACAAAAACTAGACCAAAGCATTCCCACAAACGTATCTGCGATGTGTGCACTCAGCTCACAAAGTTTAACATTTCTTTTCATGGATTAGTTTTGAAACACTCATTTTGCACTATATGCAAGTGGACATTCGGAAAGCTATGAGGCCTATGGTCGAAAAGGTAACACCTTCACCTATAACCTAGAAAGAAGCGTTCTGAGAAACTACTTTGTGTTGTTTGCATTCAACTCACAGAGTGGAACATTCCTTTTGTTAGAGCAGCCATGAAACAATCTTTTTGCATAGTCTGCAATTGGACATTTGGAGATTTCTGAGGCCTGTGGTGGAAAACGAAATATCTTCACATAAAACCTAGAAAGAAGCATTCTCAGAAACCACTTTGTGATGTGTGCATTCAAGTCACAGGATTGAACATTCCTTTCATTACAGCGGTTCGGAAATACACTTTTTCTAAAATCTCCATGTGGATATTTGGAACACTTACGGCAATTTGATGGAAACGAGACATCCTCACACAAAAAGGAGACAGAAGCATTCTCACAAACTCCTTTGTGATGTGTGATCTCAACTCACAGATGTGAACCTTCCTTTTGATAGAGCAGTTTCGAAACAATCTTTTTCTAGAATCTGCAAGTGGATATTTGGAGCGATGAGAGGCCTGTGGTTTAAAGGAAATATCTTCACATAATAAGTAGACAAAAGCATTCCCTGAAACGTCTTTGTGGTGTGTGCATTTACCCCACAGAGTTGAGCATTGCTTTTGACAGAGAAGTTTGGAAGCACTCTTATTATACTGTCTGCAAGTGGATATTTGGACCCCTTATTGGAATGCGTTGGAAATGGGACACCATCACACGAAAACGAGACAGAAGCAGTCTCACAAACTTCTGCGTGATGTGAGCATTCAGCTCACAGAGCTGAACCTTTCTTTTGATAGAGCAGTTTTGAAGCACTCTTTTTCCAGATTCTGCAAGTGGACATTTGGAGCGCCTTGAGGCCTGCGGTGGAAAGGAAATATCTTCACATAAAAACTAGACAGAAGCATTCTCTGAAACTTCTTTCTGGTGCGTGAATTAAATTCAGAGAGTTGAACATTCCTTTTGACAGAGAAGTTTTGAAACACTTTTTTTGTAGAATCTGCACGTGGAAATTTGGACCACTTCTAGGAATTCGTTGGAAACGGGACACCTTCACACAAAAACAAGACAGAAGCATTCTGACAGACTTCGGTGTGATATGTGCATTCAACTCACAGAGTTTAATCTTTCATTTAATGTGGCAGTTTCGAAACACTCTTTTTGTGGAATCTGCAAGTGGCTATTTGGACCGATTATAGGAATTCATTGGGAACGGGGCACCCTCACACAAATAGTAGTGAGAAGCACTTTCACAAACTTCTGTGTGATGTGTGCATTCAACTCAAAGGGCTGAGCTCTTCTTTTGATAGAGCAGTTTTAAAAGACTCTTTTTCTGGAATATGCAAGTGGATATTTGGAGCGCTTTGAGGACTGTGGGGGCAAGGAAATATCTTCACATAACAAGTAGACAGAAGCATTCTCTGAAACTTCTTTGTGGTGTGTGCATTCAACTCACAGAGTTTGAACATTCCTTTTGACAGAGAAGCTTGGAAACACTCTTTTTGTAGAATAGGCAAGTGGATATTTGGACCTCTTTTAGGAATTCGTTGGAAACGGGACACCCTCACACAAAAACTAGACAGAAGCATTCTCACAAACTTCTGTGTGACGTGAGCATTCAGCTCGCAGAGCTGAACCTTTCTTTGATAGGGCAGTTTTGAAACACTCTTTTTCTAGAATCTGCAAGTGGACATTTGGAGCGCTTTTAGGCCTGTGGTGGAAAGGAAATATCTTCACTCACAAACTAGACAGATGCATTCTCTGAAACTGCCTTGTGGTGCGTGCATTCAACTCACAGAGTTGAACATTCCTTTCGAATGAGAAGTTTTGAAACACTCTTTTTGTAGAAACTGCAAGTGAAACCTTGGACCGCTGATGGGAATTCGTTGGAAACGGGACACCTTCACACAAAAACTAGACCAAAGCATTCCCACAAACTTATCTGCGATGTGTGCACTCAGCTCACAAAGTTTAACATTTCTTTTCATGGATTAGTTTTGAAACACTCATTTTGCAGTATATACAAGTGGTCATTCGGAAAGCTATGAGGCCTATGGTCGAAAAGGTAACACCTTCACCTATAACCTAGAAAGAAGCGTTCTGAGAAACTACTTTGTGTTGTTTGCATTCAACTCACAGAGTGGAACATTCCTTTTCTTAGAGCAGCCATGAAACAATCTTTTTGCATAGTCTGCAATTGGACATTTGGAGAGCTCTGAGGCCTGTGGTGGAAAACGAAATATCTTCACATAAAACCTAGAAAGAAGCATTCTCAGAAACCACTTTGTGATGTGTGCATTCAACTCACAGGATTGAATATTCCTTTCATTACAGCGGTTCTGAAACAAACTTTTTCTAGAATCTCCATGTGGATATTTGGAACACTTACGGCAATTTGATGGAAACGAGACATCCTCACACAAAAAGGAGACAGAAGCATTCTCACAAACTCCTTTGTGATGTGTGATCTCAACTCACAGATGTGAACCTTCCTTTTGATAGAGCAGTTTCGAAACAATCTTTTTCTAGAATCTGCAAGTGGATATTTGGAGCGATGAGAGGCCTGTGGTTTAAAGGAAATATCTTCACATAATAAGTAGACAAAAGCATTCCCTGAAACGTCTTTGTGGTGTGTGCATTTACCCCACAGAGTTGAGCATTGCTTTTGACAGAGAAGTTTGGAAGCACTCTTATTATACTGTCTGCAAGTGGATATTTGGACCCCTTATTGGAATGCGTTGGAAATGGGACACCATCACACGAAAACGAGACAGAAGCAGTCTCACAAACTTCTGCGTGATGTGAGCATTCAGCTCACAGAGCTGAACCTTTCTTTTGATAGAGCAGTTTTGAAGCACTCTTTTTCCAGATTCTGCAAGTGGACATTTGGAGCGCCTTGAGGCCTGCGGTGGAAAGGAAATATCTTCACATGAAAACTAGACAGAAGCATTCTCTGAAACTTCTTTCTGGTGCGTGAATTAAATTCAGAGAGTTGAACATTCCTTTTGACAGAGAAGTTTTGAAACACTTTTTTTGTAGAATCTGCACGTGGAAATTTGGACCACTTCTAGGAATTCGTTGGAAACGGGACACCTTCACACAAAAACAAGACAGAAGCATTCTGACAGACTTCGGTGTGATATGTGCATTCAACTCACAGAGTTTAATCTTTCATTTCATGTGGCAGTTTCGAAACACTCTTTTTGTGGAATCTGCAAGTGGCTATTTGGACCGATTATAGGAATTCATTGGGAACGGGGCACCCTCACACAAATAGTAGTGAGAAGCACTTTCACAAACTTCTGTGTGATGTGTGCATTCAACTCAAAGGGCTGAGCTCTTCTTTTGATAGAGCAGTTTTAAAAGACTCTTTTTCTGGAATATGCAAGTGGACATTTGGAGCGCTTTGAGGACTGTGGGGGCAAGGAAATATCTTCACATAACAAGTAGACAGAAGCATTCTCTGAAACTTCTTTGTGGTGTGTGCATTCAACTCACAGAGTTTGAACATTCCTTTTGACAGAGAAGCTTGGAAACACTCTTTTTGTAGAATAGGCAAGTGGATATTTGGACCTCTTTTAGGAATTCGTTGGAAACGGGACACCCTCACACAAAAACTAGACAGAAGCATTCTCACAAACTTCTGTGTGACGTGAGCATTCAGCTCACAGAGCTGAACCTTTCTTTGATAGGGCAGTTTTGAAACACTCTTTTTCTAGAATCTGCAAGTGGACATTTGGAGCGCTTTTAGGCCTGTGGTGGAAAGGAAATATCTTCACTCACAAACTAGACAGATGCTTTCTCTGAAACTGCCTTGTGGTGCGTGCATTCAACTCACAGAGTTGAACATTCCTTTCGAATGAGAAGTTTTGAAACACTCTTTTTGTAGAAACTGCAAGTGAAACCTTGGACCGCTGATGGGAATTCGTTGGAAACGGGACACCTTCACACAAAAACTAGACCAAAGCATTCCCACAAACTTATCTGCGATGTGTGCACTCAGCTCACAAAGTTTAACATTTCTTTTCATGGATTAGTTTTGAAACACTCATTTTGCAGTATATACAAGTGGTCATTCGGAAAGCTATGAGGCCTATGGTCGAAAAGGTAACACCTTCACCTATAACCTAGAAAGAAGCGTTCTGAGAAACTACTTTGTGTTGTTTGCATTCAACTCACAGAGTGGAACATTCCTTTTCTTAGAGCAGCCATGAAACAATCTTTTTGCATAGTCTGCAATTGGACATTTGGAGAGCTCTGAGGCCTGTGGTGGAAAACGAAATATCTTCACATAAAACCTAGAAAGAAGCATTCTCAGAAACCACTTTGTGATGTGTGCATTCAACTCACAGGATTGAATATTCCTTTCATTACAGCGGTTCTGAAACAAACTTTTTCTAGAATCTCCATGTGGATATTTGGAACACTTACGGCAATTTGATGGAAACGAGACATCCTCACACAAAAAGGAGACAGAAGCATTCTCAGAAACTCCTTTGTGATGTGTGATCTCAACTCACAGATGTGAACCTTCCTTTTGATAGAGCAGTTTCGAAACAATCTTTTTCTAGAATCTGCAAGTGGATATTTGGAGCGATGAGAGGCCTGTGGTTTAAAGGAAATATCTTCACATAATAAGTAGACAAAAGCATTCCCTGAAACGTCTTTGTGGTGTGTGCATTTACCCCACAGAGTTGAGCATTGCTTTTGACAGAGAAGTTTGGAAGCACTCTTATTATACTGTCTGCAAGTGGATATTTGGACCCCTTATTGGAATGCGTTGGAAATGGGACACCATCACACGAAAACGAGACAGAAGCAGTCTCACAAACTTCTGCGTGATGTGAGCATTCAGCTCACAGAGCTGAACCTTTCTTTTGATAGAGCAGTTTTGAAGCACTCTTTTTCCAGATTCTGCAAGTGGACATTTGGAGCGCCTTGAGGCCTGCGGTGGAAAGGAAATATCTTCACATAAAAACTAGACAGAAGCATTCTCTGAAACTTCTTTCTGGTGCGTGAATTAAATTCAGAGAGTTGAACATTCCTTTTGACAGAGAAGTTTTGAAACACTTTTTTTGTAGAATCTGCACGTGGAAATTTGGACCACTTCTAGGAATTCGTTGGAAACGGGACACCTTCACACAAAAACAAGACAGAAGCATTCTGACAGACTTCGGTGTGATATGTGCATTCAACTCACAGAGTTTAATCTTTCATTTCATGTGGCAGTTTCGAAACACTCTTTTTGTGGAATCTGCAAGTGGCTATTTGGACCGATTACAGGAATTCATTGGGAACGGGACACCCTCACACAAAAAGTATTGAGAAGCATTTTCACAAACTTCTGTGTGATGTGTGCATTCAACTGAAAGGGCTGAGCTCTTCTTTTGATAGAGCAGTTTTAAAACACTCTTTTTCTGGAATCTGCAAGTGGACATTTGGAGCGCTTTGAGGACTGTGGGGGCAAGGAAATATCTTCACATAACAAGTAGACAGAAGCATTCTCTGAAACTTCTTTGTGGTGTGTGCATTCAACTCACAGAGTTTGAACATTCCTTTTGACAGAGAAGCTTGGAAACACTCTTTTTATAGAATAGGCAAGTGGATATTTGGACCTCTTTTAGGAATTCGTTGGAAACGGGACACCCTCACACAAAAACTAGACAGAAGCATTCTCACAAACTTCTGTGTGACGTGAGCATTCAGCTCGCAGAGCTGAACCTCTCTTTGATAGGGCAGTTTTGAAACACTCTTTTTCTAGAATCTGCAAGTGGACATTTGGAGCGCTTTTAGGCCTGTGGTGGAAAGGAAATATCTTCACTCACAAACTAGACAGATGCATTCTCTGAAACTGCCTTGTGGTGCGTGCATTCAACTCACAGAGTTGAACATTCCTTTCGAATGAGAAGTTTTGAAACACTCTTTTTGTAGAAACTGCAAGTGAAACCTTGGACCGCTGATGGGAATTCGTTGGAAACGGGACACCTTCACACAAAAACTAGACCAAAGCATTCCCACAAACTTATCTGCGATGTGTGCACTCAGCTCACAAAGTTTAACATTTCTTTTCATGTATTAGTTTTGAAACACTCATTTTGCAGTATATGCAAGTGGTCATTCGGAAAGCTATGAGGCCTACGGTCGAAAAGGTAACACCTTCACCTATAACCTAGAAAGAAGCGTTCTGAGAAACTAATTTGTGTTGTTTGCATTCAACTCACAGAGTGGAACATTCCTTTTGTTAGAGCAGCCATGAAACAATCTTTTTGCATAGTCTGCAATTGGACATTTGGAGAGCTCGGAGGCCTGTGGTGGAAAACGAAATATCTTCACATAAAACCTAGAAAGAAGCATTCTCAGAAACCACTTTGTGATGTGTGCATTCAACTCACAGGATTGAATATTCCTTTCATTACAGCGGTTCTGAAACACACTTTTTCTAGAATCTCCATGTGGATATTTGGAACACTTACGGCAATTTGATGGAAACGAGACATCCTCACACAAAAAGAAGACAGAAGCATTCTCACAAACTCCTTTGTGATGTGTGATCTCAACTCACAGACGTGAACCTTCCTTTTGATAGAGCAGTTATGAAACAATCTTTTTCTAGGATCTGCAAGTGGATATTTGGAGCGATGAGAGGCATGTGGTTTAAAGGAAATATCTTCACATAACAAGTAGACAAAAGCATTCTCTGAAACGTCTTTGTGGTGTGTGCATTCACCTCACAGAGTTGAGCATTGCTTTTGACAGAGAAGTTTGGAAGCACTCTTTTTATAGTGTCTGCAAGTGGATATTTGGACCCCTTATTGGAATGCGTTGGAAATGGGACACCATCACACGAAAACGAGACAGAAGCACTCTCAGAAACTTCTGCGTGATGTGAGCATTCAGCTCACAGAGCTGAACCTTTCTTTTCATAGAGCAGTTTTGAAGCACTCTTTTTCCAGATTCTGCAAGTGGACATTTGGAGCGCCTTGAGGCCTGCGGTGGAAAGGAAATATCTTCACATAAAAACTAGAGAGAAGCATTCTCTGAAACTTCTTTCAGGTGCGTGAATTAAATTCAGAGAGTTGAACATTCCTTTTGACAGAGAAGTTTTGAAACACTTTTTTTGTAGAATCTGCACGTGGAAATTTGGACCACTTCTAGGAATTCGTTGGAAACGGGACACCTTCACACAAAAACTAGACCAAAGCATTCCCACAAACGTATCTGCGATGTGTGCACTCAGCTCACAAAGTTTAACATTTCTTTTCATGGATTAGTTTTGAAACACTCATTTTGCAGTATATGCAAGTGGACATTCGGAAAGCTATGAGGCCTATGGTCGAAAAGGTAACACCTTCACCTATAACCTAGAAAGAAGCGTTCTGAGAAACTACTTTGTGTTGTTTGCATTCAACTCACAGAGTGGAACATTCCTTTTGTTAGAGCAGCCATGAAACAATCTTTTTGCATAGTCTGCAATTGGACATTTGGAGATTTCTGAGGCCTGTGGTGGAAAACGAAATATCTTCACATAAAACCTAGAAAGAAGCATTCTCAGAAACCACTTTGTGATGTGTGCATTCAAGTCACAGGATTGAACATTCCTTTCATTACAGCGGTTCGGAAATACACTTTTTCTAAAATCTCCATGTGGATATTTGGAACACTTACGGCAATTTGATGGAAACGAGACATCCTCACACAAAAAGGAGACAGAAGCATTCTCACAAACTCCTTTGTCATGTGTGATCTCAACTCACAGATGTGAACCTTCCTTTTGATAGAGCAGTTTCAAAACAATCTTTTTCTAGAATCTGCAAGTGGATATTTGGAGCGATGAGAGGCCTGTGGTTTAAAGGAAATATCTTCACATAACAAGTAGACAAAAGCATTCTCTGAAACGTCTTTGTGGTGTGTGCATTCACCTCACAGAGTTGAGCATTGCTTTTGACAGAGAAGTTTGGAAGCACTCTTTTTATAGTGTCTGCAAGTGGATATTTGGACACCTTATTGGAATGCGTTGGAAATGGGACACCATCACACGAAAACGAGACAGAAGCATTCTCACAAACTTCTGCCTGATGTGAGCATTCAGCTCACAGAGCTGAACCTTTCTTTTGATAGAGCAGTTTTGAAGCACTCTTTTTCCAGATTCTGCAAGTGGACATTTGGAGCGCCTTGAGGCCTGCGGTGGAAAGGAAATATCTTCACATAAAAACTAGACAGAAGCATTCTCTGAAACTTCATTCTGGTGCGTGAATTAAATTCAGATAGTTGAACATTCCTTTTGACAGAGAAGTTTTGAAACACTTTTTTTGTAGAATCTGCACGTGGAAATTTGGACCACTTCTAGGAATTCGTTGGAAACGGGACACCTTCACACAAAAACAAGACAGAAGCATTCTGACAGACTTCGGTGTGATATGTGCATTCAACTCAAAGAGTTTAATCTTTCCTTTCATGTGGCAGTTCCGAAACACTCTTTTTGTGGAATCTGCAAGTGGCTATTTGGACCGATCATTGGAATTCATTGGGAACAGGACACCCTCACACCAAAAGTATTGAGAAGCACTTTCACAAACCTCTGTGTGATATGTTCATTCAACACAAAGGGCTGAGCTCTTCTTTTGATAGAGCAGTTTTAAAACGCTCTTTTTCTGGAATCTGCAAGTGGACATTTGGAGCGCTTTGAGGACTGTGGGGGCAAGGAAATATTTTCACATAACAAGTAGACAGAAGCATTCTCTGAAACTTCTTTGTGGTGTGTGCATTCAACTCACAGAGTTTGAACATTCCCTTTGACAGAGAAGTTTGGAAACACTCTTTTTATAGAATAGGCAAGTGGATATTTGGACCAATTTTAGGAATTCAATGGAAATGGCACACCCTCACACAAAAACTAGACAGAAGCATTCTCACAAACTTCTGTGTGACGTGAGCATTCAGCTCACAGAGCTGAACCTCTCTTTGAAAGGGCAGTTTTGAAACACTCTTTTTCTAGAATCTGCAAGTGGACATTTGGAGCGCTTTTACGCCTGTGGTGGAAAGGAAATATCTTCACTCACAAACTACACAGATGCATTCTCTGAAACTGCCTTGAGGTGCGTGCATTCAACTCACAGAGTTGAACATTCCTTTCGAATGAGAAGTTTTGAAACACTCTTTTTGTAGAAACTGCAAGTGAAACCTTGGACCGCTGATGGGAATTCGTTGGAAACGGGACACCTTCACACAAAAACTAGACCAAAGCATTCCCACAAACTTATCTGCGATGTGTGCACTCAGCTCAGAAAGTTTAGCATTTCTTTTCATGGATTAGTTTTGAAATACTCATTTTGCAGTATATGCAAGTGGTCATTCGGAAAGCTATGAGGCCTATGGTCGAAAAGGTAACACCTTCATCTATAACCTAGAAAGAAGCGTTCCGTGAAACTACTTTGTGTTGTTTGCATTCAACTCACAGAGTGGAACATTCCTTTTGTTAGAGCAGCCATGAAACAATCTTTTTGCATAGTCTGCAATTGGACATTTGGAGAGTTCGGAGGCCTGTGGTGGAAAACGAAATATCTTCACATAAAACCTAGAAAGAAGCATTCTCAGAAACCACTTTGTGATGTGTGCATTCAAGTCTAAGGATTGAACATTCCTTTCATTACAGCGGTTCGGAAATACACTTTTTCTAGAATCTCCATGTGGATATTTGGAACACTTACAGCAATTTGATGGAAACGAGACATCCTCACACAAAAAGGAGACAGAAGCATTCTCACAAACTCCTTTGTGATGTGTGATCTCAACTCACAGATGTGAACCTTCCTTTTGATAGAGCAGTTTTGAAACAATCTTTTTCTAGAATCTGCAAGTGGATATTTGGAGCGATGAGAGGCCTGTGGTTTAAAGGAAATATCTTCACATAACAAGTAGACAAAAGCATTCTCTGAAACGTCTTTGTGGTGTTTGCATTCACCTCACAGAGTTGAGCATTGCTTTTGACAGAGAAGTTTGGAAGCACTCTTTTTATAGTGTCTGCAAGTGGATATTTGGACCCCTTATTGGAATGTGTTGGAAATGGGACACCATCACACGAAAACGAGACAGAAGCATTCTCACAAACTTCTGCGTGATGTGAGCATTCAGCTCACAGAGCTGAACCTTTCTTTTGATGGAGCAGTTTTGAAGCACTCTTTTTCCAGATTCTGCAAGTGGACATTTGGAGCGCCTTGAGGCCTGCGGTGGAAAGGAAATATCTTCACATAAAAACTAGACAGAAGCATTCTCTGAAACTTCATTCTGGTGCGTGAATTAAATTCAGAGAGTTGAACATTCCTTTTGACAGAGAAGTTTTGAAACACTTTTTTTGTAGAATCTGCACGTGGAAATTTGGACCACTTCTAGGAATTCGTTGGAAACGGGACACCTTCACACAAAAACAAGACAGAAGCATTCTGACAGACTTCGGTGTGATATGTGCATTCAACTCATAGAGTTTAATCTTTCCTTTCATGTGGCAGTTTCGAAACACTCTTTTTGTGGAATCTGCAAGTGGCTATTTGGACCGATTATAGGAATTCATTGGGAACGGGGCACCCTCACACAAATAGTAGTGAGAAGCACTTTCACAAACTTCTGTGTGATGTGTGCATTCAACTCAAAGGGCTGAGCTCTTCTTTTGATAGAGCAGTTTTAAAACACTCTTTTTCTTTAATCTGCAAGTGGACATTTGGAGCACTTTGAGGACTGTGGGCGCAAGGAAATATCTTCACATAACAAGTAGACAGAAGCATTCTCTGAAACTTCTTTGTGGTGTGTGCATTCAACTCACAGAGCTTGAACATTCCTTTTGACAGAGAAGTTTGGAAACACTCTTTTTATAGAATAGGCAAGTGGATATTTGGACCTCTTTTAGGAATTCGTTGGAAACGGGACACCCTCACACAAAAACTAGACAGAAGCATTCTCACAAACTTCTGTGTGACGTGAGCATTCAGCTCGCAGAGCTGAACCTCTCTTTGATAGGGCAGTTTTGAAACACTCTTTTTCTAGAATCTGCAAGTGGACATTTGGAGCGCTTTTAGGCCGGTGGTGGAAAGGAAATATCTTCACTCACAAACTAGACAGATGCATTCTCTGAAACTGCCTTGTGGTGCGTGCATTCAACTCACAGAGTTGAACATTCCTTTCTAATGAGAAGTTTTGAAACACTCTTTTTGTAGAAACTGTAAGTGAAACCTTGGACCGCTGAAGGGAATTCGTTGGAAACGGGACACCTTCACACAAGAACTAGACCAAAGCATTCCCACAAACTTATCTGCGATGTGTGCACTCAGCTCACAAAGTTTAACATTTCTTTTCATGGATTAGTTTTGAAACACTCATTTTGCAGTATATGCAAGTGGTCATTCGGAAAGCTATGAGACCTATGGTCGAAAAGGTAACACCTTCACCTATAACCTAGAAAGAAGCGTTCTGAGAAACTACTTTGTGTTGTTTGCATTCAACTCACAGAGTGGAACATTCCTTTTCTTAGAGCAGCCATGAAACAATCTTTTTGCATAGTCTGCAATTGGACATTTGGAGAGCTCTGAGGCCTGTGGTGGAAAACGAAATATCTTCACATAAAACCTAGAAAGAAGCATTCTCAGAAACCACTTTGTGATGTGTGCATTCAAGTCACAGGATTGAACATTCCTTTCGTTACAGCGGTTCTGAAACACACTTTTTCTAGAATCTCCATGTGGATATTTGGAACACTTACGGCAATTTGATGGAAACGAGACATCCTCACACAAAAAGAAGACAGAAGCATTCTCACAAACTCCTTTGTGATGTCTGATCTCAACTCACAGATGTGAACCTTCCTTTTGATAGAGCAGTTTCAAAACAATCTTTTTCTAGAATCTGCAAGTGGATATTTGGAGCGATGAGAGGCCTGTGGTTTAAAGGAAATATCTTCACATAACAAGTAGACAAAAGCATTCTCTGAAACGTCTTTGTGGTGTTTGCATTCACCTCACAGAGTTGAGCATTGCTTTTGACAGAGAAGTTTGGAAGCACTCTTTTCATAGTGTCTGCAAGTGGATATTTGGACCCCTTATTGGAATGCGTTGGAAATGGGACACCATCACACGAAAACGAGACAGAAGCATTCTCACAAACTTCTGCGTGATGTGAGCATTCAGCTCACAGAGCTGAACCTTTCTTTTGATAGAGCAGTTTTGAAGCACTCTTTTTCCAGATTCTGCAAGTGGACATTTGGAGCGCCTTGAGGCCTGCGGTGGAAAGGAAATATCTTCACATAAAAACTAGACAGAAGCATTCTCTGAAACTTCATTCTGGTGCGTGAATTAAATTCAGAGAGTTGAACATTCCTTTTGACAGAGAAGTTTTGAAACACTTTTTTTGTAGAATCTGCACGTGGAAATTTGGACCACTTCTAGGAATTCGTTGGAAACGGGACACCTTCACACAAAAACAAGACAGAAGCATTCTGACAGACTTCAGTGTGATATGTGCATTCAACTCACAGAGTTTAATCTTTCATTTCATGTGGCAGTTTCGAAACACTCTTTTTGTGGAATCTGCAAGTGGCTATTTGGACCGATTATAGGAATTCATTGGGAACGGTGCACCCTCACACAAATAGTAGTGAGAAGCACTTTCACAAACTTCTGTGTGATGTGTGCATTCAACTCAAAGGGCTGAGCTCTTCTTTTGATAGAGCAGTTTTAAAACACTCTTTTTCTGGAATCTGCAAGTGGACATTTGGAGCGCTTTGAGGACTGTGGGGGCAAGGAAATATCTTCACATAACAAGTAGAGAGAAGCATTCTCTGAAACGTCTTTGTGGTGTGTGCATTCACCTCACAGAGTTGAGCATTGCTTGTGACAGAAAAGTTTGGAAGCACTCTTTTTATAGAATAGGCAAGTGGATATTTGGACCTCTTTTAGGAATTCGTTGGAAACGGGACACCCTCACACAAAAACTAGACAGAAGCATTCTCACAAACTTCTGTGTGACGTGAGCATTCAGCTCGCAGAGCTGAACCTCTCTTTGATAGGGCAGTTTTGAAACACTCTTTTTCTAGAATCTGCAAGTGGACATTTGGAGCGCTTTTAGGCCTGTGGTGGAAAGGAAATATCTTCACTCACAAACTAGACAGATGCATTCTCTGAAACTGCCTTGTGGTGCGTGCATTCAACTCACCAAGTTGAATATTCCTTTCGAATGAGAAGTTTTGAAACACTCTTTTTGTAGAAACTGCAAGAGAAACCTTGGACCGCTGATGGGAATTCGTTGGAAACGGGACACCTTCACACAAAAAGTAGACCAAAGCATTCCCACAAACGTATCTGCGATGTGTGCACTCAGCTCACAAAGTTTAACATTTCTTTTCATGGATTAGTTTTGAAACACTCATTTTGCAGTATATGCAAGTGGTCATTCGGAAAGCTATGGGGCCTATGGTCGAAAAGGTAACACCTTCACCTATAACCTAGAAAGAAGCGTTCTGAGAAACTACTTTGTGTTGTTTGCATTCAACTCACAGAGTGGAACATTCCTTTTGTTAGAGCAGCCATGAAACAATCTTTTTGCATAGTCTGCAATTGGACATTTGGAGAGCTCTGAGGCCTGTGGTGGAAAACGAAATATCTTCACATAAAACCTAGAAAGAAGCATTCTCAGAAACCACTTTGTGATGTGTGCTTTCAACTCACAGGATTGAATATTCCTTTCATTACAGCGGTTCTGAAACACACTTTTTCTAGAATCTCCATGTGGATATTTGGAACACTTACGGCAATTTGATGGAAACGGGACATCCTCACACAAAAAGGAGACAGAAGCATTCTCACAAACTCCTTTGTGATGTGTGATCTCAACTCACAGATGTGAACCTTCCTTTTGATAGAGCAGTTTCGAAACAATCTTTTTCTAGAATCTGCAAGTGGATATTTGGAGCGATGAGAGGCCTGTGGTTTAAAGGAAATATCTTCACATAACAAGTAGACAAAAGCATTCTCTGAAACGTCTTTGTGGTGTGTGCATTCACCTCACAGAGTTGAGCATTGCTTTTGACAGAGAAGTTTGGAAGCACTCTTTTTATAGTGTCTGCAAGTGGATATTTGGACCCCTTATTGGAATGCGTTGGAAATGGGACACCATCACACGAAAACGAGACAGAAGCATTCTCACAAACTTCTGCGTGATGTGAGCATTCAGCTCACAGAGCTGAACCTTTCTTTTGATAGAGCAGTTTTGAAGCACTCTTTTTCCAGATTCTGCAAGTGGACATTTGGAGCGCCTTGAGGCCTGCGGTGGAAAGGAAATATCTTCACATAAAAACTAGACAGAAGCATTCTCTGAAACTTCATTCTGGTGCGTGAATTAAATTCAGATAGTTGAACATTCCTTTTGACAGAGAAGTTTTGAAACACTTTTTTTGTAGAATCTGCACGTGGAAATTTGGACCACTTCTAGGAATTCGTTGGAAACGGGACACCTTCACACAAAAACAAGACAGAAGCATTCTGACAGACTTCGGTGTGATATGTGCATTCAACTCAAAGAGTTTAATCTTTCCTTTCATGTGGCAGTTCCGAAACACTCTTTTTGTGGAATCTGCAAGTGGCTATTTGGACCGATCATTGGAATTCATTGGGAACAGGACACCCTCACACCAAAAGTATTGAGAAGCACTTTCACAAACCTCTGTGTGATATGTTCATTCAACACAAAGGGCTGAGCTCTTCTTTTGATAGAGCAGTTTTAAAACGCTCTTTTTCTGGAATCTGCAAGTGGACATTTGGAGCGCTTTGAGGACTGTGGGGGCAAGGAAATATTTTCACATAACAAGTAGACAGAAGCATTCTCTGAAACTTCTTTGTGGTGTGTGCATTCAACTCACAGAGTTTGAACATTCCCTTTGACAGAGAAGTTTGGAAACACTCTTTTTATAGAATAGGCAAGTGGATATTTGGACCAATTTTAGGAATTCAATGGAAATGGCACACCCTCACACAAAAACTAGACAGAAGCATTCTCACAAACTTCTGTGTGACGTGAGCATTCAGCTCACAGAGCTGAACCTCTCTTTGAAAGGGCAGTTTTGAAACACTCTTTTTCTAGAATCTGCAAGTGGACATTTGGAGCGCTTTTACGCCTGTGGTGGAAAGGAAATATCTTCACTCACAAACTACACAGATGCATTCTCTGAAACTGCCTTGAGGTGCGTGCATTCAACTCACAGAGTTGAACATTCCTTTCGAATGAGAAGTTTTGAAACACTCTTTTTGTAGAAACTGCAAGTGAAACCTTGGACCGCTGATGGGAATTCGTTGGAAACGGGACACCTTCACACAAAAACTAGACCAAAGCATTCCCACAAACTTATCTGCGATGTGTGCACTCAGCTCAGAAAGTTTAGCATTTCTTTTCATGGATTAGTTTTGAAATACTCATTTTGCAGTATATGCAAGTGGTCATTCGGAAAGCTATGAGGCCTATGGTCGAAAAGGTAACACCTTCATCTATAACCTAGAAAGAAGCGTTCCGTGAAACTACTTTGTGTTGTTTGCATTCAACTCACAGAGTGGAACATTCCTTTTGTTAGAGCAGCCATGAAACAATCTTTTTGCATAGTCTGCAATTGGACATTTGGAGAGTTCGGAGGCCTGTGGTGGAAAACGAAATATCTTCACATAAAACCTAGAAAGAAGCATTCTCAGAAACCACTTTGTGATGTGTGCATTCAAGTCTCAGGATTGAACATTCCTTTCATTACAGCGGTTCGGAAATACACTTTTTCTAGAATCTCCATGTGGATATTTGGAACACTTACAGCAATTTGATGGAAACGAGACATCCTCACACAAAAAGGAGACAGAAGCATTCTCACAAACTCCTTTGTGATGTGTGATCTCAACTCACAGATGTGAACCTTCCTTTTGATAGAGCAGTTTTGAAACAATCTTTTTCTAGAATCTGCAAGGGGATATTTGGAGCGATGAGAGGCCTGTGGTTTAAAGGAAATATCTTCACATAACAAGTAGACAAAAGCATTCTCTGAAACGTCTTTGTGGTGTTTGCATTCACCTCACAGAGTTGAGCACTGCTTTTGACAGAGAAGTTTGGAAGCACTCTTTTTATAGTGTCTGCAAGTGGATATTTGGACCCCTTATTGGAATGTGTTGGAAATGGGACACCATCACACGAAAACGAGACAGAAGCATTCTCACAAACTTCTGCGTGATGTGAGCATTCAGCTCACAGAGCTGAACCTTTCTTTTGATGGAGCAGTTTTGAAGCACTCTTTTTCCAGATTCTGCAAGTGGACATTTGGAGCGCCTTGAGGCCTGCGGTGGAAAGGAAATATCTTCACATAAAAACTAGACAGAAGCATTCTCTGAAACTTCATTCTGGTGCGTGAATTAAATTCAGAGAGTTGAACATTCCTTTTGACAGAGAAGTTTTGAAACACTTTTTTTGTAGAATCTGCACGTGGAAATTTGGACCACTTCTAGGAATTCGTTGGAAACGGGACACCTTCACACAAAAACAAGACAGAAGCATTCTGACAGACTTCGGTGTGATATGTGCATTCAACTCATAGAGTTTAATCTTTCCTTTCATGTGGCAGTTTCGAAACACTCTTTTTGTGGAATCTGCAAGTGGCTATTTGGACCGATTATAGGAATTCATTGGGAACGGGGCACCCTCACACAAATAGTAGTGAGAAGCACTTTCACAAACTTCTGTGTGATGTGTGCATTCAACTCAAAGGGCTGAGCTCTTCTTTTGATAGAGCAGTTTTAAAACACTCTTTTTCTTTAATCTGCAAGTGGACATTTGGAGCGCTTTGAGGACTGTGGGCGCAAGGAAATATCTTCACATAACAAGTAGACAGAAGCATTCTCTGAAACTTCTTTGTGGTGTGTGCATTCAACTCACAGAGCTTGAACATTCCTTTTGACAGAGAAGTTTGGAAACACTCTTTTTATAGAATAGGCAAGTGGATATTTGGACCTCTTTTAGGAATTCGTTGGAAACGGGACACCCTCACACAAAAACTAGACAGAAGCATTCTCACAAACTTCTGTGTGACGTGAGCATTCAGCTCGCAGAGCTGAACCTCTCTTTGATAGGGCAGTTTTGAAACACTCTTTTTCTAGAATCTGCAAGTGGACATTTGGAGCGCTTTTAGGCCTGTGGTGGAAAGGAAATATCTTCACTCACAAACTAGACAGATGCATTCTCTGAAACTGCCTTGTGGTGCGTGCATTCAACTCACAGAGTTGAACATTCCTTTCTAATGAGAAGTTTTGAAACACTGTTTTTGTAGAAACTGTAAGTGAAACCTTGGACCGCTGAAGGGAATTCGTTGGAAACGGGACACCTTCACACAAGAACTAGACCAAAGCATTCCCACAAACTTATCTGCGATGTGTGCACTCAGCTCACAAAGTTTAACATTTCTTTTCATGGATTAGTTTTGAAACACTCATTTTGCAGTATATGCAAGTGGTCATTCCGAAAGCTATGAGGCCTATGGTCGAAAAGGTAACACCTTCACCTATAACCTAGAAAGAAGCGTTCTGAGAAACTACTTTGTGTTGTTTGCATTCAACTCACAGAGTGGAACATTCCTTTTCTTAGAGCAGCCATGAAACAATCTTTTTGCATAGTCTGCAATTGGACATTTGGAGAGCTCTGAGGCCTGTGGTGGAAAACGAAATATCTTCACATAAAACCTAGAAAGAAGCATTCTCAGAAACCACTTTGTGATGTGTGCATTCAAGTCACAGGATTGAACATTCCTTTCGTTACAGCGGTTCTGAAACACACTTTTTCTAGAATCTCCATGTGGATATTTGGAACACTTACGGCAATTTGATGGAAACGAGACATCCTCACACAAAAAGGAGACAGAAGCATTCTCACAAACTCCTTTGTGATGTCTGATCTCAACTCACAGATGTGAACCTTCCTTTTGATAGAGCAGTTTCGAAACAATCTTTTTCTAGAATCTGCAAGTGGATATTTGGAGCGATGAGAGGCCTGTGGTTTAAAGGAAATATCTTCACATAACAAGTAGACAAAAGCATTCTCTGAAACGTCTTTGTGGTGTTTGCATTCACCTCACAGAGTTGAGCATTGCTTTTGACAGAGAAGTTTGGAAGCACTCTTTTCATAGTGTCTGCAAGTGGATATTTGGACCCCTTATTGGAATGCGTTGGAAATGGGACACCATCACACGAAAACGAGACAGAAGCATTCTCACAAACTTCTGCGTGATGTGAGCATTCAGCTCACAGAGCTGAACCTTTCTTTTGATAGAGCAGTTTTGAAGCACTCTTTTTCCAGATTCTGCAAGTGGACATTTGGAGCGCCTTGAGGCCTGCGGTGGAAAGGAAATATCTTCACATAAAAACTAGACAGAAGCATTCTCTGAAACTTCATTCTGGTGCGTGAATTAAATTCAGAGAGTTGAACATTCCTTTTGACAGAGAAGTTTTGAAACACTTTTTTTGTAGAATCTGCACGTGGAAATTTGGACCACTTCTAGGAATTCGTTGGAAACGGGACACCTTCACACAAAAACAAGACAGAAGCATTCTGACAGACTTCAGTGTGATATGTGCATTCAACTCACAGAGTTTAATCTTTCATTTCATGTGGCAGTTTCGAAACACTCTTTTTGTGGAATCTGCAAGTGGCTATTTGGACCGATTATAGGAATTCATTGGGAACGGGGCACCCTCACACAAATAGTAGTGAGAAGCACTTTCACAAACTTCTGTGTGATGTGTGCATTCAACTCAAAGGGCTGAGCTCTTCTTTTGATAGAGCAGTTTTAAAACACTCTTTTTCTGGAATCTGCAAGTGGACATTTGGAGCGCTTTGAGGACTGTGGGGGCAAGGAAATATCTTCACATAACAAGTAGAGAGAAGCATTCTCTGAAACGTCTTTGTGGTGTGTGCATTCACCTCACAGAGTTGAGCATTGCTTTTGACAGAGAAGTTTGGAAGCACTCTTTTTATAGAATAGGCAAGTGGATATTTGGACCTCTTTTAGGAATTCGTTGGAAACGGGACACCCTCACACAAAAACTAGACAGAAGCATTCTCACAAACTTCTGTGTGACGTGAGCATTCAGCTCGCAGAGCTGAACCTCTCTTTGATAGGGCAGTTTTGAAACACTCTTTTTCTAGAATCTGCAAGTGGACATTTGGAGCGCTTTTAGGCCGGTGGTGGAAAGGAAATATCTTCACTCACAAACTAGACAGATGCATTTTCTGAAACTGCCTTGTGGTGCGTGCATTCAACTCACCAAGTTGAATATTCCTTTCGAATGAGAAGTTTTGAAACACTCTTTTTGTAGAAACTGCAAGAGAAACCTTGGACCGCTGATGGGAATTCGTTGGAAACGGGACACCTTCACACAAAAACTAGACCAAACATTCCCACAAACTTATCTGCGATGTGTGCACTCAGCTCACAAAATTTAACATTTCTTTTCATGGATTAGTTGTGAAACACTCATTTTGCAGTATATGCAAGTGGTCATTCGGAAAGCTATGAGGCCTATGGTCGAAAAGGTAACACCTTCACCTATAACCTAGAAAGAAGCATTCTGTGAAACTACTTTGTGTTGTTTGCATTCAACTCACAGAGTGGAACATTCCTTTTGTTAGAGCAGCCACGAAACAATCTTTTTGCATACTCTGCAATTGGACATTGGGAGAGTTCTGAGGCCTGTGGTGGAAAACGAAATATCTTCACATAAAACATAGAAAGAAGCATTCTCAGAAACCACTTTGTGATGTGTGCATTCAACTCACAGGATTGAATATTCCTTTCATTACAGCGGTTCGGAAACACACTTTTTCTAGAATCTCCATGTGGATATTTGGAACACTTACGGCAATTTGATGGAAACGAGACATCCTCACACAAAAAGGAGACAGAAGCATTCTCACAAACTCCTTTGTGATGTGTGATCTCAACTCACAGATGTGAACCTTCCTTTTGATAGAGCAGTTTTGAAACAATCTTTTTCTAGAATCTGCAAGGGGATATTTGGAGCGATGAGAGGCCTGTGGTTTAAAGGAAATATCTTCACACAACAAGTAGACAAAAGCATTCTCTGAAACGTCTTTGTGGTGTGTGCATTCACCTCACAGAGTTGAGCATTGCTTTTGACAGAGAAGTTTGGAAGCACTCTTTTTATAGTGTCTGCAAGTGGATATTTGGACCCCTTATTGGAATGCGTTGGAAATGGGACACCATCACACGAAAACGAGACAGAAGCATTCTCACAAACTTCTGCGTGATGTGAGAATTCAGCTCACAGAGCTGAACGTTTCTTTTGATAGAGCAGTTTTGAAGCACTCTTTTTCCAGATTCTGCAAGTGGACATTTGGAGCACCTTGAGGCCTGCGGTGGAAAGGAAATATCTTCACATAAAAACTAGACAGAAGCATTCTCTGAAACTTCTTTCTGGTGCGTGAATTAAATTCAGAGAGTTAAACATTCCTTTTGACAGAGAAGTTTTGAAACACTTTTTTTTGTAGAATCTGCACGTGGAAATTTGGACCACTTCTAGGAATTCGTTGGAAACGGGACACCTTCACACAAAAACAAGACAGAAGCATTCTGACAGACTTCGGTGTGATATGTGCATTCAACTCATAGAGTTTAATCTTTCCTTTCATGTGGCAGTTCTGAAACACTCTTTTTGTGGAATCTGCAAGTGGCTATTTGGACCGATCATAGGAATTCATTGGGAACGGGACACCCTCACACCAAAAGTATTGAGAAGCACTTTCACAAACCTCTGTGTGATGTGTTCATTCAACACAAAGGGCTGAGCTCTTCTTTTGATAGAGCAGTTTTAAAACGCTCTTTTTCTGGAATCTGCAAGTGGACATTTGGAGCGCTTTGAGGACTGTGGGGGCAAGGAAATATTTTCACATAGCAAGTAGACAGAAGCATTCTCTGAAACTTCTTTGTGGTGTGTGCATTCAACTCACAGAGTTTGAACATTCCTTTTGACAGAGAAGTTTGGAAACACTCTTTTTATAGAATAGGCAAGTGGATATTTGGACCACTTTTAGGAATTCAATGGAAACGGCACACTCTCACACAAAAACTAGACAGAAGCATTCTCACAAACTTCTGTGTGACGTGAGCATTCAGCTCACAGAGCTGAACCTCTCTTTGAAAGGGCAGTTTTGAAACACTCTTTTTCTAGAATCTGCAAGTGGACATTTGGAGCGCTTTTACGCCTGTGGTGGAAAGGAAATATCTTCACTCACAAACTAGACAGATGCATTCTCTGAAACTGCCTTGTGGTGCGTGCATTCAACCCACAGAGTTGAACATTCCTTTCGAATGAGAAGTTTTGAAACACTCTTTTTGTAGAAACTGCAAGTGAAACCTTGGACCGCTGATGGAATTCGTTGGAAACGGGACACCTTCACACAAAAACTAGACCAAAGCATTCCCACAAACTTATCTGCGATGTGTGCACTCAGCTCTCAAAGTTTAACATTTCTTTTCATGGATTAGTTTTGAAATTCTCATTTTGCAGTATATGCAAGTGGTCATTCGGAAAGCTATGAGGCATATGGTCGAAAAGGTAACACCTTCATCTATAACCTAGAAAGAAGCGTTCTGTGAAACTACTTTGTGTTGTTTGCATTCTACTCACAGAGTGGAACATTCCTTTTGTTAGAGCAGCCATGAAACAATCTTTTTGCATAGTCTGCAATTGGACATTTGGAGATTTCTGTGGCCTGTGGTGGAAAACGAAATATCTTCACATAAAACCTAGAAAGAAGCATTCTCAGAAACCACTTTGTGATGTGTGAATTCAAGTCACAGGATTGAACATTCCTTTCATTACAGCGGTTCGGAAATACACTTTTTCTAGAATCTCCATGTGGATATTTGGAACACTTACGGCAATTTGATGGAAACGAGACATCCTCACACAAAAAGGAGATAGAAGCATTCTCACAAACTCCTTTGTCATGTGTGATCTCAACTCACAGATGTGAACCTTCCTTTTGATAGAGCAGTTTCGAAACAATCTTTTTCTAGAATCTGCAAGTGGATATTTGGAGCGATGAGAGGCCTGTGGTTTAAAGGAAATATCTTCACATAACAAGTAGACAAAAGCATTCTCTGAAACGTCTTTGTGGTGTGTGCATTCACCTCACAGAGTTGAGCATTGCTTTTGACAGAGAAGTTTGGAAGCACTCTTTTTATAGTGTCTGCAAGTGGATATTTGGACCCCTTATTGGAATGCGTTGGAAATGGAACACCATCACACGAAAACGAGACAGAAGCATTCTCACAAATTTCTGCGTGATGTGAGCATTCAGCTCACAGAGCTGAACCTTTCTTTTCATAGAGCAGTTTTGAAGCACTCTTTTTCCAGATTCTGCAAGTGGACATTTGGAGCGCCTTGAGGCCTGCGGTGGAAAGGAAATATCTTCACATAAAAACTAGAGAGAAGCATTCTCTGAAACTTCTTTCTGGTGCGTGAATTAAATTCAGAGAGTTGAACATTCCTTTTGACAGAGAAGTTTTGAAACACTTTTTTTGTAGAATCTGCACGTGGAAATTTGGACCGCTGATGGGAATTCGTTGGAAACGGGACACCTTCACACAAAAACTAGACCAAAGCATTCCCACAAACGTATCTGCGATGTGTGCACTCAGCTCAGAAAGTTTAGCATTTCTTTTCATGGATTAGTTTTGAAATACTCATTTTGCAGTATATGCAAGTGGTCATTCGGAAAGCTATGAGGCCTATGGTCGAAAAGGTAACACCTTCACCTATAACCTAGAAAGAAGCGTTCCGTGAAACTACTTTGTGTTGTTTGCATTCAACTCACAGAGTGGAACATTCCTTTTGTTAGAGCAGCCATGAAACAATCTTTTTGCATAGTCTGCAATTGGACATTTGGAGAGTTCGGAGGCCTGTGGTGGAAAACGAAATATCTTCACATAAAACCTAGAAAGAAGCATTCTCAGAAACCACTTTGTGATGTGTGCATTCAAGTCTCAGGATTGAACATTCCTTTCATTACAGCGGTTCGGAAATACACTTTTTCTAGAATCTCCATGTGGATATTTGGAACACTTACAGCAATTTGATGGAAACGAGACATCCTCACACAAAAAGGAGACAGAAGCATTCTCACAAACTCCTTTGTGATGTGTGATCTCAACTCACAGATGTGAACCTTCCTTTTGATAGAGCAGTTTTGAAACAATCTTTTTCTAGAATCTGCAAGGGGATATTTGGAGCGATGAGAGGCCTGTGGTTTAAAGGAAATATCTTCACATAACAAGTAGACAAAAGCATTCTCTGAAACGTCTTTGTGGTGTGTGCATTCACCTCACAGAGTTGAGCATTGCTTTTGACAGAGAAGTTTGGAAGCACTCTTTTTATAGTGTCTGCAAGTGGATATTTGGACCCCTTATTGGAATGTGTTGGAAATGGGACACCATCACACGAAAACGAGACAGAAGCATTCTCACAAACTTCTGCGTGATGTGAGCATTCAGCTCACAGAGCTGAACCTTTCTTTTGATGGAGCAGTTTTGAAGCACTCTTTTTCCAGATTCTGCAAGTGGACATTTGGAGCGCCTTGAGGCCTGCGGTGGAAAGGAAATATCTTCACATAAAAACTAGACAGAAGCATTCTCTGAAACTTCATTCTGGTGCGTGAATTAAATTCAGAGAGTTGAACATTCCTTTTGACAGAGAAGTTTTGAAACACTTTTTTTGTAGAATCTGCACGTGGAAATTTGGACCACTTCTAGGAATTCGTTGGAAACGGGACACCTTCACACAAAAACAAGACAGAAGCATTCTGACAGACTTCGGTGTGATATGTGCATTCAACTCATAGAGTTTAATCTTTCCTTTCATGTGGCAGTTTCGAAACACTCTTTTTGTGGAATCTGCAAGTGGCTATTTGGACCGATTATAGGAATTCATTGGGAACGGGGCACCCTCACACAAATAGTAGTGAGAAGCACTTTCACAAACTTCTGTGTGATGTGTGCATTCAACTCAAAGGGCTGAGCTCTTCTTTTGATAGAGCAGTTTTAAAACACTCTTTTTCTTTAATCTGCAAGTGGACATTTGGAGCGCTTTGAGGACTGTGGGCGCAAGGAAATATCTTCACATAACAAGTAGACAGAAGCATTCTCTGAAACTTCTTTGTGGTGTGTGCATTCAACTCACAGAGCTTGAACATTCCTTTTGACAGAGAAGTTTGGAAACACTCTTTTTATAGAATAGGCAAGTGGATATTTGGACCTCTTTTAGGAATTCGTTGGAAACGGGACACCCTCACACAAAAACTAGACAGAAGCATTCTCACAAACTTCTGTGTGACGTGAGCATTCAGCTCGCAGAGCTGAACCTCTCTTTGATAGGGCAGTTTTGAAACACTCTTTTTCTAGAATCTGCAAGTGGACATTTGGAGCGCTTTTAGGCCTGTGGTGGAAAGGAAATATCTTCACTCACAAACTAGACAGATGCATTCTCTGAAACTGCCTTGTGGTGCGTGCATTCAACTCACAGAGTTGAACATTCCTTTCTAATGAGAAGTTTTGAAACACTCTTTTTGTAGAAACTGTAAGTGAAACCTTGGACCGCTGAAGGGAATTCGTTGGAAACGGGACACCTTCACACAAGAACTAGACCAAAGCATTCCCACAAACTTATCTGCGATGTGTGCACTCAGCTCACAAAGTTTAACATTTCTTTTCATGGATTAGTTTTGAAACACTCATTTTGCAGTATATGCAAGTGGTCATTCGGAAAGCTATGAGGCCTATGGTCGAAAAGGTAACACCTTCACCTATAACATAGAAAGAAGCGTTCTGAGAAACTACTTTGTGTTGTTTGCATTCAACTCACAGAGTGGAACATTCCTTTTCTTAGAGCAGCCATGAAACAATCTTTTTGCATAGTCTGCAATTGGACATTTGGAGAGCTCTGAGGCCTGTGGTGGAAAACGAAATATCTTCACATAAAACCTAGAAAGAAGCATTCTCAGAAACCACTTTGTGATGTGTGCATTCAAGTCACAGGATTGAACATTCCTTTCGTTACAGCGGTTCTGAAACACACTTTTTCTAGAATCTCCATGTGGATATTTGGAACACTTACGGCAATTTGATGGAAACGAGACATCCTCACACAAAAAGAAGACAGAAGCATTCTCACAAACTCCTTTGTGATGTGTGATCTCAACTCACAGATGTGAACCTTCCTTTTGATAGAGCAGTTTCGAAACAATCTTTTTCTAGAATCTGCAAGTGGATATTTGGAGCGATGAGAGGCCTGTGGTTTAAAGGAAATATCTTCACATAACAAGTAGACAAAAGCATTCTCTGAAACGTCTTTGTGGTGTTTGCATTCACCTCACAGAGTTGAGCATTGCTTTTGACAGAGAAGTTTGGAAGCACTCTTTTCATAGTGTCTGCAAGTGGATATTTGGACCCCTTATTGGAATGCGTTGGAAATGGGACACCATCACACGAAAACGAGACAGAAGCATTCTCACAAACTTCTGCGTGATGTGAGCATTCAGCTCACAGAGCTGAACCTTTCTTTTGATAGAGCAGTTTTGAAGCACTCTTTTTCCAGATTCTGCAAGTGGACATTTGGAGCGCCTTGAGGCCTGCGGTGGAAAGGAAATATCTTCACATAAAAACTAGACAGAAGCATTCTCTGAAACTTCATTCTGGTGCGTGAATTAAATTCAGAGAGTTGAACATTCCTTTTGACAGAGAAGTTTTGAAACACTTTTTTTGTAGAATCTGCACGTGGAAATTTGGACCACTTCTAGGAATTCGTTGGAAACGGGACACCTTCACACAAAAACAAGACAGAAGCATTCTGACAGACTTCAGTGTGATATGTGCATTCAACTCACAGAGTTTAATCTTTCATTTCATGTGGCAGTTTCGAAACACTCTTTTTGTGGAATCTGCAAGTGGCTATTTGGACCTATTATAGGAATTCATTGGGAACGGGGCACCCTCACACAAATAGTAGTGAGAAGCACTTTCACAAACTTCTGTGTGATGTGTGCATTCAACTCAAAGGGCTGAGCTCTTCTTTTGATAGAGCAGTTTTAAAACACTCTTTTTCTGGAATCTGCAAGTGGACATTTGGAGCGCTTTGAGGACTGTGGGGGCAAGGAAATATCTTCACATAACAAGTAGAGAGAAGCATTCTCTGAAACGCCTTTTTGGTGTGTGCATTCACCTCACAGAGTTGAGCATTGCTTTTGACAGAGAAGTTTGGAAGCACTCTTTTTATAGAATAGGCAAGTGGATATTTGGACCTCTTTTAGGAATTCGTTGGAAACGGGACACCCTCACACAAAAACTAGACAGAAGCATTCTCACAAACTTCTGTGTGACGTGAGCATTCAGCTCGCAGAGCTGAACCTCTCTTTGATAGGGCAGTTTTGAAACACTCTTTTTCTAGAATCTGCAAGTGGACATTTGGAGCGCTTTTAGGCCTGTGGTGGAAAGGAAATATCTTCACTCACAAACTAGACAGATGCATTCTCTGAAACTGCCTTGTGGTGCGTGCATTCAACTCACCAAGTTGAATATTCCTTTCGAATGAGAAGTTTTGAAACACTCTTTTTGTAGAAACTGCAAGAGAAACCTTGGACCGCTGATGGGAATTCGTTGGAAACGGGACACCTTCACACAAAAACTAGACCAAACATTCCCACAAACTTATCTGCGATGTGTGCACTCAGCTCACAAAATTTAACATTTCTTTTCATGGATTAGTTGTGAAACACTCATTTTGCAGTATATGCAAGTGGTCATTCGGAAAGCTATGAGGCCTATGGTCGAAAAGGTAACACCTTCACCTATAACCTAGAAAGAAGCATTCTGTGAAACTACTTTGTGTTGTTTGCATTCAACTCACAGAGTGGAACATTCCTTTTGTTAGAGCAGCCATGAAACAATCTTTTTGCATACTCTGCAATTGGACATTGGGAGAGTTCTGAGGCCTGTGGTGGAAAACGAAATATCTTCACATAAAACCTAGAAAGAAGCATTCTCAGAAACCACTTTGTGATGTGTGCATTCAACTCACAGGATTGAATATTCCTTTCATTACAGCGGTTCGGAAACACACTTTTTCTAGAATCTCCATGTGGATATTTGGAACACTTACGGCAATTTGATGGAAACGAGACATCCTCACACAAAAAGGAGACAGAAGCATTCTCACAAACTCCTTTGTGATGTGTGATCTCAACTCACAGATGTGAACCTTCCTTTTGATAGAGCAGTTTTGAAACAATCTTTTTCTAGAATCTGCAAGGGGATATTTGGAGCGATGAGAGGCCTGTGGTTTAAAGGAAATATCTTCACACAACAAGTAGACAAAAGCATTCTCTGAAACGTCTTTGTGGTGTGTGCATTCACCTCACAGAGTTGAGCATTGCTTTTGACAGAGAAGTTTGGAAGCACTCTTTTTATAGTGTCTGCAAGTGGATATTTGGACCCCTTATTGGAATGCGTTGGAAATGGGACACCATCACACGAAAACGAGACAGAAGCATTCTCACAAACTTCTGCGTGATGTGAGAATTCAGCTCACAGAGCTGAACGTTTCTTTTGATAGAGCAGTTTTGAAGCACTCTTTTTCCAGATTCTGCAAGTGGACATTTGGAGCGCCTTGAGGCCTGCGGTGGAAAGGAAATATCTTCACATAAAAACTAGACAGAAGCATTCTCTGAAACTTCTTTCTGGTGCGTGAATTAAATTCAGAGAGTTAAACATTCCTTTTGACAGAGAAGTTTTGAAACACTTTTTTTTGTAGAATCTGCACGTGGAAATTTGGACCACTTCTAGGAATTCGTTGGAAACGGGACACCTTCACACAAAAACAAGACAGAAGCATTCTGACAGACTTCGGTGTGATATGTGCATTCAACTCATAGAGTTTAATCTTTCCTTTCATGTGGCAGTTCTGAAACACTCTTTTTGTGGAATCTGCAAGTGGCTATTTGGACCGATCATAGGAATTCATTGGGAACGGGACACCCTCACACCAAAAGTATTGAGAAGCACTTTCACAAACCTCTGTGTGATGTGTTCATTCAACACAAAGGGCTGAGCTCTTCTTTTGATAGAGCAGTTTTAAAACGCTCTTTTTCTGGAATCTGCAAGTGGACATTTGGAGCGCTTTGAGGACTGTGGGGGCAAGGAAATATTTTCACATAGCAAGTAGACAGAAGCATTCTCTGAAACTTCTTTGTGGTGTGTGCATTCAACTCACAGAGTTTGAACATTCCTTTTGACAGAGAAGTTTGGAAACACTCTTTTTATAGAATAGGCAAGTGAATATTTGGACCACTTTTAGGAATTCAATGGAAACGGCACACTCTCACACAAAAACTAGACAGAAGCATTCTCACAAACTTCTGTGTGACGTGAGCATTCAGCTCACAGAGCTGAACCTCTCTTTGAAAGGGCAGTTTTGAAACACTCTTTTTCTAGAATCTGCAAGTGGACATTTGGAGCGCTTTTACGCCTGTGGTGGAAAGGAAATATCTTCACTCACAAACTAGACAGATGCATTCTCTGAAACTGCCTTGTGGTGCGTGCATTCAACTCACAGAGTTGAACATTCCTTTCGAATGAGAAGTTTTGAAACACTCTTTTTGTAGAAACTGCAAGTGAAACCTTGGACCGCTGATGGAATTCGTTGGAAACGGGACACCTTCACACAAAAACTAGACCAAAGCATTCCCACAAACTTATCTGCGATGTGTGCACTCAGCTCTCAAAGTTTAACATTTCTTTTCATGGATTAGTTTTGAAATTCTCATTTTGCAGTATATGCAAGTGGTCATTCGGAAAGCTATGAGGCATATAGTCGAAAAGGTAACACCTTCATCTATAACCTAGAAAGAAGCGTTCTGTGAAACTACTTTGTGTTGTTTGCATTCAACTCACAGAGTGGAACATTCCTTTTGTTAGAGCAGCCATGAAACAATCTTTTTGCATAGTCTGCAATTGGACATTTGGAGATTTCTGTGGCCTGTGGTGGAAAACGAAATATCTTCACATAAAACCTAGAAAGAAGCATTCTCAGAAACCACTTTGTGATGTGTGAATTCAAGTCACAGGATTGAACATTCCTTTCATTACAGCGGTTCGGAAATACACTTTTTCTAGAATCTCCATGTGGATATTTGGAACACTTACGGCAATTTGATGGAAACGAGACATCCTCACACAAAAAGGAGACAGAAGCATTCTCACAAACTCCTTTGTCATGTGTGATCTCAACTCACAGATGTGAACCTTCCTTTTGATAGAGCAGTTTCGAAACAATCTTTTTCTAGAATCTGCAAGTGGATATTTGGAGCGATGAGAGGCCTGTGGTTTAAAGGAAATATCTTCACATAACAAGTAGACAAAAGCATTCTCTGAAACGTCTTTGTGGTGTGTGCATTCACCTCACAGAGTTGAGCATTGCTTTTGACAGAGAAGTTTGGAAGCACTCTTTTTATAGTGTCTGCAAGTGGATATTTGGACCCCTTATTGGAATGCGTTGGAAATGGGACACCATCACACGAAAACGAGACAGAAGCATTCTCACAAATTTCTGCGTGATATGAGCATTCAGCTCACAGAGCTGAACCTTCTTTTGATGGAGCAGTTTTGAAGCACTCTTTTTCCAGATTCTGCAATTGGACATTTGGAGCGCCTTGAGGCCTGCGGTGGAAAGGAAATATCTTCACATAAAAACTAGACAGAAGCATTCTCTGAAACTTCATTCTGGTGCGTGAATTAAATTCAGATAGTTGAACATTCCTTTTGACAGAGAAGTTTTGAAACACTTTTTTTGTAGAATCTGCACGTGGAAATTTGGACCACTTCTAGGAATTCGTTGGAAACGGGACACCTTCACACAAAAACAAGACAGAAGCATTCTGACAGACTTCGGTGTGATATGTGCATTCAACTCACAGAGTTTAATCTTTCATTTCATGTGGCAGTTTCGAAACACTCTTTTTGTGGAATCTGCAAGTGGCTATTTGGACCGATTACAGGAATTCATTGGGAACGGGACACCCTCACACAAAAAGTATTGAGAAGCATTTTCACAAACTTCTGTGTGATGTGTGCATTCAACTGAAAGGGCTGAGCTCTTCTTTTGATAGAGCAGTTTTAAAACACTCTTTTTCTGGAATCTGCAAGTGGACATTTGGAGTGCTTTGAGGACTGTGGGGGCAAGGAAATATCTTCACATAACAAGTAGACAGAAGCATTCTCTGAAACTTCTTTGTGGTGTGTGCATTCAACTCACAGAGTTTGAACATTCCTTTTGACAGAGAAGCTTGGAAACACACTTTTTATAGAAGAGGCAAGTGGATATTTGGACCTCTTTTAGGAATTCGTTGGAAACGGGACACCCTCACACAAAAACTAGACAGAAGCATTCTCACAAACTTCTGTGTGACGTGAGCATTCAGCTCGCAGAGCTGAACCTCTCTTTGATAGGGCAGTTTTGAAACACTCTTTTTCTAGAATCTGCAAGTGGACATTTGGAGCTCTTTTACGCCTGTGGTGGAAAGGAAATATCTTCACTCACAAACTAGACAGATGCATTCTCTGAAACTGCCTTGTGGTGCGTGCATTCAACTCACAGAGTTGAACATTCCTTTCGAATGAGAAGTTTTGAAACACTCTTTTTGTAGAAACTGCAAGTGAAACCTTGGACCGCTGATGGGAATTCGTTGGAAACGGGACACCTTCACACAAAAACTAGACCAAAGCATTCCCACAAACTTATCTGCGATGTGTGCACTCAGCTCACAAAGTTTAACATTTCTTTTCATGGATTAGTTTTGAAACACTCATTTTGCAGTATATGCAAGTGGTCATTCGGAAAGCTATGAGGCCTACGGTCGAAAAGGTAACACCTTCACCTATAACCTAGAAAGAAGCGTTCTGAGAAACTAATTTGTGTTGTTTGCATTCAACTCACAGAGTGGAACATTCCTTTTGTTAGAGCAGCCATGAAACAATCTTTTTGCATAGTCTGCAATTGGACATTTGGAGAGCTCGGAGGCCTGTGGTGGAAAACGAAATATCTTCACATAAAACCTAGAAAGAAGCATTCTCAGAAACCACTTTGTGATGTGTGCATTCAACTCACAGGATTGAATATTCCTTTCATTACAGCGGTTCTGAAACACACTTTTTCTAGAATCTCCATGTGGATATTTGGAACACTTACGGCAATTTGATGGAAACGAGACATCCTCACACAAAAAGAAGACAGAAGCATTCTCACAAACTCCTTTGTGATGTGTGATCTCAACTCACAGATGTGAACCTTCCTTTTGATAGAGCAGTTATGAAACAATCTTTTTCTAGGATCTGCAAGTGGATATTTGGAGCGATGAGAGGCATGTGGTTTAAAGGAAATATCTTCACATAACAAGTAGACAAAAGCATTCTCTGAAACGTCTTTGTGGTGTGTGCATTCACCTCACAGAGTTGAGCATTGCTTTTGACAGAGAAGTTTGGAAGCACTCTTTTTATAGTGTCTGCAAGTGGATATTTGGACCCCTTTTTGGAATGCGTTGGAAATGGGACACCATCACACGAAAACGAGACAGAAGCACTCTCAGAAACTTCTGCGTGATGTGAGCATTCAGCTCACAGAGCTGAACCTTTCTTTTCATAGAGCAGTTTTGAAGCACTCTTTTTCCAGATTCTGCAAGTGGACATTTGGAGCGCCTTGAGGCCTGCGGTGGAAAGGAAATATCTTCACATAAAAACTAGAGAGAAGCATTCTCTGAAACTTCTTTCTGGTGCGTGAATTAAATTCAGAGAGTTGAACATTCCTTTTGACAGAGAAGTTTTGAAACACTTTTTTTGTAGAATCTGCACGTGGAAATTTGGACCACTTCTAGGAATTCGTTGGAAACGGGACACCTTCACACAAAAACTAGACCAAAGCATTCCCACAAACGTATCTGCGATGTGTGCACTCAGCTCACAAAGTTTAACATTTCTTTTCATGGATTAGTTTTGAAACACTCATTTTGCAGTATATGCAAGTGGTCATTCGGAAAGCTATGAGGCCTATGGTCGAAAAGGTAACACCTTCACCTATAACCTAGAAAGAAGCGTTCTGAGAAACTACTTTGTGTTGTTTGCATTCAACTCACAGAGTGGAACATTCCTTTTGTTAGAGCAGCCATGAAACAATCTTTTTGCATAGTCTGCAATTGGACATTTGGAGATTTCTGAGGCCTGTGGTGGAAAACGAAATATCTTCACATAAAACCTAGAAAGAAGCATTCTCAGAAACCACTTTGTGATGTGTGAATTCAAGTCACAGGATTGAACATTCCTTTCATTACAGCGGTTCGGAAATACACTTTTTCTAGAATCTCCATGTGGATATTTGGAACACTTACGGCAATTTGATGGAAACGAGACATCCTCACACAAAAAGGAGACAGAAGCATTCTCACAAACTCCTTTGTCATGTGTGATCTCAACTCACAGATGTGAACCTTCCTTTTGATAGAGCAGTTTCGAAACAATCTTTTTCTAGAATCTGCAAGTGGATATTTGGAGCGATGAGAGGCCTGTGCTTTAAAGGAAATATCTTCACATAACAAGTAGACAAAAGCATTCTCTGAAACGTCTTTGTGGTGTGTGCATTCACCTCACAGAGTTGAGCATTGCTTTTGACAGAGAAGTTTGGAAGCACTCTTTTTATAGTGTCTGCAAGTGGATATTTGGACCCCTTATTGGAATGCGTTGGAAATGGGACACCATCACACGAAAACGAGACAGAAGCATTCTCACAAATTTCTGCGTGATATTAGCATTCAGCTCACAGAGCTGAACCTTCTTTTGATGGAGCAGTTTTGAAGCACTCTTTTTCCAGATTCTGCAAGTGGACATTTGGAGCGCCTTGAGGCCTGCGGTGGAAAGGAAATATCTTCACATAAAAACTAGACAGAAGCATTCTCTGAAACTTCATTCTGGTGCGTGAATTAAATTCAGAGAGTTGAACATTCCTTTTGACAGAGAAGTTTTGAAACACTTTTTTTGTAGAATCTGCACGTGGAAATTTGGACCACTTCTAGGAATTCGTTGGAAACGGGACACCTTCACACAAAAACAAGACAGAAGCATTCTGACAGACTTCGGTGTGATATGTGCATTCAACTCACAGAGTTTAATCTTTCCTTTCATGTGGCAGTTCCGAAACACTCTTTTTGTGGAATCTGCAAGTGGCTATTTGGACCGATCATAGGAATTCATTGGGAACAGGACACCCTCACACCAAAAGTATTGAGAAGCACTTTCACAAACCTCTGTGTGATATGTTCATTCAACACAAAGGGCTGAGCTCTTCTTTTGATAGAGCAGTTTTAAAACGCTCTTTTTCTGGAATCTGCAAGTGGACATTTGGAGCGCTTTGAGGACTGTGGGGGTAAGGAAATATTTTCACATAACAAGTAGACAGAAGCATTCTCTGAAACTTCTTTGTGGTGTGTGCATTCAACTCACAGAGTTTGAACATTCCTTTTGACAGAGAAGTTTGGAAACACTCTTTTTATAGAATAGGCAAGTGGATATTTGGACCAATTTTAGGAATTCAATGGAAACGGCACACCCTCACACAAAAACTAGACAGAAGCATTCTCACAAACTTCTGTGTGACATGAGCATTCAGCTCACAGAGCTGAACCTCTCTTTGAAAGGGCAGTTTTGAAACACTCTTTTTCTAGAATCTGCAAGTGGACATTTGGAGCGCTTTTACGCCTGTGGTGGAAAGGAAATATCTTCACTCACAAACTAGACAGATGCATTCTCTGAAACTGCTTTGTGGTGCGTGCATTCAACTCACAGAGTTGAACATTCCTTTCGAATGAGAAGTTTTGAAACACTCTTTTTGTAGAAACTGCAAGTGAAAACTTGGACAGCTGATGGGAATTCGTTGGAAACGGGACACCTTCACACAAAAACTAGACCAAAGCATTCCCACAAACTTATCTGCGATGTGTGCGCTCAGCTCAGAAAGTTTAACATTTCTTTTCATGGATTAGTTTTGAAATACTCATTTTGCAGTATATGCAAGTGGTCATTCGGAAAGCTATGAGGCCTATGTTCGAAAAGGTAACACCTTCATCTATAACCTAGAAAGAAGCGTTCTGTGAAACTACTTTGTGTTGTTTGCATTCCACTCACAGAGTGGAACATTCCTTTTGTTAGAGCAGCCATGAAACAATCTTTTTGCATAGTCTGCAATTGGACATTTGGAGAGTTCTGAGGCCTGTGGTGGAAAACGAAATATCTTCACATAAAACCTAGAAAGAAGCATTCTCAGAAACCACTTTCTGATGTGTGCATTCAAGTCACAGGATTGAACATTCCTTTCATTACAGCGGTTCGGAAATACACTTTTTCTAGAATCTCCATGTGGATATTTGGAACACTTACAGCAATTTGATGGAAACGAGACATCCTCAAACAAAAAGGAGACAGAAGCATTCTCACAAACTCCTTTGTGATGTGTGATCTCAACTCACAGATGTGAACCTTCCTTTTGATAGAGCAGTTTCGAAACAATCTTTTTCTAGAATCTGCAAGTGGATATTTGGAGCGATGAGAGGCCTGTGGTTTAAAGGAAATATCTTCACATAACAAGTAGACTAAAGCATTCTCTGAAACGTCTTTGTGGTGTGTGCATTCACCTCACAGAGTTGAGCATTGCTTTTGACAGAGAAGTTTGGAAGCACTCTTTTTATAGTGTCTGCAAGTGGATATTTGGACCCCTTATTGGAATGCGTTGGAAATGGGACACCATCACACGAAAACGAGACAGAAGCATTCTCACAAACTTCTGCGTGATGTGAGCATTCAGCTCACAGAGCTGAACCTTTCTTTTGATGGAGCAGTTTTGAAGCACTCTTTTTCCAGATTCTGCAAGTGGACATTTGGAGCGCCTTGAGGCCTGCGGTGGAAAGGAAATATCTTCACATAAAAACTAGACAGAAGCATTCTCTGAAACTTCATTCTGGTGCGTGAATTAAATTCAGAGAGTTGAACATTCCTTTTGACAGAGAAGTTTTGAAACACTTTTTTTGTAGAATCTGCACGTGGAAATTTGGACCACTTCTAGGAATTCGTTGGAAACGGGACACCTTCACACAAAAACAAGACAGAAGCATTCTGACAGACTTCGGTGTGATATGTGCATTCAACTCACAGAGTTTAATCTTTCATTTCATGTGGCAGTTTCGAAACACTCTTTTTGTGGAATCTGCAAGTGGCTATTTGGACCGATTACAGGAATTCATTGGGAACGGGACACCCTCACACAAAAAGTATTGAGAAGCATTTTCACAAACTTCTGTGTGATGTGTGCATTCAACTGAAAGGGCTGAGCTCTTCTTTTGATAGAGCAGTTTTAAAACACTCTTTTTCTGGAATCTGCAAGTGGACATTTGGAGCGCTTTGAGGACTGTGGGGGCAAGGAAATATCTTCACATAACAAGTAGACAGAAGCATTCTCTGAAACTTCTTTGTGGTGTGTGCATTCAACTCACAGAGTTTGAACATTCCTTTTGACAGAGAAGCTTGGAAACACTCTTTTTATAGAATAGGCAAGTGGATATTTGGACCTCTTTTAGGAATTCGTTGGAAACGGGACACCCTCACACAAAAACTAGACAGAAGCATTCTCACAAACTTCTGTGTGACGTGAGCATTCAGCTCGCAGAGCTGAACCTCTCTTTGATAGGGCAGTTTTGAAACACTCTTTTTCTAGAATCTGCAAGTGGACATTTGGAGCGCTTTTAGGCCTGTGGTGGAAAGGAAATATCTTCACTCACAAACTAGACAGATGCATTCTCTGAAACTGCCTTGTGGTGCGTGCATTCAACTCACAGAGTTGAACATTCCTTTCGAATGAGAAGTTTTGAAACACTCTTTTTGTAGAAACTGCAAGTGAAACCATGGACCGCTGATGGGAATTCGTTGGAAACGGGACACCTTCACACAAAAACTAGACCAAAGCATTCCCACAAACGTATCTGCGATGTGTGCACTCAGCTCACAAAGTTTAACATTTCTTTTCATGGATTAGTTTTGAAACACTCATTTTGCAGTATATGCAAGTGGTCATTCGGAAAGCTATGAGGCCTATGGTCGAAAAGGTAACACCTTCACCTATAACCTAGAAAGAAGCGTTCTGAGAAACTAATTTGTGTTGTTTGCATTCAACTCACAGAGTGGAACATTCCTTTTCTTAGAGCAGCCATGAAACAATCTTTTTGCATAGTCTGCAATTGGACATTTGGAGAGCTCTGAGGCCTGTGGTGGAAAACGAAATATCTTCACATAAAACCTAGAAAGAAGCATTCTCAGAAACCACTTTGTGATGTGTGCATTCAACTCACAGGATTGAATATTCCTTTCATTACAGCGGTTCTGAAACACACTTTTTCTAGAATCTCCATGTGGATATTTGGAACACTTACGGCAATTTGATGGAAACGAGACATCCTCACACAAAAAGGAGACAGAAGCATTCTCACAAACTCCTTTGTGATGTGTGTTCTCAACTCACAGATGTGAACCTTCCTTTTGATAGAGCAGTTTCGAAACAATCTTTTTCTAGAATCTGCAAGTGGATATTTGGAGCGATGAGAGGCCTGTGGTTTAAAGGAAATATCTTCACATAACAAGTAGACAAAAGCATTCTCTGAAACGTCTTTGTGGTGTGTGCATTCACCTCACAGAGTTGAGCATTGCTTTTGACAGAGATGTTTGGAAGCACTCTCATTATACTGTCTGAAAGTGGATATTTGGACCCCTTATTGGAATGCGTTGGAAATGGGACACCATCACACGAAAACGAGACAGAAGCATTCTCACAAACTTCTGCGTGATGTGAGCATTCACCTCACAGAGCTGAACCTTTCTTTTGATAGAGCAGTTTTGAAGCACTCTTTTTCCAGATTCTGCAAGTGGACATTTGGAGCGCCTTGAGGCCTGCGGTGGAAAGGAAATATCTTCACATAAAAACTAGACAGAAGCATTCTCTGAAACTTCTTTCTGGTGCGTGAATTAAATTCAGAGAGTTGAACATTCCTTTTGACAGAGAAGTTTTGAAACACTTTTTTTGTAGAATCTGCACGTGGAAATTTGGACCACTTCTAGGAATTCGTTGGAAACGGGACACCTTCACACAAAAACAAGACAGAAGCATTCTGACAGACTTCGGTGTGATATGTGCATTCAACTCACAGAGTTTAATCTTTCATTTCATGTGGCAGTTTCGAAACACTCTTTTTGTGGAATCTGCAAGTGGCTATTTGGACCGATTATAGGAATTCATTGGGAACGGGGCACCTTCACACAAAAAAGTAGTGAGAAGCACTTTCACAAACTTCTGTGTGATGTGTGCATTCAACTCAAAGGGCTGAGCTCTTCTTTCGATAGAGCAGTTTTAAAACACTCTTTTTCTGGAATCTGCAAGTGGACATTTGGAGCGCTTTGAGGACTGCGGGGGCAAGGAAATATCTTCACATAACAAGTAGACAGAAGCATTCTCTGAAACTTCTTTGTGGTGTGTGCATTCAACTCACAGAGTTTGAACATTCCTTTTGACAGAGAAGTTTGGAAACACTCTTTTTATAGAATAGGCAAGTGGATATTTGGACCAATTTTAGGAATTCAATGGAAACGGCACACCCTCACACAAAAACTAGACAGAAGCATTCTCACAAACTTCTGTGTGACGTGAGCATTCAGCTCACAGAGCTGAACCTCTCTTTGAAAGGGCAGTTTTGAAACACTCTTTTTCTAGAATCTGCAAGTGGACATTTGGAGCGCTTTTAGGCCTGTGGTGGAAAGGAAATATCTTCACTCACAAACTAGACAGATGCATTCTCTGAAACTGCCTTGAGGTGCGTGCATTCAACTCACAGAGTTGAACATTCCTTTCGAATGAGAAGTTTTGAAACACTCTTTTTGTAGAAACTGCAAGTGAAACCTTGGACCGCTGATGGGAATTCATTGGAAACGGGACACCTTCACACAAAAACTAGACCAAAGCATTCCCACAAACTTATCTGCGATGTGTGCACTCAGCTCAGAAAGTTTAACATTTCTTTTCATGGATTAGTTTTGAAATACTCATTTTGCAGTATATGCAAGTGGTCATTCGGAAAGCTATGAGGCCTATGGTCGAAAAGGTAACACCTTCATCTATAACCTAGAAAGAAGCGTTCTGTGAAACTACTTTGTGTTGTTTGCATTCAACTCACAGAGTGGAACATTCCTTTTGTTAGAGCAGCCATGAAACAATCTTTTTGCATAGTCTGCAATTGGACATTTGGAGAGTTCTGAGGCCTGTGGTGGAAAACGAAATATCTTCACATAAAACCTAGAAAGAAGCATTCTCAGAAACCACTTTGTGATGTGTGCATTCAAGTCTCAGGATTGAACATTCCTTTCATTACAGCGGTTCGGAAATACACTTTTTCTAGAATCTCCATGTGCATATTTGGAACACTTACAGCAATTTGATGGAAACGAGACATCCTCACACAAAAAGGAGACAGAAGCATTCTCACAAACTCCTTTGTGATGTGTGATCTCAACTCACAGATGTGAACCTTCCTTTTGATAGAGCAGTTTCGAAACAATCTTTTTCTAGAATCTGCAAGGGGATATTTGGAGCGATGAGAGGCCTGTGGTTTAAAGGAAATATCTTCACATAACAAGTAGACAAAAGCATTCTCTGAAACGACTTTGTGGTGTTTGCATTCACCTCACAGAGTTGAGCATTGCTTTTGACAGAGAAGTTTGGAAGCACTCTTTTTATAGTGTCTGCAAGTGGATATTTGGACCCCTTATTGGAATGCGTTGGAAATGGGACACCATCACACGAAAACGAGACAGAAGCATTCTCACAAACTTCTGCGTGATGTGAGCATTCAGCTCACAGAGCTGAACCTTTCTTTTGATGGAGCAGTTTTGAAGCACTCTTTTTCCAGATTCTGCAAGTGGACATTTGGAGCGCCTTGAGGCCTGCGGTGGAAAGGAAATATCTTCACATAAAAACTAGACAGAAGCATTCTCTGAAACTTCATTCTGGTGCGTGAATTAAATTCAGAGAGTTGAACATTCCTTTTGACAGAGAAGTTTTGAAACACTTTTTTTGTAGAATCTGCACGTGGAAATTTGGACCACTTCTAGGAATTCGTTGGAAACGGGACACCTTCACACAAAAACAAGACAGAAGCATTCTGACAGACTTCGGTGTGATATGTGCATTCAACTCATAGAGTTTAATCTTTCCTTTCATGTGGCAGTTTCGAAACACTCTTTTTGTGGAATCTGCAAGTGGCTATTTGGACCGATTATAGGAATTCATTGGGAACGGGGCACCCTCACACAAATAGTAGTGAGAAGCACTTTCACAAACTTCTGTGTGATGTGTGCATTCAACTCAAAGGGCTGAGCTCTTCTTTTGATAGAGCAGTTTTAAAACACTCTTTTTCTTTAATCTGCAAGTGGACATTTGGAGCGCTTTGAGGACTGTTGGCGCAAGGAAATATCTTCACATAACAAGTAGACAGAAGCATTCTCTGAAACTTCTTTGTGGTGTGTGCATTCAACTCACAGAGCTTGAACATTCCTTTTGACAGAGAAGTTTGGAAACACTCTTTTTACAGAATAGGGAAGTGGATATTTGGACCTCTTTTAGGAATTCGTTGGAAACGGGACACCCTCACACAAAAACTAGACAGAAGCATTCTCACAAACTTCTGTGTGACGTGAGCATTCAGCTCACAGAGCTGAACCTCTCTTTGATAGGGCAGTTTTGAAACACTCTTTTTCTAGAATCTGCAAGTGGGCATTTGGAGCGCTTTTAGGCCTGTGGTGGAAAGGAAATATCTTCACTCACAAACTAGACAGATGCATTCTCTGAAACTGCCTCGTGGTGCGTGCATTCAACTCACAGAGTTGAACATTCCTTTCGAATGAGAAGTTTTGAAACACTCTTTTTGTAGAAACTGTAAGTGAAACCTTGGACCACTGAAGGGAATTCGTTGGAAACGGGACACCTTCACACAAAAACTAGACCAAAGCATTCCCACAAACGTATCTGCAATGTGTGCACTCAGCTCACAAAGTTTAACATTTCTTTTCATGGATTAGTTTTGAAACACTCATTTTGCAGTATATGCAAGTGGTCATTCGGAAAGCTATGAGGCCTACGTTCGAAAAGGTAACACCTTCACCTATAACCTAGAAAGAAGCGTTCTGAGAAACTAATTTGTGTTGTTTGCATTCAACTCACAGAGTGGAACATTCCGTTTGTTAGAGCAGCCATGAAACAATCTTTTTGCATAGTCTGCAATTGGACATTTGGAGAGCTCGGAGGCCTGTGGTGGAAAACGAAATATCTTCACATAAAACCTAGAAAGAAGCATTCTCAGAAACCACTTTGTGATGTGTGCATTCAACTCACAGGATTGAATATTCCTTTCATTACAGCGGTTCTGAAACACACTTTTTCTAGAATCTCCATGTGGATATTTGGAACACTTACGGCAATTTGATGGAAACGAGACATCCTCACACAAAAAGAAGACAGAAGCATTCTCACAAACTCCTTTGTGATGTGTGATCTCAACTCACAGATGTGAACCTTCCTTTTGATAGAGCAGTTATGAAACAATCTTTTTCTAGGATCTGCAAGTGGATATTTGGAGCGATGAGAGGCATGTGGTTTAAAGGAAATATCTTCACATAACAACTAGACAAAAGCATTCTCTGAAACGACTTTGTGGTGTGTGCATTCACCTCACAGAGTTGAGCATTGCTTTTGACAGAGAAGTTTGGAAGCACTCTTTTTATAGTGTCTGCAAGTGGATATTTGGACCCCTTATTGGAATGCGTTGGAAATGGGACACCATCACACGAAAACGAGACAGAAGCACTCTCAGAAACTTCTGCGTGATGTGAGCATTCAGCTCACAGAGCTGAACCTTTCTTTTGATAGAGCAGTTTTGAAGCACTCTTTTTCCAGATTCTGCAAGTGGACATTTGGAGCGCCTTGAGGCCTGCGGTGGAAAGGAAATATCTTCACATAAAAACTAGACAGAAGCATTCTCTGAAACTTCTTTCTGGTGCGTGAATTAAATTCAGAGAGTTGAACATTCCTTTTGACAGAGAAGTTTTGAAACACTTTTTTTGTAGAATCTGCACATGGAAATTTGGACCACTTCTAGGAATTCGTTGGAAACGGGACACCTTCACACAAAAACAAGACAGAAGCATTCTGACAGACTTCGGTGTGATATGTGCATTCAACTCACAGAGTTTAATCTTTCATTTCATGTGGCAGTTTCCAAACACTCTTTTTGTGGAATCTGCAAGTGGCTATTTGGACCGATTATAGGAATTCATTGGGAACGGGGCACCTTCACACAAAAAGTAGTGAGAAGCACTTTCACAAACTTCTGTGTGATGTGTGCATTCAACTCAAAGGGCTGAGCTCTTCTTTCAATAGAGCAGTTTTAAAACACTCTTTTTCTGGAATCTGCAAGTGGACATTTGGAGCGCTTTGAGGACTGCAGGGGCAAGGAAATATCTTCACATAACAAGTAGACAGAAGCATTCTCTGAACCTTCTTTGTGGTGTGTGCATTCAACTCACAGAGTTTGAACATTCCTTTTGACAGAGAAGTTTGGAAACACTCTTTTTATAGAATAGGCAAGTGGATATTTGGACCAATTTTAGGAATTCAATGGAAACGGCACACCCTCACACAAAAACTAGACAGAAGCATTCTCACAAACTTCTGTGTGACGTGAGCATTCAGCTCACAGAGCTGAACCTCTCTTTGAAAGGGCAGTTTTGAAACACTCTTTTTCTAGAATCTGCAAGTGGACATTTGGAGCGCTTTTAGGCCTGTGGTGGAAAGGAAATATCTTCACTCACAAACTAGACAGATGCATTCTCTGAAACTGCCTTGAGGTGCGTGCATTCAACTCACAGAGTTGAACATTCCTTTCGAATGAGAAGTTTTGAAACACTCTTTTTGTAGAAACTGCAAGTGAAACCTTGGACTGCTGATGGGAATTCGTTGGAAACGGGATACCTTCACACAAAAACTAGACCAAAGCATTCCCACAAACTTATCTGCGATGTGTGCACTCAGCTCAGAAAGTTTAACATTTCTTTTCATGGATTAGTTTTGAAATACTCATTTTGCAGTATATGCAAGTGGTCATTCGGAAAGCTATGAGGCCTATGGTCGAAAAGGTAACACCTTCATCTATAACCTAGAAAGAAGCGTTCTGTGAAACTACTTTGTGTTGTTTGCATTCAACTCACAGAGTGGAACATTCCTTTTGTTAGAGCAGCCATGAAACAATCTTTTTGCATAGTCTGCAATTGGACATTTGGAGAGTTCTGAGGCCTGTGGTGGAAAACGAAATATCTTCACATAAAACCTAGAAAGAAGCATTCTCAGAAACCACTTTGTGATGTGTGCATTCAAGTCTCAGGATTGAACATTCCTTTCATTACAGCGGTTCGGAAATACACTTTTTCTAGAATCTCCATGTGGATATTTGGAACACTTACAGCAATTTGATGGAAACGAGACATCCTCACACAAAAAGGAGACAGAAGCATTCTCACAAACTCCTTTGTGATGTGTGATCTCAACTCACAGATGTGAACCTTCCTTTTGATAGAGCAGTTTCGAAACAATCTTTTTCTAGAATCTGCAAGGGGATATTTGGAGCGATGAGAGGCCTGTGGTTTAAAGGAAATATCTTCACATAACAAGTAGACAAAAGCATTCTCTGAAACGACTTTGTGGTGTTTGCATTCACCTCACAGAGTTGAGCATTGCTTTTGACAGAGAAGTTTGGAAGCACTCTTTTTATAGTGTCTGCAAGTGGATATTTGGACCCCTTATTGGAATGCGTTGGAAATGGGACACCATCACACGAAAACGAGACAGAAGCATTCTCACAAACTTCTGCGTGATGTGAGCATTCAGCTCACAGAGCTGAACCTTTCTTTTGATGGAGCAGTTTTGAAGCACTCTTTTTCCAGATTCTGCAAGTGGACATTTGGAGCGCCTTGAGGCCTGCGGTGGAAAGGAAATATCTTCACATAAAAACTAGACAGAAGCATTCTCTGAAACTTCATTCTGGTGCGTGAATTAAATTCAGAGGGTTGAACATTCCTTTTGACAGAGAAGTTTTGAAACACTTTTTTTGTAGAATCTGCACGTGGAAATTTGGACCACTTCTAGGAATTCGTTGGAAACGGGACACCTTCACACAAAAACAAGACAGAAGCATTCTGACAGACTTCGGTGTGATATGTGCATTCAACTCATAGAGTTTAATCTTTCCTTTCATGTGGCAGTTTCGAAACACTCTTTTTGTGGAATCTGCAAGTGGCTATTTGGACCGATTATAGGAATTCATTGGGAACGGGGCACCCTCACACAAATAGTAGTGAGAAGCACTTTCACAAACTTCTGTGTGATGTGTGCATTCAACTCAAAGGGCTGAGCTCTTCTTTTGATAGAGCAGTTTTAAAACACTCTTTTTCTTTAATCTGCAAGTGGACATTTGGAGCGCTTTGAGGACTGTGGGGGCAAGGAAATATCTTCACATAACAAGTAGACAGAAGCATTCTCTGAAACGTCTTTGTGGTGTGTGCATTCACCTCACAGAGTTGAGCATTGCTTTTGACAGAGAAGTTTGGAAGCACTCTTTTTATAGAATAGGCAAGTGGATATTTGGACCTCTTTTAGGAATTCGTTGGAAACGGGACACCCTCACACAAAAACTAGACAGAAGCATTCTCACAAACTTCTGTGTGACGTGAGCATTCAGCTCGCAGAGCTGAACCTCTCTTTGATAGGGCAGTTTTGAAACACTCTTTTTCTAGAATCTGCAAGTGGACATTTGGAGCGCTTTTAGGCCTGTGGTGGAAAGGAAATATCTTCACTCACAAACTAGACAGATGCATTCTCTGAAACTGCCTTGTGGTGCGTGCATTCAACTCACCGAGTTGAATATTCCTTTCGAATGAGAAGTTTTGAAACACTCTTTTTGTAGAAACTGCAAGAGAAACCTTGGACCGCTGATGGGAATTCGTTGGAAACGGGACACCTTCACACAAAAAGTAGACCAAAGCATTCCCACAAACGTATCTGCGATGTGTGCACTCAGCTCACAAAGTTTAACATTTCTTTTCATGGATTAGTTTTGAAACACTCATTTTGCAGTATATGCAAGTGGTCATTCGGAAAGCTATGGGGCCTATGGTCGAAAAGGTAACACCTTCACCTATAACCTAGAAAGAAGCGTTCTGAGAAACTACTTTGTGTTGTTTGCATTCAACTCACAGAGTGGAACATTCCTTTTGTTAGAGCAGCCATGAAACAATCTTTTTGCATAGTCTGCAATTGGACATTTGGAGAGCTCTGAGGCCTGTGGTGGAAAACGAAATATCTTCACATAAAACCTAGAAAGAAGCATTCTCAGAAACCACTTTGTGATGTGTGCTTTCAACTCACAGGATTGAATATTCCTTTCATTACAGCGGTTCTGAAACACACTTTTTCTAGAATCTCCATGTGGATATTTGGAACACTTACGGCAATTTGATGGAAACGAGACATCCTCACACAAAAAGGAGACAGAAGCATTCTCACAAACTCCTTTGTCATGTGTGATCTCAACTCACAGATGTGAACCTTCCTTTTGATAGAGCAGTTTCGAAACAATCTTTTTCTAGAATCTGCAAGTGGATATTTGGAGCGATGAGAGGCCTGTGGTTTAAAGGAAATATCTGCACATAACAAGTAGACAAAAGCATTCTCTGAAACGTCTTTGTGGTGTGTGCGTTCACCTCACAGAGTTGAGCATTGCTTTTGACAGAGAAGTTTGGAAGCACTCTTTTTATAGTGTCTGCAAGTGGATATTTGGAGCCCTTATTGGAATGCGTTGGAAATGGTACACCATCACACGAAAACGAGACAGAAGCATTCTCACAAACTTCTGCGTGATGTGAGCATTCAGCTCACAGAGCTGAACCTTTCTTTTGATAGAGCAGTTTTGAAGCACTCTTTTTCCAGATTCTGCAAGTGGACATTTGGAGCGCCTTGAGGCCTGCGGTGGAAAGGAAATATCTTCACATAAAAACTAGACAGAAGCATTCTCTGAAACTTCATTCTGGTGCGTGAATTAAATTCAGAGAGTTGAACATTCCTTTTGACAGAGAAGTTTTGAAACACTTTTTTTGTAGAATCTGCACGTGGAAATTTGGACCACTTCTAGGAATTCGTTGGAAACGGGACACCTTCACACAAAAACAAGACAGAAGCATTCTGACAGACTTCGGTGTGATATGTGCATTCAACTCATAGAGTTTAATCTTTCATTTCATGTGGCAGTTTCGAAACACTCTTTTTGTGGAATCTGCAAGTGGCTATTTGGACCGATTATAGGAATTCATTGGGAACGGGGCACCTTCACACAAAAAGTAGTGAGAAGCACTTTCACAAACTTCTGTGTGATGTGTGCATTCAACTCAAAGGGCTGAGCTCTTCTTTTGATAGAGCAGTTTTAAAACACTCTTTTTCTGGAATCTGCAAGTGGACATTTGGAGCGCTTTGAGGACTGTGGGGGCAAGGAAATATCTTCACATAACAAGTAGACAGAAGCATTCTCTGAAACTTCTTTGTGGTGTGTGCATTCAACTCACAGAGTTTGAACATTCCTTTTGACAGAGAAGTTTGGAAACACTCTTTTTATAGAATAGGCAAGTGGATATTTGGACCACTTTTAGGAATTCAATGGAAACGGCACACTCTCACACAAAAACTAGACAGAAGCATTCTCACAAACTTCTGTGTGACGTGAGCATTCAGCTCACAGAGCTGAACCTCTCTTTGAAAGGGCAGTTTTGAAACACTCTTTTTCTAGAATCTGCAAGTGGACATTTGGAGCGCTTTTACGCCTGTGGTGGAAAGGAAATATCTTCACTCACAAACTAGACAGATGCATTCTCTGAAACTGCCTTGTGGTGCGTGCATTCAACTCACAGAGTTGAACATTCCTTTCGAATGAGAAGTTTTGAAACACTCTTTTTGTAGAAACTGCAAGTGAAACCTTGGACCGCTGATGGAATTCGTTGGAAACGGGACACCTTCACACAAAAACTAGACCAAAGCATTCCCACAAACTTATCTGCGATGTGTGCACTCAGCTCTCAAAGTTTAACATTTCTTTTCATGGATTAGTTTTGAAATTCTCATTTTGCAGTATATGCAAGTGGTCATTCGGAAAGCTATGAGGCATATGGTCGAAAAGGTAACACCTTCATCTATAACCTAGAAAGAAGCGTTCTGTGAAACTACTTTGTGTTGTTTGCATTCAACTCACAGAGTGGAACATTCCTTTTGTTAGAGCAGCCATGAAACAATCTTTTTGCATAGTCTGCAATTGGACATTTGGAGATTTCTGTGGCCTGTGGTGGAAAACGAAATATCTTCACATAAAACCTAGAAAGAAGCATTCTCAGAAACCACTTTGTGATGTGTGAATTCAAGTCACAGGATTGAACATTCCTTTCATTACAGCGGTTCGGAAATACACTTTTTCTAGAATCTCCATGTGGATATTTGGAACACTTACGGCAATTTGATGGAAACGAGACATCCTCACACAAAAAGGAGACAGAAGCATTCTCACAAACTCCTTTGTCATGTGTGATCTCAACTCACAGATGTGAACCTTCCTTTTGATAGAGCAGTTTCGAAACAATCTTTTTCTAGAATCTGCAAGTGGATATTTGGAGCGATGAGAGGCCTGTGGTTTAAAGGAAATATCTTCACATAACAAGTAGACAAAAGCATTCTCTGAAACGTCTTTGTGGTGTGTGCATTCACCTCACAGAGTTGAGCATTGCTTTTGACAGAGAAGTTTGGAAGCACTCTTTTTATAGTGTCTGCAAGTGGATATTTGGAGCCCTTATTGGAATGCGTTGGAAATGGGACACCATCACACGAAAACGAGACAGAAGCATTCTCACAAACTTCTGCGTGATGTGAGCATTCAGCTCACAGAGCTGAACCTTTCTTTTGATAGAGCAGTTTTGAAGCACTCTTTTTCCAGATTCTGCAAGTGGACATTTGGAGCGCCTTGAGGCCTGCGGTGGAAAGGAAATATCTTCACATAAAAACTAGACAGAAGCATTCTCTGAAACTTCATTCTGGTGCGTGAATTAAATTCAGAGAGTTGAACATTCCTTTTGACAGAGAAGTTTTGAAACACTTTTTTTGTAGAATCTGCACGTGGAAATTTGGACCACTTCTAGGAATTCGTTGGAAACGGGACACCTTCACACAAAAACAAGACAGAAGCATTCTGACAGACTTCGGTGTGATATGTGCATTCAACTCATAGAGTTTAATCTTTCCTTTCATGTGGCAGTTTCGAAACACTCTTTTTGTGGAATCTGCAAGTGGCTATTTGGACCGATTATAGGAATTCATTGGGAACGGGGCACCCTCACACAAATAGTAGTGAGAAGCACTTTCACAAACTTCTGTGTGATGTGTGCATTCAACTCAAAGGGCTGAGCTCTTCTTTTGATAGAGCAGTTTTAAAACACTCTTTTTCTGGAATCTGCAAGTGGACATTTGGAGCGCTTTGAGGACTGTGGGCGCAAGGAAATATCTTCACATAACAAGTAGACAGAAGCATTCTCTGAAACTTCTTTGTGGTGTGTGCATTCAACTCACAGAGCTTGAACATTCCTTTTGACAGAGAAGTTTGGAAACACTCTTTTTATAGAATAGGCAAGTGGATATTTGGACCTCTTTTAGGAATTCGTTGGAAACGGGACACCCTCACACAAAAACTAGACAGAAGCATTCTCACAAACTTCTGTGTGACGTGAGCAATCAGCTCGCAGAGCTGAACCTTTCTTTGATAGGGCAGTTTTGAAACACTCTTTTTCTAGAATCTGCAAGTGGACATTTGGAGCGCTTTTAGGCCTGTGGTGGAAAGGAAATATCTTCACTCACAAACTAGACAGATGCATTCTCTGAAACTGCCTTGTGGTGCGTGCATTCAACTCACAGAGTTGAACATTCCTTTCGAATGAGAAGTTTTGAAACACTCTTTTTGTAGAAACTGCAAGTGAAACCTTGGACCGCTGATGGGAATTCGTTGGAAACGGGACACCTTCACACAAAAAGTAGACCAAAGCATTCCCACAAACTTATCTGCGATGTGTGCACTCAGCTCACAAAGTTTAACATTTCTTTTCATGGATTAATTTTGAAACACTCATTTTGCAGTATATACAAGTGGTCATTCGGAAAGCTATGAGGCCTATGGTCGAAAAGGTAACACCTTCACCTATAACCTAGAAAGAAGCGTTCTGAGAAACTACTTTGTGTTGTTTGCATTCAACTCACAGAGTGGAACATTCCTTTTCTTAGAGCAGCCATGAAACAATCTTTTTGCATAGTCTGCAATTGGACATTTGGAGAGCTCTGAGGCCTGTGGTGGAAAACGAAATATCTTCACATAAAACCTAGAAAGAAGCATTCTCAGAAACCACTTTGTGATGTGTGCATTCAACTCACAGGATTGAATATTCCTTTCATTACAGCGGTTCTGAAACAAACTTTTTCTAGAATCTCCATGTGGATATTTGGAACACTTACGGCAATTGGATGGAAACGAGACATCCTCACACAAAAAGGAGACAGAAGCATTCTCACAAACTCCTTTGTGATGTGTGATCTCAACTCACAGATGTGAACCTTCCTTTTGATAGAGCAGTTTCGAAACAATCTTTTTCTAGAATCTGCAAGTGGATATTTGGAGCGATGAGAGGCCTGTGGTTTAAAGGAAATATCTTCACATAACAAGTAGACAAAAGCATTCTCTGAAACGTCTTTGTGGTGTGTGCATTCACCTCACAGAGTTGAGCATTGCTTTTGACAGAGAAATTTGGAAGCACTCTTTTTATAGTGTCTGCAAGTGGATATTTGGACCCCTTATTGGAATGCGTTGGAAATGGGACAGCATCACACGAAAACGAGACAGAAGCATTCTCACAAACTTCTGCATGATGTGAGCATTCAGCTCACAGAGCTGAACCTTTCTTTTGATAGAGCAGTTTTGAAGCACTCTTTTTCCAGATTCTGCAAGTGGACATTTGGAGCGCCTTGAGGCCTGCGGTGGAAAGGAAATATCTTCACATAAAAACTAGACAGAAGCATTCTCTGAAACTTCTTTCTGGTGCGTGAATTAAATTCAGAGAGTTGAACATTCCTTTTGACAGAGAAGTTTTGAAACACTTTTTTTGTAGAATCTGCACGTGGAAATTTGGACCACTTCTAGGAATTCGTTGGAAACGGGACACCTTCACACAAAAACAAGACAGAAGCATTCTGACAGACTTCGGTGTGATATGTGCATTCAACTCACAGAGTTTAATCTTTCATTTCATGTGGCAGTTTCGAAACACTCTTTTTGTGAAATCTGCAAGTGGCTATTTGGACCGATTATAGGAATTCATTGGGAACGGGACACCCTCACACAAAAAGTAGTGAGAAGCACTTTCACAAACTTCTGTGTGATGTGTGCATTCAATTCAAAGGGCTGAGCTCTTCTTTTGATAGAGCAGTTTTAAAACACTCTTTTTCTGGAATCTGCAAGTGGACATTTGGAGCGCTTTGAGGACTGTGGGGGCAAGGAAATATCTTCACATAACAAGTAGACAGAAGCATTCTCTGAAACTTCTTTGTGGTGTGTGCATTCAACTCACAGAGTTTGAACATTCCTTTTGACAGAGAAGCTTGGAAACACTCTTTTTATAGAATAGGCAAGTGGATATTTGGACCTCTTTTAGGAATTCGTTGGAAACGGGACACCCTCACACAAAAACTAGACAGAAGCATTCTCACAAACTTCTGTGTGACGTGAGCATTCAGCTCGCAGAGCTGAACCTTTCTTTGATAGGGCAGTTTTGAAACACTCTTTTTCTAGAATCTGCAAGTGGACATTTGGAGCGCTTTTAGGCCTGTGGTGGAAAGGAAATATCTTCACTCACAAACTAGACAGATGCATTCTCTGAAACTGCCTTGTGGTGCGTGCATTCAACTCACAGAGTTGAACATTCCTTTCGAATGAGAAGTTTTGAAACACTCTTTTGGTAGAAACTGCAAGTGAAACCTTGGACCGCTGATGGTAAATCGTTGGAAACGGGACACCTTCACACAAAAACTAGACCAAAGCATTCTCACAAACTTATCTGCGATGTGTGCACTCAGCTCACAAAGTTTAACATTTCTTTTCATGGATTAGTTTTGAAACACTCTTTTTGCAGTATATGCAAGTGGCCATTCGGAAAGCTATGAGGTCTGTGGTCGAAAAGGTAACACCTTCACCTATAACCTAGAAAGAAGCGTTCTGAGAAACTACTTTGTGTAGTTTGCATTCAACTCACAGAATGGACCATTCATTTTGTTAGAGCAGCCATGAAACCATCTTTTTGCATAGTCTGCAATTGGACATTTGGAGAGCTCTGAGGCCTGTGGTGGAAAACGAAATATCTTCACATAAAACCTAGAAAGAAGCATTCTCAGAAACCACTTTGTGATGTGTGCATTCAACTCACAGGATTGAATATTCCTTTCATTACAGCGGTTCTGAAACACACTTTTTCTAGAATCTCCATGTGGATATTTGGAACACTTACAGCAATTTGATGGAAACGAGACATCCTCACACAAAAAGAAGACAGAAGCATTCTCACAAACTGCTTTGTGATGTGTGATCTCAACTCACAGATGTGAACCTTCCTTTTGATAGAGCTGTTTCGAAACAATCTTTTTTAGAATCTGCAAGTGGATATTTGGAGCGATGAGAGGCCTGTGGTTTAAAGGAAATATCTTCACATAACAAGTAGACAAAAGCATTCTCTGAAACGTCTTTGTGGTGTGTGCATTCACCTCACAGAGTTGAGCATTGCTTTTGACAGAGAAGTTTGGAAGCACTCTTTTTATAGTGTCTGCAAGTGGATATTTGGACCCCTTTTTGGAATGCGTTGGAAATGGGACACCATCACACGAAAACGAGACAGAAGCATTCTCACAAACTTCTGCGTGATGTGAGCATTCAGCACACAGAGCTGAACCTTTCTTTTGATAGAGCAGTTTTGAAGCACTCTTTTTCCAGATTCTGCTAGTGGACATTTGGAGCGCCTTGAGGCCTGCGGTGGAAAGGAAATATCTTCACATAAAAACTAGACAGAAGCATTCTCTGAAACTTCTTTCTGGTGCGTGAATTAAATTCAGAGAGTTGAACATTCCTTTTGACAGAGAAGTTTTGAAACACTTTTTTTGTAGAATCTGCACGTGGAAATTTGGACCACTTCTAGGAATTCGTTGGAAACGGGACACCTTCACACAAAAACAAGACAGAAGCATTCTGACAGACTTCGGTGTGATATGTGCATTCAACTCACAGAGTTTAATCTTTCATTTCATGTGGCAGTTTCGAAACACTCTTTTTGTGGAATCTGCAAGTGGCTATTTGGACCGATTATAGGAATTCATTGGGAACGGGACACCCTCACACAAAAAGTAGTGAGAAGCACTTTCACAAACTTCTGTGTGATGTGTGCATTCAATTCAAAGGGCTGAGCTCTTCTTTTGATAGAGCAGTTTTAAAACACTCTTTTTCTGGAATCTGCAAGTGGACATTTGGAGCGCTTTGAGGACTGTGGGGGCAAGGAAATATCTTCACATAACAAGTAGACAGAAGCATTCTCTGAAACTTCTTTGTGGTGTGTGCATTCAACTCACAGAGTTTGAACATTCCTTTTGACAGAGAAGCTTGGAAACACTCTTTTTATAGAATAGGCAAGTGGATATTTGGACCACTTTTAGGAATTCGTTGGAAACGGGACACCCTCACACAAAAACTAGACAGAAGCATTCTCACAAACTTTTGTGTGACGTGAGCATTCAGCTCGCAGAGCTGAACCTTTCTTTGATAGGGCAGTTTTGAAACACTCTTTTTCTAGAATCTGCAAGTGGACATTTGGAGCGCTTTTAGGCCTGTGGTGGAAAGGAAATATCTTCACTCACAAACTAGACAGATGCATTCTCTGAAATTGCCTTGTGGTGCGTGCATTCAATTCACAGAGTTGAACATTCCTTTCGAATGAGAAGTTTTGAAACACTCTTTTTGTAGAAACTGCAAGTGAAACCTTGGACTGCTGATGGGAATTCGTTGGAAACGGGATACCTTCACACAAAAACTAGACCAAAGCATTCCCACAAACTTATCTGCGATGTGTGCACTCAGCTCACAAAGTTTAACATTTCTTTTCATGGATTAGTTTTGAAACACTCATTTTGCAGTATATACAAGTGGTCATTCGGAAAGCTATGTGGCCTATGGTCGAAAAGGTAACACCTTCACCTATAACCTAGAAAGAAGCGTTCTCAGAAACTACTTTGTGTTGTTTGCATTCAACTCACAGAGTGGAACATTCCTTTTCTTAGAGCAGCCATGAAACAATCTTTTTGCATAGTCTGCAATTGGACATTTGGAGAGCTCTGAGGCCTGTGGTGGAAAACGAAATATCTTCACATAAAACCTAGAAAGAAGCATTCTCAGAAACCACTTTGTGATGTGTGCATTCAACTCACAGGATTGAATATTCCTTTCATTACAGCGGTTCTGAAACACACTTTTTCTAGAATCTCCATGTGGATATTTGGAACACTTACGGCAATTTGATGGAAACGAGACATCCTCACACAAAAAGGAGACAGAAGCATTCTCACAAACTCCTTTGTGATGTGTGATCTCAACTCACAGATGTGAACCTTCCTTTTGATAGAGCAGTTTCGAAACAATCTTTTTCTAGAATCTGCAAGTGGATATTTGGAGCGATGAGAGGCCTGTGGTTTAAAGGAAATATCTTCACATAACAAGTAGACAAAAGCATTCTCTGAAACGTCTTTGTGGTGTGTGCATTCACCTCACAGAGTTGAGCATTGCTTTTGACAGAGAAGTTTGGAAGCACTCTTTTTATAGTGTCTGCAAGTGGATATTTGGACCCCTTATTGGAATGCGTTGGAAATGGGACACCATCACACCAAAACGAGACAGAAGCATTCTCACAAACTTCTGCGTGATGTGAGCATTGAGCTCACAGAGCTGAACCTTTCTTTTGATAGAGCAGTTTTGAAGCACTCTTTTTCCAGATTCTGCAAGTGGACATTTGGAGCGCCTTGAGGCCTGTGGTGGAAAGGAAATATCTTCACATAAAAACTAGAAAGAAGCATTCTCTGAAACTTCTTTCTGGTGCGTGAATTAAATTCAGAGAGTTGAACATTCCTTTTGACAGAGAAGTTTTGAAACACTTTTTTTGTAGAATCTGCACGTGGAAATTTGGACCACTTCTAGGAATTCGTTGGAAACGGGACACCTTCACACAAAAACAAGACAGAAGCATTCTGACAGACTTCGGTGTGATATGTGCATTCAACTCACAGAGTTTAATCTTTCATTTCATGTGGCAGTTTCGAAACACTCTTTTTGTGGAATCTGCAAGTGGCTATTTGGACCGATTATAGGAATTCATTGGGAACGGGACACCCTCACACAAAAAGTAGTGAGAAGCACTTTCACAAACTTCTGTGTGATGTGTGCATTCAATTCAAAGGGCTGAGCTCTTCTTTTGATAGAGCAGTTTTAAAACACTCTTTTTCTGGAATCTGCAAGTGGACATTTGGAGCGCTTTGAGGACTGTGAGGGCAAGGAAATATCTTCACATAACAAGTAGACAGAAGCATTCTCTGAAACTTCTTTGTGGTGTGTGCATTCAACTCACAGAGTTTGAACATTCCTTTTGACAGAGAAGCTTGGAAACACTCTTTTTATAGAATAGGCAAGTGGATATTTGGACCTCTTTTAGGAATTCGTTGGAAACGGGACACCCTCACACAAAAACTAGACAGAAGCATTCTCACAAACTTCTGTGTGACGTGAGCATTCAGCTCGCAGAGCTGAACCTTTCTTTGATAGGGCAGTTTTGAAACACTCTTTTTCTAGAATCTGCAAGTGGACATTTGGAGCGCTTTTAGGCCTGTGGTGGAAAGGAAATATCTTCACTCACAAACTAGACAGATGCATTCTCTGAAACTGCCTTGTGGTGCGTGCATTCAACTCACAGAGTTGAACATTCCTTTCGAATGAGAAGTTTTGAAACACTCTTTTTGTAGAAACTGCAAGTGAAACCTTGGACTGCTGACGGGAATTCGTTGGAAACGGGATACCTTCACACAAAAACTAGACCAAAGCATTCCCACAAACTTATCTGCGATGTGTGCACTCAGCTCACAAAGTTTAACATTTCTTTTCATGGATTAGTTTTGAAACACTCATTTTGCAGTATATACAAGTGGTCATTCGGAAAGCTATGAGGCCTATGGTCGAAAAGGTAACACCTTCACCTATAACCTAGAAAGAAGCGTTCTCAGAAACTACTTTGTGTTGTTTGCATTCAACTCACAGAATGGACCATTCATTTTGTTAGAGCAGCCATGAAGCAATCTTTTTGCATAGTCTGCAATTGGACATTTGGAGAGCTCTGAGGCCTGTGGTGGAAAACGAAATATCTTCACATAAAACCTAGAAAGAAGCATTCTCAGAAACCACTTTGTGATGTGTGCATTCAACTCACAGGATTGAATATTCCTTTCATTACAGCGGTTCTGAAACACACTTTTTCTAGAATCTCCATGTGGATATTTGGAACACTTACGGCAATTTGATGGAAACGAGACATCCTCACACAAAAAGGAGACAGAAGCATTCTCACAAACTCCTTTGTGATGTGTGATCTCAACTCACAGATGTGAACCTTCCTTTTGATAGAGCAGTTTCGAAACAATCTTTTTCTAGAATCTGCAAGTGGATATTTGGAGCGATGAGAGGCCTGTGGTTTAAAGGAAATATCTTCACATAACAAGTAGACAAAAGCATTCTCTGAAACGTCTTTGTGCTGTGTGCATTCACCTCACAGAGTTGAGCATTGCTTTTGACAGAGAAGTTTGGAAGCACTCTTTGTATAGTGTCTGCAAGTGGATATTTGGACCCCTTTTTGGAATGCGTTGGAAATGGGACACCATCACACGAAAACGAGACAGAAGCATTCTCACAAACTTCTGCATGATGTGAGCATTCAGCTCACAGAGCTGAACCTTTCTTTTGATAGAGCAGTTTTGAAGCACTCTTTTTCCAGATTCTGCAAGTGGACATTTGGAGCGCCTTGAGGCCTGCGGTGGAAAGGAAATATCTTCACATAAAAACTAGACAGAAGCATTCTCTGAAACTTCTTTCTGGTGCGTGAATTAAATTCAGAGAGTTGAACATTCCTTTTGACAGAGAAGTTTTGAAACACTTTTTTTGTAGAATCTGCACGTGGAAATTTGGACCACTTCTAGGAATGCGTTGGAAACGGGACACCTTCACACAAAAACAAGACAGAAGCATTCTGACAGACTTCGGTGTGATATGTGCATTCAACTCACAGAGTTTAATCTTTCATTTCATGTGGCAGTTTCGAAACACTCTTTTTGTGGAATCTGCAAGTGGCTATTTGGACCGATTATAGGAATTCATTGGGAACGGGACACCCTCACACAAAAAGTAGTGAGAAGCACTTTCACAAACTTCTGTGTGATGTGTGCATTCAATTCAAAGGGCTGAGCTCTTCTTTTGATAGAGCAGTTTTAAAACACTCTTTTTCTGGAATCTGCAAGTGGACATTTGGAGCGCTTTGAGGACTGTGGGGGCAAAGAAATATCTTCACATAACAAGTAGACAGAAGCATTCTCTGAAACTTCTTTGTGGTGTGTGCATTCAACTCACAGAGTTTGAACATTCCTTTTGACAGAGAAGCTTGGAAACACTCTTTTTATAGAATAGGCAAGTGGATATTTGGACCTCTTTTAGGAATTCGTTGGAAACGGGACACCCTCACACAAAAACTAGACAGAAGCATTCTCACAAACTTCTGTGTGACGTGAGCATTCAGCTCGCAGAGCAGAACCTGTCTTTGATAGGGCAGTTTTGAAACACTCTTTTTCTAGAATCTGCAAGTGGACATTTGGAGCGCTTTTAGGCCTGTGGTGGAAAGGAAATATCTTCACTCACAAACTAGACAGATGCATTCTCTGAAACTGCCTTGTGGTGCGTGCATTCAACTCACAGAGTTGAACATTCCTTTCGAATGAGAAGTTTTGAAACACTCTTTTTGTAGAAACTGCAAGTGAAACCTTGGACCGCTGATGGTAAATCGTTGGAAACGGGACACCTTCACACAAAAACTAGACCAAAGCATTCCCACAAACTTATCTGCGATGTGTGCACTCAGCTCACAAAGTTTAACATTTCTTTTCATGGATTAGTTTTGAAACACTCATTTTGCAGTATATACAAGTGGTCATTCGGAAAGCTATGAGGCCTATGGTCGAAAAGGTAACACCTTCACCTATAACCTAGAAAGAAGCGTTCTCAGAAACTACTTTGTGTTGTTTGCATTCAACTCACAGAGTGGAACATTCCTTTTCTTAGAGCAGCCATGAAACAATCTTTTTGCATAGTCTGCAATTGGACATTTGGAGAGCTCTGAGGCCTGTGGTGGAAAACGAAATATCTTCACATAAAACGTAGAAAGAAGCATTCTCAGAAACCACTTTGTGATGTGTGCATTCAACTCACAGGATTGAATATTCCTTTCATTACAGCGGTTCTGAAACACACTTTTTCTAGGATCTCCATGTGGATATTTGGAACACTTACAGCAATTTGATGGAAACGAGACATCCTCACACAAAAAGAAGACAGAAGCATTCTCACAAACTCCTTTGTGATGTGTGATCTCAACTCACAGATGTGAACCTTCCTTTTGATAGAGCTGTTTCGAAACAATCTTTTTCTAGAATCTGCAAGTGGATATTTGGAGCGATGAGAGGCCTGTGGTTTAAAGGAAATATCTTCACATAACAAGTAGACAAAAGCATTCTCTGAAACGTCTTTGTGGTGTGTGCATTCACCTCACAGAGTTGAGCATTGCTTTTGACAGAGAAGTTTGGAAGCACTCTTTTTATAGTGTCTGCAAGTGGATATTTGGACCCCTTTTTGGAATGCGTTGGAAATGGGACACCATCACACGAAAACGAGACAGAAGCATTCTCACAAACTTCTGCATGATGTGAGCATTCAGCTCACAAAGCTGAACCTTTCTTTTGATAGAGCAGTTTTGAAGCACACTGTTTCCAGATTCTGCAAGTGGAAATTTGGAGCGCCTTGAGGCCTGCGGTGGAAAGGAAATATCTTCACATAAAAACTAGACAGAAGCATTCTCTGAAACTTCTTTCTGGTGCGTGAATTAAATTCAGAGAGTTGAACATTCCTTTTGACAGAGAAGTTTTGAAACACTTTTTTTGTAGAATCTGCACGTGGAAATTTGGACCACTTCTAGGAATTCGTTGGAAACGGGACACCTTCACACAAAAACAACACAGAAGCATTCTGACAGACTTCGGTGTGATATGTGCATTCAACTCACAGAGTTTAATCTTTCATTTCATGTGGCAGTTTCGAAACACTCTTTTTGTGGAATCTGCAAGTGGCTATTTGGACCGATTATAGGAATTCATTAGGAACGGGACACCCTCACACAAAAAGTAGTGAGAAGCACTTTCACAAACTTCTGTGTGATGTGTGCATTCAATTCAAAGGGCTGAGCTCTTCTTTTGATAGAGCAGTTTTAAAACACTCTTTTTCTGGAATCTGCAAGTGGACATTTGGAGCGCTTTGAGGACTGTGGGGGCAAGGAAATATCTTCACATAACAAGTAGACAGAAGCATTCTCTGAAACTTCTTTGTGGTGTGTGCATTCAACTCACAGAGTTTGAACATTCCTTTTGACAGAGAAGCTTGGAAACACTCTTTTCATAGAATAGGCAAGTGGATATTTGGACCTCTTTTAGGAATTCGTTGGAAACGGGACACCCTCACACAAAAACTAGACAGAAGCATTCTCACAAACTTCTGTGTGACGTGAGCATTCAGCTCGCAGAGCTGAACCTTTCTTTGATAGGGCAGTTTTGAAACACTCTTTTTCTAGAATCTGCAAGTGGACATTTGGAGCGCTTTTAGGCCTGTGGTGGAAAGGAAATATCTTCACTCACAAACTAGACAGATGCATTCTCTGAAACTGCCTTGTGGTGCGTGCATTCAACTCACAGAGTTGAACATTCCTTTCGAATGAGAAGTTTTGAAACACTCTTTTTGTAGAAACTGCAAGTGAAACCTTGGACCGCTGATGGGAATTCGCTGGAAACGGGACACCTTCACACAAAAACTAGACCAAAGCATTCCCACAAACTTATCTGCGATGTGTGCACTCAGCTCACAAAGTTTAACATTTCTTTTCATGGATTAGTTTTGAAACACTCTTTTTGCAGTATATGCAAGTGGTCATTCGGAAAGCTATGAGGTCTGTGGTCGAAAAGGTAACACCTTCACCTATAACCTAGAAAGAAGCGTTCTGAGAAACTACTTTGTGTTGTTTGCATTCAACTCACAGAATAGACCATTCATTTTGTTAGAGCAGCCATGAAACAATCTTTTTGCATAGTCTGCAATTGGACATTTGGAGAGCTCTGAGGCCTGTGGTGGAAAACGAAATATCTTCACATAAAACCTAGAAAGAAGCATTCTCAGAAACCACTTTGTGATGTGTGCATTCAACTCACAGGATTGAATATTCCTTTCATTACAGCGGTTCTGAAACACACTTTTTCTAGAATCTCCATGTGGATATTTGGAACACTTACGGCAATTTGATGGAAACGAGACATCCTCACACAAAAAGGAGACAGAAGCATTCTCACAAACTCCTTTGTGATGTGTGATCTCAACTCACAGATGTGAACCTTCCTTTTGATAGAGCAGTTTCGAAACAATCTTTTTCTAGAATCTGCAAGTGGATATTTGGAGCGATGAGAGGCCTGTGGTTTAAAGGAAATATCTTCACATAACAAGTAGACAAAAGCATTCTCTGAAACGTCTTTGTGGTGTGTGCATTCACCTCACAGAGTTGAGCATTGCTTTTGACAGAGAAGTTTGGAAGCACTCTTTTTATAGTGTCTGCAAGTGGATATTTGGACCCCTTTTTGGAATGCGTTGGAAATGGGACACCATCACACGAAAACGAGACAGAAGCATTCTCACAAACTTCTGCATGATGTGAGCATTCAGCTCACAGAGCTGAACCTTTCTTTTGATAGAGCAGTTTTGAAGCACTCTTTTTCCAGATTCTGCAAGTGGACATTTGGAGCGCCTTGAGGCCTGCGGTGGAAAGGAAATATCTTCACATAAAAACTAGACAGAAGCATTCTCTGAAACTTCTTTCTGGTGCGTGAATTAAATTCAGAGAGTTGAACATTCCTTTTGACAGAGAAGTTTTGAAACACTTTTTTTGTAGAATCTGCACGTGGAAATTTGGACCACTTCTAGGAATTCGTTGGAAACGGGACACCTTCACACAAAAACAAGACAGAAGCATTCTGACAGACTTCGGTGTGATATGTGCATTCAACTCACAGAGTTTAATCTTTCATTTCATGTGGCAGTTTCAAAACACTCTTTTTGTGGAATCTGCAAGTGGCTATTTGGACCGATTATAGGAATTCATTGGGAACGGGACACCCTCACACAAAAAGTAGTGAGAAGCACTTTCACAAACTTCTGTGTGATGTGTGCATTCAATTCAAAGGGCTGAGCTCTTCTTTTGATAGAGCAGTTTTAAAACACTCTTTTTCTGGAATCTGCAAGTGGACATTTGGAGCGCTTTGAGGACTGTGGGGGCAAAGAAATATCTTCACATAACAAGTAGACAGAAGCATTCTCTGAAACTTCTTTGTGGTGTGTGCATTCAACTCACAGAGTTTGAACATTCCTTTTGACAGAGAAGCTTGGAAACACTCTTTTTATAGAATAGGCAAGTGGATATTTGGACCTCTTTTAGGAATTCATTGGAAACGGGACACCCTCACACAAAAACTAGACAGAAGCATTCTCACAAACTTCTGTGTGACGTGAGCATTCAGCTCGCAGAGCTGAACCTGTCTTTGATAGGGCAGTTTTGAAACACTCTTTTTCTAGAATCTGCAAGTGGACATTTGGAGCGCTTTTAGGCCTGTGGTGGAAAGGAAATATCTTCACTCACAAACTAGACAGATGCATTCTCTGAAACTGCCTTGTGGTGCGTGCATTCAACTCACAGAGTTGAACATTCCTTTCGAATGAGAAGTTTTGAAACACTCTTTTTGTAGAAACTGCAAGTGAAACCTTGGACCGCTGATGGTAAATCGTTGGAAACGGGACACCTTCACACAAAAACTAGACCAAAGCATTCCCACAAACTTATCTGCGATGTGTGTACTCAGCTCACAAAGTTTAACATTTCTTTTCATGGATTAGTTTTGAAACACTCTTTTTGCAGTATATGCAAGTGGTCATTCGGAAAGCTATGAGGTCTGTGGTCGAAAAGGTAACACCTTCACCTATAACCTAGAAAGAAGCGTTCTCAGAAACTACTTTGTGTTGTTTGCATTCAACTCACAGAGTGGAACATTCCTTTTCTTAGAGCAGCCATGAAACAATCTTTTTGCATAGTCTGCAATTGGACATTTGGAGAGCTCTGAGGCCTGTGGTGGAAAACGAAATATCTTCACATAAAACCTAGAAAGAAGCATTCTCAGAAACCACTTTGTGATGTGTGCATTCAACTCACAGGATTGAATATTCCTTTCATTACAGCGGTTCTGAAACACACTTTTTCTAGAATCTCCATGTGGATATTTGGAACACTTACGGCAATTTGATGGAAACGAGACATCCTCACACAAAAAGGAGACAGAAGCATTCTCACAAACTCCTTTGTGATGTGTGATCTCAACTCACAGATGTGAACCTTCCTTTTGATAGAGCAGTTTCGAAACAATCTTTTTCTAGAATCTGCAAGTGGATATTTGGAGCGATGAGAGGCCTGTGGTTTAAAGGAAATATCTTCACATAACAAGTAGACAAAAGCATTCTCTGAAACGTCTTTGTGGTGTGTGCATTCACCTCACAGAGTTGAGCATTGCTTTTGACAGAGAAGTTTGGAAGCACTCTTTTTATAGTGTCTGCAAGTGGATATTTGGACCCCTTATTGGAATGCGTTGGAAATGGGACACCATCACACGAAAACGAGACAGAAGCATTCTCACAAACTTCTGCGTGATGTGAGCATTGAGCTCACAGAGCTGAACCTTTCTTTTGATAGAGCAGTTTTGAAGCACTCTTTTTCCAGATTCTGCAAGTGGACATTTGGAGCGCCTTGAGGCCTGTGGTGGAAAGGAAATATCTTCACATAAAAACTAGAAAGAAGCATTCTCTGAAACTTCTTTCTGGTGCGTGAATTAAATTCAGAGAGTTGAACATTCCTTTTGACAGAGAAGTTTTGAAACACTTTTTTTGTAGAATCTGCACGTGGAAATTTGGACCACTTCTAGGAATTCGTTGGAAACGGGACACCTTCACACAAAAACAAGACAGAAGCATTCTGACAGACTTCGGTGTGATATGTGCATTCAACTCACAGAGTTTAATCTTTCATTTCATGTGGCAGTTTCGAAACACTCTTTTTGTGGAATCTGCAAGTGGCTATTTGGACCGATTATAGGAATTCATTGGGAACGGGACACCCTCACACAAAAAGTAGTGAGAAGCACTTTCACAAACTTCTGTGTGATGTGTGCATTCAATTCAAAGGGCTGAGCTCTTCTTTTGATAGAGCAGTTTTAAAACACTCTTTTTCTGGAATCTGCAAGTGGACATTTGGAGCGCTTTGAGGACTGTGAGGGCAAGGAAATATCTTCACATAACAAGTAGACAGAAGCATTCTCTGAAACTTCTTTGTGGTGTGTGCATTCAACTCACAGAGTTTGAACATTCCTTTTGACAGAGAAGCTTGGAAACACTCTTTTTATAGAATAGGCAAGTGGATATTTGGACCTCTTTTAGGAATTCGTTGGAAACGGGACACCCTCACACAAAAACTAGACAGAAGCATTCTCACAAACTTCTGTGTGACGTGAGCATTCAGCTCGCAGAGCTGAACCTTTCTTTGATAGGGCAGTTTTGAAACACTCTTTTTCTAGAATCTGCAAGTGGACATTTGGAGCGCTTTTAGGCCTGTGGTGGAAAGGAAATATCTTCACTCACAAACTAGACAGATGCATTCTCTGAAACTGCCTTGTGGTGCGTGCATTCAACACACAGAGTTGAACATTCCTTTCGAATGAGAAGTTTTGAAACACTCTTTTTGTAGAAACTGCAAGTGAAACCTTGGACCGCTGATGGGAATTCGTTGGAAACGGGACACCTTCACACAAAAACTAGACCAAAGCATTCCCACAAACTTATCTGCGATGTGTGCACTCAGCTCACAAAGTTTAACATTTCTTTTCATGGATTAGTTTTGAAACACTCTTTTTGCAGTATATGCAAGTGGTCATTCGGAAAGCTATGAGGTCTGTGGTCGAAAAGGTAACACCTTCACCTATAACCTAGAAAGAAGCGTTCTCAGAAACTACTTTGTGTTGTTTGCATTCAACTCACAGAATGGACCATTCATTTTGTTAGAGCAGCCATGAAGCAATCTTTTTGCATAGTCTGCAATTGGACATTTGGAGAGCTCTGAGGCCTGTGGTGGAAAACGAAATATCTTCACATAAAACCTAGAAAGAAGCATTCTCAGAAACCACTTTGTGATGTGTGCATTCAACTCACAGGATTGAATATTCCTTTCATTACAGCGGTTCTGAAACACACTTTTTCTAGAATCTCCATGTGGATATTTGGAACACTTACGGCAATTTGATGGAAACGAGACATCCTCACACAAAAAGGAGACAGAAGCATTCTCACAAACTCCTTTGTGATGTGTGATCTCAACTCACAGATGTGAACCTTCCTTTTGATAGAGCAGTTTCGAAACAATCTTTTTCTAGAATCTGCAAGTGGATATTTGGAGCGATGAGAGGCCTGTGGTTTAAAGGAAATATCTTCACATAACAAGTAGACAAAAGCATTCTCTGAAACGTCTTTGTGGTGTGTGCATTCACCTCACAGAGTTGAGCATTGCTTTTGACAGAGAAGTTTGGAAGCACTCTTTTTATAGTGTCTGCAAGTGGATATTTGGACCCCTTATTGGAATGCGTTGGAAATGGGACACCATCACACGAAAACGAGACAGAAGCATTCTCACAAACTTCTGCATGATGTGAGCATTCAGCTCACAGAGCTGAACCTTTCTTTTGATAGAGCAGTTTTGAAGCACTCTTTTTCCAGATTCTGCAAGTGGACATTTGGAGCGCCTTGAGGCCTGTGGTGGAAAGGAAATATCTTCACATAAAAACTAGACAGAAGCATTCTCTGAAACTTCTTTCTGGTGCGTGAATTAAATTCAGAGAGTTGAACATTCCTTTTGACAGAGAAGTTTTGAAACACTTTTTTTGTAGAATCTGCACGTGGAAATTTGGACCACTTCTAGGAATTCGTTGGAAACGGGACACCTTCACACAAAAACAAGACAGAAGCATTCTGACAGACTTCGGTGTGATATGTGCATTCAACTCACAGAGTTTAATCTTTCATTTCATTTGGCAGTTTCGAAACACTCTTTTTGTGGAATCTGCAAGTGGCTATTTGGACCGATTATAGGAATTCATTGGGAACGGGACACCCTCACACAAAAAGTAGTGAGAAGCACTTTCACAAACTTCTGTGTGATGTGTGCATTCAATTCAAAGGGCTGAGCTCTTCTTTTGATAGAGCAGTTTTAAAACACTCTTTTTCTGGAATCTGCAAGTGGACATTTGGAGCGCTTTGAGGACTGTGAGGGCAAGGAAATATCTTCACATAACAAGTAGACAGAAGCATTCTCTGAAACTTCTTTGTGGTGTGTGCATTCAACTCACAGAGTTTGAACATTCCTTTTGACAGAGAAGCTTGGAAACACTCTTTTTATAGAATAGGCAAGTGGATATTTGGACCTCTTTTAGGAATTCGTTGGAAACGGGACACCCTCACACAAAAACTAGACAGAAGCATTCTCACAAACTTCTGTGTGACGTGAGCATTCAGCTCGCAGAGCTGAACCTTTCTTTGATAGGGCAGTTTTGAAACACTCTTTTTCTAGAATCTGCAAGTGGACATTTGGAGCGCTTTTAGGCCTGTGGTGGAAAGGAAATATCTTCACTCACAAACTAGACAGATGCATTCTCTGAAACTGCCTTGTGGTGCGTGCATTCAACTCACAGAGTTGAACATTCCTTTCGAATGAGAAGTTTTGAAACACTCTTTTTGTAGAAACTGCAAGTGAAACCTTGGACTGCTGACGGGAATTCGTTGGAAACGGGATACCTTCACACAAAAACTAGACCAAAGCATTCCCACAAACTTATCTGCGATGTGTGCACTCAGCTCACAAAGTTTAACATTTCTTTTCATGGATTAGTTTTGAAACACTCATTTTGCAGTATATACAAGTGGTCATTCGGAAAGCTATGAGGCCTATGGTCGAAAAGGTAACACCTTCACCTATAACCTAGAAAGAAGCGTTCTCAGAAACTACTTTGTGTTGTTTGCATTCAACTCACAGAATGGACCATTCATTTTGTTAGAGCAGCCATGAAGCAATCTTTTTGCATAGTCTGCAATTGGACATTTGGAGAGCTCTGAGGCCTGTGGTGGAAAACGAAATATCTTCACATAAAACCTAGAAAGAAGCATTCTCAGAAACCACTTTGTGATGTGTGCATTCAACTCACAGGATTGAATATTCCTTTCATTACAGCGGTTCTGAAACACACTTTTTCTAGAATCTCCATGTGGATATTTGGAACACTTACGGCAATTTGATGGAAACGAGACATCCTCACACAAAAAGGAGACAGAAGCATTCTCACAAACTCCTTTGTGATGTGTGATCTCAACTCACAGATGTGAACCTTCCTTTTGATAGAGCAGTTTCGAAACAATCTTTTTCTAGAATCTGCAAGTGGATATTTGGAGCGATGAGAGGCCTGTGGTTTAAAGGAAATATCTTCACATAACAAGTAGACAAAAGCATTCTCTGAAACGTCTTTGTGCTGTGTGCATTCACCTCACAGAGTTGAGCATTGCTTTTGACAGAGAAGTTTGGAAGCACTCTTTTTATAGTGTCTGCAAGTGGATATTTGGACCCCTTTTTGGAATGCGTTGGAAATGGGACACCATCACACGAAAACGAGACAGAAGCATTCTCACAAACTTCTGCATGATGTGAGCATTCAGCTCACAGAGCTGAACCTTTCTTTTGATAGAGCAGTTTTGAAGCACTCTTTTTCCAGATTCTGCAAGTGGACATTTGGAGCGCCTTGAGGCCTGCGGTGGAAAGGAAATATCTTCACATAAAAACTAGACAGAAGCATTCTCTGAAACTTCTTTCTGGTGCGTGAATTAAATTCAGAGAGTTGAACATTCCTTTTGACAGAGAAGTTTTGAAACACTTTTTTTGTAGAATCTGCACGTGGAAATTTGGACCACTTCTAGGAATTCGTTGGAAACGGGACACCTTCACACAAAAACAAGACAGAAGCATTCTGACAGACTTCGGTGTGATATGTGCATTCAACTCACAGAGTTTAATCTTTCATTTCATGTGGCAGTTTCGAAACACTCTTTTTGTGGAATCTGCAAGTGGCTATTTGGACCGATTATAGGAATTCATTGGGAACGGGACACCCTCACACAAAAAGTAGTGAGAAGCACTTTCACAAACTTCTGTGTGATGTGTGCATTCAATTCAAAGGGCTGAGCTCTTCTTTTGATAGAGCAGTTTTAAAACACTCTTTTTCTGGAATCTGCAAGTGGACATTTGGAGCGCTTTGAGGACTGTGGGGGCAAAGAAATATCTTCACATAACAAGTAGACAGAAGCATTCTCTGAAACTTCTTTGTGGTGTGTGCATTCAACTCACAGAGTTTGAACATTCCTTTTGACAGAGAAGCTTGGAAACACTCTTTTTATAGAATAGGCAAGTGGATATTTGGACCTCTTTTAGGAATTCGTTGGAAACGGGACACCCTCACACAAAAACTAGACAGAAGCATTCTCACAAACTTCTGTGTGACGTGAGCATTCAGCTCGCAGAGCAGAACCTGTCTTTGATAGGGCAGTTTTGAAACACTCTTTTTCTAGAATCTGCAAGTGGACATTTGGAGCGCTTTTAGGCCTGTGGTGGAAAGGAAATATCTTCACTCACAAACTAGACAGATGCATTCTCTGAAACTGCCTTGTGGTGCGTGCATTCAACTCACAGAGTTGAACATTCCTTTCGAATGAGAAGTTTTGAAACACTCTTTTTGTAGAAACTGCAAGTGAAACCTTGGACCGCTGATGGTAAATCGTTGGAAACGGGACACCTTCACACAAAAACTAGACCAAAGCATTCCCACAAACTTATCTGCGATGTGTGCACTCAGCTCACAAAGTTTAACATTTCTTTTCATGGATTAGTTTTGAAACACTCATTTTGCAGTATATACAAGTGGTCATTCGGAAAGCTATGAGGCCTATGGTCGAAAAGGTAACACCTTCACCTATAACCTAGAAAGAAGCGTTCTCAGAAACTACTTTGTGTTGTTTGCATTCAACTCACAGAGTGGAACATTCCTTTTCTTAGAGCAGCCATGAAACAATCTTTTTGCATAGTCTGCAATTGGACATTTGGAGAGCTCTGAGGCCTGTGGTGGAAAACGAAATATCTTCACATAAAACGTAGAAAGAAGCATTCTCAGAAACCACTTTGTGATGTGTGCATTCAACTCACAGGATTGAATATTCCTTTCATTACAGCGGTTCTGAAACACACTTTTTCTAGGATCTCCATGTGGATATTTGGAACACTTACAGCAATTTGATGGAAACGAGACATCCTCACACAAAAAGAAGACAGAAGCATTCTCACAAACTCCTTTGTGATGTGTGATCTCAACTCACAGATGTGAACCTTCCTTTTGATAGAGCTGTTTCGAAACAATCTTTTTCTAGAATCTGCAAGTGGATATTTGGAGCGATGAGAGGCCTGTGGTTTAAAGGAAATATCTTCACATAACAAGTAGACAAAAGCATTCTCTGAAACGTCTTTGTGGTGTGTGCATTCACCTCACAGAGTTGAGCATTGCTTTTGACAGAGAAGTTTGGAAGCACTCTTTTTATAGTGTCTGCAAGTGGATATTTGGACCCCTTTTTGGAATGCGTTGGAAATGGGACACCATCACACGAAAACGAGACAGAAGCATTCTCACAAACTTCTGCATGATGTGAGCATTCAGCTCACAAAGCTGAACCTTTCTTTTGATAGAGCAGTTTTCAAGCACTCTGTTTCCAGATTCTGCAAGTGGAAATTTGGAGCGCCTTGAGGCCTGCGGTGGAAAGGAAATATCTTCACATAAAAACTAGACAGAAGCATTCTCTGAAACTTCTTTCTGGTGCGTGAATTAAATTCAGAGAGTTGAACATTCCTTTTGACAGAGAAGTTTTGAAACACTTTTTTTGTAGAATCTGCACGTGGAAATTTGGACCACTTCTAGGAATTCGTTGGAAACGGGACACCTTCACACAAAAACAACACAGAAGCATTCTGACAGACTTCGGTGTGATATGTGCATTCAACTCACAGAGTTTAATCTTTCATTTCATGTGGCAGTTTCGAAACACTCTTTTTGTGGAATCTGCAAGTGGCTATTTGGACCGATTATAGGAATTCATTAGGAACGGGACACCCTCACACAAAAAGTAGTGAGAAGCACTTTCACAAACTTCTGTGTGATGTGTGCATTCAATTCAAAGGGCTGAGCTCTTCTTTTGATAGAGCAGTTTTAAAACACTCTTTTTCTGGAATCTGCAAGTGGACATTTGGAGCGCTTTGAGGACTGTGGGGGCAAGGAAATATCTTCACATAACAAGTAGACAGAAGCATTCTCTGAAACTTCTTTGTGGTGTGTGCATTCAACTCACAGAGTTTGAACATTCCTTTTGACAGAGAAGCTTGGAAACACTCTTTTCATAGAATAGGCAAGTGGATATTTGGACCTCTTTTAGGAATTCGTTGGAAACGGGACACCCTCACACAAAAACTAGACAGAAGCATTCTCACAAACTTCTGTGTGACGTGAGCATTCAGCTCGCAGAGCTGAACCTTTCTTTGATAGGGCAGTTTTGAAACACTCTTTTTCTAGAATCTGCAAGTGGACATTTGGAGCGCTTTTAGGCCTGTGGTGGAAAGGAAATATCTTCACTCACAAACTAGACAGATGCATTCTCTGAAACTGCCTTGTGGTGCGTGCATTCAACTCACAGAGTTGAACATTCCTTTCGAATGAGAAGTTTTGAAACACTCTTTTTGTAGAAACTGCAAGTGAAACCTTGGACCGCTGATGGGAATTCGCTGGAAACGGGACACCTTCACACAAAAACTAGACCAAAGCATTCCCACAAACTTATCTGCGATGTGTGCACTCAGCTCACAAAGTTTAACATTTCTTTTCATGGATTAGTTTTGAAACACTCTTTTTGCAGTATATGCAAGTGGTCATTCGGAAAGCTATGAGGTCTGTGGTCGAAAAGGTAACACCTTCACCTATAACCTAGAAAGAAGCGTTCTGAGAAACTACTTTGTGTTGTTTGCATTCAACTCACAGAATAGACCATTCATTTTGTTAGAGCAGCCATGAAACAATCTTTTTGCATAGTCTGCAATTGGACATTTGGAGAGCTCTGAGGCCTGTGGTGGAAAACGAAATATCTTCACATAAAACCTAGAAAGAAGCATTCTCAGAAACCACTTTGTGATGTGTGCATTCAACTCACAGGATTGAATATTCCTTTCATTACAGCGGTTCTGAAACACACTTTTTCTAGAATCTCCATGTGGATATTTGGAACACTTACGGCAATTTGATGGAAACGAGACATCCTCACACAAAAAGGAGACAGAAGCATTCTCACAAACTCCTTTGTGATGTGTGATCTCAACTCACAGATGTGAACCTTCCTTTTGATAGAGCAGTTTCGAAACAATCTTTTTCTAGAATCTGCAAGTGGATATTTGGAGCGATGAGAGGCCTGTGGTTTAAAGGAAATATCTTCACATAACAAGTAGACAAAAGCATTCTCTGAAACGTCTTTGTGGTGTGTGCATTCACCTCACAGAGTTGAGCATTGCTTTTGACAGAGAAGTTTGGAAGCACTCTTTTTATAGTGTCTGCAAGTGGATATTTGGACCCCTTTTTGGAATGCGTTGGAAATGGGACACCATCACACGAAAACGAGACAGAAGCATTCTCACAAACTTCTGCATGATGTGAGCATTCAGCTCACAGAGCTGAACCTTTCTTTTGATAGAGCAGTTTTGAAGCACTCTTTTTCCAGATTCTGCAAGTGGACATTTGGAGCGCCTTGAGGCCTGCGGTGGAAAGGAAATATCTTCACATAAAAACTAGACAGAAGCATTCTCTGAAACTTCTTTCTGGTGCGTGAATTAAATTCAGAGAGTTGAACATTCCTTTTGACAGAGAAGTTTTGAAACACTTTTTTTGTAGAATCTGCACGTGGAAATTTGGACCACTTCTAGGAATTCGTTGGAAACGGGACACCTTCACACAAAAACAAGACAGAAGCATTCTGACAGACTTCGGTGTGATATGTGCATTCAACTCACAGAGTTTAATCTTTCATTTCATGTGGCAGTTTCAAAACACTCTTTTTGTGGAATCTGCAAGTGGCTATTTGGACCGATTATAGGAATTCATTGGGAACGGGACACCCTCACACAAAAAGTAGTGAGAAGCACTTTCACAAACTTCTGTGTGATGTGTGCATTCAATTCAAAGGGCTGAGCTCTTCTTTTGATAGAGCAGTTTTAAAACACTCTTTTTCTGGAATCTGCAAGTGGACATTTGGAGCGCTTTGAGGACTGTGGGGGCAAAGAAATATCTTCACATAACAAGTAGACAGAAGCATTCTCTGAAACTTCTTTGTGGTGTGTGCATTCAACTCACAGAGTTTGAACATTCCTTTTGACAGAGAAGCTTGGAAACACTCTTTTTATAGAATAGGCAAGTGGATATTTGGACCTCTTTTAGGAATTCATTGGAAACGGGACACCCTCACACAAAAACTAGACAGAAGCATTCTCACAAACTTCTGTGTGACGTGAGCATTCAGCTCGCAGAGCTGAACCTGTCTTTGATAGGGCAGTTTTGAAACACTCTTTTTCTAGAATCTGCAAGTGGACATTTGGAGCGCTTTTAGGCCTGTGGTGGAAAGGAAATATCTTCACTCACAAACTAGACAGATGCATTCTCTGAAACTGCCTTGTGGTGCGTGCATTCAACTCACAGAGTTGAACATTCCTTTCGAATGAGAAGTTTTGAAACACTCTTTTTGTAGAAACTGCAAGTGAAACCTTGGACCGCTGATGGTAAATCGTTGGAAACGGGACACCTTCACACAAAAACTAGACCAAAGCATTCCCACAAACTTATCTGCGATGTGTGTACTCAGCTCACAAAGTTTAACATTTCTTTTCATGGATTAGTTTTGAAACACTCTTTTTGCAGTATATGCAAGTGGTCATTCGGAAAGCTATGAGGTCTGTGGTCGAAAAGGTAACACCTTCACCTATAACCTAGAAAGAAGCGTTCTGAGAAACTACTTTGTGTAGTTTGCATTCAATTCACAGAATGGACCATTCATTTTGTTAGAGCAGCCATGAAACAATCTTTTTGCATAGTCTGCAATTGGACATTTGGAGAGCTCTGAGGCCTGTGGTGGAAAACGAAATATCTTCACATAAAACCTAGAAAGAAGCATTCTCAGAAACCACTTTGTGATGTGTGCATTCAACTCACAGGATTGAATATTCCTTTCATTACAGCGGTTCTGAAACACACTTTTTCTAGAATCTCCATGTGGATATTTGGAACACTTACAGCAATTTGATGGAAACGAGACATCCTCACACAAAAAGAAGACAGAAGCATTCTCACAAACTCCTTTGTGATGTGTGATCTCAACTCACAGATGTGAACCTTCCTTTTGATAGAGCTGTTTCGAAACAATCTTTTTCTAGAATCTGCAAGTGGATATTTGGAGCGATGAGAGGCCTGTGGTTTAAAGGAAATATCTTCACATAACAAGTAGACAAAAGCATTCTCTGAAACGTCTTTGTGGTGTGTGCATTCACCTCACAGAGTTGAGCATTGCTTTTGACAGAGAAGTTTGGAAGCACTCTTTTTATAGTGTCTGCAAGTGGATATTTGGACCCCTTTATGGAATGCGTTGGAAATGGGACACCATCACACGAAAACGAGACAGAAGCATTCTCACAAACTTCTGCATGATGTGAGCATTCAGCTCACAGAGCTGAACCTTTCTTTTGATAGAGCAGTTTTGAAGCACTCTGTTTCCAGATTCTGCAAGTGGACATTTGGAGCGCCTTGAGGCCTGCGGTGGAAAGGAAATATCTTCACATAAAAACTAGACAGAAGCATTCTCTGAAACTTCTTTCTGGTGCGTGAATTAAATTCAGAGAGTTGAACATTCCTTTTGACAGAGAAGTTTTGAAACACTTTTTTTGTAGAATCTGCACGTGGAAATTTGGACCACTTCTAGGAATTCGTTGGAAACGGGACACCTTCACACAAAAACAAGACAGAAGCATTCTGACAGACTTCGGTGTGATATGTGCATTCAACTCACAGAGTTTAATCTTTCATTTCATGTGGCAGTTTCGAAACACTCTTTTTGTGGAATCTGCAAGTGGCTATTTGGACCGATTATAGGAATTCATTGGGAACGGGACACCCTCACACAAAAAGTAGTGAGAAGCACTTTCACAAACTTCTGTGTGATGTGTGCATTCAATTCAAAGGGCTGAGCTCTTCTTTTGATAGAGCAGTTTTAAAACACTCTTTTTCTGGAATCTGCAAGTGGACATTTGGAGCGCTTTGAGGACTGTGGGGGCAAGGAAATATCTTCACATAACAAGTAGACAGAAGCATTCTCTGAAACTTCTTTGTGGTGTGTGCATTCAACTCACAGAGTTTGAACATTCCTTTTGACAGAGAAGCTTGGAAACACTCTTTTTATAGAATAGGCAAGTGGATATTTGGACCTCTTTTAGGAATTCATTGGAAACGGGACACCCTCACACAAAAACTAGACAGAAGCATTCTCACAAACTTCTGTGTGACGTGAGCATTCAGCTCGCAGAGCTGAACCTTTCTTTGATAGGGCAGTTTTGAAACACTCTTTTTCTAGAATCTGCAAGTGGACATTTGGAGCGCTTTTAGGCCTGTGGTGGAAAGGAAATATCTTCACTCACAAACTAGACAGATGCATTCTCTGAAACTGCCTTGTGGTGCATGCATTCAACTCACAGAGTTGAACATTCCTTTCGAATGAGAAGTTTTGAAACACTCTTTTTGTAGAAACTGCAAGTGAAACCTTGGACTGCTGATGGGAATTCGTTGGAAACGGGATACCTTCACACAAAAACTAGACCAAAGCATTCCCACAAACTTATCTGCGATGTGTGCACTCAGCTCACAAAGTTTAACATTTCTTTTCATGGATTAGTTTTGAAACACTCATTTTGCAGTATATACAAGTGGTCATTCGGAAAGCTATGAGGCCTATGGTCGAAAAGGTAACACCTTCACCTATAACCTAGAAAGAAGCGTTCTCAGAAACTACATTGTGTTGTTTGCATTCAACTCACAGAGTGGAACATTCCTTTTCTTAGAGCAGCCATGAAACAATCTTTTTGCATAGTCTGCAATTGGACATTTGGAGAGCTCTGAGGCCTGTGGTGGAAAACGAAATATCTTCACATAAAACCTAGAAAGAAGCATTCTCAGAAACCACTTTGTGATGTGTGCATTCAACTCACAGTATTGAATATTCCTTTCATTACAGCAGTTCTGAAACACACTTTTTCTAGAATCTCCATGTGGATATTTGGAACACTTACGGCAATTTGATGGAAACGAGACATCCTCACACAAAAACGAGACAGAAGCATTCTCACAAACTCCTTTGTGATGTGTGATCTCAACTCACAGATGTGAACCTTCCTTTTGATAGAGCAGTTTCGAAACAATCTTTTTCTAGAATCTGCAAGTGGATATTTGGAGCGATGGGAGGCCTGTGGTTTAAAGGAAATATCTCCACATAACAAGTAGACAAAAGCATTCTCTGAAACGTCTTTGTGGTGTGTGCATTCACCTCACAGAGTTGAGCATTGCTTTTGACAGAGAAGTTTGGAAGCACTCTTTTTATAGTGTCTGCAAGTGGATATTTGGACCCCTTATTGGAATGCGTTGGAAATGGGACACCATCACACGAAAACGAGACAGAAGCATTCTCACAAACTTCTGCATGATGTGAGCATTCAGCTCACAGAGCTGAACCTTTCTTTTGATAGAGCAGTTTTGAAGCACTCTTTTTCCAGATTCTGCAAGTGGACATTTGGAGCGCCTTGAGGCCTGCGGTGGAAAGGAAATATCTTCACATAAAAACTAGACAGAAGCATTCTCTGAAACTTCTTTCTGGTGCGTGAATTAAATTCAGAGAGTTGAACATTCCTTTTGACAGAGAAGTTTTGAAACACTTTTTTTGTAGAATCTGCACGTGGAAATTTGGACCACTTCTAGGAATTCGTTGGAAACGGGACACCTTCACACAAAAACAAGACAGAAGCATTCTGACAGACTTCGGTGGGATATGTGCATTCAACTCACAGAGTTTAATCTTTCATTTCATGTGGCAGTTTCGAAACACTCTTTTTGTGGAATCTGCAAGTGGCTATTTGGACCGATTATAGGAATTCATTGGGAACGGGACACCCTCACACAAAAAGTAGTGAGAAGCACTTTCACAAACTTCTGTGTGATGTGTGCATTCAATTCAAAGGGCTGAGCTCTTCTTTTGATAGAGCAGTTTTAAAACACTCTTTTTCTGGAATCTGCAAGTGGACATTTGGAGCGCTTTGAGGACTGTGGGGGCAAGGAAATATCTTCACATAACAAGTAGACAGAAGCATTCTCTGAAACTTCTTTGTGGTGTGTGCATTCAACTCACAGAGTTTGAACATTCCTTTTGACAGAGAAGCTTGGAAACACTCTTTTTATAGAATAGGCAAGTGGATATTTGGACCTCTTTTAGGAATTCATTGGAAACGGGACACCCTCACACAAAAACTAGACAGAAGCATTCTCACAAACTTCTGTGTGACGTGAGCATTCAGCTCGCAGAGCTGAACCTTTCTTTGATAGGGCAGTTTTGAAACACTCTTTTTCTAGAATCTGCAAGTGGACATTTGGAGCGCTTTTAGGCCTGTGGTGGAAAGGAAATATCTTCACTCACAAACTAGACAGATGCATTCTCTGAAACTGCCTTGTGGTGCATGCATTCAACTCACAGAGTTGAACATTCCTTTCGAATGAGAAGTTTTGAAACACTCTTTTTGTAGAAACTGCAAGTGAAACCTTGGACTGCTGATGGGAATTCGTTGGAAACGGGATACCTTCACACAAAAACTAGACCAAAGCATTCCCACAAACTTATCTGCGATGTGTGCACTCAGCTCACAAAGTTTAACATTTCTTTTCATGGATTAGTTTTGAAACACTCATTTTGCAGTATATACAAGTGGTCATTCGGAAAGCTATGAGGCCTATGGTCGAAAAGGTAACACCTTCACCTATAACCTAGAAAGAAGCGTTCTCAGAAACTACATTGTGTTGTTTGCATTCAACTCACAGAGTGGAACATTCCTTTTCTTAGAGCAGCCATGAAACAATCTTTTTGCATAGTCTGCAAATGGACATTTGGAGAGCTCTGAGGCCTGTGGTGGAAAACGAAATATCTTCACATAAAACCTAGAAAGAAGCATTCTCAGAAACCACTTTGTGATGTGTGCATTCAACTCACAGTATTGAATATTCCTTTCATTACAGCGGTTCTGAAACACACTTTTTCTAGAATCTCCATGTGGATATTTGGAACACTTACGGCAATTTGATGGAAACGAGACATCCTCACACAAAAACGAGACAGAAGCATTCTCACAAACTCCTTTGTGATGTGTGATCTCAACTCACAGATGTGAACCTTCCTTTTGATAGAGCAGTTTCGAAACAATCTTTTTCTAGAATCTGCAAGTGGATATTTGGAGCGATGAGAGGCCTGTGGTTTAAAGGAAATATCTTCACATAACAAGTAGACAAAAGCATTCTCTGAAACGTCTTTGTGGTGTGTGCATTCACCTCACAGAGTTGAGCATTGCTTTTGACAGAGAAGTTTGGAAGCACTCTTTTTATAGTGTCTGCAAGTGGATATTTGGACCCCTTATTGGAATGCGTTGGAAATGGGACACCATCACACGAAAACGAGACAGAAGCATTCTCACAAACTTCTGCATGATGTGAGCATTCAGCTCACAGAGCTGAACCTTTCTTTTGATAGAGCAGTTTTGAAGCACTCTTTTTCCAGATTCTGCAAGTGGACATTTGGAGCGCCTTGAGGCCTGCGGTGGAAAGGAAATATCTTCACATAAAAACTAGACAGAAGCATTCTCTGAAACTTCTTTCTGGTGCGTGAATTAAATTCAGAGAGTTGAACATTCCTTTTGACAGAGAAGTTTTGAAACACTTTTTTTGTAGAATCTGCACGTGGAAATTTGGACCACTTCTAGGAATTCGTTGGAAACGGGACACCTTCACACAAAAACAAGACAGAAGCATTCTGACAGACTTCGGTGTGATATGTGCATTCAACTCACAGAGTTTAATCTTTCATTTCATGTGGCAGTTTCGAAACACTCTTTTTGTGGAATCTGCAAGTGGCTATTTGGACCGATTATAGGAATTCATTGGGAACGGGACACCCTCACACAAAAAGTAGTGAGAAGCACTTTCACAAACTTCTGTGTGATGTGTGCATTCAATTCAAAGGGCTGAGCTCTTCTTTTGATAGAGCAGTTTTAAAACACTCTTTTTCTGGAATCTGCAAGTGGACATTTGGAGCGCTTTGAGGACTGTGGGGGCAAAGAAATATCTTCACATAACAAGTAGACAGAAGCATTCTCTGAAACTTCTTTGTGGTGTGTGCATTCAACTCACAGAGTTTGAACATTCCTTTTGACAGAGAAGCTTGGAAACACTCTTTTTATAGAATAGGCAAGTGGATATTTGGACCTCTTTTAGGAATTCGTTGGAAACGGGACACCCTCACACAAAAACTAGACAGAAGCATTCTCACAAACTTCTGTGTGACGTGAGCATTCAGCTCGCAGAGCTGAACCTGTCTTTGATAGGGCAGTTTTGAAACACTCTTTTTCTAGAATCTGCAAGTGGACATTTGGAGCGCTTTTAGGCCTGTGGTGGAAAGGAAATATCTTCACTCACAAACTAGACAGATGCATTCTCTGAAACTGCCTTGTGGTGCGTGCATTCAACTCACAGAGTTGAACATTCCTTTCGAATGAGAAGTTTTGAAACACTCTTTTTGTAGAAACTGCAAGTGAAACCTTGGACCGCTGATGGTAAATCGTTGGAAACGGGACACCTTCACACAAAAACTAGACCAAAGCATTCCCACAAACTTATCTGCGATGTGTGTACTCAGCTCACAAAGTTTAACATTTCTTTTCATGGATTAGTTTTGAAACACTCTTTTTGCAGTATATGCAAGTGGTCATTCGGAAAGCTATGAGGTCTGTGGTCGAAAAGGTAACACCTTCACCTATAACCTAGAAAGAAGCGTTCTGAGAAACTACTTTGTGTAGTTTGCATTCAATTCACAGAATGGACCATTCATTTTGTTAGAGCAGCCATGAAACAATCTTTTTGCATAGTCTGCAATTGGACATTTGGAGAGCTCTGAGGCCTGTGGTGGAAAACGAAATATCTTCACATAAAACCTAGAAAGAAGCATTCTCAGAAACCACTTTGTGATGTGTGCATTCAACTCACAGGATTGAATATTCCTTTCATTACAGCGGTTCTGAAACACACTTTTTCTAGAATCTCCATGTGGATATTTGGAACACTTACAGCAATTTGATGGAAACGAGACACCCTCACACAAAAAGAAGACAGAAGCATTCTCACAAACTCCTTTGTGATGTGTGATCTCAACTCACAGATGTGAACCTTCCTTTTGATAGAGCTGTTTCGAAACAATCTTTTTCTAGAATCTGCAAGTGGATATTTGGAGCGATGAGAGGCCTGTGGTTTAAAGGAAATATCTTCACATAACAAGTAGACAAAAGCATTCTCTGAAACGTCTTTGTGGTGTGTGCATTCACCTCACAGAGTTGAGCATTGCTTTTGACAGAGAAGTTTGGAAGCACTCTTTTTATAATGTCTGCAAGTGGATATTTGGACCCCTTTTTGGAATGCGTTGGAAATGGGACACCATCACACGAAAACGAGACAGAAGCATTCTCACAAACTTCTGCATGATGTGAGCATTCAGCTCACAGAGCTGAACCTTTCTTTTGATAGAGCAGTTTTGAAGCACTCTGTTTCCAGATTCTGCAAGTGGACATTTGGAGCGCCTTGAGGCCTGTGGTGGAAAGGAAATATCTTCACATAAAAACTAGACAGAAGCATTCTCTGAAACTTCTTTCTGGTGCGTGAATTAAATTCAGAGAGTTGAACATTCCTTTTGACAGAGAAGTTTTGAAACACTTTTTTTGTAGAATCTGCACGTGGAAATTTGGACCACTTCTAGGAATTTGTTGGAAACGGGACACCTTCACACAAAAACAAGACAGAAGCATTCTGACAGACTTCGGTGTGATATGTGCATTCAACTCACAGAGTTTAATCTTTCATTTCATGTGGCAGTTTCGAAACACTCTTTTTGTGGAATCTGCAAGTGGCTATTTGGACCGATTATAGGAATTCATTGGGAACGGGACACCCTCACACAAAAAGTAGTGAGAAGCACTTTCACAAACTTCTGTGTGATGTGTGCATTCAATTCAAAGGGCTGAGCTCTTCTTTTGATAGAGCAGTTTTAAAACACTCTTTTTCTGGAATCTGCAAGTGGACATTTGGAGCGCTTTGAGGACTGTGGGGGCAAGGAAATATCTTCACATAACAAGTAGACAGAAGCATTCTCTGAAACTTCTTTGTGGTGTGTGCATTCAACTCACAGAGTTTGAACACTCCTTTTGACAGAGAAGCTTGGAAACACTCTTTTTATAGAATAGGCAACTGGATATTTGGACCTCTTTTAGGATTTCATTGGAAACGGGACACCCTCACACAAAAACTAGACAGAAGCATTCTCACAAACTTCTGTGTGACGTGAGCATTCAGCTCGCAGAGCTGAACCTTTCTTTGATAGGGCAGTTTTGAAACACTCTTTTTCTAGAATCTGCAAGTGGACATTTGGAGCGCTTTTAGGCCTGTGGTGGAAAGGAAATATCTTCACTCACAAACTAGACAGATGCATTCTCTGAAACTGCCTTGTGGTGCATGCATTCAACTCACAGAGTTGAACATTCCTTTCGAATGAGAAGTTTTGAAACACTCTTTTTGTAGAAACTGCAAGTGAAACCTTGGACTGCTGATGGGAATTCGTTGGAAACGGGATACCTTCACACAAAAACTAGACCAAAGCATTCCCACAAACTTATCTGCGATGTGTGCACTCAGCTCACAAAGTTTAACATTTCTTTTCATGGATTAGTTTTGAAACACTCATTTTGCAGTATATACAAGTGGTCATTCGGAAAGCTATGAGGCCTATGGTCGAAAAGGTAACACCTTCACCTATAACCTAGAAAGAAGCGTTCTCAGAAACTACATTGTGTTGTTTGCATTCAACTCACAGAGTGGAACATTCCTTTTCTTAGAGCAGCCATGAAACAATCTTTTTGCATAGTCTGCAATTGGACATTTGGAGAGCTCTGAGGCCTGTGGTGGAAAACGAAATATCTTCACATAAAACCTAGAAAGAAGCATTCTCAGAAACCACTTTGTGATGTGTGCATTCAACTCACAGTATTGAATATTCCTTTCATTACAGCGGTTCTGAAACACACTTTTTCTAGAATCTCCATGTGGATATTTGGAACACTTACGGCAATTTGATGGAAACGAGACATCCTCACACAAAAACGAGACAGAAGCATTCTCACAAACTCCTTTGTGATGTGTGATCTCAACTCACAGATGTGAACCTTCCTTTTGATAGAGCAGTTTCGAAGCAATCTTTTTCTAGAATCTGCAAGTGGATATTTGGAGCGATGAGAGGCCTGTGGTTTAAAGGAAATATCTTCACATAACAAGTAGACAAAAGCATTCTCTGAAACGTCTTTGTGGTGTGTGCATTCACCTCACAGAGTTGAGCATTGCTTTTGACAGAGAAGTTTGGAAGCACTCTTTTTATAGTGTCTGCAAGTGGATATTTGGACCCCTTATTGGAATGCGTTGGAAATGGGACACCATCACACGAAAACGAGACAGAAGCATTCTCACAAACTTCTGCATGATGTGAGCATTCAGCTCACAGAGCTGAACCTTTCTTTTGATAGAGCAGTTTTGAAGCACTCTTTTTCCAGATTCTGCAAGTGGACATTTGGAGCGCCTTGAGGCCTGCGGTGGAAAGGAAATATCTTCACATAAAAACTAGACAGAAGCATTCTCTGAAACTTCTTTCTGGTGCGTGAATTAAATTCAGAGAGTTGAACATTCCTTTTGACAGAGAAGTTTTGAAACACTTTTTTTGTAGAATCTGCACGTGGAAATTTGGACCACTTCTAGGAATTCGTTGGAAACGGGACACCTTCACACAAAAACAAGACAGAAGCATTCTGACAGACTTCGGTGTGATATGTGCATTCAACTCACAGAGTTTAATCTTTCATTTCATGTGGCAGTTTCGAAACACTCTTTTTGTGGAATCTGCAAGTGGCTATTTGGACCGATTATAGGAATTCATTGGGAACGGGACACCCTCACACAAAAAGTAGTGAGAAGCACTTTCACAAACTTCTGTGTGATGTGTGCATTCAATTCAAAGGGCTGAGCTCTTCTTTTGATAGAGCAGTTTTAAAACACTCTTTTTCTGGAATCTGCAAGTGGACATTTGGAGCGCTTTGAGGACTGTGGGGGCAAGGAAATATCTTCACATAACAAGTAGACAGAAGCATTCTCTGAAACTTCTTTGTGGTGTGTGCATTCAACTCACAGAGTTTGAACATTCCTTTTGACAGAGAAGCTTGGAAACACTCTTTTTATAGAATAGGCAAGTGGATATTTGGACCTCTTTTAGGAATTCGTTGGAAACGGGACACCCTCACACAAAAACTAGACAGAAGCATTCTCACAAACTTCTGTGTGACGTGAGCATTCAGCTCGCAGAGCTGAACCTGTCTTTGATAGGGCAGTTTTGAAACACTCTTTTTCTAGAATCTGCAAGTGGACATTTGGAGCGCTTTTAGGCCTGTGGTGGAAAGGAAATATCTTCACTCACAAACTAGACAGATGCATTCTCTGAAACTGCCTTGTGGTGCATGCATTCAACTCACAGAGTTGAACATTCCTTTCGAATGAGAAGTTTTGAAACACTCTTTTTGTAGAAACTGCAAGTGAAACCTTGGACTGCTGATGGGAATTCGTTGGAAACGGGACACCTTCACACAAAAACTAGACCAAAGCATTCCCACAAACTTATCTGCGATGTGTGCACTCAGCTCACAAAGTTTAACATTTCTTTTCATGGATTAGTTTTGAAACACTCATTTTGCAGTATATACAAGTGGTCATTCGGAAAGCTATGAGGCCTATGGTCGAAAAGGTAACACCTTCACCTATAACCTAGAAAGAAGCGTTCTCAGAAACTACTTTGTGTTGTTTGCATTCAACTCACAGAGTGGAACATTCCTTTTCTTAGAGCAGCCATGAAACAATCTTTTTGCATAGTCTGCAATTGGACATTTGGAGAGCTCTGAGGCCTGTGGTGGAAAACGAAATATCTTCACATAAAACCTAGAAAGAAGCATTCTCAGAAACCACTTTGTGATGTGTGCATTCAACTCACAGTATTGAATATTCCTTTCATTACAGCGGTTCTGAAACACACTTTTTCTAGAATCTCCATGTGGATATTTGGAACACTTACGGCAATTTGATGGAAACGAGACATCCTCACACAAAAACGAGACAGAAGCATTCTCACAAACTCCTTTGTGATGTGTGATCTCAACTCACAGATGTGAACCTTCCTTTTGATAGAGCAGTTTCGAAGCAATCTTTTTCTAGAATCTGCAAGTGGATATTTGGAGCGATGAGAGGCCTGTGGTTTAAAGGAAATATCTTCACATAACAAGTAGACAAAAGCATTCTCTGAAACGTCTTTGTGGTGTGTGCATTCACCTCACAGAGTTGAGCATTGCTTTTGACAGAGAAGTTTGGAAGCACTCTTTTTATAGTGTCTGCAAGTGGATATTTGGACCCCTTATTGGAATGCGTTGGAAATGGGACACCATCACACGAAAACGAGACAGAAGCATTCTCACAAACTTCTGCATGATGTGAGCATTCAGCTCACAGAGCTGAACCTTTCTTTTGATAGAGCAGTTTTGAAGCACTCTTTTTCCAGATTCTGCAAGTGGACATTTGGAGCGCCTTGAGGCCTGCGGTGGAAAGGAAATATCTTCACATAAAAACTAGACAGAAGCATTCTCTGAAACTTCTTTCTGGTGCGTGAATTAAATTCAGAGAGTTGAACATTCCTTTTGACAGAGAAGTTTTGAAACACTTTTTTTGTAGAATCTGCACGTGGAAATTTGGACCACTTCTAGGAATTCGTTGGAAACGGGACACCTTCACACAAAAACAAGACAGAAGCATTCTGACAGACTTCGGTGTGATATGTGCATTCAACTCACAGAGTTTAATCTTTCATTTCATGTGGCAGTTTCGAAACACTCTTTTTGTGGAATCTGCAAGTGGCTATTTGGACCGATTATAGGAATTCATTGGGAACGGGACACCCTCACACAAAAAGTAGTGAGAAGCACTTTCACAAACTTCTGTGTGATGTGTGCATTCAATTCAAAGGGCTGAGCTCTTCTTTTGATAGAGCAGTTTTAAAACACTCTTTTTCTGGAATCTGCAAGTGGACATTTGGAGCGCTTTGAGGACTGTGGGGGCAAGGAAATATCTTCACATAACAAGTAGACAGAAGCATTCTCTGAAACTTCTTTGTGGTGTGTGCATTCAACTCACAGAGTTTGAACATTCCTTTTGACAGAGAAGCTTGGAAACACTCTTTTTATAGAATAGGCAAGTGGATATTTGGACCTCTTTTAGGAATTCGTTGGAAACGGGACACCCTCACACAAAAACTAGACAGAAGCATTCTCACAAACTTCTGTGTGACGTGAGCATTCAGCTCGCAGAGCTGAACCTGTCTTTGATAGGGCAGTTTTGAAACACTCTTTTTCTAGAATCTGCAAGTGGACATTTGGAGCGCTTTTAGGCCTGTGGTGGAAAGGAAATATCTTCACTCACAAACTAGACAGATGCATTCTCTGAAACTGCCTTGTGGTGCATGCATTCAACTCACAGAGTTGAACATTCCTTTCGAATGAGAAGTTTTGAAACACTCTTTTTGTAGAAACTGCAAGTGAAACCTTGGACTGCTGATGGGAATTCGTTGGAAACGGGACACCTTCACACAAAAACTAGACCAAAGCATTCCCACAAACTTATCTGCGATGTGTGCACTCAGCTCACAAAGTTTAACATTTCTTTTCATGGATTAGTTTTGAAACACTCATTTTGCAGTATATACAAGTGGTCATTCGGAAAGCTATGAGGCCTATGGTCGAAAAGGTAACACCTTCACCTATAACCTAGAAAGAAGCGTTCTCAGAAACTACTTTGTGTTGTTTGCATTCAACTCACAGAGTGGAACATTCCTTTTCTTAGAGCAGCCATGAAACAATCTTTTTGCATAGTCTGCAATTGGACATTTGGAGAGCTCTGAGGCCTGTGGTGGAAAACGAAATATCTTCACATAAAACCTAGAAAGAAGCATTCTCAGAAACCACTTTGTGATGTGTGCATTCAACTCACAGGATTGAATATTCCTTTCATTACAGCGGTTCTGAAACACACTTTTTCTAGAATCTCCATGTGGATATTTGGAACACTTACGGCAATTTGATGGAAACGAGACATCCTCACACAAAAAGAAGACAGAAGCATTCTCACAAACTCCTTTGTGATGTGTGATCTCAACTCACAGATGTGAACCTTCCTTTTGATAGAGCAGTTTCGAAACAATCTTTTTCTAGAATCTGCAAGTGGATATTTGGAGCGATGAGAGGCCTGTGGTTTAAAGGAAATATCTTCACATAACAAGTAGACAAAAGCATTCTCTGAAACGTCTTTGTGGTGTGTGCATTCACCTCACAGAGTTGAGCATTGCTTTTGACAGAGAAGTTTGGAAGCACTCTTTTTATAATGTCTGCAAGTGGATATTTGGACCCCTTTTTGGAATGCGTTGGAAATGGGACACCATCACACGAAAACGAGACAGAAGCATTCTCACAAACTTCTGCATGATGTGAGCATTCAGCTCACAGAGCTGAACCTTTCTTTTGATAGAGCAGTTTTGAAGCACTCTGTTTCCAGATTCTGCAAGTGGACATTTGGAGCGCCTTGAGGCCTGTGGTGGAAAGGAAATATCTTCACATAAAAACTAGACAGAAGCATTCTCTGAAACTTCTTTCTGGTGCGTGAATTAAATTCAGAGAGTTGAACATTCCTTTTGACAGAGAAGTTTTGAAACACTTTTTTTGTAGAATCTGCACGTGGAAATTTGGACCACTTCTAGGAATTTGTTGGAAACGGGACACCTTCACACAAAAACAAGACAGAAGCATTCTGACAGACTTCGGTGTGATATGTGCATTCAACTCACAGAGTTTAATCTTTCATTTCATGTGGCAGTTTCGAAACACTCTTTTTGTGGAATCTGCAAGTGGCTATTTGGACCGATTATAGGAATTCATTGGGAACGGGACACCCTCACACAAAAAGTAGTGAGAAGCACTTTCACAAACTTCTGTGTGATGTGTGCATTCAATTCAAAGGGCTGAGCTCTTCTTTTGATAGAGCAGTTTTAAAACACTCTTTTTCTGGAATCTGCAAGTGGACATTTGGAGCGCTTTGAGGACTGTGGGGGCAAGGAAATATCTTCACATAACAAGTAGACAGAAGCATTCTCTGAAACTTCTTTGTGGTGTGTGCATTCAACTCACAGAGTTTGAACACTCCTTTTGACAGAGAAGCTTGGAAACACTCTTTTTATAGAATAGGCAAGTGGATATTTGGACCTCTTTTAGGAATTCATTGGAAACGGGACACCCTCACACAAAAACTAGACAGAAGCATTCTCACAAACTTCTGTGTGACGTGAGCATTCAGCTCGCAGAGCTGAACCTTTCTTTGATAGGGCAGTTTTGAAACACTCTTTTTCTAGAATCTGCAAGTGGACATTTGGAGCGCTTTTAGGCCTGTGGTGGAAAGGAAATATCTTCACTCACAAACTAGACAGATGCATTCTCTGAAACTGCCTTGTGGTGCATGCATTCAACTCACAGAGTTGAACATTCCTTTCGAATGAGAAGTTTTGAAACACTCTTTTTGTAGAAACTGCAAGTGAAACCTTGGACTGCTGATGGGAATTCGTTGGAAACGGGATACCTTCACACAAAAACTAGACCAAAGCATTCCCACAAACTTATCTGCGATGTGTGCACTCAGCTCACAAAGTTTAACATTTCTTTTCATGGATTAGTTTTGAAACACTCATTTTGCCGTATATACAAGTGGTCATTCGGAAAGCTATGAGGCCTATGGTCGAAAAGGTAACACCTTCACCTATAACCTAGAAAGAAGCGTTCTCAGAAACTACATTGTGTTGTTTGCATTCAACTCACAGAGTGGAACATTCCTTTTCTTAGAGCAGCCATGAAACAATCTTTTTGCATAGTCTGCAATTGGACATTTGGAGAGCTCTGAGGCCTGTGGTGGAAAACGAAATATCTTCACATAAAACCTAGAAAGAAGCATTCTCAGAAACCACTTTGTGATGTGTGCATTCAACTCACAGTATTGAATATTCCTTTCATTACAGCGGTTCTGAAACACACTTTTTCTAGAATCTCCATGTGGATATTTGGAACACTTACGGCAATTTGATGGAAACGAGACATCCTCACACAAAAACGAGACAGAAGCATTCTCACAAACTCCTTTGTGATGTGTGATCTCAACTCACAGATGTGAACCTTCCTTTTGATAGAGCAGTTTCGAAGCAATCTTTTTCTAGAATCTGCAAGTGGATATTTGGAGCGATGAGAGGCCTGTGGTTTAAAGGAAATATCTTCACATAACAAGTAGACAAAAGCATTCTCTGAAACGTCTTTGTGGTGTGTGCATTCACCTCACAGAGTTGAGCATTGCTTTTGACAGAGAAGTTTGGAAGCACTCTTTTTATAGTGTCTGCAAGTGGATATTTGGACCCCTTATTGGAATGCGTTGGAAATGGGACACCATCACACGAAAACGAGACAGAAGCATTCTCACAAACTTCTGCATGATGTGAGCATTCAGCTCACAGAGCTGAACCTTTCTTTTGATAGAGCAGTTTTGAAGCACTCTTTTTCCAGATTCTGCAAGTGGACATTTGGAGCGCCTTGAGGCCTGCGGTGGAAAGGAAATATCTTCACATAAAAACTAGACAGAAGCATTCTCTGAAACTTCTTTCTGGTGCGTGAATTAAATTCAGAGAGTTGAACATTCCTTTTGACAGAGAAGTTTTGAAACACTTTTTTTGTAGAATCTGCACGTGGAAATTTGGACCACTTCTAGGAATTCATTGGAAACGGGACACCTTCACACAAAAACAAGACAGAAGCATTCTGACAGACTTCGGTGTGATATGTGCATTCAACTCACAGAGTTTAATCTTTCATTTCATGTGGCAGTTTCGAAACACTCTTTTTGTGGAATCTGCAAGTGGCTATTTGGACCGATTATAGGAATTCATTGGGAACGGGACACCCTCACACAAAAAGTAGTGAGAAGCACTTTCACAAACTTCTGTGTGATGTGTGCATTCAATTCAAAGGGCTGAGCTCTTCTTTTGATAGAGCAGTTTTAAAACACTCTTTTTCTGGAATCTGCAAGTGGACATTTGGAGCGCTTTGAGGACTGTGGGGGCAAGGAAATATCTTCACATAACAAGTAGACAGAAGCATTCTCTGAAACTTCTTTGTGGTGTGTGCATTCAACTCACAGAGTTTGAACATTCCTTTTGACAGAGAAGCTTGGAAACACTCTTTTTATAGAATAGGCAAGTGGATATTTGGACCTCTTTTAGGAATTCGTTGGAAACGGGACACCCTCACACAAAAACTAGACAGAAGCATTCTCACAAACTTCTGTGTGACGTGAGCATTCAGCTCGCAGAGCTGAACCTGTCTTTGATAGGGCAGTTTTGAAACACTCTTTTTCTAGAATCTGCAAGTGGACATTTGGAGCGCTTTTAGGCCTGTGGTGGAAAGGAAATATCTTCACTCACAAACTAGACAGATGCATTCTCTGAAACTGCCTTGTGGTGCATGCATTCAACTCACAGAGTTGAACATTCCTTTCGAATGAGAAGTTTTGAAACACTCTTTTTGTAGAAACTGCAAGTGAAACCTTGGACTGCTGATGGGAATTCGTTGGAAACGGGACACCTTCACACAAAAACTAGACCAAAGCATTCCCACAAACTTATCTGCGATGTGTGCACTCAGCTCACAAAGTTTAACATTTCTTTTCATGGATTAGTTTTGAAACACTCATTTTGCAGTATATACAAGTGGTCATTCGGAAAGCTATGAGGCCTATGGTCGAAAAGGTAACACCTTCACCTATAACCTAGAAAGAAGCGTTCTCAGAAACTACTTTGTGTTGTTTGCATTCAACTCACAGAGTGGAACATTCCTTTTCTTAGAGCAGCCATGAAACAATCTTTTTGCATAGTCTGCAATTGGACATTTGGAGAGCTCTGAGGCCTGTGGTGGAAAACGAAATATCTTCACATAAAACCTAGAAAGAAGCATTCTCAGAAACCACTTTGTGATGTGTGCATTCAACTCACAGGATTGAATATTCCTTTCATTACAGCGGTTCTGAAACACACTTTTTCTAGAATCTCCATGTGGATATTTGGAACACTTACGGCAATTTGATGGAAACGAGACATCCTCACACAAAAAGAAGACAGAAGCATTCTCACAAACTCCTTTGTGATGTGTGATCTCAACTCACAGATGTGAACCTTCCTTTTGATAGAGCAGTTTCGAAACAATCTTTTTCTAGAATCTGCAAGTGGATATTTGGAGCGATTAGAGGCCTGTGGTTTAAAGGAAATATCTTCACATAACAAGTAGACAAAAGCATTCTCTGAAACGTCTTTGTGGTGTGTGCATTCACCTCACAGAGTTGAGCATGGCTTTTGACAGAGAAGTTTGGAAGCACTCTTTTTATAGTGTCTGCAAGTGGATATTTGGACCCCTTATTGGAATGTGTTGGAAATGGGACACCATCACACGAAAACGAGACAGAAGCATTCTCACAAACTTCTGCATGATGTGAGCATTCAGCTCACAGGGCTGAACCTTTCTTTAGATAGAGCAGTTTTGAAGCACTCTTTTTCCAGATTCTGCAAGTGGACATTTGGAGCGCCTTGAGGCCTGCGGTGGAAAGGAAATATCTTCACATAAAAACTAGACAGAAGCATTCTCTGAAACTTCTTTCTGGTGCGTGAATTAAATTCAGAGAGTTGAACATTCCCTTTGACAGAGAAGTTTTGAAACACTTTTTTTGTAGAATCTGCACGTGGAAATTTGGACCACTTCTAGGCATTCGTTGGAAACGGGACACCTTCACACAAAAACAAGACAGAAGCATTCTGACAGACTTCGGTGTGATATGTGCATTCAACTCACAGAGTTTAATCTTTCATTTCATGTGGCAGTTTCGAAACACTCTTTTTGTGGAATCTGCAAGTGGCTATTTGGACCGATTATAGGAATTCATTGGGAACGGGACACCCTCACACAAAAAGTAGTGAGAAGCACTTTCACAAACTTCTGTGTGATGTGTGCATTCAATTCAAAGGGCTGAGCTCTTCTTTTGATAGAGCAGTTTTAAAACACTCTTTTTCTGGAATCTGCAAGTGGACATTTGGAGCGCTTTGAGGACTGTGGGGGCAAAGAAATATCTTCACATAACAAGTAGACAGAAGCATTCTCTGAAACTTCTTTGTGGTGTGTGCATTCAACTCACAGAGTTTGAACATTCCTTTTGACAGAGAAGCTTGGAAACACTCTTTTTATAGAATAGGCAAGTGGATATTTGGACCTCTTTTAGGAATTCGTTGGAAACGGGACACCCTCACACAAAAACTAGACAGAAGCATTCTCACAAACTTCTGTGTGACATGAGCATTCAGCTCGCAGAGCTGAACCTGTCTTTGATAGGGCAGTTTTGAAACACTCTTTTTCTAGAATCTGCAAGTGGACATTTGGAGCGCTTTTAGGCCTGTGGTGGAAAGGAAATATCTTCACTCACAAACTAGACAGATGCATTCTCTGAAACTGCCTTGTGGTGCGTGCATTCAACTCACAGAGTTGAACATTCCTTTCGAATGAGAAGTTTTGAAACACTCTTTTTGTAGAAACTGCAAGTGAAACCTTGGACCGCTGATGGTAAATCGTTGGAAACGGGACACCTTCACACAAAAACTAGACCAAAGCATTCCCACAAACTTATCTGCGATGTGTGTACTCAGCTCACAAAGTTTAACATTTCTTTTCATGGATTAGTTTTGAAACACTCTTTTTGCAGTATATGCAAGTGGTCATTCGGAAAGCTATGAGGTCTGTGGTCGAAAAGGTAACACCTTCACCTATAACCTAGAAAGAAGCGTTCTGAGAAACTACTTTGTGTAGTTTGCATTCAATTCACAGAATGGACCATTCATTTTGTTAGAGCAGCCATGAAACAATCTTTTTGCATAGTCTGCAATTGGACATTTGGAGAGCTCTGAGGCCTGTGGTGGAAAACGAAATATCTTCACATAAAACCTAGAAAGAAGCATTCTCAGAAACCACTTTGTGATGTGTGCATTCAACTCACAGGATTGAATATTCCTTTCATTACAGCGGTTCTGAAACACACTTTTTCTAGAATCTCCATGTGGATATTTGGAACACTTACAGCAATTTGATGGAAACGAGACATCCTCACACAAAAAGAAGACAGAAGCATTCTCACAAACTCCTTTGTGATGTGTGATCTCAACTCACAGATGTGAACCTTCCTTTTGATAGAGCTGTTTCGAAACAATCTTTTTCTAGAATCTGCAAGTGGATATTTGGAGCGATGAGAGGCCTGTGGTTTAAAGGAAATATCTTCACATAACAAGTAGACAAAAGCATTCTCTGAAACGTCTTTGTGGTGTGTGCATTCACCTCACAGAGTTGAGCATTGCTTTTGACAGAGAAGTTTGGAAGCACTCTTTTTATAATGTCTGCAAGTGGATATTTGGACCCCTTTTTGGAATGCGTTGGAAATGGGACACCATCACACGAAAACGAGACAGAAGCATTCTCACAAACTTCTGCATGATGTGAGCATTCAGCTCACAGAGCTGAACCTTTCTTTTGATAGAGCAGTTTTGAAGCACTCTGTTTCCAGATTCTGCAAGTGGACATTTGGAGCGCCTTGAGGCCTGTGGTGGAAAGGAAATATCTTCACATAAAAACTAGACAGAAGCATTCTCTGAAACTTCTTTCTGGTGCGTGAATTAAATTCAGAGAGTTGAACATTCCTTTTGACAGAGAAGTTTTGAAACACTTTTTTTGTAGAATCTGCACGTGGAAATTTGGACCACTTCTAGGAATTCGTTGGAAACGGGACACCTTCACACAAAAACAAGACAGAAGCATTCTGACAGACTTCGGTGTGATATGTGCATTCAACTCACAGAGTTTAATCTTTCATTTCATGTGGCAGTTTCGAAACACTCTTTTTGTGGAATCTGCAAGTGGCTATTTGGACCGATTATAGGAATTCATTGGGAACGGGACACCCTCACACAAAAAGTAGTGAGAAGCACTTTCACAAACTTCTGTGTGATGTGTGCATTCAATTCAAAGGGCTGAGCTCTTCTTTTGATAGAGCAGTTTTAAAACACTCTTTTTCTGGAATCTGCAAGTGGACATTTGGAGCGCTTTGAGGACTGTGGGGGCAAGGAAATATCTTCACATAACAAGTAGACAGAAGCATTCTCTGAAACTTCTTTGTGGTGTGTGCATTCAACTCACAGAGTTTGAACACTCCTTTTGACAGAGAAGCTTGGAAACACTCTTTTTATAGAATAGGCAAGTGGATATTTGGACCTCTTTTAGGAATTCATTGGAAACGGGACACCCTCACACAAAAACTAGACAGAAGCATTCTCACAAACTTCTGTGTGACGTGAGCATTCAGCTCGCAGAGCTGAACCTTTCTTTGATAGGGCAGTTTTGAAACACTCTTTTTCTAGAATCTGCAAGTGGACATTTGGAGCGCTTTTAGGCCTGTGGTGGAAAGGAAATATCTTCACTCACAAACTAGACAGATGCATTCTCTGAAACTGCCTTGTGGTGCATGCATTCAACTCACAGAGTTGAACATTCCTTTCGAATGAGAAGTTTTGAAACACTCTTTTTGTAGAAACTGCAAGTGAAACCTTGGACTGCTGATGGGAATTCGTTGGAAACGGGATACCTTCACACAAAAACTAGACCAAAGCATTCCCACAAACTTATCTGCGATGTGTGCACTCAGCTCACAAAGTTTAACATTTCTTTTCATGGATTAGTTTTGAAACACTCATTTTGCAGTATATACAAGTGGTCATTCGGAAAGCTATGAGGCCTATGGTCGAAAAGGTAACACCTTCACCTATAACCTAGAAAGAAGCGTTCTCAGAAACTACATTGTGTTGTTTGCATTCAACTCACAGAGTGGAACATTCCTTTTCTTAGAGCAGCCATGAAACAATCTTTTTGCATAGTCTGCAATTGGACATTTGGAGAGCTCTGAGGCCTGTGGTGGAAAACGAAATATCTTCACATAAAACCTAGAAAGAAGCATTCTCAGAAACCACTTTGTGATGTGTGCATTCAACTCACAGTATTGAATATTCCTTTCATTACAGCGGTTCTGAAACACACTTTTTCTAGAATCTCCATGTGGATATTTGGAACACTTACGGCAATTTGATGGAAACGAGACATCCTCACACAAAAACGAGACAGAAGCATTCTCACAAACTCCTTTGTGATGTGTGATCTCAACTCACAGATGTGAACCTTCCTTTTGATAGAGCAGTTTCGAAACAATCTTTTTCTAGAATCTGCAAGTGGATATTTGGAGCGATGAGAGGCCTGTGGTTTAAAGGAAATATCTTCACATAACAAGTAGACAAAAGCATTCTCTGAAACGTCTTTGTGGTGTGTGCATTCACCTCACAGAGTTGAGCATTGCTTTTGACAGAGAAGTTTGGAAGCACTCTTTTTATAGTGTCTGCAAGTGGATATTTGGACCCCTTATTGGAATGCGTTGGAAATGGGACACCATCACACGAAAACGAGACAGAAGCATTCTCACAAACTTCTGCATGATGTGAGCATTCAGCTCACAGAGCTGAACCTTTCTTTTGATAGAGCAGTTTTGAAGCACTCTTTTTCCAGATTCTGCAAGTGGACATTTGGAGCGCCTTGAGGCCTGCGGTGGAAAGGAAATATCTTCACATAAAAACTAGACAGAAGCATTCTCTGAAACTTCTTTCTGGTGCGTGAATTAAATTCAGAGAGTTGAACATTCCTTTTGACAGAGAAGTTTTGAAACACTTTTTTTGTAGAATCTGCACGTGGAAATTTGGACCACTTCTAGGAATTCGTTGGAAACGGGACACCTTCACACAAAAACAAGACAGAAGCATTCTGACAGACTTCGGTGTGATATGTGCATTCAACTCACAGAGTTTAATCTTTCATTTCATGTGGCAGTTTCGAAACACTCTTTTTGTGGAATCTGCAAGTGGCTATTTGGACCGATTATAGGAATTCATTGGGAACGGGACACCCTCACACAAAAAGTAGTGAGAAGCACTTTCACAAACTTCTGTGTGATGTGTGCATTCAATTCAAAGGGCTGAGCTCTTCTTTTGATAGAGCAGTTTTAAAACACTCTTTTTCTGGAATCTGCAAGTGGACATTTGGAGCGCTTTGAGGACTGTGGGGGCAAGGAAATATCTTCACATAACAAGTAGACAGAAGCATTCTCTGAAACTTCTTTGTGGTGTGTGCATTCAACTCACAGAGTTTGAACATTCCTTTTGACAGAGAAGCTTGGAAACACTCTTTTTATAGAATAGGCAAGTGGATATTTGGACCTCTTTTAGGAATTCGTTGGAAACGGGACACCCTCACACAAAAACTAGACAGAAGCATTCTCACAAACTTCTGTGTGACGTGAGCATTCAGCTCGCAGAGCTGAACCTGTCTTTGATAGGGCAGTTTTGAAACACTCTTTTTCTAGAATCTGCAAGTGGACATTTGGAGCGCTTTTAGGCCTGTGGTGGAAAGGAAATATCTTCACTCACAAACTAGACAGATGCATTCTCTGAAACTGCCTTGTGGTGCGTGCATTCAACTCACAGAGTTGAACATTCCTTTCGAATGAGAAGTTTTGAAACACTCTTTTTGTAGAAACTGCAAGTGAAACCTTGGACCGCTGATGGTAAATCGTTGGAAACGGGACACCTTCACACAAAAACTAGACCAAAGCATTCCCACAAACTTATCTGCGATGTGTGTACTCAGCTCACAAAGTTTAACATTTCTTTTCATGGATTAGTTTTGAAACACTCTTTTTGCAGTATATGCAAGTGGTCATTCGGAAAGCTATGAGGTCTGTGGTCGAAAAGGTAACACCTTCACCTATAACCTAGAAAGAAGCGTTCTGAGAAACTACTTTGTGTAGTTTGCATTCAATTCACAGAATGGACCATTCATTTTGTTAGAGCAGCCATGAAACAATCTTTTTGCATAGTCTGCAATTGGACATTTGGAGAGCTCTGAGGCCTGTGGTGGAAAACGAAATATCTTCACATAAAACCTAGAAAGAAGCATTCTCAGAAACCACTTTGTGATGTGTGCATTCAACTCACAGGATTGAATATTCCTTTCATTACAGCGGTTCTGAAACACACTTTTTCTAGAATCTCCATGTGGATATTTGGAACACTTACAGCAATTTGATGGAAACGAGACATCCTCACACAAAAAGAAGACAGAAGCATTCTCACAAACTCCTTTGTGATGTGTGATCTCAACTCACAGATGTGAACCTTCCTTTTGATAGAGCTGTTTCGAAACAATCTTTTTCTAGAATCTGCAAGTGGATATTTGGAGCGATGAGAGGCCTGTGGTTTAAAGGAAATATCTTCACATAACAAGTAGACAAAAGCATTCTCTGAAACGTCTTTGTGGTGTGTGCATTCACCTCACAGAGTTGAGCATTGCTTTTGACAGAGAAGTTTGGAAGCACTCTTTTTATAGTGTCTGCAAGTGGATATTTGGACCCCTTTTTGGAATGCGTTGGAAATGGGACACCATCACACGAAAACGAGACAGAAGCATTCTCACAAACTTCTGCATGATGTGAGCATTCAGCTCACAGAGCTGAACCTTTCTTTTGATAGAGCAGTTTTGAAGCACTCTTTTTCCAGATTCTGCAAGTGGAAATTTGGAGCGCCTTGAGGCCTGCGGTGGAAAGGAAATATCTTCACATAAAAACTAGACAGAAGCATTCTCTGAAACTTCTTTCTGGTGCGTGAATTAAATTCAGAGAGTTGAACATTCCTTTTGACAGAGAAGTTTTGAAACACTTTTTTTGTAGAATCTGCACGTGGAAATTTGGACCACTTCTAGGAATTCGTTGGAAACGGGACACCTTCACACAAAAACAAGACAGAAGCATTCTGACAGACTTCGGTGTGATATGTGCATTCAACTCACAGAGTTTAATCTTTCATTTCATGTGGCAGTTTCGAAACACTCTTTTTGTGGAATCTGCAAGTGGCTATTTGGACCGATTATAGGAATTCATTGGGAACGGGACACCCTCACACAAAAAGTAGTGAGAAGCACTTTCACAAACTTCTGTGTGATGTGTGCATTCAATTCAAAGGGCTGAGCTCTTCTTTTGATAGAGCAGTTTTAAAACACTCTTTTTCTGGAATCTGCAAGTGGACATTTGGAGCGCTTTGAGGACTGTGGGGGCAAGGAAATATCTTCACATAACAAGTAGACAGAAGCATTCTCTGAAACTTCTTTGTGGTGTGTGCATTCAACTCACAGAGTTTGAACACTCCTTTTGACAGAGAAGCTTGGAAACACTCTTTTTATAGAATAGGCAAGTGGATATTTGGACCTCTTTTAGGAATTCATTGGAAATGGGACACCCTCACACAAAAACTAGACAGAAGCATTCTCACAAACTTCTGTGTGACGTGAGCATTCAGCTCGCAGAGCTGAACCTTTCTTTGATAGGGCAGTTTTGAAACACTCTTTTTCTAGAATCTGCAAGTGGACATTTGGAGCGCTTTTAGGCCTGTGGTGGAAAGGAAATATCTTCACTCACAAACTAGACAGATGCATTCTCTGAAACTGCCTTGTGGTGCATGCATTCAACTCACAGAGTTGAACATTCCTTTCGAATGAGAAGTTTTGAAACACTCTTTTTGTAGAAACTGCAAGTGAAACCTTGGACTGCTGATGGGAATTCGTTGGAAACGGGATACCTTCACACAAAAACTAGACCAAAGCATTCCCACAAACTTATCTGCGATGTGTGCACTCAGCTCACAAAGTTTAACATTTCTTTTCATGGATTAGGTTTGAAACACTCATTTTGCCGTATATACAAGTGGTCATTCGGAAAGCTATGAGGCCTATGGTCGAAAAGGTAACACCTTCACCTATAACCTAGAAAGAAGCGTTCTCAGAAACTGCTTTGTGTTGTTTGCATTCAACTCACAGAGTGGAACATTCCTTTTCTTAGAGCAGCCATGAAACAATCTTTTTGCATAGTCTGCAATTGGACATTTGGAGAGCTCTGAGGCCTGTGGTGGAAAACGAAATATCTTCACATAAAACCTAGAAATAAGCATTCTCAGAAACCACTTTGTGATGTGTGCATTCAACTCACAGGATTGAATATTCCTTTCATTACAGCGGTTCTGAAACACACTTTTTCTAGAATCTCCATGTGGATATTTGGAACACTTACGGCAATTTGATGGAAACGAGACATCCTCACACAAAAAGAAGACAGAAGCATTCTCACAAACTCCTTTGTGATGTGTGATCTCAACTCACAGATGTGAACCTTCCTTTTGATAGAGCAGTTTCGAAACAATCTTTTTCTAGAATCTGCAAGTGGATACTTGGAGCAATGAGAGGCCTGTGGTTTAAAGGAAATATCTTCACATAACAAGTAGACAAAAGCATTCTCTGAAACGTCTTTGTGGTGTGTGCATTCACCTCACAGAGTTGAGCATTGCTTTTGACAGAGAAGTTTGGAAGCACTCTTTTTATAGTGTCTGCAAGTGGATATTTGGACCCCTTTTGGAATGCGTTGGAAATGGGACACCATCACACGAAAACGAGACAGAAGCATTCTCACAAACTTCTGCATGATGTGAGCATTCAGCTCACAGAGCTGAACCTTTCTTTTGATAGAGCAGTTTTGAAGCACTCTTTTTCCAGATTCTGCAAGTGGACATTTGGAGCGCCTTGAGGCCTGCGGTGGAAAGGAAATATCTTCACATAAAAACTAGACAGAAGCATTCTCTGAAACTTCTTTCTGGTGCGTGAATTAAATTCAGAGAGTTGAACATTCCTTTTGACAGAGAAGTTTTGAAACACTTTTTTTGTAGAATCTGCACGTGGAAATTTGGACCACTTCTAGGAATTCGTTGGAAACGGGACACCTTCACACAAAAACAAGACAGAAGCATTCTGACAGACTTCGGTGTGATATGTGCATTCAACTCACAGAGTTTAATCTTTCATTTCATGTGGCAGTTTCGAAACACTCTTTTTGTGGAATCTGCAAGTGGCTATTTGGACCGATTATAGGAATTCATTGGGAACGGGACACCCTCACACAAAAAGTAGTGAGAAGCACTTTCACAAACTTCTGTGTGATGTGTGCATTCAATTCAAAGGGCTGAGCTCTTCTTTTGATAGAGCAGTTTTAAAACACTCTTTTTCTGGAATCTGCAAGTGGACATTTGGAGCGCTTTGAGGACTGTGGGGGCAAGGAAATATCTTCACATAACAAGTAGACAGAAGCATTCTCTGAAACTTCTTTGTGGTGTGTGCATTCAACTCACAGAGTTTGAACATTCCTTTTGACAGAGAAGCTTGGAAACACTCTTTTTATAGAATAGGCAAGTGGATATTTGGACCTCTTTTAGGAATTCGTTGGAAACGGGACACCCTCACACAAAAACTAGACATAAGCATTCTCACAAACTTCTGTGTGACGTGAGCATTCAGCTCGCAGAGCTGAACCTGTCTTTGATAGGGCAGTTTTGAAACACTCTTTTTCTAGAATCTGCAAGTGGACATTTGGAGCGCTTTTAGGCCTGTGGTGGAAAGGAAATATCTTCACTCACAAACTAGACAGATGCATTCTCTGAAACTGCCTTGTGGTGCGTGCATTCAACTCACAGAGTTGAACATTCCTTTCGAATGAGAAGTTTTGAAACACTCTTTTTGTAGAAACTGCAAGTGAAACCTTGGACCGCTGATGGTAAATCGTTGGAAACGGGACACCTTCACACAAAAACTAGACCAAAGCATTCCCACAAACTTATCTGCGATGTGTGTACTCAGCTCACAAAGTTTAACATTTCTTTTCATGGATTAGTTTTGAAACACTCTTTTTGCAGTATATGCAAGTGGTCATTCGGAAAGCTATGAGGTCTGTGGTCGAAAAGGTAACACCTTCACCTATAACCTAGAAAGAAGCGTTCTGAGAAACTACTTTGTGTAGTTTGCATTCAACTCACAGAATGGACCATTCATTTTGTTAGAGCAGCCATGAAACAATCTTTTTGCATAGTCTGCAATTGGACATTTGGAGAGCTCTGAGGCCTGTGTTGGAAAACGAAATATCTTCACATAAAACCTAGAAAGAAGCATTCTCAGAAACCACTTTGTGATGTGTGCATTCAAGTCACAGGATTGAATATTCCTTTCATTACAGCGGTTCTGAAACACACTTTTTCTATAATCTCCATGTGGATATTTGGAACACTTACAGCAATTTGATGGAAACGAGACATCCTCACACAAAAAGCAGACAGAAGCATTCTCACAAACTCCTTTGTGATGTGTGATCTCAACTCACAGATGTGAACCTTCCTTTTGATAGAGCTGTTTCGAAACAATCTTTTTCTAGAATCTGCAAGTGGATATTTGGAGCGATGAGAGGCCTGTGGTTTAAAGGAAATATCTTCACATAACAAGTAGACAAAAGCATTCTCTGAAACGTCTTTGTGGTGTGTGCATTCACCTCACAGAGTTGAGCATTGCTTTTGACAGAGAAGTTTGGAAGCACTCTTTTTATAGTGTCTGCAAGTGGATATTTGGACCCCTTTTTGGAATGCGTTGGAAATGGGACACCATCACACGAAAACGAGACAGAAGCATTCTCACAAACTTCTGCATGATGTGAGCATTCAGCTCACAGAGCTGAACCTTTCTTTTGATAGAGCAGTTTTGAAGCACTCTGTTTCCAGATTCTGCAAGTGGACATTTGGAGCGCCTTGAGGCCTGCGGTGGAAAGGAAATATCTTCACATAAAAACTAGACAGAAGCATTCTCTGAAACTTCTTTCTGGTGCGTGAATTAAATTCAGAGAGTTGAACATTCCTTTTGACAGAGAAGTTTTGAAACACTTTTTTTGTAGAATCTGCACGTGGAAATTTGGACCACTTCTAGGAATTCGTTGGAAACGGGACACCTTCACACAAAAACAAGACAGAAGCATTCTGACAGACTTCGGTGGGATATGTGCATTCAACTCACAGAGTTTAATCTTTCATTTCATGTGGCAGTTTCGAAACACTCTTTTTGTGGAATCTGCAAGTGGCTATTTGGACCGATTATAGGAATTCATTGGGAACGGGACACCCTCACACAAAAAGTAGTGAGAAGCACTTTCACAAACTTCTGTGTGATGTGTGCATTCAATTCAAAGGGCTGAGCTCTTCTTTTGATAGAGCAGTTTTAAAACACTCTTTTTCTGGAATCTGCAAGTGGACATTTGGAGCGCTTTGAGGACTGTGGGGGCAAGGAAATATCTTCACATAACAAGTAGACAGAAGCATTCTCTGAAACTTCTTTGTGGTGTGTGCATTCAACTCACAGAGTTTGAACATTCCTTTTGACAGAGAAGCTTGGAAACACTCTTTTTATAGAATAGGCAAGTGGATATTTGGACCTCTTTCAGGAATTCATTGGAAACGGGACACCCTCACACAAAAACTAGACAGAAGCATTCTCACAAACTTCTGTGTGACGTGAGCATTCAGCTCGCAGAGCTGAACCTTTCTTTGAAAGGGCAGTTTTGAAACACTCTTTTTCTAGAATCTGCAAGTGGACATTTGGAGCGCTTTTAGGCCTGTGGTGGAAAGGAAATATCTTCACTCACAAACTAGACAGATGCATTCTCTGAAACTGCCTTGTGGTGCATGCATTCAACTCACAGAGTTGAACATTCCTTTCGAATGAGAAGTTTTGAAACACTCTTTTTGTAGAAACTGCAAGTGAAACCTTGGACTGCTGATGGGAATTCGTTGGAAACGGGATACCTTCACACAAAAACTAGACCAAAGCATTCCCACAAACTTATCTGCGATGTGTGCACTCAGCTCACAAAGTTTAACATTTCTTTTCATGGATTAGTTTTGAAACACTCATTTTGCAGTATATACAAGTGGTCATTCGGAAAGCTATGAGGCCTATGGTCGAAAAGGTAACACCTTCACCTATAACCTAGAAAGAAGCGTTCTCAGAAACTACTTTGTGTTGTTTGCATTCAACTCACAGAGTGGAACATTCCTTTTGTTAGAGCAGCCATGAAACAATCTTTTTGCATAGTCTGCAATTGGACATTTGGAGAGCTCTGAGGCCTGTGGTGGAAAACGAAATATCTTCACATAAAACCTAGAAAGAAGCATTCTCAGAAACCACTTTGTGATGTGTGCATTCAACTCACAGGATTGAATATTCCTTTCATTACAGCGGTTCTGAAACACACTTTTTCTAGAATCTCCATGTGGATATTTGGAACACTTACGGCAATTTGATGGAAACGAGACATCCTCACACAAAAACGAGACAGAAGCATTCTCACAAACTCCTTTGTGATGTGTGATCTCAACTCACAGATGTGAACCTTCCTTTTGATAGAGCAGTTTCGAAACAATCTTTTTCTAGAATCTGCAAGTGGATATTTGGAGCGATGAGAGGCCTGTGGTTTAAAGGAAATATCTTCACATAACAAGTAGACAAAAGCATTCTCTGAAACGTCTTTGTGGTGTGTGCATTCACCTCACAGAGTTGAGCATTGCTTTTGACAGAGAAGTTTGGAAGCACTCTTTTTATAGTGTCTGCAAGTGGATATTTGGACCCCTTATTGGAATGCGTTGGAAATGGGACACCATCACACGAAAACGAGACAGAAGCATTCTCACAAACTTCTGCATGATGTGAGCATTCAGCTCACAGAGCTGAACCTTTCTTTTGATAGAGCAGTTTTGAAGCACTCTTTTTCCAGATTCTGCAAGTGGACATTTGGAGCGCCTTGAGGCCTGCGGTGGAAAGGAAATATCTTCACATAAAAACTAGACAGAAGCATTCTCTGAAACTTCTTTCTGGTGCGTGAATTAAATTCAGAGAGTTGAACATTCCTTTTGACAGAGAAGTTTTGAAACACTTTTTTTGTAGAATCTGCACGTGGAAATTTGGACCACTTCTAGGAATTCGTTGGAAACGGGACACCTTCACACAAAAACAAGACAGAAGCATTCTGACAGACTTCGGTGTGATATGTGCATTCAACTCACAGAGTTTAATCTTTCATTTCATGTGGCAGTTTCGAAACACTCTTTTTGTGGAATCTGCAAGTGGCTATTTGGACCGATTATAGGAATTCATTGGGAACGGGACACCCTCACACAAAAAGTAGTGAGAAGCACTTTCACAAACTTCTGTGTGATGTGTGCATTCAATTCAAAGGGCTGAGCTCTTCTTTTGATAGAGCAGTTTTAAAACACTCTTTTTCTGGAATCTGCAAGTGGACATTTGGAGCGCTTTGAGGACTGTGGGGGCAAAGAAATATCTTCACATAACAAGTAGACAGAAGCATTCTCTGAAACTTCTTTGTGGTGTGTGCATTCAACTCACAGAGTTTGAACATTCCTTTTGACAGAGAAGCTTGGAAACACTCTTTTTATAGAATAGGCAAGTGGATATTTGGACCTCTTTTAGGAATTCGTTGGAAACGGGACACCCTCACACAAAAACTAGACAGAAGCATTCTCACAAACTTCTGTGTGACGTGAGCATTCAGCTCGCAGAGCTGAACCTGTCTTTGATAGGGCAGTTTTGAAACACTCTTTTTCTAGAATCTGCAAGTGGACATTTGGAGCGCTTTTAGGCCTGTGGTGGAAAGGAAATATCTTCACTCACAAACTAGACAGATGCATTCTCTGAAACTGCCTTGTGGTGCGTGCATTCAACTCACAGAGTTGAACATTCCTTTCGAATGAGAAGTTTTGAAACACTCTTTTTGTAGAAACTGCAAGTGAAACCTTGGACCGCTGATGGTAAATCGTTGGAAACGGGACACCTTCACACAAAAACTAGACCAAAGCATTCCCACAAACTTATCTGCGATGTGTGTACTCAGCTCACAAAGTTTAACATTTCTTTTCATGGATTAGTTTTGAAACACTCTTTTTGCAGTATATGCAAGTGGTCATTCGGAAAGCTATGAGGTCTGTGGTCGAAAAGGTAACACCTTCACCTATAACCTAGAAAGAAGCGTTCTGAGAAACTACTTTGTGTAGTTTGCATTCAATTCACAGAATGGACCATTCATTTTGTTAGAGCAGCCATGAAACAATCTTTTTGCATAGTCTGCAATTGGACATTTGGAGAGCTCTGAGGCCTGTGGTGGAAAACGAAATATCTTCACATAAAACCTAGAAAGAAGCATTCTCAGAAACCACTTTGTGATGTGTGCATTCAACTCACAGGATTGAATATTCCTTTCATTACAGCGGTTCGGAAACACACTTTTTCTAGAATCTCCATGTGGATATTTGGAACACTTACAGCAATTTGATGGAAACGAGACATCCTCACACAAAAAGCAGACAGAAGCATTCTCACAAACTCCTTTGTGATGTGTGATCTCAACTCACAGATGTGAACCTTCCTTTTGATAGAGCTGTTTCGAAACAATCTTTTTCTAGAATCTGCAAGTGGATATTTGGAGCGATGAGAGGCCTGTGGTTTAAAGGAAATATCTTCACATAACAAGTAGACAAAAGCATTCTCTGAAACGTCTTTGTGGTGTGTGCATTCACCTCACAGAGTTGAGCATTGCTTTTGACAGAGAAGTTTGGAAGCACTCTTTTTATAATGTCTGCAAGTGGATATTTGGACCCCTTTTTGGAATGCGTTGGAAATGGGACACCATCACACGAAAACGAGACAGAAGCATTCTCACAAACTTCTGCATGATGTGAGCATTCAGCTCACAGAGCTGAACCTTTCTTTTGATAGAGCAGTTTTGAAGCACTCTGTTTCCAGATTCTGCAAGTGGACATTTGGAGCGCCTTGAGGCCTGTGGTGGAAAGGAAATATCTTCACATAAAAACTAGACAGAAGCATTCTCTGAAACTTCTTTCTGGTGCGTGAATTAAATTCAGAGAGTTGAACATTCCTTTTGACAGAGAAGTTTTGAAACACTTTTTTTGTAGAATCTGCACGTGGAAATTTGGACCACTTCTAGGAATTCGTTGGAAACGGGACACCTTCACACAAAAACAAGACAGAAGCATTCTGACAGACTTCGGTGTGATATGTGCATTCAACTCACAGAGTTTAATCTTTCATTTCATGTGGCAGTTTCGAAACACTCTTTTTGTGGAATCTGCAAGTGGCTATTTGGACCGATTATAGGAATTCATTGGGAACGGGACACCCTCACACAAAAAGTAGTGAGAAGCACTTTCACAAACTTCTGTGTGATGTGTGCATTCAATTCAAAGGGCTGAGCTCTTCTTTTGATAGAGCAGTTTTAAAACACTCTTTTTCTGGAATCTGCAAGTGGACATTTGGAGCGCTTTGAGGACTGTGGGGGCAAGGAAATATCTTCACATAACAAGTAGACAGAAGCATTCTCTGAAACTTCTTTGTGGTGTGTGCATTCAACTCACAGAGTTTGAACACTCCTTTTGACAGAGAAGCTTGGAAACACTCTTTTTATAGAATAGGCAAGTGGATATTTGGACCTCTTTTAGGAATTCATTGGAAACGGGACACCCTCAGACAAAAACTAGACAGAAGCATTCTCACAAACTTCTGTGTGACGTGAGCATTCAGCTCGCAGAGCTGAACCTTTCTTTGATAGGGCAGTTTTGAAACACTCTTTTTCTAGAATCTGCAAGTGGACATTTGGAGCGCTTTTAGGCCTGTGGTGGAAAGGAAATATCTTCACTCACAAACTAGACAGATGCATTCTCTGAAACTGCCTTGTGGTGCATGCATTCAACTCACAGAGTTGAACATTCCTTTCGAATGAGAAGTTTTGAAACACTCTTTTTGTAGAAACTGCAAGTGAAACCTTGGACTGCTGATGGGAATTCGTTGGAAACGGGATACCTTCACACAAAAACTAGACCAAAGCATTCCCACAAACTTATCTGCGATGTGTGCACTCAGCTCACAAAGTTTAACATTTCTTTTCATGGATTAGTTTTGAAACACTCATTTTGCAGTATATACAAGTGGTCATTCGGAAAGCTATGAGGCCTATGGTCGAAAAGGTAACACCTTCACCTATAACCTAGAAAGAAGCGTTCTCAGAAACTACATTGTGTTGTTTGCATTCAACTCACAGAGTGGAACATTCCTTTTCTTAGAGCAGCCATGAAACAATCTTTTTGCATAGTCTGCAATTGGACATTTGGAGAGCTCTGAGGCCTGTGGTGGAAAACGAAATATCTTCACATAAAACCTAGAAAGAAGCATTCTCAGAAACCACTTTGTGATGTGTGCATTCAACTCACAGTATTGAATATTCCTTTCATTACAGCGGTTCTGAAACACACTTTTTCTAGAATCTCCATGTGGATATTTGGAACACTTACGGCAATTTGATGGAAACGAGACATCCTCACACAAAAACGAGACAGAAGCATTCTCACAAACTCCTTTGTGATGTGTGATCTCAACTCACAGATGTGAACCTTCCTTTTGATAGAGCAGTTTCGAAACAATCTTTTTCTAGAATCTGCAAGTGGATATTTGGAGCGATGAGAGGCCTGTGGTTTAAAGGAAATATCTTCACATAACAAGTAGACAAAAGCATTCTCTGAAACGTCTTTGTGGTGTGTGCATTCACCTCACAGAGTTGAGCATTGCTTTTGACAGAGAAGTTTGGAAGCACTCTTTTTATAGTGTCTGCAAGTGGATATTTGGACCCCTTATTGGAATGCGTTGGAAATGGGACACCATCACACGAAAACGAGACAGAAGCATTCTCACAAACTTCTGCATGATGTGAGCATTCAGCTCACAGAGCTGAACCTTTCTTTTGATAGAGCAGTTTTGAAGCACTCTTTTTCCAGATTCTGCAAGTGGACATTTGGAGCGCCTTGAGGCCTGCGGTGGAAAGGAAATATCTTCACATAAAAACTAGACAGAAGCATTCTCTGAAACTTCTTTCTGGTGCGTGAATTAAATTCAGAGAGTTGAACATTCCTTTTGACAGAGAAGTTTTGAAACACTTTTTTTGTAGAATCTGCACGTGGAAATTTGGACCACTTCTAGGAATTCGTTGGAAACGGGACACCTTCACACAAAAACAAGACAGAAGCATTCTGACAGACTTCGGTGTGATATGTGCATTCAACTCACAGAGTTTAATCTTTCATTTCATGTGGCAGTTTCGAAACACTCTTTTTGTGGAATCTGCAAGTGGCTATTTGGACCGATTATAGGAATTCATTGGGAACGGGACACCCTCACACAAAAAGTAGTGAGAAGCACTTTCACAAACTTCTGTGTGATGTGTGCATTCAATTCAAAGGGCTGAGCTCTTCTTTTGATAGAGCAGTTTTAAAACACTCTTTTTCTGGAATCTGCAAGTGGACATTTGGAGCGCTTTGAGGACTGTGGGGGCAAGGAAATATCTTCACATAACAAGTAGACAGAAGCATTCTCTGAAACTTCTTTGTGGTGTGTGCATTCAACTCACAGAGTTTGAACATTCCTTTTGACAGAGAAGCTTGGAAACACTCTTTTTATAGAATAGGCAAGTGGATATTTGGACCTCTTTTAGGAATTCGTTGGAAACGGGACATCCTCACACAAAAACTAGACAGAAGCATTCTCACAAACTTCTGTGTGACGTGAGCATTCAGCTCGCAGAGCTGAACCTGTCTTTGATAGGGCAGTTTTGAAACACTCTTTTTCTAGAATCTGCAAGTGGACATTTGGAGCGCTTTTAGGCCTGTGGTGGAAAGGAAATATCTTCACTCACAAACTAGACAGATGCATTCTCTGAAACTGCCTTGTGGTGCATGCATTCAACTCACAGAGTTGAACATTCCTTTCGAATGAGAAGTTTTGAAACACTCTTTTTGTAGAAACTGCAAGTGAAACCTTGGACCGCTGATGGGAATTCGTTGGAAACGGGACACCTTCACACAAAAACTAGACCAAAGCATTCCCACAAACTTATCTGCGATGTGTGCACTCAGCTCACAAAGTTTAACATTTCTTTTCATGGATTAGTTTTGAAACACTCATTTTGCAGTATATACAAGTGGTCATTCGGAAAGCTATGAGGCCTATGGTCGAAAAGGTAACACCTTCACCTATAACCTAGAAAGAAGCGTTCTCAGAAACTACTTTGTGTTGTTTGCATTCAACTCACAGAGTGGAACATTCCTTTTCTTAGAGCTGCCATGAAACAATCTTTTTGCATAGTCTGCAATTGGACATTTGGAGAGCTCTGAGGCCTGTGGTGGAAAACGAAATATCTTCACATAAAACCTAGAAAGAAGCATTCTCAGAAACCACTTTGTGATGTGTGCATTCAACTCACAGGATTGAATATTCCTTTCATTACAGCGGTTCTGAAACACACTTTTTCTAGAATCTCCATGTGGATATTTGGAACACTTACGGCAATTTGATGGAAACGAGACATCCTCACACAAAAAGAAGACAGAAGCATTCTCACAAACTCCTTTGTGATGTGTGATCTCAACTCACAGATGTGAACCTTCCTTTTGATAGAGCAGTTTCGAAACAATCTTTTTCTAGAATCTGCAAGTGGATATTTGGAGCGATGAGAGGCCTGTGGTTTAAAGGAAATATCTTCACATAACAAGTAGACAAAAGCATTCTCTGAAACGTCTTTGTGGTGTGTGCTTTCACCTCACAGAGTTGAGCATGGCTTTTGACAGAGAAGTTTGGAAGCACTCTTTTTATAGTGCCTGCAAGTGGATATTTGGACCCCTTATTGGAATGTGTTGGAAATGGGACACCATCACACGAAAACGAGACAGAAGCATTCTCACAAACTTCTGCATGATGTGAGCATTCAGCTCACAGGGCTGAACCTTTCTTTAGATAGAGCAGTTTTGAAGCACTCTTTTTCCAGATTCTGCAAGTGGACATTTGGAGCGCCTTGAGGCCTGCGGTGGAAAGGAAATATCTTCACATAAAAACTAGACAGAAGCATTCTCTGAAACTTCTTTCTGGTGCGTGAATTAAATTCAGAGAGTTGAACATTCCCTTTGACAGAGAAGTTTTGAAACACTTTTTTTGTAGAATCTGCACGTGGAAATTTGGACCACTTCTAGGCATTCGTTGGAAACGGGACACCTTCACACAAAAACAAGACAGAAGCATTCTGACAGACTTCGGTGTGATATGTGCATTCAACTCACAGAGTTTAATCTTTCATTTCATGTGGCAGTTTCGAAACACTCTTTTTGTGGAATCTGCAAGTGGCTATTTGGACCGATTATAGGAATTCATTGGGAACGGGACACCCTCACACAAAAAGTAGTGAGAAGCACTTTCACAAACTTCTGTGTGATGTGTGCATTCAATTCAAAGGGCTGAGCTCTTCTTTTGATAGAGCAGTTTTAAAACACTCTTTTTCTGGAATCTGCAAGTGGACATTTGGAGCGCTTTGAGGACTGTGGGGGCAAGGAAATATCTTCACATAACAAGTAGACAGAAGCATTCTCTGAAACTTCTTTGTGGTGTGTGCATTCAACTCACAGAGTTTGAACACTCCTTTTGACAGAGAAGCTTGGAAACACTCTTTTTATAGAATAGGCAAGTGGATATTTGGACCTCTTTTAGGAATTCATTGGAAACGGGACACCCTCACACAAAAACTAGACAGAAGCATTCTCACAAACTTCTGTGTGACGTGAGCATTCAGCTCGCAGAGCTGAACCTTTCTTTGATAGGGCAGTTTTGAAACATTCTTTTTCTAGAATCTGCAAGTGGACATTTGGAGCGCTTTTAGGCCTGTGGTGGAAAGGAAATATCTTCACTCACAAACTAGACAGATGCATTCTCTGAAACTGCCTTGTGGTGCATGCATTCAACTCACAGAGTTGAACATTCCTTTCGAATGAGAAGTTTTGAAACACTCTTTTTGTAGAAACTGCAAGTGAAACCTTGGACTGCTGATGGGAATTCGTTGGAAACGGGATACCTTCACACAAAAACTAGACCAAAGCATTCCCACAAACTTATCTGCGATGTGTGCACTCAGCTCACAAAGTTTAACATTTCTTTTCATGGATTAGTTTTGAAACACTCATTTTGCAGTATATACAAGTGGTCATTCGGAAAGCTATGAGGCCTATGGTCGAAAAGGTAACACCTTCACCTATAACCTAGAAAGAAGCGTTCTCAGAAACTACATTGTGTTGTTTGCATTCAACTCACAGAGTGGAACATTCCTTTTCTTAGAGCAGCCATGAAACAATCTTTTTGCATAGTCTGCAATTGGACATTTGGAGAGCTCTGAGGCCTGTGGTGGAAAACGAAATATCTTCACATAAAACCTAGAAAGAAGCATTCTCAGAAACCACTTTGTGATGTGTGCATTCAACTCACAGGATTGAATATTCCTTTCATTACAGCGGTTCTGAAACACACTTTTTCTAGAATCTCCATGTGGATATTTGGAACACTTACAGCAATTTGATGGAAACGAGACATCCTCACACAAAAAGAAGACAGAAGCATTCTCACAAACTCCTTTGTGATGTGTGATCTCAACTCACAGATGTGAACCTTCCTTTTGATAGAGCTGTTTCGAAACAATCTTTTTCTAGAATCTGCAAGTGGATATTTGGAGCGATGAGAGGCCTGTGGTTTAAAGGAAATATCTTCACATAACAAGTAGACAAAAGCATTCTCTGAAACGTCTTTGTGGTGTGTGCATTCACCTCACAGAGTTGAGCATTGCTTTTGACAGAGAAGTTTGGAAGCACTCTTTTTATAATGTCTGCAAGTGGATATTTGGACCCCTTTTTGGAATGCGTTGGAAATGGGACACCATCACACGAAAACGAGACAGAAGCATTCTCACAAACTTCTGCATGATGTGAGCATTCAGCTCACAGAGCTGAACCTTTCTTTTGATAGAGCAGTTTTGAAGCACTCTGTTTCCAGATTCTGCAAGTGGACATTTGGAGCGCCTTGAGGCCTGTGGTGGAAAGGAAATATCTTCACATAAAAACTAGACAGAAGCATTCTCTGAAACTTCTTTCTGGTGCGTGAATTAAATTCAGAGAGTTGAACATTCCTTTTGACAGAGAAGTTTTGAAACACTTTTTTTGTAGAATCTGCACGTGGAAATTTGGACCACTTCTAGGAATTCGTTGGAAACGGGACACCTTCACACAAAAACAAGACAGAAGCATTCTGACAGACTTCGGTGTGATATGTGCATTCAACTCACAGAGTTTAATCTTTCATTTCATGTGGCAGTTTCGAAACACTCTTTTTGTGGAATCTGCAAGTGGCTATTTGGACCGATTATAGGAATTCATTGGGAACGGGACACCCTCACACAAAAAGTAGTGAGAAGCACTTTCACAAACTTCTGTGTGATGTGTGCATTCAATTCAAAGGGCTGAGCTCTTCTTTTGATAGAGCAGTTTTAAAACACTCTTTTTCTGGAATCTGCAAGTGGACATTTGGAGCGCTTTGAGGACTGTGGGGGCAAGGAAATATCTTCACATAACAAGTAGACAGAAGCATTCTCTGAAACTTCTTTGTGGTGTGTGCATTCAACTCACAGAGTTTGAACACTCCTTTTGACAGAGAAGCTTGGAAACACTCTTTTTATAGAATAGGCAAGTGGATATTTGGACCTCTTTTAGGAATTCATTGGAAACGGGACACCCTCACACAAAAACTAGACAGAAGCATTCTCACAAACTTCTGTGTGACGTGAGCATTCAGCTCGCAGAGCTGAACCTTTCTTTGATAGGGCAGTTTTGAAACACTCTTTTTCTAGAATCTGCAAGTGGACATTTGGAGCGCTTTTAGGCCTGTGGTGGAAAGGAAATATCTTCACTCACAAACTAGACAGATGCATTCTCTGAAACTGCCTTGTGGTGCATGCATTCAACTCACAGAGTTGAACATTCCTTTCGAATGAGAAGTTTTGAAACACTCTTTTTGTAGAAACTGCAAGTGAAACCTTGGACTGCTGATGGGAATTCGTTGGAAACGGGATACCTTCACACAAAAACTAGACCAAAGCATTCCCACAAACTTATCTGCGATGTGTGCACTCAGCTCACAAAGTTTAACATTTCTTTTCATGGATTAGTTTTGAAACACTCATTTTGCAGTATATACAAGTGGTCATTCGGAAAGCTATGAGGCCTATGGTCGAAAAGGTAACACCTTCACCTATAACCTAGAAAGAAGCGTTCTCAGAAACTACATTGTGTTGTTTGCATTCAACTCACAGAGTGGAACATTCCTTTTCTTAGAGCAGCCATGAAACAATCTTTTTGCATAGTCTGCAATTGGACATTTGGAGAGCTCTGAGGCCTGTGGTGGAAAACGAAATATCTTCACATAAAACCTAGAAAGAAGCATTCTCAGAAACCACTTTGTGATGTGTGCATTCAACTCACAGTATTGAATATTCCTTTCATTACAGCGGTTCTGAAACACACTTTTTCTAGAATCTCCATGTGGATATTTGGAACACTTACAGCAATTTGATGGAAACGAGACATCCTCACACAAAAACGAGACAGAAGCATTCTCACAAACTCCTTTGTGATGTGTGATCTCAACTCACAGATGTGAACCTTCCTTTTGATAGAGCAGTTTCGAAACAATCTTTTTCTAGAATCTGCAAGTGGATATTTGGAGCGATGAGAGGCCTGTGGTTTAAAGGAAATATCTTCACATAACAAGTAGACAAAAGCATTCTCTGAAACGTCTTTGTGGTGTGTGCATTCACCTCACAGAGTTGAGCATTGCTTTTGACAGAGAAGTTTGGAAGCACTCTTTTTATAGTGTCTGCAAGTGGATATTTGGACCCCTTATTGGAATGCGTTGGAAATGGGACACCATCACACGAAAACGAGACAGAAGCATTCTCACAAACTTCTGCATGATGTGAGCATTCAGCTCCCAGAGCTGAACCTTTCTTTTGATAGAGCAGTTTTGAAGCACTCTTTTTCCAGATTCTGCAAGTGGACATTTGGAGCGCCTTGAGGCCTGCGGTGGAAAGGAAATATCTTCACATAAAAACTAGACAGAAGCATTCTCTGAAACTTCTTTCTGGTGCGTGAATTAAATTCAGAGAGTTGAACATTCCTTTTGACAGAGAAGTTTTGAAACACTTTTTTTGTAGAATCTGCACGTGGAAATTTGGACCACTTCTAGGAATTCGTTGGAAACGGGACACCTTCACACAAAAACAAGACAGAAGCATTCTGACAGACTTCGGTGTGATATGTGCATTCAACTCACAGAGTTTAATCTTTCATTTCATGTGGCAGTTTCGAAACACTCTTTTTGTGGAATCTGCAAGTGGCTATTTGGACCGATTATAGGAATTCATTGGGAACGGGACACCCTCACACAAAAAGTAGTGAGAAGCACTTTCACAAACTTCTGTGTGATGTGTGCATTCAATTCAAAGGGCTGAGCTCTTCTTTTGATAGAGCAGTTTTAAAACACTCTTTTTCTGGAATCTGCAAGTGGACATTTGGAGCGCTTTGAGGACTGTGGGGGCAAGGAAATATCTTCACATAACAAGTAGACAGAAGCATTCTCTGAAACTTCTTTGTGGTGTGTGCATTCAACTCACAGAGTTTGAACATTCCTTTTGACAGAGAAGCTTGGAAACACTCTTTTTATAGAATAGGCAAGTGGATATTTGGACCTCTTTTAGGAATTCGTTGGAAACGGGACACCCTCACACAAAAACTAGACAGAAGCATTCTCACAAACTTCTGTGTGACGTGAGCATTCAGCTCGCAGAGCTGAACCTGTCTTTGATAGGGCAGTTTTGAAACACTCTTTTTCTAGAATCTGCAAGTGGACATTTGGAGCGCTTTTAGGCCTGTGGTGGAAAGGAAATATCTTCACTCACAAACTAGACAGATGCATTCTCTGAAACTGCCTTGTGGTGCGTGCATTCAACTCACAGAGTTGAACATTCCTTTCGAATGAGAAGTTTTGAAACACTCTTTTTGTAGAAACTGCAAGTGAAACCTTGGACCGCTGATGGTAAATCGTTGGAAACGGGACACCTTCACACAAAAACTAGACCAAAGCATTCCCACAAACTTATCTGCGATGTGTGTACTCAGCTCACAAAGTTTAACATTTCTTTTCATGGATTAGTTTTGAAACACTCTTTTTGCAGTATATGCAAGTGGTCATTCGGAAAGCTATGAGGTCTGTGGTCGAAAAGGTAACACCTTCACCTATAACCTAGAAAGAAGCGTTCTGAGAAACTACTTTGTGTAGTTTGCATTCAATTCACAGAATGGACCATTCATTTTGTTAGAGCAGCCATGAAACAATCTTTTTGCATAGTCTGCAATTGGACATTTGGAGAGCTCTGAGGCCTGTGGTGGAAAACGAAATATCTTCACATAAAACCTAGAAAGAAGCATTCTCAGAAACCACTTTGTGATGTGTGCATTCAACTCACAGGATTGAATATTCCTTTCATTACAGCGGTTCTGAAACACACTTTTTCTAGAATCTCCATGTGGATATTTGGAACACTTACAGCAATTTGATGGAAACGAGACATCCTCACACAAAAAGAAGACAGAAGCATTCTCACAAACTCCTTTGTGATGTGTGATCTCAACTCACAGATGTGAACCTTCCTTTTGATAGAGCTGTTTCGAAACAATCTTTTTCTAGAATCTGCAAGTGGATATTTGGAGCGATGAGAGGCCTGTGGTTTAAAGGAAATATCTTCACATAACAAGTAGACAAAAGCATTCTCTGAAACGTCTTTGTGGTGTGTGCATTCACCTCACAGAGTTGAGCATTGCTTTTGACAGAGAAGTTTGGAAGCACTCTTTTTATAGTGTCTGCAAGTGGATATTTGGACCCCTTTTTGGAATGCGTTGGAAATGGGACACCATCACACGAAAACGAGACAGAAGCATTCTCACAAACTTCTGCATGATGTGAGCATTCAGCTCACAGAGCTGAACCTTTCTTTTGATAGAGCAGTTTTGAAGCACTCTTTTTCCAGATTCTGCAAGTGGAAATTTGGAGCGCCTTGAGGCCTGCGGTGGAAAGGAAATATCTTCACATAAAAACTAGACAGAAGCATTCTCTGAAACTTCTTTCTGGTGCGTGAATTAAATTCAGAGAGTTGAACATTCCTTTTGACAGAGAAGTTTTGAAACACTTTTTTTGTAGAATCTGCACGTGGAAATTTGGACCACTTCTAGGAATTCGTTGGAAACGGGACACCTTCACACAAAAACAAGACAGAAGCATTCTGACAGACTTCGGTGTGATATGTGCATTCAACTCACAGAGTTTAATCTTTCATTTCATGTGGCAGTTTCGAAACACTCTTTTTGTGGAATCTGCAAGTGGCTATTTGGACCGATTATAGGAATTCATTGGGAACGGGACACCCTCACACAAAAAGTAGTGAGAAGCACTTTCACAAACTTCTGTGTGATGTGTGCATTCAATTCAAAGGGCTGAGCTCTTCTTTTGATAGAGCAGTTTTAAAACACTCTTTTTCTGGAATCTGCAAGTGGACATTTGGAGCGCTTTGAGGACTGTGGGGGCAAGGAAATATCTTCACATAACAAGTAGACAGAAGCATTCTCTGAAACTTCTTTGTGGTGTGTGCATTCAACTCACAGAGTTTGAACATTCCTTTTGACAGAGAAGCTTGGAAACACTCTTTTTATAGAATAGGCAAGTGGATATTTGGACCTCTTTTAGGAATTCATTGGAAATGGGACACCCTCACACAAAAACTAGACAGAAGCATTCTCACAAACTTCTGTGTGACGTGAGCATTCAGCTCGCAGAGCTGAACCTTTCTTTGATAGGGCAGTTTTGAAACACTCTTTTTCTAGAATCTGCAAGTGGACATTTGGAGCGCTTTTAGGCCTGTGGTGGAAAGGAAATATCTTCACTCACAAACTAGACAGATGCATTCTCTGAAACTGCCTTGTGGTGCATGCATTCAACTCACAGAGTTGAACATTCCTTTCGAATGAGAAGTTTTGAAACACTCTTTTTGTAGAAACTGCAAGTGAAACCTTGGACTGCTGATGGGAATTCGTTGGAAACGGGATACCTTCACACAAAAACTAGACCAAAGCATTCCCACAAACTTATCTGCGATGTGTGCACTCAGCTCACAAAGTTTAACATTTCTTTTCATGGATTAGGTTTGAAACACTCATTTTGCCGTATATACAAGTGGTCATTCGGAAAGCTATGAGGCCTATGGTCGAAAAGGTAACACCTTCACCTATAACCTAGAAAGAAGCGTTCTCAGAAACTGCTTTGTGTTGTTTGCATTCAACTCACAGAGTGGAACATTCCTTTTCTTAGAGCAGCCATGAAACAATCTTTTTGCATAGTCTGCAATTGGACATTTGGAGAGCTCTGAGGCCTGTGGTGGAAAACGAAATATCTTCACATAAAACCTAGAAATAAGCATTCTCAGAAACCACTTTGTGATGTGTGCATTCAACTCACAGGATTGAATATTCCTTTCATTACAGCGGTTCTGAAACACACTTTTTCTAGAATCTCCATGTGGATATTTGGAACACTTACGGCAATTTGATGGAAACGAGACATCCTCACACAAAAAGAAGACAGAAGCATTCTCACAAACTCCTTTGTGATGTGTGATCTCAACTCACAGATGTGAACCTTCCTTTTGATAGAGCAGTTTCGAAACAATCTTTTTCTAGAATCTGCAAGTGGATACTTGGAGCAATGAGAGGCCTGTGGTTTAAAGGAAATATCTTCACATAACAAGTAGACAAAAGCATTCTCTGAAACGTCTTTGTGGTGTGTGCATTCACCTCACAGAGTTGAGCATTGCTTTTGACAGAGAAGTTTGGAAGCACTCTTTTTATAGTGTCTGCAAGTGGATATTTGGACCCCTTTTGGAATGCGTTGGAAATGGGACACCATCACACGAAAACGAGACAGAAGCATTCTCACAAACTTCTGCATGATGTGAGCATTCAGCTCACAGAGCTGAACCTTTCTTTTGATAGAGCAGTTTTGAAGCACTCTTTTTCCAGATTCTGCAAGTGGACATTTGGAGCGCCTTGAGGCCTGCGGTGGAAAGGAAATATCTTCACATAAAAACTAGACAGAAGCATTCTCTGAAACTTCTTTCTGGTGCGTGAATTAAATTCAGAGAGTTGAACATTCCTTTTGACAGAGAAGTTTTGAAACACTTTTTTTGTAGAATCTGCACGTGGAAATTTGGACCACTTCTAGGAATTCGTTGGAAACGGGACACCTTCACACAAAAACAAGACAGAAGCATTCTGACAGACTTCGGTGTGATATGTGCATTCAACTCACAGAGTTTAATCTTTCATTTCATGTGGCAGTTTCGAAACACTCTTTTTGTGGAATCTGCAAGTGGCTATTTGGACCGATTATAGGAATTCATTGGGAACGGGACACCCTCACACAAAAAGTAGTGAGAAGCACTTTCACAAACTTCTGTGTGATGTGTGCATTCAATTCAAAGGGCTGAGCTCTTCTTTTGATAGAGCAGTTTTAAAACACTCTTTTTCTGGAATCTGCAAGTGGACATTTGGAGCGCTTTGAGGACTGTGGGGGCAAGGAAATATCTTCACATAACAAGTAGACAGAAGCATTCTCTGAAACTTCTTTGTGGTGTGTGCATTCAACTCACAGAGTTTGAACATTCCTTTTGACAGAGAAGCTTGGAAACACTCTTTTTATAGAATAGGCAAGTGGATATTTGGACCTCTTTTAGGAATTCGTTGGAAACGGGACACCCTCACACAAAAACTAGACATAAGCATTCTCACAAACTTCTGTGTGACGTGAGCATTCAGCTCGCAGAGCTGAACCTGTCTTTGATAGGGCAGTTTTGAAACACTCTTTTTCTAGAATCTGCAAGTGGACATTTGGAGCGCTTTTAGGCCTGTGGTGGAAAGGAAATATCTTCACTCACAAACTAGACAGATGCATTCTCTGAAACTGCCTTGTGGTGCGTGCATTCAACTCACAGAGTTGAACATTCCTTTCGAATGAGAAGTTTTGAAACACTCTTTTTGTAGAAACTGCAAGTGAAACCTTGGACCGCTGATGGTAAATCGTTGGAAACGGGACACCTTCACACAAAAACTAGACCAAAGCATTCCCACAAACTTATCTGCGATGTGTGTACTCAGCTCACAAAGTTTAACATTTCTTTTCATGGATTAGTTTTGAAACACTCTTTTTGCAGTATATGCAAGTGGTCATTCGGAAAGCTATGAGGTCTGTGGTCGAAAAGGTAACACCTTCACCTATAACCTAGAAAGAAGCGTTCTGAGAAACTACTTTGTGTAGTTTGCATTCAACTCACAGAATGGACCATTCATTTTGTTAGAGCAGCCATGAAACAATCTTTTTGCATAGTCTGCAATTGGACATTTGGAGAGCTCTGAGGCCTGTGTTGGAAAACGAAATATCTTCACATAAAACCTAGAAAGAAGCATTCTCAGAAACCACTTTGTGATGTGTGCATTCAAGTCACAGGATTGAATATTCCTTTCATTACAGCGGTTCTGAAACACACTTTTTCTAGAATCTCCATGTGGATATTTGGAACACTTACAGCAATTTGATGGAAACGAGACATCCTCACACAAAAAGCAGACAGAAGCATTCTCACAAACTCCTTTGTGATGTGTGATCTCAACTCACAGATGTGAACCTTCCTTTTGATAGAGCTGTTTCGAAACAATCTTTTTCTAGAATCTGCAAGTGGATATTTGGAGCGATGAGAGGCCTGTGGTTTAAAGGAAATATCTTCACATAACAAGTAGACAAAAGCATTCTCTGAAACGTCTTTGTGGTGTGTGCATTCACCTCACAGAGTTGAGCATTGCTTTTGACAGAGAAGTTTGGAAGCACTCTTTTTATAGTGTCTGCAAGTGGATATTTGGACCCCTTTTTGGAATGCGTTGGAAATGGGACACCATCACACGAAAACGAGACAGAAGCATTCTCACAAACTTCTGCATGATGTGAGCATTCAGCTCACAGAGCTGAACCTTTCTTTTGATAGAGCAGTTTTGAAGCACTCTGTTTCCAGATTCTGCAAGTGGACATTTGGAGCGCCTTGAGGCCTGCGGTGGAAAGGAAATATCTTCACATAAAAACTAGACAGAAGCATTCTCTGAAACTTCTTTCTGGTGCGTGAATTAAATTCAGAGAGTTGAACATTCCTTTTGACAGAGAAGTTTTGAAACACTTTTTTTGTAGAATCTGCACGTGGAAATTTGGACCACTTCTAGGAATTCGTTGGAAACGGGACACCTTCACACAAAAACAAGACAGAAGCATTCTGACAGACTTCGGTGGGATATGTGCATTCAACTCACAGAGTTTAATCTTTCATTTCATGTGGCAGTTTCGAAACACTCTTTTTGTGGAATCTGCAAGTGGCTATTTGGACCGATTATAGGAATTCATTGGGAACGGGACACCCTCACACAAAAAGTAGTGAGAAGCACTTTCACAAACTTCTGTGTGATGTGTGCATTCAATTCAAAGGGCTGAGCTCTTCTTTTGATAGAGCAGTTTTAAAACACTCTTTTTCTGGAATCTGCAAGTGGACATTTGGAGCGCTTTGAGGACTGTGGGGGCAAGGAAATATCTTCACATAACAAGTAGACAGAAGCATTCTCTGAAACTTCTTTGTGGTGTGTGCATTCAACTCACAGAGTTTGAACATTCCTTTTGACAGAGAAGCTTGGAAACACTCTTTTTATAGAATAGGCAAGTGGATATTTGGACCTCTTTCAGGAATTCATTGGAAACGGGACACCCTCACACAAAAACTAGACAGAAGCATTCTCACAAACTTCTGTGTGACGTGAGCATTCAGCTCGCAGAGCTGAACCTTTCTTTGAAAGGGCAGTTTTGAAACACTCTTTTTCTAGAATCTGCAAGTGGACATTTGGAGCGCTTTTAGGCCTGTGGTGGAAAGGAAATATCTTCACTCACAAACTAGACAGATGCATTCTCTGAAACTGCCTTGTGGTGCATGCATTCAACTCACAGAGTTGAACATTCCTTTCGAATGAGAAGTTTTGAAACACTCTTTTTGTAGAAACTGCAAGTGAAACCTTGGACTGCTGATGGGAATTCGTTGGAAACGGGATACCTTCACACAAAAACTAGACCAAAGCATTCCCACAAACTTATCTGCGATGTGTGCACTCAGCTCACAAAGTTTAACATTTCTTTTCATGGATTAGTTTTGAAACACTCATTTTGCAGTATATACAAGTGGTCATTCGGAAAGCTATGAGGCCTATGGTCGAAAAGGTAACACCTTCACCTATAACCTAGAAAGAAGCGTTCTCAGAAACTACTTTGTGTTGTTTGCATTCAACTCACAGAGTGGAACATTCCTTTTGTTAGAGCAGCCATGAAACAATCTTTTTGCATAGTCTGCAATTGGACATTTGGAGAGCTCTGAGGCCTGTGGTGGAAAACGAAATATCTTCACATAAAACCTAGAAAGAAGCATTCTCAGAAACCACTTTGTGATGTGTGCATTCAACTCACAGGATTGAATATTCCTTTCATTACAGCGGTTCTGAAACACACTTTTTCTAGAATCTCCATGTGGATATTTGGAACACTTACGGCAATTTGATGGAAACGAGACATCCTCACACAAAAACGAGACAGAAGCATTCTCACAAACTCCTTTGTGATGTGTGATCTCAACTCACAGATGTGAACCTTCCTTTTGATAGAGCAGTTTCGAAACAATCTTTTTCTAGAATCTGCAAGTGGATATTTGGAGCGATGAGAGGCCTGTGGTTTAAAGGAAATATCTTCACATAACAAGTAGACAAAAGCATTCTCTGAAACGTCTTTGTGGTGTGTGCATTCACCTCACAGAGTTGAGCATTGCTTTTGACAGAGAAGTTTGGAAGCACTCTTTTTATAGTGTCTGCAAGTGGATATTTGGACCCCTTATTGGAATGCGTTGGAAATGGGACACCATCACACGAAAACGAGACAGAAGCATTCTCACAAACTTCTGCATGATGTGAGCATTCAGCTCACAGAGCTGAACCTTTCTTTTGATAGAGCAGTTTTGAAGCACTCTTTTTCCAGATTCTGCAAGTGGACATTTGGAGCGCCTTGAGGCCTGCGGTGGAAAGGAAATATCTTCACATAAAAACTAGACAGAAGCATTCTCTGAAACTTCTTTCTGGTGCGTGAATTAAATTCAGAGAGTTGAACATTCCTTTTGACAGAGAAGTTTTGAAACACTTTTTTTGTAGAATCTGCACGTGGAAATTTGGACCACTTCTAGGAATTCGTTGGAAACGGGACACCTTCACACAAAAACAAGACAGAAGCATTCTGACAGACTTCGGTGTGATATGTGCATTCAACTCACAGAGTTTAATCTTTCATTTCATGTGGCAGTTTCGAAACACTCTTTTTGTGGAATCTGCAAGTGGCTATTTGGACCGATTATAGGAATTCATTGGGAACGGGACACCCTCACACAAAAAGTAGTGAGAAGCACTTTCACAAACTTCTGTGTGATGTGTGCATTCAATTCAAAGGGCTGAGCTCTTCTTTTGATAGAGCAGTTTTAAAACACTCTTTTTCTGGAATCTGCAAGTGGACATTTGGAGCGCTTTGAGGACTGTGGGGGCAAAGAAATATCTTCACATAACAAGTAGACAGAAGCATTCTCTGAAACTTCTTTGTGGTGTGTGCATTCAACTCACAGAGTTTGAACATTCCTTTTGACAGAGAAGCTTGGAAACACTCTTTTTATAGAATAGGCAAGTGGATATTTGGACCTCTTTTAGGAATTCGTTGGAAACGGGACACCCTCACACAAAAACTAGACAGAAGCATTCTCACAAACTTCTGTGTGACGTGAGCATTCAGCTCGCAGAGCTGAACCTGTCTTTGATAGGGCAGTTTTGAAACACTCTTTTTCTAGAATCTGCAAGTGGACATTTGGAGCGCTTTTAGGCCTGTGGTGGAAAGGAAATATCTTCACTCACAAACTAGACAGATGCATTCTCTGAAACTGCCTTGTGGTGCGTGCATTCAACTCACAGAGTTGAACATTCCTTTCGAATGAGAAGTTTTGAAACACTCTTTTTGTAGAAACTGCAAGTGAAACCTTGGACCGCTGATGGTAAATCGTTGGAAACGGGACACCTTCACACAAAAACTAGACCAAAGCATTCCCACAAACTTATCTGCGATGTGTGTACTCAGCTCACAAAGTTTAACATTTCTTTTCATGGATTAGTTTTGAAACACTCTTTTTGCAGTATATGCAAGTGGTCATTCGGAAAGCTATGAGGTCTGTGGTCGAAAAGGTAACACCTTCACCTATAACCTAGAAAGAAGCGTTCTGAGAAACTACTTTGTGTAGTTTGCATTCAATTCACAGAATGGACCATTCATTTTGTTAGAGCAGCCATGAAACAATCTTTTTGCATAGTCTGCAATTGGACATTTGGAGAGCTCTGAGGCCTGTGGTGGAAAACGAAATATCTTCACATAAAACCTAGAAAGAAGCATTCTCAGAAACCACTTTGTGATGTGTGCATTCAACTCACAGGATTGAATATTCCTTTCATTACAGCGGTTCGGAAACACACTTTTTCTAGAATCTCCATGTGGATATTTGGAACACTTACAGCAATTTGATGGAAACGAGACATCCTCACACAAAAAGAAGACAGAAGCATTCTCACAAACTCCTTTGTGATGTGTGATCTCAACTCACAGATGTGAACCTTCCTTTTGATAGAGCTGTTTCGAAACAATCTTTTTCTAGAATCTGCAAGTGGATATTTGGAGCGATGAGAGGCCTGTGGTTTAAAGGAAATATCTTCACATAACAAGTAGACAAAAGCATTCTCTGAAACGTCTTTGTGGTGTGTGCATTCACCTCACAGAGTTGAGCATTGCTTTTGACAGAGAAGTTTGGAAGCACTCTTTTTATAATGTCTGCAAGTGGATATTTGGACCCCTTTTTGGAATGCGTTGGAAATGGGACACCATCACACGAAAACGAGACAGAAGCATTCTCACAAACTTCTGCATGATGTGAGTATTCAGCTCACAGAGCTGAACCTTTCTTTTGATAGAGCAGTTTTGAAGCACTCTGTTTCCAGATTCTGCAAGTGGACATTTGGAGCGCCTTGAGGCCTGTGGTGGAAAGGAAATATCTTCACATAAAAACTAGACAGAAGCATTCTCTGAAACTTCTTTCTGGTGCGTGAATTAAATTCAGAGAGTTGAACATTCCTTTTGACAGAGAAGTTTTGAAACACTTTTTTTGTAGAATCTGCACGTGGAAATTTGGACCACTTCTAGGAATTCGTTGGAAACGGGACACCTTCACACAAAAACAAGACAGAAGCATTCTGACAGACTTCGGTGTGATATGTGCATTCAACTCACAGAGTTTAATCTTTCATTTCATGTGGCAGTTTCGAAACACTCTTTTTGTGGAATCTGCAAGTGGCTATTTGGACCGATTATAGGAATTCATTGGGAACGGGACACCCTCACACAAAAAGTAGTGAGAAGCACTTTCACAAACTTCTGTGTGATGTGTGCATTCAATTCAAAGGGCTGAGCTCTTCTTTTGATAGAGCAGTTTTAAAACACTCTTTTTCTGGAATCTGCAAGTGGACATTTGGAGCGCTTTGAGGACTGTGGGGGCAAGGAAATATCTTCACATAACAAGTAGACAGAAGCATTCTCTGAAACTTCTTTGTGGTGTGTGCATTCAACTCACAGAGTTTGAACACTCCTTTTGACAGAGAAGCTTGGAAACACTCTTTTTATAGAATAGGCAAGTGGATATTTGGACCTCTTTTAGGAATTCATTGGAAACGGGACACCCTCACACAAAAACTAGACAGAAGCATTCTCACAAACTTCTGTGTGACGTGAGCATTCAGCTCGCAGAGCTGAACCTTTCTTTGATAGGGCAGTTTTGAAACACTCTTTTTCTAGAATCTGCAAGTGGACATTTGGAGCGCTTTTAGGCCTGTGGTGGAAAGGAAATATCTTCACTCACAAACTAGACAGATGCATTCTCTGAAACTGCCTTGTGGTGCATGCATTCAACTCACAGAGTTGAACATTCCTTTCGAATGAGAAGTTTTGAAACACTCTTTTTGTAGAAACTGAAAGTGAAACCTTGGACTGCTGATGGGAATTCGTTGGAAACGGGATACCTTCACACAAAAACTAGACCAAAGCATTCCCACAAACTTATCTGCGATGTGTGCACTCAGCTCACAAAGTTTAACATTTCTTTTCATGGATTAGTTTTGAAACACTCATTTTGCAGTATATACAAGTGGTCATTCGGAAAGCTATGAGGCCTATGGTCGAAAAGGTAACACCTTCACCTATAACCTAGAAAGAAGCGTTCTCAGAAACTACATTGTGTTGTTTGCATTCAACTCACAGAGTGGAACATTCCTTTTCTTAGAGCAGCCATGAAACAATCTTTTTGCATAGTCTGCAATTGGACATTTGGAGAGCTCTGAGGCCTGTGGTGGAAAACGAAATATCTTCACATAAAACCTAGAAAGAAGCATTCTCAGAAACCACTTTGTGATGTGTGCATTCAACTCACAGTATTGAATATTCCTTTCATTACAGCGGTTCTGAAACACACTTTTTCTAGAATCTCCATGTGGATATTTGGAACACTTACGGCAATTTGATGGAAACGAGACATCCTCACACAAAAACGAGACAGAAGCATTCTCACAAACTCCTTTGTGATGTGTGATCTCAACTCACAGATGTGAACCTTCCTTTTGATAGAGCAGTTTCGAAACAATCTTTTTCTAGAATCTGCAAGTGGATATTTGGAGCGATGAGAGGCCTGTGGTTTAAAGGAAATATCTTCACATAACAAGTAGACAAAAGCATTCTCTGAAACGTCTTTGTGGTGTGTGCATTCACCTCACAGAGTTGAGCATTGCTTTTGACAGAGAAGTTTGGAAGCACTCTTTTTATAGTGTCTGCAAGTGGATATTTGGACCCCTTATTGGAATGCGTTGGAAATGGGACACCATCACACGAAAACGAGACAGAAGCATTCTCACAAACTTCTGCATGATGTGAGCATTCAGCTCACAGAGCTGAACCTTTCTTTTGATAGAGCAGTTTTGAAGCACTCTTTTTCCAGATTCTGCAAGTGGACATTTGGAGCGCCTTGAGGCCTGCGGTGGAAAGGAAATATCTTCACATAAAAACTAGACAGAAGCATTCTCTGAAACTTCTTTCTGGTGCGTGAATTAAATTCAGAGAGTTGAACATTCCTTTTGACAGAGAAGTTTTGAAACACTTTTTTTGTAGAATCTGCACGTGGAAATTTGGACCACTTCTAGGAATTCGTTGGAAACGGGACACCTTCACACAAAAACAAGACAGAAGCATTCTGACAGACTTCGGTGTGATATGTGCATTCAACTCACAGAGTTTAATCTTTCATTTCATGTGGCAGTTTCGAAACACTCTTTTTGTGGAATCTGCAAGTGGCTATTTGGACCGATTATAGGAATTCATTGGGAACGGGACACCCTCACACAAAAAGTAGTGAGAAGCACTTTCACAAACTTCTGTGTGATGTGTGCATTCAATTCAAAGGGCTGAGCTCTTCTTTTGATAGAGCAGTTTTAAAACACTCTTTTTCTGGAATCTGCAAGTGGACATTTGGAGCGCTTTGAGGACTGTGGGGGCAAGGAAATATCTTCACATAACAAGTAGACAGAAGCATTCTCTGAAACTTCTTTGTGGTGTGTGCATTCAACTCACAGAGTTTGAACATTCCTTTTGACAGAGAAGCTTGGAAACACTCTTTTTATAGAATAGGCAAGTGGATATTTGGACCTCTTTTAGGAATTCGTTGGAAACGGGACACCCTCACACAAAAACTAGACAGAAGCATTCTCACAAACTTCTGTGTGACGTGAGCATTCAGCTCGCAGAGCTGAACCTGTCTTTGATAGGGCAGTTTTGAAACACTCTTTTTCTAGAATCTGCAAGTGGACATTTGGAGCGCTTTTAGGCCTGTGGTGGAAAGGAAATATCTTCACTCACAAACTAGACAGATGCATTCTCTGAAACTGCCTTGTGGTGCATGCATTCAACTCACAGAGTTGAACATTCCTTTCGAATGAGAAGTTTTGAAACACTCTTTTTGTAGAAACTGCAAGTGAAACCTTGGACCGCTGATGGGAATTCGTTGGAAACGGGACACCTTCACACAAAAACTAGACCAAAGCATTCCCACAAACTTATCTGCGATGTGTGCACTCAGCTCACAAAGTTTAACATTTCTTTTCATGGATTAGTTTTGAAACACTCATTTTGCAGTATATACAAGTGGTCATTCGGAAAGCTATGAGGCCTATGGTCGAAAAGGTAACACCTTCACCTATAACCTAGAAAGAAGCGTTCTCAGAAACTACTTTGTGTTGTTTGCATTCAACTCACAGAGTGGAACATTCCTTTTCTTAGAGCAGCCATGAAACAATCTTTTTGCATAGTCTGCAATTGGACATTTGGAGAGCTCTGAGGCCTGTGGTGGAAAACGAAATATCTTCACATAAAACCTAGAAAGAAGCATTCTCAGAAACCACTTTGTGATGTGTGCATTCAACTCACAGGATTGAATATTCCTTTCATTACAGCGGTTCTGAAACACACTTTTTCTAGAATCTCCATGTGGATATTTGGAACACTTACGGCAATTTGATGGAAACGAGACATCCTCACACAAAAAGAAGACAGAAGCATTCTCACAAACTCCTTTGTGATGTGTGATCTCAACTCACAGATGTGAACCTTCCTTTTGATAGAGCAGTTTCGAAACAATCTTTTTCTAGAATCTGCAAGTGGATATTTGGAGCGATGAGAGGCCTGTGGTTTAAAGGAAATATCTTCACATAACAAGTAGACAAAAGCATTCTCTGAAACGTCTTTGTGGTGTGTGCTTTCACCTCACAGAGTTGAGCATGGCTTTTGACAGAGAAGTTTGGAAGCACTCTTTTTATAGTGTCTGCAAGTGGATATTTGGACCCCTTATTGGAATGTGTTGGAAATGGGACACCATCACACGAAAACGAGACAGAAGCATTCTCACAAACTTCTGCATGATGTGAGCATTCAGCTCACAGGGCTGAACCTTTCTTTAGATAGAGCAGTTTTGAAGCACTCTTTTTCCAGATTCTGCAAGTGGACATTTGGAGCGCCTTGAGGCCTGCGGTGGAAAGGAAATATCTTCACATAAAAACTAGACAGAAGCATTCTCTGAAACTTCTTTCTGGTGCGTGAATTAAATTCAGAGAGTTGAACATTCCCTTTGACAGAGAAGTTTTGAAACACTTTTTTTGTAGAATCTGCACGTGGAAATTTGGACCACTTCTAGGCATTCGTTGGAAACGGGACACCTTCACACAAAAACAAGACAGAAGCATTCTGACAGACTTCGGTGTGATATGTGCATTCAACTCACAGAGTTTAATCTTTCATTTCATGTGGCAGTTTCGAAACACTCTTTTTGTGGAATCTGCAAGTGGCTATTTGGACCGATTATAGGAATTCATTGGGAACGGGACACCCTCACACAAAAAGTAGTGAGAAGCACTTTCACAAACTTCTGTGTGATGTGTGCATTCAATTCAAAGGGCTGAGCTCTTCTTTTGATAGAGCAGTTTTAAAACACTCTTTTTCTGGAATCTGCAAGTGGACATTTGGAGCGCTTTGAGGACTGTGGGGGCAAGGAAATATCTTCACATAACAAGTAGACAGAAGCATTCTCTGAAACTTCTTTGTGGTGTGTGCATTCAACTCACAGAGTTTGAACACTCCTTTTGACAGAGAAGCTTGGAAACACTCTTTTTATAGAATAGGCAAGTGGATATTTGGACCTCTTTTAGGAATTCATTGGAAACGGGACACCCTCACACAAAAACTAGACAGAAGCATTCTCACAAACTTCTGTGTGACGTGAGCATTCAGCTCGCAGAGCTGAACCTTTCTTTGATAGGGCAGTTTTGAAACACTCTTTTTCTAGAATCTGCAAGTGGACATTTGGAGCGCTTTTAGGCCTGTGGTGGAAAGGAAATATCTTCACTCACAAACTAGACAGATGCATTCTCTGAAACTGCCTTGTGGTGCATGCATTCAACTCACAGAGTTGAACATTCCTTTCGAATGAGAAGTTTTGAAACACTCTTTTTGTAGAAACTGCAAGTGAAACCTTGGACTGCTGATGGGAATTCGTTGGAAACGGGATACCTTCACACAAAAACTAGACCAAAGCATTCCCACAAACTTATCTGCGATGTGTGCACTCAGCTCACAAAGTTTAACATTTCTTTTCATGGATTAGTTTTGAAACACTCATTTTGCAGTATATACAAGTGGTCATTCGGAAAGCTATGAGGCCTATGGTCGAAAAGGTAACACCTTCACCTATAACCTAGAAAGAAGCGTTCTCAGAAACTACATTGTGTTGTTTGCATTCAACTCACAGAGTGGAACATTCCTTTTCTTAGAGCAGCCATGAAACAATCTTTTTGCATAGTCTGCAATTGGACATTTGGAGAGCTCTGAGGCCTGTGGTGGAAAACGAAATATCTTCACATAAAACCTAGAAAGAAGCATTCTCAGAAACCACTTTGTGATGTGTGCATTCAACTCACAGTATTGAATATTCCTTTCATTACAGCGGTTCTGAAACACACTTTTTCTAGAATCTCCATGTGGATATTTGGAACACTTACGGCAATTTGATGGAAACGAGACATCCTCACACAAAAACGAGACAGAAGCATTCTCACAAACTCCTTTGTGATGTGTGATCTCAACTCACAGATGTGAACCTTCCTTTTGATAGAGCAGTTTCGAAACAATCTTTTTCTAGAATCTGCAAGTGGATATTTGGAGCGATGAGAGGCCTGTGGTTTAAAGGAAATATCTTCACATAACAAGTAGACAAAAGCATTCTCTGAAACGTCTTTGTGGTGTGTGCATTCACCTCACAGAGTTGAGCATTGCTTTTGACAGAGAAGTTTGGAAGCACTCTTTTTATAGTGTCTGCAAGTGGATATTTGGACCCCTTATTGGAATGCGTTGGAAATGGGACACCATCACACGAAAACGAGACAGAAGCATTCTCACAAACTTCTGCATGATGTGAGCATTCAGCTCACAGAGCTGAACCTTTCTTTTGATAGAGCAGTTTTGAAGCACTCTTTTTCCAGATTCTGCAAGTGGACATTTGGAGCGCCTTGAGGCCTGCGGTGGAAAGGAAATATCTTCACATAAAAACTAGACAGAAGCATTCTCTGAAACTTCTTTCTGGTGCGTGAATTAAATTCAGAGAGTTGAACATTCCTTTTGACAGAGAAGTTTTGAAACACTTTTTTTGTAGAATCTGCACGTGGAAATTTGGACCACTTCTAGGAATTCGTTGGAAACGGGACACCTTCACACAAAAACAAGACAGAAGCATTCTGACAGACTTCGGTGTGATATGTGCATTCAACTCACAGAGTTTAATCTTTCATTTCATGTGGCAGTTTCGAAACACTCTTTTTGTGGAATCTGCAAGTGGCTATTTGGACCGATTATAGGAATTCATTGGGAACGGGACACCCTCACACAAAAAGTAGTGAGAAGCACTTTCACAAACTTCTGTGTGATGTGTGCATTCAATTCAAAGGGCTGAGCTCTTCTTTTGATAGAGCAGTTTTAAAACACTCTTTTTCTGGAATCTGCAAGTGGACATTTGGAGCGCTTTGAGGACTGTGGGGGCAAGGAAATATCTTCACATAACAAGTAGACAGAAGCATTCTCTGAAACTTCTTTGTGGTGTGTGCATTCAACTCACAGAGTTTGAACATTCCTTTTGACAGAGAAGCTTGGAAACACTCTTTTTATAGAATAGGCAAGTGGATATTTGGACCTCTTTTAGGAATTCGTTGGAAACGGGACACCCTCACACAAAAACTAGACAGAAGCATTCTCACAAACTTCTGTGTGACGTGAGCATTCAGCTCGCAGAGCTGAACCTGTCTTTGATAGGGCAGTTTTGAAACACTCTTTTTCTAGAATCTGCAAGTGGACATTTGGAGCGCTTTTAGGCCTGTGGTGGAAAGGAAATATCTTCACTCACAAACTAGACAGATGCATTCTCTGAAACTGCCTTGTGGTGCATGCATTCAACTCACAGAGTTGAACATTCCTTTCGAATGAGAAGTTTTGAAACACTCTTTTTGTAGAAACTGCAAGTGAAACCTTGGACCGCTGATGGGAATTCGTTGGAAACGGGACACCTTCACACAAAAACTAGACCAAAGCATTCCCACAAACTTATCTGCGATGTGTGCACTCAGCTCACAAAGTTTAACATTTCTTTTCATGGATTAGTTTTGAAACACTCATTTTGCAGTATATACAAGTGGTCATTCGGAAAGCTATGAGGCCTATGGTCGAAAAGGTAACACCTTCACCTATAACCTAGAAAGAAGCGTTCTCAGAAACTACTTTGTGTTGTTTGCATTCAACTCACAGAGTGGAACATTCCTTTTCTTAGAGCAGCCATGAAACAATCTTTTTGCATAGTCTGCAATTGGACATTTGGAGAGCTCTGAGGCCTGTGGTGGAAAACGAAATATCTTCACATAAAACCTAGAAAGAAGCATTCTCAGAAACCACTTTGTGATGTGTGCATTCAACTCACAGGATTGAATATTCCTTTCATTACAGCGGTTCTGAAACACACTTTTTCTAGAATCTCCATGTGGATATTTGGAACACTTACGGCAATTTGATGGAAACGAGACATCCTCACACAAAAAGAAGACAGAAGCATTCTCACAAACTCCTTTGTGATGTGTGATCTCAACTCACAGATGTGAACCTTCCTTTTGATAGAGCAGTTTCGAAACAATCTTTTTCTAGAATCTGCAAGTGGATATTTGGAGCGATGAGAGGCCTGTGGTTTAAAGGAAATATCTTCACATAACAAGTAGACAAAAGCATTCTCTGAAACGTCTTTGTGGTGTGTGCTTTCACCTCACAGAGTTGAGCATGGCTTTTGACAGAGAAGTTTGGAAGCACTCTTTTTATAGTGTCTGCAAGTGGATATTTGGACCCCTTATTGGAATGTGTTGGAAATGGGACACCATCACACGAAAACGAGACAGAAGCATTCTCACAAACTTCTGCATGATGTGAGCATTCAGCTCACAGGGCTGAACCTTTCTTTAGATAGAGCAGTTTTGAAGCACTCTTTTTCCAGATTCTGCAAGTGGACATTTGGAGCGCCTTGAGGCCTGCGGTGGAAAGGAAATATCTTCACATAAAAACTAGACAGAAGCATTCTCTGAAACTTCTTTCTGGTGCGTGAATTAAATTCAGAGAGTTGAACATTCCCTTTGACAGAGAAGTTTTGAAACACTTTTTTTGTAGAATCTGCACGTGGAAATTTGGACCACTTCTAGGCATTCGTTGGAAACGGGACACCTTCACACAAAAACAAGACAGAAGCATTCTGACAGACTTCGGTGTGATATGTGCATTCAACTCACAGAGTTTAATCTTTCATTTCATGTGGCAGTTTCGAAACACTCTTTTTGTGGAATCTGCAAGTGGCTATTTGGACCGATTATAGGAATTCATTGGGAACGGGACACCCTCACACAAAAAGTAGTGAGAAGCACTTTCACAAACTTCTGTGTGATGTGTGCATTCAATTCAAAGGGCTGAGCTCTTCTTTTGATAGAGCAGTTTTAAAACACTCTTTTTCTGGAATCTGCAAGTGGACATTTGGAGCGCTTTGAGGACTGTGGGGGCAAGGAAATATCTTCACATAACAAGTAGACAGAAGCATTCTCTGAAACTTCTTTGTGGTGTGTGCATTCAACTCACAGAGTTTGAACACTCCTTTTGACAGAGAAGCTTGGAAACACTCTTTTTATAGAATAGGCAAGTGGATATTTGGACCTCTTTTAGGAATTCATTGGAAACGGGACACCCTCACACAAAAACTAGACAGAAGCATTCTCACAAACTTCTGTGTGACGTGAGCATTCAGCTCGCAGAGCTGAACCTTTCTTTGATAGGGCAGTTTTGAAACACTCTTTTTCTAGAATCTGCAAGTGGACATTTGGAGCGCTTTTAGGCCTGTGGTGGAAAGGAAATATCTTCACTCACAAACTAGACAGATGCATTCTCTGAAACTGCCTTGTGGTGCATGCATTCAACTCACAGAGTTGAACATTCCTTTCGAATGAGAAGTTTTGAAACACTCTTTTTGTAGAAACTGCAAGTGAAACCTTGGACTGCTGATGGGAATTCGTTGGAAACGGGATACCTTCACACAAAAACTAGACCAAAGCATTCCCACAAACTTATCTGCGATGTGTGCACTCAGCTCACAAAGTTTAACATTTCTTTTCATGGATTAGTTTTGAAACACTCATTTTGCAGTATATACAAGTGGTCATTCGGAAAGCTATGAGGCCTATGGTCGAAAAGGTAACACCTTCACCTATAACCTAGAAAGAAGCGTTCTCAGAAACTACATTGTGTTGTTTGCATTCAACTCACAGAGTGGAACATTCCTTTTCTTAGAGCAGCCATGAAACAATCTTTTTGCATAGTCTGCAATTGGACATTTGGAGAGCTCTGAGGCCTGTGGTGGAAAACGAAATATCTTCACATAAAACCTAGAAAGAAGCATTCTCAGAAACCACTTTGTGATGTGTGCATTCAACTCACAGTATTGAATATTCCTTTCATTACAGCGGTTCTGAAACACACTTTTTCTAGAATCTCCATGTGGATATTTGGAACACTTACGGCAATTTGATGGAAACGAGACATCCTCACACAAAAACGAGACAGAAGCATTCTCACAAACTCCTTTGTGATGTGTGATCTCAACTCACAGATGTGAACCTTCCTTTTGATAGAGCAGTTTCGAAACAATCTTTTTCTAGAATCTGCAAGTGGATATTTGGAGCGATGAGAGGCCTGTGGTTTAAAGGAAATATCTTCACATAACAAGTAGACAAAAGCATTCTCTGAAACGTCTTTGTGGTGTGTGCATTCACCTCACAGAGTTGAGCATTGCTTTTGACAGAGAAGTTTGGAAGCACTCTTTTTATAGTGTCTGCAAGTGGATATTTGGACCCCTTATTGGAATGCGTTGGAAATGGGACACCATCACACGAAAACGAGACAGAAGCATTCTCACAAACTTCTGCATGATGTGAGCATTCAGCTCACAGAGCTGAACCTTTCTTTTGATAGAGCAGTTTTGAAGCACTCTTTTTCCAGATTCTGCAAGTGGACATTTGGAGCGCCTTGAGGCCTGCGGTGGAAAGGAAATATCTTCACATAAAAACTAGACAGAAGCATTCTCTGAAACTCCTTTCTGGTGCGTGAATTAAATTCAGAGAGTTGAACATTCCTTTTGACAGAGAAGTTTTGAAACACTTTTTTTGTAGAATCTGCACGTGGAAATTTGGACCACTTCTAGGAATTCGTTGGAAACGGGACACCTTCACACAAAAACAAGACAGAAGCATTCTGACAGACTTCGGTGTGATATGTGCATTCAACTCACAGAGTTTAATCTTTCATTTCATGTGGCAGTTTCGAAACACTCTTTTTGTGGAATCTGCAAGTGGCTATTTGGACCGATTATAGGAATTCATTGGGAACGGGACACCCTCACACAAAAAGTAGTGAGAAGCACTTTCACAAACTTCTGTGTGATGTGTGCATTCAATTCAAAGGGCTGAGCTCTTCTTTTGATAGAGCAGTTTTAAAACACTCTTTTTCTGGAATCTGCAAGTGGACATTTGGAGCGCTTTGAGGACTGTGGGGGCAAGGAAATATCTTCACATAACAAGTAGACAGAAGCATTCTCTGAAACTTCTTTGTGGTGTGTGCATTCAACTCACAGAGTTTGAACATTCCTTTTGACAGAGAAGCTTGGAAACACTCTTTTTATAGAATAGGCAAGTGGATATTTGGACCTCTTTTAGGAATTCGTTGGAAACGGGACACCCTCACACAAAAACTAGACAGAAGCATTCTCACAAACTTCTGTGTGACGTGAGCATTCAGCTCGCAGAGCTGAACCTGTCTTTGATAGGGCAGTTTTGAAACACTCTTTTTCTAGAATCTGCAAGTGGACATTTGGAGCGCTTTTAGGCCTGTGGTGGAAAGGAAATATCTTCACTCACAAACTAGACAGATGCATTCTCTGAAACTGCCTTGTGGTGCATGCATTCAACTCACAGAGTTGAACATTCCTTTCGAATGAGAAGTTTTGAAACACTCTTTTTGTAGAAACTGCAAGTGAAACCTTGGACTGCTGATGGGAATTCGTTGGAAACGGGATACCTTCACACAAAAACTAGACCAAAGCATTCCCACAAACTTATCTGCGATGTGTGCACTCAGCTCACAAAGTTTAACATTTCTTTTCATGGATTAGGTTTGAAACACTCATTTTGCCGTATATACAAGTGGTCATTCGGAAAGCTATGAGGCCTATGGTCGAAAAGGTAACACCTTCACCTATAACCTAGAAAGAAGCGTTCTCAGAAACTACTTTGTGTTGTTTGCATTCAACTCACAGAGTGGAACATTCCTTTTCTTAGAGCAGCCATGAAACAATCTTTTTGCATAGTCTGCAATTGGACATTTGGAGAGCTCTGAGGCCTGTGGTGGAAAACGAAATATCTTCACATAAAACCTAGAAAGAAGCATTCTCAGAAACCACTTTGTGATGTGTGCATTCAACTCACAGGATTGAATATTCCTTTCATTACAGCGGTTCTGAAACACACTTTTTCTAGAATCTCCATGTGGATATTTGGAACACTTACGGCAATTTGATGGAAACGAGACATCCTCACACAAAAAGAAGACAGAAGCATTCTCACAAACTCCTTTGTGATGTGTGATCTCAACTCACAGATGTGAACCTTCCTTTTGATAGAGCAGTTTCGAAACAATCTTTTTCTAGAATCTGCAAGTGGATACTTGGAGCAATGAGAGGCCTGTGGTTTAAAGGAAATATCTTCACATAACAAGTAGACAAAAGCATTCTCTGAAACGTCTTTGTGGTGTGTGCATTCACCTCACAGAGTTGAGCATTGCTTTTGACAGAGAAGTTTGGAAGCACTCTTTTTATAGTGTCTGCAAGTGGATATTTGGACCCCTTTTGGAATGCGTTGGAAATGGGACACCATCACACGAAAACGAGACAGAAGCATTCTCACAAACTTCTGCATGATGTGAGCATTCAGCTCACAGAGCTGAACCTTTCTTTTGATAGAGCAGTTTTGAAGCACTCTTTTTCCAGATTCTGCAAGTGGACATTTGGAGCGCCCTGAGGCCTGCGGTGGAAAGGAAATATCTTCACATAAAAACTAGACAGAAGCATTCTCTGAAACTTCTTTCTGGTGCGTGAATTAAATTCAGAGAGTTGAACATTCCTTTTGACAGAGAAGTTTTGAAACACTTTTTTTGTAGAATCTGCACGTGGAAATTTGGACCACTTCTAGGAATTCGTTGGAAACGGGACACCTTCACACAAAAACAAGACAGAAGCATTCTGACAGACTTCGGTGTGATATGTGCATTCAACTCACAGAGTTTAATCTTTCATTTCATGTGGCAGTTTCGAAACACTCTTTTTGTGGAATCTGCAAGTGGCTATTTGGACCGATTATAGGAATTCATTGGGAACGGGACACCCTCACACAAAAAGTAGTGAGAAGCACTTTCACAAAATTCTGTGTGATGTGTGCATTCAATTCAAAGGGCTGAGCTCTTCTTTTGATAGAGCAGTTTTAAAACACTCTTTTTCTGGAATCTGCAAGTGGACATTTGGAGCGCTTTGAGGACTGTGGGGGCAAGGAAATATCTTCACATAACAAGTAGACAGAAGCATTCTCTGAAACTTCTTTGTGGTGTGTGCATTCAACTCACAGAGTTTGAACATTCCTTTTGACAGAGAAGCTTGGAAACACTCTTTTTATAGAATAGGCAAGTGGATATTTGGACCTCTTTTAGGAATTCGTTGGAAACGGGACACCCTCACACAAAAACTAGACAGAAGCATTCTCACAAACTTCTGTGTGACGTGAGCATTCAGCTCGCAGAGCTGAACCTTTCTTTGATAGGGCAGTTTTGAAACACTCTTTTTCTAGAATCTGCAAGTGGACATTTGGAGCGCTTTTAGGCCTGTGGTGGAAAGGAAATATCTTCACTCACAAACTAGACAGATGCATTCTCTGAAACTGCCTTGTGGTGCGTGCGTTCAACTCACAGAGTTGAACATTCCTTTCGAATGAGAAGTTTTGAAACACTCTTTTTGTAGAAACTGCAAGTGAAACCTTGGACCGCTGATGGTAAATCGTTGGAAACGGGACACCTTCACACAAAAACTAGACCAAAGCATTCCCACAAACTTATCTGCGATGTGTGCACTCAGCTCACAAAGTTTAACATTTCTTTTCATGGATTAGTTTTGAAACACTCTTTTTGCAGTATATGCAAGTGGTCATTCGGAAAGCTATGAGGTCTGTGGTCGAAAAGGTAACACCTTCACCTATAACCTAGAAAGAAGCGTTCTGAGAAACTACTTTGTGTAGTTTGCATTCAACTCACAGAATGGACCATTCATTTTGTTAGAGCAGCCATGAAACAATCTTTTTGCATAGTCTGCAATTGGACATTTGGAGAGCTCTGAGGCCTGTGGTGGAAAACGAAATATCTTCACATAAAACCTAGAAAGAAGCATTCTCAGAAACCACTTTGTGATGTGTGCATTCAACTCACAGGATTGAATATTCCTTTCATTACAGCGGTTCTGAAACACACTTTTTCTAGAATCTCCATGTGGATATTTGGAACACTTACAGCAATTTGATGGAAACGAGACATCCTCACACAAAAAGAAGACAGAAGCATTCTCACAAACTCCTTTGTGATGTGTGATCTCAACTCACAGATGTGAACCTTCCTTTTGATAGAGCTGTTTCGAAACAATCTTTTTCTAGAATCTGCAAGTGGATATTTGGAGCGATGAGAGGCCTGTGGTTTAAAGGAAATATCTTCACATAACAAGTAGACAAAAGCATTCTCTGAAACGTCTTTGTGGTGTGTGCATTCACCTCACAGAGTTGAGCATTGCTTTTGACAGAGAAGTTTGGAAGCACTCTTTTTATAGTGTCTGCAAGTGGATATTTGGACCCCTTTTTGGAATGCGTTGGAAATGGGACACCATCACACGAAAACGAGACAGAAGCATTCTCACAAACTTCTGCATGATGTGAGCATTCAGCTCACAGAGCTGAACCTTTCTTTTGATAGAGCAGTTTTGAAGCACTCTGTTTCCAGATTCTGCAAGTGGACATTTGGAGCGCCTTGAGGCCTGCGGTGGAAAGGAAATATCTTCACATAAAAACTAGACAGAAGCATTCTCTGAAACTTCTTTCTGGTGCGTGAATTAAATTCAGAGAGTTGAACATTCCTTTTGACAGAGAAGTTTTGAAACACTTTTTTTGTAGAATCTGCACGTGGAAATTTGGACCACTTCTAGGAATTCGTTGGAAACGGGACACCTTCACACAAAAACAAGACAGAAGCATTCTGACAGACTTCGGTGTGATATGTGCATTCAACTCACAGAGTTTAATCTTTCATTTCATGTGGCAGTTTCGAAACACTCTTTTTGTGGAATCTGCAAGTGGCTATTTGGACCGATTATAGGAATTCATTAGGAACGGGACACCCTCACACAAAAAGTAGTGAGAAGGACTTTCACAAACTTCTGTGTGATGTGTGCATTCAATTCAAAGGGCTGAGCTCTTCTTTTGATAGAGCAGTTTTAAAACACTCTTTTTCTGGAATCTGCAAGTGGACATTTGGAGCGCTTTGAGGACTGTGGGGGCAAGGAAATATCTTCACATAACAAGTAGACAGAAGCATTCTCTGAAACTTCTTTGTGGTGTGTGCATTCAACTCACAGAGTTTGAACATTCCTTTTGACAGAGAAGCTTGGAAACACTCTTTTTATAGAATAGGCAAGTGGATATTTGGACCTCTTTTAGGAATTCATTGGAAACGGGACACCCTCACACAAAAACTAGACAGAAGCATTCTCACAAACTTCTGTGTGACGTGAGCATTCAGCTCGCAGAGCTGAACCTTTCTTTGATAGGGCAGTTTTGAAACACTCTTTTTCTAGAATCTGCAAGTGGACATTTGGAGCGCTTTTAGGCCTGTGGTGGAAAGGAAATATCTTCACTCACAAACTAGACAGATGCATTCTCTGAAACTGCCTTGTGGTGCATGCATTCAACTCACAGAGTTGAACATTCCTTTGAATGAGAAGTTTTGAAACACTCTTTTTGTAGAAACTGCAAGTGAAACCTTGGACTGCTGATGGGAATTCGTTGGAAACGGGATACCTTCACACAAAAACTAGACCAAAGCATTCACACAAACTTATCTGCGATGTGTGCACTCAGCTCACAAAGTTTAACATTTCTTTTCATGGATTAGTTTTGAAACACTCATTTTGCAGTATATACAAGTGGTCATTCGGAAAGCTATGAGGCCTATGGTCGAAAAGGTAACACCTTCACCTATAACCTAGAAAGAAGCGTTCTCAGAAACTACTTTGTGTTGTTTGCATTCAACTCACAGAGTGGAACATTCCTTTTCTTAGAGCAGCCATGAAACAATCTTTTTGCATAGTCTGCAATTGGACATTTGGAGAGCTCTGAGGCCTGTGGTGGAAAACGAAATATCTTCACATAAAACCTAGAAAGAAGCATTCTCAGAAACCACTTTGTGATGTGTGCATTCAACTCACAGGATTGAATATTCCTTTCATTACAGCGGTTCTGAAACACACTTTTTCTAGAATCTCCATGTGGATATTTGGAACACTTACGGCAATTTGATGGAAACGAGACATCCTCACACAAAAAGGAGACAGAAGCATTCTCACAAACTCCTTTGTGATGTGTGATCTCAACTCAGAGATGTGAACCTTCCTTTTGATAGAGCAGTTTCGAAACAATCTTTTTCTAGAATCTGCAAGTGGATATTTGGAGCGATGAGAGGCCTGTGGTTTAAAGGAAATATCTTCACATAACAAGTAGACAAAAGCATTCTCTGAAACGTCTTTGTGGTGTGTGCATTCACCTCACAGAATTGAGCATTGCTTTTGACAGAGAAGTTTGGAAGCACTCTTTTTATAGTGTCTGCAAGTGGATATTTGGACCCCTTATTGGAATGCGTTGGAAATGGGACACCATCACACGAAAACGAGACAGAAGCATTCTCACAAACTTCTGCATGATGTGAGCATTCAGCTCACAGAGCTGAACCTTTCTTTTGATAGAGCAGTTTTGAAGCACTCTTTTTCCAGATTCTGCAAGTGGACATTTGGAGCGCCTTGAGGCCTGCGGTGGAAAGGAAATATCTTCACATAAAAACTAGACAGAAGCATTCTCTGAAACTTCTTTCTGGTGCGTGAATTAAATTCAGAGAGTTGAACATTCCTTTTGACAGAGAAGTTTTGAAACACTTTTTTTGTAGAATCTGCACGTGGAAATTTGGACCACTTCTAGGAATTCGTTGGAAACGGGACACCTTCACACAAAAACAAGACAGAAGCATTCTGACAGACTTCGGTGTGATATGTGCATTCAACTCACAGAGTTTAATCTTTCATTTCATGTGGCAGTTTCGAAACACTCTTTTTGTGGAATCTGCAAGTGGCTATTTGGACCGATTATAGGAATTCATTGGGAACGGGACACCCTCACACAAAAAGTAGTGAGAAGCACTTTCACAAACTTCTGTGTGATGTGTGCATTCAATTCAAAGGGCTGAGCTCTTCTTTTGATAGAGCAGTTTTAAAACACTCTTTTTCTGGAATCTGCAAGTGGACATTTGGAGCGCTTTGAGGACTGTGGGGGCAAGGAAATATCTTCACATAACAAGTAGACAGAAGCATTCTCTGAAACTTCTTTGTGGTGTGTGCATTCAACTCACAGAGTTTGAACATTCCTTTTGACAGAGAAGCTTGGAAACACTCTTTTTATAGAATAGGCAAGTGGATATTTGGACCTCTTTTAGGAATTCGTTGGAAACGGGACACCCTCACACAAAAACTAGACAGAAGCATTCTCACAAACTTCTGTGTGACGTGAGCATTCAGCTCGCAGAGCTGAACCTTTCTTTGATAGGGCAGTTTTGAAACACTCTTTTTCTAGAATCTGCAAGTGGACATTTGGAGTGCTTTTAGGCCTGTGGTGGAAAGGAAATATCTTCACTCACAAACTAGACAGATGCATTCTCTGAAACTGCCTTGTAGTGCGTGCATTCAACTCACAGAGTTGAACATTCCTTTCGAATGAGAAGTTTTGAAACACTCTTTTTGTAGAAACTGCAAGTGAAACCTTGGACCGCTGATGGTAAATCGTTGGAAACGGGACACCTTCACACAAAAACTAGACCAAAGCATTCCCACAAACTTATCTGCGATGTGTGCACTCAGCTCACAAAGTTTAACATTTCTATTCATGGATTAGTTTTGAAACACTCTTTTTGCAGTATATGCAAGTGGTCATTCGGAAAGCTATGACGTCTGTGGTCGAAAAGGTAACACCTTCACCTATAACCTAGAAAGAAGCGTTCTGAGAAACTACTTTGTGTAGTTTGCATTCAACTCACAGAATGGACCATTCATTTTGTTAGAGCAGCCATGAAACAATCTTTTTGCATAGTCTGCAATTGGACATTTGGAGAGCTCTGAGGCCTGTGGTGGAAAACGAAATATCTTCACATAAAACCTAGAAAGAAGCATTCTCAGAAACCACTTTGTGATGTGTGCATTCAACTCACAGGATTGAATATTCCTTTCATTACAGCGGTTCTGAAACACACTTTTTCTAGAATCTCCATGTGGATATTTGGAACACTTACGGCAATTTGATGGAAACGAGACATCCTCACACAAAAAGGAGACAGAAGCATTCTCACAAACTCCTTTGTGATGTGTGATCTCAACTCAGAGATGTGAACCTTCCTTTTGATAGAGCAGTTTCGAAACAATCTTTTTCTAGAATCTGCAAGTGGATATTTGGAGCGATGAGAGGCCTGTGGTTTAAAGGAAATATCTTCACATAACAAGTAGACAAAAGCATTCTCTGAAACGTCTTTGTGGTGTGTGCATTCACCTCACAGAGTTGAGCATTGCTTTTGACAGAGAAGTTTGGAAGCACTCTTTTTATAGTGTCTGCAAGTGGATATTTGGACCCCTTATTGGAATGCGTTGGAAATGGGACACCATCACACGAAAACGAGACAGAAGCATTCTCACAAACTTCTGCATGATGTGAGCATTCAGCTCACAGAGCTGAACCTTTCTTTTGATAGAGCAGTTTTGAAGCACTCTTTTTCCAGATTCTGCAAGTGGACATTTGGAGCGCCTTGAGGCCTGCGGTGGAAAGGAAATATCTTCACATAAAAACTAGACAGAAGCATTCTCTGAAACTTCTTTCTGGTGCGTGAATTAAATTCAGAGAGTTGAACATTCCTTTTGACAGAGAAGTTTTGAAACACTTTTTTTGTAGAATCTGCACGTGGAAATTTGGACCACTTCTAGGAATTGGTTGGAAACGGGACACCTTCACACAAAAACAAGACAGAAGCATTCTGAGAGACTTCGGTGTGATATGTGCATTCAACTCACAGAGTTTAATCTTTCATTTCATGTGGCAGTTTCGAAACACTCTTTTTGTGGAATCTGCAAGTGGCTATTTGGACCGATTATAGGAATTCATTGGGAACGGGACACCCTCACACAAAAAGTAGTGAGAAGCACTTTCACAAACTTCTGTGTGATGTGTGCATTCAATTCAAAGGGCTGAGCTCTTCTTTTGATAGAGCAGTTTTAAAACACTCTTTTTCTGGAATCTGCAAGTGGACATTTGGAGCGCTTTGAGGACTGTGGGGGCAAGGAAATATCTTCACATAACAAGTAGACAGAAGCATTCTCTGAAACTTCTTTGTGGTGTGTGCATTCAACTCACAGAGTTTGAACATTCCTTTTGACAGAGAAGCTTGGAAACACTCTTTTTATAGAATAGGCAAGTGGATATTTGGACCTCTTTTAGGAATTCGTTGGAAACGGGACACCCTCACACAAAAACTAGACAGAAGCATTCTCACAAACTTCTGTGTGACGTGAGCATTCAGCTCGCAGAGCTGAACCTGTCTTTGATAGGGCAGTTTTGAAACACTCTTTTTCTAGAATCTGCAAGTGGACATTTGGAGCGCTTTTAGGCCTGTGGTGGAAAGGAAATATCTTCACTCACAAACTAGACAGATGCATTCTCTGAAACTGCCTTGTGGTGCGTGCATTCAACTCACAGAGTTGAACATTCCTTTCGAATGAGAAGTTTTGAAACACTCTTTTTGTAGAAACTGCAAGTGAAACCTTGGACCGCTGATGGTAAATCGTTGGAAACGGGACACCTTCACACAAAAACTAGACCAAAGCATTCCCACAAACTTATCTGCGATGTGTGTACTCAGCTCACAAAGTTTAACATTTCTTTTCATGGATTAGTTTTGAAACACTCTTTTTGCAGTATATGCAAGTGGTCATTCGGAAAGCTATGAGGTCTGTGGTCGAAAAGGTAACACCTTCACCTATAACCTAGAAAGAAGCGTTCTGAGAAACTACTTTGTGTAGTTTGCATTCAACTCACAGAATGGACCATTCATTTTGTTAGAGCAGCCATGAAACAATCTTTTTGCATAGTCTGCAATTGGACATTTGGAGAGCTCTGAGGCCTGTGGTGGAAAACGAAATATCTTCACATAAAACCTAGAAATAAGCATTCTCAGAAACCACTTTGTGATGTGTGCATTCAACTCACAGGATTGAATATTCCTTTCATTACAGCGGTTCTGAAACACACTTTTTCTAGAATCTCCATGTGGATATTTGGAACACTTACGGCAATTTGATGGAAACGAGACATCCTCACACAAAAAGAAGACAGAAGCATTCTCACAAACTCCTTTGTGATGTGTGATCTCAACTCACAGATGTGAACCTTCCTTTTGATAGAGCAGTTTCGAAACAATCTTTTTCTAGAATCTGCAAGTGGATACTTGGAGCAATGAGAGGCCTGTGGTTTAAAGGAAATATCTTCACATAACAAGTAGACAAAAGCATTCTCTGAAACGTCTTTGTGGTGTGTGCATTCACCTCACAGAGTTGAGCATTGCTTTTGACAGAGAAGTTTGGAAGCACTCTTTTTATAGTGTCTGCAAGTGGATATTTGGACCCCTTTTGGAATGCGTTGGAAATGGGACACCATCACACGAAAACGAGACAGAAGCATTCTCACAAACTTCTGCATGATGTGAGCATTCAGCTCACAGAGCTGAACCTTTCTTTTGATAGAGCAGTTTTGAAGCACTCTTTTTCCAGATTCTGCAAGTGGACATTTGGAGCGCCTTGAGGCCTGCGGTGGAAAGGAAATATCTTCACATAAAAACTAGACAGAAGCATTCTCTGAAACTTCTTTCTGGTGCGTGAATTAAATTCAGAGAGTTGAACATTCCTTTTGACAGAGAAGTTTTGAAACACTTTTTTTGTAGAATCTGCACGTGGAAATTTGGACCACTTCTAGGAATTCGTTGGAAACGGGACACCTTCACACAAAAACAAGACAGAAGCATTCTGACAGACTTCGGTGTGATATGTGCATTCAACTCACAGAGTTTAATCTTTCATTTCATGTGGCAGTTTCGAAACACTCTTTTTGTGGAATCTGCAAGTGGCTATTTGGACCGATTATAGGAATTCATTGGGAACGGGACACCCTCACACAAAAAGTAGTGAGAAGCACTTTCACAAACTTCTGTGTGATGTGTGCATTCAATTCAAAGGGCTGAGCTCTTCTTTTGATAGAGCAGTTTTAAAACACTCTTTTTCTGGAATCTGCAAGTGGACATTTGGAGCGCTTTGAGGACTGTGGGGGCAAGGAAATATCTTCACATAACAAGTAGACAGAAGCATTCTCTGAAACTTCTTTGTGGTGTGTGCATTCAACTCACAGAGTTTGAACATTCCTTTTGACAGAGAAGCTTGGAAACACTCTTTTTATAGAATAGGCAAGTGGATATTTGGACCTCTTTTAGGAATTCGTTGGAAACGGGACACCCTCACACAAAAACTAGACAGAAGCATTCTCACAAACTTCTGTGTGACGTGAGCATTCAGCTCGCAGAGCTGAACCTTTCTTTGATAGGGCAGTTTTGAAACACTCTTTTTCTAGAATCTGCAAGTGGACATTTGGAGCGCTTTTAGGCCTGTGGTGGAAAGGAAATATCTTCACTCACAAACTAGACAGATGCATTCTCTGAAACTGCCTTGTGGTGCGTGCATTCAACTCACAGAGTTGAACATTCCTTTCGAATGAGAAGTTTTGAAACACTCTTTTTGTAGAAACTGCAAGTGAAACCTTGGACCGCTGATGGTAAATCGTTGGAAACGGGACACCTTCACACAAAAACTAGACCAAAGCATTCCCACAAACTTATCTGCGATGTGTGCACTCAGCTCACAAAGTTTAACATTTCTTTTCATGGATTAGTTTTGAAACACTCTTTTTGCAGTATATGCAAGTGGTCATTCGGAAAGCTATGAGGTCTGTGGTCGAAAAGGTAACACCTTCACCTATAACCTAGAAAGAAGCGTTCTGAGAAACTACTTTGTGTAGTTTGCATTCAACTCACAGAATGGACCATTCATTTTGTTAGAGCAGCCATGAAACAATCTTTTTGCATAGTCTGCAATTGGACATTTGGAGAGCTCTGAGGCCTGTGGTGGAAAACGAAATATCTTCACATAAAACCTAGAAAGAAGCATTCTCAGAAACCACTTTGTGATGTGTGCATTCAACTCACAGGATTGAATATTCCTTTCATTACAGTGGTTCTGAAACACACTTTTTCTAGAATCTCCATGTGGATATTTGGAACACTTACAGCAATTTGATGGAAACGAGACATCCTCACACAAAAAGAAGACAGAAGCATTCTCACAAACTCCTTTGTGATGTGTGATCTCAACTCACAGATGTGAACCTTCCTTTTGATAGAGCTGTTTCGAAACAATCTTTTTCTAGAATCTGCAAGTGGATATTTGGAGCGATGAGAGGCCTGTGGTTTAAAGGAAATATCTTCACATAACAAGTAGACAAAAGCATTCTCTGAAACGTCTTTGTGGTGTGTGCATTCACCTCACAGAGTTGAGCATTGCTTTTGACAGAGAAGTTTGGAAGCACTCTTTTTATAGTGTCTGCAAGTGGATATTTGGACCCCTTTTTGGAATGCGTTGGAAATGGGACACCATCACACGAAAACGAGACAGAAGCATTCTCACAAACTTCTGCATGATGTGAGCATTCAGCTCACAGAGCTGAACCTTTCTTTTGATAGAGCAGTTTTGAAGCACTCTGTTTCCAGATTCTGCAAGTGGACATTTGGAGCGCCTTGAGGCCTGCGGTGGAAAGGAAATATCTTCACATAAAAACTAGACAGAAGCATTCTCTGAAACTTCTTTCTGGTGCGTGAATTAAATTCAGAGAGTTGAACATTCCTTTTGACAGAGAAGTTTTGAAACACTTTTTTTGTAGAATCTGCACGTGGAAATTTGGACCACTTCTAGGAATTCGTTGGAAACGGGACACCTTCACACAAAAACAAGACAGAAGCATTCTGACAGACTTCGGTGTGATATGTGCATTCAACTCACAGAGTTTAATCTTTCATTTCATGTGGCAGTTTCGAAACACTCTTTTTGTGGAATCTGCAAGTGGCTATTTGGACCGATTATAGGAATTCATTAGGAACGGGACACCCTCACACAAAAAGTAGTGAGAAGCACTTTCACAAACTTCTGTGTGATGTGTGCATTCAATTCAAAGGGCTGAGCTCTTCTTTTGATAGAGCAGTTTTAAAACACTCTTTTTCTGGAATCTGCAAGTGGACATTTGGAGCGCTTTGAGGACTGTGGGGGCAAGGAAATATCTTCACATAACAAGTAGACAGAAGCATTCTCTGAAACTTCTTTGTGGTGTGTGCATTCAACTCACAGAGTTTGAACATTCCTTTTGACAGAGAAGCTTGGAAACACTCTTTTTATAGAATAGGCAAGTGGATATTTGGACCTCTTTTAGGAATTCATTGGAAACGGGACACCCTCACACAAAAACTAGACAGAAGCATTCTCACAAACTTCTGTGTGACGTGAGCATTCAGCTCGCAGAGCTGAACCTTTCTTTGATAGGGCAGTTTTGAAACACTCTTTTTCTAGAATCTGCAAGTGGACATTTGGAGCGCTTTTAGGCCTGTGGTGGAAAGGAAATATCTTCACTCACAAACTAGACAGATGCATTCTCTGAAACTGCCTTGTGGTGCATGCATTCAACTCACAGAGTTGAACATTCCTTTGAATGAGAAGTTTTGAAACACTCTTTTTGTAGAAACTGCAAGTGAAACCTTGGACTGCTGATGGGAATTCGTTGGAAACGGGATACCTTCACACAAAAACTAGACCAAAGCATTCACACAAACTTATCTGCGATGTGTGCACTCAGCTCACAAAGTTTAACATTTCTTTTCATGGATTAGTTTTGAAACACTCATTTTGCAGTATATACAAGTGGTCATTCGGAAAGCTATGAGGCCTATGGTCGAAAAGGTAACACCTTCACCTATAACCTAGAAAGAAGCGTTCTCAGAAACTACTTTGTGTTGTTTGCATTCAACTCACAGAGTGGAACATTCCTTTTCTTAGAGCAGCCATGAAACAATCTTTTTGCATAGTCTGCAATTGGACATTTGGAGAGCTCTGAGGCCTGTGGTGGAAAACGAAATATCTTCACATAAAACCTAGAAAGAAGCATTCTCAGAAACCACTTTGTGATGTGTGCATTCAACTCACAGGATTGAATATTCCTTTCATTACAGCGGTTCTGAAACACACTTTTTCTAGAATCTCCATGTGGATATTTGGAACACTTACGGCAATTTGATGGAAACGAGACATCCTCACACAAAAAGGAGACAGAAGCATTCTCACAAACTCCTTTGTGATGTGTGATCTCAACTCAGAGATGTGAACCTTCCTTTTGATAGAGCAGTTTCGAAACAATCTTTTTCTAGAATCTGCAAGTGGATATTTGGAGCGATGAGAGGCCTGTGGTTTAAAGGAAATATCTTCACATAACAAGTAGACAAAAGCATTCTCTGAAACGTCTTTGTGGTGTGTGCATTCACCTCACAGAGTTGAGCATTGCTTTTGACAGAGAAGTTTGGAAGCACTCTTTTTATAGTGTCTGCAAGTGGATATTTGGACCCCTTATTGGAATGCGTTGGAAATGGGACACCATCACACGAAAACGAGACAGAAGCATTCTCACAAACTTCTGCATGATGTGAGCATTCAGCTCACAGAGCTGAACCTTTCTTTTGATAGAGCAGTTTTGAAGCACTCTTTTTCCAGATTCTGCAAGTGGACATTTGGAGCGCCTTGAGGCCTGCGGTGGAAAGGAAATATCTTCACATAAAAACTAGACAGAAGCATTCTCTGAAACTTCTTTCTGGTGCGTGAATTAAATTCAGAGAGTTGAACATTCCTTTTGACAGAGAAGTTTTGAAACACTTTTTTTGTAGAATCTGCACGTGGAAATTTGGACCACTTCTAGGAATTCGTTGGAAACGGGACACCTTCACACAAAAACAAGACAGAAGCATTCTGACAGACTTCGGTGTGATATGTGCATTCAACTCACAGAGTTTAATCTTTCATTTCATGTGGCAGTTTCGAAACACTCTTTTTGTGGAATCTGCAAGTGGCTATTTGGACCGATTATAGGAATTCATTGGGAACGGGACACCCTCACACAAAAAGTAGTGAGAAGCACTTTCACAAACTTCTGTGTGATGTGTGCATTCAATTCAAAGGGCTGAGCTCTTCTTTTGATAGAGCAGTTTTAAAACACTCTTTTTCTGGAATCTGCAAGTGGACATTTGGAGCGCTTTGAGGACTGTGGGGGCAAGGAAATATCTTCACATAACAAGTAGACAGAAGCATTCTCTGAAACTTCTTTGTGGTGTGTGCATTCAACTCACAGAGTTTGAACATTCCTTTTGACAGAGAAGCTTGGAAACACTCTTTTTATAGAATAGGCAAGTGGATATTTGGACCTCTTTTAGGAATTCGTTGGAAACGGGACACCCTCACACAAAAACTAGACAGAAGCATTCTCACAAACTTCTGTGTGACGTGAGCATTCAGCTCGCAGAGCTGAACCTTTCTTTGATAGGGCAGTTTTGAAACACTCTTTTTCTAGAATCTGCAAGTGGACATTTGGAGTGCTTTTAGGCCTGTGGTGGAAAGGAAATATCTTCACTCACAAACTAGACAGATGCATTCTCTGAAACTGCCTTGTAGTGCGTGCATTCAACTCACAGAGTTGAACATTCCTTTCGAATGTGAAGTTTTGAAACACTCCTTTTGTAGAAACTGCAAGTGAAACCTTGGACCGCTGATGGTAAATCGTTGGAAACGGGACACCTTCACACAAAAACTAGACCAAAGCATTCCCACAAACTTATCTGCGATGTGTGCACTCAGCTCACAAAGTTTAACATTTCTTTTCATGGATTAGTTTTGAAACACTCTTTTTGCAGTATATGCAAGTGGTCATTCGGAAAGCTATGAGGTCTGTGGTCGAAAAGGTAACACCTTCACCTATAACCTAGAAAGAAGCGTTCTGAGAAACTACTTTGTGTAGTTTGCATTCAACTCACAGAATGGACCATTCATTTTGTTAGAGCAGCCATGAAACAATCTTTTTGCATAGTCTGCAATTGGACATTTGGAGAGCTCTGAGGCCTGTGGTGGAAAACGAAATATCTTCACATAAAACCTAGAAAGAAGCATTCTCAGAAACCACTTTGTGATGTGTGCATTCAACTCACAGGATTGAATATTCCTTTCATTACAGCGGTTCTGAAACACACTTTTTCTAGAATCTCCATGTGGATATTTGGAACACTTACGGCAATTTGATGGAAACGAGACATCCTCACACAAAAAGGAGACAGAAGCATTCTCACAAACTCCTTTGTGATGTGTGATCTCAACTCAGAGATGTGAACCTTCCTTTTGATAGAGCAGTTTCGAAACAATCTTTTTCTAGAATCTGCAAGTGGATATTTGGAGCGATGAGAGGCCTGTGGTTTAAAGGAAATATCTTCACATAACAAGTAGACAAAAGCATTCTCTGAAACGTCTTTGTGGTGTGTGCATTCACCTCACAGAGTTGAGCATTGCTTTTGACAGAGAAGTTTGGAAGCACTCTTTTTATAGTGTCTGCAAGTGGATATTTGGACCCCTTATTGGAATGCGTTGGAAATGGGACACCATCACACGAAAACGAGACAGAAGCATTCTCACAAACTTCTGCATGATGTGAGCATTCAGCTCACAGAGCTGAACCTTTCTTTTGATAGAGCAGTTTTGAAGCACTCTTTTTCCAGATTCTGCAAGTGGACATTTGGAGCGCCTTGAGGCCTGCGGTGGAAAGGAAATATCTTCACATAAAAACTAGACAGAAGCATTCTCTGAAACTTCTTTCTGGTGCGTGAATTAAATTCAGAGAGTTGAACATTCCTTTTGACAGAGAAGTTTTGAAACACTTTTTTTGTAGAATCTGCACGTGGAAATTTGGACCACTTCTAGGAATTGGTTGGAAACGGGACACCTTCACACAAAAACAAGACAGAAGCATTCTGAGAGACTTCGGTGTGATATGTGCATTCAACTCACAGAGTTTAATCTTTCATTTCATGTGGCAGTTTCGAAACACTCTTTTTGTGGAATCTGCAAGTGGCTATTTGGACCGATTATAGGAATTCATTGGGAACGGGACACCCTCACACAAAAAGTAGTGAGAAGCACTTTCACAAACTTCTGTGTGATGTGTGCATTCAATTCAAAGGGCTGAGCTCTTCTTTTGATAGAGCAGTTTTAAAACACTCTTTTTCTGGAATCTGCAAGTGGACATTTGGAGCGCTTTGAGGACTGTGGGGGCAAGGAAATATCTTCACATAACAAGTAGACAGAAGCATTCTCTGAAACTTCTTTGTGGTGTGTGCATTCAACTCACAGAGTTTGAACATTCCTTTTGACAGAGAAGCTTGGAAACACTCTTTTTATAGAATAGGCAAGTGGATATTTGGACCTCTTTTAGGAATTCGTTGGAAACGGGACACCCTCACACAAAAACTAGACATAAGCATTCTCACAAACTTCTGTGTGACGTGAGCATTCAGCTCGCAGAGCTGAACCTGTCTTTGATAGGGCAGTTTTGAAACACTCTTTTTCTAGAATCTGCAAGTGGACATTTGGAGCGCTTTTAGGCCTGTGGTGGAAAGGAAATATCTTCACTCACAAACTAGACAGATGCATTCTCTGAAACTGCCTTGTAGTGCGTGCATTCAACTCACAGAGTTGAACATTCCTTTCGAATGAGAAGTTTTGAAACACTCTTTTTGTAGAAACTGCAAGTGAAACCTTGGACCGCTGATGGTAAATCGTTGGAAACGGGACACCTTCACACAAAAACTAGACCAAAGCATTCCCACAAACTTATCTGCGATGTGTGCACTCAGCTCACAAAGTTTAACATTTCTTTTCATGGATTAGTTTTGAAACACTCTTTTTGCAGTATATGCAAGTGGTCATTCGGAAAGCTATGAGGTCTGTGGTCGAAAAGGTAACACCTTCACCTATAACCTAGAAAGAAGCGTTCTGAGAAACTACTTTGTGTAGTTTGCATTCAACTCACAGAATGGACCATTCATTTTGTTAGAGCAGCCATGAAACAATCTTTTTGCATAGTCTGCAATTGGACATTTGGAGAGCTCTGAGGCCTGTGGTGGAAAACGAAATATCTTCACATAAAACCTAGAAAGAAGCATTCTCAGAAACCACTTTGTGATGTGTGCATTCAACTCACAGGATTGAATATTCCTTTCATTACAGCGGTTCTGAAACACACTTTTTCTAGAATCTCCATGTGGATATTTGGAACACTTACGGCAATTTGATGGAAACGAGACATCCTCACACAAAAAGGAGACAGAAGCATTCTCACAAACTCCTTTGTGATGTGTGATCTCAACTCAGAGATGTGAACCTTCCTTTTGATAGAGCAGTTTCGAAACAATCTTTTTCTAGAATCTGCAAGTGGATATTTGGAGCGATGAGAGGCCTGTGGTTTAAAGGAAATATCTTCACATAACAAGTAGACAAAAGCATTCTCTGAAACGTCTTTGTGGTGTGTGCATTCACCTCACAGAGTTGAGCATTGCTTTTGACAGAGAAGTTTGGAAGCACTCTTTTTATAGTGTCTGCAAGTGGATATTTGGACCCCTTATTGGAATGCGTTGGAAATGGGACACCATCACACGAAAACGAGACAGAAGCATTCTCACAAACTTCTGCATGATGTGAGCATTCAGCTCACAGAGCTGAACCTTTCTTTTGATAGAGCAGTTTTGAAGCACTCTTTTTCCAGATTCTGCAAGTGGACATTTGGAGCGCCTTGAGGCCTGCGGTGGAAAGGAAATATCTTCACATAAAAACTAGACAGAAGCATTCTCTGAAACTTCTTTCTGGTGCGTGAATTAAATTCAGAGAGTTGAACATTCCTTTTGACAGAGAAGTTTTGAAACACTTTTTTTGTAGAATCTGCACGTGGAAATTTGGACCACTTCTAGGAATTGGTTGGAAACGGGACACCTTCACACAAAAACAAGACAGAAGCATTCTGAGAGACTTCGGTGTGATATGTGCATTCAACTCACAGAGTTTAATCTTTCATTTCATGTGGCAGTTTCGAAACACTCTTTTTGTGGAATCTGCAAGTGGCTATTTGGACCGATTATAGGAATTCATTGGGAACGGGACACCCTCACACAAAAAGTAGTGAGAAGCACTTTCACAAACTTCTGTGTGATGTGTGCATTCAATTCAAAGGGCTGAGCTCTTCTTTTGATAGAGCAGTTTTAAAACACTCTTTTCCTGGAATCTGCAAGTGGACATTTGGAGCGCTTTGAGGACTGTGGGGGCAAGGAAATATCTTCACATAACAAGTAGACAGAAGCATTCTCTGAAACTTCTTTGTGGTGTGTGCATTCAACTCACAGAGTTTGAACATTCCTTTTGACAGAGAAGCTTGGAAACACTCTTTTTATAGAATAGGCAAGTGGATATTTGGACCTCTTTTAGGAATTCGTTGGAAACGGGACACCCTCACACAAAAACTAGACAGAAGCATTCTCACAAACTTCTGTGTGACGTGAGCATTCAGCTCGCAGAGCTGAACCTGTCTTTGATAGGGCAGTTTTGAAACACTCTTTTTCTAGAATCTGCAAGTGGACATTTGGAGCGCTTTTAGGCCTGTGGTGGAAAGGAAATATCTTCACTCACAAACTAGACAGATGCATTCTCTGAAACTGCCTTGTGGTGCGTGCATTCAACTCACAGAGTTGAACATTCCTTTCGAATGAGAAGTTTTGAAACACTCTTTTTGTAGAAACTGCAAGTGAAACCTTGGACCGCTGATGGTAAATCGTTGGAAACGGGACACCTTCACACAAAAACTAGACCAAAGCATTCCCACAAACTTATCTGCGATGTGTGTACTCAGCTCACAAAGTTTAACATTTCTTTTCATGGATTAGTTTTGAAACACTCTTTTTGCAGTATATGCAAGTGGTCATTCGGAAAGCTATGAGGTCTGTGGTCGAAAAGGTAACACCTTCACCTATAACCTAGAAAGAAGCGTTCTGAGAAACTACTTTGTGTAGTTTGCATTCAACTCACAGAATGGACCATTCATTTTGTTAGAGCAGCCATGAAACAATCTTTTTGCATAGTCTGCAATTGGACATTTGGAGAGCTCTGAGGCCTGTGGTGGAAAACGAAATATCTTCACATAAAACCTAGAAATAAGCATTCTCAGAAACCACTTTGTGATGTGTGCATTCAACTCACAGGATTGAATATTCCTTTCATTACAGCGGTTCTGAAACACACTTTTTCTAGAATCTCCATGTGGATATTTGGAACACTTACGGCAATTTGATGGAAACGAGACATCCTCACACAAAAAGAAGACAGAAGCATTCTCACAAACTCCTTTGTGATGTGTGATCTCAACTCACAGATGTGAACCTTCCTTTTGATAGAGCAGTTTCGAAACAATCTTTTTCTAGAATCTGCAAGTGGATACTTGGAGCAATGAGAGGCCTGTGGTTTAAAGGAAATATCTTCACATAACAAGTAGACAAAAGCATTCTCTGAAACGTCTTTGTGGTGTGTGCATTCACCTCACAGAGTTGAGCATTGCTTTTGACAGAGAAGTTTGGAAGCACTCTTTTTATAGTGTCTGCAAGTGGATATTTGGACCCCTTTTGGAATGCGTTGGAAATGGGACACCATCACACGAAAACGAGACAGAAGCATTCTCACAAACTTCTGCATGATGTGAGCATTCAGCTCACAGAGCTGAACCTTTCTTTTGATAGAGCAGTTTTGAAGCACTCTTTTTCCAGATTCTGCAAGTGGACATTTGGAGCGCCTTGAGGCCTGCGGTGGAAAGGAAATATCTTCACATAAAAACTAGACAGAAGCATTCTCTGAAACTTCTTTCTGGTGCGTGAATTAAATTCAGAGAGTTGAACATTCCTTTTGACAGAGAAGTTTTGAAACACTTTTTTTGTAGAATCTGCACGTGGAAATTTGGACCACTTCTAGGAATTCGTTGGAAACGGGACACCTTCACACAAAAACAAGACAGAAGCATTCTGACAGACTTCGGTGTGATATGTGCATTCAACTCACAGAGTTTAATCTTTCATTTCATGTGGCAGTTTCGAAACACTCTTTTTGTGGAATCTGCAAGTGGCTATTTGGACCGATTATAGGAATTCATTGGGAACGGGACACCCTCACACAAAAAGTAGTGAGAAGCACTTTCACAAAATTCTGTGTGATGTGTGCATTCAATTCAAAGGGCTGAGCTCTTCTTTTGATAGAGCAGTTTTAAAACACTCTTTTTCTGGAATCTGCAAGTGGACATTTTAGCGCTTTGAGGACTGTGGGGGCAAGGAAATATCTTCACATAACAAGTAGACAGAAGCATTCTCTGAAACTTCTTTGTGGTGTGTGCATTCAACTCACAGAGTTTGAACATTCCTTTTGACAGAGAAGCTTGGAAACACTCTTTTTATAGAATAGGCAAGTGGATATTTGGACCTCTTTTAGGAATTCGTTGGAAACGGGACACCCTCACACAAAAACTAGACAGAAGCATTCTCACAAACTTCTGTGTGACGTGAGCATTCAGCTCGCAGAGCTGAACCTTTCTTTGATAGGGCAGTTTTGAAACACTCTTTTTCTAGAATCTGCAAGTGGACATTTGGAGCGCTTTTAGGCCTGTGGTGGAAAGGAAATATCTTCACTCACAAACTAGACAGATGCATTCTCTGAAACTGCCTTGTGGTGCGTGCATTCAACTCACAGAGTTGAACATTCCTTTCGAATGAGAAGTTTTGAAACACTCTTTTTGTAGAAACTGCAAGTGAAACCTTGGACCGCTGATGGTAAATCGTTGGAAACGGGACACCTTCACACAAAAACTAGACCAAAGCATTCACACAAACTTATCTGCGATGTGTGCACTCAGCTCACAAAGTTTAACATTTCTTTTCATGGATTAGTTTTGAAACACTCTTTTTGCAGTATATGCAAGTGGTCATTCGGAAAGCTATGAGGTCTGTGGTCGAAAAGGTAACACCTTCACCTATAACCTAGAAAGAAGCGTTCTGAGAAACTACTTTGTGTAGTTTGCATTCAACTCACAGAATGGACCATTCATTTTGTTAGAGCAGCCATGAAACAATCTTTTTGCATAGTCTGCAATTGGACATTTGGAGAGCTCTGAGGCCTGTGGTGGAAAACGAAATATCTTCACATAAAACCTAGAAAGAAGCATTCTCAGAAACCACTTTGTGATGTGTGCATTCAACTCACAGGTTTGAATATTCCTTTCATTACAGCGGTTCTGAAACACACTTTTTCTAGAATCTCCATGTGGATATTTGGAACACTTACAGCAATTTGATGGAAACGAGACATCCTCACACAAAAAGAAGACAGAAGCATTCTCACAAACTCCTTTGTGATGTGTGATCTCAACTCAGAGATGTGAACCTTCCTTTTGATAGAGCAGTTTCGAAACAATCTTTTTCTAGAATCTGCAAGTGGATATTTGGAGCGATGAGAGGCCTGTGGTTTAAAGGAAATATCTTCACATAACAAGTAGACAAAAGCATTCTCTGAAACGTCTTTGTGGTGTGTGCATTCACCTCACAGAGTTGAGCATTGCTTTTGACAGAGAAGTTTGGAAGCACTCTTTTTATAGTGTCTGCAAGTGGATATTTGGACCCCTTTTTGGAATGCGTTGGAAATGGGACACCATCACACGAAAACGAGACAGAAGCATTCTCACAAACTTCTGCATGATGTGAGCATTCAGCTCACAGAGCTGAACCTTTCTTTTGATAGAGCAGTTTTGAAGCACTCTGTTTCCAGATTCTGCAAGTGGACATTTGGAGCGCCTTGAGGCCTGCGGTGGAAAGGAAATATCTTCACATAAAAACTAGACAGAAGCATTCTCTGAAACTTCTTTCTGGTGCGTGAATTAAATTCAGAGAGTTGAACATTCCTTTTGACAGAGAAGTTTTGAAACACTTTTTTTGTAGAATCTGCACGTGGAAATTTGGACCACTTCTAGGAATTCGTTGGAAACGGGACACCTTCACACAAAAACAAGACAGAAGCATTCTGACAGACTTCGGTGTGATATGTGCATTCAACTCACAGAGTTTAATCTTTCATTTCATGTGGCAGTTTCGAAACACTCTTTTTGTGGAATCTGCAAGTGGCTATTTGGACCGATTATAGGAATTCATTAGGAACGGGACACCCTCACACAAAAAGTAGTGAGAAGCACTTTCACAAACTTCTGTGTGATGTGTGCATTCAATTCAAAGGGCTGAGCTCTTCTTTTGATAGAGCAGTTTTAAAACACTCTTTTTCTGGAATCTGCAAGTGGACATTTGGAGCGCTTTGAGGACTGTGGGGGCAAGGAAATATCTTCACATAACAAGTAGACAGAAGCATTCTCTGAAACTTCTTTGTGGTGTGTGCATTCAACTCACAGAGTTTGAACATTCCTTTTGACAGAGAAGCTTGGAAACACTCTTTTTATAGAATAGGCAAGTGGATATTTGGACCTCTTTTAGGAATTCATTGGAAACGGGACACCCTCACACAAAAACTAGACAGAAGCATTCTCACAAACTTCTGTGTGACGTGAGCATTCAGCTCGCAGAGCTGAACCTTTCTTTGATAGGGCAGTTTTGAAACACTCTTTTTCTAGAATCTGCAAGTGGACATTTGGAGCGCTTTTAGGCCTGTGGTGGAAAGGAAATATCTTCACTCACAAACTAGACAGATGCATTCTCTGAAACTGCCTTGTGGTGCATGCATTCAACTCACAGAGTTGAACATTCCTTTGAATGAGAAGTTTTGAAACACTCTTTTTGTAGAAACTGCAAGTGAAACCTTGGACTGCTGATGGGAATTCGTTGGAAACGGGATACCTTCACACAAAAACTAGACCAAAGCATTCACACAAACTTATCTGCGATGTGTGCACTCAGCTCACAAAGTTTAACATTTCTTTTCATGGATTAGTTTTGAAACACTCATTTTGCAGTATATACAAGTGGTCATTCGGAAAGCTATGAGGCCTATGGTCGAAAAGGTAACACCTTCACCTATAACCTAGAAAGAAGCGTTCTCAGAAACTACTTTGTGTTGTTTGCATTCAACTCACAGAGTGGAACATTCCTTTTCTTAGAGCAGCCATGAAACAATCTTTTTGCATAGTCTGCAATTGGACATTTGGAGAGCTCTGAGGCCTGTGGTGGAAAACGAAATATCTTCACATAAAACCTAGAAAGAAGCATTCTCAGAAACCACTTTGTGATGTGTGCATTCAACTCACAGGATTGAATATTCCTTTCATTACAGCGGTTCTGAAACACACTTTTTCTAGAATCTCCATGTGGATATTTGGAACACTTACGGCAATTTGATGGAAACGAGACATCCTCACACAAAAAGGAGACAGAAGCATTCTCACAAACTCCTTTGTGATGTGTGATCTCAACTCAGAGATGTGAACCTTCCTTTTGATAGAGCAGTTTCGAAACAATCTTTTTCTAGAATCTGCAAGTGGATATTTGGAGCGATGAGAGGCCTGTGGTTTAAAGGAAATATCTTCACATAACAAGTAGACAAAAGCATTCTCTGAAACGTCTTTGTGGTGTGTGCATTCACCTCACAGAGTTGAGCATTGCTTTTGACAGAGAAGTTTGGAAGCACTCTTTTTATAGTGTCTGCAAGTGGATATTTGGACCCCTTATTGGAATGCGTTGGAAATGGGACACCATCACACGAAAACGAGACAGAAGCATTCTCACAAACTTCTGCATGATGTGAGCATTCAGCTCACAGAGCTGAACCTTTCTTTTGATAGAGCAGTTTTGAAGCACTCCTTTTCCAGATTCTGCAAGTGGACATTTGGAGCGCCTTGAGGCCTGCGGTGGAAAGGAAATATCTTCACATAAAAACTAGACAGAAGCATTCTCTGAAACTTCTTTCTGGTGCGTGAATTAAATTCAGAGAGTTGAACATTCCTTTTGACAGAGAAGTTTTGAAACACTTTTTTTGTAGAATCTGCACGTGGAAATTTGGACCACTTCTAGGAATTCGTTGGAAACGGGACACCTTCACACAAAAACAAGACAGAAGCATTCTGACAGACTTCGGTGTGATATGTGCATTCAACTCACAGAGTTTAATCTTTCATTTCATGTGGCAGTTTCGAAACACTCTTTTTGTGGAATCTGCAAGTGGCTATTTGGACCGATTATAGGAATTCATTGGGAACGGGACACCCTCACACAAAAAGTAGTGAGAAGCACTTTCACAAACTTCTGTGTGATGTGTGCATTCAATTCAAAGGGCTGAGCTCTTCTTTTGATAGAGCAGTTTTAAAACACTCTTTTTCTGGAATCTGCAAGTGGACATTTGGAGCGCTTTGAGGACTGTGGGGGCAAGGAAATATCTTCACATAACAAGTAGACAGAAGCATTCTCTGAAACTTCTTTGTGGTGTGTGCATTCAACTCACAGAGTTTGAACATTCCTTTTGACAGAGAAGCTTGGAAACACTCTTTTTATAGAATAGGCAAGTGGATATTTGGACCTCTTTTAGGAATTCGTTGGAAACGGGACACCCTCACACAAAAACTAGACAGAAGCATTCTCACAAACTTCTGTGTGACGTGAGCATTCAGCTCGCAGAGCTGAACCTTTCTTTGATAGGGCAGTTTTGAAACACTCTTTTTCTAGAATCTGCAAGTGGACATTTGGAGTGCTTTTAGGCCTGTGGTGGAAAGGAAATATCTTCACTCACAAACTAGACAGATGCATTCTCTGAAACTGCCTTGTAGTGCGTGCATTCAACTCACAGAGTTGAACATTCCTTTCGAATGAGAAGTTTTGAAACACTCTTTTTGTAGAAACTGCAAGTGAAACCTTGGACCGCTGATGGTAAATCGTTGGAAACGGGACACCTTCACACAAAAACTAGACCAAAGCATTCCCACAAACTTATCTGCGATGTGTGCACTCAGCTCACAAAGTTTAACATTTCTTTTCATGGATTAGTTTTGAAACACTCTTTTTGCAGTATATGCAAGTGGTCATTCGGAAAGCTATGAGGTCTGTGGTCGAAAAGGTAACACCTTCACCTATAACCTAGAAAGAAGCGTTCTGAGAAACTACTTTGTGTAGTTTGCATTCAACTCACAGAATGGACCATTCATTTTGTTAGAGCAGCCATGAAACAATCTTTTTGCATAGTCTGCAATTGGACATTTGGAGAGCTCTGAGGCCTGTGGTGGAAAACGAAATATCTTCACATAAAACCTAGAAAGAAGCATTCTCAGAAACCACTTTGTGATGTGTGCATTCAACTCACAGGATTGAATATTCCTTTCATTACAGCGGTTCTGAAACACACTTTTTCTAGAATCTCCATGTGGATATTTGGAACACTTACGGCAATTTGATGGAAACGAGACATCCTCACACAAAAAGGAGACAGAAGCATTCTCACAAACTCCTTTGTGATGTGTGATCTCAACTCAGAGATGTGAACCTTCCTTTTGATAGAGCAGTTTCGAAACAATCTTTTTCTAGAATCTGCAAGTGGATATTTGGAGCGATGAGAGGCCTGTGGTTTAAAGGAAATATCTTCACATAACAAGTAGACAAAAGCATTCTCTGAAACGTCTTTGTGGTGTGTGCATTCACCTCACAGAGTTGAGCATTGCTTTTGACAGAGAAGTTTGGAAGCACTCTTTTTATAGTGTCTGCAAGTGGATATTTGGACCCCTTATTGGAATGCGTTGGAAATGGGACACCATCACACGAAAACGAGACAGAAGCATTCTCACAAACTTCTGCATGATGTGAGCATTCAGCTCACAGAGCTGAACCTTTCTTTTGATAGAGCAGTTTTGAAGCACTCTTTTTCCAGATTCTGCAAGTGGACATTTGGAGCGCCTTGAGGCCTGCGGTGGAAAGGAAATATCTTCACATAAAAACTAGACAGAAGCATTCTCTGAAACTTCTTTCTGGTGCGTGAATTAAATTCAGAGAGTTGAACATTCCTTTTGACAGAGAAGTTTTGAAACACTTTTTTTGTAGAATCTGCACGTGGAAATTTGGACCACTTCTAGGAATTCGTTGGAAACGGGACACCTTCACACAAAAACAAGACAGAAGCATTCTGACAGACTTCGGTGTGATATGTGCATTCAACTCACAGAGTTTAATCTTTCATTTCATGTGGCAGTTTCGAAACACTCTTTTTGTGGAATCTGCAAGTGGCTATTTGGACCGATTATAGGAATTCATTGGGAACGGGACACCCTCACACAAAAAGTAGTGAGAAGCACTTTCACAAACTTCTGTGTGATGTGTGCATTCAATTCAAAGGGCTGAGCTCTTCTTTTGATAGAGCAGTTTTAAAACACTCTTTTTCTGGAATCTGCAAGTGGACATTTGGAGCGCTTTGAGGACTGTGGGGGCAAGGAAATATCTTCACATAACAAGTAGACAGAAGCATTCTCTGAAACTTCTTTGTGGTGTGTGCATTCAACTCACAGAGTTTGAACATTCCTTTTGACAGAGAAGCTTGGAAACACTCTTTTTATAGAATAGGCAAGTGGATATTTGGACCTCTTTTAGGAATTCGTTGGAAACGGGACACCCTCACACAAAAACTAGACAGAAGCATTCTCACAAACTTCTGTGTGACGTGAGCATTCAGCTCGCAGAGCTGAACCTTTCTTTGATAGGGCAGTTTTGAAACACTCTTTTTCTAGAATCTGCAAGTGGACATTTGGAGTGCTTTTAGGCCTGTGGTGGAAAGGAAATATCTTCACTCACAAACTAGACAGATGCATTCTCTGAAACTGCCTTGAAGTGCGTGCATTCAACTCACAGAGTTGAACATTCCTTTCGAATGAGAAGTTTTGAAACACTCTTTTTGTAGAAACTGCAAGTGAAACCTTGGACCGCTGATGGTAAATCGTTGGAAACGGGACACCTTCACACAAAAACTAGACCAAAGCATTCCCACAAACTTATCTGCGATGTGTGCACTCAGCTCACAAAGTTTAACATTTCTTTTCATGGATTAGTTTTGAAACACTCTTTTTGCAGTATATGCAAGTGGTCATTCGGAAAGCTATGAGGTCTGTGGTCGAAAAGGTAACACCTTCACCTATAACCTAGAAAGAAGCGTTCTGAGAAACTACTTTGTGTAGTTTGCATTCAACTCACAGAATGGACCATTCATTTTGTTAGAGCAGCCATGAAACAATCTTTTTGCATAGTCTGCAATTGGACATTTGGAGAGCTCTGAGGCCTGTGGTGGAAAACGAAATATCTTCACATAAAACCTAGAAAGAAGCATTCTCAGAAACCACTTTGTGATGTGTGCATTCAACTCACAGGATTGAATATTCCTTTCATTACAGCGGTTCTGAAACACACTTTTTCTAGAATCTCCATGTGGATATTTGGAACACTTACGGCAATTTGATGGAAACGAGACATCCTCACACAAAAAGAAGACAGAAGCATTCTCACAAACTCCTTTGTGATGTGTGATCTCAACTCACAGATGTGAACCTTCCTTTTGATAGAGCTGTTTCGAAACAATCTTTTTCTAGAATCTGCAAGTGGATATTTGGAGCGATGAGAGGCCTGTGGTTTAAAGGAAATATCTTCACATAACAAGTAGACAAAAGCATTCTCTGAAACGTCTTTGTGGTGTGTGCATTCACCTCACAGAGTTGAGCATTGCTTTTGACAGAGAAGTTTGGAAGCACTCTTTTTATAGTGTCTGCAAGTGGATATTTGGACCCCTTTTTGGAATGCGTTGGAAATGGGACACCATCACACGAAAACGAGACAGAAGCATTCTCACAAACTTCTGCATGATGTGAGCATTCAGCTCACAGAGCTGAACCTTTCTTTTGATAGAGCAGTTTTGAAGCACTCTTTTTCCAGATTCTGCAAGTGGAAATTTGGAGCGCCTTGAGGCCTGCGGTGGAAAGGAAATATCTTCACATAAAAACTAGACAGAAGCATTCTCTGAAACTTCTTTCTGGTGCGTGAATTAAATTCAGAGAGTTGAACATTCCTTTTGACAGAGAAGTTTTGAAACACTTTTTTTGTAGAATCTGCACGTGGAAATTTGGACCACTTCTAGGAATTCGTTGGAAACGGGACACCTTCACACAAAAACAAGACAGAAGCATTCTGACAGACTTCGGTGTGATATGTGCATTCAACTCACAGAGTTTAATCTTTCATTTCATGTGGCAGTTTCGAAACACTCTTTTTGTGGAATCTGCAAGTGGCTATTTGGACCGATTATAGGAATTCATTAGGAACGGGACACCCTCACACAAAAAGTAGTGAGAAGCACTTTCACAAACTTCTGTGTGATGTGTGCATTCAATTCAAAGGGCTGAGCTCTTCTTTTGATAGAGCAGTTTTAAAACACTCTTTTTCTGGAATCTGCAAGTGGACATTTGGAGCGCTTTGAGGACTGTGGGGGCAAGGAAATATCTTCACATAACAAGTAGACAGAAGCATTCTCTGAAACTTCTTTGTGGTGTGTGCATTCAACTCACAGAGTTTGAACATTCCTTTTGACAGAGAAGCTTGGAAACACTCTTTTTATAGAATAGGCAAGTGGATATTTGGACCTCTTTTAGGAATTCGTTGGAAACGGGACACCCTCACACTAAAACTAGACAGAAGCATTCTCACAAACTTCTGTGTGACGTGAGCATTCAGCTCGCAGAGCTGAACCTTTCTTTGATAGGGCAGTTTTGAAACACTCTTTTTCTAGAATCTGCAAGTGGACATTTGGAGCGCTTTTAGGCCTGTGGTGGAAAGGAAATATCTTCACTCACAAACTAGACAGATGCATTCTCTGAAACTGCCTTGTGGTGCGTGCGTTCAACTCACGGAGTTGAACATTCCTTTCGAATGAGAAGTTTTGAAACACTCTTTTTGTAGAAACTGCAAGTGAAACCTTGGACCGCTGATGGTAAATCGTTGGAAACGGGACACCTTCACACAAAAACTAGACCAAAGCATTCCCACAAACTTATCTGCGATGTGTGCACTCAGCTCACAAAGTTTAACATTTCTTTTCATGGATTAGTTTTGAAACACTCTTTTTGCAGTATATGCAAGTGGTCATTCGGAAAGCTATGAGGTCTGTGGTCGAAAAGGTAACACCTTCACCTATAACCTAGAAAGAAGCGTTCTGAGAAACTACTTTGTGTAGTTTGCATTCAACTCACAGAATGGACCATTCATTTTGTTAGAGCAGCCATGAAACAATCTTTTTGCATAGTCTGCAATTGGACATTTGGAGAGCTCTGAGGCCTGTGGTGGAAAACGAAATATCTTCACATAAAACCTAGAAAGAAGCATTCTCAGAAACCACTTTGTGATGTGTGCATTCAACTCACAGGATTGAATATTCCTTTCATTACAGCGGTTCTGAAACACACTTTTTCTAGAATCTCCATGTGGATATTTGGAACACTTACAGCAATTTGATGGAAACGAGACATCCTCACACAAAAAGAAGACAGAAGCATTCTCACAAACTCCTTTGTGATGTGTGATCTCAACTCACAGATGTGAACCTTCCTTTTGATAGAGCTGTTTCGAAACAATCTTTTTCTAGAATCTGCAAGTGGATATTTGGAGCGATGAGAGGCCTGTGGTTTAAAGGAAATATCTTCACATAACAAGTAGACAAAAGCATTCTCTGAAACGTCTTTGTGGTGTGTGCATTCACCTCACAGAGTTGAGCATTGCTTTTGACAGAGAAGTTTGGAAGCACTCTTTTTATAGTGTCTGCAAGTGGATATTTGGACCCCTTTTTGGAATGCGTTGGAAATGGGACACCATCACACGAAAACGAGACAGAAGCATTCTCACAAACTTCTGCATGATGTGAGCATTCAGCTCACAGAGCTGAACCTTTCTTTTGATAGAGCAGTTTTGAAGCACTCTGTTTCCAGATTCTGCAAGTGGACATTTGGAGCGCCTTGAGGCCTGCGGTGGAAAGGAAATATCTTCACATAAAAACTAGACAGAAGCATTCTCTGAAACTTCTTTCTGGTGCGTGAATTAAATTCAGAGAGTTGAACATTCCTTTTGACAGAGAAGTTTTGAAACACTTTTTTTGTAGAATCTGCACGTGGAAATTTGGACCACTTCTAGGAATTCGTTGGAAACGGGACACCTTCACACAAAAACAAGACAGAAGCATTCTGACAGACTTCGGTGTGATATGTGCATTCAACTCACAGAGTTTAATCTTTCATTTCATGTGGCAGTTTCGAAACACTCTTTTTGTGGAATCTGCAAGTGGCTATTTGGACCGATTATAGGAATTCATTAGGAACGGGACACCCTCACACAAAAAGTAGTGAGAAGGACTTTCACAAACTTCTGTGTGATGTGTGCATTCAATTCAAAGGGCTGAGCTCTTCTTTTGATAGAGCAGTTTTAAAACACTCTTTTTCTGGAATCTGCAAGTGGACATTTGGAGCGCTTTGAGGACTGTGGGGGCAAGGAAATATCTTCACATAACAAGTAGACAGAAGCATTCTCTGAAACTTCTTTGTGGTGTGTGCATTCAACTCACAGAGTTTGAACATTCCTTTTGACAGAGAAGCTTGGAAACACTCTTTTTATAGAATAGGCAAGTGGATATTTGGACCTCTTTTAGGAATTCGTTGGAAACGGGACACCCTCACACAAAAACTAGACATAAGCATTCTCACAAACTTCTGTGTGACGTGAGCATTCAGCTCGCAGAGCTGAACCTGTCTTTGATAGGGCAGTTTTGAAACACTCTTTTTCTAGAATCTGCAAGTGGACATTTGGAGCGCTTTTAGGCCTGTGGTGGAAAGGAAATATCTTCACTCACAAACTAGACAGATGCATTCTCTGAAACTGCCTTGTGGTGCGTGCATTCAACTCACAGAGTTGAACATTCCTTTCGAATGAGAAGTTTTGAAACACTCTTTTTGTAGAAACTGCAAGTGAAACCTTGGACCGCTGATGGTAAATCGTTGGAAACGGGACACCTTCACACAAAAACTAGACCAAAGCATTCCCACAAACTTATCTGCGATGTGTGTACTCAGCTCACAAAGTTTAACATTTCTTTTCATGGATTAGTTTTGAAACACTCTTTTTGCAGTATATGCAAGTGGTCATTCGGAAAGCTATGAGGTCTGTGGTCGAAAAGGTAACACCTTCACCTATAACCTAGAAAGAAGCGTTCTGAGAAACTACTTTGTGTAGTTTGCATTCAACTCACAGAATGGACCATTCATTTTGTTAGAGCAGCCATGAAACAATCTTTTTGCATAGTCTGCAATTGGACATTTGGAGAGCTCTGAGGCCTGTGGTGGAAAACGAAATATCTTCACATAAAACCTAGAAATAAGCATTCTCAGAAACCACTTTGTGATGTGTGCATTCAACTCACAGGATTGAATATTCCTTTCATTACAGCGGTTCTGAAACACACTTTTTCTAGAATCTCCATGTGGATATTTGGAACACTTACGGCAATTTGATGGAAACGAGACATCCTCACACAAAAAGAAGACAGAAGCATTCTCACAAACTCCTTTGTGATGTGTGATCTCAACTCACAGATGTGAACCTTCCTTTTGATAGAGCAGTTTCGAAACAATCTTTTTCTAGAATCTGCAAGTGGATACTTGGAGCAATGAGAGGCCTGTGGTTTAAAGGAAATATCTTCACATAACAAGTAGACAAAAGCATTCTCTGAAACGTCTTTGTGGTGTGTGCATTCACCTCACAGAGTTGAGCATTGCTTTTGACAGAGAAGTTTGGAAGCACTCTTTTTATAGTGTCTGCAAGTGGATATTTGGACCCCTTTTGGAATGCGTTGGAAATGGGACACCATCACACGAAAACGAGACAGAAGCATTCTCACAAACTTCTGCATGATGTGAGCATTCAGCTCACAGAGCTGAACCTTTCTTTTGATAGAGCAGTTTTGAAGCACTCTTTTTCCAGATTCTGCAAGTGGACATTTGGAGCGCCTTGAGGCCTGCGGTGGAAAGGAAATATCTTCACATAAAAACTAGACAGAAGCATTCTCTGAAACTTCTTTCTGGTGCGTGAATTAAATTCAGAGAGTTGAACATTCCTTTTGACAGAGAAGTTTTGAAACACTTTTTTTGTAGAATCTGCACGTGGAAATTTGGACCACTTCTAGGAATTCGTTGGAAACGGGACACCTTCACACAAAAACAAGACAGAAGCATTCTGACAGACTTCGGTGTGATATGTGCATTCAACTCACAGAGTTTAATCTTTCATTTCATGTGGCAGTTTCGAAACACTCTTTTTGTGGAATCTGCAAGTGGCTATTTGGACCGATTATAGGAATTCATTGGGAACGGGACACCCTCACACAAAAAGTAGTGAGAAGCACTTTCACAAAATTCTGTGTGATGTGTGCATTCAATTCAAAGGGCTGAGCTCTTCTTTTGATAGAGCAGTTTTAAAACACTCTTTTTCTGGAATCTGCAAGTGGACATTTGGAGCGCTTTGAGGACTGTGGGGGCAAGGAAATATCTTCACATAACAAGTAGACAGAAGCATTCTCTGAAACTTCTTTGTGGTGTGTGCATTCAACTCACAGAGTTTGAACATTCCTTTTGACAGAGAAGCTTGGAAACACTCTTTTTATAGAATAGGCAAGTGGATATTTGGACCTCTTTTAGGAATTCGTTGGAAACGGGACACCCTCACACAAAAACTAGACAGAAGCATTCTCACAAACTTCTGTGTGACGTGAGCATTCAGCTCGCAGAGCTGAACCTTTCTTTGATAGGGCAGTTTTGAAACACTCTTTTTCTAGAATCTGCAAGTGGACATTTGGAGCGCTTTTAGGCCTGTGGTGGAAAGGAAATATCTTCACTCACAAACTAGACAGATGCATTCTCTGAAACTGCCTTGTGGTGCGTGCATTCAACTCACAGAGTTGAACATTCCTTTCGAATGAGAAGTTTTGAAACACTCTTTTTGTAGAAACTGCAAGTGAAACCTTGGACCGCTGATGGTAAATCGTTGGAAACGGGACACCTTCACACAAAAACTAGACCAAAGCATTCCCACAAACTTATCTGCGATGTGTGCACTCAGCTCACAAAGTTTAACATTTCTTTTCATGGATTAGTTTTGAAACACTCTTTTTGCAGTATATGCAAGTGGTCATTCGGAAAGCTATGAGGTCTGTGGTCGAAAAGGTAACACCTTCACCTATAACCTAGAAAGAAGCGTTCTGAGAAACTACTTTGTGTAGTTTGCATTCAACTCACAGAATGGACCATTCATTTTGTTAGAGCAGCCATGAAACAATCTTTTTGCATAGTCTGCAATTGGACATTTGGAGAGCTCTGAGGCCTGTGGTGGAAAACGAAATATCTTCACATAAAACCTAGAAAGAAGCATTCTCAGAAACCACTTTGTGATGTGTGCATTCAACTCACAGGATTGAATATTCCTTTCATTACAGTGGTTCTGAAACACACTTTTTCTAGAATCTCCATGTGGATATTTGGAACACTTACAGCAATTTGATGGAAACGAGACATCCTCACACAAAAAGAAGACAGAAGCATTCTCACAAACTCCTTTGTGATGTGTGATCTCAACTCACAGATGTGAACCTTCCTTTTGATAGAGCTGTTTCGAAACAATCTTTTTCTAGAATCTGCAAGTGGATATTTGGAGCGATGAGAGGCCTGTGGTTTAAAGGAAATATCTTCACATAACAAGTAGACAAAAGCATTCTCTGAAACGTCTTTGTGGTGTGTGCATTCACCTCACAGAGTTGAGCATTGCTTTTGACAGAGAAGTTTGGAAGCACTCTTTTTATAGTGTCTGCAAGTGGATATTTGGACCCCTTTTTGGAATGCGTTGGAAATGGGACACCATCACACGAAAACGAGACAGAAGCATTCTCACAAACTTCTGCATGATGTGAGCATTCAGCTCACAGAGCTGAACCTTTCTTTTGATAGAGCAGTTTTGAAGCACTCTGTTTCCAGATTCTGCAAGTGGACATTTGGAGCGCCTTGAGGCCTGCGGTGGAAAGGAAATATCTTCACATAAAAACTAGACAGAAGCATTCTCTGAAACTTCTTTCTGGTGCGTGAATTAAATTCAGAGAGTTGAACATTCCTTTTGACAGAGAAGTTTTGAAACACTTTTTTTGTAGAATCTGCACGTGGAAATTTGGACCACTTCTAGGAATTCGTTGGAAACGGGACACCTTCACACAAAAACAAGACAGAAGCATTCTGACAGACTTCGGTGTGATATGTGCATTCAACTCACAGAGTTTAATCTTTCATTTCATGTGGCAGTTTCGAAACACTCTTTTTGTGGAATCTGCAAGTGGCTATTTGGACCGATTATAGGAATTCATTAGGAACGGGACACCCTCACACAAAAAGTAGTGAGAAGCACTTTCACAAACTTCTGTGTGATGTGTGCATTCAATTCAAAGGGCTGAGCTCTTCTTTTGATAGAGCAGTTTTAAAACACTCTTTTTCTGGAATCTGCAAGTGGACATTTGGAGCGCTTTGAGGACTGTGGGGGCAAGGAAATATCTTCACATAACAAGTAGACAGAAGCATTCTCTGAAACTTCTTTGTGGTGTGTGCATTCAACTCACAGAGTTTGAACATTCCTTTTGACAGAGAAGCTTGGAAACACTCTTTTTATAGAATAGGCAAGTGGATATTTGGACCTCTTTTAGGAATTCATTGGAAACGGGACACCCTCACACAAAAACTAGACAGAAGCATTCTCACAAACTTCTGTGTGACGTGAGCATTCAGCTCGCAGAGCTGAACCTTTCTTTGATAGGGCAGTTTTGAAACACTCTTTTTCTAGAATCTGCAAGTGGACATTTGGAGCGCTTTTAGGCCTGTGGTGGAAAGGAAATATCTTCACTCACAAACTAGACAGATGCATTCTCTGAAACTGCCTTGTGGTGCATGCATTCAACTCACAGAGTTGAACATTCCTTTGAATGAGAAGTTTTGAAACACTCTTTTTGTAGAAACTGCAAGTGAAACCTTGGACTGCTGATGGGAATTCGTTGGAAACGGGATACCTTCACACAAAAACTAGACCAAAGCATTCACACAAACTTATCTGCGATGTGTGCACTCAGCTCACAAAGTTTAACATTTCTTTTCATGGATTAGTTTTGAAACACTCATTTTGCAGTATATACAAGTGGTCATTCGGAAAGCTATGAGGCCTATGGTCGAAAAGGTAACACCTTCACCTATAACCTAGAAAGAAGCGTTCTCAGAAACTACTTTGTGTTGTTTGCATTCAACTCACAGAGTGGAACATTCCTTTTCTTAGAGCAGCCATGAAACAATCTTTTTGCATAGTCTGCAATTGGACATTTGGAGAGCTCTGAGGCCTGTGGTGGAAAACGAAATATCTTCACATAAAACCTAGAAAGAAGCATTCTCAGAAACCACTTTGTGATGTGTGCATTCAACTCACAGGATTGAATATTCCTTTCATTACAGCGGTTCTGAAACACACTTTTTCTAGAATCTCCATGTGGATATTTGGAACACTTACGGCAATTTGATGGAAACGAGACATCCTCACACAAAAAGGAGACAGAAGCATTCTCACAAACTCCTTTGTGATGTGTGATCTCAACTCAGAGATGTGAACCTTCCTTTTGATAGAGCAGTTTCGAAACAATCTTTTTCTAGAATCTGCAAGTGGATATTTGGAGCGATGAGAGGCCTGTGGTTTAAAGGAAATATCTTCACATAACAAGTAGACAAAAGCATTCTCTGAAACGTCTTTGTGGTGTGTGCATTCACCTCACAGAGTTGAGCATTGCTTTTGACAGAGAAGTTTGGAAGCACTCTTTTTATAGTGTCTGCAAGTGGATATTTGGACCCCTTATTGGAATGCGTTGGAAATGGGACACCATCACACGAAAACGAGACAGAAGCATTCTCACAAACTTCTGCATGATGTGAGCATTCAGCTCACAGAGCTGAACCTTTCTTTTGATAGAGCAGTTTTGAAGCACTCTTTTTCCAGATTCTGCAAGTGGACATTTGGAGCGCCTTGAGGCCTGCGGTGGAAAGGAAATATCTTCACATAAAAACTAGACAGAAGCATTCTCTGAAACTTCTTTCTGGTGCGTGAATTAAATTCAGAGAGTTGAACATTCCTTTTGACAGAGAAGTTTTGAAACACTTTTTTTGTAGAATCTGCACGTGGAAATTTGGACCACTTCTAGGAATTCGTTGGAAACGGGACACCTTCACACAAAAACAAGACAGAAGCATTCTGACAGACTTCGGTGTGATATGTGCATTCAACTCACAGAGTTTAATCTTTCATTTCATGTGGCAGTTTCGAAACACTCTTTTTGTGGAATCTGCAAGTGGCTATTTGGACCGATTATAGGAATTCATTGGGAACGGGACACCCTCACACAAAAAGTAGTGAGAAGCACTTTCACAAACTTCTGTGTGATGTGTGCATTCAATTCAAAGGGCTGAGCTCTTCTTTTGATAGAGCAGTTTTAAAACACTCTTTTTCTGGAATCTGCAAGTGGACATTTGGAGCGCTTTGAGGACTGTGGGGGCAAGGAAATATCTTCACATAACAAGTAGACAGAAGCATTCTCTGAAACTTCTTTGTGGTGTGTGCATTCAACTCACAGAGTTTGAACATTCCTTTTGACAGAGAAGCTTGGAAACACTCTTTTTATAGAATAGGCAAGTGGATATTTGGACCTCTTTTAGGAATTCGTTGGAAACGGGACACCCTCACACAAAAACTAGACAGAAGCATTCTCACAAACTTCTGTGTGACGTGAGCATTCAGCTCGCAGAGCTGAACCTTTCTTTGATAGGGCAGTTTTGAAACACTCTTTTTCTAGAATCTGCAAGTGGACATTTGGAGTGCTTTTAGGCCTGTGGTGGAAAGGAAATATCTTCACTCACAAACTAGACAGATGCATTCTCTGAAACTGCCTTGTAGTGCGTGCATTCAACTCACAGAGTTGAACATTCCTTTCGAATGTGAAGTTTTGAAACACTCCTTTTGTAGAAACTGCAAGTGAAACCTTGGACCGCTGATGGTAAATCGTTGGAAACGGGACACCTTCACACAAAAACTAGACCAAAGCATTCCCACAAACTTATCTGCGATGTGTGCACTCAGCTCACAAAGTTTAACATTTCTTTTCATGGATTAGTTTTGAAACACTCTTTTTGCAGTATATGCAAGTGGTCATTCGGAAAGCTATGAGGTCTGTGGTCGAAAAGGTAACACCTTCACCTATAACCTAGAAAGAAGCGTTCTGAGAAACTACTTTGTGTAGTTTGCATTCAACTCACAGAATGGACCATTCATTTTGTTAGAGCAGCCATGAAACAATCTTTTTGCATAGTCTGCAATTGGACATTTGGAGAGCTCTGAGGCCTGTGGTGGAAAACGAAATATCTTCACATAAAACCTAGAAAGAAGCATTCTCAGAAACCACTTTGTGATGTGTGCATTCAACTCACAGGATTGAATATTCCTTTCATTACAGCGGTTCTGAAACACACTTTTTCTAGAATCTCCATGTGGATATTTGGAACACTTACGGCAATTTGATGGAAACGAGACATCCTCACACAAAAAGGAGACAGAAGCATTCTCACAAACTCCTTTGTGATGTGTGATCTCAACTCAGAGATGTGAACCTTCCTTTTGATAGAGCAGTTTCGAAACAATCTTTTTCTAGAATCTGCAAGTGGATATTTGGAGCGATGAGAGGCCTGTGGTTTAAAGGAAATATCTTCACATAACAAGTAGACAAAAGCATTCTCTGAAACGTCTTTGTGGTGTGTGCATTCACCTCACAGAGTTGAGCATTGCTTTTGACAGAGAAGTTTGGAAGCACTCTTTTTATAGTGTCTGCAAGTGGATATTTGGACCCCTTATTGGAATGCGTTGGAAATGGGACACCATCACACGAAAACGAGACAGAAGCATTCTCACAAACTTCTGCATGATGTGAGCATTCAGCTCACAGAGCTGAACCTTTCTTTTGATAGAGCAGTTTTGAAGCACTCTTTTTCCAGATTCTGCAAGTGGACATTTGGAGCGCCTTGAGGCCTGCGGTGGAAAGGAAATATCTTCACATAAAAACTAGACAGAAGCATTCTCTGAAACTTCTTTCTGGTGCGTGAATTAAATTCAGAGAGTTGAACATTCCTTTTGACAGAGAAGTTTTGAAACACTTTTTTTGTAGAATCTGCACGTGGAAATTTGGACCACTTCTAGGAATTGGTTGGAAACGGGACACCTTCACACAAAAACAAGACAGAAGCATTCTGAGAGACTTCGGTGTGATATGTGCATTCAACTCACAGAGTTTAATCTTTCATTTCATGTGGCAGTTTCGAAACACTCTTTTTGTGGAATCTGCAAGTGGCTATTTGGACCGATTATAGGAATTCATTGGGAACGGGACACCCTCACACAAAAAGTAGTGAGAAGCACTTTCACAAACTTCTGTGTGATGTGTGCATTCAATTCAAAGGGCTGAGCTCTTCTTTTGATAGAGCAGTTTTAAAACACTCTTTTTCTGGAATCTGCAAGTGGACATTTGGAGCGCTTTGAGGACTGTGGGGGCAAGGAAATATCTTCACATAACAAGTAGACAGAAGCATTCTCTGAAACTTCTTTGTGGTGTGTGCATTCAACTCACAGAGTTTGAACATTCCTTTTGACAGAGAAGCTTGGAAACACTCTTTTTATAGAATAGGCAAGTGGATATTTGGACCTCTTTTAGGAATTCGTTGGAAACGGGACACCCTCACACAAAAACTAGACATAAGCATTCTCACAAACTTCTGTGTGACGTGAGCATTCAGCTCGCAGAGCTGAACCTGTCTTTGATAGGGCAGTTTTGAAACACTCTTTTTCTAGAATCTGCAAGTGGACATTTGGAGCGCTTTTAGGCCTGTGGTGGAAAGGAAATATCTTCACTCACAAACTAGACAGATGCATTCTCTGAAACTGCCTTGTAGTGCGTGCATTCAACTCACAGAGTTGAACATTCCTTTCGAATGAGAAGTTTTGAAACACTCTTTTTGTAGAAACTGCAAGTGAAACCTTGGACCGCTGATGGTAAATCGTTGGAAACGGGACACCTTCACACAAAAACTAGACCAAAGCATTCCCACAAACTTATCTGCGATGTGTGCACTCAGCTCACAAAGTTTAACATTTCTTTTCATGGATTAGTTTTGAAACACTCTTTTTGCAGTATATGCAAGTGGTCATTCGGAAAGCTATGAGGTCTGTGGTCGAAAAGGTAACACCTTCACCTATAACCTAGAAAGAAGCGTTCTGAGAAACTACTTTGTGTAGTTTGCATTCAACTCACAGAATGGACCATTCATTTTGTTAGAGCAGCCATGAAACAATCTTTTTGCATAGTCTGCAATTGGACATTTGGAGAGCTCTGAGGCCTGTGGTGGAAAACGAAATATCTTCACATAAAACCTAGAAAGAAGCATTCTCAGAAACCACTTTGTGATGTGTGCATTCAACTCACAGGATTGAATATTCCTTTCATTACAGCGGTTCTGAAACACACTTTTTCTAGAATCTCCATGTGGATATTTGGAACACTTACGGCAATTTGATGGAAACGAGACATCCTCACACAAAAAGGAGACAGAAGCATTCTCACAAACTCCTTTGTGATGTGTGATCTCAACTCAGAGATGTGAACCTTCCTTTTGATAGAGCAGTTTCGAAACAATCTTTTTCTAGAATCTGCAAGTGGATATTTGGAGCGATGAGAGGCCTGTGGTTTAAAGGAAATATCTTCACATAACAAGTAGACAAAAGCATTCTCTGAAACGTCTTTGTGGTGTGTGCATTCACCTCACAGAGTTGAGCATTGCTTTTGACAGAGAAGTTTGGAAGCACTCTTTTTATAGTGTCTGCAAGTGGATATTTGGACCCCTTATTGGAATGCGTTGGAAATGGGACACCATCACACGAAAACGAGACAGAAGCATTCTCACAAACTTCTGCATGATGTGAGCATTCAGCTCACAGAGCTGAACCTTTCTTTTGATAGAGCAGTTTTGAAGCACTCTTTTTCCAGATTCTGCAAGTGGACATTTGGAGCGCCTTGAGGCCTGCGGTGGAAAGGAAATATCTTCACATAAAAACTAGACAGAAGCATTCTCTGAAACTTCTTTCTGGTGCGTGAATTAAATTCAGAGAGTTGAACATTCCTTTTGACAGAGAAGTTTTGAAACACTTTTTTTGTAGAATCTGCACGTGGAAATTTGGACCACTTCTAGGAATTGGTTGGAAACGGGACACCTTCACACAAAAACAAGACAGAAGCATTCTGAGAGACTTCGGTGTGATATGTGCATTCAACTCACAGAGTTTAATCTTTCATTTCATGTGGCAGTTTCGAAACACTCTTTTTGTGGAATCTGCAAGTGGCTATTTGGACCGATTATAGGAATTCATTGGGAACGGGACACCCTCACACAAAAAGTAGTGAGAAGCACTTTCACAAACTTCTGTGTGATGTGTGCATTCAATTCAAAGGGCTGAGCTCTTCTTTTGATAGAGCAGTTTTAAAACACTCTTTTTCTGGAATCTGCAAGTGGACATTTGGAGCGCTTTGAGGACTGTGGGGGCAAGGAAATATCTTCACATAACAAGTAGACAGAAGCATTCTCTGAAACTTCTTTGTGGTGTGTGCATTCAACTCACAGAGTTTGAACATTCCTTTTGACAGAGAAGCTTGGAAACACTCTTTTTATAGAATAGGCAAGTGGATATTTGGACCTCTTTTAGGAATTCGTTGGAAACGGGACACCCTCACACAAAAACTAGACAGAAGCATTCTCACAAACTTCTGTGTGACGTGAGCATTCAGCTCGCAGAGCTGAACCTGTCTTTGATAGGGCAGTTTTGAAACACTCTTTTTCTAGAATCTGCAAGTGGACATTTGGAGCGCTTTTAGGCCTGTGGTGGAAAGGAAATATCTTCACTCACAAACTAGACAGATGCATTCTCTGAAACTGCCTTGTGGTGCGTGCATTCAACTCACAGAGTTGAACATTCCTTTCGAATGAGAAGTTTTGAAACACTCTTTTTGTAGAAACTGCAAGTGAAACCTTGGACCGCTGATGGTAAATCGTTGGAAACGGGACACCTTCACACAAAAACTAGACCAAAGCATTCCCACAAACTTATCTGCGATGTGTGTACTCAGCTCACAAAGTTTAACATTTCTTTTCATGGATTAGTTTTGAAACACTCTTTTTGCAGTATATGCAAGTGGTCATTCGGAAAGCTATGAGGTCTGTGGTCGAAAAGGTAACACCTTCACCTATAACCTAGAAAGAAGCGTTCTGAGAAACTACTTTGTGTAGTTTGCATTCAACTCACAGAATGGACCATTCATTTTGTTAGAGCAGCCATGAAACAATCTTTTTGCATAGTCTGCAATTGGACATTTGGAGAGCTCTGAGGCCTGTGGTGGAAAACGAAATATCTTCACATAAAACCTAGAAATAAGCATTCTCAGAAACCACTTTGTGATGTGTGCATTCAACTCACAGGATTGAATATTCCTTTCATTACAGCGGTTCTGAAACACACTTTTTCTAGAATCTCCATGTGGATATTTGGAACACTTACGGCAATTTGATGGAAACGAGACATCCTCACACAAAAAGAAGACAGAAGCATTCTCACAAACTCCTTTGTGATGTGTGATCTCAACTCACAGATGTGAACCTTCCTTTTGATAGAGCAGTTTCGAAACAATCTTTTTCTAGAATCTGCAAGTGGATACTTGGAGCAATGAGAGGCCTGTGGTTTAAAGGAAATATCTTCACATAACAAGTAGACAAAAGCATTCTCTGAAACGTCTTTGTGGTGTGTGCATTCACCTCACAGAGTTGAGCATTGCTTTTGACAGAGAAGTTTGGAAGCACTCTTTTTATAGTGTCTGCAAGTGGATATTTGGACCCCTTTTGGAATGCGTTGGAAATGGGACACCATCACACGAAAACGAGACAGAAGCATTCTCACAAACTTCTGCATGATGTGAGCATTCAGCTCACAGAGCTGAACCTTTCTTTTGATAGAGCAGTTTTGAAGCACTCTTTTTCCAGATTCTGCAAGTGGACATTTGGAGCGCCTTGAGGCCTGCGGTGGAAAGGAAATATCTTCACATAAAAACTAGACAGAAGCATTCTCTGAAACTTCTTTCTGGTGCGTGAATTAAATTCAGAGAGTTGAACATTCCTTTTGACAGAGAAGTTTTGAAACACTTTTTTTGTAGAATCTGCACGTGGAAATTTGGACCACTTCTAGGAATTCGTTGGAAACGGGACACCTTCACACAAAAACAAGACAGAAGCATTCTGACAGACTTCGGTGTGATATGTGCATTCAACTCACAGAGTTTAATCTTTCATTTCATGTGGCAGTTTCGAAACACTCTTTTTGTGGAATCTGCAAGTGGCTATTTGGACCGATTATAGGAATTCATTGGGAACGGGACACCCTCACACAAAAAGTAGTGAGAAGCACTTTCACAAAATTCTGTGTGATGTGTGCATTCAATTCAAAGGGCTGAGCTCTTCTTTTGATAGAGCAGTTTTAAAACACTCTTTTTCTGGAATCTGCAAGTGGACATTTTAGCGCTTTGAGGACTGTGGGGGCAAGGAAATATCTTCACATAACAAGTAGACAGAAGCATTCTCTGAAACTTCTTTGTGGTGTGTGCATTCAACTCACAGAGTTTGAACATTCCTTTTGACAGAGAAGCTTGGAAACACTCTTTTTATAGAATAGGCAAGTGGATATTTGGACCTCTTTTAGGAATTCGTTGGAAACGGGACACCCTCACACAAAAACTAGACAGAAGCATTCTCACAAACTTCTGTGTGACGTGAGCATTCAGCTCGCAGAGCTGAACCTTTCTTTGATAGGGCAGTTTTGAAACACTCTTTTTCTAGAATCTGCAAGTGGACATTTGGAGCGCTTTTAGGCCTGTGGTGGAAAGGAAATATCTTCACTCACAAACTAGACAGATGCATTCTCTGAAACTGCCTTGTGGTGCGTGCATTCAACTCACAGAGTTGAACATTCCTTTCGAATGAGAAGTTTTGAAACACTCTTTTTGTAGAAACTGCAAGTGAAACCTTGGACCGCTGATGGTAAATCGTTGGAAACGGGACACCTTCACACAAAAACTAGACCAAAGCATTCACACAAACTTATCTGCGATGTGTGCACTCAGCTCACAAAGTTTAACATTTCTTTTCATGGATTAGTTTTGAAACACTCTTTTTGCAGTATATGCAAGTGGTCATTCGGAAAGCTATGAGGTCTGTGGTCGAAAAGGTAACACCTTCACCTATAACCTAGAAAGAAGCGTTCTGAGAAACTACTTTGTGTAGTTTGCATTCAACTCACAGAATGGACCATTCATTTTGTTAGAGCAGCCATGAAACAATCTTTTTGCATAGTCTGCAATTGGACATTTGGAGAGCTCTGAGGCCTGTGGTGGAAAACGAAATATCTTCACATAAAACCTAGAAAGAAGCATTCTCAGAAACCACTTTGTGATGTGTGCATTCAACTCACAGGTTTGAATATTCCTTTCATTACAGCGGTTCTGAAACACACTTTTTCTAGAATCTCCATGTGGATATTTGGAACACTTACAGCAATTTGATGGAAACGAGACATCCTCACACAAAAAGAAGACAGAAGCATTCTCACAAACTCCTTTGTGATGTGTGATCTCAACTCAGAGATGTGAACCTTCCTTTTGATAGAGCAGTTTCGAAACAATCTTTTTCTAGAATCTGCAAGTGGATATTTGGAGCGATGAGAGGCCTGTGGTTTAAAGGAAATATCTTCACATAACAAGTAGACAAAAGCATTCTCTGAAACGTCTTTGTGGTGTGTGCATTCACCTCACAGAGTTGAGCATTGCTTTTGACAGAGAAGTTTGGAAGCACTCTTTTTATAGTGTCTGCAAGTGGATATTTGGACCCCTTTTTGGAATGCGTTGGAAATGGGACACCATCACACGAAAACGAGACAGAAGCATTCTCACAAACTTCTGCATGATGTGAGCATTCAGCTCACAGAGCTGAACCTTTCTTTTGATAGAGCAGTTTTGAAGCACTCTGTTTCCAGATTCTGCAAGTGGACATTTGGAGCGCCTTGAGGCCTGCGGTGGAAAGGAAATATCTTCACATAAAAACTAGACAGAAGCATTCTCTGAAACTTCTTTCTGGTGCGTGAATTAAATTCAGAGAGTTGAACATTCCTTTTGACAGAGAAGTTTTGAAACACTTTTTTTGTAGAATCTGCACGTGGAAATTTGGACCACTTCTAGGAATTCGTTGGAAACGGGACACCTTCACACAAAAACAAGACAGAAGCATTCTGACAGACTTCGGTGTGATATGTGCATTCAACTCACAGAGTTTAATCTTTCATTTCATGTGGCAGTTTCGAAACACTCTTTTTGTGGAATCTGCAAGTGGCTATTTGGACCGATTATAGGAATTCATTAGGAACGGGACACCCTCACACAAAAAGTAGTGAGAAGCACTTTCACAAACTTCTGTGTGATGTGTGCATTCAATTCAAAGGGCTGAGCTCTTCTTTTGATAGAGCAGTTTTAAAACACTCTTTTTCTGGAATCTGCAAGTGGACATTTGGAGCGCTTTGAGGACTGTGGGGGCAAGGAAATATCTTCACATAACAAGTAGACAGAAGCATTCTCTGAAACTTCTTTGTGGTGTGTGCATTCAACTCACAGAGTTTGAACATTCCTTTTGACAGAGAAGCTTGGAAACACTCTTTTTATAGAATAGGCAAGTGGATATTTGGACCTCTTTTAGGAATTCATTGGAAACGGGACACCCTCACACAAAAACTAGACAGAAGCATTCTCACAAACTTCTGTGTGACGTGAGCATTCAGCTCGCAGAGCTGAACCTTTCTTTGATAGGGCAGTTTTGAAACACTCTTTTTCTAGAATCTGCAAGTGGACATTTGGAGCGCTTTTAGGCCTGTGGTGGAAAGGAAATATCTTCACTCACAAACTAGACAGATGCATTCTCTGAAACTGCCTTGTGGTGCATGCATTCAACTCACAGAGTTGAACATTCCTTTGAATGAGAAGTTTTGAAACACTCTTTTTGTAGAAACTGCAAGTGAAACCTTGGACTGCTGATGGGAATTCGTTGGAAACGGGATACCTTCACACAAAAACTAGACCAAAGCATTCACACAAACTTATCTGCGATGTGTGCACTCAGCTCACAAAGTTTAACATTTCTTTTCATGGATTAGTTTTGAAACACTCATTTTGCAGTATATACAAGTGGTCATTCGGAAAGCTATGAGGCCTATGGTCGAAAAGGTAACACCTTCACCTATAACCTAGAAAGAAGCGTTCTCAGAAACTACTTTGTGTTGTTTGCATTCAACTCACAGAGTGGAACATTCCTTTTCTTAGAGCAGCCATGAAACAATCTTTTTGCATAGTCTGCAATTGGACATTTGGAGAGCTCTGAGGCCTGTGGTGGAAAACGAAATATCTTCACATAAAACCTAGAAAGAAGCATTCTCAGAAACCACTTTGTGATGTGTGCATTCAACTCACAGGATTGAATATTCCTTTCATTACAGCGGTTCTGAAACACACTTTTTCTAGAATCTCCATGTGGATATTTGGAACACTTACGGCAATTTGATGGAAACGAGACATCCTCACACAAAAAGGAGACAGAAGCATTCTCACAAACTCCTTTGTGATGTGTGATCTCAACTCAGAGATGTGAACCTTCCTTTTGATAGAGCAGTTTCGAAACAATCTTTTTCTAGAATCTGCAAGTGGATATTTGGAGCGATGAGAGGCCTGTGGTTTAAAGGAAATATCTTCACATAACAAGTAGACAAAAGCATTCTCTGAAACGTCTTTGTGGTGTGTGCATTCACCTCACAGAGTTGAGCATTGCTTTTGACAGAGAAGTTTGGAAGCACTCTTTTTATAGTGTCTGCAAGTGGATATTTGGACCCCTTATTGGAATGCGTTGGAAATGGGACACCATCACACGAAAACGAGACAGAAGCATTCTCACAAACTTCTGCATGATGTGAGCATTCAGCTCACAGAGCTGAACCTTTCTTTTGATAGAGCAGTTTTGAAGCACTCCTTTTCCAGATTCTGCAAGTGGACATTTGGAGCGCCTTGAGGCCTGCGGTGGAAAGGAAATATCTTCACATAAAAACTAGACAGAAGCATTCTCTGAAACTTCTTTCTGGTGCGTGAATTAAATTCAGAGAGTTGAACATTCCTTTTGACAGAGAAGTTTTGAAACACTTTTTTTGTAGAATCTGCACGTGGAAATTTGGACCACTTCTAGGAATTCGTTGGAAACGGGACACCTTCACACAAAAACAAGACAGAAGCATTCTGACAGACTTCGGTGTGATATGTGCATTCAACTCACAGAGTTTAATCTTTCATTTCATGTGGCAGTTTCGAAACACTCTTTTTGTGGAATCTGCAAGTGGCTATTTGGACCGATTATAGGAATTCATTGGGAACGGGACACCCTCACACAAAAAGTAGTGAGAAGCACTTTCACAAACTTCTGTGTGATGTGTGCATTCAATTCAAAGGGCTGAGCTCTTCTTTTGATAGAGCAGTTTTAAAACACTCTTTTTCTGGAATCTGCAAGTGGACATTTGGAGCGCTTTGAGGACTGTGGGGGCAAGGAAATATCTTCACATAACAAGTAGACAGAAGCATTCTCTGAAACTTCTTTGTGGTGTGTGCATTCAACTCACAGAGTTTGAACATTCCTTTTGACAGAGAAGCTTGGAAACACTCTTTTTATAGAATAGGCAAGTGGATATTTGGACCTCTTTTAGGAATTCGTTGGAAACGGGACACCCTCACACAAAAACTAGACAGAAGCATTCTCACAAACTTCTGTGTGACGTGAGCATTCAGCTCGCAGAGCTGAACCTTTCTTTGATAGGGCAGTTTTGAAACACTCTTTTTCTAGAATCTGCAAGTGGACATTTGGAGTGCTTTTAGGCCTGTGGTGGAAAGGAAATATCTTCACTCACAAACTAGACAGATGCATTCTCTGAAACTGCCTTGTAGTGCGTGCATTCAACTCACAGAGTTGAACATTCCTTTCGAATGAGAAGTTTTGAAACACTCTTTTTGTAGAAACTGCAAGTGAAACCTTGGACCGCTGATGGTAAATCGTTGGAAACGGGACACCTTCACACAAAAACTAGACCAAAGCATTCCCACAAACTTATCTGCGATGTGTGCACTCAGCTCACAAAGTTTAACATTTCTTTTCATGGATTAGTTTTGAAACACTCTTTTTGCAGTATATGCAAGTGGTCATTCGGAAAGCTATGAGGTCTGTGGTCGAAAAGGTAACACCTTCACCTATAACCTAGAAAGAAGCGTTCTGAGAAACTACTTTGTGTAGTTTGCATTCAACTCACAGAATGGACCATTCATTTTGTTAGAGCAGCCATGAAACAATCTTTTTGCATAGTCTGCAATTGGACATTTGGAGAGCTCTGAGGCCTGTGGTGGAAAACGAAATATCTTCACATAAAACCTAGAAAGAAGCATTCTCAGAAACCACTTTGTGATGTGTGCATTCAACTCACAGGATTGAATATTCCTTTCATTACAGCGGTTCTGAAACACACTTTTTCTAGAATCTCCATGTGGATATTTGGAACACTTACGGCAATTTGATGGAAACGAGACATCCTCACACAAAAAGGAGACAGAAGCATTCTCACAAACTCCTTTGTGATGTGTGATCTCAACTCAGAGATGTGAACCTTCCTTTTGATAGAGCAGTTTCGAAACAATCTTTTTCTAGAATCTGCAAGTGGATATTTGGAGCGATGAGAGGCCTGTGGTTTAAAGGAAATATCTTCACATAACAAGTAGACAAAAGCATTCTCTGAAACGTCTTTGTGGTGTGTGCATTCACCTCACAGAGTTGAGCATTGCTTTTGACAGAGAAGTTTGGAAGCACTCTTTTTATAGTGTCTGCAAGTGGATATTTGGACCCCTTATTGGAATGCGTTGGAAATGGGACACCATCACACGAAAACGAGACAGAAGCATTCTCACAAACTTCTGCATGATGTGAGCATTCAGCTCACAGAGCTGAACCTTTCTTTTGATAGAGCAGTTTTGAAGCACTCTTTTTCCAGATTCTGCAAGTGGACATTTGGAGCGCCTTGAGGCCTGCGGTGGAAAGGAAATATCTTCACATAAAAACTAGACAGAAGCATTCTCTGAAACTTCTTTCTGGTGCGTGAATTAAATTCAGAGAGTTGAACATTCCTTTTGACAGAGAAGTTTTGAAACACTTTTTTTGTAGAATCTGCACGTGGAAATTTGGACCACTTCTAGGAATTCGTTGGAAACGGGACACCTTCACACAAAAACAAGACAGAAGCATTCTGACAGACTTCGGTGTGATATGTGCATTCAACTCACAGAGTTTAATCTTTCATTTCATGTGGCAGTTTCGAAACACTCTTTTTGTGGAATCTGCAAGTGGCTATTTGGACCGATTATAGGAATTCATTGGGAACGGGACACCCTCACACAAAAAGTAGTGAGAAGCACTTTCACAAACTTCTGTGTGATGTGTGCATTCAATTCAAAGGGCTGAGCTCTTCTTTTGATAGAGCAGTTTTAAAACACTCTTTTTCTGGAATCTGCAAGTGGACATTTGGAGCGCTTTGAGGACTGTGGGGGCAAGGAAATATCTTCACATAACAAGTAGACAGAAGCATTCTCTGAAACTTCTTTGTGGTGTGTGCATTCAACTCACAGAGTTTGAACATTCCTTTTGACAGAGAAGCTTGGAAACACTCTTTTTATAGAATAGGCAAGTGGATATTTGGACCTCTTTTAGGAATTCGTTGGAAACGGGACACCCTCACACAAAAACTAGACAGAAGCATTCTCACAAACTTCTGTGTGACGTGAGCATTCAGCTCGCAGAGCTGAACCTTTCTTTGATAGGGCAGTTTTGAAACACTCTTTTTCTAGAATCTGCAAGTGGACATTTGGAGTGCTTTTAGGCCTGTGGTGGAAAGGAAATATCTTCACTCACAAACTAGACAGATGCATTCTCTGAAACTGCCTTGAAGTGCGTGCATTCAACTCACAGAGTTGAACATTCCTTTCGAATGAGAAGTTTTGAAACACTCTTTTTGTAGAAACTGCAAGTGAAACCTTGGACCGCTGATGGTAAATCGTTGGAAACGGGACACCTTCACACAAAAACTAGACCAAAGCATTCCCACAAACTTATCTGCGATGTGTGCACTCAGCTCACAAAGTTTAACATTTCTTTTCATGGATTAGTTTTGAAACACTCTTTTTGCAGTATATGCAAGTGGTCATTCGGAAAGCTATGAGGTCTGTGGTCGAAAAGGTAACACCTTCACCTATAACCTAGAAAGAAGCGTTCTGAGAAACTACTTTGTGTAGTTTGCATTCAACTCACAGAATGGACCATTCATTTTGTTAGAGCAGCCATGAAACAATCTTTTTGCATAGTCTGCAATTGGACATTTGGAGAGCTCTGAGGCCTGTGGTGGAAAACGAAATATCTTCACATAAAACCTAGAAAGAAGCATTCTCAGAAACCACTTTGTGATGTGTGCATTCAACTCACAGGATTGAATATTCCTTTCATTACAGCGGTTCTGAAACACACTTTTTCTAGAATCTCCATGTGGATATTTGGAACACTTACGGCAATTTGATGGAAACGAGACATCCTCACACAAAAAGAAGACAGAAGCATTCTCACAAACTCCTTTGTGATGTGTGATCTCAACTCACAGATGTGAACCTTCCTTTTGATAGAGCTGTTTCGAAACAATCTTTTTCTAGAATCTGCAAGTGGATATTTGGAGCGATGAGAGGCCTGTGGTTTAAAGGAAATATCTTCACATAACAAGTAGACAAAAGCATTCTCTGAAACGTCTTTGTGGTGTGTGCATTCACCTCACAGAGTTGAGCATTGCTTTTGACAGAGAAGTTTGGAAGCACTCTTTTTATAGTGTCTGCAAGTGGATATTTGGACCCCTTTTTGGAATGCGTTGGAAATGGGACACCATCACACGAAAACGAGACAGAAGCATTCTCACAAACTTCTGCATGATGTGAGCATTCAGCTCACAGAGCTGAACCTTTCTTTTGATAGAGCAGTTTTGAAGCACTCTTTTTCCAGATTCTGCAAGTGGAAATTTGGAGCGCCTTGAGGCCTGCGGTGGAAAGGAAATATCTTCACATAAAAACTAGACAGAAGCATTCTCTGAAACTTCTTTCTGGTGCGTGAATTAAATTCAGAGAGTTGAACATTCCTTTTGACAGAGAAGTTTTGAAACACTTTTTTTGTAGAATCTGCACGTGGAAATTTGGACCACTTCTAGGAATTCGTTGGAAACGGGACACCTTCACACAAAAACAAGACAGAAGCATTCTGACAGACTTCGGTGTGATATGTGCATTCAACTCACAGAGTTTAATCTTTCATTTCATGTGGCAGTTTCGAAACACTCTTTTTGTGGAATCTGCAAGTGGCTATTTGGACCGATTATAGGAATTCATTAGGAACGGGACACCCTCACACAAAAAGTAGTGAGAAGCACTTTCACAAACTTCTGTGTGATGTGTGCATTCAATTCAAAGGGCTGAGCTCTTCTTTTGATAGAGCAGTTTTAAAACACTCTTTTTCTGGAATCTGCAAGTGGACATTTGGAGCGCTTTGAGGACTGTGGGGGCAAGGAAATATCTTCACATAACAAGTAGACAGAAGCATTCTCTGAAACTTCTTTGTGGTGTGTGCATTCAACTCACAGAGTTTGAACATTCCTTTTGACAGAGAAGCTTGGAAACACTCTTTTTATAGAATAGGCAAGTGGATATTTGGACCTCTTTTAGGAATTCGTTGGAAACGGGACACCCTCACACTAAAACTAGACAGAAGCATTCTCACAAACTTCTGTGTGACGTGAGCATTCAGCTCGCAGAGCTGAACCTTTCTTTGATAGGGCAGTTTTGAAACACTCTTTTTCTAGAATCTGCAAGTGGACATTTGGAGCGCTTTTAGGCCTGTGGTGGAAAGGAAATATCTTCACTCACAAACTAGACAGATGCATTCTCTGAAACTGCCTTGTGGTGCGTGCGTTCAACTCACGGAGTTGAACATTCCTTTCGAATGAGAAGTTTTGAAACACTCTTTTTGTAGAAACTGCAAGTGAAACCTTGGACCGCTGATGGTAAATCGTTGGAAACGGGACACCTTCACACAAAAACTAGACCAAAGCATTCCCACAAACTTATCTGCGATGTGTGCACTCAGCTCACAAAGTTTAACATTTCTTTTCATGGATTAGTTTTGAAACACTCTTTTTGCAGTATATGCAAGTGGTCATTCGGAAAGCTATGAGGTCTGTGGTCGAAAAGGTAACACCTTCACCTATAACCTAGAAAGAAGCGTTCTGAGAAACTACTTTGTGTAGTTTGCATTCAACTCACAGAATGGACCATTCATTTTGTTAGAGCAGCCATGAAACAATCTTTTTGCATAGTCTGCAATTGGACATTTGGAGAGCTCTGAGGCCTGTGGTGGAAAACGAAATATCTTCACATAAAACCTAGAAAGAAGCATTCTCAGAAACCACTTTGTGATGTGTGCATTCAACTCACAGGATTGAATATTCCTTTCATTACAGCGGTTCTGAAACACACTTTTTCTAGAATCTCCATGTGGATATTTGGAACACTTACAGCAATTTGATGGAAACGAGACATCCTCACACAAAAAGAAGACAGAAGCATTCTCACAAACTCCTTTGTGATGTGTGATCTCAACTCACAGATGTGAACCTTCCTTTTGATAGAGCTGTTTCGAAACAATCTTTTTCTAGAATCTGCAAGTGGATATTTGGAGCGATGAGAGGCCTGTGGTTTAAAGGAAATATCTTCACATAACAAGTAGACAAAAGCATTCTCTGAAACGTCTTTGTGGTGTGTGCATTCACCTCACAGAGTTGAGCATTGCTTTTGACAGAGAAGTTTGGAAGCACTCTTTTTATAGTGTCTGCAAGTGGATATTTGGACCCCTTTTTGGAATGCGTTGGAAATGGGACACCATCACACGAAAACGAGACAGAAGCATTCTCACAAACTTCTGCATGATGTGAGCATTCAGCTCACAGAGCTGAACCTTTCTTTTGATAGAGCAGTTTTGAAGCACTCTGTTTCCAGATTCTGCAAGTGGACATTTGGAGCGCCTTGAGGCCTGCGGTGGAAAGGAAATATCTTCACATAAAAACTAGACAGAAGCATTCTCTGAAACTTCTTTCTGGTGCGTGAATTAAATTCAGAGAGTTGAACATTCCTTTTGACAGAGAAGTTTTGAAACACTTTTTTTGTAGAATCTGCACGTGGAAATTTGGACCACTTCTAGGAATTCGTTGGAAACGGGACACCTTCACACAAAAACAAGACAGAAGCATTCTGACAGACTTCGGTGTGATATGTGCATTCAACTCACAGAGTTTAATCTTTCATTTCATGTGGCAGTTTCGAAACACTCTTTTTGTGGAATCTGCAAGTGGCTATTTGGACCGATTATAGGAATTCATTAGGAACGGGACACCCTCACACAAAAAGTAGTGAGAAGGACTTTCACAAACTTCTGTGTGATGTGTGCATTCAATTCAAAGGGCTGAGCTCTTCTTTTGATAGAGCAGTTTTAAAACACTCTTTTTCTGGAATCTGCAAGTGGACATTTGGAGCGCTTTGAGGACTGTGGGGGCAAGGAAATATCTTCACATAACAAGTAGACAGAAGCATTCTCTGAAACTTCTTTGTGGTGTGTGCATTCAACTCACAGAGTTTGAACATTCCTTTTGACAGAGAAGCTTGGAAACACTCTTTTTATAGAATAGGCAAGTGGATATTTGGACCTCTTTTAGGAATTCATTGGAAACGGGACACCCTCACACAAAAACTAGACAGAAGCATTCTCACAAACTTCTGTGTGACGTGAGCATTCAGCTCGCAGAGCTGAACCTTTCTTTGATAGGGCAGTTTTGAAACACTCTTTTTCTAGAATCTGCAAGTGGACATTTGGAGCGCTTTTAGGCCTGTGGTGGAAAGGAAATATCTTCACTCACAAACTAGACAGATGCATTCTCTGAAACTGCCTTGTGGTGCATGCATTCAACTCACAGAGTTGAACATTCCTTTGAATGAGAAGTTTTGAAACACTCTTTTTGTAGAAACTGCAAGTGAAACCTTGGACTGCTGATGGGAATTCGTTGGAAACGGGATACCTTCACACAAAAACTAGACCAAAGCATTCACACAAACTTATCTGCGATGTGTGCACTCAGCTCACAAAGTTTAACATTTCTTTTCATGGATTAGTTTTGAAACACTCATTTTGCAGTATATACAAGTGGTCATTCGGAAAGCTATGAGGCCTATGGTCGAAAAGGTAACACCTTCACCTATAACCTAGAAAGAAGCGTTCTCAGAAACTACTTTGTGTTGTTTGCATTCAACTCACAGAGTGGAACATTCCTTTTCTTAGAGCAGCCATGAAACAATCTTTTTGCATAGTCTGCAATTGGACATTTGGAGAGCTCTGAGGCCTGTGGTGGAAAACGAAATATCTTCACATAAAACCTAGAAAGAAGCATTCTCAGAAACCACTTTGTGATGTGTGCATTCAACTCACAGGATTGAATATTCCTTTCATTACAGCGGTTCTGAAACACACTTTTTCTAGAATCTCCATGTGGATATTTGGAACACTTACGGCAATTTGATGGAAACGAGACATCCTCACACAAAAAGGAGACAGAAGCATTCTCACAAACTCCTTTGTGATGTGTGATCTCAACTCAGAGATGTGAACCTTCCTTTTGATAGAGCAGTTTCGAAACAATCTTTTTCTAGAATCTGCAAGTGGATATTTGGAGCGATGAGAGGCCTGTGGTTTAAAGGAAATATCTTCACATAACAAGTAGACAAAAGCATTCTCTGAAACGTCTTTGTGGTGTGTGCATTCACCTCACAGAGTTGAGCATTGCTTTTGACAGAGAAGTTTGGAAGCACTCTTTTTATAGTGTCTGCAAGTGGATATTTGGACCCCTTATTGGAATGCGTTGGAAATGGGACACCATCACACGAAAACGAGACAGAAGCATTCTCACAAACTTCTGCATGATGTGAGCATTCAGCTCACAGAGCTGAACCTTTCTTTTGATAGAGCAGTTTTGAAGCACTCTTTTTCCAGATTCTGCAAGTGGACATTTGGAGCGCCTTGAGGCCTGCGGTGGAAAGGAAATATCTTCACATAAAAACTAGACAGAAGCATTCTCTGAAACTTCTTTCTGGTGCGTGAATTAAATTCAGAGAGTTGAACATTCCTTTTGACAGAGAAGTTTTGAAACACTTTTTTTGTAGAATCTGCACGTGGAAATTTGGACCACTTCTAGGAATTCGTTGGAAACGGGACACCTTCACACAAAAACAAGACAGAGGCATTCTGACAGACTTCGGTGTGATATGTGCATTCAACTCACAGAGTTTAATCTTTCATTTCATGTGGCAGTTTCGAAACACTCTTTTTGTGGAATCTGCAAGTGGCTATTTGGACCGATTATAGGAATTCATTGGGAACGGGACACCCTCACACAAAAAGTAGTGAGAAGCACTTTCACAAACTTCTGTGTGATGTGTGCATTCAATTCAAAGGGCTGAGCTCTTCTTTTGATAGAGCAGTTTTAAAACACTCTTTTTCTGGAATCTGCAAGTGGACATTTGGAGCGCTTTGAGGACTGTGGGGGCAAGGAAATATCTTCACATAACAAGTAGACAGAAGCATTCTCTGAAACTTCTTTGTGGTGTGTGCATTCAACTCACAGAGTTTGAACATTCCTTTTGACAGAGAAGCTTGGAAACACTCTTTTTATAGAATAGGCAAGTGGATATTTGGACCTCTTTTAGGAATTCGTTGGAAACGGGACACCCTCACACAAAAACTAGACAGAAGCATTCTCACAAACTTCTGTGTGACGTGAGCATTCAGCTCGCAGAGCTGAACCTTTCTTTGATAGGGCAGTTTTGAAACACTCTTTTTCTAGAATCTGCAAGTGGACATTTGGAGTGCTTTTAGGCCTGTGGTGGAAAGGAAATATCTTCACTCACAAACTAGACAGATGCATTCTCTGAAACTGCCTTGTAGTGCGTGCATTCAACTCACAGAGTTGAACATTCCTTTCGAATGTGAAGTTTTGAAACACTCCTTTTGTAGAAACTGCAAGTGAAACCTTGGACCGCTGATGGTAAATCGTTGGAAACGGGACACCTTCACACAAAAACTAGACCAAAGCATTCCCACAAACTTATCTGCGATGTGTGCACTCAGCTCACAAAGTTTAACATTTCTTTTCATGGATTAGTTTTGAAACACTCTTTTTGCAGTATATGCAAGTGGTCATTCGGAAAGCTATGAGGTCTGTGGTCGAAAAGGTAACACCTTCACCTATAACCTAGAAAGAAGCGTTCTGAGAAACTACTTTGTGTAGTTTGCATTCAACTCACAGAATGGACCATTCATTTTGTTAGAGCAGCCATGAAACAATCTTTTTGCATAGTCTGCAATTGGACATTTGGAGAGCTCTGAGGCCTGTGGTGGAAAACGAAATATCTTCACATAAAACCTAGAAAGAAGCATTCTCAGAAACCACTTTGTGATGTGTGCATTCAACTCACAGGATTGAATATTCCTTTCATTACAGCGGTTCTGAAACACACTTTTTCTAGAATCTCCATGTGGATATTTGGAACACTTACGGCAATTTGATGGAAACGAGACATCCTCACACAAAAAGGAGACAGAAGCATTCTCACAAACTCCTTTGTGATGTGTGATCTCAACTCAGAGATGTGAACCTTCCTTTTGATAGAGCAGTTTCGAAACAATCTTTTTCTAGAATCTGCAAGTGGATATTTGGAGCGATGAGAGGCCTGTGGTTTAAAGGAAATATCTTCACATAACAAGTAGACAAAAGCATTCTCTGAAACGTCTTTGTGGTGTGTGCATTCACCTCACAGAGTTGAGCATTGCTTTTGACAGAGAAGTTTGGAAGCACTCTTTTTATAGTGTCTGCAAGTGGATATTTGGACCCCTTATTGGAATGCGTTGGAAATGGGACACCATCACACGAAAACGAGACAGAAGCATTCTCACAAACTTCTGCATGATGTGAGCATTCAGCTCACAGAGCTGAACCTTTCTTTTGATAGAGCAGTTTTGAAGCACTCTTTTTCCAGATTCTGCAAGTGGACATTTGGAGCGCCTTGAGGCCTGCGGTGGAAAGGAAATATCTTCACATAAAAACTAGACAGAAGCATTCTCTGAAACTTCTTTCTGGTGCGTGAATTAAATTCAGAGAGTTGAACATTCCTTTTGACAGAGAAGTTTTGAAACACTTTTTTTGTAGAATCTGCACGTGGAAATTTGGACCACTTCTAGGAATTGGTTGGAAACGGGACACCTTCACACAAAAACAAGACAGAAGCATTCTGAGAGACTTCGGTGTGATATGTGCATTCAACTCACAGAGTTTAATCTTTCATTTCATGTGGCAGTTTCGAAACACTCTTTTTGTGGAATCTGCAAGTGGCTATTTGGACCGATTATAGGAATTCATTGGGAACGGGACACCCTCACACAAAAAGTAGTGAGAAGCACTTTCACAAACTTCTGTGTGATGTGTGCATTCAATTCAAAGGGCTGAGCTCTTCTTTTGATAGAGCAGTTTTAAAACACTCTTTTTCTGGAATCTGCAAGTGGACATTTGGAGCGCTTTGAGGACTGTGGGGGCAAGGAAATATCTTCACATAACAAGTAGACAGAAGCATTCTCTGAAACTTCTTTGTGGTGTGTGCATTCAACTCACAGAGTTTGAACATTCCTTTTGACAGAGAAGCTTGGAAACACTCTTTTTATAGAATAGGCAAGTGGATATTTGGACCTCTTTTAGGAATTCGTTGGAAACGGGACACCCTCACACAAAAACTAGACATAAGCATTCTCACAAACTTCTGTGTGACGTGAGCATTCAGCTCGCAGAGCTGAACCTGTCTTTGATAGGGCAGTTTTGAAACACTCTTTTTCTAGAATCTGCAAGTGGACATTTGGAGCGCTTTTAGGCCTGTGGTGGAAAGGAAATATCTTCACTCACAAACTAGACAGATGCATTCTCTGAAACTGCCTTGTAGTGCGTGCATTCAACTCACAGAGTTGAACATTCCTTTCGAATGAGAAGTTTTGAAACACTCTTTTTGTAGAAACTGCAAGTGAAACCTTGGACCGCTGATGGTAAATCGTTGGAAACGGGACACCTTCACACAAAAACTAGACCAAAGCATTCCCACAAACTTATCTGCGATGTGTGCACTCAGCTCACAAAGTTTAACATTTCTTTTCATGGATTAGTTTTGAAACACTCTTTTTGCAGTATATGCAAGTGGTCATTCGGAAAGCTATGAGGTCTGTGGTCGAAAAGGTAACACCTTCACCTATAACCTAGAAAGAAGCGTTCTGAGAAACTACTTTGTGTAGTTTGCATTCAACTCACAGAATGGACCATTCATTTTGTTAGAGCAGCCATGAAACAATCTTTTTGCATAGTCTGCAATTGGACATTTGGAGAGCTCTGAGGCCTGTGGTGGAAAACGAAATATCTTCACATAAAACCTAGAAAGAAGCATTCTCAGAAACCACTTTGTGATGTGTGCATTCAACTCACAGGATTGAATATTCCTTTCATTACAGCGGTTCTGAAACACACTTTTTCTAGAATCTCCATGTGGATATTTGGAACACTTACGGCAATTTGATGGAAACGAGACATCCTCACACAAAAAGGAGACAGAAGCATTCTCACAAACTCCTTTGTGATGTGTGATCTCAACTCAGAGATGTGAACCTTCCTTTTGATAGAGCAGTTTCGAAACAATCTTTTTCTAGAATCTGCAAGTGGATATTTGGAGCGATGAGAGGCCTGTGGTTTAAAGGAAATATCTTCACATAACAAGTAGACAAAAGCATTCTCTGAAACGTCTTTGTGGTGTGTGCATTCACCTCACAGAGTTGAGCATTGCTTTTGACAGAGAAGTTTGGAAGCACTCTTTTTATAGTGTCTGCAAGTGGATATTTGGACCCCTTATTGGAATGCGTTGGAAATGGGACACCATCACACGAAAACGAGACAGAAGCATTCTCACAAACTTCTGCATGATGTGAGCATTCAGCTCACAGAGCTGAACCTTTCTTTTGATAGAGCAGTTTTGAAGCACTCTTTTTCCAGATTCTGCAAGTGGACATTTGGAGCGCCTTGAGGCCTGCGGTGGAAAGGAAATATCTTCACATAAAAACTAGACAGAAGCATTCTCTGAAACTTCTTTCTGGTGCGTGAATTAAATTCAGAGAGTTGAACATTCCTTTTGACAGAGAAGTTTTGAAACACTTTTTTTGTAGAATCTGCACGTGGAAATTTGGACCACTTCTAGGAATTCGTTGGAAACGGGACACCTTCACACAAAAACAAGACAGAAGCATTCTGAGAGACTTCGGTGTGATATGTGCATTCAACTCACAGAGTTTAATCTTTCATTTCATGTGGCAGTTTCGAAACACTCTTTTTGTGGAATCTGCAAGTGGCTATTTGGACCGATTATAGGAATTCATTGGGAACGGGACACCCTCACACAAAAAGTAGTGAGAAGCACTTTCACAAACTTCTGTGTGATGTGTGCATTCAATTCAAAGGGCTGAGCTCTTCTTTTGATAGAGCAGTTTTAAAACACTCTTTTTCTGGAATCTGCAAGTGGACATTTGGAGCGCTTTGAGGACTGTGGGGGCAAGGAAATATCTTCACATAACAAGTAGACAGAAGCATTCTCTGAAACTTCTTTGTGGTGTGTGCATTCAACTCACAGAGTTTGAACATTCCTTTTGACAGAGAAGCTTGGAAACACTCTTTTTATAGAATAGGCAAGTGGATATTTGGACCTCTTTTAGGAATTCGTTGGAAACGGGACACCCTCACACAAAAACTAGACAGAAGCATTCTCACAAACTTCTGTGTGACGTGAGCATTCAGCTCGCAGAGCTGAACCTGTCTTTGATAGGGCAGTTTTGAAACACTCTTTTTCTAGAATCTGCAAGTGGACATTTGGAGCGCTTTTAGGCCTGTGGTGGAAAGGAAATATCTTCACTCACAAACTAGACAGATGCATTCTCTGAAACTGCCTTGTGGTGCGTGCATTCAACTCACAGAGTTGAACATTCCTTTCGAATGAGAAGTTTTGAAACACTCTTTTTGTAGAAACTGCAAGTGAAACCTTGGACCGCTGATGGTAAATCGTTGGAAACGGGACACCTTCACACAAAAACTAGACCAAAGCATTCCCACAAACTTATCTGCGATGTGTGTACTCAGCTCACAAAGTTTAACATTTCTTTTCATGGATTAGTTTTGAAACACTCTTTTTGCAGTATATGCAAGTGGTCATTCGGAAAGCTATGAGGTCTGTGGTCGAAAAGGTAACACCTTCACCTATAACCTAGAAAGAAGCGTTCTGAGAAACTACTTTGTGTAGTTTGCATTCAACTCACAGAATGGACCATTCATTTTGTTAGAGCAGCCATGAAACAATCTTTTTGCATAGTCTGCAATTGGACATTTGGAGAGCTCTGAGGCCTGTGGTGGAAAACGAAATATCTTCACATAAAACCTAGAAATAAGCATTCTCAGAAACCACTTTGTGATGTGTGCATTCAACTCACAGGATTGAATATTCCTTTCATTACAGCGGTTCTGAAACACACTTTTTCTAGAATCTCCATGTGGATATTTGGAACACTTACGGCAATTTGATGGAAACGAGACATCCTCACACAAAAAGAAGACAGAAGCATTCTCACAAACTCCTTTGTGATGTGTGATCTCAACTCACAGATGTGAACCTTCCTTTTGATAGAGCAGTTTCGAAACAATCTTTTTCTAGAATCTGCAAGTGGATACTTGGAGCAATGAGAGGCCTGTGGTTTAAAGGAAATATCTTCACATAACAAGTAGACAAAAGCATTCTCTGAAACGTCTTTGTGGTGTGTGCATTCACCTCACAGAGTTGAGCATTGCTTTTGACAGAGAAGTTTGGAAGCACTCTTTTTATAGTGTCTGCAAGTGGATATTTGGACCCCTTTTGGAATGCGTTGGAAATGGGACACCATCACACGAAAACGAGACAGAAGCATTCTCACAAACTTCTGCATGATGTGAGCATTCAGCTCACAGAGCTGAACCTTTCTTTTGATAGAGCAGTTTTGAAGCACTCTTTTTCCAGATTCTGCAAGTGGACATTTGGAGCGCCTTGAGGCCTGCGGTGGAAAGGAAATATCTTCACATAAAAACTAGACAGAAGCATTCTCTGAAACTTCTTTCTGGTGCGTGAATTAAATTCAGAGAGTTGAACATTCCTTTTGACAGAGAAGTTTTGAAACACTTTTTTTGTAGAATCTGCACGTGGAAATTTGGACCACTTCTAGGAATTCGTTGGAAACGGGACACCTTCACACAAAAACAAGACAGAAGCATTCTGACAGACTTCGGTGTGATATGTGCATTCAACTCACAGAGTTTAATCTTTCATTTCATGTGGCAGTTTCGAAACACTCTTTTTGTGGAATCTGCAAGTGGCTATTTGGACCGATTATAGGAATTCATTGGGAACGGGACACCCTCACACAAAAAGTAGTGAGAAGCACTTTCACAAAATTCTGTGTGATGTGTGCATTCAATTCAAAGGGCTGAGCTCTTCTTTTGATAGAGCAGTTTTAAAACACTCTTTTTCTGGAATCTGCAAGTGGACATTTTAGCGCTTTGAGGACTGTGGGGGCAAGGAAATATCTTCACATAACAAGTAGACAGAAGCATTCTCTGAAACTTCTTTGTGGTGTGTGCATTCAACTCACAGAGTTTGAACATTCCTTTTGACAGAGAAGCTTGGAAACACTCTTTTTATAGAATAGGCAAGTGGATATTTGGACCTCTTTTAGGAATTCGTTGGAAACGGGACACCCTCACACAAAAACTAGACAGAAGCATTCTCACAAACTTCTGTGTGACGTGAGCATTCAGCTCGCAGAGCTGAACCTTTCTTTGATAGGGCAGTTTTGAAACACTCTTTTTCTAGAATCTGCAAGTGGACATTTGGAGCGCTTTTAGGCCTGTGGTGGAAAGGAAATATCTTCACTCACAAACTAGACAGATGCATTCTCTGAAACTGCCTTGTGGTGCGTGCATTCAACTCACAGAGTTGAACATTCCTTTCGAATGAGAAGTTTTGAAACACTCTTTTTGTAGAAACTGCAAGTGAAACCTTGGACCGCTGATGGTAAATCGTTGGAAACGGGACACCTTCACACAAAAACTAGACCAAAGCATTCACACAAACTTATCTGCGATGTGTGCACTCAGCTCACAAAGTTTAACATTTCTTTTCATGGATTAGTTTTGAAACACTCTTTTTGCAGTATATGCAAGTGGTCATTCGGAAAGCTATGAGGTCTGTGGTCGAAAAGGTAACACCTTCACCTATAACCTAGAAAGAAGCGTTCTGAGAAACTACTTTGTGTAGTTTGCATTCAACTCACAGAATGGACCATTCATTTTGTTAGAGCAGCCATGAAACAATCTTTTTGCATAGTCTGCAATTGGACATTTGGAGAGCTCTGAGGCCTGTGGTGGAAAACGAAATATCTTCACATAAAACCTAGAAAGAAGCATTCTCAGAAACCACTTTGTGATGTGTGCATTCAACTCACAGGTTTGAATATTCCTTTCATTACAGCGGTTCTGAAACACACTTTTTCTAGAATCTCCATGTGGATATTTGGAACACTTACAGCAATTTGATGGAAACGAGACATCCTCACACAAAAAGAAGACAGAAGCATTCTCACAAACTCCTTTGTGATGTGTGATCTCAACTCAGAGATGTGAACCTTCCTTTTGATAGAGCAGTTTCGAAACAATCTTTTTCTAGAATCTGCAAGTGGATATTTGGAGCGATGAGAGGCCTGTGGTTTAAAGGAAATATCTTCACATAACAAGTAGACAAAAGCATTCTCTGAAACGTCTTTGTGGTGTGTGCATTCACCTCACAGAGTTGAGCATTGCTTTTGACAGAGAAGTTTGGAAGCACTCTTTTTATAGTGTCTGCAAGTGGATATTTGGACCCCTTTTTGGAATGCGTTGGAAATGGGACACCATCACACGAAAACGAGACAGAAGCATTCTCACAAACTTCTGCATGATGTGAGCATTCAGCTCACAGAGCTGAACCTTTCTTTTGATAGAGCAGTTTTGAAGCACTCTGTTTCCAGATTCTGCAAGTGGACATTTGGAGCGCCTTGAGGCCTGCGGTGGAAAGGAAATATCTTCACATAAAAACTAGACAGAAGCATTCTCTGAAACTTCTTTCTGGTGCGTGAATTAAATTCAGAGAGTTGAACATTCCTTTTGACAGAGAAGTTTTGAAACACTTTTTTTGTAGAATCTGCACGTGGAAATTTGGACCACTTCTAGGAATTCGTTGGAAACGGGACACCTTCACACAAAAACAAGACAGAAGCATTCTGACAGACTTCGGTGTGATATGTGCATTCAACTCACAGAGTTTAATCTTTCATTTCATGTGGCAGTTTCGAAACACTCTTTTTGTGGAATCTGCAAGTGGCTATTTGGACCGATTATAGGAATTCATTAGGAACGGGACACCCTCACACAAAAAGTAGTGAGAAGCACTTTCACAAACTTCTGTGTGATGTGTGCATTCAATTCAAAGGGCTGAGCTCTTCTTTTGATAGAGCAGTTTTAAAACACTCTTTTTCTGGAATCTGCAAGTGGACATTTGGAGCGCTTTGAGGACTGTGGGGGCAAGGAAATATCTTCACATAACAAGTAGACAGAAGCATTCTCTGAAACTTCTTTGTGGTGTGTGCATTCAACTCACAGAGTTTGAACATTCCTTTTGACAGAGAAGCTTGGAAACACTCTTTTTATAGAATAGGCAAGTGGATATTTGGACCTCTTTTAGGAATTCATTGGAAACGGGACACCCTCACACAAAAACTAGACAGAAGCATTCTCACAAACTTCTGTGTGACGTGAGCATTCAGCTCGCAGAGCTGAACCTTTCTTTGATAGGGCAGTTTTGAAACACTCTTTTTCTAGAATCTGCAAGTGGACATTTGGAGCGCTTTTAGGCCTGTGGTGGAAAGGAAATATCTTCACTCACAAACTAGACAGATGCATTCTCTGAAACTGCCTTGTGGTGCATGCATTCAACTCACAGAGTTGAACATTCCTTTGAATGAGAAGTTTTGAAACACTCTTTTTGTAGAAACTGCAAGTGAAACCTTGGACTGCTGATGGGAATTCGTTGGAAACGGGATACCTTCACACAAAAACTAGACCAAAGCATTCACACAAACTTATCTGCGATGTGTGCACTCAGCTCACAAAGTTTAACATTTCTTTTCATGGATTAGTTTTGAAACACTCATTTTGCAGTATATACAAGTGGTCATTCGGAAAGCTATGAGGCCTATGGTCGAAAAGGTAACACCTTCACCTATAACCTAGAAAGAAGCGTTCTCAGAAACTACTTTGTGTTGTTTGCATTCAACTCACAGAGTGGAACATTCCTTTTCTTAGAGCAGCCATGAAACAATCTTTTTGCATAGTCTGCAATTGGACATTTGGAGAGCTCTGAGGCCTGTGGTGGAAAACGAAATATCTTCACATAAAACCTAGAAAGAAGCATTCTCAGAAACCACTTTGTGATGTGTGCATTCAACTCACAGGATTGAATATTCCTTTCATTACAGCGGTTCTGAAACACACTTTTTCTAGAATCTCCATGTGGATATTTGGAACACTTACGGCAATTTGATGGAAACGAGACATCCTCACACAAAAAGGAGACAGAAGCATTCTCACAAACTCCTTTGTGATGTGTGATCTCAACTCAGAGATGTGAACCTTCCTTTTGATAGAGCAGTTTCGAAACAATCTTTTTCTAGAATCTGCAAGTGGATATTTGGAGCGATGAGAGGCCTGTGGTTTAAAGGAAATATCTTCACATAACAAGTAGACAAAAGCATTCTCTGAAACGTCTTTGTGGTGTGTGCATTCACCTCACAGAGTTGAGCATTGCTTTTGACAGAGAAGTTTGGAAGCACTCTTTTTATAGTGTCTGCAAGTGGATATTTGGACCCCTTATTGGAATGCGTTGGAAATGGGACACCATCACACGAAAACGAGACAGAAGCATTCTCACAAACTTCTGCATGATGTGAGCATTCAGCTCACAGAGCTGAACCTTTCTTTTGATAGAGCAGTTTTGAAGCACTCCTTTTCCAGATTCTGCAAGTGGACATTTGGAGCGCCTTGAGGCCTGCGGTGGAAAGGAAATATCTTCACATAAAAACTAGACAGAAGCATTCTCTGAAACTTCTTTCTGGTGCGTGAATTAAATTCAGAGAGTTGAACATTCCTTTTGACAGAGAAGTTTTGAAACACTTTTTTTGTAGAATCTGCACGTGGAAATTTGGACCACTTCTAGGAATTCGTTGGAAACGGGACACCTTCACACAAAAACAAGACAGAAGCATTCTGACAGACTTCGGTGTGATATGTGCATTCAACTCACAGAGTTTAATCTTTCATTTCATGTGGCAGTTTCGAAACACTCTTTTTGTGGAATCTGCAAGTGGCTATTTGGACCGATTATAGGAATTCATTGGGAACGGGACACCCTCACACAAAAAGTAGTGAGAAGCACTTTCACAAACTTCTGTGTGATGTGTGCATTCAATTCAAAGGGCTGAGCTCTTCTTTTGATAGAGCAGTTTTAAAACACTCTTTTTCTGGAATCTGCAAGTGGACATTTGGAGCGCTTTGAGGACTGTGGGGGCAAGGAAATATCTTCACATAACAAGTAGACAGAAGCATTCTCTGAAACTTCTTTGTGGTGTGTGCATTCAACTCACAGAGTTTGAACATTCCTTTTGACAGAGAAGCTTGGAAACACTCTTTTTATAGAATAGGCAAGTGGATATTTGGACCTCTTTTAGGAATTCGTTGGAAACGGGACACCCTCACACAAAAACTAGACAGAAGCATTCTCACAAACTTCTGTGTGACGTGAGCATTCAGCTCGCAGAGCTGAACCTTTCTTTGATAGGGCAGTTTTGAAACACTCTTTTTCTAGAATCTGCAAGTGGACATTTGGAGTGCTTTTAGGCCTGTGGTGGAAAGGAAATATCTTCACTCACAAACTAGACAGATGCATTCTCTGAAACTGCCTTGTAGTGCGTGCATTCAACTCACAGAGTTGAACATTCCTTTCGAATGAGAAGTTTTGAAACACTCTTTTTGTAGAAACTGCAAGTGAAACCTTGGACCGCTGATGGTAAATCGTTGGAAACGGGACACCTTCACACAAAAACTAGACCAAAGCATTCCCACAAACTTATCTGCGATGTGTGCACTCAGCTCACAAAGTTTAACATTTCTTTTCATGGATTAGTTTTGAAACACTCTTTTTGCAGTATATGCAAGTGGTCATTCGGAAAGCTATGAGGTCTGTGGTCGAAAAGGTAACACCTTCACCTATAACCTAGAAAGAAGCGTTCTGAGAAACTACTTTGTGTAGTTTGCATTCAACTCACAGAATGGACCATTCATTTTGTTAGAGCAGCCATGAAACAATCTTTTTGCATAGTCTGCAATTGGACATTTGGAGAGCTCTGAGGCCTGTGGTGGAAAACGAAATATCTTCACATAAAACCTAGAAAGAAGCATTCTCAGAAACCACTTTGTGATGTGTGCATTCAACTCACAGGATTGAATATTCCTTTCATTACAGCGGTTCTGAAACACACTTTTTCTAGAATCTCCATGTGGATATTTGGAACACTTACGGCAATTTGATGGAAACGAGACATCCTCACACAAAAAGGAGACAGAAGCATTCTCACAAACTCCTTTGTGATGTGTGATCTCAACTCAGAGATGTGAACCTTCCTTTTGATAGAGCAGTTTCGAAACAATCTTTTTCTAGAATCTGCAAGTGGATATTTGGAGCGATGAGAGGCCTGTGGTTTAAAGGAAATATCTTCACATAACAAGTAGACAAAAGCATTCTCTGAAACGTCTTTGTGGTGTGTGCATTCACCTCACAGAGTTGAGCATTGCTTTTGACAGAGAAGTTTGGAAGCACTCTTTTTATAGTGTCTGCAAGTGGATATTTGGACCCCTTATTGGAATGCGTTGGAAATGGGACACCATCACACGAAAACGAGACAGAAGCATTCTCACAAACTTCTGCATGATGTGAGCATTCAGCTCACAGAGCTGAACCTTTCTTTTGATAGAGCAGTTTTGAAGCACTCTTTTTCCAGATTCTGCAAGTGGACATTTGGAGCGCCTTGAGGCCTGCGGTGGAAAGGAAATATCTTCACATAAAAACTAGACAGAAGCATTCTCTGAAACTTCTTTCTGGTGCGTGAATTAAATTCAGAGAGTTGAACATTCCTTTTGACAGAGAAGTTTTGAAACACTTTTTTTGTAGAATCTGCACGTGGAAATTTGGACCACTTCTAGGAATTCGTTGGAAACGGGACACCTTCACACAAAAACAAGACAGAAGCATTCTGACAGACTTCGGTGTGATATGTGCATTCAACTCACAGAGTTTAATCTTTCATTTCATGTGGCAGTTTCGAAACACTCTTTTTGTGGAATCTGCAAGTGGCTATTTGGACCGATTATAGGAATTCATTGGGAACGGGACACCCTCACACAAAAAGTAGTGAGAAGCACTTTCACAAACTTCTGTGTGATGTGTGCATTCAATTCAAAGGGCTGAGCTCTTCTTTTGATAGAGCAGTTTTAAAACACTCTTTTTCTGGAATCTGCAAGTGGACATTTGGAGCGCTTTGAGGACTGTGGGGGCAAGGAAATATCTTCACATAACAAGTAGACAGAAGCATTCTCTGAAACTTCTTTGTGGTGTGTGCATTCAACTCACAGAGTTTGAACATTCCTTTTGACAGAGAAGCTTGGAAACACTCTTTTTATAGAATAGGCAAGTGGATATTTGGACCTCTTTTAGGAATTCGTTGGAAACGGGACACCCTCACACAAAAACTAGACAGAAGCATTCTCACAAACTTCTGTGTGACGTGAGCATTCAGCTCGCAGAGCTGAACCTTTCTTTGATAGGGCAGTTTTGAAACACTCTTTTTCTAGAATCTGCAAGTGGACATTTGGAGTGCTTTTAGGCCTGTGGTGGAAAGGAAATATCTTCACTCACAAACTAGACAGATGCATTCTCTGAAACTGCCTTGAAGTGCGTGCATTCAACTCACAGAGTTGAACATTCCTTTCGAATGAGAAGTTTTGAAACACTCTTTTTGTAGAAACTGCAAGTGAAACCTTGGACCGCTGATGGTAAATCGTTGGAAACGGGACACCTTCACACAAAAACTAGACCAAAGCATTCCCACAAACTTATCTGCGATGTGTGCACTCAGCTCACAAAGTTTAACATTTCTTTTCATGGATTAGTTTTGAAACACTCTTTTTGCAGTATATGCAAGTGGTCATTCGGAAAGCTATGAGGTCTGTGGTCGAAAAGGTAACACCTTCACCTATAACCTAGAAAGAAGCGTTCTGAGAAACTACTTTGTGTAGTTTGCATTCAACTCACAGAATGGACCATTCATTTTGTTAGAGCAGCCATGAAACAATCTTTTTGCATAGTCTGCAATTGGACATTTGGAGAGCTCTGAGGCCTGTGGTGGAAAACGAAATATCTTCACATAAAACCTAGAAAGAAGCATTCTCAGAAACCACTTTGTGATGTGTGCATTCAACTCACAGGATTGAATATTCCTTTCATTACAGCGGTTCTGAAACACACTTTTTCTAGAATCTCCATGTGGATATTTGGAACACTTACGGCAATTTGATGGAAACGAGACATCCTCACACAAAAAGAAGACAGAAGCATTCTCACAAACTCCTTTGTGATGTGTGATCTCAACTCACAGATGTGAACCTTCCTTTTGATAGAGCTGTTTCGAAACAATCTTTTTCTAGAATCTGCAAGTGGATATTTGGAGCGATGAGAGGCCTGTGGTTTAAAGGAAATATCTTCACATAACAAGTAGACAAAAGCATTCTCTGAAACGTCTTTGTGGTGTGTGCATTCACCTCACAGAGTTGAGCATTGCTTTTGACAGAGAAGTTTGGAAGCACTCTTTTTATAGTGTCTGCAAGTGGATATTTGGACCCCTTTTTGGAATGCGTTGGAAATGGGACACCATCACACGAAAACGAGACAGAAGCATTCTCACAAACTTCTGCATGATGTGAGCATTCAGCTCACAGAGCTGAACCTTTCTTTTGATAGAGCAGTTTTGAAGCACTCTTTTTCCAGATTCTGCAAGTGGAAATTTGGAGCGCCTTGAGGCCTGCGGTGGAAAGGAAATATCTTCACATAAAAACTAGACAGAAGCATTCTCTGAAACTTCTTTCTGGTGCGTGAATTAAATTCAGAGAGTTGAACATTCCTTTTGACAGAGAAGTTTTGAAACACTTTTTTTGTAGAATCTGCACGTGGAAATTTGGACCACTTCTAGGAATTCGTTGGAAACGGGACACCTTCACACAAAAACAAGACAGAAGCATTCTGACAGACTTCGGTGTGATATGTGCATTCAACTCACAGAGTTTAATCTTTCATTTCATGTGGCAGTTTCGAAACACTCTTTTTGTGGAATCTGCAAGTGGCTATTTGGACCGATTATAGGAATTCATTAGGAACGGGACACCCTCACACAAAAAGTAGTGAGAAGCACTTTCACAAACTTCTGTGTGATGTGTGCATTCAATTCAAAGGGCTGAGCTCTTCTTTTGATAGAGCAGTTTTAAAACACTCTTTTTCTGGAATCTGCAAGTGGACATTTGGAGCGCTTTGAGGACTGTGGGGGCAAGGAAATATCTTCACATAACAAGTAGACAGAAGCATTCTCTGAAACTTCTTTGTGGTGTGTGCATTCAACTCACAGAGTTTGAACATTCCTTTTGACAGAGAAGCTTGGAAACACTCTTTTTATAGAATAGGCAAGTGGATATTTGGACCTCTTTTAGGAATTCGTTGGAAACGGGACACCCTCACACAAAAACTAGACAGAAGCATTCTCACAAACTTCTGTGTGACGTGAGCATTCAGCTCGCAGAGCTGAACCTTTCTTTGATAGGGCAGTTTTGAAACACTCTTTTTCTAGAATCTGCAAGTGGACATTTGGAGCGCTTTTAGGCCTGTGGTGGAAAGGAAATATCTTCACTCACAAACTAGACAGATGCATTCTCTGAAACTGCCTTGTGGTGCGTGCGTTCAACTCACGGAGTTGAACATTCCTTTCGAATGAGAAGTTTTGAAACACTCTTTTTGTAGAAACTGCAAGTGAAACCTTGGACCGCTGATGGTAAATCGTTGGAAACGGGACACCTTCACACAAAAACTAGACCAAAGCATTCCCACAAACTTATCTGCGATGTGTGCACTCAGCTCACAAAGTTTAACATTTCTTTTCATGGATTAGTTTTGAAACACTCTTTTTGCAGTATATGCAAGTGGTCATTCGGAAAGCTATGAGGTCTGTGGTCGAAAAGGTAACACCTTCACCTATAACCTAGAAAGAAGCGTTCTGAGAAACTACTTTGTGTAGTTTGCATTCAACTCACAGAATGGACCATTCATTTTGTTAGAGCAGCCATGAAACAATCTTTTTGCATAGTCTGCAATTGGACATTTGGAGAGCTCTGAGGCCTGTGGTGGAAAACGAAATATCTTCACATAAAACCTAGAAAGAAGCATTCTCAGAAACCACTTTGTGATGTGTGCATTCAACTCACAGGATTGAATATTCCTTTCATTACAGCGGTTCTGAAACACACTTTTTCTAGAATCTCCATGTGGATATTTGGAACACTTACAGCAATTTGATGGAAACGAGACATCCTCACACAAAAAGAAGACAGAAGCATTCTCACAAACTCCTTTGTGATGTGTGATCTCAACTCACAGATGTGAACCTTCCTTTTGATAGAGCTGTTTCGAAACAATCTTTTTCTAGAATCTGCAAGTGGATATTTGGAGCGATGAGAGGCCTGTGGTTTAAAGGAAATATCTTCACATAACAAGTAGACAAAAGCATTCTCTGAAACGTCTTTGTGGTGTGTGCATTCACCTCACAGAGTTGAGCATTGCTTTTGACAGAGAAGTTTGGAAGCACTCTTTTTATAGTGTCTGCAAGTGGATATTTGGACCCCTTTTTGGAATGCGTTGGAAATGGGACACCATCACACGAAAACGAGACAGAAGCATTCTCACAAACTTCTGCATGATGTGAGCATTCAGCTCACAGAGCTGAACCTTTCTTTTGATAGAGCAGTTTTGAAGCACTCTGTTTCCAGATTCTGCAAGTGGACATTTGGAGCGCCTTGAGGCCTGCGGTGGAAAGGAAATATCTTCACATAAAAACTAGACAGAAGCATTCTCTGAAACTTCTTTCTGGTGCGTGAATTAAATTCAGAGAGTTGAACATTCCTTTTGACAGAGAAGTTTTGAAACACTTTTTTTGTAGAATCTGCACGTGGAAATTTGGACCACTTCTAGGAATTCGTTGGAAACGGGACACCTTCACACAAAAACAAGACAGAAGCATTCTGACAGACTTCGGTGTGATATGTGCATTCAACTCACAGAGTTTAATCTTTCATTTCATGTGGCAGTTTCGAAACACTCTTTTTGTGGAATCTGCAAGTGGCTATTTGGACCGATTATAGGAATTCATTAGGAACGGGACACCCTCACACAAAAAGTAGTGAGAAGGACTTTCACAAACTTCTGTGTGATGTGTGCATTCAATTCAAAGGGCTGAGCTCTTCTTTTGATAGAGCAGTTTTAAAACACTCTTTTTCTGGAATCTGCAAGTGGACATTTGGAGCGCTTTGAGGACTGTGGGGGCAAGGAAATATCTTCACATAACAAGTAGACAGAAGCATTCTCTGAAACTTCTTTGTGGTGTGTGCATTCAACTCACAGAGTTTGAACATTCCTTTTGACAGAGAAGCTTGGAAACACTCTTTTTATAGAATAGGCAAGTGGATATTTGGACCTCTTTTAGGAATTCATTGGAAACGGGACACCCTCACACAAAAACTAGACAGAAGCATTCTCACAAACTTCTGTGTGACGTGAGCATTCAGCTCGCAGAGCTGAACCTTTCTTTGATAGGGCAGTTTTGAAACACTCTTTTTCTAGAATCTGCAAGTGGACATTTGGAGCGCTTTTAGGCCTGTGGTGGAAAGGAAATATCTTCACTCACAAACTAGACAGATGCATTCTCTGAAACTGCCTTGTGGTGCATGCATTCAACTCACAGAGTTGAACATTCCTTTGAATGAGAAGTTTTGAAACACTCTTTTTGTAGAAACTGCAAGTGAAACCTTGGACTGCTGATGGGAATTCGTTGGAAACGGGATACCTTCACACAAAAACTAGACCAAAGCATTCACACAAACTTATCTGCGATGTGTGCACTCAGCTCACAAAGTTTAACATTTCTTTTCATGGATTAGTTTTGAAACACTCATTTTGCAGTATATACAAGTGGTCATTCGGAAAGCTATGAGGCCTATGGTCGAAAAGGTAACACCTTCACCTATAACCTAGAAAGAAGCGTTCTCAGAAACTACTTTGTGTTGTTTGCATTCAACTCACAGAGTGGAACATTCCTTTTCTTAGAGCAGCCATGAAACAATCTTTTTGCATAGTCTGCAATTGGACATTTGGAGAGCTCTGAGGCCTGTGGTGGAAAACGAAATATCTTCACATAAAACCTAGAAAGAAGCATTCTCAGAAACCACTTTGTGATGTGTGCATTCAACTCACAGGATTGAATATTCCTTTCATTACAGCGGTTCTGAAACACACTTTTTCTAGAATCTCCATGTGGATATTTGGAACACTTACGGCAATTTGATGGAAACGAGACATCCTCACACAAAAAGGAGACAGAAGCATTCTCACAAACTCCTTTGTGATGTGTGATCTCAACTCAGAGATGTGAACCTTCCTTTTGATAGAGCAGTTTCGAAACAATCTTTTTCTAGAATCTGCAAGTGGATATTTGGAGCGATGAGAGGCCTGTGGTTTAAAGGAAATATCTTCACATAACAAGTAGACAAAAGCATTCTCTGAAACGTCTTTGTGGTGTGTGCATTCACCTCACAGAATTGAGCATTGCTTTTGACAGAGAAGTTTGGAAGCACTCTTTTTATAGTGTCTGCAAGTGGATATTTGGACCCCTTATTGGAATGCGTTGGAAATGGGACACCATCACACGAAAACGAGACAGAAGCATTCTCACAAACTTCTGCATGATGTGAGCATTCAGCTCACAGAGCTGAACCTTTCTTTTGATAGAGCAGTTTTGAAGCACTCTTTTTCCAGATTCTGCAAGTGGACATTTGGAGCGCCTTGAGGCCTGCGGTGGAAAGGAAATATCTTCACATAAAAACTAGACAGAAGCATTCTCTGAAACTTCTTTCTGGTGCGTGAATTAAATTCAGAGAGTTGAACATTCCTTTTGACAGAGAAGTTTTGAAACACTTTTTTTGTAGAATCTGCACGTGGAAATTTGGACCACTTCTAGGAATTCGTTGGAAACGGGACACCTTCACACAAAAACAAGACAGAAGCATTCTGACAGACTTCGGTGTGATATGTGCATTCAACTCACAGAGTTTAATCTTTCATTTCATGTGGCAGTTTCGAAACACTCTTTTTGTGGAATCTGCAAGTGGCTATTTGGACCGATTATAGGAATTCATTGGGAACGGGACACCCTCACACAAAAAGTAGTGAGAAGCACTTTCACAAACTTCTGTGTGATGTGTGCATTCAATTCAAAGGGCTGAGCTCTTCTTTTGATAGAGCAGTTTTAAAACACTCTTTTTCTGGAATCTGCAAGTGGACATTTGGAGCGCTTTGAGGACTGTGGGGGCAAGGAAATATCTTCACATAACAAGTAGACAGAAGCATTCTCTGAAACTTCTTTGTGGTGTGTGCATTCAACTCACAGAGTTTGAACATTCCTTTTGACAGAGAAGCTTGGAAACACTCTTTTTATAGAATAGGCAAGTGGATATTTGGACCTCTTTTAGGAATTCGTTGGAAACGGGACACCCTCACACAAAAACTAGACAGAAGCATTCTCACAAACTTCTGTGTGACGTGAGCATTCAGCTCGCAGAGCTGAACCTTTCTTTGATAGGGCAGTTTTGAAACACTCTTTTTCTAGAATCTGCAAGTGGACATTTGGAGTGCTTTTAGGCCTGTGGTGGAAAGGAAATATCTTCACTCACAAACTAGACAGATGCATTCTCTGAAACTGCCTTGTAGTGCGTGCATTCAACTCACAGAGTTGAACATTCCTTTCGAATGAGAAGTTTTGAAACACTCTTTTTGTAGAAACTGCAAGTGAAACCTTGGACCGCTGATGGTAAATCGTTGGAAACGGGACACCTTCACACAAAAACTAGACCAAAGCATTCCCACAAACTTATCTGCGATGTGTGCACTCAGCTCACAAAGTTTAACATTTCTATTCATGGATTAGTTTTGAAACACTCTTTTTGCAGTATATGCAAGTGGTCATTCGGAAAGCTATGACGTCTGTGGTCGAAAAGGTAACAACTTCACCTATAACCTAGAAAGAAGCGTTCTGAGAAACTACTTTGTGTAGTTTGCATTCAACTCACAGAATGGACCATTCATTTTGTTAGAGCAGCCATGAAACAATCTTTTTGCATAGTCTGCAATTGGACATTTGGAGAGCTCTGAGGCCTGTGGTGGAAAACGAAATATCTTCACATAAAACCTAGAAAGAAGCATTCTCAGAAACCACTTTGTGATGTGTGCATTCAACTCACAGGATTGAATATTCCTTTCATTACAGCGGTTCTGAAACACACTTTTTCTAGAATCTCCATGTGGATATTTGGAACACTTACGGCAATTTGATGGAAACGAGACATCCTCACACAAAAAGGAGACAGAAGCATTCTCACAAACTCCTTTGTGATGTGTGATCTCAACTCAGAGATGTGAACCTTCCTTTTGATAGAGCAGTTTCGAAACAATCTTTTTCTAGAATCTGCAAGTGGATATTTGGAGCGATGAGAGGCCTGTGGTTTAAAGGAAATATCTTCACATAACAAGTAGACAAAAGCATTCTCTGAAACGTCTTTGTGGTGTGTGCATTCACCTCACAGAGTTGAGCATTGCTTTTGACAGAGAAGTTTGGAAGCACTCTTTTTATAGTGTCTGCAAGTGGATATTTGGACCCCTTATTGGAATGCGTTGGAAATGGGACACCATCACACGAAAACGAGACAGAAGCATTCTCACAAACTTCTGCATGATGTGAGCATTCAGCTCACAGAGCTGAACCTTTCTTTTGATAGAGCAGTTTTGAAGCACTCTTTTTCCAGATTCTGCAAGTGGACATTTGGAGCGCCTTGAGGCCTGCGGTGGAAAGGAAATATCTTCACATAAAAACTAGACAGAAGCATTCTCTGAAACTTCTTTCTGGTGCGTGAATTAAATTCAGAGAGTTGAACATTCCTTTTGACAGAGAAGTTTTGAAACACTTTTTTTGTAGAATCTGCACGTGGAAATTTGGACCACTTCTAGGAATTCGTTGGAAACGGGACACCTTCACACAAAAACAAGACAGAAGCATTCTGACAGACTTCGGTGTGATATGTGCATTCAACTCACAGAGTTTAATCTTTCATTTCATGTGGCAGTTTCGAAACACTCTTTTTGTGGAATCTGCAAGTGGCTATTTGGACCGATTATAGGAATTCATTGGGAACGGGACACCCTCACACAAAAAGTAGTGAGAAGCACTTTCACAAACTTCTGTGTGATGTGTGCATTCAATTCAAAGGGCTGAGCTCTTCTTTTGATAGAGCAGTTTTAAAACACTCTTTTTCTGGAATCTGCAAGTGGACATTTGGAGCGCTTTGAGGACTGTGGGGGCAAGGAAATATCTTCACATAACAAGTAGACAGAAGCATTCTCTGAAACTTCTTTGTGGTGTGTGCATTCAACTCACAGAGTTTGAACATTCCTTTTGACAGAGAAGCTTGGAAACACTCTTTTTATAGAATAGGCAAGTGGATATTTGGACCTCTTTTAGGAATTCGTTGGAAACGGGACACCCTCACACAAAAACTAGACAGAAGCATTCTCACAAACTTCTGTGTGACGTGAGCATTCAGCTCGCAGAGCTGAACCTTTCTTTGATAGGGCAGTTTTGAAACACTCTTTTTCTAGAATCTGCAAGTGGACATTTGGAGTGCTTTTAGGCCTGTGGTGGAAAGGAAATATCTTCACTCACAAACTAGACAGATGCATTCTCTGAAACTGCCTTGTAGTGCGTGCATTCAACTCACAGAGTTGAACATTCCTTTCGAATGAGAAGTTTTGAAACACTCTTTTTGTAGAAACTGCAAGTGAAACCTTGGACCGCTGATGGTAAATCGTTGGAAACGGGACACCTTCACACAAAAACTAGACCAAAGCATTCCCACAAACTTATCTGCGATGTGTGCACTCAGCTCACAAAGTTTAACATTTCTTTTCATGGATTAGTTTTGAAACACTCTTTTTGCAGTATATGCAAGTGGTCATTCGGAAAGCTATGAGGTCTGTGGTCGAAAAGGTAACACCTTCACCTATAACCTAGAAAGAAGCGTTCTGAGAAACTACTTTGTGTAGTTTGCATTCAACTCACAGAATGGACCATTCATTTTGTTAGAGCAGCCATGAAACAATCTTTTTGCATAGTCTGCAATTGGACATTTGGAGAGCTCTGAGGCCTGTGGTGGAAAACGAAATATCTTCACATAAAACCTAGAAAGAAGCATTCTCAGAAACCACTTTGTGATGTGTGCATTCAACTCACAGGATTGAATATTCCTTTCATTACAGCGGTTCTGAAACACACTTTTTCTAGGATCTCCATGTGGATATTTGGAACACTTACGGCAATTTGATGGAAACGAGACATCCTCACACAAAAAGAAGACAGAAGCATTCTCACAAACTCCTTTGTGATGTGTGATCTCAACTCACAGATGTGAACCTTCCTTTTGATAGAGCTGTTTCGAAACAATCTTTTTCTAGAATCTGCAAGTGGATATTTGGAGCGATGAGAGGCCTGTGGTTTAAAGGAAATATCTTCACATAACAAGTAGACAAAAGCATTCTCTGAAACGTCTTTGTGGTGTGTGCATTCACCTCACAGAGTTGAGCATTGCTTTTGACAGAGAAGTTTGGAAGCACTCTTTTTATAGTGTCTGCAAGTGGATATTTGGACCCCTTTTTGGAATGCATTGGAAATGGGACACCATCACACGAAAACGAGACAGAAGCATTCTCACAAACTTCTGCATGATGTGAGCATTCAGCTCACAGAGCTGAACCTTTCTTTTGATAGAGCAGTTTTGAAGCACTCTTTTTCCAGATTCTGCAAGTGGAAATTTGGAGCGCCTTGAGGCCTGCGGTGGAAAGGAAATATCTTCACATAAAAACTAGACAGAAGCATTCTCTGAAACTTCTTTCTGGTGCGTGAATTAAATTCAGAGAGTTGAACATTCCTTTTGACAGAGAAGTTTTGAAACACTTTTTTTGTAGAATCTGCACGTGGAAATTTGGACCACTTCTAGGAATTCGTTGGAAACGGGACACCTTCACACAAAAACAAGACAGAAGCATTCTGACAGACTTCGGTGTGATATGTGCATTCAACTCACAGAGTTTAATCTTTCATTTCATGTGGCAGTTTCGAAACACTCTTTTTGTGGAATCTGCAAGTGGCTATTTGGACCGATTATAGGAATTCATTAGGAACGGGACACCCTCACACAAAAAGTAGTGAGAAGCACTTTCACAAACTTCTGTGTGATGTGTGCATTCAATTCAAAGGGCTGAGCTCTTCTTTTGATAGAGCAGTTTTAAAACACTCTTTTTCTGGAATCTGCAAGTGGACATTTGGAGCGCTTTGAGGACTGTGGGGGCAAGGAAATATCTTCACATAACAAGTAGACAGAAGCATTCTCTGAAACTTCTTTGTGGTGTGTGCATTCAACTCACAGAGTTTGAACATTCCTTTTGACAGAGAAGCTTGGAAACACTGTTTTTATAGAATAGGCAAGTGGATATTTGGACCTCTTTTAGGAATTCATTGGAAACGGGACACCCTCACACAAAAACTAGACAGAAGCATTCTCACAAACTTCTGTGTGACGTGAGCATTCAGCTCGCAGAGCTGAACCTTTCTTTGATAGGGCAGTTTTGAAACACTCTTTTTCTAGAATCTGCAAGTGGACATTTGGAGCGCTTTTAGGCCTGTGGTGGAAAGGAAATATCTTCACTCACAAACTAGACAGATGCATTCTCTGAAACTGCCTTGTGGTGCATGCATTCAACTCACAGAGTTGAACATTCCTTTCGAATGAGAAGTTTTGAAACACTCTTTTTGTAGAAACTGCAAGTGAAACCTTGGACTGCTGATGGGAATTCGTTGGAAACGGGATACCTTCACACAAAAACTAGACCAAAGCATTCCCACAAACTTATCTGCGATGTGTGCACTCAGCTCACAAAGTTTAACATTTCTTTTCATGGATTAGTTTTGAAACACTCATTTTGCAGTATATACAAGTGGTCATTCGGAAAGCTATGAGGCCTATGGTCGAAAAGGTAACACCTTCACCTATAACCTAGAAAGAAGCGTTCTCAGAAACTACTTTGTGTTGTTTGCATTCAACTCACAGAGTGGAACATTCCTTTTCTTAGAGCAGCCATGAAACAATCTTTTTGCATAGTCTGCAATTGGACATTTGGAGAGCTCTGTGGCCTGTGGTGGAAAACGAAATATCTTCACATAAAACCTAGAAAGAAGCATTCTCAGAAACCACTTTGTGATGTGTGCATTCAACTCACAGGATTGAATATTCCTTTCATTACAGCGGTTCTGAAACACACTTTTTCTAGAATCTCCATGTGGATATTTGGAACACTTACGGCAATTTGATGGAAACGAGACATCCTCACACAAAAACGAGACAGAAGCATTCTCACAAACTCCTTTGTGATGTGTGATCTCAACTCACAGATGTGAACCTTCCTTTTGATAGAGCTGTTTCGAAACAATCTTTTTCTAGAATCTGCAAGTGGATATTTGGAGCGATGAGAGGCCTGTGGTTTAAAGGAAATATCTTCACATAACAAGTAGACAAAAGCATTCTCTGAAACGTCTTTGTGGTGTGTGCATTCACCTCACAGAGTTGAGCATTGCTTTTGACAGAGAAGTTTGGAAGCACTCTTTTTATAGTGTCTGCAAGTGGATATTTGGACCCCTTATTGGAATGCGTTGGAAATGGGACACCATCACACGAAAACGAGACAGAAGCATTCTCACAAACTTCTGCATGATGTGAGCATTCAGCTCACAGAGCTGAACCTTTCTTTTGATAGAGCAGTTTTGAAGCACTCTTTTTCCAGATTCTGCAAGTGGACATTTGGAGCGCCTTGAGGCCTGCGGTGGAAAGGAAATATCTTCACATAAAAACTAGACAGAAGCATTCTCTGAAACTTCTTTCTGGTGCGTGAATTAAATTCAGAGAGTTGAACATTCCTTTTGACAGAGAAGTTTTGAAACACTTTTTTTGTAGAATCTGCACGTGGAAATTTGGACCACTTCTAGGAATTGGTTGGAAACGGGACACCTTCACACAAAAACAAGACAGAAGCATTCTGAGAGACTTCGGTGTGATATGTGCATTCAACTCACAGAGTTTAATCTTTCATTTCATGTGGCAGTTTCGAAACACTCTTTTTGTGGAATCTGCAAGTGGCTATTTGGACCGATTATAGGAATTCATTGGGAACGGGACACCCTCACACAAAAAGTAGTGAGAAGCACTTTCACAAACTTCTGTGTGATGTGTGCATTCAATTCAAAGGGCTGAGCTCTTCTTTTGATAGAGCAGTTTTAAAACACTCTTTTTCTGGAATCTGCAAGTGGACATTTGGAGCGCTTTGAGGACTGTGGGGGCAAGGAAATATCTTCACATAACAAGTAGACAGAAGCATTCTCTGAAACTTCTTTGTGGTGTGTGCATTCAACTCACAGAGTTTGAACATTCCTTTTGACAGAGAAGCTTGGAAACACTCTTTTTATAGAATAGGCAAGTGGATATTTGGACCTCTTTTAGGAATTCGTTGGAAACGGGACACCCTCACACAAAAACTAGACAGAAGCATTCTCACAAACTTCTGTGTGACGTGAGCATTCAGCTCGCAGAGCTGAACCTGTCTTTGATAGGGCAGTTTTGAAACACTCTTTTTCTAGAATCTGCAAGTGGACATTTGGAGCGCTTTTAGGCCTGTGGTGGAAAGGAAATATCTTCACTCACAAACTAGACAGATGCATTCTCTGAAACTGCCTTGTGGTGCGTGCATTCAACTCACAGAGTTGAACATTCCTTTCGAATGAGAAGTTTTGAAACACTCTTTTTGTAGAAACTGCAAGTGAAACCTTGGACCGCTGATGGTAAATCGTTGGAAACGGGACACCTTCACACAAAAACTAGACCAAAGCATTCCCACAAACTTATCTGCGATGTGTGTACTCAGCTCACAAAGTTTAACATTTCTTTTCATGGATTAGTTTTGAAACACTCTTTTTGCAGTATATGCAAGTGGTCATTCGGAAAGCTATGAGGTCTGTGGTCGAAAAGGTAACACCTTCACCTATAACCTAGAAAGAAGCGTTCTGAGAAACTACTTTGTGTAGTTTGCATTCAACTCACAGAATGGACCATTCATTTTGTTAGAGCAGCCATGAAACAATCTTTTTGCATAGTCTGCAATTGGACATTTGGAGAGCTCTGAGGCCTGTGGTGGAAAACGAAATATCTTCACATAAAACCTAGAAATAAGCATTCTCAGAAACCACTTTGTGATGTGTGCATTCAACTCACAGGATTGAATATTCCTTTCATTACAGCGGTTCTGAAACACACTTTTTCTAGAATCTCCATGTGGATATTTGGAACACTTACGGCAATTTGATGGAAACGAGACATCCTCACACAAAAAGAAGACAGAAGCATTCTCACAAACTCCTTTGTGATGTGTGATCTCAACTCACAGATGTGAACCTTCCTTTTGATAGAGCAGTTTCGAAACAATCTTTTTCTAGAATCTGCAAGTGGATACTTGGAGCAATGAGAGGCCTGTGGTTTAAAGGAAATATCTTCACATAACAAGTAGACAAAAGCATTCTCTGAAACGTCTTTGTGGTGTGTGCATTCACCTCACAGAGTTGAGCATTGCTTTTGACAGAGAAGTTTGGAAGCACTCTTTTTATAGTGTCTGCAAGTGGATATTTGGACCCCTTTTGGAATGCGTTGGAAATGGGACACCATCACACGAAAACGAGACAGAAGCATTCTCACAAACTTCTGCATGATGTGAGCATTCAGCTCACAGAGCTGAACCTTTCTTTTGATAGAGCAGTTTTGAAGCACTCTTTTTCCAGATTCTGCAAGTGGACATTTGGAGCGCCTTGAGGCCTGCGGTGGAAAGGAAATATCTTCACATAAAAACTAGACAGAAGCATTCTCTGAAACTTCTTTCTGGTGCGTGAATTAAATTCAGAGAGTTGAACATTCCTTTTGACAGAGAAGTTTTGAAACACTTTTTTTGTAGAATCTGCACGTGGAAATTTGGACCACTTCTAGGAATTCGTTGGAAACGGGACACCTTCACACAAAAACAAGACAGAAGCATTCTGACAGACTTCGGTGTGATATGTGCATTCAACTCACAGAGTTTAATCTTTCATTTCATGTGGCAGTTTCGAAACACTCTTTTTGTGGAATCTGCAAGTGGCTATTTGGACCGATTATAGGAATTCATTGGGAACGGGACACCCTCACACAAAAAGTAGTGAGAAGCACTTTCACAAAATTCTGTGTGATGTGTGCATTCAATTCAAAGGGCTGAGCTCTTCTTTTGATAGAGCAGTTTTAAAACACTCTTTTTCTGGAATCTGCAAGTGGACATTTGGAGCGCTTTGAGGACTGTGGGGGCAAGGAAATATCTTCACATAACAAGTAGACAGAAGCATTCTCTGAAACTTCTTTGTGGTGTGTGCATTCAACTCACAGAGTTTGAACATTCCTTTTGACAGAGAAGCTTGGAAACACTCTTTTTATAGAATAGGCAAGTGGATATTTGGACCTCTTTTAGGAATTCGTTGGAAACGGGACACCCTCACACAAAAACTAGACAGAAGCATTCTCACAAACTTCTGTGTGACGTGAGCATTCAGCTCGCAGAGCTGAACCTTTCTTTGATAGGGCAGTTTTGAAACACTCTTTTTCTAGAATCTGCAAGTGGACATTTGGAGTGCTTTTAGGCCTGTGGTGGAAAGGAAATATCTTCACTCACAAACTAGACAGATGCATTCTCTGAAACTGCCTTGTGGTGCGTGCATTCAACTCACAGAGTTGAACATTCCTTTCGAATGAGAAGTTTTGAAACACTCTTTTTGTAGAAACTGCAAGTGAAACCTTGGACCGCTGATGGTAAATCGTTGGAAACGGGACACCTTCACACAAAAACTAGACCAAAGCATTCCCACAAACTTATCTGCGATGTGTGCACTCAGCTCACAAAGTTTAACATTTCTTTTCATGGATTAGTTTTGAAACACTCTTTTTGCAGTATATGCAAGTGGTCATTCGGAAAGCTATGAGGTCTGTGGTCGAAAAGGTAACACCTTCACCTATAACCTAGAAAGAAGCGTTCTGAGAAACTACTTTGTGTAGTTTGCATTCAACTCACAGAATGGACCATTCATTTTGTTAGAGCAGCCATGAAACAATCTTTTTGCATAGTCTGCAATTGGACATTTGGAGAGCTCTGAGGCCTGTGGTGGAAAACGAAATATCTTCACATAAAACCTAGAAAGAAGCATTCTCAGAAACCACTTTGTGATGTGTGCATTCAACTCACAGGATTGAATATTCCTTTCATTACAGCGGTTCTGAAACACACTTTTTCTAGAATCTCCATGTGGATATTTGGAACACTTACAGCAATTTGATGGAAACGAGACATCCTCACACAAAAAGAAGACAGAAGCATTCTCACAAACTCCTTTGTGATGTGTGATCTCAACTCACAGATGTGAACCTTCCTTTTGATAGAGCTGTTTCGAAACAATCTTTTTCTAGAATCTGCAAGTGGATATTTGGAGCGATGAGAGGCCTGTGGTTTAAAGGAAATATCTTCACATAACAAGTAGACAAAAGCATTCTCTGAAACGTCTTTGTGGTGTGTGCATTCACCTCACAGAGTTGAGCATTGCTTTTGACAGAGAAGTTTGGAAGCACTCTTTTTATAGTGTCTGCAAGTGGATATTTGGACCCCTTTTTGGAATGCGTTGGAAATGGGACACCATCACACGAAAACGAGACAGAAGCATTCTCACAAACTTCTGCATGATGTGAGCATTCAGCTCACAGAGCTGAGCCTTTCTTTTGATAGAGCAGTTTTGAAGCACTCTGTTTCCAGATTCTGCAAGTGGACATTTGGAGCGCCTTGAGGCCTGCGGTGGAAAGGAAATATCTTCACATAAAAACTAGACAGAAGCATTCTCTGAAACTTCTTTCTGGTGCGTGAATTAAATTCAGAGAGTTGAACATTCCTTTTGACAGAGAAGTTTTGAAACACTTTTTTTGTAGAATCTGCACGTGGAAATTTGGACCACTTCTAGGAATTCGTTGGAAACGGGACACCTTCACACAAAAACAAGACAGAAGCATTCTGACAGACTTCGGTGTGATATGTGCATTCAACTCACAGAGTTTAATCTTTCATTTCATGTGGCAGTTTCGAAACACTCTTTTTGTGGAATCTGCAAGTGGCTATTTGGACCGATTATAGGAATTCATTAGGAACGGGACACCCTCACACAAAAAGTAGTGAGAAGCACTTTCACAAACTTCTGTGTGATGTGTGCATTCAATTCAAAGGGCTGAGCTCTTCTTTTGATAGAGCAGTTTTAAAACACTCTTTTTCTGGAATCTGCAAGTGGACATTTGGAGCGCTTTGAGGACTGTGGGGGCAAGGAAATATCTTCACATAACAAGTAGACAGAAGCATTCTCTGAAACTTCTTTGTGGTGTGTGCATTCAACTCACAGAGTTTGAACATTCCTTTTGACAGAGAAGCTTGGAAACACTCTTTTTATAGAATAGGCAAGTGGATATTTGGACCTCTTTTAGGAATTCATTGGAAACGGGACACCCTCACACAAAAACTAGACAGAAGCATTCTCACAAACTTCTGTGTGACGTGAGCATTCAGCTCGCAGAGCTGAACCTTTCTTTGATAGGGCAGTTTTGAAACACTCTTTTTCTAGAATCTGCAAGTGGACATTTGGAGCGCTTTTAGGCCTGTGGTGGAAAGGAAATATCTTCACTCACAAACTAGACAGATGCATTCTCTGAAACTGCCTTGTGGTGCATGCATTCAACTCACAGAGTTGAACATTCCTTTGAATGAGAAGTTTTGAAACACTCTTTTTGTAGAAACTGCAAGTGAAACCTTGGACTGCTGATGGGAATTCGTTGGAAACGGGATACCTTCACACAAAAACTAGACCAAAGCATTCACACAAACTTATCTGCGATGTGTGCACTCAGCTCACAAAGTTTAACATTTCTTTTCATGGATTAGTTTTGAAACACTCATTTTGCAGTATATACAAGTGGTCATTCGGAAAGCTATGAGGCCTATGGTCGAAAAGGTAACACCTTCACCTATAACCTAGAAAGAAGCGTTCTCAGAAACTACTTTGTGTTGTTTGCATTCAACTCACAGAGTGGAACATTCCTTTTCTTAGAGCAGCCATGAAACAATCTTTTTGCATAGTCTGCAATTGGACATTTGGAGAGCTCTGAGGCCTGTGGTGGAAAACGAAATATCTTCACATAAAACCTAGAAAGAAGCATTCTCAGAAACCACTTTGTGATGTGTGCATTCAACTCACAGGATTGAATATTCCTTTCATTACAGCGGTTCTGAAACACACTTTTTCTAGAATCTCCATGTGGATATTTGGAACACTTACGGCAATTTGATGGAAACGAGACATCCTCACACAAAAAGGAGACAGAAGCATTCTCACAAACTCCTTTGTGATGTGTGATCTCAACTCAGAGATGTGAACCTTCCTTTTGATAGAGCAGTTTCGAAACAATCTTTTTCTAGAATCTGCAAGTGGATATTTGGAGCGATGAGAGGCCTGTGGTTTAAAGGAAATATCTTCACATAACAAGTAGACAAAAGCATTCTCTGAAACGTCTTTGTGGTGTGTGCATTCACCTCACAGAGTTGAGCATTGCTTTTGACAGAGAAGTTTGGAAGCACTCTTTTTATAGTGTCTGCAAGTGGATATTTGGACCCCTTATTGGAATGCGTTGGAAATGGGACACCATCACACGAAAACGAGACAGAAGCATTCTCACAAACTTCTGCATGATGTGAGCATTCAGCTCACAGAGCTGAACCTTTCTTTTGATAGAGCAGTTTTGAAGCACTCTTTTTCCAGATTCTGCAAGTGGACATTTGGAGCGCCTTGAGGCCTGCGGTGGAAAGGAAATATCTTCACATAAAAACTAGACAGAAGCATTCTCTGAAACTTCTTTCTGGTGCGTGAATTAAATTCAGAGAGTTGAACATTCCTTTTGACAGAGAAGTTTTGAAACACTTTTTTTGTAGAATCTGCACGTGGAAATTTGGACCACTTCTAGGAATTCGTTGGAAACGGGACACCTTCACACAAAAACAAGACAGAAGCATTCTGACAGACTTCGGTGTGATATGTGCATTCAACTCACAGAGTTTAATCTTTCATTTCATGTGGCAGTTTCGAAACACTCTTTTTGTGGAATCTGCAAGTGGCTATTTGGACCGATTATAGGAATTCATTGGGAACGGGACACCCTCACACAAAAAGTAGTGAGAAGCACTTTCACAAACTTCTGTGTGATGTGTGCATTCAATTCAAAGGGCTGAGCTCTTCTTTTGATAGAGCAGTTTTAAAACACTCTTTTTCTGGAATCTGCAAGTGGACATTTGGAGCGCTTTGAGGACTGTGGGGGCAAGGAAATATCTTCACATAACAAGTAGACAGAAGCATTCTCTGAAACTTCTTTGTGGTGTGTGCATTCAACTCACAGAGTTTGAACATTCCTTTTGACAGAGAAGCTTGGAAACACTCTTTTTATAGAATAGGCAAGTGGATATTTGGACCTCTTTTAGGAATTCGTTGGAAACGGGACACCCTCACACAAAAACTAGACATAAGCATTCTCACAAACTTCTGTGTGACGTGAGCATTCAGCTCGCAGAGCTGAACCTGTCTTTGATAGGGCAGTTTTGAAACACTCTTTTTCTAGAATCTGCAAGTGGACATTTGGAGCGCTTTTAGGCCTGTGGTGGAAAGGAAATATCTTCACTCACAAACTAGACAGATGCATTCTCTGAAACTGCCTTGTAGTGCGTGCATTCAACTCACAGAGTTGAACATTCCTTTCGAATGAGAAGTTTTGAAACACTCTTTTTGTAGAAACTGCAAGTGAAACCTTGGACCGCTGATGGTAAATCGTTGGAAACGGGACACCTTCACACAAAAACTAGACCAAAGCATTCCCACAAACTTATCTGCGATGTGTGCACTCAGCTCACAAAGTTTAACATTTCTTTTCATGGATTAGTTTTGAAACACTCTTTTTGCAGTATATGCAAGTGGTCATTCGGAAAGCTATGAGGTCTGTGGTCGAAAAGGTAACACCTTCACCTATAACCTAGAAAGAAGCGTTCTGAGAAACTACTTTGTGTAGTTTGCATTCAACTCACAGAATGGACCATTCATTTTGTTAGAGCAGCCATGAAACAATCTTTTTGCATAGTCTGCAATTGGACATTTGGAGAGCTCTGAGGCCTGTGGTGGAAAACGAAATATCTTCACATAAAACCTAGAAAGAAGCATTCTCAGAAACCACTTTGTGATGTGTGCATTCAACTCACAGGATTGAATATTCCTTTCATTACAGCGGTTCTGAAACACACTTTTTCTAGAATCTCCATGTGGATATTTGGAACACTTACGGCAATTTGATGGAAACGAGACATCCTCACACAAAAAGGAGACAGAAGCATTCTCACAAACTCCTTTGTGATGTGTGATCTCAACTCAGAGATGTGAACCTTCCTTTTGATAGAGCAGTTTCGAAACAATCTTTTTCTAGAATCTGCAAGTGGATATTTGGAGCGATGAGAGGCCTGTGGTTTAAAGGAAATATCTTCACATAACAAGTAGACAAAAGCATTCTCTGAAACGTCTTTGTGGTGTGTGCATTCACCTCACAGAGTTGAGCATTGCTTTTGACAGAGAAGTTTGGAAGCACTCTTTTTATAGTGTCTGCAAGTGGATATTTGGACCCCTTATTGGAATGCGTTGGAAATGGGACACCATCACACGAAAACGAGACAGAAGCATTCTCACAAACTTCTGCATGATGTGAGCATTCAGCTCACAGAGCTGAACCTTTCTTTTGATAGAGCAGTTTTGAAGCACTCTTTTTCCAGATTCTGCAAGTGGACATTTGGAGCGCCTTGAGGCCTGCGGTGGAAAGGAAATATCTTCACATAAAAACTAGACAGAAGCATTCTCTGAAACTTCTTTCTGGTGCGTGAATTAAATTCAGAGAGTTGAACATTCCTTTTGACAGAGAAGTTTTGAAACACTTTTTTTGTAGAATCTGCACGTGGAAATTTGGACCACTTCTAGGAATTGGTTGGAAACGGGACACCTTCACACAAAAACAAGACAGAAGCATTCTGAGAGACTTCGGTGTGATATGTGCATTCAACTCACAGAGTTTAATCTTTCATTTCATGTGGCAGTTTCGAAACACTCTTTTTGTGGAATCTGCAAGTGGCTATTTGGACCGATTATAGGAATTCATTGGGAACGGGACACCCTCACACAAAAAGTAGTGAGAAGCACTTTCACAAACTTCTGTGTGATGTGTGCATTCAATTCAAAGGGCTGAGCTCTTCTTTTGATAGAGCAGTTTTAAAACACTCTTTTTCTGGAATCTGCAAGTGGACATTTGGAGCGCTTTGAGGACTGTGGGGGCAAGGAAATATCTTCACATAACAAGTAGACAGAAGCATTCTCTGAAACTTCTTTGTGGTGTGTGCATTCAACTCACAGAGTTTGAACATTCCTTTTGACAGAGAAGCTTGGAAACACTCTTTTTATAGAATAGGCAAGTGGATATTTGGACCTCTTTTAGGAATTCGTTGGAAACGGGACACCCTCACACAAAAACTAGACAGAAGCATTCTCACAAACTTCTGTGTGACGTGAGCATTCAGCTCGCAGAGCTGAACCTGTCTTTGATAGGGCAGTTTTGAAACACTCTTTTTCTAGAATCTGCAAGTGGACATTTGGAGCGCTTTTAGGCCTGTGGTGGAAAGGAAATATCTTCACTCACAAACTAGACAGATGCATTCTCTGAAACTGCCTTGTGGTGCGTGCATTCAACTCACAGAGTTGAACATTCCTTTCGAATGAGAAGTTTTGAAACACTCTTTTTGTAGAAACTGCAAGTGAAACCTTGGACCGCTGATGGTAAATCGTTGGAAACGGGACACCTTCACACAAAAACTAGACCAAAGCATTCCCACAAACTTATCTGCGATGTGTGTACTCAGCTCACAAAGTTTAACATTTCTTTTCATGGATTAGTTTTGAAACACTCTTTTTGCAGTATATGCAAGTGGTCATTCGGAAAGCTATGAGGTCTGTGGTCGAAAAGGTAACACCTTCACCTATAACCTAGAAAGAAGCGTTCTGAGAAACTACTTTGTGTAGTTTGCATTCAACTCACAGAATGGACCATTCATTTTGTTAGAGCAGCCATGAAACAATCTTTTTGCATAGTCTGCAATTGGACATTTGGAGAGCTCTGAGGCCTGTGGTGGAAAACGAAATATCTTCACATAAAACCTAGAAATAAGCATTCTCAGAAACCACTTTGTGATGTGTGCATTCAACTCACAGGATTGAATATTCCTTTCATTACAGCGGTTCTGAAACACACTTTTTCTAGAATCTCCATGTGGATATTTGGAACACTTACGGCAATTTGATGGAAACGAGACATCCTCACACAAAAAGAAGACAGAAGCATTCTCACAAACTCCTTTGTGATGTGTGATCTCAACTCACAGATGTGAACCTTCCTTTTGATAGAGCAGTTTCGAAACAATCTTTTTCTAGAATCTGCAAGTGGATACTTGGAGCAATGAGAGGCCTGTGGTTTAAAGGAAATATCTTCACATAACAAGTAGACAAAAGCATTCTCTGAAACGTCTTTGTGGTGTGTGCATTCACCTCACAGAGTTGAGCATTGCTTTTGACAGAGAAGTTTGGAAGCACTCTTTTTATAGTGTCTGCAAGTGGATATTTGGACCCCTTTTGGAATGCGTTGGAAATGGGACACCATCACACGAAAACGAGACAGAAGCATTCTCACAAACTTCTGCATGATGTGAGCATTCAGCTCACAGAGCTGAACCTTTCTTTTGATAGAGCAGTTTTGAAGCACTCTTTTTCCAGATTCTGCAAGTGGACATTTGGAGCGCCTTGAGGCCTGCGGTGGAAAGGAAATATCTTCACATAAAAACTAGACAGAAGCATTCTCTGAAACTTCTTTCTGGTGCGTGAATTAAATTCAGAGAGTTGAACATTCCTTTTGACAGAGAAGTTTTGAAACACTTTTTTTGTAGAATCTGCACGTGGAAATTTGGACCACTTCTAGGAATTCGTTGGAAACGGGACACCTTCACACAAAAACAAGACAGAAGCATTCTGACAGACTTCGGTGTGATATGTGCATTCAACTCACAGAGTTTAATCTTTCATTTCATGTGGCAGTTTCGAAACACTCTTTTTGTGGAATCTGCAAGTGGCTATTTGGACCGATTATAGGAATTCATTGGGAACGGGACACCCTCACACAAAAAGTAGTGAGAAGCACTTTCACAAAATTCTGTGTGATGTGTGCATTCAATTCAAAGGGCTGAGCTCTTCTTTTGATAGAGCAGTTTTAAAACACTCTTTTTCTGGAATCTGCAAGTGGACATTTGGAGCGCTTTGAGGACTGTGGGGGCAAGGAAATATCTTCACATAACAAGTAGACAGAAGCATTCTCTGAAACTTCTTTGTGGTGTGTGCATTCAACTCACAGAGTTTGAACATTCCTTTTGACAGAGAAGCTTGGAAACACTCTTTTTATAGAATAGGCAAGTGGATATTTGGACCTCTTTTAGGAATTCGTTGGAAACGGGACACCCTCACACAAAAACTAGACAGAAGCATTCTCACAAACTTCTGTGTGACGTGAGCATTCAGCTCGCAGAGCTGAACCTTTCTTTGATAGGGCAGTTTTGAAACACTCTTTTTCTAGAATCTGCAAGTGGACATTTGGAGCGCTTTTAGGCCTGTGGTGGAAAGGAAATATCTTCACTCACAAACTAGACAGATGCATTCTCTGAAACTGCCTTGTGGTGCGTGCATTCAACTCACAGAGTTGAACATTCCTTTCGAATGAGAAGTTTTGAAACACTCTTTTTGTAGAAACTGCAAGTGAAACCTTGGACCGCTGATGGTAAATCGTTGGAAACGGGACACCTTCACACAAAAACTAGACCAAAGCATTCCCACAAACTTATCTGCGATGTGTGCACTCAGCTCACAAAGTTTAACATTTCTTTTCATGGATTAGTTTTGAAACACTCTTTTTGCAGTATATGCAAGTGGTCATTCGGAAAGCTATGAGGTCTGTGGTCGAAAAGGTAACACCTTCACCTATAACCTAGAAAGAAGCGTTCTGAGAAACTACTTTGTGTAGTTTGCATTCAACTCACAGAATGGACCATTCATTTTGTTAGAGCAGCCATGAAACAATCTTTTTGCATAGTCTGCAATTGGACATTTGGAGAGCTCTGAGGCCTGTGGTGGAAAACGAAATATCTTCACATAAAACCTAGAAAGAAGCATTCTCAGAAACCACTTTGTGATGTGTGCATTCAACTCACAGGATTGAATATTCCTTTCATTACAGCGGTTCTGAAACACACTTTTTCTAGAATCTCCATGTGGATATTTGGAACACTTACAGCAATTTGATGGAAACGAGACATCCTCACACAAAAAGAAGACAGAAGCATTCTCACAAACTCCTTTGTGATGTGTGATCTCAACTCACAGATGTGAACCTTCCTTTTGATAGAGCTGTTTCGAAACAATCTTTTTCTAGAATCTGCAAGTGGATATTTGGAGCGATGAGAGGCCTGTGGTTTAAAGGAAATATCTTCACATAACAAGTAGACAAAAGCATTCTCTGAAACGTCTTTGTGGTGTGTGCATTCACCTCACAGAGTTGAGCATTGCTTTTGACAGAGAAGTTTGGAAGCACTCTTTTTATAGTGTCTGCAAGTGGATATTTGGACCCCTTTTTGGAATGCGTTGGAAATGGGACACCATCACACGAAAACGAGACAGAAGCATTCTCACAAACTTCTGCATGATGTGAGCATTCAGCTCACAGAGCTGAACCTTTCTTTTGATAGAGCAGTTTTGAAGCACTCTGTTTCCAGATTCTGCAAGTGGACATTTGGAGCGCCTTGAGGCCTGCGGTGGAAAGGAAATATCTTCACATAAAAACTAGACAGAAGCATTCTCTGAAACTTCTTTCTGGTGCGTGAATTAAATTCAGAGAGTTGAACATTCCTTTTGACAGAGAAGTTTTGAAACACTTTTTTTGTAGAATCTGCACGTGGAAATTTGGACCACTTCTAGGAATTCGTTGGAAACGGGACACCTTCACACAAAAACAAGACAGAAGCATTCTGACAGACTTCGGTGTGATATGTGCATTCAACTCACAGAGTTTAATCTTTCATTTCATGTGGCAGTTTCGAAACACTCTTTTTGTGGAATCTGCAAGTGGCTATTTGGACCGATTATAGGAATTCATTAGGAACGGGACACCCTCACACAAAAAGTAGTGAGAAGCACTTTCACAAACTTCTGTGTGATGTGTGCATTCAATTCAAAGGGCTGAGCTCTTCTTTTGATAGAGCAGTTTTAAAACACTCTTTTTCTGGAATCTGCAAGTGGACATTTGGAGCGCTTTGAGGACTGTGGGGGCAAGGAAATATCTTCACATAACAAGTAGACAGAAGCATTCTCTGAAACTTCTTTGTGGTGTGTGCATTCAACTCACAGAGTTTGAACATTCCTTTTGACAGAGAAGCTTGGAAACACTCTTTTTATAGAATAGGCAAGTGGATATTTGGACCTCTTTTAGGAATTCATTGGAAACGGGACACCCTCACACAAAAACTAGACAGAAGCATTCTCACAAACTTCTGTGTGACGTGAGCATTCAGCTCGCAGAGCTGAACCTTTCTTTGATAGGGCAGTTTTGAAACACTCTTTTTCTAGAATCTGCAAGTGGACATTTGGAGCGCTTTTAGGCCTGTGGTGGAAAGGAAATATCTTCACTCACAAACTAGACAGATGCATTCTCTGAAACTGCCTTGTGGTGCATGCATTCAACTCACAGAGTTGAACATTCCTTTGAATGAGAAGTTTTGAAACACTCTTTTTGTAGAAACTGCAAGTGAAACCTTGGACTGCTGATGGGAATTCGTTGGAAACGGGATACCTTCACACAAAAACTAGACCAAAGCATTCACACAAACTTATCTGCGATGTGTGCACTCAGCTCACAAAGTTTAACATTTCTTTTCATGGATTAGTTTTGAAACACTCATTTTGCAGTATATACAAGTGGTCATTCGGAAAGCTATGAGGCCTATGGTCGAAAAGGTAACACCTTCACCTATAACCTAGAAAGAAGCGTTCTCAGAAACTACTTTGGGTTGTTTGCATTCAACTCACAGAGTGGAACATTCCTTTTCTTAGAGCAGCCATGAAACAATCTTTTTGCATAGTCTGCAATTGGACATTTGGAGAGCTCTGAGGCCTGTGGTGGAAAACGAAATATCTTCACATAAAACCTAGAAAGAAGCATTCTCAGAAACCACTTTGTGATGTGTGCATTCAACTCACAGGATTGAATATTCCTTTCATTACAGCGGTTCTGAAACACACTTTTTCTAGAATCTCCATGTGGATATTTGGAACACTTACGGCAATTTGATGGAAACGAGACATCCTCACACAAAAAGGAGACAGAAGCATTCTCACAAACTCCTTTGTGATGTGTGATCTCAACTCAGAGATGTGAACCTTCCTTTTGATAGAGCAGTTTCGAAACAATCTTTTTCTAGAATCTGCAAGTGGATATTTGGAGCGATGAGAGGCCTGTGGTTTAAAGGAAATATCTTCACATAACAAGTAGACAAAAGCATTCTCTGAAACGTCTTTGTGGTGTGTGCATTCACCTCACAGAGTTGAGCATTGCTTTTGACAGAGAAGTTTGGAAGCACTCTTTTTATAGTGTCTGCAAGTGGATATTTGGACCCCTTATTGGAATGCGTTGGAAATGGGACACCATCACACGAAAACGAGACAGAAGCATTCTCACAAACTTCTGCATGATGTGAGCATTCAGCTCACAGAGCTGAACCTTTCTTTTGATAGAGCAGTTTTGAAGCACTCTTTTTCCAGATTCTGCAAGTGGACATTTGGAGCGCCTTGAGGCCTGCGGTGGAAAGGAAATATCTTCACATAAAAACTAGACAGAAGCATTCTCTGAAACTTCTTTCTGGTGCGTGAATTAAATTCAGAGAGTTGAACATTCCTTTTGACAGAGAAGTTTTGAAACACTTTTTTTGTAGAATCTGCACGTGGAAATTTGGACCACTTCTAGGAATTCGTTGGAAACGGGACACCTTCACACAAAAACAAGACAGAAGCATTCTGACAGACTTCGGTGTGATATGTGCATTCAACTCACAGAGTTTAATCTTTCATTTCATGTGGCAGTTTCGAAACACTCTTTTTGTGGAATCTGCAAGTGGCTATTTGGACCGATTATAGGAATTCATTGGGAACGGGACACCCTCACACAAAAAGTAGTGAGAAGCACTTTCACAAACTTCTGTGTGATGTGTGCATTCAATTCAAAGGGCTGAGCTCTTCTTTTGATAGAGCAGTTTTAAAACACTCTTTTTCTGGAATCTGCAAGTGGACATTTGGAGCGCTTTGAGGACTGTGGGGGCAAGGAAATATCTTCACATAACAAGTAGACAGAAGCATTCTCTGAAACTTCTTTGTGGTGTGTGCATTCAACTCACAGAGTTTGAACATTCCTTTTGACAGAGAAGCTTGGAAACACTCTTTTTATAGAATAGGCAAGTGGATATTTGGACCTCTTTTAGGAATTCGTTGGAAACGGGACACCCTCACACAAAAACTAGACATAAGCATTCTCACAAACTTCTGTGTGACGTGAGCATTCAGCTCGCAGAGCTGAACCTGTCTTTGATAGGGCAGTTTTGAAACACTCTTTTTCTAGAATCTGCAAGTGGACATTTGGAGCGCTTTTAGGCCTGTGGTGGAAAGGAAATATCTTCACTCACAAACTAGACAGATGCATTCTCTGAAACTGCCTTGTAGTGCGTGCATTCAACTCACAGAGTTGAACATTCCTTTCGAATGAGAAGTTTTGAAACACTCTTTTTGTAGAAACTGCAAGTGAAACCTTGGACCGCTGATGGTAAATCGTTGGAAACGGGACACCTTCACACAAAAACTAGACCAAAGCATTCCCACAAACTTATCTGCGATGTGTGCACTCAGCTCACAAAGTTTAACATTTCTTTTCATGGATTAGTTTTGAAACACTCTTTTTGCAGTATATGCAAGTGGTCATTCGGAAAGCTATGAGGTCTGTGGTCGAAAAGGTAACACCTTCACCTATAACCTAGAAAGAAGCGTTCTGAGAAACTACTTTGTGTAGTTTGCATTCAACTCACAGAATGGACCATTCATTTTGTTAGAGCAGCCATGAAACAATCTTTTTGCATAGTCTGCAATTGGACATTTGGAGAGCTCTGAGGCCTGTGGTGGAAAACGAAATATCTTCACATAAAACCTAGAAAGAAGCATTCTCAGAAACCACTTTGTGATGTGTGCATTCAACTCACAGGATTGAATATTCCTTTCATTACAGCGGTTCTGAAACACACTTTTTCTAGAATCTCCATGTGGATATTTGGAACACTTACGGCAATTTGATGGAAACGAGACATCCTCACACAAAAAGGAGACAGAAGCATTCTCACAAACTCCTTTGTGATGTGTGATCTCAACTCACAGATGTGAACCTTCCTTTTGATAGAGCAGTTTCGAAACAATCTTTTTCTAGAATCTGCAAGTGGATATTTGGAGCGATGAGAGGCCTGTGGTTTAAAGGAAATATCTTCACATAACAAGTAGACAAAAGCATTCTCTGAAACGTCTTTGTGCTGTGTGCATTCACCTCACAGAGTTGAGCATTGCTTTTGACAGAGAAGTTTGGAAGCACTCTTTTTATAGTGTCTGCAAGTGGATATTTGGACCCCTTATTGGAATGCGTTGGAAATGGGACACCATCACACGAAAACGAGACAGAAGCATTCTCACAAACTTCTGCATGATGTGAGCATTCAGCTCACAGAGCTGAACCTTTCTTTTGATAGAGCAGTTTTGAAGCACTCTTTTTCCAGATTCTGCAAGTGGACATTTGGAGCGCCTTGAGGCCTGCGGTGGAAAGGAAATATCTTCACATAAAAACTAGACAGAAGCATTCTCTGAAACTTCTTTCTGGTGCGTGAATTAAATTCAGAGAGTTGAACATTCCTTTTGACAGAGAAGTTTTGAAACACTTTTTTTGTAGAATCTGCACGTGGAAATTTGGACCACTTCTAGGAATTGGTTGGAAACGGGACACCTTCACACAAAAACAAGACAGAAGCATTCTGAGAGACTTCGGTGTGATATGTGCATTCAACTCACAGAGTTTAATCTTTCATTTCATGTGGCAGTTTCGAAACACTCTTTTTGTGGAATCTGCAAGTGGCTATTTGGACCGATTATAGGAATTCATTGGGAACGGGACACCCTCACACAAAAAGTAGTGAGAAGCACTTTCACAAACTTCTGTGTGATGTGTGCATTCAATTCAAAGGGCTGAGCTCTTCTTTTGATAGAGCAGTTTTAAAACACTCTTTTTCTGGAATCTGCAAGTGGACATTTGGAGCGCTTTGAGGACTGTGGGGGCAAGGAAATATCTTCACATAACAAGTAGACAGAAGCATTCTCTGAAACTTCTTTGTGGTGTGTGCATTCAACTCACAGAGTTTGAACATTCCTTTTGACAGAGAAGCTTGGAAACACTCTTTTTATAGAATAGGCAAGTGGATATTTGGACCTCTTTTAGGAATTCGTTGGAAACGGGACACCCTCACACAAAAACTAGACAGAAGCATTCTCACAAACTTCTGTGTGACGTGAGCATTCAGCTCGCAGAGCTGAACCTGTCTTTGATAGGGCAGTTTTGAAACACTCTTTTTCTAGAATCTGCAAGTGGACATTTGGAGCGCTTTTAGGCCTGTGGTGGAAAGGAAATATCTTCACTCACAAACTAGACAGATGCATTCTCTGAAACTGCCTTGTGGTGCGTGCATTCAACTCACAGAGTTGAACATTCCTTTCGAATGAGAAGTTTTGAAACACTCTTTTTGTAGAAACTGCAAGTGAAACCTTGGACCGCTGATGGTAAATCGTTGGAAACGGGACACCTTCACACAAAAACTAGACCAAAGCATTCCCACAAACTTATCTGCGATGTGTGTACTCAGCTCACAAAGTTTAACATTTCTTTTCATGGATTAGTTTTGAAACACTCTTTTTGCAGTATATGCAAGTGGTCATTCGGAAAGCTATGAGGTCTGTGGTCGAAAAGGTAACACCTTCACCTATAACCTAGAAAGAAGCGTTCTGAGAAACTACTTTGTGTAGTTTGCATTCAACTCACAGAATGGACCATTCATTTTGTTAGAGCAGCCATGAAACAATCTTTTTGCATAGTCTGCAATTGGACATTTGGAGAGCTCTGAGGCCTGTGGTGGAAAACGAAATATCTTCACATAAAACCTAGAAATAAGCATTCTCAGAAACCACTTTGTGATGTGTGCATTCAACTCACAGGATTGAATATTCCTTTCATTACAGCGGTTCTGAAACACACTTTTTCTAGAATCTCCATGTGGATATTTGGAACACTTACGGCAATTTGATGGAAACGAGACATCCTCACACAAAAAGAAGACAGAAGCATTCTCACAAACTCCTTTGTGATGTGTGATCTCAACTCACAGATGTGAACCTTCCTTTTGATAGAGCAGTTTCGAAACAATCTTTTTCTAGAATCTGCAAGTGGATACTTGGAGCAATGAGAGGCCTGTGGTTTAAAGGAAATATCTTCACATAACAAGTAGACAAAAGCATTCTCTGAAACGTCTTTGTGGTGTGTGCATTCACCTCACAGAGTTGAGCATTGCTTTTGACAGAGAAGTTTGGAAGCACTCTTTTTATAGTGTCTGCAAGTGGATATTTGGACCCCTTTTGGAATGCGTTGGAAATGGGACACCATCACACGAAAACGAGACAGAAGCATTCTCACAAACTTCTGCATGATGTGAGCATTCAGCTCACAGAGCTGAACCTTTCTTTTGATAGAGCAGTTTTGAAGCACTCTTTTTCCAGATTCTGCAAGTGGACATTTGGAGCGCCTTGAGGCCTGCGGTGGAAAGGAAATATCTTCACATAAAAACTAGACAGAAGCATTCTCTGAAACTTCTTTCTGGTGCGTGAATTAAATTCAGAGAGTTGAACATTCCTTTTGACAGAGAAGTTTTGAAACACTTTTTTTGTAGAATCTGCACGTGGAAATTTGGACCACTTCTAGGAATTCGTTGGAAACGGGACACCTTCACACAAAAACAAGACAGAAGCATTCTGACAGACTTCGGTGTGATATGTGCATTCAACTCACAGAGTTTAATCTTTCATTTCATGTGGCAGTTTCGAAACACTCTTTTTGTGGAATCTGCAAGTGGCTATTTGGACCGATTATAGGAATTCATTGGGAACGGGACACCCTCACACAAAAAGTAGTGAGAAGCACTTTCACAAAATTCTGTGTGATGTGTGCATTCAATTCAAAGGGCTGAGCTCTTCTTTTGATAGAGCAGTTTTAAAACACTCTTTTTCTGGAATCTGCAAGTGGACATTTTAGCGCTTTGAGGACTGTGGGGGCAAGGAAATATCTTCACATAACAAGTAGACAGAAGCATTCTCTGAAACTTCTTTGTGGTGTGTGCATTCAACTCACAGAGTTTGAACATTCCTTTTGACAGAGAAGCTTGGAAACACTCTTTTTATAGAATAGGCAAGTGGATATTTGGACCTCTTTTAGGAATTCGTTGGAAACGGGACACCCTCACACAAAAACTAGACAGAAGCATTCTCACAAACTTCTGTGTGACGTGAGCATTCAGCTCGCAGAGCTGAACCTTTCTTTGATAGGGCAGTTTTGAAACACTCTTTTTCTAGAATCTGCAAGTGGACATTTGGAGCGCTTTTAGGCCTGTGGTGGAAAGGAAATATCTTCACTCACAAACTAGACAGATGCATTCTCTGAAACTGCCTTGTGGTGCGTGCATTCAACTCACAGAGTTGAACATTCCTTTCGAATGAGAAGTTTTGAAACACTCTTTTTGTAGAAACTGCAAGTGAAACCTTGGACCGCTGATGGTAAATCGTTGGAAACGGGACACCTTCACACAAAAACTAGACCAAAGCATTCACACAAACTTATCTGCGATGTGTGCACTCAGCTCACAAAGTTTAACATTTCTTTTCATGGATTAGTTTTGAAACACTCTTTTTGCAGTATATGCAAGTGGTCATTCGGAAAGCTATGAGGTCTGTGGTCGAAAAGGTAACACCTTCACCTATAACCTAGAAAGAAGCGTTCTGAGAAACTACTTTGTGTAGTTTGCATTCAACTCACAGAATGGACCATTCATTTTGTTAGAGCAGCCATGAAACAATCTTTTTGCATAGTCTGCAATTGGACATTTGGAGAGCTCTGAGGCCTGTGGTGGAAAACGAAATATCTTCACATAAAACCTAGAAAGAAGCATTCTCAGAAACCACTTTGTGATGTGTGCATTCAACTCACAGGTTTGAATATTCCTTTCATTACAGCGGTTCTGAAACACACTTTTTCTAGAATCTCCATGTGGATATTTGGAACACTTACAGCAATTTGATGGAAACGAGACATCCTCACACAAAAAGAAGACAGAAGCATTCTCACAAACTCCTTTGTGATGTGTGATCTCAACTCACAGATGTGAACCTTCCTTTTGATAGAGCAGTTTCGAAACAATCTTTTTCTAGAATCTGCAAGTGGATATTTGGAGCGATGAGAGGCCTGTGGTTTAAAGGAAATATCTTCACATAACAAGTAGACAAAAGCATTCTCTGAAACGTCTTTGTGGTGTGTGCATTCACCTCACAGAGTTGAGCATTGCTTTTGACAGAGAAGTTTGGAAGCACTCTTTTTATAGTGTCTGCAAGTGGATATTTGGACCCCTTTTTGGAATGCGTTGGAAATGGGACACCATCACACGAAAACGAGACAGAAGCATTCTCACAAACTTCTGCATGATGTGAGCATTCAGCTCACAGAGCTGAACCTTTCTTTTGATAGAGCAGTTTTGAAGCACTCTGTTTCCAGATTCTGCAAGTGGACATTTGGAGCGCCTTGAGGCCTGCGGTGGAAAGGAAATATCTTCACATAAAAACTAGACAGAAGCATTCTCTGAAACTTCTTTCTGGTGCGTGAATTAAATTCAGAGAGTTGAACATTCCTTTTGACAGAGAAGTTTTGAAACACTTTTTTTGTAGAATCTGCACGTGGAAATTTGGACCACTTCTAGGAATTCGTTGGAAACGGGACACCTTCACACAAAAACAAGACAGAAGCATTCTGACAGACTTCGGTGTGATATGTGCATTCAACTCACAGAGTTTAATCTTTCATTTCATGTGGCAGTTTCGAAACACTCTTTTTGTGGAATCTGCAAGTGGCTATTTGGACCGATTATAGGAATTCATTAGGAACGGGACACCCTCACACAAAAAGTAGTGAGAAGCACTTTCACAAACTTCTGTGTGATGTGTGCATTCAATTCAAAGGGCTGAGCTCTTCTTTTGATAGAGCAGTTTTAAAACACTCTTTTTCTGGAATCTGCAAGTGGACATTTGGAGCGCTTTGAGGACTGTGGGGGCAAGGAAATATCTTCACATAACAAGTAGACAGAAGCATTCTCTGAAACTTCTTTGTGGTGTGTGCATTCAACTCACAGAGTTTGAACATTCCTTTTGACAGAGAAGCTTGGAAACACTCTTTTTATAGAATAGGCAAGTGGATATTTGGACCTCTTTTAGGAATTCATTGGAAACGGGACACCCTCACACAAAAACTAGACAGAAGCATTCTCACAAACTTCTGTGTGACGTGAGCATTCAGCTCGCAGAGCTGAACCTTTCTTTGATAGGGCAGTTTTGAAACACTCTTTTTCTAGAATCTGCAAGTGGACATTTGGAGCGCTTTTAGGCCTGTGGTGGAAAGGAAATATCTTCACTCACAAACTAGACAGATGCATTCTCTGAAACTGCCTTGTGGTGCATGCATTCAACTCACAGAGTTGAACATTCCTTTGAATGAGAAGTTTTGAAACACTCTTTTTGTAGAAACTGCAAGTGAAACCTTGGACTGCTGATGGGAATTCGTTGGAAACGGGATACCTTCACACAAAAACTAGACCAAAGCATTCACACAAACTTATCTGCGATGTGTGCACTCAGCTCACAAAGTTTAACATTTCTTTTCATGGATTAGTTTTGAAACACTCATTTTGCAGTATATACAAGTGGTCATTCGGAAAGCTATGAGGCCTATGGTCGAAAAGGTAACACCTTCACCTATAACCTAGAAAGAAGCGTTCTCAGAAACTACTTTGTGTTGTTTGCATTCAACTCACAGAGTGGAACATTCCTTTTCTTAGAGCAGCCATGAAACAATCTTTTTGCATAGTCTGCAATTGGACATTTGGAGAGCTCTGAGGCCTGTGGTGGAAAACGAAATATCTTCACATAAAACCTAGAAAGAAGCATTCTCAGAAACCACTTTGTGATGTGTGCATTCAACTCACAGGATTGAATATTCCTTTCATTACAGCGGTTCTGAAACACACTTTTTCTAGAATCTCCATGTGGATATTTGGAACACTTACGGCAATTTGATGGAAACGAGACATCCTCACACAAAAAGGAGACAGAAGCATTCTCACAAACTCCTTTGTGATGTGTGATCTCAACTCAGAGATGTGAACCTTCCTTTTGATAGAGCAGTTTCGAAACAATCTTTTTCTAGAATCTGCAAGTGGATATTTGGAGCGATGAGAGGCCTGTGGTTTAAAGGAAATATCTTCACATAACAAGTAGACAAAAGCATTCTCTGAAACGTCTTTGTGGTGTGTGCATTCACCTCACAGAGTTGAGCATTGCTTTTGACAGAGAAGTTTGGAAGCACTCTTTTTATAGTGTCTGCAAGTGGATATTTGGACCCCTTATTGGAATGCGTTGGAAATGGGACACCATCACACGAAAACGAGACAGAAGCATTCTCACAAACTTCTGCATGATGTGAGCATTCAGCTCACAGAGCTGAACCTTTCTTTTGATAGAGCAGTTTTGAAGCACTCCTTTTCCAGATTCTGCAAGTGGACATTTGGAGCGCCTTGAGGCCTGCGGTGGAAAGGAAATATCTTCACATAAAAACTAGACAGAAGCATTCTCTGAAACTTCTTTCTGGTGCGTGAATTAAATTCAGAGAGTTGAACATTCCTTTTGACAGAGAAGTTTTGAAACACTTTTTTTGTAGAATCTGCACGTGGAAATTTGGACCACTTCTAGGAATTCGTTGGAAACGGGACACCTTCACACAAAAACAAGACAGAAGCATTGTGACAGACTTCGGTGTGATATGTGCATTCAACTCACAGAGTTTAATCTTTCATTTCATGTGGCAGTTTCGAAACACTCTTTTTGTGGAATCTGCAAGTGGCTATTTGGACCGATTATAGGAATTCATTGGGAACGGGACACCCTCACACAAAAAGTAGTGAGAAGCACTTTCACAAACTTCTGTGTGATGTGTGCATTCAATTCAAAGGGCTGAGCTCTTCTTTTGATAGAGCAGTTTTAAAACACTCTTTTTCTGGAATCTGCAAGTGGACATTTGGAGCGCTTTGAGGACTGTGGGGGCAAGGAAATATCTTCACATAACAAGTAGACAGAAGCATTCTCTGAAACTTCTTTGTGGTGTGTGCATTCAACTCACAGAGTTTGAACATTCCTTTTGACAGAGAAGCTTGGAAACACTCTTTTTATAGAATAGGCAAGTGGATATTTGGACCTCTTTTAGGAATTCGTTGGAAACGGGACACCCTCACACAAAAACTAGACAGAAGCATTCTCACAAACTTCTGTGTGACGTGAGCATTCAGCTCGCAGAGCTGAACCTTTCTTTGATAGGGCAGTTTTGAAACACTCTTTTTCTAGAATCTGCAAGTGGACATTTGGAGTGCTTTTAGGCCTGTGGTGGAAAGGAAATATCTTCACTCACAAACTAGACAGATGCATTCTCTGAAACTGCCTTGTAGTGCGTGCATTCAACTCACAGAGTTGAACATTCCTTTCGAATGAGAAGTTTTGAAACACTCTTTTTGTAGAAACTGCAAGTGAAACCTTGGACCGCTGATGGTAAATCGTTGGAAACGGGACACCTTCACACAAAAACTAGACCAAAGCATTCCCACAAACTTATCTGCGATGTGTGCACTCAGCTCACAAAGTTTAACATTTCTTTTCATGGATTAGTTTTGAAACACTCTTTTTGCAGTATATGCAAGTGGTCATTCGGAAAGCTATGAGGTCTGTGGTCGAAAAGGTAACACCTTCACCTATAACCTAGAAAGAAGCGTTCTGAGAAACTACTTTGTGTAGTTTGCATTCAACTCACAGAATGGACCATTCATTTTGTTAGAGCAGCCATGAAACAATCTTTTTGCATAGTCTGCAATTGGACATTTGGAGAGCTCTGAGGCCTGTGGTGGAAAACGAAATATCTTCACATAAAACCTAGAAAGAAGCATTCTCAGAAACCACTTTGTGATGTGTGCATTCAACTCACAGGATTGAATATTCCTTTCATTACAGCGGTTCTGAAACACACTTTTTCTAGAATCTCCATGTGGATATTTGGAACACTTACGGCAATTTGATGGAAACGAGACATCCTCACACAAAAAGGAGACAGAAGCATTCTCACAAACTCCTTTGTGATGTGTGATCTCAACTCAGAGATGTGAACCTTCCTTTTGATAGAGCAGTTTCGAAACAATCTTTTTCTAGAATCTGCAAGTGGATATTTGGAGCGATGAGAGGCCTGTGGTTTAAAGGAAATATCTTCACATAACAAGTAGACAAAAGCATTCTCTGAAACGTCTTTGTGGTGTGTGCATTCACCTCACAGAGTTGAGCATTGCTTTTGACAGAGAAGTTTGGAAGCACTCTTTTTATAGTGTCTGCAAGTGGATATTTGGACCCCTTATTGGAATGCGTTGGAAATGGGACACCATCACACGAAAACGAGACAGAAGCATTCTCACAAACTTCTGCATGATGTGAGCATTCAGCTCACAGAGCTGAACCTTTCTTTTGATAGAGCAGTTTTGAAGCACTCTTTTTCCAGATTCTGCAAGTGGACATTTGGAGCGCCTTGAGGCCTGCGGTGGAAAGGAAATATCTTCACATAAAAACTAGACAGAAGCATTCTCTGAAACTTCTTTCTGGTGCGTGAATTAAATTCAGAGAGTTGAACATTCCTTTTGACAGAGAAGTTTTGAAACACTTTTTTTGTAGAATCTGCACGTGGAAATTTGGACCACTTCTAGGAATTCGTTGGAAACGGGACACATTCACACAAAAACAAGACAGAAGCATTCTGACAGACTTCGGTGTGATATGTGCATTCAACTCACAGAGTTTAATCTTTCATTTCATGTGGCAGTTTCGAAACACTCTTTTTGTGGAATCTGCAAGTGGCTATTTGGACCGATTATAGGAATTCATTGGGAACGGGACACCCTCACACAAAAAGTAGTGAGAAGCACTTTCACAAACTTCTGTGTGATGTGTGCATTCAATTCAAAGGGCTGAGCTCTTCTTTTGATAGAGCAGTTTTAAAACACTCTTTTTCTGGAATCTGCAAGTGGACATTTGGAGCGCTTTGAGGACTGTGGGGGCAAGGAAATATCTTCACATAACAAGTAGACAGAAGCATTCTCTGAAACTTCTTTGTGGTGTGTGCATTCAACTCACAGAGTTTGAACATTCCTTTTGACAGAGAAGCTTGGAAACACTCTTTTTATAGAATAGGCAAGTGGATATTTGGACCTCTTTTAGGAATTCGTTGGAAACGGGACACCCTCACACAAAAACTAGACAGAAGCATTCTCACAAACTTCTGTGTGACGTGAGCATTCAGCTCGCAGAGCTGAACCTTTCTTTGATAGGGCAGTTTTGAAACACTCTTTTTCTAGAATCTGCAAGTGGACATTTGGAGTGCTTTTAGGCCTGTGGTGGAAAGGAAATATCTTCACTCACAAACTAGACAGATGCATTCTCTGAAACTGCCTTGAAGTGCGTGCATTCAACTCACAGAGTTGAACATTCCTTTCGAATGAGAAGTTTTGAAACACTCTTTTTGTAGAAACTGCAAGTGAAACCTTGGACCGCTGATGGTAAATCGTTGGAAACGGGACACCTTCACACAAAAACTAGACCAAAGCATTCCCACAAACTTATCTGCGATGTGTGCACTCAGCTCACAAAGTTTAACATTTCTTTTCATGGATTAGTTTTGAAACACTCTTTTTGCAGTATATGCAAGTGGTCATTCGGAAAGCTATGAGGTCTGTGGTCGAAAAGGTAACACCTTCACCTATAACCTAGAAAGAAGCGTTCTGAGAAACTACTTTGTGTAGTTTGCATTCAACTCACAGAATGGACCATTCATTTTGTTAGAGCAGCCATGAAACAATCTTTTTGCATAGTCTGCAATTGGACATTTGGAGAGCTCTGAGGCCTGTGGTGGAAAACGAAATATCTTCACATAAAACCTAGAAAGAAGCATTCTCAGAAACCACTTTGTGATGTGTGCATTCAACTCACAGGATTGAATATTCCTTTCATTACAGCGGTTCTGAAACACACTTTTTCTAGAATCTCCATGTGGATATTTGGAACACTTACGGCAATTTGATGGAAACGAGACATCCTCACACAAAAAGAAGACAGAAGCATTCTCACAAACTCCTTTGTGATGTGTGATCTCAACTCACAGATGTGAACCTTCCTTTTGATAGAGCTGTTTCGAAACAATCTTTTTCTAGAATCTGCAAGTGGATATTTGGAGCGATGAGAGGCCTGTGGTTTAAAGGAAATATCTTCACATAACAAGTAGACAAAAGCATTCTCTGAAACGTCTTTGTGGTGTGTGCATTCACCTCACAGAGTTGAGCATTGCTTTTGACAGAGAAGTTTGGAAGCACTCTTTTTATAGTGTCTGCAAGTGGATATTTGGACCCCTTTTTGGAATGCGTTGGAAATGGGACACCATCACACGAAAACGAGACAGAAGCATTCTCACAAACTTCTGCATGATGTGAGCATTCAGCTCACAGAGCTGAACCTTTCTTTTGATAGAGCAGTTTTGAAGCACTCTTTTTCCAGATTCTGCAAGTGGAAATTTGGAGCGCCTTGAGGCCTGCGGTGGAAAGGAAATATCTTCACATAAAAACTAGACAGAAGCATTCTCTGAAACTTCTTTCTGGTGCGTGAATTAAATTCAGAGAGTTGAACATTCCTTTTGACAGAGAAGTTTTGAAACACTTTTTTTGTAGAATCTGCACGTGGAAATTTGGACCACTTCTAGGAATTCGTTGGAAACGGGACACCTTCACACAAAAACAAGACAGAAGCATTCTGACAGACTTCGGTGTGATATGTGCATTCAACTCACAGAGTTTAATCTTTCATTTCATGTGGCAGTTTCGAAACACTCTTTTTGTGGAATCTGCAAGTGGCTATTTGGACCGATTATAGGAATTCATTAGGAACGGGACACCCTCACACAAAAAGTAGTGAGAAGCACTTTCACAAACTTCTGTGTGATGTGTGCATTCAATTCAAAGGGCTGAGCTCTTCTTTTGATAGAGCAGTTTTAAAACACTCTTTTTCTGGAATCTGCAAGTGGACATTTGGAGCGCTTTGAGGACTGTGGGGGCAAGGAAATATCTTCACATAACAAGTAGACAGAAGCATTCTCTGAAACTTCTTTGTGGTGTGTGCATTCAACTCACAGAGTTTGAACATTCCTTTTGACAGAGAAGCTTGGAAACACTGTTTTTATAGAATAGGCAAGTGGATATTTGGACCTCTTTTAGGAATTCATTGGAAACGGGACACCCTCACACAAAAACTAGACAGAAGCATTCTCACAAACTTCTGTGTGACGTGAGCATTCAGCTCGCAGAGCTGAACCTTTCTTTGATAGGGCAGTTTTGAAACACTCTTTTTCTAGAATCTGCAAGTGGACATTTGGAGCGCTTTTAGGCCTGTGGTGGAAAGGAAATATCTTCACTCACAAACTAGACAGATGCATTCTCTGAAACTGCCTTGTGGTGCATGCATTCAACTCACAGAGTTGAACATTCCTTTCGAATGAGAAGTTTTGAAACACTCTTTTTGTAGAAACTGCAAGTGAAACCTTGGACTGCTGATGGGAATTCGTTGGAAACGGGATACCTTCACACAAAAACTAGACCAAAGCATTCCCACAAACTTATCTGCGATGTGTGCACTCAGCTCACAAAGTTTAACATTTCTTTTCATGGATTAGTTTTGAAACACTCATTTTGCAGTATATACAAGTGGTCATTCGGAAAGCTATGAGGCCTATGGTCGAAAAGGTAACACCTTCACCTATAACCTAGAAAGAAGCGTTCTCAGAAACTACTTTGTGTTGTTTGCATTCAACTCACAGAGTGGAACATTCCTTTTCTTAGAGCAGCCATGAAACAATCTTTTTGCATAGTCTGCAATTGGACATTTGGAGAGCTCTGAGGCCTGTGGTGGAAAACGAAATATCTTCACATAAAACCTAGAAAGAAGCATTCTCAGAAACCACTTTGCGATGTGTGCATTCAACTCACAGGATTGAATATTCCTTTCATTACAGCGGTTCTGAAACACACTTTTTCTAGAATCTCCATGTGGATATTTGGAACACTTACGGCAATTTGATGGAAACGAGACATCCTCACACAAAAACGAGACAGAAGCATTCTCACAAACTCCTTTGTGATGTGTGATCTCAACTCACAGATGTGAACCTTCCTTTTGATAGAGCTGTTTCGAAACAATCTTTTTCTAGAATCTGCAAGTGGATATTTGGAGCGATGAGAGGCCTGTGGTTTAAAGGAAATATCTTCACATAACAAGTAGACAAAAGCATTCTCTGAAACGTCTTTGTGGTGTGTGCATTCACCTCACAGAGTTGAGCATTGCTTTTGACAGAGAAGTTTGGAAGCACTCTTTTTATAGTGTCTGCAAGTGGATATTTGGACCCCTTATTGGAATGCGTTGGAAATGGGACACCATCACACGAAAACGAGACAGAAGCATTCTCACAAACTTCTGCATGATGTGAGCATTCAGCTCACAGAGCTGAACCTTTCTTTTGATAGAGCAGTTTTGAAGCACTCTTTTTCCAGATTCTGCAAGTGGACATTTGGAGCGCCTTGAGGCCTGCGGTGGAAAGGAAATATCTTCACATAAAAACTAGACAGAAGCATTCTCTGAAACTTCTTTCTGGTGCGTGAATTAAATTCAGAGAGTTGAACATTCCTTTTGACAGAGAAGTTTTGAAACACTTTTTTTGTAGAATCTGCACGTGGAAATTTGGACCACTTCTAGGAATTGGTTGGAAACGGGACACCTTCACACAAAAACAAGACAGAAGCATTCTGAGAGACTTCGGTGTGATATGTGCATTCAACTCACAGAGTTTAATCTTTCATTTCATGTGGCAGTTTCGAAACACTCTTTTTGTGGAATCTGCAAGTGGCTATTTGGACCGATTATAGGAATTCATTGGGAACGGGACACCCTCACACAAAAAGTAGTGAGAAGCACTTTCACAAACTTCTGTGTGATGTGTGCATTCAATTCAAAGGGCTGAGCTCTTCTTTTGATAGAGCAGTTTTAAAACACTCTTTTTCTGGAATCTGCAAGTGGACATTTGGAGCGCTTTGAGGACTGTGGGGGCAAGGAAATATCTTCACATAACAAGTAGACAGAAGCATTCTCTGAAACTTCTTTGTGGTGTGTGCATTCAACTCACAGAGTTTGAACATTCCTTTTGACAGAGAAGCTTGGAAACACTCTTTTTATAGAATAGGCAAGTGGATATTTGGACCTCTTTTAGGAATTCGTTGGAAACGGGACACCCTCACACAAAAACTAGACAGAAGCATTCTCACAAACTTCTGTGTGACGTGAGCATTCAGCTCGCAGAGCTGAACCTGTCTTTGATAGGGCAGTTTTGAAACACTCTTTTTCTAGAATCTGCAAGTGGACATTTGGAGCGCTTTTAGGCCTGTGGTGGAAAGGAAATATCTTCACTCACAAACTAGACAGATGCATTCTCTGAAACTGCCTTGTGGTGCGTGCATTCAACTCACAGAGTTGAACATTCCTTTCGAATGAGAAGTTTTGAAACACTCTTTTTGTAGAAACTGCAAGTGAAACCTTGGACCGCTGATGGTAAATCGTTGGAAACGGGACACCTTCACACAAAAACTAGACCAAAGCATTCCCACAAACTTATCTGCGATGTGTGTACTCAGCTCACAAAGTTTAACATTTCTTTTCATGGATTAGTTTTGAAACACTCTTTTTGCAGTATATGCAAGTGGTCATTCGGAAAGCTATGAGGTCTGTGGTCGAAAAGGTAACACCTTCACCTATAACCTAGAAAGAAGCGTTCTGAGAAACTACTTTGTGTAGTTTGCATTCAACTCACAGAATGGACCATTCATTTTGTTAGAGCAGCCATGAAACAATCTTTTTGCATAGTCTGCAATTGGACATTTGGAGAGCTCTGAGGCCTGTGGTGGAAAACGAAATATCTTCACATAAAACCTAGAAAGAAGCATTCTCAGAAACCACTTTGTGATGTGTGCATTCAAGTCACAGGATTGAATATTCCTTTCATTACAGCGGTTCTGAAACACACTTTTTCTAGAATCTCCATGTGGATATTTGGAACACTTACAGCAATTTGATGGAAACGAGACATCCTCACACAAAAAGCAGACAGAAGCATTCTCACAAACTCCTTTGTGATGTGTGATCTCAACTCACAGATGTGAACCTTCCTTTTGATAGAGCTGTTTCGAAACAATCTTTTTCTAGAATCTGCAAGTGGATATTTGGAGCGATGAGAGGCCTGTGGTTTAAAGGAAATATCTTCACATAACAAGTAGACAAAAGCATTCTCTGAAACGTCTTTGTGGTGTGTGCATTCACCTCACAGAGTTGAGCATTGCTTTTGACAGAGAAGTTTGGAAGCACTCTTTTTATAGTGTCTGCAAGTGGATATTTGGACCCCTTTTTGGAATGCGTTGGAAATGGGACACCATCACACGAAAACGAGACAGAAGCATTCTCACAAACTTCTGCATGATGTGAGCATTCAGCTCACAGAGCTGAACCTTTCTTTTGATAGAGCAGTTTTGAAGCACTCTTTTTCCAGATTCTGCAAGTGGACATTTGGAGCGCCTTGAGGCCTGCGGTGGAAAGGAAATATCTTCACATAAAAACTAGACAGAAGCATTCTCTGAAACTTCTTTCTGGTGCGTGAATTAAATTCAGAGAGTTGAACATTCCTTTTGACAGAGAAGTTTTGAAACACTTTTTTTGTAGAATCTGCACGTGGAAATTTGGACCACTTCTAGGAATTGGTTGGAAACGGGACACCTTCACACAAAAACAAGACAGAAGCATTCTGAGAGACTTCGGTGTGATATGTGCATTCAACTCACAGAGTTTAATCTTTCATTTCATGTGGCAGTTTCGAAACACTCTTTTTGTGGAATCTGCAAGTGGCTATTTGGACCGATTATAGGAATTCATTGGGAACGGGACACCCTCACACAAAAAGTAGTGAGAAGCACTTTCACAAACTTCTGTGTGATGTGTGCATTCAATTCAAAGGGCTGAGCTCTTCTTTTGATAGAGCAGTTTTAAAACACTCTTTTTCTGGAATCTGCAAGTGGACATTTGGAGCGCTTTGAGGACTGTGGGGGCAAGGAAATATCTTCACATAACAAGTAGACAGAAGCATTCTCTGAAACTTCTTTGTGGTGTGTGCATTCAACTCACAGAGTTTGAACATTCCTTTTGACAGAGAAGCTTGGAAACACTGTTTTTATAGAATAGGCAAGTGGATATTTGGACCTCTTTTAGGAATTCATTGGAAACGGGACACCCTCACACAAAAACTAGACAGAAGCATTCTCACAAACTTCTGTGTGACGTGAGCATTCAGCTCGCAGAGCTGAACCTTTCTTTGATAGGGCAGTTTTGAAACACTCTTTTTCTAGAATCTGCAAGTGGACATTTGGAGCGCTTTTAGGCCTGTGGTGGAAAGGAAATATCTTCACTCACAAACTAGACAGATGCATTCTCTGAAACTGCCTTGTGGTGCATGCATTCAACTCACAGAGTTGAACATTCCTTTCGAATGAGAAGTTTTGAAACACTCTTTTTGTAGAAACTGCAAGTGAAACCTTGGACTGCTGATGGGAATTCGTTGGAAACGGGATACCTTCACACAAAAACTAGACCAAAGCATTCCCACAAACTTATCTGCGATGTGTGCACTCAGCTCACAAAGTTTAACATTTCTTTTCATGGATTAGTTTTGAAACACTCATTTTGCAGTATATACAAGTGGTCATTCGGAAAGCTATGAGGCCTATGGTCGAAAAGGTAACACCTTCACCTATAACCTAGAAAGAAGCGTTCTCAGAAACTACTTTGTGTTGTTTGCATTCAACTCACAGAGTGGAACATTCCTTTTCTTAGAGCAGCCATGAAACAATCTTTTTGCATAGTCTGCAATTGGACATTTGGAGAGCTCTGAGGCCTGTGGTGGAAAACGAAATATCTTCACATAAAACCTAGAAAGAAGCATTCTCAGAAACCACTTTGTGATGTGTGCATTCAACTCACAGGATTGAATATTCCTTTCATTACAGCGGTTCTGAAACACACTTTTTCTAGAATCTCCATGTGGATATTTGGAACACTTACGGCAATTTGATGGAAACGAGACATCCTCACACAAAAACGAGACAGAAGCATTCTCACAAACTCCTTTGTGATGTGTGATCTCAACTCAGAGATGTGAACCTTCCTTTTGATAGAGCAGTTTCGAAACAATCTTTTTCTAGAATCTGCAAGTGGATATTTGGAGCGATGAGAGGCCTGTGGTTTAAAGGAAATATCTTCACATAACAAGTAGACAAAAGCATTCTCTGAAACGTCTTTGTTGTGTGTGCATTCACCTCACAGAGTTGAGCATTGCTTTTGACAGAGAAGTTTGGAAGCACTCTTTTTATAGTGTCTGCAAGTGGATATTTGGACCCCTTATTGGAATGCGTTGGAAATGGGACACCATCACACGAAAACGAGACAGAAGCATTCTCACAAACTTCTGCATGATGTGAGCATTCAGCTCACAGAGCTGAACCTTTCTTTTGATAGAGCAGTTTTGAAGCACTCTTTTTCCAGATTCTGCAAGTGGACATTTGGAGCGCCTTGAGGCCTGCGGTGGAAAGGAAATATCTTCACATAAAAACTAGACAGAAGCATTCTCTGAAACTTCTTTCTGGTGCGTGAATTAAATTCAGAGAGTTGAACATTCCTTTTGACAGAGAAGTTTTGAAACACTTTTTTTGTAGAATCTGCACGTGGAAATTTGGACCACTTCTAGGAATTGGTTGGAAACGGGACACCTTCACACAAAAACAAGACAGAAGCATTCTGAGAGACTTCGGTGTGATATGTGCATTCAACTCACAGAGTTTAATCTTTCATTTCATGTGGCAGTTTCGAAACACTCTTTTTGTGGAATCTGCAAGTGGCTATTTGGACCGATTATAGGAATTCATTGGGAACGGGACACCCTCACACAAAAAGTAGTGAGAAGCACTTTCACAAACTTCTGTGTGATGTGTGCATTCAATTCAAAGGGCTGAGCTCTTCTTTTGATAGAGCAGTTTTAAAACACTCTTTTTCTGGAATCTGCAAGTGGACATTTGGAGCGCTTTGAGGACTGTGGGGGCAAGGAAATATCTTCACATAACAAGTAGACAGAAGCATTCTCTGAAACTTCTTTGTGGTGTGTGCATTCAACTCACAGAGTTTGAACATTCCTTTTGACAGAGAAGCTTGGAAACACTCTTTTTATAGAATAGGCAAGTGGATATTTGGACCTCTTTTAGGAATTCGTTGGAAACGGGACACCCTCACACAAAAACTAGACATAAGAATTCTCACAAACTTCTGTGTGACGTGAGCATTCAGCTCGCAGAGCTGAACCTTTCTTTGATAGGGCAGTTTTGAAACACTCTTTTTCTAGAATCTGCAAGTGGACATTTGGAGCGCTTTTAGGCCTGTGGTGGAAAGGAAATATCTTCACTCACAAACTAGACAGATGCATTCTCTGAAACTGCCTTGTGGTGCGTGCATTCAACTCACAGAGTTGAACATTCCTTTCGAATGAGAAGTTTTGAAACACTCTTTTTGTAGAAACTGCATTTGAAACCTTGGACCGCTGATGGTAAATCGTTGGAAACGGGACACCTTCACACAAAAACTAGACCAAAGCATTCCCACAAACTTATCTGCGATGTGTGTACTCAGCTCACAAAGTTTAACATTTCTTTTCATGGATTAGTTTTGAAACACTCTTTTTGCAGTATATGCAAGTGGTCATTCGGAAAGCTATGAGGTCTGTGGTCGAAAAGGTAACACCTTCACCTATAACCTAGAAAGAAGCGTTCTGAGAAACTACTTTGTGTAGTTTGCATTCAACTCACAGAATGGACCATTCATTTTGTTAGAGCAGCCATGAAACAATCTTTTTGCATAGTCTGCAATTGGACATTTGGAGAGCTCTGAGGCCTGTGGTGGAAAACGAAATATCTTCACATAAAACCTAGAAAGAAGCATTCTCAGAAACCACTTTGTGATGTGTGCATTCAAGTCACAGGATTGAATATTCCTTTCATTACAGCGGTTCTGAAACACACTTTTTCTAGAATCTCCATGTGGATATTTGGAACACTTACAGCAATTTGATGGAAACGAGACATCCTCACACAAAAAGCAGACAGAAGCATTCTCACAAACTCCTTTGTGATGTGTGATCTCAACTCACAGATGTGAACCTTCCTTTTGATAGAGCTGTTTCGAAACAATCTTTTTCTAGAATCTGCAAGTGGATATTTGGAGCGATGAGAGGCCTGTGGTTTAAAGGAAATATCTTCACATAACAAGTAGACAAAAGCATTCTCTGAAACGTCTTTGTGGTGTGTGCATTCACCTCACAGAGTTGAGCATTGCTTTTGACAGAGAAGTTTGGAAGCACTCTTTTTATAGTGTCTGCAAGTGGATATTTGGACCCCTTTTTGGAATGCGTTGGAAATGGGACACCATCACACGAAAACGAGACAGAAGCATTCTCACAAACTTCTGCATGATGTGAGCATTCAGCTCACAGAGCTGAACCTTTCTTTTGATAGAGCAGTTTTGAAGCACTCTGTTTCCAGATTCTGCAAGTGGACATTTGGAGCGCCTTGAGGCCTGCGGTGGAAAGGAAATATCTTCACATAAAAACTAGACAGAAGCATTCTCTGAAACTTCTTTCTGGTGCGTGAATTAAATTCAGAGAGTTGAACATTCCTTTTGACAGAGAAGTTTTGAAACAGTTTTTTTGTAGAATCTGCACGTGGAAATTTGGACCACTTCTAGGAATTCGTTGGAAACGGGACACCTTCACACAAAAACAAGACAGAAGCATTCTGACAGACTTCCGTGTGATATGTGCATTCAACTCACAGAGTTTAATCTTTCATTTCATGTGGCAGTTTCGAAACACTCTTTTTGTGGAATCTGCAAGTGGCTATTTGGACCGATTATAGGAATTCATTGGGAACGGGACACCCTCACACAAAAAGTAGTGAGAAGCACTTTCACAAACTTCTGTGTGATGTGTGCATTCAATTCAAAGGGCTGAGCTCTTCTTTTGATAGAGCAGTTTTAAAACACTCTTTTTCTGGAATCTGCAAGTGGACATTTGGAGCACTTTGAGGACTGTGGGGGCAAGGAAATATCTTCACATAACAAGTAGACAGAAGCATTCTCTGAAACTTCTTTGTGGTGTGTGCATTCAACTCACAGATTTTGAACATTCCTTTTGACAGAGAAGCTTGGAAACACTCTTTTTATAGAATAGGCAAGTGGATATTTGGACCTCTTTCAGGAATTCATTGGAAACGGGACACCCTCACACAAAAACTAGACAGAAGCATTCTCACAAACTTCTGTGTGACATGAGCATTCAGCTCGCAGAGCTGAACCTTTCTTTGAAAGGGCAGTTTTGAAACACTCTTTTTCTAGAATCTGCAAGTGGACATTTGGAGCGCTTTTAGGCCTGTGGTGGAAAGGAAATATCTTCACTCACAAACTAGACAGATGCATTCTCTGAAACTGCCTTGTGGTGCATGCATTCAACTCACAGAGTTGAACATTCCTTTCGAATGAGAAGTTTTGAAACACTCTTTTTGTAGAAACTGCAAGTGAAACCTTGGACTGCTGATGGGAATTCGTTGGAAACGGGATACCTTCACACAAAAACTAGACCAAAGCATTCCCACAAACTTATCTGCGATGTGTGCACTCAGCTCACAAAGTTTAACATTTCTTTTCATGGATTAGTTTTGAAACACTCATTTTGCAGTATATACAAGTGGTCATTCGGAAAGCTATGAGGCCTATGGTCGAAAAGGTAACACCTTCACCTATAACCTAGAAAGAAGCGTTCTCAGAAACTACTTTGTGTTGTTTGCATTCAACTCACAGAGTGGAACATTCCTTTTCTTAGAGCAGCCATGAAACAATCTTTTTGCATAGTCTGCAATTGGACATTTGGAGAGCTCTGAGGCCTGTGGTGGAAAACGAAATATCTTCACATAAAACCTAGAAAGAAGCATTCTCAGAAACCACTTTGTGATGTGTGCATTCAACTCACAGGATTGAATATTCCTTTCATTACAGCGGTTCTGAAACACACTTTTTCTAGAATCTCCATGTGGATATTTGGAACACTTACGGCAATTTGATGGAAACGAGACATCCTCACACAAAAACGAGACAGAAGCATTCTCACAAACTCCTTTGTGATGTGTGATCTCAACTCACAGATGTGAACCTTCCTTTTGATAGAGCAGTTTCGAAACAATCTTTTTCTAGAATCTGCAAGTGGATATTTGGAGCGATGAGAGGCCTGTGGTTTAAAGGAAATATCTTCACATAACAAGTAGACAAAAGCATTCTCTGAAACGTCTTTGTGGTGTGTGCATTCACCTCACAGAGTTGAGCATTGCTTTTGACAGAGAAGTTTGGAAGCACTCTTTTTATAGTGTCTGCAAGTGGATATTTGGACCCCTTATTGGAATGCGTTGGAAATGGGACACCATCACACGAAAACGAGACAGAAGCATTCTCACAAACTTCTGCATGATGTGAGCATTCAGCTCACAGAGCTGAACCTTTATTTTGATAGAGCAGTTTTGAAGCACTCTTTTTCCAGATTCTGCAAGTGGACATTTGGAGCGCCTTGAGGCCTGCGGTGGAAAGGAAATATCTTCACATAAAAACTAGACAGAAGCATTCTCTGAAACTTCTTTCTGGTGCGTGAATTAAATTCAGAGAGTTGTACATTCCTTTTGACAGAGAAGTTTTGAAACACTTTTTTTGTAGAATCTGCACGTGGAAATTTGGACCACTTCTAGGAATTCGTTGGAAACGGGACACCTTCACACAAAAACAAGACAGAAGCATTCTGAGAGACTTCGGTGTGATATGTGCATTCAACTCACAGAGTTTAATCTTTCATTTCATGTGGCAGTTTCGAAACACTCTTTTTGTGGAATCTGCAAGTGGCTATTTGGACCGATTATAGGAATTCATTGGGAACGGGACACCCTCACACAAAAAGTAGTGAGAAGCACTTTCACAAACTTCTGTGTGATGTGTGCATTCAATTCAAAGGGCTGAGCTCTTCTTTTGATAGAGCAGTTTTAAAACACTCTTTTTCTGGAATCTGCAAGTGGACATTTGGAGCGCTTTGAGGACTGTGGGGGCAAGGAAATATCTTCACATAACAAGTAGACAGAAGCATTCTCTGAAACTTCTTTGTGGTGTGTGCATTCAACTCACAGAGTTTGAACATTCCTTTTGACAGAGAAGCTTGGAAACACTCTTTTCATAGAATAGGCAAGTGGATATTTGGACCTCTTTTAGGAATTCGTTGGAAACGGGACACCCTCACACAAAAACTAGACAGAAGCATTCTCACAAACTTCAGTGTGACGTGAGCATTCAGCTCGCAGAGCTGAACCTTTCTTTGATAGGGCAGTTTTGAAACACTCTTTTTCTAGAATCTGCAAGTGGACATTTGGAGCGCTTTTAGGCCTGTGGTGGAAAGGAAATATCTTCACTCACAAACTAGACAGATGCATTCTCTGAAACTGCCTTGTGGTGCGTGCATTCAACTCACAGAGTTGAACATTCCTTTCGAATGAGAAGTTTTGAAACACTCTTTTTGTAGAAACTGCAAGTGAAACCTTGGACCGCTGATGGGAATTCACTGGAAACGGGACACCTTCACACAAAAACTAGACCAAAGCATTCCCACAAACTTATCTGCGATGTGTGCACTCAGCTCACAAAGTTTAACATTTCTTTTCATGGATTAGTTTTGAAACACTCTTTTTGCAGTATATGCAAGTGGTCATTCGGAAAGCTATGAGGTCTGTGGTCGAAAAGGTAACACCTTCACCTATAACCTAGAAAGAAGCGTTCTGAGAAACTACTTTGTGTTGTTTGCATTCAACTCACAGAATAGACCATTCATTTTGTTAGAGCAGCCATGAAACAATCTTTTTGCATAGTCTGCAATTGGACATTTGGAGAGCTCTGAGGCCTGTGGTGGAAAACGAAATATCTTCACATAAAACCTAGAAAGAAGCATTCTCAGAAACCACTTTGTGATGTGTGCATTCAAGTCACAGGATTGAATATTCCTTTCATTACAGCGGCTCTGAAACACACTTTTTCTAGAATCTCCATGTGGATATTTGGAACACTTACGGCAATTTGATGGAAACGAGACATCCTCACACAAAAAGAAGACAGAAGCATTCTCACAAACTCCTTTGTGATGTGTGATCTCAACTCACAGATGTGAACCTTCCTTTTGATAGAGCAGTTTCGAAACAATCTTTTTCTAGAATCTGCAAGTGGATATTTGGAGCGATGAGAGGCCTGTGGTTTAAAGGAAATATCTTCACATAACAAGTAGACAAAAGCATTCTCTGAAACGTCTTTGTGGTGTGTGCATTCACCTCACAGAGTTGAGCATTGCTTTTGACAGAGAAGTTTGGAAGCACTCTTTTTATAGTGTCTGCAAGTGGATATTTGGACCCCTTATTGGAATGTGTTGGAAATGGGACACCATCACACGAAAACGAGACAGAAGCATTCTCACAAACTTCTGCATGATGTGAGCATTCAGCTCACAGAGCTGAACCTTTCTTTTGCTAGAGCAGTTTTGAAGCACTCTTTTTCCAGATTCTGCAAGTGGACATTTGGAGCGCCTTGAGGCCTGCGGTGGAAAGGAAATATCTTCACATAAAAACTAGACAGAAGCATTCTCTGAAACTTCTTTCTGGTGCGTGAATTAAATTCAGAGAGTTGAACATTCCTTTTGACAGAGAAGTTTTGAAACACTTTTTTTGTAGAATCTGCACGTGGAAATTTGGACCACTTCTAGGAATTCGTTGGAAACGGGACACCTTCACACAAAAACAAGACAGAAGCATTCTGACAGACTTCGGTGTGATATGTGCATTCAACTCACAGAGTTTAATCTTTCATTTCATGTGGCAGTTTCGAAACACTCTTTTTGTGGAATCTGCAAGTGGCTATTTGGACCGATTATAGGAATTCATTGGGAACGGGACACCCTCACACAAAAAGTAGTGAGAAGCACTTTCACAAACTTCTGTGTGATGTGTGCATTCAATTCAAAGGGCTGAGCTCTTCTTTTGATAGAGCAGTTTTAAAACACTCTTTTTCTGGAATCTGCAAGTGGACATTTGGAGCGCTTTGAGGACTGTGGGGGCAAGGAAATATCTTCACATAACAAGTAGACAGAAGCATTCTCTGAAAATTCTTTGTGGTGTGTGCATTCAACTCACAGAGTTTGAACATTCCTTTTGACAGAGAAGCTTGGAAACACTCTTTTTATAGAATAGGCAAGTGGATATTTGGACCTCTTTTAGGAATTCGTTGGAAACGGGACACCCTCACACAAAAACTAGACAGAAGCATTCTCACAAACTTCTGTGTGACGTGAGCATTCAGCTCGCAGAGCTGAACCTGTCTTTGATAGGGCAGTTTTGAAACACTCTTTTTCTAGAATCTGCAAGTGGACATTTGGAGCGCTTTTAGGCCTGTGGTGGAAAGGAAATATCTTCACTCACAAACTAGACAGATGCATTCTCTGAAACTGCCTTGTGGTGCGTGCATTCAACTCACAGAGTTGAACATTCCTTTCGAATGAGAAGTTTTGAAACACTCTTTTTGTAGAAACTGCAAGTGAAACCTTGGACCGCTGATGGTAAATCGTTGGAAACGGGACACCTTCACACAAAAACTAGACCAAAGCATTCCCACAAACTTATCTGCGATGTGTGTACTCAGCTCACAAAGTTTAACATTTCTTTTCATGGATTAGTTTTGAAACACTCTTTTTGCAGTATATGCAAGTGGTCATTCGGAAAGCTATGAGGTCTGTGGTCGAAAAGGTAACACCTTCACCTATAACCTAGAAAGAAGCGTTCTGAGAAACTACTTTGTGTAGTTTGCATTCAACTCACAGAATGGACCATTCATTTTGTTAGAGCAGCCATGAAACAATCTTTTTGCATAGTCTGCAATTGGACATTTGGAGAGCTCTGAGGCCTGTGGTGGAAAACGAAATATCTTCACATAAAACCTAGAAAGAAGCATTCTCAGAAACCACTTTGTGATGTGTGCATTCAACTCACAGGATTGAATATTCCTTTCATTACAGCGGTTCTGAAACACACTTTTTCTAGAATCTCCATGTGGATATTTGGAACACTTACAGCAATTTGATGGAAACGAGACATCCTCACACAAAAAGAAGACAGAAGCATTCTCACAAACTCCTTTGTGATGTGTGATCTCAACTCACAGATGTGAACCTTCCTTTTGATAGAGCTGTTTCGAAACAATCTTTTTCTAGAATCTGCAAGTGGATATTTGGAGCGATGAGAGGCCTGTGGTTTAAAGGAAATATCTTCACATAACAAGTAGACAAAAGCATTCTCTGAAACGTCTTTGTGGTGTGTGCATTCACCTCACAGAGTTGAGCATTGCTTTTGACAGAGAAGTTTGGAAGCACTCTTTTTATAGTGTCTGCAAGTGGATATTTGGACCCCTTTTTGGAATGCGTTGGAAATGGGACACCATCACACGAAAACGAGACAGAAGCATTCTCACAAAGTTCTGCATGATGTGAGCATTCAGCTCACAGAGCTGAACCTTTCTTTTGATAGAGCAGTTTTGAAGCACTCTGTTTCCAGATTCTGCAAGTGGACATTTGGAGCGCCTTGAGGCCTGCGGTGGAAAGGAAATATCTTCACATAAAAACTAGACAGAAGCATTCTCTGAAACTTCTTTCTGGTGCGTGAATTAAATTCAGAGAGTTGAACATTCCTTTTGACAGAGAAGTTTTGAAACACTTTTTTTGTAGAATCTGCACGTGGAAATTTGGACCACTTCTAGGAATTCGTTGGAAACGGGACACCTTCACACAAAAACAAGACAGAAGCATTCTGACAGACTTCGGTGTGATATGTGCATTCAACTCACAGAGTTTAATCTTTCATTTCATGTGGCAGTTTCGAAACACTCTTTTTGTGGAATCTGCAAGTGGCTATTTGGACCGATTATAGGAATTCATTGGGAACGGGACACCCTCACACAAAAAGTAGTGAGAAGCACTTTCACAAACTTCTGTGTGATGTGTGCATTCAATTCAAAGGGCTGAGCTCTTCTTTTGATAGAGCAGTTTTAAAACACTCTTTTTCTGGAATCTGCAAGTGGACATTTGGAGCGCTTTGAGGACTGTGGGGGCAAGGAAATATCTTCACATAACAAGTAGACAGAAGCATTCTCTGAAACTTCTTTGTGGTGTGTGCATTCAACTCACAGAGTTTGAACATTCCTTTTGACAGAGAAGCTTGGAAACACTCTTTTTATAGAATAGGCAAGTGGATATTTGGACCTCTTTTAGGAATTCATTGGAAACGGGACACCCTCACACAAAAACTAGACAGAAGCATTCTCACAAACTTCTGTGTGACGTGAGCATTCAGCTCGCAGAGCTGAACCTTTCTTTGATAGGGCAGTTTTGAAACACTCTTTTTCTAGAATCTGCAAGTGGACATTTGGAGCGCTTTTAGGCCTGTGGTGGAAAGGAAATATCTTCACTCACAAACTAGACAGATGCATTCTCTGAAACTGCCTTGTGGTGCATGCATTCAACTCACAGAGTTGAACATTCCTTTCGAATGAGAAGTTTTGAAACACTCTTTTTGTAGAAACTGCAAGTGAAACCTTGGACTGCTGATGGGAATTCGTTGGAAACGGGATACCTTCACACAAAAACTAGACCAAAGCATTCCCACAAACTTATCTGCGATGTGTGCACTCAGCTCACAAAGTTTAACATTTCTTTTCATGGATTAGTTTTGAAACACTCATTTTGCAGTATATACAAGTGGTCATTCGGAAAGCTATGAGGCCTATGGTCAAAAAGGTAACACCTTCACCTATAACCTAGAAAGAAGCGTTCTCAGAAACTACATTGTGTTGTTTGCATTCAACTCACAGAGTGGAACATTCCTTTTCTTAGAGCAGCCATGAAACAATCTTTTTGCATAGTCTGCAATTGGACATTTGGAGAGCTCTGAGGCCTGTGGTGGAAAACGAAATATCTTCACATAAAACCTAGAAAGAAGCATTCTCAGAAACCACTTTGTGATGTGTGCATTCAACTCACAGGATTGAATATTCCTTTCATTACAGCGGTTCTGAAACACACTTTTTCTAGAATCTCCATGTGGATATTTGGAACACTTACGGCAATTTGATGGAAACGAGACATCCTCACACAAAAACGAGACAGAAGCATTCTCACAAACTCCTTTGTGATGTGTGATCTCAACTCACAGATGTGAACCTTCCTTTTGATAGAGCAGTTTCGAAACAATCTTTTTCTAGAATCTGCAAGTGGATATTTGGAGCGATGAGAGGCCTGTGGTTTAAAGGAAATATCTTCACATAACAAGTAGACAAAAGCATTCTCTGAAACGTCTTTGTGGTGTGTGCATTCACCTCACAGAGTTGAGCATTGCTTTTGACAGAGAAGTTTGGAAGCACTCTTTTTATAGTGTCTGCAAGTGGATATTTGGACCCCTTATTGGAATGCGTTGGAAATGGGACACCATCACACGAAAACGAGACAGAAGCATTCTCACAAACTTCTGCATGATGTGAGCATTCAGCTCACAGAGCTGAACCTTTATTTTGATAGAGCAGTTTTGAAGCACTCTTTTTCCAGATTCTGCAAGTGGACATTTGGAGCGCCTTGAGGCCTGCGGTGGAAAGGAAATATCTTCACATAAAAACTAGACAGAAGCATTCTCTGAAACTTCTTTCTGGTGCGTGAATTAAATTCAGAGAGTTGTACATTCCTTTTGACAGAGAAGTTTTGAAACACTTTTTTTGTAGAATCTGCACGTGGAAATTTGGACCACTTCTAGGAATTCGTTGGAAACGGGACACCTTCACACAAAAACAAGACAGAAGCATTCTGAGAGACTTCGGTGTGATATGTGCATTCAACTCACAGAGTTTAATCTTTCATTTCATGTGGCAGTTTCGAAACACTCTTTTTGTGGAATCTGCAAGTGGCTATTTGGACCGATTATAGGAATTCATTGGGAACGGGACACCCTCACACAAAAAGTAGTGAGAAGCACTTTCACAAAATTCTGTGTGATGTGTGCATTCAATTCAAAGGGCTGAGCTCTTCTTTTGATAGAGCAGTTTTAAAACACTCTTTTTCTGGAATCTGCAAGTGGACATTTGGAGCGCTTTGAGGACTGTGGGGGCAAGGAAATATCTTCACATAACAAGTAGACAGAAGCATTTTCGGAAACTTCTTTGTGGTGTGTGCATTCAACTCACAGAGTTTGAACATTCCTTTTGACAGAGAAGCTTGGAAACACTCTTTTCATTGAATAGGCAAGTGGATATTTGGACCTCTTTTAGGAATTCGTTGGAAACGGGACACCCTCACACAAAAACTAGATAGAAGCATTCTCACAAACTTCAGTGTGACGTGAGCATTCAGCTCGCAGAGCTGAACCTTTCTTTGATAGGGCAGTTTTGAAACACTCTTTTTCTAGAATCTGCAAGTGGACATTTGGAGCGCTTTTAGGCCTGTGGTGGAAAGGAAATATCTTCACTCACAAACTAGACAGATGCATCCTCTGAAACTGCCTTGTGGTGCGTGCATTCAACTCACAGAGTTGAACATTCCTTTCGAATGAGAAGTTTTGAAACACTCTTTTTGTAGAAACTGCAAGTGAAACCTTGCACCGCTGATGGGAATTCGCTGGAAACGGGACACCTTCACACAAAAACTAGACCAAAGCATTCCCACAAACTTATCTGCGATGTGTGCACTCAGCTCACAAAGTTTAACATTTCTTTTCATGGATTAGTTTTGAAACACTCTTTTTGCAGTATATGCAAGTGGTCATTCGGAAAGCTATGAGGTCTGTGGTCGAAAAGGTAACACCTTCACCTATAACCTAGAAAGAAGCGTTCTGAGAAACTACTTTGTGTTGTTTGCATTCAACTCACAGAATAGACCATTCATTTTGTTAGAGCAGCCATGAAACAATCTTTTTGCATAGTCTGCAATTGGACATTTGGAGAGCTCTGAGGCCTGTGGTGGAAAACGAAATATCTTCACATAAAACCTAGAAAGAAGCATTCTCAGAAACCACTTTGTGATGTGTGCATTCAAGTCACAGGATTGAATATTCCTTTCATTACAGCGGTTCTGAAACACACTTTTTCTAGAATCTCCATGTGGATATTTGGAACACTTACGGCAATTTGATGGAAACGAGACATCCTCACACAAAAAGAAGACAGAAGCATTCTCACAAACTCCTTTGTGATGTGTGATCTCAGCTCACAGATGTGAACCTTCCTTTTGATAGAGCAGTTTCGAAACAATCTTTTTCTAGAATCTGCAAGTGGATATTTGGAGCGATGAGAGGCCTGTGGTTTAAAGGAAATATCTTCACATAACAAGTAGACAAAAGCATTCTCTGAAACGTCTTTGTGGTGTGTGCATTCACCTCACAGAGTTGAGCATTGCTTTTGACAGAGAAGTTTGGAAGCACTCTTTTTATAGTGTCTGCAAGTGGATATTTGGACCCCTTATTGGAATGTGTTGGAAATGGGACACCATCACACGAAAACGAGACAGAAGCATTCTCACAAACTTCTGCATGATGTGAGCATTCAGCTCACAGAGCTGAACCTTTCTTTTGATAGAGCAGTTTTGAAGCACTCTTTTTCCAGATTCTGCAAGTGGACATTTGGAGCGCCTTGAGGCCTGCGGTGGAAAGGAAATATCTTCACATAAAAACTAGACAGAAGCATTCTCTGAAACTTCTTTCTGGTGCGTGAATTAAATTCAGAGAGTTGAACATTCCTTTTGACAGAGAAGTTTTGAAACACTTTTTTTGTAGAATCTGCACGTGGAAATTTGGACCACTTCTAGGAATTCGTTGGAAACGGGACACCTTCACACAAAAACAAGACAGAAGCATTCTGACAGACTTCGGTGTGATATGTGCATTCAACTCACAGAGTTTAATCTTTCATTTCATGTGGCAGTTTCGAAACACTCTTTTTGTGGAATCTGCAAGTGGCTATTTGGACCGATTATAGGAATTCATTGGGAACGGGACACCCTCACACAAAAAGTAGTGAGAAGCACTTTCACAAACTTCTGTGTGATGTGTGCATTCAATTCAAAGGGCTGAGCTCTTCTTTTGATAGAGCAGTTTTAAAACACTCTTTTTCTGGAATCTGCAAGTGGACATTTGGAGCGCTTTGAGGACTGTGGGGGCAAGGAAATATCTTCACATAACAAGTAGACAGAAGCATTCTCTGAAACTTCTTTGTGGTGTGTGCATTCAACTCACAGAGTTTGAACATTCCTTTTGACAGAGAAGCTTGGAAACACTCTTTTTATAGAATAGGCAAGTGGATATTTGGACCTCTTTTAGGAATTCGTTGGAAACGGGACACCCTCACACAAAAACTAGACAGAAGCATTCTCACAAACTTCTGTGTGACGTGAGCATTCAGCTCGCAGAGCTGAACCTGTCTTTGATAGGGCAGTTTTGAAACACTCTTTTTCTAGAATCTGCAAGTGGACATTTGGAGCGCTTTTAGGCCTGTGGTGGAAAGGAAATATCTTCACTCACAAACTAGACAGATGCATTCTCTGAAACTGCCTTGTGGTGCGTGCATTCAACTCACAGAGTTGAACATTCCTTTCGAATGAGAAGTTTTGAAACACTCTTTTTGTAGAAACTGCAAGTGAAACCTTGGACCGCTGATGGTAAATCGTTGGAAACGGGACACCTTCACACAAAAACTAGACCAAAGCATTCCCACAAACTTATCTGCGATGTGTGTACTCAGCTCACAAAGTTTAACATTTCTTTTCATGGATTAGTTTTGAAACACTCTTTTTGCAGTATATGCAAGTGGTCATTCGGAAAGCTATGAGGTCTGTGGTCGAAAAGGTAACACCTTCACCTATAACCTAGAAAGAAGCGTTCTGAGAAACTACTTTGTGTAGTTTGCATTCAACTCACAGAATGGACCATTCATTTTGTTAGAGCAGCCATGAAACAATCTTTTTGCATAGTCTGCAATTGGACATTTGGAGAGCTCTGAGGCCTGTGGTGGAAAACGAAATATCTTCACATAAAACCTAGAAAGAAGCATTCTCAGAAACCACTTTGTGATGTGTGCATTCAAGTCACAGGATTGAATATTCCTTTCATTACAGCGGTTCTGAAACACACTTTTTCTAGAATCTCCATGTGGATATTTGGAACACTTACAGCAATTTGATGGAAACGAGACATCCTCACACAAAAAGAAGACAGAAGCATTCTCACAAACTCCTTTGTGATGTGTGATCTCAACTCACAGATGTGAACCTTCCTTTGATAGAGCTGTTTCGAAACAATCTTTTTCTAGAATCTGCAAGTGGATATTTGGAGCGATGAGAGGCCTGTGGTTTAAAGGAAATATCTTCACATAACAAGTAGACAAAAGCATTCTCTGAAACGTCTTTGTGGTGTGTGCATTCACCTCACAGAGTTGAGCATTGCTTTTGACAGAGAAGTTTGGAAGCACTCTTTTTATAGTGTCTGCAAGTGGATATTTGGACCCCTTTTTGGAATGCGTTGGAAATGGGACACCATCACACGAAAACGAGACAGAAGCATTCTCACAAAGTTCTGCATGATGTGAGCATTCAGCTCACAGAGCTGAACCTTTCTTTTGATAGAGCAGTTTTGAAGCACTCTGTTTCCAGATTCTGCAAGTGGACATTTGGAGCGCCTTGAGGCCTGCGGTGGAAAGGAAATATCTTCACATAAAAACTAGACAGAAGCATTCTCTGAAACTTCTTTCTGGTGCGTGAATTAAATTCAGAGAGTTGAACATTCCTTTTGACAGAGAAGTTTTGAAACACTTTTTTTGTAGAATCTGCACGTGGAAATTTGGACCACTTCTAGGAATTCGTTGGAAACGGGACACCTTCACACAAAAACAAGACAGAAGCATTCTGACAGACTTCGGTGTGATATGTGCATTCAACTCACAGAGTTTAATCTTTCATTTCATGTGGCAGTTTCGAAACACTCTTTTTGTGGAATCTGCAAGTGGCTATTTGGACCGATTATAGGAATTCATTGGGAACGGGACACCCTCACACAAAAAGTAGTGAGAAGCACTTTCACAAACTTCTGTGTGATGTGTGCATTCAATTCAAAGGGCTGAGCTCTTCTTTTGATAGAGCAGTTTTAAAACACTCTTTTTCTGGAATCTGCAAGTGGACATTTGGAGCGCTTTGAGGACTGTGGGGGCAAGGAAATATCTTCACATAACAAGTAGACAGAAGCATTCTCTGAAACTTCTTTGTGGTGTGTGCATTCAACTCACAGAGTTTGAACATTCCTTTTGACAGAGAAGCTTGGAAACACTCTTTTCATAGAATAGGCAAGTGGATATTTGGACCTCTTTTAGGAATTCGTTGGAAACGGGACACCCTCACACAAAAACTAGACAGAAGCATTCTCACAAACTTCAGTGTGACGTGAGCATTCAGCTCGCAGAGCTGAACCTTTCTTTGATAGGGCAGTTTTGAAACACTCTTTTTCTAGAATCTGCAAGTGGACATTTGGAGCGCTTTTAGGCCTGTGGTGGAAAGGAAATATCTTCACTCACAAACTAGACAGATGCATTCTCTGAAACTGCCTTGTGGTGCGTGCATTCAACTCACAGAGTTGAACATTCCTTTCGAATGAGAAGTTTTGAAACACTCTTTTTGTAGAAACTGCAAGTGAAACCTTGGACCGCTGATGGGAATTCGCTGGAAACGGGACACCTTCACACAAAAACTAGACCAAAGCATTCCCACAAACTTATCTGCGATGTGTGCACTCAGCTCACAAAGTTTAACATTTCTTTTCATGGATTAGTTTTGAAACACTCTTTTTGCAGTATATGCAAGTGGTCATTCGGAAAGCTATGAGGTCTGTGGTCGAAAAGGTAACACCTTCACCTATAACCTAGAAAGAAGCGTTCTGAGAAACTACTTTGTGTTGTTTGCATTCAACTCACAGAATAGACCATTCATTTTGTTAGAGCAGCCATGAAACAATCTTTTTGCATAGTCTGCAATTGGACATTTGGAGAGCTCTGAGGCCTGTGGTGGAAAACGAAATATCTTCACATAAAACCTAGAAAGAAGCATTCTCAGAAACCACTTTGTGATGTGTGCATTCAACTCACAGGATTGAATATTCCTTTCATTACAGCGGTTCTGAAACACACTTTTTCTAGAATCTCCATGTGGATATTTGGAACACTTACGGCAATTTGATGGAAACGAGACATCCTCACACAAAAAGGAGACAGAAGCATTCTCACAAACTCCTTTGTGATGTGTGATCTCAACTCACAGATGTGAACCTTCCTTTTGATAGAGCAGTTTCGAAACAATCTTTTTCTAGAATCTGCAAGTGGATATTTGGAGCGATGAGAGGCCTGTGGTTTAAAGGAAATATCTTCACATAACAAGTAGACAAAAGCATTCTCTGAAACGTCTTTGTGGTGTGTGCATTCACCTCACAGAGTTGAGCATTGCTTTTGACAGAGAAGTTTGGAAGCACTCTTTTTATAGTGTCTGCAAGTGGATATTTGGACCCCTTATTGGAATGTGTTGGAAATGGGACACCATCACACGAAAACGAGACAGAAGCATTCTCACAAACTTCTGCATGATGTGAGCATTCAGCTCACAGAGCTGAACCTTTCTTTTGATAGAGCAGTTTTGAAGCACTCTTTTTCCAGATTCTGCAAGTGGACATTTGGAGCGCCTTGAGGCCTGCGGTGGAAAGGAAATATCTTCACATAAAAACTAGACAGAAGCATTCTCTGAAACTTCTTTCTGGTGCGTGAATTAAATTCAGAGAGTTGAACATTCCTTTTGACAGAGAAGTTTTGAAACACTTTTTTTGTAGAATCTGCACGTGGAAATTTGGACCACTTCTAGGAATTCGTTGGAAACGGGACACCTTCACACAAAAACAAGACAGAAGCATTCTGACAGACTTCGGTGTGATATGTGCATTCAACTCACAGAGTTTAATCTTTCATTTCATGTGGCAGTTTCGAAACACTCTTTTTGTGGAATCTGCAAGTGGCTATTTGGACCGATTATAGGAATTCATTGGGAACGGGACACCCTCACACAAAAAGTAGTGAGAAGCACTTTCACAAACTTCTGTGTGATGTGTGCATTCAATTCAAAGGGCTGAGCTCTTCTTTTGATAGAGCAGTTTTAAAACACTCTTTTTCTGGAATCTGCAAGTGGACATTTGGAGCGCTTTGAGGACTGTGGGGGCAAGGAAATATCTTCACATAACAAGTAGACAGAAGCATTCTCTGAAACTTCTTTGTGGTGTGTGCATTCAACTCACAGAGTTTGAACATTCCTTTTGACAGAGAAGCTTGGAAACACTCTTTTTATGGAATAGGCAAGTGGATATTTGGACCTCTTTTAGGAATTCGTTGGAAACGGGACACCCTCACACAAAAACTAGACAGAAGCATTCTCACAAACTTCTGTGTGACGTGAGCATTCAGCTCGCAGAGCTGAACCTTTCTTTGATAGGGCAGTTTTGAAACACTCTTTTTCTAGAATCTGCAAGTGGACATTTGGAGCGCTTTTAGGCCTGTGGTGGAAAGGAAATATCTTCACTCACAAACTAGACAGATGCATTCTCTGAAACTGCCTTGTGGTGCGTGCATTCAACTCACAGAGTTGAACATTCCTTTCGAATGAGAAGTTTTGAAACACTCTTTTTGTAGAAACTGCAAGTGAAACCTTGGACCGCTGATGGGAATTCGTTGGAAACGGGACACCTTCACACAAAAACTAGACCAAAGCATTCCCACAAACTTATCTGCGATGTGTGCACTCAGCTCACAAAGTTTAACATTTCTTTTCATGGATTAGTTTTGAAACACTCTTTTTGCAGTATATGCAAGTGGTCATTCGGAAAGCTATGAGGTCTGTGGTCGAAAAGGTAACACCTTCACCTATAACCTAGAAAGAAGCGTTCTGAGAAACTAGTTTGTGTTGTTTGCATTCAACTCACAGAATAGACCATTCATTTTGTTAGAGCAGCCATGAAACAATATTTTTGCATAGTCTGCAATTGGACATTTGGAGAGCTCTGAGGCCTGTTGTGGAAAACGAAATATCTTCACATAAAACCTAGAAAGAAGCATTCTCAGAAACCACTTTGTGATGTGTGCATTCAAGTCACAGGATTGAATATTCCTTTCATTACAGCGGTTCTGAAACACACTTTTTCTAGAATCTCCATGTGGATATTTGGAACACTTACAGCAATTTGATGGAAACGAGACATCCTCACACAAAAAGAAGACAGAAGCATTCTCACAAACTCCTTTGTGATGTGTGATCTCAACTCACAGATGTGAACCTTCCTTTTGATAGAGCAGTTTCGAAACCATCTTTTTCTAGAATCTGCAAGTGGATATTTGGAGCGATGAGAGGCCTGTGGTTTAAAGGAAATATCTTCACATAACAAGTAGACAAAAGCATTCTCTGAAACGTCTTTGTGGTGTGTGCATTCACCTCACAGAGTTGAGCATTGCTTTTGACAGAGAAGTTTGGAAGCACTCTTTTTATATTGTCTGCAAGTGGATATTTGGACCCCTTATTGGAATGCGTTGGAAATGGGACACCATCACACGAAAACGAGACAGAAGCATTCTCACAAACTTCTGCATGATGTGAGCATTCAGCTCACAGAGCTGAACCTTTCTTTTGATAGAGCAGTTTTGAAGCACTCTGTTTCCAGATTCTGCAAGTGGACATTTGGATCGCCTTGAGGCCTGCGGTGGAAAGGAAATATCTTCACATAAAAACTAGACAGAAGCATTCTCTGAAACTTCTTTCTGGTGCGTGAATTAAATTCAGAGAGTTGAACATTCCTTTTGACAGAGAAGTTTTGAAACACTTTTTTTGTAGAATCTGCACGTGGAAATTTGGACCACTTCTAGGAATTCGTTGGAAACGGGACACCTTCACACAAAAACAAGACAGAAGCATTCTGACAGACTTCGGTGTGATATGTGCATTCAACTCACAGAGTTTAATCTTTCATTTCATGTGGCAGTTTCGAAACACTCTTTTTGTGGAATCTGCAAGTGGCTATTTGGACCGATTATAGGAATTCATTGGGAACGGGACACCCTCACACAAAAAGTAGTGAGAAGCACTTTCACAAACTTCTGTGTGATGTGTGCATTCAATTCAAAGGGCTGAGCTCTTCTTTTGATAGAGCAGTTTTAAAACACTCTTTTTCTGGAATCTGCAAGTGGACATTTGGAGCGCTTTGAGGACTGTGGGGGCAAGGAAATATCTTCACATAACAAGTAGACAGAAGCATTCTCTGAAACTTCTTTGTGGTGTGTGCATTCAACTCACAGAGTTTGAACATTCCTTTTGACAGAGAAGCTTGGAAACACTCTTTTTATAGAATAGGCAAGTGGATATTTGGACCTCTTTTAGGAATTCATTGGAAACGGGACACCCTCACACAAAAACTAGACAGAAGCATTCTCACAAACTTCTGTGTGACGTGAGCATTCAGCTCGCAGAGCTGAACCTTTCTTTGATAGGGCAGTTTTGAAACACTCTTTTTCTAGAATCTGCAAGTGGACATTTGGAGCGCTTTTAGGCCTGTGGTGGAAAGGAAATATCTTCACTCACAAACTAGACAGATGCATTCTCTGAAACTGCCTTGTGGTGCGTGCATTCAACTCACAGAGTTGAACATTCCTTTCGAATGAGAAGTTTTGAAACACTCTTTTTGTAGAAACTGCAAGTGAAACCTTGGACTGCTGATGGGAATTCGTTGGAAACGGGATACCTTCACACAAAAACTAGACCAAAGCATTCCCACAAACTTATCTGCGATGTGTGCACTCAGCTCACAAAGTTTAACATTTCTTTTCATGGATTAGTTTTGAAACACTCATTTTGCAGTATATACAAGTGGTCATTCGGAAAGCTATGAGGCCTATGGTCGAAAAGGTAACACCTTCACCTATAACCTAGAAAGCAGCGTTCTCAGAAACTACATTGTGTTGTTTGCATTCAACTCACAGAGTGGAACATTCCTTTTCTTAGAGCAGCCATGAAACAATCTTTTTGCATAGTCTGCAATTGGACATTTGGAGAGCTCTGAGGCCTGTGGTGGAAAACGAAATATCTTCACATAAAACCTAGAAAGAAGCATTTTCAAAAACCACTTTGTGATGTGTGCATTCAACTCACAGGATTGAATATTCCTTTCATTACAGCGGTTCTGAAACACACTTTTTCTAGAATCTCCATGTGGATATTTGGAACACTTACGGCAATTTGATGGAAACGAGACATCCTCACACAAAAAGGAGACAGAAGCATTCTCACAAACTCCTTTGTGATGTGTGATCTCAACTCACAGATGTGAACCTTCCTTTTGATAGAGCAGTTTCGAAACAATCTTTTTCTAGAATCTGCAAGTGGATATTTGGAGCGATGAGAGGCCTGTGGTTTAAAGGAAATATCTTCACATAAAAAGTAGACAAAAGCATTCTCTGAAACGTCTTTGTGGTGTGTGCATTCACCTCACAGAGTTGAGCATTGCTTTTGACAGAGAAGTTTGGAAGCACTCTTTTTATAGTGTCTGCAAGTGGATATTTGGACCCCTTATTGGAATGCGTTGGAAATGGGACACCATCACACGAAAACGAGACAGAAGCATTCTCACAAACTTCTGCATGATGTGAGCATTCAGCTCACAGAGCTGAACCTTTCTTTTGATAGAGCAGTTTTGAAGCACTCTTTTTCCAGATTCTGCAAGTGGACATTTGGAGCGCCTTGAGGCCTGCGGTGGAAAGGAAATATCTTCACATAAAAACTAGACAGAAGCATTCTCTGAAACTTCTTTCTGGTGCGTGAATTAAATTCAGAGAGTTGTACATTCCTTTTGACAGAGAAGTTTTGAAACACTTTTTTTGTAGAATCTGCACGTGGAAATTTGGACCACTTCTAGGAATTCGTTGGAAACGGGACACCTTCACACAAAAACAAGACAGAAGCATTCTGAGAGACTTCGGTGTGATATGTGCATTCAACTCACAGAGTTTAATCTTTCATTTCATGTGGCAGTTTCGAAACACTCTTTTTTTGGAATCTGCAAGTGGCTATTTGGACCGATTATAGGAATTCATTGGGAACGGGACACCCTCACACAAAAAGTAGTGAGAAGCACTTTCACAAAATTCTGTGTGATGTGTGCATTCAATTCAAATGGCTGAGCTCTTCTTTTGATAGAGCAGTTTTAAAACACTCTTTTTCTGGAATCTGCAAGTGGACATTTGGAGCGCTTTGAGGACTGTGGGGGCAAGGAAATATCTTCACATAACAAGTAGACAGAAGCATTCTCTGAAACTTCTTTGTGGTGTGTGCATTCAACTCACAGAGTTTGAACATTCCTTTTGACAGAGAAGCTTGGAAACACTCTTTTCATAGAATAGGCAAGTGGATATTTGGACCTCTTTTAGGAATTCGTTGGAAACGGGACACCCTCACACAAAAACTAGACAGAAGCATTCTCACAAACTTCAGTGTGACGTGAGCATTCAGCTCGCAGAGCTGAACCTTTCTTTGATAGGGCAGTTTTGAAACACTCTTTTTCTAGAATCTGCAAGTGGACATTTGGAGCGCTTTTAGGCCTGTGGTGGAAAGGAAATATCTTCACTCACAAACTAGACAGATGCATTCTCTGAAACTGCCTTGTGGTGCGTGCATTCAACTCACAGAGTTGAACATTCCTTTCGAATGAGAAGTTTTGAAACACTCTTTTTGTAGAAACTGCAAGTGAAACCTTGGACCGCTGATGGGAATTCGCTGGAAACGGGACACCTTCACACAAAAACTAGACCAAAGCATTCCCACAAACTTATCTGCGATGTGTGCACTCAGCTCACAAAGTTTAACATTTCTTTTCATGGATTAGTTTTGAAACACTCTTTTTGCAGTATATGCAAGTGGTCATTCGGAAAGCTATGAGGTCTGTGGTCGAAAAGGTAACACCTTCACCTATAACCTAGAAAGAAGCGTTCTGAGAAACTACTTTGTGTTGTTTGCATTCAACTCACAGAATAGACCATTCATTTTGTTAGAGCAGCCATGAAACAATCTTTTTGCATAGTCTGCAATTGGACATTTGGAGAGCTCTGAGGCCTGTGGTGGAAAACGAAATATCTTCACATAAAACCTAGAAAGAAGCATTCTCAGAAACCACTTTGTGATGTGTGCATTCAAGTCACAGGATTGAATATTCCTTTCATTACAGCGGTTCTGAAACACACTTTTTCTAGAATCTCCATGTGGATATTTGGAACACTTACAGCAATTTGATGGAAACGAGACATCCTCACACAAAAAGAAGACAGAAGCATTCTCACAAACTCCTTTGTGATGTGTGATCTCAACTCACAGATGTGAACCTTCCTTTTGATAGAGCAGTTTCGAAACAATCTTTTTCTAGAATCTGCAAGTGGATATTTGGAGCGATGAGAGGCCTGTGGTTTAAAGGAAATATCTTCACATAACAAGTAGACAAAAGCATTCTCTGAAACGTCTTTGTGGTGTGTGCATTCACCTCACAGAGTTGAGCATGGCTTTTGACAGAGAAGTTTGGAAGCACTCTTTTTATAGTGTCTGCAAGTGGATATTTGGACCCCTTATTGGAATGTGTTGGAAATGGGACACCATCACACGAAAACGAGACAGAAGCATTCTGACAAACTTCTGCATGATGTGAGCATTCAGCTCACAGGGCTGAACCTTTCTTTTGATAGAGCAGTTTTGAAGCACTCTTTTTCCAGATTCTGCAAGTGGACATTTGGAGCGCCTTGAGGCCTGCGGTGGAAAGGAAATATCTTCACATAAAAACTAGACAGAAGCATTCTCTGAAACTTCTTTCTGGTGCGTGAATTAAATTCAGAGAGTTGAACATTCCTTTTGACAGAGAAGTTTTGAAACAGTTTTTTTGTAGAATCTGCACGTGGAAATTTGGACCACTTCTAGGAATTCGTTGGAAACGGGACACCTTCACACAAAAACAAGACAGAAGCATTCTGACAGACTTCGGTGTGATATGTGCATTCAACTCACAGAGTTTAATCTTTCATTTCATGTGGCAGTTTCGAAACACTCTTTTTGTGGAATCTGCAAGTGGCTATTTGGACCGATTATAGGAATTCATTGGGAACGGGACACCCTCACACAAAAAGTAGTGAGAAGCACTTTCACAAACTTCTGTGTGATGTGTGCATTCAATTCAAAGGGCTGAGCTCTTCTTTTGATAGAGCAGTTTTAAAACACTCTTTTTCTGGAATCTGCAAGTGGACATTTGGAGCACTTTGAGGACTGTGGGGGCAAGGAAATATCTTCACATAACAAGTAGACAGAAGCATTCTCTGAAACTTCTTTGTGGTGTGTGCATTCAACTCACAGAGTTTGAACATTCCTTTTGACAGAGAAGCTTGGAAACACTCTTTTTATAGAATAGGCAAGTGGATATTTGGACCTCTTTCAGGAATTCATTGGAAACGGGACACCCTCACACAAAAACTAGACAGAAGCATTCTCACAAACTTCTGTGTGACATGAGCATTCAGCTCGCAGAGCTGAACCTTTCTTTGAAAGGGCAGTTTTGAAACACTCTTTTTCTAGAATCTGCAAGTGGACATTTGGAGCGCTTTTAGGCCTGTGGTGGAAAGGAAATATCTTCACTCACAAACTAGACAGATGCATTCTCTGAAACTGCCTTGTGGTGCATGCATTCAACTCACAGAGTTGAACATTCCTTTCGAATGAGAAGTTTTGAAACACTCTTTTTGTAGAAACTGCAAGTGAAACCTTGGACTGCTGATGGGAATTCGTTGGAAACGGGATACCTTCACACAAAAACTAGACCAAAGCATTCCCACAAACTTATCTGCGATGTGTGCACTCAGCTCACAAAGTTTAACATTTCTTTTCATGGATTAGTTTTGAAACACTCATTTTGCAGTATATACAAGTGGTCATTCGGAAAGCTATGAGGCCTATGGTCGAAAAGGTAACACCTTCACCTATAACCTAGAAAGAAGCGTTCTCAGAAACTACTTTGTGTTGTTTGCATTCAACTCACAGAGTGGAACATTCCTTTTCTTAGAGCAGCCATGAAACAATCTTTTTGCATAGTCTGCAATTGGACATTTGGAGAGCTCTGAGGCCTGTGGTGGAAAACGAAATATCTTCACATAAAACCTAGAAAGAAGCATTCTCAGAAACCACTTTGTGATGTGTGCATTCAACTCACAGGATTGAATATTCCTTTCATTACAGCGGTTCTGAAACACACTTTTTCTAGAATCTCCATGTGGATATTTGGAACACTTACGGCAATTTGATGGAAACGAGACATCCTCACACAAAAACGAGACAGAAGCATTCTCACAAACTCCTTTGTGATGTGTGATCTCAACTCACAGATGTGAACCTTCCTTTTGATAGAGCAGTTTCGAAACAATCTTTTTCTAGAATCTGCAAGTGGATATTTGGAGCGATGAGAGGCCTGTGGTTTAAAGGAAATATCTTCACATAACAAGTAGACAAAAGCATTCTCTGAAACGTCTTTGTGGTGTGTGCATTCACCTCACAGAGTTGAGCATTGCTTTTGACAGAGAAGTTTGGAAGCACTCTTTTTATAGTGTCTGCAAGTGGATATTTGGACCCCTTATTGGAATGCGTTGGAAATGGGACACCATCACACGAAAACGAGACAGAAGCATTCTCACAAACTTCTGCATGATGTGAGCATTCAGCTCACAGAGCTGAACCTTTATTTTGATAGAGCAGTTTTGAAGCACTCTTTTTCCAGATTCTGCAAGTGGACATTTGGAGCGCCTTGAGGCCTGCGGTGGAAAGGAAATATCTTCACATAAAAACTAGACAGAAGCATTCTCTGAAACTTCTTTCTGGTGCGTGAATTAAATTCAGAGAGTTGTACATTCCTTTTGACAGAGAAGTTTTGAAACACTTTTTTTGTAGAATCTGCACGTGGAAATTTGGACCACTTCTAGGAATTCGTTGGAAACGGGACACCTTCACACAAAAACAAGACAGAAGCATTCTGAGAGACTTCGGTGTGATATGTGCATTCAACTCACAGAGTTTAATCTTTCATTTCATGTGGCAGTTTCGAAACACTCTTTTTGTGGAATCTGCAAGTGGCTATTTGGACCGATTATAGGAATTCATTGGGAACGGGACACCCTCACACAAAAAGTAGTGAGAAGCACTTTCACAAAATTCTGTGTGATGTGTGCATTCAATTCAAAGGGCTGAGCTCTTCTTTTGATAGAGCAGTTTTAAAACACTCTTTTTCTGGAATCTGCAAGTGGACATTTGGAGCGCTTTGAGGACTGTGGGGGCAAGGAAATATCTTCACATAACAAGTAGACAGAAGCATTCTCTGAAACTTCTTTGTGGTGTGTGCATTCAACTCACAGAGTTTGAACATTCCTTTTGACAGAGAAGCTTGGAAACACTCTTTTCATAGAATAGGCAAGTGGATATTTGGACCTCTTTTAGGAATTCGTTGGAAACGGGACACCCTCACACAAAAACTAGACAGAAGCATTCTCACAAACTTCAGTGTGACGTGAGCATTCAGCTCGCAGAGCTGAACCTTTCTTTGATAGGGCAGTTTTGAAACACTCTTTTTCTAGAATCTGCAAGTGGACATTTGGAGCGCTTTTAGGCCTGTGGTGGAAAGGAAATATCTTCACTCACAAACTAGACAGATGCATTCTCTGAAACTGCCTTGTGGTGCGTGCATTCAACTCACAGAGTTGAACATTCCTTTCGAATGAGAAGTTTTGAAACACTCTTTTTGTAGAAACTGCAAGTGAAACCTTGGACCGCTGATGGGAATTCACTGGAAACGGGACACCTTCACACAAAAACTAGACCAAAGCATTCCCACAAACTTATCTGCGATGTGTGCACTCAGCTCACAAAGTTTAACATTTCTTTTCATGGATTAGTTTTGAAACACTCTTTTTGCAGTATATGCAAGTGGTCATTCGGAAAGCTATGAGGTCTGTGGTCGAAAAGGTAACACCTTCACCTATAACCTAGAAAGAAGCGTTCTGAGAAACTACTTTGTGTTGTTTGCATTCAACTCACAGAATAGACCATTCATTTTGTTAGAGCAGCCATGAAACAATCTTTTTGCATAGTCTGCAATTGGACATTTGGAGAGCTCTGAGGCCTGTGGTGGAAAACGAAATATCTTCACATAAAACCTAGAAAGAAGCATTCTCAGAAACCACTTTGTGATGTGTGCATTCAACTCACAGGATTGAATATTCCTTTCATTACAGCGGTTCTGAAACACACTTTTTCTAGAATCTCCATGTGGATATTTGGAACACTTACGGCAATTTGATGGAAACGAGACATCCTCACACAAAAAGAAGACAGAAGCATTCTCACAAACTCCTTTGTGATGTGTGATCTCAACTCACAGATGTGAACCTTCCTTTTGATAGAGCAGTTTCGAAACAATCTTTTTCTAGAATCTGCAAGTGGATATTTGGAGCGATGAGAGGCCTGTGGTTTAAAGGAAATATCTTCACATAACAAGTAGACAAAAGCATTCTCTGAAACGTCTTTGTGGTGTGTGCATTCACCTCACAGAGTTGAGCATTGCTTTTGACAGAGAAGTTTGGAAGCACTCTTTTTATAGTGTCTGCAAGTGGATATTTGGACCCCTTATTGGAATGTGTTGGAAATGGGACACCATCACACGAAAACGAGACAGAAGCATTCTCACAAACTTCTGCATGATGTGAGCATTCAGCTCACAGAGCTGAACCTTTCTTTTGATAGAGCAGTTTTGAAGCACTCTTTTTCCAGATTCTGCAAGTGGACATTTGGAGCGCCTTGAGGCCTGCGGTGGAAAGGAAATATCTTCACATAAAAACTAGACAGAAGCATTCTCTGAAACTTCTTTCTGGTGCGTGAATTAAATTCAGAGAGTTGAACATTCCTTTTGACAGAGAAGTTTTGAAACACTTTTTTTGTAGAATCTGCACGTGGAAATTTGGACCACTTCTAGGAATTCGTTGGAAACGGGACACCTTCACACAAAAACAAGACAGAAGCATTCTGACAGACTTCGGTGTGATATGTGCATTCAACTCACAGAGTTTAATCTTTCATTTCATGTGGCAGTTTCGAAACACTCTTTTTGTGGAATCTGCAAGTGGCTATTTGGACCGATTATAGGAATTCATTGGGAACGGGACACCCTCACACAAAAAGTAGTGAGAAGCACTTTCACAAACTTCTGTGTGATGTGTGCATTCAATTCAAAGGGCTGAGCTCTTCTTTTGATAGAGCAGTTTTAAAACACTCTTTTTCTGGAATCTGCAAGTGGACATTTGGAGCGCTTTGAGGACTGTGGGGGCAAGGAAATATCTTCACATAACAAGTAGACAGAAGCATTCTCTGAAAATTCTTTGTGGTGTGTGCATTCAACTCACAGAGTTTGAACATTCCTTTTGACAGAGAAGCTTGGAAACACTCTTTTTATAGAATAGGCAAGTGGATATTTGGACCTCTTTTAGGAATTCGTTGGAAACGGGACACCCTCACACAAAAACTAGACAGAAGCATTCTCACAAACTTCTGTGTGACGTGAGCATTCAGCTCGCAGAGCTGAACCTGTCTTTGATAGGGCAGTTTTGAAACACTCTTTTTCTAGAATCTGCAAGTGGACATTTGGAGCGCTTTTAGGCCTGTGGTGGAAAGGAAATATCTTCACTCACAAACTAGACAGATGCATTCTCTGAAACTGCCTTGTGGTGCGTGCATTCAACTCACAGAGTTGAACATTCCTTTCGAATGAGAAGTTTTGAAACACTCTTTTTGTAGAAACTGCAAGTGAAACCTTGGACCGCTGATGGTAAATCGTTGGAAACGGGACACCTTCACACAAAAACTAGACCAAAGCATTCCCACAAACTTATCTGCGATGTGTGTACTCAGCTCACAAAGTTTAACATTTCTTTTCATGGATTAGTTTTGAAACACTCTTTTTGCAGTATATGCAAGTGGTCATTCGGAAAGCTATGAGGTCTGTGGTCGAAAAGGTAACACCTTCACCTATAACCTAGAAAGAAGCGTTCTGAGAAACTACTTTGTGTAGTTTGCATTCAACTCACAGAATGGACCATTCATTTTGTTAGAGCAGCCATGAAACAATCTTTTTGCATAGTCTGCAATTGGACATTTGGAGAGCTCTGAGGCCTGTGGTGGAAAACGAAATATCTTCACATAAAACCTAGAAAGAAGCATTCTCAGAAACCACTTTGTGATGTGTGCATTCAACTCACAGGATTGAATATTCCTTTCATTACAGCGGTTCTGAAACACACTTTTTCTAGAATCTCCATGTGGATATTTGGAACACTTACAGCAATTTGATGGAAACGAGACATCCTCACACAAAAAGAAGACAGAAGCATTCTCACAAACTCCTTTGTGATGTGTGATCTCAACTCACAGATGTGAACCTTCCTTTTGATAGAGCTGTTTCGAAACAATCTTTTTCTAGAATCTGCAAGTGGATATTTGGAGCGATGAGAGGCCTGTGGTTTAAAGGAAATATCTTCACATAACAAGTAGACAAAAGCATTCTCTGAAACGTCTTTGTGGTGTGTGCATTCACCTCACAGAGTTGAGCATTGCTTTTGACAGAGAAGTTTGGAAGCACTCTTTTTATAGTGTCTGCAAGTGGATATTTGGACCCCTTTTTGGAATGCGTTGGAAATGGGACACCATCACACGAAAACGAGACAGAAGCATTCTCACAAAGTTCTGCATGATGTGAGCATTCAGCTCACAGAGCTGAACCTTTCTTTTGATAGAGCAGTTTTGAAGCACTCTGTTTCCAGATTCTGCAAGTGGACATTTGGAGCGCCTTGAGGCCTGCGGTGGAAAGGAAATATCTTCACATAAAAACTAGACAGAAGCATTCTCTGAAACTTCTTTCTGGTGCGTGAATTAAATTCAGAGAGTTGAACATTCCTTTTGACAGAGAAGTTTTGAAACACTTTTTTTGTAGAATCTGCACGTGGAAATTTGGACCACTTCTAGGAATTCGTTGGAAACGGGACACCTTCACACAAAAACAAGACAGAAGCATTCTGACAGACTTCGGTGTGATATGTGCATTCAACTCACAGAGTTTAATCTTTCATTTCATGTGGCAGTTTCGAAACACTCTTTTTGTGGAATCTGCAAGTGGCTATTTGGACCGATTATAGGAATTCATTGGGAACGGGACACCCTCACACAAAAAGTAGTGAGAAGCACTTTCACAAACTTCTGTGTGATGTGTGCATTCAATTCAAAGGGCTGAGCTCTTCTTTTGATAGAGCAGTTTTAAAACACTCTTTTTCTGGAATCTGCAAGTGGACATTTGGAGCGCTTTGAGGACTGTGGGGGCAAGGAAATATCTTCACATAACAAGTAGACAGAAGCATTCTCTGAAACTTCTTTGTGGTGTGTGCATTCAACTCACAGAGTTTGAACATTCCTTTTGACAGAGAAGCTTGGAAACACTCTTTTTATAGAATAGGCAAGTGGATATTTGGACCTCTTTTAGGAATTCATTGGAAACGGGACACCCTCACACAAAAACTAGACAGAAGCATTCTCACAAACTTCTGTGTGACGTGAGCATTCAGCTCGCAGAGCTGAACCTTTCTTTGATAGGGCAGTTTTGAAACACTCTTTTTCTAGAATCTGCAAGTGGACATTTGGAGCGCTTTTAGGCCTGTGGTGGAAAGGAAATATCTTCACTCACAAACTAGACAGATGCATTCTCTGAAACTGCCTTGTGGTGCATGCATTCAACTCACAGAGTTGAACATTCCTTTCGAATGAGAAGTTTTGAAACACTCTTTTTGTAGAAACTGCAAGTGAAACCTTGGACTGCTGATGGGAATTCGTTGGAAACGGGATACCTTCACACAAAAACTAGACCAAAGCATTCCCACAAACTTATCTGCGATGTGTGCACTCAGCTCACAAAGTTTAACATTTCTTTTCATGGATTAGTTTTGAAACACTCATTTTGCAGTATATACAAGTGGTCATTCGGAAAGCTATGAGGCCTATGGTCAAAAAGGTAACACCTTCACCTATAACCTAGAAAGAAGCGTTCTCAGAAACTACATTGTGTTGTTTGCATTCAACTCACAGAGTGGAACATTCCTTTTCTTAGAGCAGCCATGAAACAATCTTTTTGCATAGTCTGCAATTGGACATTTGGAGAGCTCTGAGGCCTGTGGTGGAAAACGAAATATCTTCACATAAAACCTAGAAAGAAGCATTCTCAGAAACCACTTTGTGATGTGTGCATTCAACTCACAGGATTGAATATTCCTTTCATTACAGCGGTTCTGAAACACACTTTTTCTAGAATCTCCATGTGGATATTTGGAACACTTACGGCAATTTGATGGAAACGAGACATCCTCACACAAAAACGAGACAGAAGCATTCTCACAAACTCCTTTGTGATGTGTGATCTCAACTCACAGATGTGAACCTTCCTTTTGATAGAGCAGTTTCGAAACAATCTTTTTCTAGAATCTGCAAGTGGATATTTGGAGCGATGAGAGGCCTGTGGTTTAAAGGAAATATCTTCACATAACAAGTAGACAAAAGCATTCTCTGAAACGTCTTTGTGGTGTGTGCATTCACCTCACAGAGTTGAGCATTGCTTTTGACAGAGAAGTTTGGAAGCACTCTTTTTATAGTGTCTGCAAGTGGATATTTGGACCCCTTATTGGAATGCGTTGGAAATGGGACACCATCACACGAAAACGAGACAGAAGCATTCTCACAAACTTCTGCATGATGTGAGCATTCAGCTCACAGAGCTGAACCTTTATTTTGATAGAGCAGTTTTGAAGCACTCTTTTTCCAGATTCTGCAAGTGGACATTTGGAGCGCCTTGAGGCCTGCGGTGGAAAGGAAATATCTTCACATAAAAACTAGACAGAAGCATTCTCTGAAACTTCTTTCTGGTGCGTGAATTAAATTCAGAGAGTTGTACATTCCTTTTGACAGAGAAGTTTTGAAACACTTTTTTTGTAGAATCTGCACGTGGAAATTTGGACCACTTCTAGGAATTCGTTGGAAACGGGACACCTTCACACAAAAACAAGACAGAAGCATTCTGAGAGACTTCGGTGTGATATGTGCATTCAACTCACAGAGTTTAATCTTTCATTTCATGTGGCAGTTTCGAAACACTCTTTTTGTGGAATCTGCAAGTGGCTATTTGGACCGATTATAGGAATTCATTGGGAACGGGACACCCTCACACAAAAAGTAGTGAGAAGCACTTTCACAAAATTCTGTGTGATGTGTGCATTCAATTCAAAGGGCTGAGCTCTTCTTTTGATAGAGCAGTTTTAAAACACTCTTTTTCTGGAATCTGCAAGTGGACATTTGGAGCGCTTTGAGGACTGTGGGGGCAAGGAAATATCTTCACATAACAAGTAGACAGAAGCATTTTCGGAAACTTCTTTGTGGTGTGTGCATTCAACTCACAGAGTTTGAACATTCCTTTTGACAGAGAAGCTTGGAAACACTCTTTTCATTGAATAGGCAAGTGGATATTTGGACCTCTTTTAGGAATTCGTTGGAAACGGGACACCCTCACACAAAAACTAGATAGAAGCATTCTCACAAACTTCAGTGTGACGTGAGCATTCAGCTCGCAGAGCTGAACCTTTCTTTGATAGGGCAGTTTTGAAACACTCTTTTTCTAGAATCTGCAAGTGGACATTTGGAGCGCTTTTAGGCCTGTGGTGGAAAGGAAATATCTTCACTCACAAACTAGACAGATGCATCCTCTGAAACTGCCTTGTGGTGCGTGCATTCAACTCACAGAGTTGAACATTCCTTTCGAATGAGAAGTTTTGAAACACTCTTTTTGTAGAAACTGCAAGTGAAACCTTGCACCGCTGATGGGAATTCGCTGGAAACGGGACACCTTCACACAAAAACTAGACCAAAGCATTCCCACAAACTTATCTGCGATGTGTGCACTCAGCTCACAAAGTTTAACATTTCTTTTCATGGATTAGTTTTGAAACACTCTTTTTGCAGTATATGCAAGTGGTCATTCGGAAAGCTATGAGGTCTGTGGTCGAAAAGGTAACACCTTCACCTATAACCTAGAAAGAAGCGTTCTGAGAAACTACTTTGTGTTGTTTGCATTCAACTCACAGAATAGACCATTCATTTTGTTAGAGCAGCCATGAAACAATCTTTTTGCATAGTCTGCAATTGGACATTTGGAGAGCTCTGAGGCCTGTGGTGGAAAACGAAATATCTTCACATAAAACCTAGAAAGAAGCATTCTCAGAAACCACTTTGTGATGTGTGCATTCAAGTCACAGGATTGAATATTCCTTTCATTACAGCGGTTCTGAAACACACTTTTTCTAGAATCTCCATGTGGATATTTGGAACACTTACGGCAATTTGATGGAAACGAGACATCCTCACACAAAAAGAAGACAGAAGCATTCTCACAAACTCCTTTGTGATGTGTGATCTCAGCTCACAGATGTGAACCTTCCTTTTGATAGAGCAGTTTCGAAACAATCTTTTTCTAGAATCTGCAAGTGGATATTTGGAGCGATGAGAGGCCTGTGGTTTAAAGGAAATATCTTCACATAACAAGTAGACAAAAGCATTCTCTGAAACGTCTTTGTGGTGTGTGCATTCACCTCACAGAGTTGAGCATTGCTTTTGACAGAGAAGTTTGGAAGCACTCTTTTTATAGTGTCTGCAAGTGGATATTTGGACCCCTTATTGGAATGTGTTGGAAATGGGACACCATCACACGAAAACGAGACAGAAGCATTCTCACAAACTTCTGCATGATGTGAGCATTCAGCTCACAGAGCTGAACCTTTCTTTTGATAGAGCAGTTTTGAAGCACTCTTTTTCCAGATTCTGCAAGTGGACATTTGGAGCGCCTTGAGGCCTGCGGTGGAAAGGAAATATCTTCACATAAAAACTAGACAGAAGCATTCTCTGAAACTTCTTTCTGGTGCGTGAATTAAATTCAGAGAGTTGAACATTCCTTTTGACAGAGAAGTTTTGAAACACTTTTTTTGTAGAATCTGCACGTGGAAATTTGGACCACTTCTAGGAATTCGTTGGAAACGGGACACCTTCACACAAAAACAAGACAGAAGCATTCTGACAGACTTCGGTGTGATATGTGCATTCAACTCACAGAGTTTAATCTTTCATTTCATGTGGCAGTTTCGAAACACTCTTTTTGTGGAATCTGCAAGTGGCTATTTGGACCGATTATAGGAATTCATTGGGAACGGGACACCCTCACACAAAAAGTAGTGAGAAGCACTTTCACAAACTTCTGTGTGATGTGTGCATTCAATTCAAAGGGCTGAGCTCTTCTTTTGATAGAGCAGTTTTAAAACACTCTTTTTCTGGAATCTGCAAGTGGACATTTGGAGCGCTTTGAGGACTGTGGGGGCAAGGAAATATCTTCACATAACAAGTAGACAGAAGCATTCTCTGAAACTTCTTTGTGGTGTGTGCATTCAACTCACAGAGTTTGAACATTCCTTTTGACAGAGAAGCTTGGAAACACTCTTTTTATAGAATAGGCAAGTGGATATTTGGACCTCTTTTAGGAATTCGTTGGAAACGGGACACCCTCACACAAAAACTAGACAGAAGCATTCTCACAAACTTCTGTGTGACGTGAGCATTCAGCTCGCAGAGCTGAACCTGTCTTTGATAGGGCAGTTTTGAAACACTCTTTTTCTAGAATCTGCAAGTGGACATTTGGAGCGCTTTTAGGCCTGTGGTGGAAAGGAAATATCTTCACTCACAAACTAGACAGATGCATTCTCTGAAACTGCCTTGTGGTGCGTGCATTCAACTCACAGAGTTGAACATTCCTTTCGAATGAGAAGTTTTGAAACACTCTTTTTGTAGAAACTGCAAGTGAAACCTTGGACCGCTGATGGTAAATCGTTGGAAACGGGACACCTTCACACAAAAACTAGACCAAAGCATTCCCACAAACTTATCTGCGATGTGTGTACTCAGCTCACAAAGTTTAACATTTCTTTTCATGGATTAGTTTTGAAACACTCTTTTTGCAGTATATGCAAGTGGTCATTCGGAAAGCTATGAGGTCTGTGGTCGAAAAGGTAACACCTTCACCTATAACCTAGAAAGAAGCGTTCTGAGAAACTACTTTGTGTAGTTTGCATTCAACTCACAGAATGGACCATTCATTTTGTTAGAGCAGCCATGAAACAATCTTTTTGCATAGTCTGCAATTGGACATTTGGAGAGCTCTGAGGCCTGTGGTGGAAAACGAAATATCTTCACATAAAACCTAGAAAGAAGCATTCTCAGAAACCACTTTGTGATGTGTGCATTCAAGTCACAGGATTGAATATTCCTTTCATTACAGCGGTTCTGAAACACACTTTTTCTAGAATCTCCATGTGGATATTTGGAACACTTACAGCAATTTGATGGAAACGAGACATCCTCACACAAAAAGAAGACAGAAGCATTCTCACAAACTCCTTTGTGATGTGTGATCTCAACTCACAGATGTGAACCTTCCTTTGATAGAGCTGTTTCGAAACAATCTTTTTCTAGAATCTGCAAGTGGATATTTGGAGCGATGAGAGGCCTGTGGTTTAAAGGAAATATCTTCACATAACAAGTAGACAAAAGCATTCTCTGAAACGTCTTTGTGGTGTGTGCATTCACCTCACAGAGTTGAGCATTGCTTTTGACAGAGAAGTTTGGAAGCACTCTTTTTATAGTGTCTGCAAGTGGATATTTGGACCCCTTTTTGGAATGCGTTGGAAATGGGACACCATCACACGAAAACGAGACAGAAGCATTCTCACAAAGTTCTGCATGATGTGAGCATTCAGCTCACAGAGCTGAACCTTTCTTTTGATAGAGCAGTTTTGAAGCACTCTGTTTCCAGATTCTGCAAGTGGACATTTGGAGCGCCTTGAGGCCTGCGGTGGAAAGGAAATATCTTCACATAAAAACTAGACAGAAGCATTCTCTGAAACTTCTTTCTGGTGCGTGAATTAAATTCAGAGAGTTGAACATTCCTTTTGACAGAGAAGTTTTGAAACACTTTTTTTGTAGAATCTGCACGTGGAAATTTGGACCACTTCTAGGAATTCGTTGGAAACGGGACACCTTCACACAAAAACAAGACAGAAGCATTCTGACAGACTTCGGTGTGATATGTGCATTCAACTCACAGAGTTTAATCTTTCATTTCATGTGGCAGTTTCGAAACACTCTTTTTGTGGAATCTGCAAGTGGCTATTTGGACCGATTATAGGAATTCATTGGGAACGGGACACCCTCACACAAAAAGTAGTGAGAAGCACTTTCACAAACTTCTGTGTGATGTGTGCATTCAATTCAAAGGGCTGAGCTCTTCTTTTGATAGAGCAGTTTTAAAACACTCTTTTTCTGGAATCTGCAAGTGGACATTTGGAGCGCTTTGAGGACTGTGGGGGCAAGGAAATATCTTCACATAACAAGTAGACAGAAGCATTCTCTGAAACTTCTTTGTGGTGTGTGCATTCAACTCACAGAGTTTGAACATTCCTTTTGACAGAGAAGCTTGGAAACACTCTTTTCATAGAATAGGCAAGTGGATATTTGGACCTCTTTTAGGAATTCGTTGGAAACGGGACACCCTCACACAAAAACTAGACAGAAGCATTCTCACAAACTTCAGTGTGACGTGAGCATTCAGCTCGCAGAGCTGAACCTTTCTTTGATAGGGCAGTTTTGAAACACTCTTTTTCTAGAATCTGCAAGTGGACATTTGGAGCGCTTTTAGGCCTGTGGTGGAAAGGAAATATCTTCACTCACAAACTAGACAGATGCATTCTCTGAAACTGCCTTGTGGTGCGTGCATTCAACTCACAGAGTTGAACATTCCTTTCGAATGAGAAGTTTTGAAACACTCTTTTTGTAGAAACTGCAAGTGAAACCTTGGACCGCTGATGGGAATTCGCTGGAAACGGGACACCTTCACACAAAAACTAGACCAAAGCATTCCCACAAACTTATCTGCGATGTGTGCACTCAGCTCACAAAGTTTAACATTTCTTTTCATGGATTAGTTTTGAAACACTCTTTTTGCAGTATATGCAAGTGGTCATTCGGAAAGCTATGAGGTCTGTGGTCGAAAAGGTAACACCTTCACCTATAACCTAGAAAGAAGCGTTCTGAGAAACTACTTTGTGTTGTTTGCATTCAACTCACAGAATAGACCATTCATTTTGTTAGAGCAGCCATGAAACAATCTTTTTGCATAGTCTGCAATTGGACATTTGGAGAGCTCTGAGGCCTGTGGTGGAAAACGAAATATCTTCACATAAAACCTAGAAAGAAGCATTCTCAGAAACCACTTTGTGATGTGTGCATTCAACTCACAGGATTGAATATTCCTTTCATTACAGCGGTTCTGAAACACACTTTTTCTAGAATCTCCATGTGGATATTTGGAACACTTACGGCAATTTGATGGAAACGAGACATCCTCACACAAAAAGGAGACAGAAGCATTCTCACAAACTCCTTTGTGATGTGTGATCTCAACTCACAGATGTGAACCTTCCTTTTGATAGAGCAGTTTCGAAACAATCTTTTTCTAGAATCTGCAAGTGGATATTTGGAGCGATGAGAGGCCTGTGGTTTAAAGGAAATATCTTCACATAACAAGTAGACAAAAGCATTCTCTGAAACGTCTTTGTGGTGTGTGCATTCACCTCACAGAGTTGAGCATTGCTTTTGACAGAGAAGTTTGGAAGCACTCTTTTTATAGTGTCTGCAAGTGGATATTTGGACCCCTTATTGGAATGTGTTGGAAATGGGACACCATCACACGAAAACGAGACAGAAGCATTCTCACAAACTTCTGCATGATGTGAGCATTCAGCTCACAGAGCTGAACCTTTCTTTTGATAGAGCAGTTTTGAAGCACTCTTTTTCCAGATTCTGCAAGTGGACATTTGGAGCGCCTTGAGGCCTGCGGTGGAAAGGAAATATCTTCACATAAAAACTAGACAGAAGCATTCTCTGAAACTTCTTTCTGGTGCGTGAATTAAATTCAGAGAGTTGAACATTCCTTTTGACAGAGAAGTTTTGAAACACTTTTTTTGTAGAATCTGCACGTGGAAATTTGGACCACTTCTAGGAATTCGTTGGAAACGGGACACCTTCACACAAAAACAAGACAGAAGCATTCTGACAGACTTCGGTGTGATATGTGCATTCAACTCACAGAGTTTAATCTTTCATTTCATGTGGCAGTTTCGAAACACTCTTTTTGTGGAATCTGCAAGTGGCTATTTGGACCGATTATAGGAATTCATTGGGAACGGGACACCCTCACACAAAAAGTAGTGAGAAGCACTTTCACAAACTTCTGTGTGATGTGTGCATTCAATTCAAAGGGCTGAGCTCTTCTTTTGATAGAGCAGTTTTAAAACACTCTTTTTCTGGAATCTGCAAGTGGACATTTGGAGCGCTTTGAGGACTGTGGGGGCAAGGAAATATCTTCACATAACAAGTAGACAGAAGCATTCTCTGAAACTTCTTTGTGGTGTGTGCATTCAACTCACAGAGTTTGAACATTCCTTTTGACAGAGAAGCTTGGAAACACTCTTTTTATGGAATAGGCAAGTGGATATTTGGACCTCTTTTAGGAATTCGTTGGAAACGGGACACCCTCACACAAAAACTAGACAGAAGCATTCTCACAAACTTCTGTGTGACGTGAGCATTCAGCTCGCAGAGCTGAACCTTTCTTTGATAGGGCAGTTTTGAAACACTCTTTTTCTAGAATCTGCAAGTGGACATTTGGAGCGCTTTTAGGCCTGTGGTGGAAAGGAAATATCTTCACTCACAAACTAGACAGATGCATTCTCTGAAACTGCCTTGTGGTGCGTGCATTCAACTCACAGAGTTGAACATTCCTTTCGAATGAGAAGTTTTGAAACACTCTTTTTGTAGAAACTGCAAGTGAAACCTTGGACCGCTGATGGGAATTCGTTGGAAACGGGACACCTTCACACAAAAACTAGACCAAAGCATTCCCACAAACTTATCTGCGATGTGTGCACTCAGCTCACAAAGTTTAACATTTCTTTTCATGGATTAGTTTTGAAACACTCTTTTTGCAGTATATGCAAGTGGTCATTCGGAAAGCTATGAGGTCTGTGGTCGAAAAGGTAACACCTTCACCTATAACCTAGAAAGAAGCGTTCTGAGAAACTAGTTTGTGTTGTTTGCATTCAACTCACAGAATAGACCATTCATTTTGTTAGAGCAGCCATGAAACAATATTTTTGCATAGTCTGCAATTGGACATTTGGAGAGCTCTGAGGCCTGTTGTGGAAAACGAAATATCTTCACATAAAACCTAGAAAGAAGCATTCTCAGAAACCACTTTGTGATGTGTGCATTCAAGTCACAGGATTGAATATTCCTTTCATTACAGCGGTTCTGAAACACACTTTTTCTAGAATCTCCATGTGGATATTTGGAACACTTACAGCAATTTGATGGAAACGAGACATCCTCACACAAAAAGAAGACAGAAGCATTCTCACAAACTCCTTTGTGATGTGTGATCTCAACTCACAGATGTGAACCTTCCTTTTGATAGAGCAGTTTCGAAACCATCTTTTTCTAGAATCTGCAAGTGGATATTTGGAGCGATGAGAGGCCTGTGGTTTAAAGGAAATATCTTCACATAACAAGTAGACAAAAGCATTCTCTGAAACGTCTTTGTGGTGTGTGCATTCACCTCACAGAGTTGAGCATTGCTTTTGACAGAGAAGTTTGGAAGCACTCTTTTTATATTGTCTGCAAGTGGATATTTGGACCCCTTATTGGAATGCGTTGGAAATGGGACACCATCACACGAAAACGAGACAGAAGCATTCTCACAAACTTCTGCATGATGTGAGCATTCAGCTCACAGAGCTGAACCTTTCTTTTGATAGAGCAGTTTTGAAGCACTCTGTTTCCAGATTCTGCAAGTGGACATTTGGATCGCCTTGAGGCCTGCGGTGGAAAGGAAATATCTTCACATAAAAACTAGACAGAAGCATTCTCTGAAACTTCTTTCTGGTGCGTGAATTAAATTCAGAGAGTTGAACATTCCTTTTGACAGAGAAGTTTTGAAACACTTTTTTTGTAGAATCTGCACGTGGAAATTTGGACCACTTCTAGGAATTCGTTGGAAACGGGACACCTTCACACAAAAACAAGACAGAAGCATTCTGACAGACTTCGGTGTGATATGTGCATTCAACTCACAGAGTTTAATCTTTCATTTCATGTGGCACTTTCGAAACACTCTTTTTGTGGAATCTGCAAGTGGCTATTTGGACCGATTATAGGAATTCATTGGGAACGGGACACCCTCACACAAAAAGTAGTGAGAAGCACTTTCACAAACTTCTGTGTGATGTGTGCATTCAATTCAAAGGGCTGAGCTCTTCTTTTGATAGAGCAGTTTTAAAACACTCTTTTTCTGGAATCTGCAAGTGGACATTTGGAGCGCTTTGAGGACTGTGGGGGCAAGGAAATATCTTCACATAACAAGTAGACAGAAGCATTCTCTGAAACTTCTTTGTGGTGTGTGCATTCAACTCACAGAGTTTGAACATTCCTTTTGACAGAGAAGCTTGGAAACACTCTTTTTATAGAATAGGCAAGTGGATATTTGGACCTCTTTTAGGAATTCATTGGAAACGGGACACCCTCACACAAAAACTAGACAGAAGCATTCTCACAAACTTCTGTGTGACGTGAGCATTCAGCTCGCAGAGCTGAACCTTTCTTTGATAGGGCAGTTTTGAAACACTCTTTTTCTAGAATCTGCAAGTGGACATTTGGAGCGCTTTTAGGCCTGTGGTGGAAAGGAAATATCTTCACTCACAAACTAGACAGATGCATTCTCTGAAACTGCCTTGTGGTGCGTGCATTCAACTCACAGAGTTGAACATTCCTTTCGAATGAGAAGTTTTGAAACACTCTTTTTGTAGAAACTGCAAGTGAAACCTTGGACTGCTGATGGGAATTCGTTGGAAACGGGATACCTTCACACAAAAACTAGACCAAAGCATTCCCACAAACTTATCTGCGATGTTTGCACTCAGCTCACAAAGTTTAACATTTCTTTTCATGGATTAGTTTTGAAACACTCATTTTGCAGTATATACAAGTGGTCATTCGGAAAGCTATGAGGCCTATGGTCGAAAAGGTAACACCTTCACCTATAACCTAGAAAGCAGCGTTCTCAGAAACTACATTGTGTTGTTTGCATTCAACTCACAGAGTGGAACATTCCTTTTCTTAGAGCAGCCATGAAACAATCTTTTTGCATAGTCTGCAATTGGACATTTGGAGAGCTCTGAGGCCTGTGGTGGAAAACGAAATATCTTCACATAAAACCTAGAAAGAAGCATTCTCAGAAACCACTTTGTGATGTGTGCATTCAACTCACAGGATTGAATATTCCTTTCATTACAGCGGTTCTGAAACACACTTTTTCTAGAATCTCCATGTGGATATTTGGAACACTTACGGCAATTTGATGGAAACGAGACATCCTCACACAAAAAGGAGACAGAAGCATTCTCACAAACTCCTTTGTGATGTGTGATCTCAACTCACAGATGTGAACCTTCCTTTTGATAGAGCAGTTTCGAAACAATCTTTTTCTAGAATCTGCAAGTGGATATTTGGAGCGATGAGAGGCCTGTGGTTTAAAGGAAATATCTTCACATAAAAAGTAGACAAAAGCATTCTCTGAAACGTCTTTGTGGTGTGTGCATTCACCTCACAGAGTTGAGCATTGCTTTTGACAGAGAAGTTTGGAAGCACTCTTTTTATAGTGTCTGCAAGTGGATATTTGGACCCCTTTTTGGAATGCGTTGGAAATGGGACACCATCACACGAAAACGAGACAGAAGCATTCTCACAAACTTCTGCATGATGTGAGCATTCAGCTCACAGAGCTGAACCTTTCTTTTGATAGAGCAGTTTTGAAGCACTCTTTTTCCAGATTCTGCAAGTGGACATTTGGAGCGCCTTGAGGCCTGCGGTGGAAAGGAAATATCTTCACATAAAAACTAGACAGAAGCATTCTCTGAAACTTCTTTCTGGTGCGTGAATTAAATTCAGAGAGTTGTACATTCCTTTTGACAGAGAAGTTTTGAAACACTTTTTTTGTAGAATCTGCACGTGGAAATTTGGACCACTTCTAGGAATTCGTTGGAAACGGGACACCTTCACACAAAAACAAGACAGAAGCATTCTGAGAGACTTCGGTGTGATATGTGCATTCAACTCACAGAGTTTAATCTTTCATTTCATGTGGCAGTTTCGAAACACTCTTTTTTTGGAATCTGCAAGTGGCTATTTGGACCGATTATAGGAATTCATTGGGAACGGGACACCCTCACACAAAAAGTAGTGAGAAGCACTTTCACAAAATTCTGTGTGATGTGTGCATTCAATTCAAATGGCTGAGCTCTTCTTTTGATAGAGCAGTTTTAAAACACTCTTTTTCTGGAATCTGCAAGTGGACATTTGGAGCGCTTTGAGGACTGTGGGGGCAAGGAAATATCTTCACATAACAAGTAGACAGAAGCATTCTCTGAAACTTCTTTGTGGTGTGTGCATTCAACTCACAGAGTTTGAACATTCCTTTTGACAGAGAAGCTTGGAAACACTCTTTTCATAGAATAGGCAAGTGGATATTTGGACCTCTTTTAGGAATTCGTTGGAAACGGGACACCCTCACACAAAAACTAGACAGAAGCATTCTCACAAACTTCAGTGTGACGTGAGCATTCAGCTCGCAGAGCTGAACCTTTCTTTGATAGGGCAGTTTTGAAACACTCTTTTTCTAGAATCTGCAAGTGGACATTTGGAGCGCTTTTAGGCCTGTGGTGGAAAGGAAATATCTTCACTCACAAACTAGACAGATGCATTCTCTGAAACTGCCTTGTGGTGCGTGCATTCAACTCACAGAGTTGAACATTCCTTTCGAATGAGAAGTTTTGAAACACTCTTTTTGTAGAAACTGCAAGTGAAACCTTGGACCGCTGATGGGAATTCGCTGGAAACGGGACACCTTCACACAAAAACTAGACCAAAGCATTCCCACAAACTTATCTGCGATGTGTGCACTCAGCTCACAAAGTTTAACATTTCTTTTCATGGATTAGTTTTGAAACACTCTTTTTGCAGTATATGCAAGTGGTCATTCGGAAAGCTATGAGGTCTGTGGTCGAAAAGGTAACACCTTCACCTATAACCTAGAAAGAAGCGTTCTGAGAAACTACTTTGTGTTGTTTGCATTCAACTCACAGAATAGACCATTCATTTTGTTAGAGCAGCCATGAAACAATCTTTTTGCATAGTCTGCAATTGGACATTTGGAGAGCTCTGAGGCCTGTGGTGGAAAACGAAATATCTTCACATAAAACCTAGAAAGAAGCATTCTCAGAAACCACTTTGTGATGTGTGCATTCAAGTCACAGGATTGAATATTCCTTTCATTACAGCGGTTCTGAAACACACTTTTTCTAGAATCTCCATGTGGATATTTGGAACACTTACAGCAATTTGATGGAAACGAGACATCCTCACACAAAAAGAAGACAGAAGCATTCTCACAAACTCCTTTGTGATGTGTGATCTCAACTCACAGATGTGAACCTTCCTTTTGATAGAGCAGTTTCGAAACAATCTTTTTCTAGAATCTGCAAGTGGATATTTGGAGCGATGAGAGGCCTGTGGTTTAAAGGAAATATCTTCACATAACAAGTAGACAAAAGCATTCTCTGAAACGTCTTTGTGGTGTGTGCATTCACCTCACAGAGTTGAGCATGGCTTTTGACAGAGAAGTTTGGAAGCACTCTTTTTATAGTGTCTGCAAGTGGATATTTGGACCCCTTATTGGAATGTGTTGGAAATGGGACACCATCACACGAAAACGAGACAGAAGCATTCTGACAAACTTCTGCATGATGTGAGCATTCAGCTCACAGGGCTGAACCTTTCTTTTGATAGAGCAGTTTTGAAGCACTCTTTTTCCAGATTCTGCAAGTGGACATTTGGAGCGCCTTGAGGCCTGCGGTGGAAAGGAAATATCTTCACATAAAAACTAGACAGAAGCATTCTCTGAAACTTCTTTCTGGTGCGTGAATTAAATTCAGAGAGTTGAACATTCCTTTTGACAGAGAAGTTTTGAAACACTTTTTTTGTAGAATCTGCCCGTGGAAATTTGGACCAATTCTAGGAATTCGTTGGAAACGGGACACCTTCACACAAAAACAAGACAGAAGCATTCTGACAGACTTCGGTGTGATATGTGCATTCAACTCACAGAGTTTAATCTTTCATTTCATGTGGCAGTTTCGAAACACTCTTTTTGTGGAATCTGCAAGTGGCTATTTGGACCGATTATAGGAATTCATTGGGAACGGGACACCCTCACACAAAAAGTAGTGAGAAGCACTTTCACAAACTTCTGTGTGATGTGTGCATTCAATTCAAAGGGCTGAGCTCTTCTTTTGATAGAGCAGTTTTAAAACACTCTTTTTCTGGAATCTGCAAGTGGACATTTGGAGCGCTTTGAGGACTGTGGGGGCAAGGAAATATCTTCACATAACAAGTAGACAGAAGCATTCTCTGAAACTTCTTTGTGGTGTGTGCATTCAACTCACAGAGTTTGAACACTCCTTTTGACAGAGAAGCTTGGAAACACTCTTTTTATAGAATAGGCAAGTGGATATTTGGACCTCTTTTAGGAATTCATTGGAAACGGGACACCCTCACACAAAAACTAGACAGAAGCATTCTCACAAACTTCTGTGTGACGTGAGCATTCAGCTCGCAGAGCTGAACCTTTCTTTGATAGGGCAGTTTTGAAACACTCTTTTTCTAGAATCTGCAAGTGGACATTTGGAGCGCTTTTAGGCCTGTGGTGGAAAGGAAATATCTTCACTCACAAACTAGACAGATGCATTCTCTGAAACTGCCTTGTGGTGCATGCATTCAACTCACAGAGTTGAACATTCCTTTCGAATGAGAAGTTTTGAAACACTCTTTTTGTAGAAACTGCAAGTGAAACCTTGGACTGCTGATGGGAATTCGTTGGAAACGGGATACCTTCACACAAAAACTAGACCAAAGCATTCCCACAAACTTATCTGCGATGTGTGCACTCAGCTCACAAAGTTTAACATTTCTTTTCATGGATTAGTTTTGAAACACTCATTTTGCAGTATATACAAGTGGTCATTCGGAAAGCTATGAGGCCTATGGTCGAAAAGGTAACACCTTCACCTATAACCTAGAAAGAAGCGTTCTCAGAAACTACATTGTGTTGTTTGCATTCAACTCACAGAGTGGAACATTCCTTTTCTTAGAGCAGCCATGAAACAATCTTTTTGCATAGTCTGCAATTGGACATTTGGAGAGCTCTGAGGCCTGTGGTGGAAAACGAAATATCTTCACATAAAACCTAGAAAGAAGCATTCTCAGAAACCACTTTGTGATGTGTGCATTCAACTCACAGTATTGAATATTCCTTTCATTACAGCGGTTCTGAAACACACTTTTTCTAGAATCTCCATGTGGATATTTGGAACACTTACGGCAATTTGATGGAAACGAGACATCCTCACACAAAAACGAGACAGAAGCATTCTCACAAACTCCTTTGTGATGTGTGATCTCAACTCACAGATGTGAACCTTCCTTTTGATAGAGCAGTTTCGAAACAATCTTTTTCTAGAATCTGCAAGTGGATATTTGGAGCGATGAGAGGCCTGTGGTTTAAAGGAAATATCTTCACATAACAAGTAGACAAAAGCATTCTCTGAAACGTCTTTGTGGTGTGTGCATTCACCTCACAGAGTTGAGCATTGCTTTTGACAGAGAAGTTTGGAAGCACTCTTTTTATAGTGTCTGCAAGTGGATATTTGGACCCCTTATTGGAATGCGTTGGAAATGGGACACCATCACACGAAAACGAGACAGAAGCATTCTCACAAACTTCTGCATGATGTGAGCATTCAGCTCACAGAGCTGAACCTTTCTTTTGATAGAGCAGTTTTGAAGCACTCTTTTTCCAGATTCTGCAAGTGGACATTTGGAGCGCCTTGAGGCCTGCGGTGGAAAGGAAATATCTTCACATAAAAACTAGACAGAAGCATTCTCTGAAACTTCTTTCTGGTGCGTGAATTAAATTCAGAGAGTTGAACATTCCTTTTGACAGAGAAGTTTTGAAACACTTTTTTTGTAGAATCTGCACGTGGAAATTTGGACCACTTCTAGGAATTCGTTGGAAACGGGACACCTTCACACAAAAACAAGACAGAAGCATTCTGACAGACTTCGGTGTGATATGTGCATTCAACTCACAGAGTTTAATCTTTCATTTCATGTGGCAGTTTCGAAACACTCTTTTTGTGGAATCTGCAAGTGGCTATTTGGACCGATTATAGGAATTCATTGGGAACGGGACACCCTCACACAAAAAGTAGTGAGAAGCACTTTCACAAACTTCTGTGTGATGTGTGCATTCAATTCAAAGGGCTGAGCTCTTCTTTTGATAGAGCAGTTTTAAAACACTCTTTTTCTGGAATCTGCAAGTGGACATTTGGAGCGCTTTGGGGACTGTGGGGGCAAGGAAATATCTTCACATAACAAGTAGACAGAAGCATTCTCTGAAACTTCTTTGTGGTGTGTGCATTCAACTCACAGAGTTTGAACATTCCTTTTGACAGAGAAGCTTGGAAACACTCTTTTTATAGAATAGGCAAGTGGATATTTGGACCTCTTTTAGGAATTCGTTGGAAACGGGACACCCTCACACAAAAACTAGACAGAAGCATTCTCACAAACTTCTGTGTGACGTGAGCATTCAGCTCGCAGAGCTGAACCTGTCTTTGATAGGGCAGTTTTGAAACACTCTTTTTCTAGAATCTGCAAGTGGACATTTGGAGCGCTTTTAGGCCTGTGGTGGAAAGGAAATATCTTCACTCACAAACTAGACAGATGCATTCTCTGAAACTGCCTTGTGGTGCGTGCATTCAACTCACAGAGTTGAACATTCCTTTTGAATGAGAAGTTTTGAAACACTCTTTTTGTAGAAACTGCAAGTGAAACCTTGGACCGCTGATGGTAAATCGTTGGAAACGGGACACCTTCACACAAAAACTAGACCAAAGCATTCCCACAAACTTATCTGCGATGTGTGTACTCAGCTCACAAAGTTTAACATTTCTTTTCATGGATTAGTTTTGAAACACTCTTTTTGCAGTATATGCAAGTGGTCATTCGGAAAGCTATGAGGTCTGTGGTCGAAAAGGTAACACCTTCACCTATAACCTAGAAAGAAGCGTTCTGAGAAACTACTTTGTGTAGTTTGCATTCAACTCACAGAATGGACCATTCATTTTGTTAGAGCAGCCATGAAACAATCTTTTTGCATAGTCTGCAATTGGACATTTGGAGAGCTCTGAGGCCTGTGGTGGAAAACGAAATATCTTCACATAAAACCTAGAAAGAAGCATTCTCAGAAACCACTTTGTGATGTGTGCATTCAAGTCACAGGATTGAATATTCCTTTCATTACAGCGGTTCTGAAACACACTTTTTCTAGAATCTCCATGTGGATATTTGGAACACTTACAGCAATTTGATGGAAACGAGACATCCTCACACAAAAAGAAGACAGAAGCATTCTCACAAACTCCTTTGTGATGTGTGATCTCAACTCACAGATGTGAACCTTCCTTTTGATAGAGCTGTTTCGAAACAATCTTTTTCTAGAATCTGCAAGTGGATATTTGGAGCGATGAGAGGCCTGTGGTTTAAAGGAAATATCTTCACATAACAAGTAGACAAAAGCATTCTCTGAAACGTCTTTGTGGTGTGTGCATTCACCTCACAGAGTTGAGCATTGCTTTTGACAGAGAAGTTTGGAAGCACTCTTTTTATAGTGTCTGCAAGTGGATATTTGGACCCCTTTTTGGAATGCGTTGGAAATGGGACACCATCACACGAAAACGAGACAGAAGCATTCTCACAAACTTCTGCATGATGTGAGCATTCAGCTCACAGAGCTGAACCTTTCTTTTGATAGAGCAGTTTTGAAGCACTCTTTTTCCAGATTCTGCAAGTGGACATTTGGAGCGCCTTGAGGCCTGCGGTGGAAAGGAAATATCTTCACATAAAAACTAGACAGAAGCATTCTCTGAAACTTCTTTCTGGTGCGTGAATTAAATTCAGAGAGTTGAACATTCCTTTTGACAGAGAAGTTTTGAAACACTTTTTTTGTAGAATCTGCACGTGGAAATTTGGACCACTTCTAGGAATTCGTTGGAAACGGGACACCTTCACACAAAAACAAGACAGAAGCATTCTGACAGACTTCGGTGTGATATGTGCATTCAACTCACAGAGTTTAATCTTTCATTTCATGTGGCAGTTTCGAAACACTCTTTTTGTGGAATCTGCAAGTGGCTATTTGGACCGATTATAGGAATTCATTGGGAACGGGACACCCTCACACAAAAAGTAGTGAGAAGCACTTTCACAAACTTCTGTGTGATGTGTGCATTCAATTCAAAGGGCTGAGCTCTTCTTTTGATAGAGCAGTTTTAAAACACTCTTTTTCTGGAATCTGCAAGTGGACATTTGGAGCGCTTTGAGGACTGTGGGGGCAAGGAAATATCTTCACATAACAAGTAGACAGAAGCATTCTCTGAAACTTCTTTGTGGTGTGTGCATTCAACTCACAGAGTTTGAACATTCCTTTTGACAGAGAAGCTTGGAAACACTCTTTTTATAGAATAGGCAAGTGGATATTTGGACCTCTTTTAGGAATTCATTGGAAACGGGACACCCTCACACAAAAACTAGACAGAAGCATTCTCACAAACTTCTGTGTGACGTGAGCATTCAGCTCGCAGAGCTGAACCTTTCTTTGATAGGGCAGTTTTGAAACACTCTTTTTCTAGAATCTGCAAGTGGACATTTGGAGCGCTTTTAGGCCTGTGGTGGAAAGGAAATATCTTCACTCACAAACTAGACAGATGCATTCTCTGAAACTGCCTTGTGGTGCATGCATTCAACTCACAGAGTTGAACATTCCTTTCGAATGAGAAGTTTTGAAACACTCTTTTTGTAGAAACTGCAAGTGAAACCTTGGACCGCTGATGGGAATTCGTTGGAAACGGGATACCTTCACACAAAAACTAGACCAAAGCATTCCCACAAACTTATCTGCGATGTGTGCACTCAGCTCACAAAATTTAACATTTCTTTTCATGGATTAGTTTTGAAACACTCTTTTTGCAGTATATGCAAGTGGTCATTCGGAAAGCTATGAGGCCTGTGGTCGAAAAGGTAACACCTTCACCTATAACCTAGAAAGAAGCGTTCTGAGAAACTACTTTGTGTTGTTTGCATTCAACTCACAGAATAGACCATTCATTTTGTTAGAGCAGCCATGAAACAATCTTTTTGCATAGTCTGCAATTGGACATTTGGAGAGCTCTGAGGCCTGTGGTGGAAAACGAAATATCTTCACATAAAACCTAGAAAGAAGCATTCTCAGAAACCACTTTGTGATGTGTGCATTCAACTCACAGGATTGAATATTCCTTTCATTAGAGCGGTTCTGAAACACACTTTTCCTAGAATCTCCATGTGGATATTTGGAACACTTACGGCAATTTGATGGAAACGAGACATCCTCACACAAAAAGGAGACAGAAGCATTCTCACAAACTCCTTTGTGATGTGTGATCTCAACTCACAGATGTGAACCTTCCTTTTGATAGAGCAGTTTCGAAACAATCTTTTTCTAGAATCTGCAAGTGGATATTTGGAGCGATGAGAGGCCTGTGGTTTGAAGGAAATATCTTCACATAACAAGTAGACAAAAGCATTCTCTGAAACGTCTTTGTGCTGTGTGCATTCACCTCACAGAGTTGAGCATTGCTTTTGACAGAGAAGTTTGGAAGCACTCTTTTTATAGTGTCTGCAAGTGGATATTTGGACCCCTTATTGGAATGCATTGGAAATGGGACACCATCACACGAAAACGAGACAGAAGCATTCTCACAAACTTCTGCATGATGTGAGCATTCAGCTCACAGAGCTGAACCTTTCTTTTGATAGAGCAGTTTTGAAGCACTCTTTTTCCAGATTCTGCAAGTGGACATTTGGAGCGCCTTGAGGCCTGCGGTGGAAAGGAAATATCTTCACATAAAAACTAGACAGAAGCATTCTCTGAAACTTCTTTCTGGTGCGTGAATTAAATTCAGAGAGTTGAACATTCCTTTTGACAGAGAAGTTTTGAAACACTTTTTTTGTAGAATCTGCACGTGGAAATTTGGACCACTTCTAGGCATTCGTTGGAAACGGGACACCTTCACACAAAAACAAGACAGAAGCATTCTGACAGACTTCGGTGTGATATGTGCATTCAACTCACAGAGTTTAATCTTTCATTTCATGTGGCAGTTTCGAAACACTCTTTTTGTGGAATCTGCAAGTGGCTATTTGGACCGATTATAGGAATTCATTGGGAACGGGACACCCTCACACAAAAAGTAGTGAGAAGCACTTTCACAAACTTCTGTGTGATGTGTGCATTCAATTCAAAGGGCTGAGCTCTTCTTTTGATAGAGCAGTTTTAAAACACTCTTTTTCTGGAATCTGCAAGTGGACATTTGGAGCGCTTTGAGGACTGTGGGGGCAAGGAAATATCTTCACATAACAAGTAGACAGAAGCATTCTCTGAAACTTCTTTGTGGTGTGTGCATTCAACTCACAGAGTTTGAACATTCCTTTTGACAGAGAAGCTTGGAAACACTCTTTTTATAGAATAGGCAAGTGGATATTTGGACCTCTTTTAGGAATTCGTTGGAAACGGGACACCCTCACACAAAAACTAGACAGAAGCATTCTCACAAACTTCTGTGTGACGTGAGCATTCAGCTCGCAGAGCTGAACCTGTCTTTGATAGGGCAGTTTTGAAACACTCTTATTCTAGAATCTGCAAGTGGACATTTGGAGCGCTTTTAGGCCTGTGGTGGAAAGGAAATATCTTCACTCACAAACTAGACAGATGCATTCTCTGAAACTGCCTTGTGGTGCGTGCATTCAACTCACAGAGTTGAACATTCCTTTCGAATGAGAAGTTTTGAAACACTCTTTTTGTAGAAACTGCAAGTGAAACCTTGGACTGCTGATGGGAATTCGTTGGAAACGGGACACCTTCACACAAAAACTAGACCAAAGCATTCCCACAAACTTATCTGCGATGTGTGCACTCAGCTCACAAAGTTTAACATTTCTTTTCATGGATTAGTTTTGAAACACTCATTTTGCAGTATATGCAAGTGGTCATTCGGAAAGCTATGAGGCCTATGGTCGAAAAGGTAACACCTTCACCTATAACCTAGAAAGAAGCGTTCTGAGAAACTACTTTGTGTTGTTTGCATTCACCTCACAGAGTGGAACATTCCTTTTCTTAGAGCAGCCATGAAACAATCTTTTTGCATAGTCTGCAATTGGACATTTGGAGAGCTCTGAGGCCTGTGGTGGAAAACGAAATATCTTCACATAAAACCTAGAAAGAAGCATTCTCAGAAACCACTTTGTGATGTGTGCATTCAAGTCACAGGATTGAACATTCCTTTCATTACAGCGGTTCTGAAACACACTTTTTCTAGAATCTCCATGTGGATATTTGGAACACTTACGGCAATTTGATGGAAACGAGACATCCTCACACAAAAAGGAGACAGAAGCATTCTCACAAACTCCTTTGTGATGTGTGATCTCAACTCACAGATGTGAACCTTCCTTTTGATAGAGCAGTTTTGAAACAATCTTTTTCTAGAATCTGCAAGTGGATATTTGGAGCGATGAGAGGCCTGTGGTTTAAAGGAAATATCTTCACATAACAAGTAGACAAAAGCATTCTCTGAAACGTCTTTGTGCTGTGTGCATTCACCTCACAGAGTTGAGCATTGCTTTTGACAGAGAAGTTTGGAAGCACTCTTTTTATAGTGTCTGCAAGTGGATATTTGGACCCCTTATTGGAATGCGTTGGAAATGGGACACCATCACACGAAAACGAGACAGAAGCATTCTCACAAACTTCTGCATGATGTGAGCATTCAGCTCACAGAACTGAACCTTTCTTTTGATAGAGCAGTTTTGAAGCACTCTTTTTCCAGATTCTGCAAGTGGACATTTGGAGCGCCTTGAGGCCTGCGGTGGAAAGGAAATATCTTCACATAAAAACTAGACAGAAGCATTCTCTGAAACTTCTTTCTGGTGCGTGAATTAAATTCAGAGAGTTGAACATTCCTTTTGACAGAGAAGTTTTGAAACACTTTTTTTGTAGAATCTGCACGTGGAAATTTGGACCACTTCTAGGCATTCGTTGGAAACGGGACACCTTCACACAAAAACAAGACAGAAGCATTCTGACAGACTTCGGTGTGATATGTGCATTCAACTCACAGAGTTTAATCTTTCATTTCATGTGGCAGTTTCGAAACACTCTTTTTGTGGAATCTGCAAGTGGCTATTTGGACCGATTATAGGAATTCATTGGGAACGGGACACCCTCACACAAAAAGTAATGAGAAGCACTTTCACAAACTGCTGTGTGATGTGTGCATTCAATTCAAAGGGCTGAGCTCTTCTTTTGATAGAGCAGTTTTAAAACACTCTTTTTCTGGAATCTGCAAGTGGACATTTGGAGCGCTTTGAGGACTGTGGGGGCAAGGAAATATCTTCACATAACAAGTAGACAGAAGCATTCTCTGAAACTTCTTTGTGGTGTGTGCATTCAACTCACAGAGTTTGAACATTCCTTTTGACAGAGAAGCTTGGAAACACTCTTTTTATAGAATAGGCAAGTGGATATTTGGACCTCTTTTAGGAATTCGTTGGAAACGGGACACCCTCACACAAAAACTAGACAGAAGCATTCTCACAAACTTCTGTGTGACGTGAGCATTCAGCTCGCAGAGCTGAACCTTTCTTTGATAGGGCAGTTTTGAAACACTCTTTTTCTAGAATCTGCAAGTGGACATTTGGAGCGCTTTTAGGCCTGTGGTGGAAAGGAAATATCTTCACTCACAAACTAGACAGATGCATTCTCTGAAACTGCCTTGTGGTGCGTGCATTCAACTCACAGAGTTGAACATTCCTTTCGAATGAGAAGTTTTGAAACACTCTTTTTGTAGAAACTGCAAGTGAAACCTTGGACTGCTGATGGGAATTCGTTGGAAACGGGACACCTTCACACAAAAACTAGACCAAAGCATTCCCACAAACTTATCTGCGATGTGTGCACTCAGCTCACAAAGTTTAACATTTCTTTTCATGGATTAGTTTTGAAACACTCATTTTGCAGTATATGCAAGTGGTCATTCGGAAAGCTATGAGGCCTATGGTCGAAAAGGTAACACCTTCACCTATAACCTAGAAAGAAGCGTTCTGATAAACTACTTTGTGTTGTTTGCATTCAACTCACAGAGTGGAACATTCCTTTTCTTAGAGCAGCCATGAAACAATCTTTTTGCATAGTCTGCAATTGGACATTTGGAGAGCTCTGAGGCCTGTGGTGGAAAACGAAATATCTTCACATAAAACCTAGAAAGAAGCATTCTCAGAAACCACTTTGTGATGTGTGCATTCAAGTCACAGGATTGAACATTCCTTTCGTTACAGCAGTTCTGAAACACACTTTTTCTAGAATCTCCATGTGGATATTTGGAACACTTACGGCAATTTGATGGAAACGAGACATCCTCACACAAAAAGAAGACAGAAGTATTCTCACAAACTCCTTTGTGATGTGTGATCTCAACTCACAGATGTGAACCTTCCTTTTGATAGAGCAGTTTCGAAACAATCTTTTTCTGGAATCTGCAAGTGGATATTTGGAGCGATGAGAGGCCTGTGGTTTAAAGGAAATATCTTCACATAACAAGTAGACAAAAGCATTCTCTGAAACGTCTTTGTGGTGTGTGCATTCACCTCACAGAGTTGAGCATTGCTTTTGACAGAGAAGTTTGGAAGCACTCTTTTTATAGTGTCTGCAAGTGGATATTTGGACCCCTTATTGGAATGCGTTGGAAATGGGACACCATCACACGAAAACGAGACAGAAGCATTCTCACAAACTTCTGCATGATGTGAGCATTCAGCTCACAGAACTGAACCTTTCTTTTGATAGAGCAGTTTTGAAGCACTCTTTTTCCAGATTCTGCAAGTGGACATTTGGAGCGCCTTGAGGCCTGCGGTGGAAAGGAAATATCTTCACATAAAAACTAGACAGAAGCATTCTCTGAAACTTCTTTCTGGTGCGTGAATTAAATTCAGAGAGTTGAACATTCCTTTTGACAGAGAAGTTTTGAAACACTTTTTTTGTAGAATCTGCACGTGGAAATTTGGACCACTTCTAGGCATTCGTTGGAAACGGGACACCTTCACACAAAAACAAGACAGAAGCATTCTGACAGACTTCGGTGTGATATGTGCATTCAACTCACAGAGTTTAATCTTTCATTTCATGTGGCAGTTTCGAAACACTCTTTTTGTGGAATCTGCAAGTGGCTATTTGGACCGATTATAGGAATTCATTGGGAACGGGACACCCTCACACAAAAAGTAATGAGAAGCACTTTCACAAACTGCTGTGTGATGTGTGCATTCAATTCAAAGGGCTGAGCTCTTCTTTTGATAGAGCAGTTTTAAAACACTCTTTTTCTGGAATCTGCAAGTGGACATTTGGAGCGCTTTGAGGACTGTGGGGGCAAGGAAATATCTTCACATAACAAGTAGACAGAAGCATTCTCTGAAACTTCTTTGTGGTGTGTGCATTCAACTCACAGAGTTTGAACATTCCTTTTGACAGAGAAGCTTGGAAACACTCTTTTTATAGAATAGGCAAGTGGATATTTGGACCTCTTTTAGGAATTCGTTGGAAACGGGACACCCTCACACAAAAACTAGACAGAAGCATTCTCACAAACTCCTGTGTGACGTGAGCATTCAGCTCGCAGAGCTGAACCTTTCTTTGATAGGGCAGTTTTGAAACACTCTTTTTCTAGAATCTGCAAGTGGACATTTGGAGCGCTTTTAGGCCTGTGGTGGAAAGGAAATATCTTCACTCACAAACTAGACAGATGCATTCTCTGAAACTGCCTTGTGGTGCATGCATTCAACTCACAGAGTTGAACATTCCTTTCGAATGAGAAGTCTTGAAACACTCTTTTTGTAGAAACTGCAAGTGAAACCTTGGACTGCTGATGGGAATTCGTTGGAAACGGGATACCTTCACACAAAAACTAGACCAAAGCATTCCCACAAACTTATCTGCGATGTGTGCACTCAGCTCACAAAGTTTAACATTTCTTTTCATGGATTAGTTTTGAAACACTCATTTTGCAGTATATACAAGTGGTCATTCGGAAAGCTATGAGGCCTATGGTCGAAAAGGTAACACCTTCACCTATAACCTAGAAAGAAGCGTTCTCAGAAACTACTTTGTGTTGTTTGCATTCAACTCACAGAGTGGAACATTCCTTTTGTTAGAGCAGCCATGAAACAATCTTTTTGCATAGTCTGCAATTGGACATTTGGAGAGCTCTGAGGCCTGTGGTGGAAAACGAAATATCTTCACATAAAACCTAGAAAGAAGCATTCTCAGAAACCACTTTGTGATGTGTGCATTCAACTCACAGGATTGAGTATTCCTTTCATTACAGCGGTTCTGAAACACACTTTTTCTAGAATCTTAATGTGGATATTTGGAACACTTACGGCAATTTGATGGAAACGAGACATCCTCACACAAAAAGGAGACAGAAGCATTCTCACAAACTCCTTTGTGATGTGTGATCTCAACTCACAGATGTGAACCTTCCTTTTGATAGAGCAGTTTCGAAACAATCTTTTTCTAGAATCTGCAAGTGGATATTTGGAGCGATGAGAGGCCTGTGGTTTAAAGGAAATATCTTCACATAACAAGTAGACAAAAGCATTCTCTGAAACGTCTTTGTGGTGTTTGCATTCACCTCACAGAGTTGAGCATTGCTTTTGACAGAGAAGTTTGGAAGCACTCTTTTTATAGTGTCTGCAAGTGGATATTTGGACCCCTTATTGGAATGCGTTGGAAATGGGACACCATCACACGAAAATGAGACAGAAGCATTCTCACAAACTTCTGCATGATGTGAGCATTCAGCTCACAGAGCTGAACCTTTCTTTTGATAGAGCAGTTTTGAAGCACTCTTTTTCCAGATTCTGCAAGTGGACATTTGGATCGCCTTGAGGCCTGCGGTGGAAAGGAAATATCTTCACATAAAAACTAGACAGAAGCATTATCTGAAACTTCTTTCTGGTGCGTGAATTAAATTCAGAGAGTTGTACATTCCTTTTGACAGAGAAGTTTTGAAACACTTTTTTTGTAGAATCTGCACGTGGAAATTTGGACCACTTCTAGGAATTCGTTGGAAACGGGACACCTTCACACAAAAACAAGACAGAAGCATTCTGACAGACTTCGGTGTGATATGTGCATTCAACTCACAGAGTTTAATCTTTCATTTCATGTGGCAGTTTCGAAACACTCTTTTTTTGGAATCTGCAAGTGGCTATTTGGACCGATTATAGGAATTCATTGGGAACGGGACACCCTCACACAAAAAGTAGTGAGAAGCACTTTCACAAAATTCTGTATGATGTGTGCATTCAATTCAAATGGCTGAGCTCTTCTTTTGATAGAGCAGTTTTAAAACACTCTTTTTCTGGAATCTGCAAGTGGACATTTGGAGCGCTTTGAGGACTGTGGGGGCAAGGAAATATCTTCACATAACAAGTAGACAGAAGCATTCTCTGAAACTTCTTTGTGGTGTGTGCATTCAACTCACAGAGTTTGAACATTCCTTTTGACAGAGAAGCTTGGAAACACTCTTTTCATAGAATAGGCAAGTGGATATTTGGACCTCTTTTAGGAATTCGTTGGAAACGGGACACCCTCACACAAAAACTAGACAGAAGCATTCTCACAAACTTCTGTGTGACGTGAGCATTCAGCTCGCAGAGCTGAACCTTTCTTTGATAGGGCAGTTTTGAAACACTCTTTTTCTAGAATCTGCAAGTGGACATTTGGAGCGCTTTTAGGCCTGTGGTGGAAAGGAAATATCTTCACTCACAAACTAGACAGATGCATTCTCTGAAACTGCCTTGTGGTGCGTGCATTCAACTCACAGAGTTGAACATTCCTTTCGAATGAGAAGTTTTGAAACACTCTTTTTGTAGAAACTGCAAGTGAAACATTGGACCGCTGATGGGAATTCGTTGGAAACGGGACACCTTCACACAAAAACTAGACCAAAGCATTCCCACAAACTTATCTGCGATGTGTGCACTCAGCTCACAAAGTTTAACATTTCTTTTCATGGATTAGTTTTGAAACACTCTTTTTGCAGTATATGCAAGTGGTCATTCGGAAAGCTATGAGGTCTGTGGTCGAAAAGGTAACACCTTCACCTATAACCTAGAAAGAAGCGTTCTGAGAAACTACTTTGTGTTGTTTGCATTCAACTCACAGAATAGACCATTCATTTTGTTAGAGCAGCCATGAAACAATCTTTTTGCATAGTCTGCAATTGGACATTTGGAGAGCTCTGAGGCCTGTGGTGGAAAACGAAATATCTTCACATAAAACCTAGTAAGAAGCATTCTCAGAAACCACTTTGTGATGTGTGCATTCAAGTCACAGGATTGAATATTCCTTTCATTACAGCGGTTCTGAAACACACTTTTTCTAGAATCTCCATGTGGATATTTGGAACACTTACAGCAATTTGATGGAAACGAGACATCCTCACACAAAAAGAAGACAGAAGCATTCTCACAAACTCCTTTGTGATGTGTGATCTCAACTCACAGATGTGAACCTTCCTTTTGATAGAGCAGTTTCGAAACCATCTTTTTCTAGAATCTGCAAGTGGATATTTGGAGCGATGAGAGGCCTGTGGTTTAAAGGAAATATCTTCACATAACAAGTAGACAAAAGCATTCTCTGAAACGTCTTTGTGGTGTGTGCATTCACCTCACAGAGTTGAGCATTGCTTTTGACAGAGAAGTTTGGAAGCACTCTTTTTATAGTGTCTGCAAGTGGATATTTGGACCCCTTATTGGAATGTGTTGGAAATGGGACACCATCACACGAAAACGAGACAGAAGCATTCTCACAAACTTCTGCATGATGTGAGCATTCAGCTCACAGAGCTGAACCTTTCTTTTGATAGAGCAGTTTTGAAGCACTCTTTTTCCAGATTCTGCAAGTGGACATTTGGAGCGCCTTGAGGCCTGCGGTGGAAAGGAAATATCTTCACATAAAAACTAGACAGAAGCATTCTCTGAAACTTCTTTCTGGTGCGTGAATTAAATTCAGAGAGTTGAACATTCCTTTTGACAGAGAAGTTTTGAAACACTTTTTTTGTAGAATCTGCACGTGGAAATTTGGACCACTTCTAGGCATTCGTTGGAAACGGGACACCTTCACACAAAAACAAGACAGAAGCATTCTGACAGACTTCGGTGTGATATGTGCATTCAACTCACAGAGTTTAATCTTTCATTTCATGTGGCAGTTTCGAAACACTCTTTTTGTGGAATCTGCAAGTGGCTATTTGGACCGATTATAGGAATTCATTGGGAACGGGACACCCTCACACAAAAAGTAGTGAGAAGCACTTTCACAAACTTCTGTGTGATGTGTGCATTCAATTCAAAGGGCTGAGCTCTTCTTTTGATAGAGCAGTTTTAAAACACTCTTTTTCTGGAATCTGCAAGTGGACATTTGGAGCGCTTTGAGGACTGTGGGGGCAAGGAAATATCTTCACATAACAAGTAGACAGAAGCATTCTCTGAAACTTCTTTGTGGTGTGTGCATTCAACTCACAGAGTTTGAACATTCCTTTTGACAGAGAAGCTTGGAAACACTCTTTTCATAGAATAGGCAAGTGGATATTTGGACCTCTTTTAGGAATTCGTTGGAAACGGGACACCCTCACACAAAAACTAGACAGAAGCATTCTCACAAACTTCTGTGTGACGTGAGCATTCAGCTCGCAGAGCTGAACCTTTCTTTGATAGGGCAGTTTTGAAACACTCTTTTTCTAGAATCTGCAAGTGGACATTTGGAGCGCTTTTAGGCCTGTGGTGGAAAGGAAATATCTTCACTCACAAACTAGACAGATGCATTCTCTGAAACTGCCTTGTGGTGCGTGCATTCAACTCACAGAGTTGAACATTCCTTTTGAATGAGAAGTTTTGAAACACTCTTTTTGGAGAAACTGCAAGTGAAACCTTGGACCGCTGATGGGAATTCGTTGGAAACGGGACACCTTCACACAAAAACTAGACCAAAGCATTCCCACAAACTTATCTGCGATGTGTGCACTCAGCTCACAAAGTTTAACATTTCTTTTCATGGATTAGTTTTGAAACACTCTTTTTGCAGTATATGCAAGTGGTCATTCGGAAAGCTATGAGGTCTGTGGTCGAAAAGGTAACACCTTCAACTATAACCTAGAAAGAAGCGTTCTGAGAAACTACTTTGTGTTGTTTGCATTCAACTCACAGAATAGACCATTCATTTTGTTAGAGCAGCCATGAAACAATCTTTTTGCATAGTCTGCAATTGGACATTTGGAGAGCTCTGAGGCCTGTGGTGGAAAACGAAATATCTTCACATAAAACCTAGAAAGAAGCATTCTCAGAAACCACTTTGTGATGTGTGCATTCAAGTCACAGGATTGAATATTCCTTTCATTACAGCGGTTCTGAAACACACTTTTTCTAGAATCTCCATGTGGATATTTGGAACACTTACAGCAATTTGATGGAAACGAGACATCCTCACACAAAAAGAAGACAGAAGCATTCTCACAAACTCCTTTGTGATGTGTGATCTCAACTCACAGATGTGAACCTTCCTTTTGATAGAGCAGTTTCGAAACCATCTTTTTCTAGAATCTGCAAGTGGATATTTGGAGCGATGAGAGGCCTGTGGTTTAAAGGAAATATCTTCACATAACAAGTAGACAAAAGCATTCTCTGAAACGTCTTTGTGGTGTGTGCATTCACCTCACAGAGTTGAGCATTGCTTTTGACAGAGAAGTTTGGAAGCACTCTTTTTATAGTGTCTGCAAGTGGATATTTGGACCCCTTTTTGGAATGCGTTGGAAATGGGACACCATCACACGAAAACGAGACAGAAGCATTCTCACAAACTTCTGCATGATGTGAGCATTCAGCTCACAGAGCTGAACCTTTCTTTTGATAGAGCAGTTTTGAAGCACTCTGTTTCCAGATTCTGCAAGTGGACATTTGGAGCGCCTTGAGGCCTGCGGTGGAAAGGAAATATCTTCACATAAAAACTAGACAGAAGCATTCTCTGAAACTTCTTTCTGGTGCGTGAATTAAATTCAGAGAGTTGAACATTCCTTTTGACAGAGAAGTTTTGAAACACTTTTTTTGTAGAATCTGCACGTGGAAATTTGGACCACTTCTAGGAATTCGTTGGAAACGGGACACCTTCACACAAAAACAAGACAGAAGCATTCTGACAGACTTCGGTGTGATATGTGCATTCAACTCACAGAGTTGAATCTTTCATTTCATGTGGCACTTTCGAAACACTCTTTTTGTGGAATCTGCAAGTGGCTATTTGGACCGATTATAGGAATTCATTAGGAACGGGACACCCTCACACAAAAAGTAGTGAGAAGCACTTTCACAAACTTCTGTGTGATGTGTGCATTCAATTCAAAGGGCTGAGCTCTTCTTTTGATAGAGCAGTTTTAAAACACTCTTTTTCTGGAATCTGCAAGTGGACATTTGGAGCGCTTTGAGGACTGTGGGGGCAAGGAAATATCTTCACATAACAAGTAGACAGAAGCATTCTCTGAAACTTCTTTGTGGTGTGTGCATTCAACTCACAGAGTTTGAACATTCCTTTTGACAGAGAAGCTTGGAAACACTCTTTTTATAGAATAGGCAAGTGGATATTTGGACCTCTTTTAGGAATTCATTGGAAACGGGACACCCTCACACAAAAACTAGACAGAAGCATTCTCACAAACTCCTGTGTGACGTGAGCATTCAGCTCACAGAGCTGAACCTTTCTTTGATAGGGCAGTTTTGAAACACTCTTTTTCTAGAATCTGCAAGTGGACATTTGGAGCGCTTTTAGGCCTGTGGTGGAAAGGAAATATCTTCACTCACAAACTAGACAGATGCATTCTCTGAAACTGCCTTGTGGTGCGTGCATTCAACTCACAGAGTTGAACATTCCTTTCGAATGAGAAGTTTTGAAACACTCTTTTTGTAGAAACTGCAAGTGAAACCTTGGACCGCTGATGGGAATTCGTTGGAAACGGGACACCTTCACACAAAAACTAGACCAAAGCATTCCCACAAACTTATCTGCGATGTGTGCACTCAGCTCACAAAGTTTAACATTTCTTTTCATGGATTAGTTTTGAAACACTCTTTTTGCAGTATATGCAAGTGGTCATTCGGAAAGCTATGAGGTCTGTGGTCGAAAAGGTAACACCTTCACCTATAACCTAGAAAGAAGCGTTCTGAGAAACTAGTTTGTGTTGTTTGCATTCAACTCACAGAATAGACCATTCCTTTTGTTAGAGCAGCCATGAAACAATCTTTTTGCATAGTCTGCAATTGGACATTTGGAGAGCTCTGAGGCCTGTGGTGGAAAACGAAATATCTTCACATAAAACCTAGAAAGAAGCATTCTCAGAAACCACTTTGTGATGTGTGCATTCAAGTCACAGGATTGAATATTCCTTTCATTACAGCGGTTCTGAAACACACTTTTTCTAGAATCTCCATGTGGATATTTGGAACACTTACAGCAATTTGATGGAAACGAGACATCCTCACACAAAAAGAAGACAGAAGCATTCTCACAAACTCCTTTGTGATGTGTGATCTCAACTCACAGATGTGAACCTTCCTTTTGATAGAGCAGTTTCGAAACCATCTTTTTCTAGAATCTGCAAGTGGATATTTGGAGCGATGAGAGGCCTGTGGTTTAAAGGAAATATCTTCACATAACAAGTAGACAAAAGCATTCTCTGAAACGTCTTTGTGGTGTGTGCATTCACCTCACAGAGTTGAGCATTGCTTTTGACAGAGAAGTTTGGAAGCACTCTTTTTATAGTGTCTGCAAGTGGATATTTGGACCCCTTATTGGAATGCGTTGGAAATGGGACACCATCACACGAAAACGAGACAGAAGCATTCTCACAAACTTCTGCATGATGTGAGCATTCAGCTCACAGAGCTGAACCTTTCTTTTGATAGAGCAGTTTTGAAGCACTCTTTTTCCAGATTCTGCATGTGGACATTTGGAGCGCCTTGAGGCCTGCGGTGGAAAGGAAATATCTTCACATAAAAACTAGACAGAAGCATTCTCTGAAACTTCTTTCTGGTGCGTGAATTAAATTCAGAGAGTTGAACATTCCTTTTGACAGAGAAGTTTTGAAACACTTTTTTTGTAGAATCTGCACGTGGAAATTTGGACCACTTCTAGGAATTCGTTGGAAACGGGACACCTTCACACAAAAACAAGACAGAAGCATTCTGACAGACTTCGGTGTGATATGTGCATTCAACTCACAGAGTTTAATCTTTCATTTCATGTGGCAGTTTCGAAACACTCTTTTTGTGGAATCTGCAAGTGGCTATTTGGACCGATTATAGGAATTCATTGGGAACGGGACACCCTCACACAAAAAGTAGTGAGAAGCACTTTCACAAACTTCTGTGTGATGTGTGCATTCAATTCAAAGGGCTGAGCTCTTCTTTTGATAGAGCAGTTTTAAAACACTCTTTTTCTGGAATCTGCAAGTGGACATTTGGAGCGCTTTGAGGACTGTGGGGGCAAGGAAATATCTTCACATAACAAGTAGACAGAAGCATTCTCTGAAACTTCTTTGTGGTGTGTGCATTCAACTCACAGAGTTTGAACATTCCTTTTGACAGAGAAGCTTGGAAACACTCTTTTTATAGAATAGGCAAGTGGATATTTGGACCTCTTTTAGGAATTCGTTGGAAACGGGACACCCTCACACAAAAACTAGACAGAAGCATTCTCACAAACTTCTGTGTGACGTGAGCATTCAGCTCGCAGAGCTGAACCTGTCTTTGATAGGGCAGTTTTGAAACACTCTTTTTCTAGAATCTGCAAGTGGACATTTGGAGCGCTTTTAGGCCTGTGGTGGAAAGGAAATATCTTCACTCACAAACTAGACAGATGCATTCTCTGAAACTGCCTTGTGGTGCGTGCATTCAACTCACAGAGTTGAACATTCCTTTCGAATGAGAAGTTTTGAAACACTCTTTTTGTAGAAACTGCAAGTGAAACCTTGGACCGCTGATGGGAATTCGTTGGAAACGGGACACCTTCACACAAAAACTAGACCAAAGCATTCCCACAAACTTATCTGCGATGTGTGTACTCAGCTCACAAAGTTTAACATTTCTTTTCATGGATTAGTTTTGAAACACTCTTTTTGCAGTATATGCAAGTGGTCATTCGGAAAGCTATGAGGTCTGTGGTCGAAAAGGTAACACCTTCACTTATAACCTAGAAAGAAGCGTTCTGAGAAACTACTTTGTGTAGTTTGCATTCAACTCACAGAATGGACCATTCATTTTGTTAGAGCAGCCATGAAACAATCTTTTTGCATAGTCTGCAACTGGACATTTGGAGAGCTCTGAGGCCTGTGGTGGAAAACGAAATATCTTCACATAAAACCTAGAAAGAAGCATTCTCAGAAACCACTTTGTGATGTGTGCATTCAACTCACAGAATTGAATATTCCTTTCATTACAGCGGTTCTGAAACACACTTTTTCTAGAATCTCCATGTGGATATTTGGAACACTTACAGCAATTTGATGGAAACGAGACATCCTCACACAAAAAGAAGACAGAAGCATTCTCACAAACTCCTTTGTGATGTGTGATCTCAACTCACAGATGTGAACCTTCCTTTTGATAGAGCTGTTTCGAAACAATCTTTTTCTAGAATCTGCAAGTGGATATTTGGAGCGATGAGAGGCCTGTGGTTTAAAGGAAATATCTTCTCATAACAAGTAGACAAAAGCATTCTCTGAAACGTCTTTGTGGTGTGTGCATTCACCTCACAGAGTTGAGCATTGCTTTTGACAGAGAAGTTTGGAAGCACTCTTTTTATAGTGTCTGCAAGTGGATATTTGGACCCCTTTTTGGAATGCGTTGGAAAAGGGACACCGTCACACGAAAACGAGACAGAAGCATTCTCACAAACTTCTGCATGATGTGAGCATTCAGCTCACAGAGCTGAACCTTTCTTTTGATAGAGCAGTTTTGAAGCACTCTTTTTCCAGATTCTGCAAGTGGACATTTGGAGCGCCTTTAGGCCTGCGGTGGAAAGGAAATATCTTCACATAAAAACTAGACAGAAGCATTCTCTGAAACTTCTTTCTGGTGCGTGAATTAAATTCAGAGAGTTGAACATTCCTTTTGACAGAGAAGTTTTGAAACACTTTTTTTGTAGAATCTGCACGTGGAAATTTGGACCACTTCTAGGAATTCGTTGGAAACGGGACACCTTCACACAAAAACAAGACAGAAGCATTCTGACAGACTTCGGTGTGATATGTGCATTCAACTCACAGAGTTTAATCTTTCATTTCATGTGGCAGTTTCGAAACACTCTTTTTGTGGAATCTGCAAGTGGCTATTTGGACCGATTATAGGAATTCATTGGGAACGGGACACCCTCACACAAAAAGTAGTGAGAAGCACTTTCACAAACTTCTGTGTGATGTGTGCATTCAATTCAAAGGGCTGAGCTCTTCTTTTGATAGAGCAGTTTTAAAACACTCTTTTTCTGGAATCTGCAAGTGGACATTTGGAGCGCTTTGAGGACTGTGGGGGCAAGGAAATATCTTCACATAACAAGTAGACAGAAGCATTCTCTGAAACTTCTTTGTGGTGTGTGCATTCAACTCACAGAGTTTGAACATTCCTTTTGACAGAGAAGCTTGGAAACACTCTTTTTATAGAATAGGCAAGTGGATATTTGGACCTCTTTTAGGAATTCATTGGAAACGGGACACCCTCACACAAAAACTAGACAGAAGCATTCTCACAAACTCCTGTGTGACGTGAGCATTCAGCTCACAGAGCTGAACCTTTCTTTGATAGGGCAGTTTTGAAACACTCTTTTTCTAGAATCTGCAAGTGGACATTTGGAGCGCTTTTAGGCCTGTGGTGGAAAGGAAATATCTTCACTCACAAACTAGACAGATGCATTCTCTGAAACTGCCTTGTGGTGCGTGCATTCAACTCACAGAGTTGAACATTCCTTTCGAATGAGAAGTTTTGAAACACTCTTTTTGTAGAAACTGCAAGTGAAACCTTGGACCGCTGATGGGAATTCGTTGGAAACGGGACACCTTCACACAAAAACTAGACCAAAGCATTCCCACAAACTTATCTGCGATGTGTGCACTCAGCTCACAAAGTTTAACATTTCTTTTCATGGATTAGTTTTGAAACACTCTTTTTGCAGTATATGCAAGTGGTCATTCGGAAAGCTATGAGGTCTGTGGTCGAAAAGGTAACACCTTCACCTATAACTTAGAAAGAAGCGTTCTGAGAAACTACATTGTGTAGTTTGCATTCAACTCACAGAATGGACCATTCATTTTGTTAGAGCAGCCATGAAACAATCTTTTTGCATAGTCTGCAATTGGACATTTGGAGAGCTCTGAGGCCTGTGGTGGAAAACGAAATATCTTCACATAAAACCTAGAAAGAAGCATTCTCAGAAACCACTTTGTGATGTGTGCATTCAACTCACAGGATTGAATATTCCTTTCATTACAGCGGTTCTGAAACACACTTTTTCTAGAATCTCCATGTGGATATTTGGAACACTTACAGCAATTTGATGGAAACGAGACATCCTCACACAAAAAGAAGACAGAAGCATTCTCACAAACTCCTTTGTGATGTGTGATCTCAACTCACAGATGTGAACCTTCCTTTTGATAGAGCAGTTTCGAAACCATCTTTTTCTAGAATCTGCAAGTGGATATTTGGAGCGATGAGAGGCCTGTGGTTTAAAGGAAATATCTTCACATAACAAGTAGACAAAAGCATTCTCTGAAACGTCTTTGTGGTGTGTGCATTCACCTCACAGAGTTGAGCATTGCTTTTGACAGAGAAGTTTGGAAGCACTCTTTTTATAGTGTCTGCAAGTGGATATTTGGACCCCTTATTGGAATGTGTTGGAAATGGGACACCATCACACGAAAACGAGACAGAAGCATTCTCACAAACTTCTGCATGATGTGAGCATTCAGCTCACAGAGCTGAACCTTTCTTTTGATAGAGCAGTTTTGAAGCACTCTTTTTCCAGATTCTGCAAGTGGACATTTGGAGCGCCTTGAGGCCTGCGGTGGAAAGGAAATATCTTCACATAAAAACTAGACAGAAGCATTCTCTGAAACTTCTTTCTGGTGCGTGAATTAAATTCAGAGAGTTGAACATTCCTTTTGACAGAGAAGTTTTGAAACACTTTTTTTGTAGAATCTGCACGTGGAAATTTGGACCACTTCTAGGAATTCATTGGAAACGGGACACCTTCACACAAAAACAAGACAGAAGCATTCTGACAGACTTCGGTGTGATATGTGCATTCAACTCACAGAGTTTAATCTTTCATTTCATGTGGCAGTTTCGAAACACTCTTTTTGTGGAATCTGCAAGTGGCTATTTGGACCGATTATAGGAATTCATTGGGAACGGGACACCCTCACACAAAAAGTAGTGAGAAGCACTTTCACAAACTTCTGTGTGATGTGTGCATTCAATTCAAAGGGCTGAGCTCTTCTTTTGATAGAGCAGTTTTAAAACACTCTTTTTCTGGAATCTGCAAGTGGACATTTGGAGCGCTTTGAGGACTGTGGGGGCAAGGAAATATCTTCACATAACAAGTAGACAGAAGCATTCTCTGAAACTTCTTTGTGGTGTGTGCATTCAACTCACAGAGTTTGAACATTCCTTTTGACAGAGAAGCTTGGAAACACTCTTTTTATAGAATAGGCAAGTGGATATTTGGACCTCTTTTAGGAATTCGTTGGAAACGGGACACCCTCACACAAAAACTAGACAGAAGCATTCTCACAAACTTCTGTGTGACGTGAGCATTCAGCTCGCAGAGCTGAACCTTTCTTTGATAGGGCAGTTTTGAAACACTCTTTTTCTAGAATCTGCAAGTGGACATTTGGAGCGCTTTTAGGCCTGTGGTGGAAAGGAAATATCTTCACTCACAAACTAGACAGATGCATTCTCTGAAACTGCCTTGTGGTGCGTGCATTCAACTCACAGAGTTGAACATTCCTTTCGAATGAGAAGTTTTGAAACACTCTTTTTGTAGAAACTGCAAGTGAAACCTTGGACCGCTGATGGGAATTCGTTGGAAACGGGACACCTTCACACAAAAACTAGACCAAAGCATTCCCACAAACTTATCTGCGATGTGTGCACTCAGCTCACAAAGTTTAACATTTCTTTTCATGGATTAGTTTTGAAACACTCTTTTTGCAGTATATGCAAGGGGTCATTCGGAAAGCTATGAGGTCTGTGGTCGAAAAGGTAACACCTTCACCTATAACCTAGAAAGAAGCGTTCTGAGAAACTACTTTGTGTTGTTTGCATTCAACTCACAGAATAGACCATTCATTTTGTTAGAGCAGCCATGAAACAATCTTTTTGCATAGTCTGCAATTGGACATTTGGAGAGCTCTGAGGCCTGTGGTGGAAAACGAAATATCTTCACATAAAACCTAGAAAGAAGCATTCTCAGAAACCACTTTGTGATGTGTGCATTCAAGTCACAGGATTGAATATTCCTTTCATTACAGCGGTTCTGAAACACACTTTTTCTAGAATCTCCATGTGGATATTTGGAACACTTACAGCAATTTGATGGAAACGAGACATCCTCACACAAAAAGAAGACAGAAGCATTCTCACAAACTCCTTTGTGATGTGTGATCTCAACTCACAGATGTGAACCTTCCTTTTGATAGAGCAGTTTCGAAACAATCTTTTTCTAGAATCTGCAAGTGGATATTTGGAGCGATGAGAGGCCTGTGGTTTAAAGGAAATATCTTCACATAACAAGTAGACAAAAGCATTCTCTGAAACGTCTTTGTGGTGTGTGCATTCACCTCACAGAGTTGAGCATTGCTTTTGACAGAGAAGTTTGGAAGCACTCTTTTTATAGTGTCTGCAAGTGGATATTTGGATCCCTTATTGGAATGTGTTGGAAATGGGACACCATCACACGAAAACGAGACAGAAGCATTCTCACAAACTTCTGCATGATGTGAGCATTCAGCTCACAGAGCTGAACCTTTCTTTTGATAGAGCAGTTTTGAAGCACTCTTTTTCCAGATTCTGCAAGTGGACATTTGGAGCGCCTTGAGGCCTGCGGTGGAAAGGAAATATCTTCACATAAAAACTAGACAGAAGCATTCTCTGAAACTTCTTTCTGGTGCGTGAATTAAATTCAGAGAGTTGAACATTCCTTTTGACAGAGAAGTTTTGAAACACTTTTTTTGTAGAATCTGCACGTGGAAATTTGGACCACTTCTAGGAATTCGTTGGAAACGGGACACCTTCACACAAAAACAAGACAGAAGCATTCTGACAGACTTCGGTGTGATATGTGCATTCAACTCACAGAGTTTAATCTTTCATTTCATGTGGCAGTTTCGAAACACTCTTTTTGTGGAATCTGCAAGTGGCTATTTGGACCGATTATAGGAATTCATTGGGAACGGGACACCCTCACACAAAAAGTAGTGAGAAGCACTTTCACAAACTTCTGTGTGATGTGTGCATTCAATTCAAAGGGCTGAGCTCTTCTTTCGATAGAGCAGTTTTAAAACACTCTTTTTCTGGAATCTGCAAGTGGACATTTGGAGCACTTTGAGGACTGTGGGGGCAAGGAAATATCTTCACATAACAAGTAGACAGAAGCATTCTCTGAAACTTCTTTGTGGTGTGTGCATTCAACTCACAGAGTTTGAACATTCCTTTTGACAGAGAAGCTTGGAAACACTCTTTTCATAGAATAGGCAAGTGGATATTTGGACCTCTTTTAGGAATTCGTTGGAAACGGGACACCCTCACACAAAAACTAGACAGAAGCATTCTCACAAACTTCTGTGTGACGTGAGCATTCAGCTCGCAGAGCTGAACCTTTCTTTGATAGGGCAGTTTTGAAACACTCTTTTTCTAGAATCTGCAAGTGGACATTTGGAGCGCTTTTAGGCCTGTGGTGGAAAGGAAATATCTTCACTCACAAACTAGACAGATGCATTCTCTGAAACTGCCTTGTGGTGCGTGCATTCAACTCACAGAGTTGAACATTCCTTTCGAATGAGAAGTTTTGAAACACTCTTTTTGTAGAAACTGCAAGTGAAACCTTGGACCGCTGATGGGAATTCGTTGGAAACGGGACACCTTCACACAAAAACTAGACCAAAGCATTCCCACAAACTTATCTGCGATGTGTGCACTCAGCTCACAAAGTTTAACATTTCTTTTCATGGATTAGTTTTGAAACACTCTTTTTGCAGTATATGCAAGTGGTCATTCGGAAAGCTATGAGGTCTGTGGTCGAAAAGGTAACACCTTCACCTATAACCTAGAAAGAAGCGTTCTGAGAAACTACTTTGTGTTGTTTGCATTCAACTCACAGAATAGACCATTCATTTTGTTAGAGCAGCCATGAAACAATCTTTTTGCATAGTCTGCAATTGGACATTTGGAGAGCTCTGAGGCCTGTGGTGGAAAACGAAATATCTTCACATAAAACCTAGTAAGAAGCATTCTCAGAAACCACTTTGTGATGTGTGCATTCAAGTCACAGGATTGAATATTCCTTTCATTACAGCGGTTCTGAAACACACTTTTTCTAGAATCTCCATGTGGATATTTGGAACACTTACAACAATTTGATGGAAACGAGACATCTTCACACAAAAAGAAGACAGAAGCATTCTCACAAACTCCTTTGTGATGTGTGATCTCAACTCACAGATGTGAACCTTCCTTTTGATAGAGCAGTTTCGAAACCATCTTTTTCTAGAATCTGCAAGTGGATATTTGGAGCGATGAGAGGCCTGTGGTTTAAAGGAAATATCTTCACATAACAAGTAGACAAAAGCATTCTCTGAAACGTCTTTGTGGTGTGTGCATTCACCTCACAGAGTTGAGCATTGCTTTTGACAGAGAAGTTTGGAAGCACTCTTTTTATAGTGTCTGCAAGTGGATATTTGGACCCCTTATTGGAATGTGTTGGAAATGGGACACCATCACACGAAAACGAGACAGAAGCATTCTCACAAACTTCTGCATGATGTGAGCATTCAGCTCACAGAGCTGAACCTTTCTTTTGATAGAGCAGTTTTGAAGCACTCTTTTTCCAGATTCTGCAAGTGGACATTTGGAGCGCCTTGAGGCCTGCGGTGGAAAGGAAATATCTTCACATAAAAACTAGACAGAAGCATTCTCTGAAACTTCTTTCTGGTGCGTGAATTAAATTCAGAGAGTTGAACATTCCTTTTGACAGAGAAGTTTTGAAACACTTTTTTTGTAGAATCTGCACGTGGAAATTTGGACCACTTCTAGGAATTCGTTTGAAACGGGACACCTTCACACAAAAACAAGACAGAAGCATTCTGACAGACTTCGGTGTGATATGTGCATTCAACTCACAGAGTTTAATCTTTCATTTCATGTGGCAGTTTCGAAACACTCTTTTTGTGGAATCTGCAAGTGGCTATTTGGACCGATTATAGGAATTCATTGGGAACGGGACACCCTCACACAAAAAGTAGTGAGAAGCACTTTCACAAACTTCTGTGTGATGTGTGCATTCAATTCAAAGGGCTGAGCTCTTCTTTTGATAAAGCAGTTTTAAAACACTCTTTTTCTGGAATCTGCAAGTGGACATTTGGAGCGCTTTGAGGACTGTGGGGGCAAGGAAATATCTTCACATAACAAGTAGACAGAAGCATTCTCTGAAACTTCTTTGTGGTGTGTGCATTCAACTCACAGAGTTTGAACATTCCTTTTGACAGAGAAGCTTGGAAACACTCTTTTCATAGAATAGGCAAGTGGATATTTGGACCTCTTTTAGGAATTCGTTGGAAACGGGACACCCTCACACAAAAACTAGACAGAAGCATTCTCACAAACTTCTGTGTGACGTGAGCATTCAGCTCGCAGAGCTGAACCTTTCTTTGATAGGGCAGTTTTGAAACACTCTTTTTCTAGAATCTGCAAGTGGACATTTGGAGCGCTTTTAGGCCTGTGGTGGAAAGGAAATATCTTCACTCACAAACTAGACAGATGCATTCTCTGAAACTGCCTTGTGGTGCGTGCATTCAACTCACAGAGTTGAACATTCCTTTTGAATGAGAAGTTTTGAAACACTCTTTTTGTAGAAACTGCAAGTGAAACCTTGGACCGCTGATGGGAATTCGTTGGAAACGGGACACCTTCACACAAAAACTAGACCAAAGCATTCCCACAAACTTATCTGCGATGTGTGCACTCAGCTCACAAAGTTTAACATTTCTTTTCATGGATTAGTTTTGAAACACTCTTTTTGCAGTATATGCAAGGGGTCATTCGGAAAGCTATGAGGTCTGTGGTCGAAAAGGTAACACCTTCACCTATAACCTAGAAAGAAGCGTTCTGAGAAACTAGTTTGTGTTGTTTGCATTCAACACACAGAATAGACCATTCATTTTGTTAGAGCAGCCATGAAACAATCTTTTTGCATAGTCTGCAATTGGACATTTGGAGAGCTCTGAGGCCTGTGGTGGAAAACGAAATATCTTCACATAAAACCTAGAAAGAAGCATTCTCAGAAACCACTTTGTGATGTGTGCATTCAAGTCACAGGATTGAATATTCCTTTCATTACAGCGGTTCTGAAACACACTTTTTCTAGAATCTCCATGTGGATATTTGGAACACTTACGGCAATTTGATGGAAACGACACATCCTCACACAAAAAGAAGACAGAAGCATTCTCACAAACTCCTTTGTGATGTGTGATCTCAACTCACAGATGTGAACCTTCCTTTTGATAGAGCAGTTTCGAAACCATCTTTTTCTAGAATCTGCAAGTGGATATTTGGAGCGATGAGAGGCCTGTGGTTTAAAGGAAATATCTTCACATAACAAGTAGACAAAAGCATTCTCTGAAACGTCTTTGTGGTGTGTGCATTCACCTCACAGAGTTGAGCATTGCTTTTGACAGAGAAGTTTGGAAGCACTCTTTTTATAGTGTCTGCAAGTGGATATTTGGACCCCTTATTGGAATGCGTTGGAAATGGGACACCATCACACGAAAACGAGACAGAAGCATTCTCACAAACTTCTGCATGATGTGAGCATTCAGCTCACAGAGCTGAACCTTTCTTTTGATAGAGCAGTTTTGAAGCACTCTGTTTCCAGATTCTGCAAGTGGACATTTGGAGAGCCTTGAGGCCTGCGGTGGAAAGGAAATATCTTCACATAAAAACTAGACAGAAGCATTCTCTGAAACTTCTTTCTGGTGCGTGAATTAAATTCAGAGAGTTGAACATTCCTTTTGACAGAGAAGTTTTGAAACACTTTTTTTGTAGAATCTGCACGTGGAAATTTGGACCACTTCTAGGAATTCGTTGGAAACGGGACACCTTCACACAAAAACAAGACAGAAGCATTCTGACAGACTTCGGTGTGATATGTGCATTCAACTCACAGAGTTTAATCTTTCATTTCATGTGGCAGTTTCGAAACACTCTTTTTGTGGAATCTGCAAGTGGCTATTTGGACCGATTATAGGAATTCATTGGGAACGGGACACCCTCACACAAAAAGTAGTGAGAAGCACTTTCACAAACTTCTGTGTGATGTGTGCATTCAATTCAAAGGGCTGAGCTCTTCTTTTGATAGAGCAGTTTTAAAACACTCTTTTTCTGGAATCTGCAAGTGGACATTTGGAGCGCTTTGAGGACTGTGGGGGCAAGGAAATATCTTCACATAACAAGTAGACAGAAGCATTCTCTGAAACTTCTTTGTGGTGTGTGCATTCAACTCACAGAGTTTGAACATTCCTTTTGACAGAGAAGCTTGGAAACACTCTTTTTATAGAATAGGCAAGTGGATATTTGGACCTCTTTTAGGAATTCGTTGGAAACGGGACACCCTCACACAAAAACTAGACAGAAGCATTCTCACAAACTTCTGTGTGACGTGAGCATTCAGCTCGCAGAGCTGAACCTGTCTTTGATAGGGCAGTTTTGAAACACTCTTTTTCTAGAATCTGCAAGTGGACATTTGGAGCGCTTTTAGGCCTGTGGTGGAAAGGAAATATCTTCACTCACAAACTAGACAGATGCATTCTCTGAAACTGCCTTGTGGTGCGTGCATTCAACTCACAGAGTTGAACATTCCTTTCGAATGAGAAGTTTTGAAACACTCTTTTTGTAGAAACTGCAAGTGAAACCTTGGACCGCTGATGGTAAATCGTTGGAAACGGGACACCTTCACACAAAAACTAGACCAAAGCATTCCCACAAACTTATCTGCGATGTGTGTACTCAGCTCACAAAGTTTAACATTTCTTTTCATGGATTAGTTTTGAAACACTCTTTTTGCAGTATATGCAAGTGGTCATTCGGAAAGCTATGAGGTCTGTGGTCGAAAAGGTAACACCTTCACCTATAACCTAGAAAGAAGCGTTCTGAGAAACTACTTTGTGTAGTTTGCATTCAACTCACAGAATGGACCATTCATTTTGTTAGAGCAGCCATGAAACAATCTTTTTGCATAGTCTGCAACTGGACATTTGGAGAGCTCTGAGGCCTGTGGTGGAAAACGAAATATCTTCACATAAAACCTAGAAAGAAGCATTCTCAGAAACCACTTTGTGATGTGTGCATTCAAGTCACAGGATTGAATATTCCTTTCATTACAGCGGTTCTGAAACACACTTTTTCTAGAATCTCCATGTGGATATTTGGAACACTTACAGCAATTTGATGGAAACGAGACATCCTCACACAAAAAGAAGACAGAAGCATTCTCACAAACTCCTTTGTGATGTGTGATCTCAACTCACAGATGTGAACCTTCCTTTTGATAGAGCTGTTTCGAAACAATCTTTTTCTAGAATCTGCAAGTGGATATTTGGAGCGATGAGAGGCCTGTGGTTTAAAGGAAATATCTTCACATAACAAGTAGACAAAAGCATTCTCTGAAACGTCTTTGTGGTGTGTGCATTCACCTCACAGAGTTGAGCATTGCTTTTGACAGAGAAGTTTGGAAGCACTCTTTTTATAGTGTCTGCAAGTGGATATTTGGACCCCTTTTTGGAATGCGTTGGAAATGGGACACCATCACACGAAAACGAGACAGAAGCATTCTCACAAACTTCTGCATGATGTGAGCATTCAGCTCACAGAGCTGAACCTTTCTTTTGATAGAGCAGTTTTGAAGCACTCTGTTTCCAGATTCTGCAAGTGGACATTTGGAGCGCCTTGAGGCCTGCGGTGGAAAGGAAATATCTTCACATAAAAACTAGACAGAAGCATTCTCTGAAACTTCTTTCTGGTGCGTGAATTAAATTCAGAGAGTTGAACATTCCTTTTGACAGAGAAGTTTTGAAACACTTTTTTTGTAGAATCTGCACGTGGAAATTTGGACCACTTCTAGGAATTCGTTGGAAACGGGACACCTTCACACAAAAACAAGACAGAAGCATTCTGACAGACTTCGGTGTGATATGTGCATTCAACTCACAGAGTTTAATCTTTCATTTCATGTGGCAGTTTCGAAACACTCTTTTTGTGGAATCTGCAAGTGGCTATTTGGACCGATTATAGGAATTCATTGGGAACGGGACACCCTCACACAAAAAGTAGTGAGAAGCACTTTCACAAACTTCTGTGTGATGTGTGCATTCAATTCAAAGGGCTGAGCTCTTCTTTCGATAGAGCAGTTTTAAAACACTCTTTTTCTGGAATCTGCAAGTGGACATTTGGAGCGCTTTGAGGACTGTGGGGGCAAGGAAATATCTTCACATAACAAGTAGACAGAAGCATTCTCTGAAACTTCTTTGTGGTGTGTGCATTCAACTCACAGAGTTTGAACATTCCTTTTGACAGAGAAGCTTGGAAACACTCTTTTCATAGAATAGGCAAGTGGATATTTGGACCTCTTTTAGGAATTCGTTGGAAACGGGACACCCTCACACAAAAACTAGACATAAGCATTCTCACAAACTTCTGTGGGACGTGAGCATTCAGCTCGCAGAGCTGAACCTTTCTTTGATAGGGCAGTTTTGAAACACTCTTTTTCTAGAATCTGCAAGTGGACATTTGGAGCGCTTTTAGGCCTGTGGTGGAAAGGAAATATCTTCACTCACAAACTAGACAGATGCATTCTCTGAAACTGCCTTGTGGTGCGTGCATTCAACTCACAGAGTTGAACATTCCTTTCGAATGAGAAGTTTTGAAACACTCTTTTTGTAGAAACTGCAAGTGAAACCTTGGACCGCTGATGGGAATTCGTTGGAAACGGGACACCTTCACACAAAAACTAGACCAAAGCATTCCCACAAACTTATCTGCGATGTGTGCACTCAGCTCACAAAGTTTAACATTTCTTTTCATGGATTAGTTTTGAAACACTCTTTTTGCAGTATATGCAAGTGGTCATTCGGAAAGCTATGAGGTCTGTGGTCGAAAAGGTAACACCTTCACCTATAACCTAGAAAGAAGCGTTCTGAGAAACTACTTTGTGTTGTTTGCATTCAACTCACAGAATAGACCATTCATTTTGTTAGAGCAGCCATGAAACAATCTTTTTGCATAGTCTGCAATTGGACATTTGGAGAGCTCTGAGGCCTGTGGTGGAAAACGAAATATCTTCACATAAAACCTAGTAAGAAGCATTCTCAGAAACCACTTTGTGATGTGTGCATTCAAGTCACAGGATTGAATATTCCTTTCATTACAGCGGTTCTGAAACACACTTTTTCTAGAATCTCCATGTGGATATTTGGAACACTTACAACAATTTGATGGAAACGAGACATCTTCACACAAAAAGAAGACAGAAGCATTCTCACAAACTCCTTTGTGATGTGTGATCTCAACTCACAGATGTGAACCTTCCTTTTGATAGAGCAGTTTCGAAACCATCTTTTTCTAGAATCTGCAAGTGGATATTTGGAGCGATGAGAGGCCTGTGGTTTAAAGGAAATATCTTCACATAACAAGTAGACAAAAGCATTCTCTGAAACGTCTTTGTGGTGTGTGCATTCACCTCACAGAGTTGAGCATTGCTTTTGACAGAGAAGTTTGGAAGCACTCTTTTTATAGTGTCTGCAAGTGGATATTTGGACCCCTTATTGGAATGCGTTGGAAATGGGACACCATCACACGAAAACGAGACAGAAGCATTCTCACAAACTTCTGCATGATGTGAGCATTCAGCTCACAGAGCTGAACCTTTCTTTTGATAGAGCAGTTTTGAAGCACTCTTTTTCCAGATTCTGCAAGTGGACATTTGGAGTGCCTTGAGGCCTGCGGTGGAAAGGAAATATCTTCACATAAAAACTAGACAGAAGCATTCTCTGAAACTTCTTTCTGGTGCGTGAATTAAATTCAGAGAGTTGAACATTCCTTTTGACAGAGAAGTTTTGAAACACTTTTTTTGTAGAATCTGCACGTGGAAATTTGGACCACTTCTAGGAATTCGTTGGAAACGGGACACCTTCACACAAAAACAAGACAGAAGCATTCTGACAGACTTCGGTGTGATATGTGCATTCAACTCACAGAGTTTAATCTTTCATTTCATGTGGCAGTTTCGAAACACTCTTTTTGTGGAATCTGCAAGTGGCTATTTGGACCGATTATAGGAATTCATTGGGAACGGGACACCCTCACACAAAAAGTAGTGAGAAGCACTTTCACAAACTTCTGTGTGATGTGTGCATTCAATTCAAAGGGCTGAGCTCTTCTTTTGATAGAGCAGTTTTAAAACACTCTTTTTCTGGAATCTGCAAGTGGACATTTGGAGCGCTTTGAGGACTGTGGGGGCAAGGAAATATCTTCACATAACAAGTAGACAGAAGCATTCTCTGAAACTTCTTTGTGGTGTGTGCATTCAACTCACAGAGTTTGAACATTCCTTTTGACAGAGAAGCTTGGAAACACTCTTTTTATAGAATAGGCAAGTGGATATTTGGACCTCTTTTAGGAATTCGTTGGAAACGGGACACCCTCACACAAAAACTAGACAGAAGCATTCTCACAAACTTCTGTGTGACGTGAGCATTCAGCTCGCAGAGCTGAACCTTTCTTTGATAGGGCAGTTTTGAAACACTCTTTTTCTAGAATCTGCAAGTGGACATTTGGAGCGCTTTTAGGCCTGTGGTGGAAAGGAAATATCTTCACTCACAAACTAGACAGATGCATTCTCTGAAACTGCCTTGTGGTGCGTGCATTCAACTCACAGAGTTGAACATTCCTTTCGAATGAGAAGTTTTGAAACACTCTTTTTGTAGAAACTGCAAGTGAAACCTTGGACCGCTGATGGTAAATCGTTGGAAACGGGACACCTTCACACAAAAACTAGACCAAAGCATTCCCACAAACTTATCTGCGATGTGTGCACTCAGCTCACAAAGTTTAACATTTCTTTTCATGGATTAGTTTTGAAACACTCTTTTTGCAGTATATGCAAGTGGTCATTCGGAAAGCTATGAGGCCTGTGGTCGAAAAGGTAACACCTTCACCTATAACCTAGAAAGAAGCGTTCTCAGAAACTACTTTGTGTTGTTTGCATTCAACTCACAGAGTGGAACATTCCTTTTCTTAGAGCAGCCATGAAACAATCTTTTTGCATAGTCTGCAATTGGACATTTGGAGAGCTCTGAGGCCTGTGGTGGAAAACGAAATATCTTCACATAAAACCTAGAAAGAAGCATTCTCAGAAACCACTTTGTGATGTGTGCATTCAACTCACAGGATTGAATATTCCTTTCATTACAGCGGTTCTGAAACACACTTTTTCTAGAATCTCCATGTGGATATTTGGAACACTTACGGCAATTTGATGGAAACGAGACATCCTCACACAAAAAGGAGACAGAAGCATTCTCACAAACTCCTTTGTGATGTGTGATCTCAACTCACAGATGTGAACCTTCCTTTTGATAGAGCAGTTTCGAAACAATCTTTTTCTAGAATCTGCAAGTGGATATTTGGAGCGATGAGAGGCCTGTGGTTTAAAGGAAATATCTTCACATAACAAGTAGACAAAAGCATTCTCTGAAACGTCTTTGTGGTGTGTGCATTCACCTCACAGAGTTGAGCATTGCTTTTGACAGAGAAGTTTGGAAGCACTCTTTTTATAGTGTCTGCAAGTGGATATTTGGACCCCTTATTGGAATGCGTTGGAAATGGGACACCATCACACGAAAACGAGACAGAAGCATTCTCACAAACTTCTGCATGATGTGAGCATTCAGCTCACAGAGCTGAACCTTTCTTTTGATAGAGCAGTTTTGAAGCACTCTTTTTCCAGATTCTGCAAGTGGACATTTGGAGCGCCTTGAGGCCTGCGGTGGAAAGGAAATATCTTCACATAAAAACTAGACAGAAGCATTCTCTGAAACTTCTTTCTGGTGCGTGAATTAAATTCAGAGAGTTGAACATTCCTTTTGACAGAGAAGTTTTGAAACACTTTTTTTGTAGAATCTGCACGTGGAAATTTGGACCACTTCTAGGAATTCGTTGGAAACGGGACACCTTCACACAAAAACAAGACAGAAGCATTCTGACAGACTTCGGTGTGATATGTGCATTCAACTCACAGAGTTTAATCTTTCATTTCATGTGGCAGTTTCGAAACACTCTTTTTGTGGAATCTGCAAGTGGCTATTTGGACCGATTATAGGAATTCATTGGGAACGGGACACCCTCACACAAAAAGTAGTGAGAAGCACTTTCACAAACTTCTGTGTGATGTGTGCATTCAATTCAAAGGGCTGAGCTCTTCTTTTGATAGAGCAGTTTTAAAACACTCTTTTTCTGGAATCTGCAAGTGGACATTTGGAGCGCTTTGAGGACTGTGGGGGCAAGGAAATATCTTCACATAACAAGTAGACAGGAGCATTCTCTGAAACTTCTTTGTGGTGTGTGCATTCAACTCACAGAGTTTGAACATTCCTTTTGACAGAGAAGCTTGGAAACACTCTTTTTATAGAATAGGCAAGTGGATATTTGGACCTCTTTTAGGAATTCATTGGAAACGGGACACCCTCACACAAAAACTAGACAGAAGCATTCTCACAAACTTCTGTGTGACGTGAGCATTCAGCTCGCAGAGCTGAACCTTTCTTTGATAGGGCAGTTTTGAAACACTCTTTTTCTAGAATCTGCAAGTGGACATTTGGAGCGCTTTTAGGCCTGTGGTGGAAAGGAAATATCTTCACTCACAAACTAGACAGATGCATTCTCTGAAACTGCCTTGTGGTGCGTGCATTCAACTCACAGAGTTGAACATTCCTTTCGAATGAGAAGTTTTGAAACACTCTTTTTGTAGAAACTGCAAGTGAAACCTTGGACCGCTGATGGGAATTCGTTGGAAACGGGATACCTTCACACAAAAACTAGACCAAAGCATTCCCACAAACTTATCTGCGATGTGTGCACTCAGCTCACAAAGTTTAACATTTCTTTTCATGGATTAGTTTTGAAACACTCATTTTGCAGTATATACAAGTGGTCATTCGGAAAGCTATGAGGCCTATGGTCGAAAAGGTAACACCTTCACCTATAACCTAGAAAGAAGCGTTCTCAGAAACTACTTTGTGTTGTTTGCATTCAACTCACAGAGTGGAACATTCCTTTTCTTAGAGCAGCCATGAAACAATCTTTTTGCATAGTCTGCAATTGGACATTTGGAGAGCTCTGAGGCCTGTGGTGGAAAACGAAATATCTTCACATAAAACCTAGAAAGAAGCATTCTCAGAAACCACTTTGTGATGTGTGCATTCAACTCACAGGATTGAATATTCCTTTCATTACAGCGGTTCTGAAACACACTTTTTCTAGAATCTCCATGTGGATATTTGGAACACTTACGGCAATTTGATGGAAACGAGACATCCTCACACAAAAAGGAGACAGAAGCATTCTCACAAACTCCTTTGTGATGTGTGATCTCAACTCACAGATGTGAACCTTCCTTTTGATAGAGCAGTTTCGAAACAATCTTTTTCTAGAATCTGCAAGTGGATATTTGGAGCGATGAGAGGCCTGTGGTTTAAAGGAAATATCTTCACATAACAAGTAGACAAAAGCATTCTCTGAAACGTCTTTCTGGTGTGTGCATTCACCTCACAGAGTTGAGCATTGCTTTTGACAGAGAAGTTTGGAAGCACTCTTTTTATAGTGTCTGCAAGTGGATATTTGGACCCCTTATTGGAATGCGTTGGAAATGGGACACCATCACACGAAAACGAGACAGAAGCATTCTCACAAACTTCTGCATGATGTGAGCATTCAGCTCACAGAGCTGAACCTTTCTTTTGATAGAGCAGTTTTGAAGCACTCTTTTTCCAGATTCTGCAAGTGGACATTTGGAGTGCCTTGAGGCCTGCGGTGGAAAGGAAATATCTTCACATAAAAACTAGACAGAAGCATTCTCTGAAACTTCTTTCTGGTGCGTGAATTAAATTCAGAGAGTTGAACATTCCTTTTGACAGAGAAGTTTTGAAACACTTTTTTTGTAGAATCTGCACGTGGAAATTTGGACCACTTCTAGGAATTCGTTGGAAACGGGACACCTTCACACAAAAACAAGACAGAAGCATTCTGACAGACTTCGGTGTGATATGTGCATTCAACTCACAGAGTTTAATCTTTCGTTTCATGTGGCAGTTTCGAAACACTCTTTTTGTGGAATCTGCAAGTGGCTATTTGGACCGATTATAGGAATTCATTGGGAACGGGACACCCTCACACAAAAAGTAGTGAGAAGCACTTTCACAAACTTCTGTGTGATGTGTGCATTCAATTCAAAGGGCTGAGCTCTTCTTTTGATAGAGCAGTTTTAAAACACTCTTTTTCTGGAATCTGCAAGTGGACATTTGGAGCGCTTTGAGGACTGTGGGGGCAAGGAAATATCTTCACATAACAAGTAGACAGAAGCATTCTCTGAAACTTCTTTGTGGTGTGTGCATTCAACTCACAGAGTTTGAACATTCCTTTTGACAGAGAAGCTTGGAAACACTCTTTTTATAGAATAGGCAAGTGGATATTTGGACCTCTTTTAGGAATTCGTTGGAAACGGGACACCCTCACACAAAAACTAGACAGAAGCATTCTCACAAACTTCTGTGTGACGTGAGCATTCAGCTCGCAGAGCTGAACCTTTCTTTGATAGGGCAGTTTTGAAACACTCTTTTTCTAGAATCTGCAAGTGGACATTTGGAGCGCTTTTAGGCCTGTGGTGGAAAGGAAATATCTTCACTCACAAACTAGACAGATGCATTCTCTGAAACTGCCTTGTGGTGCGTGCATTCAACTCACAGAGTTGAACATTCCTTTCGAATGAGAAGTTTTGAAACACTCTTTTTGTAGAAACTGCAAGTGAAACCTTGGACCGCTGATGGTAAATCGTTGGAAACGGGACACCTTCACACAAAAACTAGACCAAAGCATTCCCACAAACTTATCTGCGATGTGTGCACTCAGCTCACAAAGTTTAACATTTCTTTTCATGGATTAGTTTTGAAACACTCTTTTTGCAGTATATACAAGTGGTCATTCGGAAAGCTATGAGGCCTATGGTCGAAAAGGTAACACCTTCACCTATAACCTAGAAAGAAGCGTTCTCAGAAACTACTTTGTGTTGTTTGCATTCAACTCACAGAGTGGAACATTCCTTTTCTTAGAGCAGCCATGAAACAATCTTTTTGCATAGTCTGCAATTGGACATTTGGAGAGCTCTGAGGCCTGTGGTGGAAAACGAAATATCTTCACATAAAACCTAGAAAGAAGCATTCTCAGAAACCACTTTGTGATGTGTGCATTCAACTCACAGGATTGAATATTCCTTTCATTACAGCGGTTCTGAAACACACTTTTTCTAGGATCTCCATGTGGATATTTGGAACACTTACAGCAATTTGATGGAAACGAGACATCCTCACACAAAAAGGAGACAGAAGCATTCTCACAAACTCCTTTGTGATGTGTGATCTCAACTCACAGATGTGAACCTTCCTTTTGATAGAGCTGTTTCGAAACAATCTTTTTCTAGAATCTGCAAGTGGATATTTGGAGCGATGAGAGGCCTGTGGTTTAAAGGAAATATCTTCACATAACAAGTAGACAAAAGCATTCTCTGAAACGTCTTTGTGGTGTGTGCATTCACCTCACAGAGTTGAGCATTGCTTTTGACAGAGAAGTTTGGAAGCACTCTTTTTATAGTGTCTGCAAGTGGATATTTGGACCCCTTTTTGGAATGCGTTGGAAATGGGACACCATCACACGAAAACGAGACAGAAGCATTCTCACAAACTTCTGCATGATGTGAGCATTCAGCTCACAGAGCTGAACCTTTCTTTTGATAGAGCAGTTTTGAAGCACTCTGTTTCCAGATTCTGCAAGTGGACATTTGGAGCGCCTTGAGGCCTGCGGTGGAAAGGAAATATCTTCACATAAAAACTAGACAGAAGCATTCTCTGAAACTTCTTTCTGGTGCGTGAATTAAATTCAGAGAGTTGAACATTCCTTTTGACAGAGAAGTTTTGAAACACTTTTTTTGTAGAATCTGCACGTGGAAATTTGGACCACTTCTAGGAATTCGTTGGAAACGGGACACCTTCACACAAAAACAAGACAGAAGCATTCTGACAGACTTCGGTGTGATATGTGCATTCAACTCACAGAGTTTAATCTTTCATTTCATGTGGCAGTTTCGAAACACTCTTTTTGTGGAATCTGCAAGTGGCTATTTGGACCGATTATAGGAATTCATTAGGAACGGGACACCCTCACACAAAAAGTAGTGAGAAGCACCTTCACAAACTTCTGTGTGATGTGTGCATTCAATTCAAAGGGCTGAGCTCTTCTTTTGATAGAGCAGTTTTAAAACACTCTTTTTCTGGAATCTGCAAGTGGACATTTGGAGCGCTTTGAGGACTGTGGGGGCAAGGAAATATCTTCACATAACAAGTAGACAGAAGCATTCTCTGAAACTTCTTTGTGGTGTGTGCATTCAACTCACAGAGTTTGAACATTCCTTTTGACAGAGAAGCTTGGAAACACTCTTTTTATAGAATAGGCAAGTGGATATTTGTACCTCTTTTAGGAATTCATTGGAAACGGGACACCCTCACACAAAAACTAGACAGAAGCATTCTCACAAACTTCTGTGTGACGTGAGCATTCAGCTCGCAGAGCTGAACCTTTCTTTGATAGGGCAGTTTTGAAACACTCTTTTTCTAGAATCTGCAAGTGGACATTTGGAGCGCTTTTAGGCCTGTGGTGGAAAGGAAATATCTTCACTCACAAACTAGACAGATGCATTCTCTGAAACTGCCTTGTGGTGCATGCATTCAACTCACAGAGTTGAACATTCCTTTCGAATGAGAAGTTTTGAAACACTCTTTTTGTAGAAACTGCAAGTGAAACCTTGGACCGCTGATGGGAATTCGTTGGAAACGGGATACCTTCACACAAAAACTAGACCAAAGCATTCCCACAAACTTATCTGCGATGTGTGCACTCAGCTCACAAAGTTTAACATTTCTTTTCATGGATTAGTTTTGAAACACTCATTTTGCAGTATATACAAGTGGTCATTCGGAAAGCTATGAGGTCTGTGGTCGAAAAGGTAACACCTTCACCTATAATCTAGAAAGAAGCGTTCTGAGAAACTACTTTGTGTTGTTTGCATTCAACTCACAGAATAGACCATTCGTTTTGTTAGAGCAGCCATGAAACAATCTTTTTGCATAGTCTGCAATTGGACATTTGGAGAGCTCTGAGGCCTGTGGTGGAAAACGAAATATCTTCACATAAAACCTAGAAAGAAGCATTCTCAGAAACCACTTTGTGATGTGTGCATTCAAGTCACAGGATTGAATATTCCTTTCATTACAGCGGTTCTGAAACACACTTTTTCTAGACTCTCCATGTGGATATTTGGAACACTTACAGCAATTTGATGGAAACGAGACATCCTCACACAAAAAGAAGACAGAAGCATTCTCACAAACTCCTTTGTGATGTGTGATCTCAACTCACAGATGTGAACCTTCCTTTTGATAGAGCTGTTTCGAAACAATCTTTTTCTAGAATCTGCAAGTGGATATTTGGAGCGATGAGAGGCCTGTGGTTTAAAGGAAATATCTTCACATAACAAGTAGACAAAAGCATTCTCTGAAACGTCTTTGTGGTGTGTGCATTCACCTCACAGAGTTGAGCATTGCTTTTGACAGAGAAGTTTGGAAGCACTCTTTTTATAGTGTCTGCAAGTGGATATTTGGACCCCTTTTTGGAATGCGTTGGAAATGGGACACCATCACACGAAAACGAGACAGAAGCATTCTCACAAACTTCTGCATGATGTGAGCATTCAGCTCACAGAGCTGAACCTTTCTTTTGATAGAGCAGTTTTGAAGCACTCTGTTTCCAGATTCTGCAAGTGGACATTTGGAGCGCCTTGAGGCCTGCGGTGGAAAGGAAATATCTTCACATAAAAACTAGACAGAAGCATTCTCTGAAACTTCTTTCTGGTGCGTGAATTAAATTCAGAGAGTTGAACATTCCTTTTGACAGAGAAGTTTTGAAACACTTTTTTTGTAGAATCTGCACGTGGAAATTTGGACCACTTCTAGGAATTCGTTGGAAACGGGACACCTTCACACAAAAACAAGACAGAAGCATTCTGACAGACTTCGGTGTGATATGTGCATTCAACTCACAGAGTTTAATCTTTCATTTCATGTGGCAGTTTCGAAACACTCTTTTTGTGGAATCTGCAAGTGGCTATTTGGACCGATTATAGGAATTCATTGGGAACGGGACACCCTCACACAAAAATTAGTGAGAAGCACTTTCACAAACTTCTGTGTGATGTGTGCATTCAATTCAAAGGGCTGAGCTCTTCTTTTGATAGAGCAGTTTTAAAACACTCTTTTTCTGGAATCTGCAAGTGGACATTTGGAGCGCTTTGAGGACTGTGGGGGCAAGGAAATATCTTCACATAACAAGTAGACAGAAGCATTCTCTGAAACTTCTTTGTGGTGTGTGCATTCAACTCACAGAGTTTGAACATTCCTTTTGACAGAGAAGCTTGGAAACACTCTTTTTATAGAATAGGCAAGTGGATATTTGGACCTCTTTTAGGAATTCGTTGGAAACGGGACACCCTCACACAAAAACTAGACAGAAGCATTCTCACAAACTTCTGTGTGACGTGAGCATTCAGCTCGCAGAGCTGAACCTTTCTTTGATAGGGCAGTTTTGAAACACTCTTTTTCTAGAATCTGCAAGTGGACATTTGGAGCGCTTTTAGGCCTGTGGTGGAAAGGAAATATCTTCACTCACAAACTAGACAGATGCATTCTCTGAAACTGCCTTGTGGTGCGTGCATTCAACTCACAGAGTTGAACATTCCTTTCGAATGAGAAGTTTTGAAACACTCTTTTTGTAGAAACTGCAAGTGAAACCTTGGACCGCTGATGGGAATTCGTTGGAAACGGGACACCTTCACACAAAAACTAGACCAAAGCATTCCCACAAACTTATCTGCGATGTGTGCACTCAGCTCACAAAGTTTAACATTTCTTTTCATGGATTAGTTTTGAAACACTCTTTTTGCAGTATATGCAAGTGGTCATTCGGAAAGCTATGAGGTCTGTGGTCGAAAAGGTAACACCTTCACCTATAATCTAGAAAGAAGCGTTCTGAGAAACTACTTTGTGTTGTTTGCATTCAACTCACAGAATAGACCATTCATTTTGTTAGAGCAGCCATGAAACAATCTTTTTGCATAGTCTGCAATTGGACATTTGGAGAGCTCTGAGGCCTGTGGTGGAAAACGAAATATCTTCACATAAAACCTAGAAAGAAGCATTCTCAGAAACCACTTTGTGATGTGTGCATTCAAGTCACAGGATTGAATATTCCTTTCATTACAGCGGTTCTGAAACACACTTTTTCTAGACTCTCCATGTGGATATTTGGAACACTTACAGCAATTTGATGGAAACGAGACATCCTCACACAAAAAGAAGACAGAAGCATTCTCACAAACTCCTTTGTGATGTGTGATCTCAACTCACAGATGTGAACCTTCCTTTTGATAGAGCTGTTTCGAAACAATCTTTTTCTAGAATCTGCAAGTGGATATTTGGAGCGATGAGAGGCCTGTGGTTTAAAGGAAATATCTTCACATAACAAGTAGACAAAAGCATTCTCTGAAACGTCTTTGTGGTGTGTGCATTCACCTCACAGAGTTGAGCATTGCTTTTGACAGAGAAGTTTGGAAGCACTCTTTTTATAGTGTCTGCAAGTGGATATTTGGACCCCTTTTTGGAATGCGTTGGAAATGGGACACCATCACACGAAAACGAGACAGAAGCATTCTCACAAACTTCTGCATGATGTGAGCATTCAGCTCACAGAGCTGAACCTTTCTTTTGATAGAGCAGTTTTGAAGCACTCTGTTTCCAGATTCTGCAAGTGGACATTTGGAGCGCCTTGAGGCCTGCGGTGGAAAGGAAATATCTTCACATAAAAACTAGACAGAAGCATTCTCTGAAACTTCTTTCTGGTGCGTGAATTAAATTCAGAGAGTTGAACATTCCTTTTGACAGAGAAGTTTTGAAACACTTTTTTTGTAGAATCTGCACGTGGAAATTTGGACCACTTCTAGGAATTCGTTGGAAACGGGACACCTTCACACAAAAACAAGACAGAAGCATTCTGACAGACTTCGGTGTGATATGTGCATTCAACTCACAGAGTTTAATCTTTCATTTCATGTGGCAGTTTCGAAACACTCTTTTTGTGGAATCTGCAAGTGGCTATTTGGACCGATTATAGGAATTCATTGGGAACGGGACACCCTCACACAAAAAGTAGTGAGAAGCACTTTCACAAACTTCTGTGTGATGTGTGCATTCAATTCAAAGGGCTGAGCTCTTCTTTTGATAGAGCAGTTTTAAAACACTCTTTTTCTGGAATCTGCAAGTGGACATTTGGAGCGCTTTGTGGACTGTGGGGGCAAGGAAATATCTTCACATAACAAGTAGACAGAAGCATTCTCTGAAACTTCTTTGTGGTGTGTGCATTCAACTCACAGAGTTTGAACATTCCTTTTGACAGAGAAGCTTGGAAACACTCTTTTTATAGAATAGGCAAGTGGATATTTGTACCTCTTTTAGGAATTCATTGGAAACGGGACACCCTCACACAAAAACTAGACAGAAGCATTCTCACAAACTTCTGTGTGACGTGAGCATTCAGCTCGCAGAGCTGAACCTTTCTTTGATAGGGCAGTTTTGAAACACTCTTTTTCTAGAATCTGCAAGTGGACATTTGGAGCGCTTTTAGGCCTGTGGTGGAAAGGAAATATCTTCACTCACAAACTAGACAGATGCATTCTCTGAAACTGCCTTGTGGTGCATGCATTCAACTCACAGAGTTGAACATTCCTTTCGAATGAGAAGTTTTGAAACACTCTTTTTGTAGAAACTGCAAGTGAAACCTTGGACTGCTGATGGGAATTCGTTGGAAACGGGTTACCTTCACACAAAAACTAGACCAAAGCATTCCCACAAACTTATCTGCGATGTGTGCACTCAGCTCACAAAGTTTAACATTTCTTTTCATGGATTAGTTTTGAAACACTCATTTTGCAGTATATACAAGTGGTCATTCGGAAAGCTATGAGGCCTATGGTCGAAAAGGTAACACCTTCACCTATAACCTAGAAAGAAGCGTTCTGAGAAACAACTTTGTGTAGTTTGCATTCAACTCACAGAATGGACCATTCATTTTGTTAGAGCAGCCATGAAACAATCTTTTTGCATGGTCTGCAATTGGACATTTGGAGAGCTCTGAGGCCTGTGGTGGAAAACGAAATATCTTCACATAAAACCTAGAAAGAAGCATTCTCAGAAACCACTTTGTGATGTGTGCATTCAACTCACAGGATTGAATATTCCTTTCATTACAGCGGTTCTGAAACACACTTTTTCTAGGATCTCCATGTGGATATTTGGAACACTTACAGCAATTTGATGGAAACGAGACATCCTCACACAAAAAGAAGACAGAAGCATTCTCACAAACTCCTTTGTGATGTGTGATCTCAACTCACAGATGTGAACCTTCCTTTTGATAGAGCTGTTTCGAAACAATCTTTTTCTAGAATCTGCAAGTGGATATTTGGAGCGATGAGAGGCCTGTGGTTTAAAGGAAATATCTTCACATAACAAGTAGACAAAAGCATTCTCTGAAACGTCTTTGTGGTGTGTGCATTCACCTCACAGAGTTGAGCATTGCTTTTGACAGAGAAGTTTGGAAGCACTCTTTTTATAGTGTCTGCAAGTGGATATTTGGACCCCTTTTTGGAATGCGTTGGAAATGGGACACCATCACACGAAAACGAGACAGAAGCATTCTCACAAACTTCTGCATGATGTGAGCATTCAGCTCACAGAGCTGAACCTTTCTTTTGATAGAGCAGTTTTGAAGCACTCTGTTTCCAGATTCTGCAAGTGGACATTTGGAGCGCATTGAGGCCTGCGGTGGAAAGGAAATATCTTCACATAAAAACTAGACAGAAGCATTCTCTGAAACTTCTTTCTGGTGCGTGAATTAAATTCAGAGAGTTGAACATTCCTTTTGACAGAGAAGTTTTGAAACACTTTTTTTGTAGAATCTGCACGTGGAAATTTGGACCACTTCTAGGAATTCGTTGGAAACGGGACACCTTCACACAAAAACAAGACAGAAGCATTCTGACAGACTTCGGTGTGATATGTGCATTCAACTCACAGAGTTTAATCTTTCATTTCATGTGGCAGTTTCGAAACACTCTTTTTGTGGAATCTGCAAGTGGCTATTTGGACCGATTATAGGAATTCATTAGGAACGGGACACCCTCACACAAAAAGTAGTGAGAAGCACTTTCACAAACTTCTGTGTGATGTGTGCATTCAATTCAAAGGGCTGAGCTCTTCTTTTGATAGAGCAGTTTTAAAACACTCTTTTTCTGGAATCTGCAAGTGGACATTTGGAGCGCTTTGAGGACTGTGGGGGCAAGGAAATATCTTCACATAACAAGTAGACAGAAGCATTCTCTGAAACTTCTTTGTGGTGTGTGCATTCAACTCACAGAGTTTGAACATTCCTTTTGACAGAGAAGCTTGGAAACACTCTTTTTATAGAATAGGCAAGTGGATATTTGGACCTCTTTTAGGAATTCATTGGAAACGGGACACCCTCACACAAAAACTAGACAGAAGCATTCTCACAAACTTCTGTGTGACGTGAGCATTCAGCTCGCAGAGCTGAACCTTTCTTTGATAGGGCAGTTTTGAAACACTCTTTTTCTAGAATCTGCAAGTGGACATTTGGAGCGCTTTTAGGCCTGTGGTGGAAAGGAAATATCTTCACTCACAAACTAGACAGATGCATTCTCTGAAACTGCCTTGTGGTGCATGCATTCAACTCACAGAGTTGAACATTCCTTTCGAATGAGAAGTTTTGAAACACTCTTTTTGTAGAAACTGCAAGTGAAACCTTGGACTGCTGATGGGAATTCGTTGGAAACGGGATACCTTCACACAAAAACTAGACCAAAGCATTCCCACAAACTTATCTGCGATGTGTGCACTCAGCTCACAAAGTTTAACATTTCTTTTCATGGATTAGTTTTGAAACACTCATTTTGCAGTATATACAAGTGGTCATTCGGAAAGCTATGAGGCCTATGGTCGAAAAGGTAACACCTTCACCTATAACCTAGAAAGAAGCGTTCTCAGAAACTACTTTGTGTTGTTTGCATTCAACTCACAGAGTGGAACATTCCTTTTCTTAGAGCAGCCATGAAACAATCTTTTTGCATAGTCTGCAATTGGACATTTGGAGAGCTCTGAGGCCTGTGGTGGAAAACGAAATATCTTCACATAAAACCTAGAAAGAAGCATTCTCAGAAACCACTTTGTGATGTGTGCATTCAACTCACAGGATTGAATATTCCTTTCATTACAGCGGTTCTGAAACACACTTTTTCTAGAATCTCCATGTGGATATTTGGAACACTTACGGCAATTTGATGGAAACGAGACATCCTCACACAAAAAGGAGACAGAAGCATTCTCACAAACTCCTTTGTGATGTGTGATCTCAACTCACAGATGTGAACCTTCCTTTTGATAGAGCAGTTTCGAAACAATCTTTTTCTAGAATCTGCAAGTGGATATTTGGAGCGATGAGAGGCCTGTGGTTTAAAGGAAATATCTTCACATAACAAGTAGACAAAAGCATTCTCTGAAACGTCTTTGTGGTGTGTGCATTCACCTCACAGAGTTGAGCATTGCTTTTGACAGAGAAGTTTGGAAGCACTCTTTTTATAGTGTCTGCAAGTGGATATTTGGACCCCTTATTGGAATGCGTTGGAAATGGGACACCATCACACGAAAACGAGACAGAAGCATTCTCACAAACTTCTGCATGATGTGAGCATTCAGCTCACAGAGCTGAACCTTTCTTTTGATAGAGCAGTTTTGAAGCACTCTTTTTCCAGATTCTGCAAGTGGACATTTGGAGCGCCTTGAGGCCTGCGGTGGAAAGGAAATATCTTCACATAAAAACTAGACAGAAGCATTCTCTGAAACTTCTTTCTGGTGCGTGAATTAAATTCAGAGAGTTGAACATTCCTTTTGACAGAGAAGTTTTGAAACACTTTTTTTGTAGAATCTGCACGTGGAAATTTGGACCACTTCTAGGAATTGGTTGGAAACGGGACACCTTCACACAAAAACAAGACAGAAGCATTCTGACAGACTTCGGTGTGATATGTGCATTCAACTCACAGAGTTTAATCTTTCATTTCATGTGGCAGTTTCGAAACACTCTTTTTGTGGAATCTGCAAGTGGCTATTTGGACCGATTATAGGAATTCATTGGGAACGGGACACCCTCACACAAAAAGTAGTGAGAAGCACTTTCACAAACTTCTGTGTGATGTGTGCATTCAATTCAAAGGGCTGAGCTCTTCTTTTGATAGAGCAGTTTTAAAACACTCTTTTTCTGGAATCTGCAAGTGGACATTTGGAGCGCTTTGAGGACTGTGGGGGCAAGGAAATATCTTCACATAACAAGTAGACAGAAGCATTCTCTGAAACTTCTTTGTGGTGTGTGCATTCAACTCACAGAGTTTGAACATTCCTTTTGACAGAGAAGCTTGGAAACACTCTTTTCATAGAATAGGCAAGTGGATATTTGGACCTCTTTTAGGAATTCGTTGGAAACGGGATACCCTCACACAAAAACTAGACAGAAGCATTCTCACAAACTTCTGTGTGACGTGAGCATTCAGCTCGCAGAGCTGAACCTTTCTTTGATAGGGCAGTTTTGAAACACTCTTTTTCTAGAATCTGCAAGTGGACATTTGGAGCGCTTTTAGGCCTGTGGTGGAAAGGAAATATCTTCACTCACAAACTAGACAGATGCATTCTCTGAAACTGCCTTGTGGTGCGTGCATTCAACTCACAGAGTTGAACATTCCTTTCGAATGAGAAGTTTTGAAACACTCTTTTTGTAGAAACTGCAAGTGAAACCTTGGACCGCTGATGGGAATTCGTTGGAAACGGGACACCTTCACACCAAAACTAGACCAAAGCATTCCCACAAACTTATCTGCGATGTGTGCACTCAGCTCACAAAGTTTAACATTTCTTTTCATGGATTAGTTTTGAAACACTCTTTTTGCAGTATATGCAAGTGGTCATTCGGAAAGCTATGAGGTCTGTGGTCGAAAAGGTAACACCTTCACCTATAACCTAGAAAGAAGCGTTCTGAGAAACTACTTTGTGTTGTTTGCATTCAACTCACAGAATAGACCATTCATTTTGTTAGAGCAGCCATGAAACAATCTTTTTGCATAGTCTGCAATTGGACATTTGGAGAGCTCTGAGGCCTGTGGTGGAAAACGAAATATCTTCACATAAAACCTAGAAAGAAGCATTCTCAGAAACCACTTTGTGATGTGTGCATTCAACTCACAGGATTGAATATTCCTTTCATTAGAGCGGTTCTGAAACACACTTTTCCTAGAATCTCCATGTGGATATTTGGAACACTTACGGCAATTTGATGGAAACGAGACATCCTCACACAAAAAGGAGACAGAAGCATTCTCACAAACTCCTTTGTGATGTGTGATCTCAACTCACAGATGTGAACCTTCCTTTTGATAGAGCAGTTTCGAAACAATCTTTTTCTAGAATCTGCAAGTGGATATTTGGAGGGATGAGAGGCCTGTGGTTTGAAGGAAATATCTTCACATAACAAGTAGACAAAAGCATTCTCTGAAACGTCTTTGTGCTGTGTGCATTCACCTCACAGAGTTGAGCATTGCTTTTGACAGAGAAGTTTGGAAGCACTCTTTTTATAGTGTCTGCAAGTGGATATTTGGACCCCTTATTGGAATGCATTGGAAATGGGACACCATCACACGAAAACGAGACAGAAGCATTCTCACAAACTTCTGCATGATGTGAGCATTCAGCTCACAGAGCTGAACCTTTCTTTTGATAGAGCAGTTTTGAAGCACTCTTTTTCCAGATTCTGCAAGTGGACATTTGGAGCGCCTTGAGGCCTGCGGTGGAAAGGAAATATCTTCACATAAAAACTAGACAGAAGCATTCTCTGAAACTTCTTTCTGGTGCGTGAATTAAATTCAGAGAGTTGAACATTCCTTTTGACAGAGAAGTTTTGAAACACTTTTTTTGTAGAATCTGCACGTGGAAATTTGGACCACTTCTAGGAATTCGTTGGAAACGGGACACCTTCACAGAAAAACAAGACAGAAGCATTCTGACAGACTTCGGTGTGATATGTGCATTCAACTCACAGAGTTTAATCTTTCATTTCATGTGGCAGTTTCGAAACACTCTTTTTGTGGAATCTGCAAGTGGCTATTTGGACCGATTATAGGAATTCATTGGGAACGGGACACCCTCACACAAAAAGTAGTGAGAAGCACTTTCACAAAATTCTGTGTGATGTGTGCATTCAATTCAAAGGGCTGAGCTCTTCTTTTGATAGAGCAGTTTTAAAACACTCTTTTTCTGGAATCTGCAAGTGGACATTTGGAGCGCTTTGAGGACTGTGGGGGCAAGGAAATATCTTCACATAACAAGTAGACAGAAGCATTCTCTGAAACTTCTTTGTGGTGTGTGCATTCAACTCACAGAGTTTGAACATTCCTTTTGACAGAGAAGCTTGGAAACACTCTTTTCATAGAATAGGCAAGTGGATATTTGGACCTCTTTTAGGAATTCGTTGGAAACGGGACACCCTCACACAAAAACTAGACATAAGCATTCTCACAAACTTCTGTGTGACGTGAGCATTCAGCTCGCAGAGCTGAACCTTTCTTTGATAGGGCAGTTTTGAAACACTCTTTTTCTAGAATCTGCAAGTGGACATTTGGAGCGCTTTTAGGCCTGTGGTGGAAAGGAAATATCTTCACTCACAAACTAGACAGATGCATTCTCTGAAACTGCCTTGTGGTGCGTGCATTCAACTCACAGAGTTGAACATTCCTTTCGAATGAGAAGTTTTGAAACACTCTTTTTGTAGAAACTGCAAGTGAAACCTTGGACCGCTGATGGTAAATCGTTGGAAACGGGACACCTTCACACAAAAACTAGACCAAAGCATTCCCACAAACTTATCTGCGATGTGTGCACTCAGCTCACAAAGTTTAACATTTCTTTTCATGGATTAGTTTTGAAACACTCTTTTTGCAGTATATACAAGTGGTCATTCGGAAAGCTATGAGGCCTATGGTCGAAAAGGTAACACCTTCACCTATAACCTAGAAAGAAGCGTTCTCAGAAACTACTTTGTGTTGTTTGCATTCAACTCACAGAGTGGAACATTCCTTTTCTTAGAGCAGCCATGAAACAATCTTTTTGCATAGTCTGCAATTGGACATTTGGAGAGCTCTGAGGCCTGTGGTGGAAAACGAAATATCTTCACATAAAACCTAGAAAGAAGCATTCTCAGAAACCACTTTGTGATGTGTGCATTCAACTCACAGGATTGAATATTCCTTTCATTACAGCGGTTCTGAAACACACTTTTTCTAGAATCTCCATGTGGATATTTGGAACACTTACGGCAATTTGATGGAAACGAGACATCCTCACACAAAAAGGAGACAGAAGCATTCTCACAAACTCCTTTGTGATGTGTGATCTCAACTCACAGATGTGAACCTTCCTTTTGATAGAGCAGTTTCGAAACAATCTTTTTCTAGAATCTGCAAGTGGATATTTGGAGCGATGAGAGGCCTGTGGTTTAAAGGAAATATCTTCACATAACAAGTAGACAAAAGCATTCTCTCAAACGTCTTTGTGCTGTGTGCATTCACCTCACAGAGTTGAGCATTGCTTTTGACAGAGAAGTTTGGAAGCACTCTTTTTATAGTGTCTGCAAGTGGATATTTGGACCCCTTATTGGAATGCGTTGGAAATGGGACACCATCACACGAAAACGAGACAGAAGCATTCTCACAAACTTCTGCATGATGTGAGCATTCAGCTCACAGAGCTGAACCTTTCTTTTGATAGAGCAGTTTTGAAGCACTCTTTTTCCAGATTCTGCAAGTGGACATTTGGAGCGCCTTGAGGCCTGCGGTGGAAAGGAAATATCTTCACATAAAAACTAGACAGAAGCATTCTCTGAAACTTCTTTCTGGTGCGTGAATTAAATTCAGAGAGTTGTACATTCCTTTTGACAGAGAAGTTTTGAAACACTTTTTTTGTAGAATCTGCACGTGGAAATTTGGACCACTTCTAGGAATTCGTTGGAAACGGGACACCTTCACACAAAAACAAGACAGAAGCATTCTGACAGACTTCGGTGTGATATGTGCATTCAACTCACAGAGTTTAATCTTTCATTTCATGTGGCAGTTTCGAAACACTCTTTTTGTGGAATCTGCAAGTGGCTATTTGGACCGATTATAGGAATTCATTGGGAACGGGACACCCTCACACAAAAAGTAGTGAGAAGCACTTTCACAAACTACTGTGTGATGTGTGCATTCAATTCAAAGGGCTGAGCTCTTCTTTTGATAGAGCAGTTTTAAAACACTCTTTTTCTGGAATCTGCAAGTGGACATTTGGAGCGCTTTGAGGACTGTGGGGGCAAGGAAATATCTTCACATAACAAGTAGACAGAAGCATTCTCTGAAACTTCTTTGTGGTGTGTGCATTCAACTCACAGAGTTTGAACATTCCTTTTGACAGAGAAGCTTGGAAACACTCTTTTCATAGAATAGGCAAGTGGATATTTGGACCTCTTTTAGGAACTCGTTGGAAACGGGACACCCTCACACAAAAACTAGACAGAAGCATTCTCACAAACTTCTGTGTGACGTGAGCATTCAGCTCGCAGAGCTGAACCTTTCTTTGATAGGGCAGTTTTGAAACACTCTTTTTCTAGAATCTGCAAGTGGACATTTGGAGCGCTTTTAGGCCTGTGGTGGAAAGGAAATATCTTCACTCACAAACTAGACAGATGCATTCTCTGAAACTGCCTTGTGGTGCGTGCATTCAACTCACAGAGTTGAACATTCCTTTTGAATGAGAAGTTTTGAAACACTCTTTTTGTAGAAACTGCAAGTGAAACCTTGGACCGCTGATGGGAATTCGTTGGAAACGGGACACCTTCACACAAAAACTAGACCAAAGCATTCCCACAAACTTATCTGCGATGTGTGCACTCAGCTCACAAAGTTTAACATTTCTTTTCATGGATTAGTTTTGAAACACTCTTTTTGCAGTATATGCAAGTGGTCATTCGGAAAGCTATGAGGTCTGTGGTCGAAAAGGTAACACCTTCACCTATAATCTAGAAAGAAGCGTTCTGAGAAACTACTTTGTGTTGTTTGCATTCAACTCACAGAATAGACCATTCATTTTGTTAGAGCAGCCATGAAACAATCTTTTTGCATAGTCTGCAATTGGACATTTGGAGAGCTCTGAGGCCTGTGGTGGAAAACGAAATATCTTCACATAAAACCTAGAAAGAAGCATTCTCAGAAACCACTTTGTGATGTGTGCATTCAAGTCACAGGATTGAATATTCCTTTCATTACAGCGGTTCTGAAACACACTTTTTCTAGACTCTCCATGTGGATATTTGGAACACTTACAGCAATTTGATGGAAACGAGACATCCTCACACAAAAAGAAGACAGAAGCATTCTCACAAACTCCTTTGTGATGTGTGATCTCAACTCACAGATGTGAACCTTCCTTTTGATAGAGCTGTTTCGAAACAATCTTTTTCTAGAATCTGCAAGTGGATATTTGGAGCGATGAGAGGCCTGTGGTTTAAAGGAAATATCTTCACATAACAAGTAGACAAAAGCATTCTCTGAAACGTCTTTGTGGTGTGTGCATTCACCTCACAGAGTTGAGCATTGCTTTTGACAGAGAAGTTTGGAAGCACTCTTTTTATAGTGTCTGCAAGTGGATATTTGGACCCCTTTTTGGAATGCGTTGGAAATGGGACACCATCACACGAAAACGAGACAGAAGCATTCTCACAAAGTTCTGCATGATGTGAGCATTCAGCTCACAGAGCTGAACCTTTCTTTTGATAGAGCAGTTTTGAAGCACTCTGTTTCCAGATTCTGCAAGTGGACATTTGGAGCGCCTTGAGGCCTGCGGTGGAAAGGAAATATCTTCACATAAAAACTAGACAGAAGCATTCTCTGAAACTTCTTTCTGGTGCGTGAATTAAATTCAGAGAGTTGAACATTCCTTTTGACAGAGAAGTTTTGAAACACTTTTTTTGTAGAATCTGCACGTGGAAATTTGGACCACTTCTAGGAATTCGTTGGAAACGGGACACCTTCACAGAAAAACAAGACAGAAGCATTCTGACAGACTTCGGTGTGATATGTGCATTCAACTCACAGAGTTTAATCTTTCATTTCATGTGGCAGTTTCGAAACACTCTTTTTGTGGAATCTGCAAGTGGCTATTTGGACCGATTATAGGAATTCATTGGGAACGGGACACCCTCACACAAAAAGTAGTGAGAAGCACTTTCACAAAATTCTGTGTGATGTGTGCATTCAATTCAAAGGGCTGAGCTCTTCTTTTGATAGAGCAGTTTTAAAACACTCTTTTTCTGGAATCTGCAAGTGGACATTTGGAGCGCTTTGAGGACTGTGGGGGCAAGGAAATATCTTCACATAACAAGTAGACAGAAGCATTCTCTGAAACTTCTTTGTGGTGTGTGCATTCAACTCACAGAGTTTGAACATTCCTTTTGACAGAGAAGCTTGGAAACACTCTTTTCATAGAATAGGCAAGTGGATATTTGGACCTCTTTTAGGAATTCGTTGGAAACGGGACACCCTCACACAAAAACTAGACATAAGCATTCTCACAAACTTCTGTGTGACGTGAGCATTCAGCTCGCAGAGCTGAACCTTTCTTTGATAGGGCAGTTTTGAAACACTCTTTTTCTAGAATCTGCAAGTGGACATTTGGAGCGCTTTTAGGCCTGTGGTGGAAAGAAAATATCTTCACTCACAAACTAGACAGATGCATTCTCTGAAACTGCCTTGTGGTGCATGCATTCAACTCACAGAGTTGAACATTCCTTTCGAATGAGAAGTTTTGAAACACTCTTTTTGTAGAAACTGCAAGTGAAACCTTGGACTGCTGATGGGAATTCGTTGGAAACGGGTTACCTTCACACAAAAACTAGACCAAAGCATTCCCACAAACTTATCTGCGATGTGTGCACTCAGCTCACAAAGTTTAACATTTCTTTTCATGGATTAGTTTTGAAACACTCATTTTGCAGTATATACAAGTGGTCATTCGGAAAGCTATGAGGCCTATGGTCGAAAAGGTAACACCTTCACCTATAACCTAGAAAGAAGCGTTCTCAGAAACTACTTTGTGTTGTTTGCATTCAACTCACAGAGTGGAACATTCCTTTTCTTAGAGCAGCCATGAAACAATCTTTTTGCATAGTCTGCAATTGGACATTTGGAGAGCTCTGAGGCCTGTGGTGGAAAACGAAATATCTTCACATAAAACCTAGAAAGAAGCATTCTCAGAAACCACTTTGTGATGTGTGCATTCAACTCACAGGATTGAATATTCCTTTCATTACAGCGGTTCTGAAACACACTTTTTCTAGAATCTCCATGTGGATATTTGGAACACTTACGGCAATTTGATGGAAACGAGACATCCTCACACAAAAAGGAGACAGAAGCATTCTCACAAACTCCTTTGTGATGTGTGATCTCAACTCACAGATGTGAACCTTCCTTTTGATAGAGCAGTTTCGAAACAATCTTTTTCTAGAATCTGCAAGTGGATATTTGGTGCGATGAGAGGCCTGTGGTTTAAAGGAAATATCTTCACATAACAAGTAGACAAAAGCATTCTCTGAAACGTCTTTGTGGTGTGTGCATTCACCTCACAGAGTTGAGCATTGCTTTTGACAGAGAAGTTTGGAAGCACTCTTTTTATAGTGTCTGCAAGTGGATATTTGGACCCCTTATTGGAATGCGTTGGAAATGGGACACCATCACACGAAAACGAGACAGAAGCATTCTCACAAACTTCTGCATGATGTGAGCATTCAGCTCACAGAGCTGAACCTTTCTTTTGATAGAGCAGTTTTGAAGCACTCTTTTTCCAGATTCTGCAAGTGGACATTTGGAGCGCCTTGAGGCCTGCGGTGGAAAGGAAATATCTTCACATAAAAACTAGACAGAAGCATTCTCTGAAACTTCTTTCTGGTGCGTGAATTAAATTCAGAGAGTTGTACATTCCTTTTGACAGAGAAGTTTTGAAACACTTTTTTTGTAGAATCCGCACGTGGAAATTTGGACCACTTCTAGGAATTCGTTGGAAACGGGACACCTTCACACAAATACAAGACAGAAGCATTGTGACAGACTTCGGTGTGATATGTGCATTCAACTCACAGAGTTTAATCTTTCATTTCATGTGGCAGTTTCGAAACACTCTTTTTGTGGAATCTGCAAGTGGCTATTTGGACCGATTATAGGAATTCATTGGGAACGGGACACCCTCACACAAAAAGTAGTGAGAAGCACTTTCACAAACTTCTGTGTGATGTGTGCATTCAATTCAAAGGGCTGAGCTCTTCTTTTGATAGAGCAGTTTTAAAACACTCTTTTTCTGGAATCTGCAAGTGGACATTTGGAGCGCTTTGAGGACTGTGGGGGCAAGGAAATATCTTCACATAACAAGTAGACAGAAGCATTCTCTGAAACTTCTTTGTGGTGTGTGCATTCAACTCACAGAGTTTGAACATTCCTTTTGACAGAGAAGCTTGGAAACACTCTTTTTATAGAATAGGCAAGTGGATATTTGGACCTCTTTTAGGAATTCGTTGGAAACGGGACACCCTCACACAAAAACTAGACAGAAGCATTCTCACAAACTTCTGTGTGACGTGAGCATTCAGCTCGCAGAGCTGAACCTTTCTTTGATAGGGCAGTTTTGAAACACTCTTTTTCTAGAATCTGCAAGTGGACATTTGGAGCGCTTTTAGGCCTGTGGTGGAAAGGAAATATCTTCACTCACAAACTAGACAGATGCATTCTCTGAAACTGCCTTGTGGTGCGTGCATTCAACTCACAGAGTTGAACATTCCTTTCGAATGAGAAGTTTTGAAACACTCTTTTTGTAGAAACTGCAAGTGAAACCTTGGACCGCTGATGGTAAATCGTTGGAAACGGGACACCTTCACACAAAAACTAGACCAAAGCATTCCCACAAACTTATCTGCGATGTGTGCACTCAGCTCACAAAGTTTAACATTTCTTTTCATGGATTAGTTTTGAAACACTCTTTTTGCAGTATATACAAGTGGTCATTCGGAAAGCTATGAGGCCTATGGTCGAAAAGGTAACACCTTCACCTATAACCTAGAAAGAAGCGTTCTCAGAAACTACTTTGTGTTGTTTGCATTCAACTCACAGAGTGGAACATTCCTTTTCTTAGAGCAGCCATGAAACAATCTTTTTGCATAGTCTGCAATTGGACATTTGGAGAGCTCTGAGGCCTGTGGTGGAAAACGAAATATCTTCACATAAAACCTAGAAAGAAGCATTCTCAGAAACCACTTTGTGATGTGTGCATTCAACTCACAGGATTGAATATTCCTTTCATTACAGCGGTTCTGAAACACACTTTTTCTAGAATCTCCATGTGGATATTTGGAACACTTACGGCAATTTGATGGAAACGAGACATCCTCACACAAAAAGGAGACAGAAGCATTCTCACAAACTCCTTTGTGATGTGTGATCTCAACTCACAGATGTGAACCTTCCTTTTGATAGAGCAGTTTCGAAACAATCTTTTTCTAGAATCTGCAAGTGGATATTTGGAGCGATGAGAGGCCTGTGGTTTAAAGGAAATATCTTCACATAACAAGTAGACAAAAGCATTCTCTCAAACGTCTTTGTGCTGTGTGCATTCACCTCACAGAGTTGAGCATTGCTTTTGACAGAGAAGTTTGGAAGCACTCTTTTTATAGTGTCTGCAAGTGGATATTTGGACCCCTTATTGGAATGCGTTGGAAATGGGACACCATCACACGAAAACGAGACAGAAGCATTCTCACAAACTTCTGCATGATGTGAGCATTCAGCTCACAGAGCTGAACCTTTCTTTTGATAGAGCAGTTTTGAAGCACTCTTTTTCCAGATTCTGCAAGTGGACATTTGGAGCGCCTTGAGGCCTGCGGTGGAAAGGAAATATCTTCACATAAAAACTAGACAGAAGCATTCTCTGAAACTTCTTTCTGGTGCGTGAATTAAATTCAGAGAGTTGTACATTCCTTTTGACAGAGAAGTTTTGAAACACTTTTTTTGTAGAATCTGCACGTGGAAATTTGGACCACTTCTAGGAATTCGTTGGAAACGGGACACCTTCACACAAAAACAAGACAGAAGCATTCTGACAGACTTCGGTGTGATATGTGCATTCAACTCACAGAGTTTAATCTTTCATTTCATGTGGCAGTTTCGAAACACTCTTTTTGTGGAATCTGCAAGTGGCTATTTGGACCGATTATAGGAATTCATTGGGAACGGGACACCCTCACACAAAAATTAGTGAGAAGCACTTTCACAAACTTCTGTGTGATGTGTGCATTCAATTCAAAGGGCTGAGCTCTTCTTTTGATAGAGCAGTTTTAAAACACTCTTTTTCTGGAATCTGCAAGTGGACATTTGGAGCGCTTTGAGGACTGTGGGGGCAAGGAAATATCTTCACATAACAAGTAGACAGAAGCATTCTCTGAAACTTCTTTGTTGTGTGTGCATTCAACTCACAGAGTTTGAACATTCCTTTTGACAGAGAAGCTTGGAAACACTCTTTTCATAGAATAGGCAAGTGGATATTTGGACCTCTTTTAGGAACTCGTTGGAAACGGGACACCCTCACACAAAAACTAGACAGAAGCATTCTCACAAACTTCTGTGTGACGTGAGCATTCAGCTCGCAGAGCTGAACCTTTCTTTGATAGGGCAGTTTTGAAACACTCTTTTTCTAGAATCTGCAAGTGGACATTTGGAGCGCTTTTAGGCCTGTGGTGGAAAGGAAATATCTTCACTCACAAACTAGACAGATGCATTCTCTGAAACTGCCTTGTGGTGCATGCATTCAACTCACAGAGTTGAACATTCCTTTCGAATGAGAAGTTTTGAAACACTCTTTTTGTAGAAACTGCAAGTGAAACCTTGGACTGCTGATGGGAATTCGTTGGAAACGGGTTACCTTCACACAAAAACTAGACCAAAGCATTCCCACAAACTTATCTGCGATGTGTGCACTCAGCTCACAAAGTTTAACATTTCTTTTCATGGATTAGTTTTGAAACACTCATTTTGCAGTATATACAAGTGGTCATTCGGAAAGCTATGAGGTCTGTGGTCGAAAAGGTAACACCTTCACCTATAACCTAGAAAGAAGCGTTCTGAGAAACTACTTTGTGTAGTTTGCATTCAACTCACAGAATGGACCATTCATTTTGTTAGAGCAGCCATGAAACAATCTTTTTGCATAGTCTGCAATTGGACATTTGGAGAGCTCTGAGGCCTGTGGTGGAAAACGAAATATCTTCACATAAAACCTAGAAAGAAGCATTCTCAGAAACCACTTTGTGATGTGTGCATTCAACTCACAGGATTGAATATTCCTTTCATTACAGCGGTTCTGAAACACACTTTTTCTAGGATCTCCATGTGGATATTTGGAACACTTACAACAATTTGATGGAAACGAGACATCCTCACACAAAAAGAAGACAGAAGCATTCTCACAAACTCCTTTGTGATGTGTGATCTCAACTCACAGATGTGAACCTTCCTTTTGATAGAGCTGTTTCGAAACAATCTTTTTCTAGAATCTGCAAGTGGATATTTGGAGCGATGAGAGGCCTGTGGTTTAAAGGAAATATCTTCACATAACAAGTAGACAAAAGCATTCTCTGAAACGTCTTTGTGGTGTGTGCATTCACCTCACAGAGTTGAGCATTGCTTTTGACAGAGAAGTTTGGAAGCACTCTTTTTATAGTGTCTGCAAGTGGATATTTGGACCCCTTTTTGGAATGCGTTGGAAATGGGACACCATCACACGAAAACGAGACAGAAGCATTCTCACAAACTTCTGCATGATGTGAGCATTCAGCTCACAGAGCTGAACCTTTCTTTTGATAGAGCAGTTTTGAAGCACTCTGTTTCCAGATTCTGCAAGTGGACATTTGGAGCGCATTGAGGCCTGCGGTGGAAAGGAAATATCTTCACATAAAAACTAGACAGAAGCATTCTCTGAAACTTCTTTCTGGTGCGTGAATTAAATTCAGAGAGTTGAAAATTCCTTTTGACAGAGAAGTTTTGAAACACTTTTTTTGTAGAATCTGCACGTGGAAATTTGGACCACTTCTAGGAATTGGTTGGAAACGGGACACCTTCACACAAAAACAAGACAGAAGCATTCTGACAGACTTCGGTGTGATATGTGCATTCAACTCACAGAGTTTAATCTTTCATTTCATGTGGCAGTTTCGAAACACTCTTTTTGTGGAATCTGCAAGTGGCTATTTGGACCGATTATAGGAATTCATTAGGAACGGGACACCCTCACACAAAAAGTAGTGAGAAGCACTTTCACAAACTTCTGTGTGATGTGTGCATTCAATTCAAAGGGCTGAGCTCTTCTTTTGATAGAGCAGTTTTAAAACACTCTTTTTCTGGAATCTGCAAGTGGACATTTGGAGCGCTTTGAGGACTGTGGGGGCAAGGAAATATCTTCACATAACAAGTAGACAGAAGCATTCTCTGAAACTTCTTTGTGGTGTGTGCATTCAACTCACAGAGTTTGAACATTCCTTCTGACAGAGAAGCTTGGAAACACTCTTTTTATAGAATAGGCAAGTGGATATTTGGACCTCTTTTAGGAATTCGTTGGAAACGGGACACCCTCACACAAAAACTAGACAGAAGCATTCTCACAAACTTCTGTGTGACGTGAGCATTCAGCTCGCAGAGCTGAACCTTTCTTTGATAGGGCAGTTTTGAAACACTCTTTTTCTAGAATCTGCAAGTGGACATTTGGAGCGCTTTTAGGCCTGTGGTGGAAAGGAAATATCTTCACTCACAAACTAGACAGATGCATTCTCTGAAACTGCCTTGTGGTGCGTGCATTCAACTCACAGAGTTGAACATTCCTTTCGAATGAGAAGTTTTGAAACACTCTTTTTGTAGAAACTGCAAGTGAAACCTTGGACCGCTGATGGGAATTCGTTGGAAACGGGACACCTTCACACAAAAACTAGACCAAAGCATTCCCACAAACTTATCTGCGATGTGTGCACTCAGCTCACAAAGTTTAACATTTCTTTTCATGGATTAGTTTTGAAACACTCTTTTTGCAGTATATGCAAGTGGTCATTCGGAAAGCTATGAGGTCTGTGGTCGAAAAGGTAACACCTTCACCTATAATCTAGAAAGAAGCGTTCTGAGAAACTACTTTGTGTTGTTTGCATTCAACTCACAGAATAGACCATTCATTTTGTTAGAGCAGCCATGAAACAATCTTTTTGCATAGTCTGCAATTGGACATTTGGAGAGCTCTGAGGCCTGTGGTGGAAAACGAAATATCTTCACATAAAACCTAGAAAGAAGCATTCTCAGAAACCACTTTGTGATGTGTGCATTCAAGTCACAGGATTGAATATTCCTTTCATTACAGCGGTTCTGAAACACACTTTTTCTAGACTCTCCATGTGGATATTTGGAACACTTACAGCAATTTGATGGAAACGAGACATCCTCACACAAAAAGAAGACAGAAGCATTCTCACAAACTCCTTTGTGATGTGTGATCTCAACTCACAGATGTGAACCTTCCTTTTGATAGAGCTGTTTCGAAACAATCTTTTTCTAGAATCTGCAAGTGGATATTTGGAGCGATGAGAGGCCTGTGGTTTAAAGGAAATATCTTCACATAACAAGTAGACAAAAGCATTCTCTGAAACGTCTTTGTGGTGTGTGCATTCACCTCACAGAGTTGAGCATTGCTTTTGACAGAGAAGTTTGGAAGCACTCTTTTTATAGTGTCTGCAAGTGGATATTTGGACCCCTTATTGGAATGCGTTGGAAATGGGACACCATCACACGAAAACGAGACAGAAGCATTCTCACAAACTTCTGCATGATGTGAGCATTCAGCTCACAGAGCTGAACCTTTCTTTTGATAGAGCAGTTTTGAAGCACTCTTTTTCCAGATTCTGCAAGTGGACATTTGGAGCGCCTTGAGGCCTGCGGTGGAAAGGAAATATCTTCACATAAAAACTAGACAGAAGCATTCTCTGAAACTTCTTTCTGGTGCGTGAATTAAATTCAGAGAGTTGTACATTCCTTTTGACAGAGAAGTTTTGAAACACTTTTTTTGTAGAATCCGCACGTGGAAATTTGGACCACTTCTAGGAATTCGTTGGAAACGGGACACCTTCACACAAATACAAGACAGAAGCATTGTGACAGACTTCGGTGTGATATGTGCATTCAACTCACAGAGTTTAATCTTTCATTTCATGTGGCAGTTTCGAAACACTCTTTTTGTGGAATCTGCAAGTGGCTATTTGGACCGATTATAGGAATTCATTGGGAACGGGACACCCTCACACAAAAAGTAGTGAGAAGCACTTTCACAAACTTCTGTGTGATGTGTGCATTCAATTCAAAGGGCTGAGCTCTTCTTTTGATAGAGCAGTTTTAAAACACTCTTTTTCTGGAATCTGCAAGTGGACATTTGGAGCGCTTTGAGGACTGTGGGGGCAAGGAAATATCTTCACATAACAAGTAGACAGAAGCATTCTCTGAAACTTCTTTGTGGTGTGTGCATTCAACTCACAGAGTTTGAACATTCCTTTTGACAGAGAAGCTTGGAAACACTCTTTTTATAGAATAGGCAAGTGGATATTTGGACCTCTTTTAGGAATTCGTTGGAAACGGGACACCCTCACACAAAAACTAGACAGAAGCATTCTCACAAACTTCTGTGTGACGTGAGCATTCAGCTCGCAGAGCTGAACCTTTCTTTGATAGGGCAGTTTTGAAACACTCTTTTTCTAGAATCTGCAAGTGGACATTTGGAGCGCTTTTAGGCCTGTGGTGGAAAGGAAATATCTTCACTCACAAACTAGACAGATGCATTCTCTGAAACTGCCTTGTGGTGCGTGCATTCAACTCACAGAGTTGAACATTCCTTTCGAATGAGAAGTTTTGAAACACTCTTTTTGTAGAAACTGCAAGTGAAACCTTGGACCGCTGATGGTAAATCGTTGGAAACGGGACACCTTCACACAAAAACTAGACCAAAGCATTCCCACAAACTTATCTGCGATGTGTGCACTCAGCTCACAAAGTTTAACATTTCTTTTCATGGATTAGTTTTGAAACACTCTTTTTGCAGTATATACAAGTGGTCATTCGGAAAGCTATGAGGCCTATGGTCGAAAAGGTAACACCTTCACCTATAACCTAGAAAGAAGCGTTCTCAGAAACTACTTTGTGTTGTTTGCATTCAACTCACAGAGTGGAACATTCCTTTTCTTAGAGCAGCCATGAAACAATCTTTTTGCATAGTCTGCAATTGGACATTTGGAGAGCTCTGAGGCCTGTGGTGGAAAACGAAATATCTTCACATAAAACCTAGAAAGAAGCATTCTCAGAAACCACTTTGTGATGTGTGCATTCAACTCACAGGATTGAATATTCCTTTCATTACAGCGGTTCTGAAACACACTTTTTCTAGAATCTCCATGTGGATATTTGGAACACTTACGGCAATTTGATGGAAACGAGACATCCTCACACAAAAAGGAGACAGAAGCATTCTCACAAACTCCTTTGTGATGTGTGATCTCAACTCACAGATGTGAACCTTCCTTTTGATAGAGCAGTTTCGAAACAATCTTTTTCTAGAATCTGCAAGTGGATATTTGGAGCGATGAGAGGCCTGTGGTTTAAAGGAAATATCTTCACATAACAAGTAGACAAAAGCATTCTCTCAAACGTCTTTGTGCTGTGTGCATTCACCTCACAGAGTTGAGCATTGCTTTTGACAGAGAAGTTTGGAAGCACTCTTTTTATAGTGTCTGCAAGTGGATATTTGGACCCCTTATTGGAATGCGTTGGAAATGGGACACCATCACACGAAAACGAGACAGAAGCATTCTCACAAACTTCTGCATGATGTGAGCATTCAGCTCACAGAGCTGAACCTTTCTTTTGATAGAGCAGTTTTGAAGCACTCTTTTTCCAGATTCTGCAAGTGGACATTTGGAGCGCCTTGAGGCCTGCGGTGGAAAGGAAATATCTTCACATAAAAACTAGACAGAAGCATTCTCTGAAACTTCTTTCTGGTGCGTGAATTAAATTCAGAGAGTTGTACATTCCTTTTGACAGAGAAGTTTTGAAACACTTTTTTTGTAGAATCTGCACGTGGAAATTTGGACCACTTCTAGGAATTCGTTGGAAACGGGACACCTTCACACAAAAACAAGACAGAAGCATTCTGACAGACTTCGGTGTGATATGTGCATTCAACTCACAGAGTTTAATCTTTCATTTCATGTGGCAGTTTCGAAACACTCTTTTTGTGGAATCTGCAAGTGGCTATTTGGACCGATTATAGGAATTCATTGGGAACGGGACACCCTCACACAAAAATTAGTGAGAAGCACTTTCACAAACTTCTGTGTGATGTGTGCATTCAATTCAAAGGGCTGAGCTCTTCTTTTGATAGAGCAGTTTTAAAACACTCTTTTTCTGGAATCTGCAAGTGGACATTTGGAGCGCTTTGAGGACTGTGGGGGCAAGGAAATATCTTCACATAACAAGTAGACAGAAGCATTCTCTGAAACTTCTTTGTTGTGTGTGCATTCAACTCACAGAGTTTGAACATTCCTTTTGACAGAGAAGCTTGGAAACACTCTTTTCATAGAATAGGCAAGTGGATATTTGGACCTCTTTTAGGAACTCGTTGGAAACGGGACACCCTCACACAAAAACTAGACAGAAGCATTCTCACAAACTTCTGTGTGACGTGAGCATTCAGCTCGCAGAGCTGAACCTTTCTTTGATAGGGCAGTTTTGAAACACTCTTTTTCTAGAATCTGCAAGTGGACATTTGGAGCGCTTTTAGGCCTGTGGTGGAAAGGAAATATCTTCACTCACAAACTAGACAGATGCATTCTCTGAAACTGCCTTGTGGTGCATGCATTCAACTCACAGAGTTGAACATTCCTTTCGAATGAGAAGTTTTGAAACACTCTTTTTGTAGAAACTGCAAGTGAAACCTTGGACTGCTGATGGGAATTCGTTGGAAACGGGTTACCTTCACACAAAAACTAGACCAAAGCATTCCCACAAACTTATCTGCGATGTGTGCACTCAGCTCACAAAGTTTAACATTTCTTTTCATGGATTAGTTTTGAAACACTCATTTTGCAGTATATACAAGTGGTCATTCGGAAAGCTATGAGGTCTGTGGTCGAAAAGGTAACACCTTCACCTATAACCTAGAAAGAAGCGTTCTGAGAAACTACTTTGTGTAGTTTGCATTCAACTCACAGAATGGACCATTCATTTTGTTAGAGCAGCCATGAAACAATCTTTTTGCATAGTCTGCAATTGGACATTTGGAGAGCTCTGAGGCCTGTGGTGGAAAACGAAATATCTTCACATAAAACCTAGAAAGAAGCATTCTCAGAAACCACTTTGTGATGTGTGCATTCAACTCACAGGATTGAATATTCCTTTCATTACAGCGGTTCTGAAACACACTTTTTCTAGGATCTCCATGTGGATATTTGGAACACTTACAACAATTTGATGGAAACGAGACATCCTCACACAAAAAGAAGACAGAAGCATTCTCACAAACTCCTTTGTGATGTGTGATCTCAACTCACAGATGTGAACCTTCCTTTTGATAGAGCTGTTTCGAAACAATCTTTTTCTAGAATCTGCAAGTGGATATTTGGAGCGATGAGAGGCCTGTGGTTTAAAGGAAATATCTTCACATAACAAGTAGACAAAAGCATTCTCTGAAACGTCTTTGTGGTGTGTGCATTCACCTCACAGAGTTGAGCATTGCTTTTGACAGAGAAGTTTGGAAGCACTCTTTTTATAGTGTCTGCAAGTGGATATTTGGACCCCTTTTTGGAATGCGTTGGAAATGGGACACCATCACACGAAAACGAGACAGAAGCATTCTCACAAACTTCTGCATGATGTGAGCATTCAGCTCACAGAGCTGAACCTTTCTTTTGATAGAGCAGTTTTGAAGCACTCTGTTTCCAGATTCTGCAAGTGGACATTTGGAGCGCATTGAGGCCTGCGGTGGAAAGGAAATATCTTCACATAAAAACTAGACAGAAGCATTCTCTGAAACTTCTTTCTGGTGCGTGAATTAAATTCAGAGAGTTGAAAATTCCTTTTGACAGAGAAGTTTTGAAACACTTTTTTTGTAGAATCTGCACGTGGAAATTTGGACCACTTCTAGGAATTGGTTGGAAACGGGACACCTTCACACAAAAACAAGACAGAAGCATTCTGACAGACTTCGGTGTGATATGTGCATTCAACTCACAGAGTTTAATCTTTCATTTCATGTGGCAGTTTCGAAACACTCTTTTTGTGGAATCTGCAAGTGGCTATTTGGACCGATTATAGGAATTCATTAGGAACGGGACACCCTCACACAAAAAGTAGTGAGAAGCACTTTCACAAACTTCTGTGTGATGTGTGCATTCAATTCAAAGGGCTGAGCTCTTCTTTTGATAGAGCAGTTTTAAAACACTCTTTTTCTGGAATCTGCAAGTGGACATTTGGAGCGCTTTGAGGACTGTGGGGGCAAGGAAATATCTTCACATAACAAGTAGACAGAAGCATTCTCTGAAACTTCTTTGTGGTGTGTGCATTCAACTCACAGAGTTTGAACATTCCTTCTGACAGAGAAGCTTGGAAACACTCTTTTTATAGAATAGGCAAGTGGATATTTGGACCTCTTTTAGGAATTCGTTGGAAACGGGACACCCTCACACAAAAACTAGACAGAAGCATTCTCACAAACTTCTGTGTGACGTGAGCATTCAGCTCGCAGAGCTGAACCTTTCTTTGATAGGGCAGTTTTGAAACACTCTTTTTCTAGAATCTGCAAGTGGACATTTGGAGCGCTTTTAGGCCTGTGGTGGAAAGGAAATATCTTCACTCACAAACTAGACAGATGCATTCTCTGAAACTGCCTTGTGGTGCGTGCATTCAACTCACAGAGTTGAACATTCCTTTCGAATGAGAAGTTTTGAAACACTCTTTTTGTAGAAACTGCAAGTGAAACCTTGGACCGCTGATGGGAATTCGTTGGAAACGGGACACCTTCACACAAAAACTAGACCAAAGCATTCCCACAAACTTATCTGCGATGTGTGCACTCAGCTCACAAAGTTTAACATTTCTTTTCATGGATTAGTTTTGAAACACTCTTTTTGCAGTATATGCAAGTGGTCATTCGGAAAGCTATGAGGTCTGTGGTCGAAAAGGTAACACCTTCACCTATAATCTAGAAAGAAGCGTTCTGAGAAACTACTTTGTGTTGTTTGCATTCAACTCACAGAATAGACCATTCATTTTGTTAGAGCAGCCATGAAACAATCTTTTTGCATAGTCTGCAATTGGACATTTGGAGAGCTCTGAGGCCTGTGGTGGAAAACGAAATATCTTCACATAAAACCTAGAAAGAAGCATTCTCAGAAACCACTTTGTGATGTGTGCATTCAAGTCACAGGATTGAATATTCCTTTCATTACAGCGGTTCTGAAACACACTTTTTCTAGACTCTCCATGTGGATATTTGGAACACTTACAGCAATTTGATGGAAACGAGACATCCTCACACAAAAAGAAGACAGAAGCATTCTCACAAACTCCTTTGTGATGTGTGATCTCAACTCACAGATGTGAACCTTCCTTTTGATAGAGCTGTTTCGAAACAATCTTTTTCTAGAATCTGCAAGTGGATATTTGGAGCGATGAGAGGCCTGTGGTTTAAAGGAAATATCTTCACATAACAAGTAGACAAAAGCATTCTCTGAAACGTCTTTGTGGTGTGTGCATTCACCTCACAGAGTTGAGCATTGCTTTTGACAGAGAAGTTTGGAAGCACTCTTTTTATAGTGTCTGCAAGTGGATATTTGGACCCCTTTTTGGAATGCGTTGGAAATGGGACACCATCACACGAAAACGAGACAGAAGCATTCTCACAAACTTCTGCATGATGTGAGCATTCAGCTCACAGAGCTGAACCTTTCTTTTGATAGAGCAGTTTTGAAGCACTCTGTTTCCAGATTCTGCAAGTGGACATTTGGAGCGCCTTGAGGCCTGCGGTGGAAAGGAAATATCTTCACATAAAAACTAGACAGAAGCATTCTCTGAAACTTCTTTCTGGTGCGTGAATTAAATTCAGAGAGTTGAACATTCCTTTTGACAGAGAAGTTTTGAAACACTTTTTTTGTAGAATCTGCACGTGGAAATTTGGACCACTTCTAGGAATTCGTTGGAAACGGGACACCTTCACACAAAAACAAGACAGAAGCATTCTGACAGACTTCGGTGTGATATGTGCATTCAACTCACAGAGTTTAATCTTTCATTTCATGTGGCAGTTTCGAAACACTCTTTTTGTGGAATCTGCAAGTGGCTATTTGGACCGATTATAGGAATTCATTGGGAACGGGACACCCTCACACAAAAAGTAGTGAGAAGCACTTTCACAAACTTCTGTGTGATGTGTGCATTCAATTCAAAGGGCTGAGCTCTTCTTTTGATAGAGCAGTTTTAAAACACTCTTTTTCTGGAATCTGCAAGTGGACATTTGGAGCGCTTTGAGGACTGTGGGGGCAAGGAAATATCTTCACATAACAAGTAGACAGAAGCATTCTCTGAAACTTCTTTGTGGTGTGTGCATTCAACTCACAGAGTTTGAACATTCCTTTTGACAGAGAAGCTTGGAAACACTCTTTTTATAGAATAGGCAAGTGGATATTTGTACCTCTTTTAGGAATTCATTGGAAACGGGACACCCTCACACAAAAACTAGACAGAAGCATTCTCACAAACTTCTGTGTGACGTGAGCATTCAGCTCGCAGAGCTGAACCTTTCTTTGATAGGGCAGTTTTGAAACACTCTTTTTCTAGAATCTGCAAGTGGACATTTGGAGCGCTTTTAGGCCTGTGGTGGAAAGGAAATATCTTCACTCACAAACTAGACAGATGCATTCTCTGAAACTGCCTTGTGGTGCATGCATTCAACTCACAGAGTTGAACATTCCTTTCGAATGAGAAGTTTTGAAACACTCTTTTTGTAGAAACTGCAAGTGAAACCTTGGACTGCTGATGGGAATTCGTTGGAAACGGGTTACCTTCACACAAAAACTAGACCAAAGCATTCCCACAAACTTATCTGCGATGTGTGCACTCAGCTCACAAAGTTTAACATTTCTTTTCATGGATTAGTTTTGAAACACTCATTTTGCAGTATATACAAGTGGTCATTCGGAAAGCTATGAGGCCTATGGTCGAAAAGGTAACACCTTCACCTATAACCTAGAAAGAAGCGTTCTGAGAAACTACTTTGTGTAGTTTGCATTCAACTCACAGAATGGACCATTCATTTTGTTAGAGCAGCCATGAAACAATCTTTTTGCATGGTCTGCAATTGGACATTTGGAGAGCTCTGAGGCCTGTGGTGGAAAACGAAATATCTTCACATAAAACCTAGAAAGAAGCATTCTCAGAAACCACTTTGTGATGTGTGCATTCAACTCACAGGATTGAATATTCCTTTCATTACAGCGGTTCTGAAACACACTTTTTCTAGGATCTCCATGTGGATATTTGGAACACTTACAGCAATTTGATGGAAACGAGACATCCTCACACAAAAAGGAGACAGAAGCATTCTCACAAACTCCTTTGTGATGTGTGATCTCAACTCACAGATGTGAACCTTCCTTTTGATAGAGCTGTTTCGAAACAATCTTTTTCTAGAATCTGCAAGTGGATATTTGGAGCGATGAGAGGCCTGTGGTTTAAAGGAAATATCTTCACATAACAAGTAGACAAAAGCATTCTCTGAAACGTCTTTGTGGTGTGTGCATTCACCTCACAGAGTTGAGCATTGCTTTTGACAGAGAAGTTTGGAAGCACTCTTTTTATAGTGTCTGCAAGTGGATATTTGGACCCCTTTTTGGAATGCGTTGGAAATGGGACACCATCACACGAAAACGAGACAGAAGCATTCTCACAAACTTCTGCATGATGTGAGCATTCAGCTCACAGAGCTGAACCTTTCTTTTGATAGAGCAGTTTTGAAGCACTCTGTTTCCAGATTCTGCAAGTGGACATTTGGAGCGCCTTGAGGCCTGCGGTGGAAAGGAAATATCTTCACATAAAAACTAGACAGAAGCATTCTCTGAAACTTCTTTCTGGTGCGTGAATTAAATTCAGAGAGTTGAACATTCCTTTTGACAGAGAAGTTTTGAAACACTTTTTTTGTAGAATCTGCACGTGGAAATTTGGACCACTTCTAGGAATTCGTTGGAAACGGGACACCTTCACACAAAAACAAGACAGAAGCATTCTGACAGACTTCGGTGTGATATGTGCATTCAACTCACAGAGTTTAATCTTTCATTTCATGTGGCAGTTTCGAAACACTCTTTTTGTGGAATCTGCAAGTGGCTATTTGGACCGATTATAGGAATTCATTAGGAACGGGACACCCTCACACAAAAAGTAGTGAGAAGCACCTTCACAAACTTCTGTGTGATGTGTGCATTCAATTCAAAGGGCTGAGCTCTTCTTTTGATAGAGCAGTTTTAAAACACTCTTTTTCTGGAATCTGCAAGTGGACATTTGGAGCGCTTTGAGGACTGTGGGGGCAAGGAAATATCTTCACATAACAAGTAGACAGAAGCATTCTCTGAAACTTCTTTGTGGTGTGTGCATTCAACTCACAGAGTTTGAACATTCCTTTTGACAGAGAAGCTTGGAAACACTCTTTTTATAGAATAGGCAAGTGGATATTTGTACCTCTTTTAGGAATTCATTGGAAACGGGACACCCTCACACAAAAACTAGACAGAAGCATTCTCACAAACTTCTGTGTGACGTGAGCATTCAGCTCGCAGAGCTGAACCTTTCTTTGATAGGGCAGTTTTGAAACACTCTTTTTCTAGAATCTGCAAGTGGACATTTGGAGCGCTTTTAGGCCTGTGGTGGAAAGGAAATATCTTCACTCACAAACTAGACAGATGCATTCTCTGAAACTGCCTTGTGGTGCATGCATTCAACTCACAGAGTTGAACATTCCTTTCGAATGAGAAGTTTTGAAACACTCTTTTTGTAGAAACTGCAAGTGAAACCTTGGACCGCTGATGGGAATTCGTTGGAAACGGGATACCTTCACACAAAAACTAGACCAAAGCATTCCCACAAACTTATCTGCGATGTGTGCACTCAGCTCACAAAGTTTAACATTTCTTTTCATGGATTAGTTTTGAAACACTCATTTTGCAGTATATACAAGTGGTCATTCGGAAAGCTATGAGGCCTATGGTCGAAAAGGTAACACCTTCACCTATAAGCTAGAAAGAAGCGTTCTCAGAAACTACTTTGTGTTGTTTGCATTCAACTCACAGAGTGGACCATTCCTTTTCTTAGAGCAGCCATGAAACAATCTTTTTGCATAGTCTGCAATTGGACATTTGGAGAGCTCTGAGGCCTGTGGTGGAAAACGAAATATCTTCACATAAAACCTAGAAAGAAGCATTCTCAGAAACCACTTTGTGATGTGTGCATTCAACTCACAGGATTGAATATTCCTTTCATTATAGCGGTTCTGAAACACACTTTTTCTAGAATCTCCATGTGGATATTTGGAACACTTACGGCAATTTGATGGAAACGAGACATCCTCACACAAAAAGGAGACAGAAGCATTCTCACAAACTCCTTTGTGATGTGTGATCTCAACTCACAGATGTGAACCTTCCTTTTGATAGAGCAGTTTCGAAACAATCTTTTTCTAGAATCTGCAAGTGGATATTTGGAGCGATGAGAGGCCTGTGGTTTAAAGGAAATATCTTCACATAACAAGTAGACAAAAGCATTCTCTCAAACGTCTTTGTGCTGTGTGCATTCACCTCACAGAGTTGAGCATTGCTTTTGACAGAGAAGTTTGGAAGCACTCTTTTTATAGTGTCTGCAAGTGGATATTTGGACCCCTTATTGGAATGCGTTGGAAATGGGACACCATCACACGAAAACGAGACAGAAGCATTCTCACAAACTTCTGCATGATGTGAGCATTCAGCTCACAGAGCTGAACCTTTCTTTTGATAGAGCAGTTTTGAAGCACTCTTTTTCCAGATTCTGCAAGTGGACATTTGGAGCGCCTTGAGGCCTGCGGTGGAAAGGAAATATCTTCACATAAAAACTAGACAGAAGCATTCTCTGAAACTTCTTTCTGGTGCGTGAATTAAATTCAGAGAGTTGTACATTCCTTTTGACAGAGAAGTTTTGAAACACATTTTTTGTAGAATCTGCACGTGGAAATTTGGACCACTTCTAGGAATTCGTTGGAAACGGGACACCTTCACACAAAAACAAGACAGAAGCATTCTGACAGACTTCGGTGTGATATGTGCATTCAACTCACAGAGTTTAATCTTTCATTTCATGTGGCAGTTTCGAAACACTCTTTTTGTGGAATCTGCAAGTGGCTATTTGGACCGATTATAGGAATTCATTGGGAACGGGACACCCTCACACAAAAAGTAGTGAGAAGCACTTTCACAAACTTCTGTGTGATGTGTGCATTCAATTCAAAGGGCTGAGCTCTTCTTTTGATAGAGCAGTTTTAAAACACTCTTTTTCTGGAATCTGCAAGTGGACATTTGGAGCGCTTTGAGGACTGTGGGGGCAAGGAAATATCTTCACATAACAAGTAGACAGAAGCATTCTCTGAAACTTCTTTGTGGTGTGTGCATTCAACTCACAGAGTTTGAACATTCCTTTTGACAGAGAAGCTTGGAAACACTCTTTTCATAGAATAGGCAAGTGGATATTTGGACCTCTTTTAGGAATTCGTTGGAAACGGGACACCCTCACACAAAAACTAGACAGAAGCATTCTCACAAACTTCTGTGTGACGTGAGCATTCAGCTCGCAGAGCTGAACCTTTCTTTGATAGGGCAGTTTTGAAACACTCTTTTTCTAGAATCTGCAAGTGGACATTTGGAGCGCTTTTAGGCCTGTGGTGGAAAGGAAATATCTTCACTCACAAACTAGACAGATGCATTCTCTGAAACTGCCTTGTGGTGCATGCATTCAACTCACAGAGTTGAACATTCCTTTCGAATGAGAAGTTTTGAAACACTCTTTTTGTAGAAACTGCAAGTGAAACCTTGGACTGCTGATGGGAATTCGTTGGAAACGGGTTACCTTCACACAAAAACTAGACCAAAGCATTCCCACAAACTTATCTGCGATGTGTGCACTCAGCTCACAAAGTTTAACATTTCTTTTCATGGATAAGTTTTGAAACACTCATTTTGCAGTATATACAAGTGGTCATTCGGAAAGCTATGAGGTCTGTGGTCGAAAAGGTAACACCTTCACCTATAACCTAGAAAGAAGCGTTCTGAGAAACTACTTTGTGTAGTTTGCATTCAACTCACAGAATGGACCATTCATTTTGTTAGAGCAGCCATGAAACAATCTTTTTGCATAGTCTGCAATTGGACATTTGGAGAGCTCTGAGGCCTGTGGTGGAAAACGAAATATCTTCACATAAAACCTAGAAAGAAGCATTCTCAGAAACCACTTTGTGATGTGTGCATTCAACTCACAGGATTGAATATTCCTTTCATTACAGCGGTTCTGAAACACACTTTTTCTAGGATCTCCATGTGGATATTTGGAACACTTACAGCAATTTGATGGAAACGAGACATCCTCACACAAAAAGAAGACAGAAGCATTCTCACAAACTCCTTTGTGATGTGTGATCTCAACTCACAGATGTGAACCTTCCTTTTGATAGAGCTGTTTCGAAACAATCTTTTTCTAGAATCTGCAAGTGGATATTTGGAGCGATGAGAGGCCTGTGGTTTAAAGGAAATATCTTCACATAACAAGTAGACAAAAGCATTCTCTGAAACGTCTTTGTGGTGTGTGCATTCACCTCACAGAGTTGAGCATTGCTTTTGACAGAGAAGTTTGGAAGCACTCTTTTTATAGTGTCTGCAAGTGGATATTTGGACCCCTTTTTGGAATGCGTTGGAAATGGGACACCATCACACGAAAACGAGACAGAAGCATTCTCACAAACTTCTGCATGATGTGAGCATTCAGCTCACAGAGCTGAACCTTTCTTTTGATAGAGCAGTTTTGAAGCACTCTGTTTCCAGATTCTGCAAGTGGACATTTGGAGCGCATTGAGGCCTGCGGTGGAAAGGAAATATCTTCACATAAAAACTAGACAGAAGCATTCTCTGAAACTTCTTTCTGGTGCGTGAATTAAATTCAGAGAGTTGAACATTCCTTTTGACAGAGAAGTTTTGAAACACTTTTTTTGTAGAATCTGCACGTGGAAATTTGGACCACTTCTAGGAATTCGTTGGAAACGGGACACCTTCACACAAAAACAAGACAGAAGCATTCTGACAGACTTCGGTGTGATATGTGCATTCAACTCACAGAGTTTAATCTTTCATTTCATGTGGCAGTTTCGAAACACTCTTTTTGTGGAATCTGCAAGTGGCTATTTGGACCGATTATAGGAATTCATTAGGAACGGGACACCCTCACACAAAAAGTAGTGAGAAGCACTTTCACAAACTTCTGTGTGATGTGTGCATTCAATTCAAAGGGCTGAGCTCTTCTTTTGATAGAGCAGTTTTAAAACACTCTTTTTCTGGAATCTGCAAGTGGACATTTGGAGCGCTTTGAGGACTGTGGGGGCAAGGAAATATCTTCACATAACAAGTAGACAGAAGCATTCTCTGAAACTTCTTTGTGGTGTGTGCATTCAACTCACAGAGTTTGAACATTCCTTTTGACAGAGAAGCTTGGAAACACTCTTTTTATAGAATAGGCAAGTGGATATTTGGACCTCTTTTAGGAATTCGTTGGAAACGGGACACCCTCACACAAAAACTAGACAGAAGCATTCTCACAAACTTCTGTGTGACGTGAGCATTCAGCTCGCAGAGCTGAACCTTTCTTTGATAGGGCAGTTTTGAAACACTCTTTTTCTAGAATCTGCAAGTGGACATTTGGAGCGCTTTTAGGCCTGTGGTGGAAAGGAAATATCTTCACTCACAAACTAGACAGATGCATTCTCTGAAACTGCCTTGTGGTGCGTGCATTCAACTCACAGAGTTGAACATTCCTTTCGAATGAGAAGTTTTGAAACACTCTTTTTGTAGAAACTGCAAGTGAAACCTTGTACCGCTGATGGGAATTCGTTGGAAACGGGACACCTTCACACAAAAACTAGACCAAAGCATTCCCACAAACTTATCTGCGATGTGTGCACTCAGCTCACAAAGTTTAACATTTCTTTTCATGGATTAGTTTTGAAACACTCTTTTTGCAGTATATGCAAGTGGTCATTCGGAAAGCTATGAGGTCTGTGGTCGAAAAGGTAACACCTTCACCTATAATCTAGAAAGAAGCGTTCTGAGAAACTACTTTGTGTTGTTTGCATTCAACTCACAGAATAGACCATTCATTTTGTTAGAGCAGCCATGAAACAATCTTTTTGCATAGTCTGCAATTGGACATTTGGAGAGCTCTGAGGCCTGTGGTGGAAAACGAAATATCTTCACATAAAACCTAGAAAGAAGCATTCTCAGAAACCACTTTGTGATGTGTGCATTCAAGTCACAGGATTGAATATTCCTTTCATTACAGCGGTTCTGAAACACACTTTTTCTAGACTCTCCATGTGGATATTTGGAACACTTACAGCAATTTGATGGAAACGAGACATCCTCACACAAAAAGAAGACAGAAGCATTCTCACAAACTCCTTTGTGATGTGTGATCTCAACTCACGGATGTGAACCTTCCTTTTGATAGAGCTGTTTCGAAACAATCTTTTTCTAGAATCTGCAAGTGGATATTTGGAGCGATGAGAGGCCTGTGGTTTAAAGGAAATATCTTCACATAACAAGTAGACAAAAGCATTCTCTGAAACGTCTTTGTGGTGTGTGCATTCACCTCACAGAGTTGAGCATTGCTTTTGACAGAGAAGTTTGGAAGCACTCTTTTTATAGTGTCTGCAAGTGGATATTTGGACCCCTTTTTGGAATGCGTTGGAAATGGGACACCATCACACGAAAACGAGACAGAAGCATTCTCACAAACTTCTGCATGATGTGAGCATTCAGCTCACAGAGCTGAACCTTTCTTTTGATAGAGCAGTTTTGAAGCACTCTGTTTCCAGATTCTGCAAGTGGACATTTGGAGCGCCTTGAGGCCTGCGGTGGAAAGGAAATATCTTCACATAAAAACTAGACAGAAGCATTCTCTGAAACTTCTTTCTGGTGCGTGAATTAAATTCAGAGAGTTGAACATTCCTTTTGACAGAGAAGTTTTGAAACACTTTTTTTGTAGAATCTGCACGTGGAAATTTGGACCACTTCTAGGAATTCGTTGGAAACGGGACACCTTCACACAAAAACAAGACAGAAGCATTCTGACAGACTTCGGTGTGATATGTGCATTCAACTCACAGAGTTTAATCTTTCATTTCATGTGGCAGTTTCGAAACACTCTTTTTGTGGAATCTGCAAGTGGCTATTTGGACCGATTATAGGAATTCATTGGGAACGGGACACCCTCACACAAAAAGTAGTGAGAAGCACTTTCACAAACTTCTGTGTGATGTGTGCATTCAATTCAAAGGGCTGAGCTCTTCTTTTGATAGAGCAGTTTTAAAACACTCTTTTTCTGGAATCTGCAAGTGGACATTTGGAGCGCTTTGAGGACTGTGGGGGCAAGGAAATATCTTCACATAACAAGTAGACAGAAGCATTCTCTGAAACTTCTTTGTGGTGTGTGCATTCAACTCACAGAGTTTGAACATTCCTTTTGACAGAGAAGCTTGGAAACACTCTTTTTATAGAATAGGCAAGTGGATATTTGGACCTCTTTTAGGAATTCATTGGAAACGGGACACCCTCACACAAAAACTAGACAGAAGCATTCTCACAAACTTCTGTGTGACGTGAGCATTCAGCTCGCAGAGCTGAACCTTTCTTTGATAGGGCAGTTTTGAAACACTCTTTTTCTAGAATCTGCAAGTGGACATTTGGAGCGCTTTTAGGCCTGTGGTGGAAAGGAAATATCTTCACTCACAAACTAGACAGATGCATTCTCTGAAACTGCCTTGTGGTGCATGCATTCAACTCACAGAGTTGAACATTCCTTTCGAATGAGAAGTTTTGAAACACTCTTTTTGTAGAAACTGCAAGTGAAACCTTGGACTGCTGATGGGAATTCGTTGGAAACGGGTTACCTTCACACAAAAACTAGACCAAAGCATTCCCACAAACTTATCTGCGATGTGTGCACTCAGCTCACAAAGTTTAACATTTCTTTTCATGGATTAGTTTTGAAACACTCATTTTGCAGTATATACAAGTGGTCATTCGGAAAGCTATGAGGCCTATGGTCGAAAAGGTAACACCTTCACCTATAACCTAGAAAGAAGCGTTCTGAGAAACTACTTTGTGTAGTTTGCATTCAACTCACAGAATGGACCATTCATTTTGTTAGAGCAGCCATGAAACAATCTTTTTGCATGGTCTGCAATTGGACATTTGGAGAGCTCTGAGGCCTGTGGTGGAAAACGAAATATCTTCACATAAAACCTAGAAAGAAGCATTCTCAGAAACCACTTTGTGATGTGTGCATTCAACTCACAGGATTGAATATTCCTTTCATTACAGCGGTTCTGAAACACACTTTTTCTAGGATCTCCATGTGGATATTTGGAACACTTACAGCAATTTGATGGAAACGAGACATCCTCACACAAAAAGAAGACAGAAGCATTCTCACAAACTCCTTTGTGATGTGTGATCTCAACTCACAGATGTGAACCTTCCTTTTGATAGAGCTGTTTCGAAACAATCTTTTTCTAGAATCTGCAAGTGGATATTTGGAGCGATGAGAGGCCTGTGGTTTAAAGGAAATATCTTCACATAACAAGTAGACAAAAGCATTCTCTGAAACGTCTTTGTGGTGTGTGCATTCACCTCACAGAGTTGAGCATTGCTTTTGACAGAGAAGTTTGGAAGCACTCTTTTTATAGTGTCTGCAAGTGGATATTTGGACCCCTTTTTGGAATGCGTTGGAAATGGGACACCATCACACGAAAACGAGACAGAAGCATTCTCACAAACTTCTGCATGATGTGAGCATTCAGCTCACAGAGCTGAACCTTTCTTTTGATAGAGCAGTTTTGAAGCACTCTGTTTCCAGATTCTGCAAGTGGAAATTTGGAGCGCATTGAGGCCTGCGGTGGAAAGGAAATATCTTCACATAAAAACTAGACAGAAGCATTCTCTGAAACTTCTTTCTGGTGCGTGAATTAAATTCAGAGAGTTGAACATTCCTTTTGACAGAGAAGTTTTGAAACACTTTTTTTGTAGAATCTGCACGTGGAAATTTGGACCACTTCTAGGAATTCGTTGGAAACGGGACACCTTCACACAAAAACAAGACAGAAGCATTCTGACAGACTTCGGTGTGATATGTGCATTCAACTCACAGAGTTTAATCTTTCATTTCATGTGGCAGTTTCGAAACACTCTTTTTGTGGAATCTGCAAGTGGCTATTTGGACCGATTATAGGAATTCATTAGGAACGGGACACCCTCACACAAAAAGTAGTGAGAAGCACTTTCACAAACTTCTGTGTGATGTGTGCATTCAATTCAAAGGGCTGAGCTCTTCTTTTGATAGAGCAGTTTTAAAACACTCTTTTTCTGGAATCTGCAAGTGGACATTTGGAGCGCTTTGAGGACTGTGGGGGCAAGGAAATATCTTCACATAACAAGTAGACAGAAGCATTCTCTGAAACTTCTTTGTGGTGTGTGCATTCAACTCACAGAGTTTGAACATTCCTTTTGACAGAGAAGCTTGGAAACACTCTTTTTATAGAATAGGCAAGTGGATATTTGGACCTCTTTTAGGAATTCATTGGAAACGGGACACCCTCACACAAAAACTAGACAGAAGCATTCTCACAAACTTCTGTGTGACGTGAGCATTCAGCTCGCAGAGCTGAACCTTTCTTTGATAGGGCAGTTTTGAAACACTCTTTTTCTAGAATCTGCAAGTGGACATTTGGAGCGCTTTTAGGCCTGTGGTGGAAAGGAAATATCTTCACTCACAAACTAGACAGATGCATTCTCTGAAACTGCCTTGTGGTGCATGCATTCAACTCACAGAGTTGAACATTCCTTTCGAATGAGAAGTTTTGAAACACTCTTTTTGTAGAAACTGCAAGTGAAACCTTGGACTGCTGATGGGAATTCGTTGGAAACGGGATACCTTCACACAAAAACTAGACCAAAGCATTCCCACAAACTTATCTGCGATGTGTGCACTCAGCTCACAAAGTTTAACATTTCTTTTCATGGATTAGTTTTGAAACACTCATTTTGCAGTATATACAAGTGGTCATTCGGAAAGCTATGAGGCCTATGGTCGAAAAGGTAACACCTTCACCTATAACCTAGAAAGAAGCGTTCTCAGAAACTACTTTGTGTTGTTTGCATTCAACTCACAGAGTGGAACATTCCTTTTCTTAGAGCAGCCATGAAACAATCTTTTTGCATAGTCTGCAATTGGACATTTGGAGAGCTCTGAGGCCTGTGGTGGAAAACGAAATATCTTCACATAAAACCTAGAAAGAAGCATTCTCAGAAACCACTTTGTGATGTGTGCATTCAACTCACAGGATTGAATATTCCTTTCATTACAGCGGTTCTGAAACACACTTTTTCTAGAATCTCCATGTGGATATTTGGAACACTTACGGCAATTTGATGGAAACGAGACATCCTCACACAAAAAGGAGACAGAAGCATTCTCACAAACTCCTTTGTGATGTGTGATCTCAACTCACAGATGTGAACCTTCCTTTTGATAGAGCAGTTTCGAAACAATCTTTTTCTAGATTCTGCAAGTGGATATTTGGAGCGATGAGAGGCCTGTGGTTTAAAGGAAATATCTTCACATAACAAGTAGACAAAAGCATTCTCTGAAACGTCTTTGTGGTGTGTGCATTCACCTCACAGAGTTGAGCATTGCTTTTGACAGAGAAGTTTGGAAGCACTCTTTTTATAGTGTCTGCAAGTGGATATTTGGACCCCTTATTGGAATGCGTTGGAAATGGGACACCATCACACGAAAACGAGACAGAAGCATTCTCACAAACTTCTGCATGATGTGAGCATTCAGCTCACAGAGCTGAACCTTTCTTTTGATAGAGCAGTTTTGAAGCACTCTTTTTCCAGATTCTGCAAGTGGACATTTGGAGCGCCTTGAGGCCTGCGGTGGAAAGGAAATATCTTCACATAAAAACTAGACAGAAGCATTCTCTGAAACTTCTTTCTGGTGCGTGAATTAAATTCAGAGAGTTGAACATTCCTTTTGACAGAGAAGTTTTGAAACACTTTTTTTGTAGAATCTGCACGTGGAAATTTGGACCACTTCTAGGAATTGGTTGGAAACGGGACACCTTCACACAAAAACAAGACAGAAGCATTCTGACAGACTTCGGTGTGATATGTGCATTCAACTCACAGAGTTTAATCTTTCATTTCATGTGGCAGTTTCGAAACACTCTTTTTGTGGAATCTGCAAGTGGCTATTTGGACCGATTATAGGAATTCATTGGGAACGGGACACCCTCACACAAAAAGTAGTGAGAAGCACTTTCACAAACTTCTGTGTGATGTGTGCATTCAATTCAAAGGGCTGAGCTCTTCTTTTGATAGAGCAGTTTTAAAACACTCTTTTTCTGGAATCTGCAAGTGGACATTTGGAGCGCTTTGAGGACTGTGGGGGCAAGGAAATATCTTCACATAACAAGTAGACAGAAGCATTCTCTGAAACTTCTTTGTGGTGTGTGCATTCAACTCACAGAGTTTGAACATTCCTTTTGACAGAGAAGCTTGGAAACACTCTTTTCATAGAATAGGCAAGTGGATATTTGGACCTCTTTTAGGAATTCGTTGGAAACGGGATACCCTCACACAAAAACTAGACAGAAGCATTCTCACAAACTTCTGTGTGACGTGAGCATTCAGCTCGCAGAGCTGAACCTTTCTTTGATAGGGCAGTTTTGAAACACTCTTTTTCTAGAATCTGCAAGTGGACATTTGGAGCGCTTTTAGGCCTGTGGTGGAAAGGAAATATCTTCACTCACAAACTAGACAGATGCATTCTCTGAAACTGCCTTGTGGTGCGTGCATTCAACTCACAGAGTTGAACATTCCTTTCGAATGAGAAGTTTTGAAACACTCTTTTTGTAGAAACTGCAAGTGAAACCTTGGACCGCTGATGGGAATTCGTTGGAAACGGGACACCTTCACACCAAAACTAGACCAAAGCATTCCCACAAACTTATCTGCGATGTGTGCACTCAGCTCACAAAATTTAACATTTCTTTTCATGGATTAGTTTTGAAACACTCTTTTTGCAGTATATGCAAGTGGTCATTCGGAAAGCTATGAGGTCTGTGGTCGAAAAGGTAACACCTTCACCTATAACCTAGAAAGAAGCGTTCTGAGAAACTACTTTGTGTTGTTTGCATTCAACTCACAGAATAGACCATTCATTTTGTTAGAGCAGCCATGAAACAATCTTTTTGCATAGTCTGCAATTGGACATTTGGAGAGCTCTGAGGCCTGTGGTGGAAAACGAAATATCTTCACATAAAACCTAGAAAGAAGCATTCTCAGAAACCACTTTGTGATGTGTGCATTCAACTCACAGGATTGAATATTCCTTTCATTAGAGCGGTTCTGAAACACACTTTTCCTAGAATCTCCATGTGGATATTTGGAACACTTACGGCAATTTGATGGAAACGAGACATCCTCACACAAAAAGGAGACAGAAGCATTCTCACAAACTCCTTTGTGATGTGTGATCTCAACTCACAGATGTGAACCTTCCTTTTGATAGAGCAGTTTCGAAACAATCTTTTTCTAGAATCTGCAAGTGGATATTTGGAGGGATGAGAGGCCTGTGGTTTGAAGGAAATATCTTCACATAACAAGTAGACAAAAGCATTCTCTGAAACGTCTTTGTGCTGTGTGCATTCACCTCACAGAGTTGAGCATTGCTTTTGACAGAGAAGTTTGGAAGCACTCTTTTTATAGTGTCTGCAAGTGGATATTTGGACCCCTTATTGGAATGCATTGGAAATGGGACACCATCACACGAAAACGAGACAGAAGCATTCTCACAAACTTCTGCATGATGTGAGCATTCAGCTCACAGAGCTGAACCTTTCTTTTGATAGAGCAGTTTTGAAGCACTCTTTTTCCAGATTCTGCAAGTGGACATTTGGAGCGCCTTGAGGCCTGCGGTGGAAAGGAAATATCTTCACATAAAAACTAGACAGAAGCATTCTCTGAAACTTCTTTCTGGTGCGTGAATTAAATTCAGAGAGTTGAACATTCCTTTTGACAGAGAAGTTTTGAAACACTTTTTTTGTAGAATCTGCACGTGGAAATTTGGACCACTTCTAGGAATTCGTTGGAAACGGGACACCTTCACAGAAAAACAAGACAGAAGCATTCTGACAGACTTCGGTGTGATATGTGCATTCAACTCACAGAGTTTAATCTTTCATTTCATGTGGCAGTTTCGAAACACTCTTTTTGTGGAATCTGCAAGTGGCTATTTGGACCGATTATAGGAATTCATTGGGAACGGGACACCCTCACACAAAAAGTAGTGAGAAGCACTTTCACAAAATTCTGTGTGATGTGTGCATTCAATTCAAAGGGCTGAGCTCTTCTTTTGATAGAGCAGTTTTAAAACACTCTTTTTCTGGAATCTGCAAGTGGACATTTGGAGCGCTTTGAGGACTGTGGGGGCAAGGAAATATCTTCACATAACAAGTAGACAGAAGCATTCTCTGAAACTTCTTTGTGGTGTGTGCATTCAACTCACAGAGTTTGAACATTCCTTTTGACAGAGAAGCTTGGAAACACTCTTTTCATAGAATAGGCAAGTGGATATTTGGACCTCTTTTAGGAATTCGTTGGAAACGGGACACCCTCACACAAAAACTAGACATAAGCATTCTCACAAACTTCTGTGTGACGTGAGCATTCAGCTCGCAGAGCTGAACCTTTCTTTGATAGGGCAGTTTTGAAACACTCTTTTTCTAGAATCTGCAAGTGGACATTTGGAGCGCTTTTAGGCCTGTGGTGGAAAGGAAATATCTTCACTCACAAACTAGACAGATGCATTCTCTGAAACTGCCTTGTGGTGCGTGCATTCAACTCACAGAGTTGAACATTCCTTTCGAATGAGAAGTTTTGAAACACTCTTTTTGTAGAAACTGCAAGTGAAACCTTGGACCGCTGATGGTAAATCGTTGGAAACGGGACACCTTCACACAAAAACTAGACCAAAGCATTCCCACAAACTTATCTGCGATGTGTGCACTCAGCTCACAAAGTTTAACATTTCTTTTCATGGATTAGTTTTGAAACACTCTTTTTGCAGTATATACAAGTGGTCATTCGGAAAGCTATGAGGCCTATGGTCGAAAAGGTAACACCTTCACCTATAACCTAGAAAGAAGCGTTCTCAGAAACTACTTTGTGTTGTTTGCATTCAACTCACAGAGTGGAACATTCCTTTTCTTAGAGCAGCCATGAAACAATCTTTTTGCATAGTCTGCAATTGGACATTTGGAGAGCTCTGAGGCCTGTGGTGGAAAACGAAATATCTTCACATAAAACCTAGAAAGAAGCATTCTCAGAAACCACTTTGTGATGTGTGCATTCAACTCACAGGATTGAATATTCCTTTCATTACAGCGGTTCTGAAACACACTTTTTCTAGAATCTCCATGTGGATATTTGGAACACTTACGGCAATTTGATGGAAACGAGACATCCTCACACAAAAAGGAGACAGAAGCATTCTCACAAACTCCTTTGTGATGTGTGATCTCAACTCACAGATGTGAACCTTCCTTTTGATAGAGCAGTTTCGAAACAATCTTTTTCTAGAATCTGCAAGTGGATATTTGGAGCGATGAGAGGCCTGTGGTTTAAAGGAAATATCTTCACATAACAAGTAGACAAAAGCATTCTCTCAAACGTCTTTGTGCTGTGTGCATTCACCTCACAGAGTTGAGCATTGCTTTTGACAGAGAAGTTTGGAAGCACTCTTTTTATAGTGTCTGCAAGTGGATATTTGGACCCCTTATTGGAATGCGTTGGAAATGGGACACCATCACACGAAAACGAGACAGAAGCATTCTCACAAACTTCTGCATGATGTGAGCATTCAGCTCACAGAGCTGAACCTTTCTTTTGATAGAGCAGTTTTGAAGCACTCTTTTTCCAGATTCTGCAAGTGGACATTTGGAGCGCCTTGAGGCCTGCGGTGGAAAGGAAATATCTTCACATAAAAACTAGACAGAAGCATTCTCTGAAACTTCTTTCTGGTGCGTGAATTAAATTCAGAGAGTTGTACATTCCTTTTGACAGAGAAGTTTTGAAACACTTTTTTTGTAGAATCTGCACGTGGAAATTTGGACCACTTCTAGGAATTCGTTGGAAACGGGACACCTTCACACAAAAACAAGACAGAAGCATTCTGACAGACTTCGGTGTGATATGTGCATTCAACTCACAGAGTTTAATCTTTCATTTCATGTGGCAGTTTCGAAACACTCTTTTTGTGGAATCTGCAAGTGGCTATTTGGACCGATTATAGGAATTCATTGGGAACGGGACACCCTCACACAAAAAGTAGTGAGAAGCACTTTCACAAACTACTGTGTGATGTGTGCATTCAATTCAAAGGGCTGAGCTCTTCTTTTGATAGAGCAGTTTTAAAACACTCTTTTTCTGGAATCTGCAAGTGGACATTTGGAGCGCTTTGAGGACTGTGGGGGCAAGGAAATATCTTCACATAACAAGTAGACAGAAGCATTCTCTGAAACTTCTTTGTGGTGTGTGCATTCAACTCACAGAGTTTGAACATTCCTTTTGACAGAGAAGCTTGGAAACACTCTTTTCATAGAATAGGCAAGTGGATATTTGGACCTCTTTTAGGAACTCGTTGGAAACGGGACACCCTCACACAAAAACTAGACAGAAGCATTCTCACAAACTTCTGTGTGACGTGAGCATTCAGCTCGCAGAGCTGAACCTTTCTTTGATAGGGCAGTTTTGAAACACTCTTTTTCTAGAATCTGCAAGTGGACATTTGGAGCGCTTTTAGGCCTGTGGTGGAAAGGAAATATCTTCACTCACAAACTAGACAGATGCATTCTCTGAAACTGCCTTGTGGTGCGTGCATTCAACTCACAGAGTTGAACATTCCTTTTGAATGAGAAGTTTTGAAACACTCTTTTTGTAGAAACTGCAAGTGAAACCTTGGACCGCTGATGGGAATTCGTTGGAAACGGGACACCTTCACACAAAAACTAGACCAAAGCATTCCCACAAACTTATCTGCGATGTGTGCACTCAGCTCACAAAGTTTAACATTTCTTTTCATGGATTAGTTTTGAAACACTCTTTTTGCAGTATATGCAAGTGGTCATTCGGAAAGCTATGAGGTCTGTGGTCGAAAAGGTAACACCTTCACCTATAATCTAGAAAGAAGCGTTCTGAGAAACTACTTTGTGTTGTTTGCATTCAACTCACAGAATAGACCATTCATTTTGTTAGAGCAGCCATGAAACAATCTTTTTGCATAGTCTGCAATTGGACATTTGGAGAGCTCTGAGGCCTGTGGTGGAAAACGAAATATCTTCACATAAAACCTAGAAAGAAGCATTCTCAGAAACCACTTTGTGATGTGTGCATTCAAGTCACAGGATTGAATATTCCTTTCATTACAGCGGTTCTGAAACACACTTTTTCTAGACTCTCCATGTGGATATTTGGAACACTTACAGCAATTTGATGGAAACGAGACATCCTCACACAAAAAGAAGACAGAAGCATTCTCACAAACTCCTTTGTGATGTGTGATCTCAACTCACAGATGTGAACCTTCCTTTTGATAGAGCTGTTTCGAAACAATCTTTTTCTAGAATCTGCAAGTGGATATTTGGAGCGATGAGAGGCCTGTGGTTTAAAGGAAATATCTTCACATAACAAGTAGACAAAAGCATTCTCTGAAACGTCTTTGTGGTGTGTGCATTCACCTCACAGAGTTGAGCATTGCTTTTGACAGAGAAGTTTGGAAGCACTCTTTTTATAGTGTCTGCAAGTGGATATTTGGACCCCTTTTTGGAATGCGTTGGAAATGGGACACCATCACACGAAAACGAGACAGAAGCATTCTCACAAAGTTCTGCATGATGTGAGCATTCAGCTCACAGAGCTGAACCTTTCTTTTGATAGAGCAGTTTTGAAGCACTCTGTTTCCAGATTCTGCAAGTGGACATTTGGAGCGCCTTGAGGCCTGCGGTGGAAAGGAAATATCTTCACATAAAAACTAGACAGAAGCATTCTCTGAAACTTCTTTCTGGTGCGTGAATTAAATTCAGAGAGTTGAACATTCCTTTTGACAGAGAAGTTTTGAAACACTTTTTTTGTAGAATCTGCACGTGGAAATTTGGACCACTTCTAGGAATTCGTTGGAAACGGGACACCTTCACAGAAAAACAAGACAGAAGCATTCTGACAGACTTCGGTGTGATATGTGCATTCAACTCACAGAGTTTAATCTTTCATTTCATGTGGCAGTTTCGAAACACTCTTTTTGTGGAATCTGCAAGTGGCTATTTGGACCGATTATAGGAATTCATTGGGAACGGGACACCCTCACACAAAAAGTAGTGAGAAGCACTTTCACAAAATTCTGTGTGATGTGTGCATTCAATTCAAAGGGCTGAGCTCTTCTTTTGATAGAGCAGTTTTAAAACACTCTTTTTCTGGAATCTGCAAGTGGACATTTGGAGCGCTTTGAGGACTGTGGGGGCAAGGAAATATCTTCACATAACAAGTAGACAGAAGCATTCTCTGAAACTTCTTTGTGGTGTGTGCATTCAACTCACAGAGTTTGAACATTCCTTTTGACAGAGAAGCTTGGAAACACTCTTTTCATAGAATAGGCAAGTGGATATTTGGACCTCTTTTAGGAATTCGTTGGAAACGGGACACCCTCACACAAAAACTAGACATAAGCATTCTCACAAACTTCTGTGTGACGTGAGCATTCAGCTCGCAGAGCTGAACCTTTCTTTGATAGGGCAGTTTTGAAACACTCTTTTTCTAGAATCTGCAAGTGGACATTTGGAGCGCTTTTAGGCCTGTGGTGGAAAGAAAATATCTTCACTCACAAACTAGACAGATGCATTCTCTGAAACTGCCTTGTGGTGCATGCATTCAACTCACAGAGTTGAACATTCCTTTCGAATGAGAAGTTTTGAAACACTCTTTTTGTAGAAACTGCAAGTGAAACCTTGGACTGCTGATGGGAATTCGTTGGAAACGGGTTACCTTCACACAAAAACTAGACCAAAGCATTCCCACAAACTTATCTGCGATGTGTGCACTCAGCTCACAAAGTTTAACATTTCTTTTCATGGATTAGTTTTGAAACACTCATTTTGCAGTATATACAAGTGGTCATTCGGAAAGCTATGAGGCCTATGGTCGAAAAGGTAACACCTTCACCTATAACCTAGAAAGAAGCGTTCTCAGAAACTACTTTGTGTTGTTTGCATTCAACTCACAGAGTGGAACATTCCTTTTCTTAGAGCAGCCATGAAACAATCTTTTTGCATAGTCTGCAATTGGACATTTGGAGAGCTCTGAGGCCTGTGGTGGAAAACGAAATATCTTCACATAAAACCTAGAAAGAAGCATTCTCAGAAACCACTTTGTGATGTGTGCATTCAACTCACAGGATTGAATATTCCTTTCATTACAGCGGTTCTGAAACACACTTTTTCTAGAATCTCCATGTGGATATTTGGAACACTTACGGCAATTTGATGGAAACGAGACATCCTCACACAAAAAGGAGACAGAAGCATTCTCACAAACTCCTTTGTGATGTGTGATCTCAACTCACAGATGTGAACCTTCCTTTTGATAGAGCAGTTTCGAAACAATCTTTTTCTAGAATCTGCAAGTGGATATTTGGAGCGATGAGAGGCCTGTGGTTTAAAGGAAATATCTTCACATAACAAGTAGACAAAAGCATTCTCTGAAACGTCTTTGTGGTGTGTGCATTCACCTCACAGAGTTGAGCATTGCTTTTGACAGAGAAGTTTGGAAGCACTCTTTTTATAGTGTCTGCAAGTGGATATTTGGACCCCTTATTGGAATGCGTTGGAAATGGGACACCATCACACGAAAACGAGACAGAAGCATTCTCACAAACTTCTGCATGATGTGAGCATTCAGCTCACAGAGCTGAACCTTTCTTTTGATAGAGCAGTTTTGAAGCACTCTTTTTCCAGATTCTGCAAGTGGACATTTGGAGCGCCTTGAGGCCTGCGGTGGAAAGGAAATATCTTCACATAAAAACTAGACAGAAGCATTCTCTGAAACTTCTTTCTGGTGCGTGAATTAAATTCAGAGAGTTGTACATTCCTTTTGACAGAGAAGTTTTGAAACACTTTTTTTGTAGAATCCGCACGTGGAAATTTGGACCACTTCTAGGAATTGGTTGGAAACGGGACACCTTCACACAAATACAAGACAGAAGCATTCTGACAGACTTCGGTGTGATATGTGCATTCAACTCACAGAGTTTAATCTTTCATTTCATGTGGCAGTTTCGAAACACTCTTTTTGTGGAATCTGCAAGTGGCTATTTGGACCGATTATAGGAATTCATTGGGAACGGGACACCCTCACACAAAAAGTAGTGAGAAGCACTTTCACAAACTTCTGTGTGATGTGTGCATTCAATTCAAAGGGCTGAGCTCTTCTTTTGATAGAGCAGTTTTAAAACACTCTTTTTCTGGAATCTGCAAGTGGACATTTGGAGCGCTTTGAGGACTGTGGGGGCAAGGAAATATCTTCACATAACAAGTAGACAGAAGCATTCTCTGAAACTTCTTTGTGGTGTGTGCATTCAACTCACAGAGTTTGAACATTCCTTTTGACAGAGAAGCTTGGAAACACTCTTTTTATAGAATAGGCAAGTGGATATTTGGACCTCTTTTAGGAATTCGTTGGAAACGGGACACCCTCACACAAAAACTAGACAGAAGCATTCTCACAAACTTCTGTGTGACGTGAGCATTCAGCTCGCAGAGCTGAACCTTTCTTTGATAGGGCAGTTTTGAAACACTCTTTTTCTAGAGTCTGCAAGTGGACATTTGGAGCGCTTTTAGGCCTGTGGTGGAAAGGAAATATCTTCACTCACAAACTAGACAGATGCATTCTCTGAAACTGCCTTGTGGTGCGTGCATTCAACTCACAGAGTTGAACATTCCTTTCGAATGAGAAGTTTTGAAACACTCTTTTTGTAGAAACTGCAAGTGAAACCTTGGACCGCTGATGGTAAATCGTTGGAAACGGGACACCTTCACACAAAAACTAGACCAAAGCATTCCCACAAACTTATCTGCGATGTGTGCACTCAGCTCACAAAGTTTAACATTTCTTTTCATGGATTAGTTTTGAAACACTCTTTTTGCAGTATATACAAGTGGTCATTCGGAAAGCTATGAGGCCTATGGTCGAAAAGGTAACACCTTCACCTATAACCTAGAAAGAAGCGTTCTCAGAAACTACTTTGTGTTGTTTGCATTCAACTCACAGAGTGGAACATTCCTTTTCTTAGAGCAGCCATGAAACAATCTTTTTGCATAGTCTGCAATTGGACATTTGGAGAGCTCTGAGGCCTGTGGTGGAAAACGAAATATCTTCACATAAAACCTAGAAAGAAGCATTCTCAGAAACCACTTTGTGATGTGTGCATTCAACTCACAGGATTGAATATTCCTTTCATTACAGCGGTTCTGAAACACACTTTTTCTAGAATCTCCATGTGGATATTTGGAACACTTACGGCAATTTGATGGAAACGAGACATCCTCACACAAAAAGGAGACAGAAGCATTCTCACAAACTCCTTTGTGATGTGTGATCTCAACTCACAGATGTGAACCTTCCTTTTGATAGAGCAGTTTCGAAACAATCTTTTTCTAGAATCTGCAAGTGGATATTTGGAGCGATGAGAGGCCTGTGGTTTAAAGGAAATATCTTCACATAACAAGTAGACAAAAGCATTCTCTCAAACGTCTTTGTGCTGTGTGCATTCACCTCACAGAGTTGAGCATTGCTTTTGACAGAGAAGTTTGGAAGCACTCTTTTTATAGTGTCTGCAAGTGGATATTTGGACCCCTTATTGGAATGCGTTGGAAATGGGACACCATCACACGAAAACGAGACAGAAGCATTCTCACAAACTTCTGCATGATGTGAGCATTCAGCTCACAGAGCTGAACCTTTCTTTTGATAGAGCAGTTTTGAAGCACTCTTTTTCCAGATTCTGCAAGTGGACATTTGGAGCGCCTTGAGGCCTGCGGTGGAAAGGAAATATCTTCACATAAAAACTAGACAGAAGCATTCTCTGAAACTTCTTTCTGGTGCGTGAATTAAATTCAGAGAGTTGTACATTCCTTTTGACAGAGAAGTTTTGAAACACTTTTTTTGTAGAATCTGCACGTGGAAATTTGGACCACTTCTAGGAATTCGTTGGAAACGGGACACCTTCACACAAAAACAAGACAGAAGCATTCTGACAGACTTCGGTGTGATATGTGCATTCAACTCACAGAGTTTAATCTTTCATTTCATGTGGCAGTTTCGAAACACTCTTTTTGTGGAATCTGCAAGTGGCTATTTGGACCGATTATAGGAATTCATTGGGAACGGGACACCCTCACACAAAAATTAGTGAGAAGCACTTTCACAAACTTCTGTGTGATGTGTGCATTCAATTCAAAGGGCTGAGCTCTTCTTTTGATAGAGCAGTTTTAAAACACTCTTTTTCTGGAATCTGCAAGTGGACATTTGGAGCGCTTTGAGGACTGTGGGGGCAAGGAAATATCTTCACATAACAAGTAGACAGAAGCATTCTCTGAAACTTCTTTGTTGTGTGTGCATTCAACTCACAGAGTTTGAACATTCCTTTTGACAGAGAAGCTTTGAAACACTCTTTTCATAGAATAGGCAAGTGGATATTTGGACCTCTTTTAGGAACTCGTTGGAAACGGGACACCCTCACACAAAAACTAGACAGAAGCATTCTCACAAACTTCTGTGTGACGTGAGCATTCAGCTCGCAGAGCTGAACCTTTCTTTGATAGGGCAGTTTTGAAACACTCTTTTTCTAGAATCTGCAAGTGGACATTTGGAGCGCTTTTAGGCCTGTGGTGGAAAGGAAATATCTTCACTCACAAACTAGACAGATGCATTCTCTGAAACTGCCTTGTGGTGCATGCATTCAACTCACAGAGTTGAACATTCCTTTCGAATGAGAAGTTTTGAAACACTCTTTTTGTAGAAACTGCAAGTGAAACCTTGGACTGCTGATGGGAATTCGTTGGAAACGGGTTACCTTCACACAAAAACTAGACCAAAGCATTCCCACAAACTTATCTGCGATGTGTGCACTCAGCTCACAAAGTTTAACATTTCTTTTCATGGATTAGTTTTGAAACACTCATTTTGCAGTATATACAAGTGGTCATTCGGAAAGCTATGAGGTCTGTGGTCGAAAAGGTAACACCTTCACCTATAACCTAGAAAGAAGCGTTCTGAGAAACTACTTTGTGTAGTTTGCATTCAACTCACAGAATGGACCATTCATTTTGTTAGAGCAGCCATGAAACAATCTTTTTGCATAGTCTGCAATTGGACATTTGGAGAGCTCTGAGGCCTGTGGTGGAAAACGAAATATCTTCACATAAAACCTAGAAAGAAGCATTCTCAGAAACCACTTTGTGATGTGTGCATTCAACTCACAGGATTGAATATTCCTTTCATTACAGCGGTTCTGAAACACACTTTTTCTAGGATCTCCATGTGGATATTTGGAACACTTACAGCAATTTGATGGAAACGAGACATCCTCACACAAAAAGAAGACAGAAGCATTCTCACAAACTCCTTTGTGATGTGTGATCTCAACTCACAGATGTGAACCTTCCTTTTGATAGAGCTGTTTCGAAACAATCTTTTTCTAGAATCTGCAAGTGGATATTTGGAGCGATGAGAGGCCTGTGGTTTAAAGGAAATATCTTCACATAACAAGTAGACAAAAGCATTCTCTGAAACGTCTTTGTGGTGTGTGCATTCACCTCACAGAGTTGAGCATTGCTTTTGACAGAGAAGTTTGGAAGCACTCTTTTTATAGTGTCTGCAAGTGGATATTTGGACCCCTTTTTGGAATGCGTTGGAAATGGGACACCATCACACGAAAACGAGACAGAAGCATTCTCACAAACTTCTGCATGATGTGAGCATTCAGCTCACAGAGCTGAACCTTTCTTTTGATAGAGCAGTTTTGAAGCACTCTTTTTCCAGATTCTGCAAGTGGACATTTGGAGCGCCTTGAGGCCTGCGGTGGAAAGGAAATATCTTCACATAAAAACTAGACAGAAGCATTCTCTGAAACTTCTTTCTGGTGCGTGAATTAAATTCAGAGAGTTGAACATTCCTTTTGACAGAGAAGTTTTGAAACACTTTTTTTGTAGAATCTGCACGTGGAAATTTGGACCACTTCTAGGAATTCGTTGGAAACGGGACACCTTCACACAAAAACAAGACAGAAGCATTCTGACAGACTTCGGTGTGATATGTGCATTCAACTCACAGAGTTTAATCTTTCATTTCATGTGGCAGTTTCGAAACACTCTTTTTGTGGAATCTGCAAGTGGCTATTTGGACCGATTATAGGAATTCATTGGGAACGGGACACCCTCACACAAAAAGTAGTGAGAAGCACTTTCACAAAATTCTGTGTGATGTGTGCATTCAATTCAAAGGGCTGAGCTCTTCTTTTGATAGAGCAGTTTTAAAACACTCTTTTTCTGGAATCTGCAAGTGGACATTTGGAGCGCTTTGAGGACTGTGGGGGCAAGGAAATATCTTCACATAACAAGTAGACAGAAGCATTCTCTGAAACTTCTTTGTGGTGTGTGCATTCAACTCACAGAGTTTGAACATTCCTTTTGACAGAGAAGCTTGGAAACACTCTTTTCATAGAATAGGCAAGTGGATATTTGGACCTCTTTTAGGAATTCGTTGGAAACGGGACACCCTCACACAAAAACTAGACATAAGCATTCTCACAAACTTCTGTGTGACGTGAGCATTCAGCTCGCAGAGCTGAACCTTTCTTTGATAGGGCAGTTTTGAAACACTCTTTTTCTAGAATCTGCAAGTGGACATTTGGAGCGCTTTTAGGCCTGTGGTGGAAAGGAAATATCTTCACTCACAAACTAGACAGATGCATTCTCTGAAACTGCCTTGTGGTGCATGCATTCAACTCACAGAGTTGAACATTCCTTTCGAATGAGAAGTTTTGAAACACTCTTTTTGTAGAAACTGCAAGTGAAACCTTGGACTGCTGATGGGAATTCGTTGGAAACGGGTTACCTTCACACAAAAACTAGACCAAAGCATTCCCACAAACTTATCTGCGATGTGTGCACTCAGCTCACAAAGTTTAACATTTCTTTTCATGGATTAGTTTTGAAACACTCATTTTGCAGTATATACAAGTGGTCATTCGGAAAGCTATGAGGCCTATGGTCGAAAAGGTAACACCTTCACCTATAACCTAGAAAGAAGCGTTCTCAGAAACTACTTTGTGTTGTTTGCATTCAACTCACAGAGTGGAACATTCCTTTTCTTAGAGCAGCCATGAAAAAATCTTTTTGCATAGTCTGCAATTGGACATTTGGAGAGCTCTGAGGCCTGTGGTGGAAAACGAAATATCTTCACATAAAACCTACAAAGAAGCATTCTCAGAAACCACTTTGTGATGTGTGCATTCAACTCACAGGATTGAATATTCCTTTCATTACAGCGGTTCTGAAACACACTTTTTCTAGAATCTCCATGTGGATATTTGGAACACTTACGGCAATTTGATGGAAACGAGACATCCTCACACAAAAACGAGACAGAAGCATTCTCACAAACTCCTTTGTGATGTGTGATCTCAACTCACAGATGTGAACCTTCCTTTTGATAGAGCAGTTTCGAAACAATCTTTTTCTAGAATCTGCAAGTGGATATTTGGAGCGATGAGAGGCCTGTGGTTTAAAGGAAATATCTTCACATAACAAGTAGACAAAAGCATTCTCTGAAACGTCTTTGTGGTGTGTGCATTCACCTCACAGAGTTGAGCATTGCTTTTGACAGAGAAGTTTGGAAGCACTCTTTTTATAGTGTCTGCAAGTGGATATTTGGACCCCTTATTGGAATGCGTTGGAAATGGGACACCATCACACGAAAACGAGACAGAAGCATTCTCACAAACTTCTGCATGATGTGAGCATTCAGCTCACAGAGCTGAACCTTTCTTTTGATAGAGCAGTTTTGAAGCACTCTTTTTCCAGATTCTGCAAGTGGACATTTGGAGCGCCTTGAGGCCTGCGGTGGAAAGGAAATATCTTCACATAAAAACTAGACAGAAGCATTCTCTGAAACTTCTTTCTGGTGCGTGAATTAAATTCAGAGAGTTGTACATTCCTTTTGACAGAGAAGTTTTGAAACACTTTTTTTGTAGAATCCGCACGTGGAAATTTGGACCACTTCTAGGAATTCGTTGGAAACGGGACACCTTCACACAAATACAAGACAGAAGCATTCTGACAGACTTCGGTGTGATATGTGCATTCAACTCACAGAGTTTAATCTTTCATTTCATGTGGCAGTTTCGAAACACTCTTTTTGTGGAATCTGCAAGTGGCTATTTGGACCGATTATAGGAATTCATTGGGAACGGGACACCCTCACACAAAAAGTAGTGAGAAGCACTTTCACAAAATTCTGTGTGATGTGTGCATTCAATTCAAAGGGCTGAGCTCTTCTTTTGATAGAGCAGTTTTAAAACACTCTTTTTCTGGAATCTGCAAGTGGACATTTGGAGCGCTTTGAGGACTGTGGGGGCAAGGAAATATCTTCACATAACAAGTAGACAGAAGCATTCTCTGAAACTTCTTTGTGGTGTGTGCATTCAACTCACAGAGTTTGAACATTCCTTTTGACAGAGAAGCTTGGAAACACTCTTTTCATAGAATAGGCAAGTGGATATTTGGACCTCTTTTAGGAATTCGTTGGAAACGGGACACCCTCACACAAAAACTAGACATAAGCATTCTCACAAACTTCTGTGAGACGTGAGCATTCAGCTCGCAGAGCTGAACCTTTCTTTGATAGGGCCGTTTTGAAACACTCTTTTTCTAGAATCTGCAAGTGGACATTTGGAGCGCTTTTAGGCCTGTGGTGGAAAGGAAATATCTTCACTCACAAACTAGACAGATGCATTCTCTGAAACTGCCTTGTGGTGCGTGCATTCAACTCACAGAGTTGAACATTCCTTTCGAATGAGAAGTTTTGAAACACTCTTTTTGTAGAAACTGCAAGTGAAACCTTGGACTGCTGATGGGAATTCGTTGGAAACGGGACACCTTCACACAAAAACTAGACCAAAGCATTCCCACAAACTTATCTGCGATGTGTGCACTCAGCTCACAAAGTTTAACATTTCTTTTCATGGATTAGTTTTGAAACACTCTTTTTGCAGTATATGCAAGTGGTCATTCGGAAAGCTATGAGGTCTGTGGTCGAAAAGGTAACACCTTCACCTATAACCTAGAAAGAAGCGTTCTGAGAAACTACTTTGTGTTGTTTGCATTCAACTCACAGAATAGACCATTCATTTTGTTAGAGCAGCCATGAAACAATCTTTTTGCATAGTCTGCAATTGGACATTTGGAGAACTCTGAGGCCTGTGGTGGAAAACAAAATATCTTCACATAAAACCTAGAAAGAAGCATTCTCAGAAACCACTTTGTGATGTGTGCATTCAAGTCACAGGATTGAATATTCCTTTCATTACAGCGGTTCTGAAACACACTTATTCTAGAATCTCCATGTGGATATTTGGAACACTTACAGCAATTTGATGGAAACGAGACATCCTCACACAAAAAGAAGACAGAAGCATTCTCACAAACTCCTTTGTGATGTGTGATCTCAACTCACAGATGTGAACCTTCCTTTTGATAGAGCAGTTTCGAAACAATCTTTTTCTGGAATCTGCAAGTGGATATTTGGAGCGATGAGAGGCCTGTGGTTTAAAGGAAATATCTTCACATAACAAGTAGACAAAAGCATTCTCTGAAACGTCTTTGTGGTGTGTGCATTCACCTCACAGAGTTGAGCATTGCTTTTGACAGAGAAGTTTGGAAGCACTCTTTTTATAGTGTCTGCAAGTGGATATTTGGATCCCTTATTGGAATGTGTTGGAAATGGGACACCATCACACGAAAACGAGACAGAAGCATTCTCACAAACTTCTGCATGATGTGAGCATTCAGCTCACAGAGCTGAACCTTTCTTTTGAGAGAGCAGTTTTGAAGCACTCTTTTTCCAGATTCTGCAAGTGGACATTTGGAGCGCCTTGAGGCCTGTGGTGGAAAGGAAATATCTTCACATAAAAACTAGACAGAAGCATTCTCTGAAACTTCTTTCTGGTGCGTGAATTAAATTCAGAGAGTTGAACATTCCTTTTGACAGAGAAGTTTTGAAACACTTTTTTTGTAGAATCTGCACGTGGAAATTTGGACCACTTCTAGGAATTGGTTGGAAACGGGACACCTTCACACAAAAACAAGACAGAAGCATTCTGACAGACTTCGGTGTGATATGTGCATTCAACTCAAAGAGTTTAATCTTTCATTTCATGTGGCAGTTTCGAAACACTCTTTTTGTGGAATCTGCAAGTGGATATTTGGACCGATTATAGGAATTAATTGGGAACGGGACACCCTCACACAAAAAGTAGTGAGAAGCACTTTCACAAACTTCTGTGTGATGTGTGCATTCAATTCAAAGGGCTGAGCTCTTCTTTTGATAGAGCAGTTTTAAAACACTCTTTTTCTGGAATCTGCAAGTGGACATTTGGAGCGCTTTGAGGACTGTGGGGGCAAGGAAATATCTTCACATAACAAGTAGACAGAAGCATTCTCTGAAACTTCTTTGTGGTGTGTGCATTCAACTCACAGAGTTTGAACATTCCTTTTGACAGAGAAGCTTGAAAACACTCTTTTCATAGAATAGGCAAGTGGATATTTGGACCTCTTTTAGGAATTCGTTGGAAACGGGACACCCTCACACAAAAACTAGACATAAGCATTCTCACAAACTTCTGTGTGACGTGAGCATTCAGCTCGCAGAGCTGAACCTTTCTTTGATAGGGCAGTTTTGAAACACTCTTTTTCTAGAATCTGCAAGTGGACATTTGGAGCGCTTTTAGGCCTGTGGTGGAAAGGAAATATCTTCACTCACAAACTAGACAGATGCATTCTCTGAAACTGCCTTGTGGTGCGTGCATTCAACTCACAGAGTTGAACATTCCTTTCGAATGAGAAGTTTTGAAACACTCTTTTTGTAGAAACTGCAAGTGAAACCTTGGACTGCTGATGGGAATTCGTTGGAAACGGGACACCTTCACACAAAAACTAGACCAAAGCATTCCCACAAACTTATCTGCGATGTGTGCACTCAGCTCACAAAGTTTAACATTTCTTTTCATGGATTAGTTTTGAAACACTCTTTTTGCAGTATATGCAAGTGGTCATTCGGAAAGCTATGAGGTCTGTGGTCGAAAAGGTAACACCTTCACCTATAACCTAGAAAGAAGCGTTCTGAGAAACTACTTTGTGTTGTTTGCATTCAACTCACAGAATAGACCATTCATTTTGTTAGAGCAGCCATGAAACAATCTTTTTGCATAGTCTGCAATTGGACATTTGGAGAGCTCTGAGGCCTGTGGTGGAAAACAAAATATCTTCACATAAAACCTAGAAAGAAGCATTCTCAGAAACCACTTTGTGATGTGTGCATTCAAGTCACAGGATTGAATATTCCTTTCATTACAGCGGTTCTGAAACACACTTTTTCTAGAATCTCCATGTGGATATTTGGAACACTTACAGCAATTTGATGGAAACGAGACATCCTCACACAAAAAGAAGACAGAAGCATTCTCACAAACTCCTTTGTGATGTGTGATCTCAACTCACAGATGTGAACCTTCCTTTTGATAGAGCAGTTTCGAAACAATCTTTTTCTAGAATCTGCAAGTGGATATTTGGAGCGATGAGAGGCCTGTGGTTTAAAGGAAATATCTTCACATAACAAGTAGACAAAAGCATTCTCTGAAACGTCTTTGTGGTGTGTGCATTCACCTCACAGAGTTGAGCATTGCTTTTGACAGAGAAGTTTGGAAGCACTCTTTTTATAGTGTCTGCAAGTGGATATTTGGATCCCTTATTGGAATGTGTTGGAAATGGGACACCATCACACGAAAACGAGACAGAAGCATTCTCACAAACTTCTGCGTGATGTGAGCATTCAGCTCACAGAGCTGAAACTTTCTTTTGATAGAGCAGTTTTGAAGCACTCTTTTTCCAGATTCTGCAAGTGGACATTTGGAGCGACTTGAGGCCTGTGGTGGAAAGGAAATATCTTCACATAAAAACTAGACAGAAGCATTCTCTGAAACTTCTTTCTGGTGCGTGAATTAAATTCAGAGAGTTGAACATTCCTTTTGACAGAGAAGTTTTGAAACACTTTTTTTGTAGAATCTGCACGTGGAAATTTGGACCACTTCTAGGAATTGGTTGGAAACGGGACACCTTCACACAAAAACAAGACAGAAGCATTCTGACAGACTTCGGTGTGATATGTGCATTCAACTCACAGAGTTTAATCTTTCATTTCATGTGGCAGTTTCGAAACACTCTTTTTGTGGAATCTGCAAGTGGCTATTTGGACCGATTATAGGAATTCATTGGGAACGGGACACCCTCACACAAAAAGTAGTGAGAAGCACTTTCACAAACTTCTGTGTGATGTGTGCATTCAATTCAAAGGGCTGAGCTCTTCTTTTGATAGAGCAGTTTTAAAACACTCTTTTTCTGGAATCTGCAAGTGGACATTTGGAGCGCTTTGAGGACTGTGGGGGCAAGGAAATATCTTCACATAACAAGTAGACAGAAGCATTCTCTGAAACTTCTTTGTGGTGTGTGCATTCAACTCACAGAGTTTGAACATTCCTTTTGACAGAGAAGCTTGAAAACACTCTTTTCATAGAATAGGCAAGTGGATATTTGGACCTCTTTTAGGAATTCGTTGGAAACGGGATACCCTCACACAAAAACTAGACAGAAGCATTCTCACAAACTTCTGTGTGACGTGAGCATTCAGCTCGCAGAGCTGAACCTTTCTTTGATAGGGCAGTTTTGAAACACTCTTTTTCTAGAATCTGCAAGTGGACATTTGGAGCGCTTTTAGGCCTGTGGTGGAAAGGAAATATCTTCACTCACAAACTAGACCGATGCATTCTCTGAAACTGCCTTGTGGTGCGTGCATTCAACTCACAGAGTTGAACATTCCTTTCGAATGAGAAGTTTTGAAACACTCTTTTTGTAGAAACTGCAAGTGAAACGTTGGACCGCTGATGGGAATTCGTTGGAAACGGGACACCTTCACACAAAAACTAGACCAAAGCATTCCCACAAACTTATCTGCGATGTGTGCACTCAGCTCACAAAGTTTAACATTTCTTTTCATGGATTAGTTTTGAAACACTCATTTTGCAGTATATACAAGTGGTCATTCGGAAAGCTATGAGGCCTATGGTCGAAAAGGTAACACCTTCACCTATAACCTAGAAAGAAGCGTTCTGTGAAACTACTTTGTGTTGTTTGCATTCAACTCACAGAGTGGAACATTCCTTTTCTTAGAGCAGCCATGAAACAATCTTTTTGCATAGTCTGCAATTGGACATTTGGAGAGCTCTGAGGCCTGTGGTGGAAAACGAAATATCTTCACATAAAACCTAGAAAGAAGCATTCTCAGAAACCACTTTGTGATGTGTGCATTCAACTCACAGGATTGAATATTCCTTTCATTACAGCGGTTCTGAAACACACTTTTTCTAGAATCTCCATGTGGATATTTGGAACACTTACGGCAATTTGATGGAAACGAGACATCCTCACACAAAAAGGAGACAGAAGCATTCTCACAAACTCCTTTGTGATGTGTGATCTCAACTCACAGATGTGAACCTTCCTTTTGATAGAGCAGTTTCGAAACAATCTTTTTCTAGAATCTGCAAGTGGATATTTGGAGCGATGAGAGGCCTGTGGTTTGAAGGAAATATCTTCACATAACAAGTAGACAAAAGCATTCTCTGAAACGTCTTTGTGCTGTGTGCATTCACCTCACAGAGTTGAGCATTGCTTTTGACAGAGAAGTTTGGAAGCACTCTTTTTATAGTGTCTGCAAGTGGATATTTGGACCCCTTATTGGAATGCATTGGAAATGGGACACCATCACACGAAAACGAGACAGAAGCATTCTCACAAACTTCTGCATGATGTGAGCATTCAGCTCACAGAGCTGAACCTTTCTTTTGATAGAGCAGTTTTGAAGCACTCTTTTTCCAGATTCTGCAAGTGGACATTTGGAGCGCCTTGAGGCCTGCGGTGGAAAGGAAATATCTTCACATAAAAACTAGACAGAAGCATTCTCTGAAACTTCTTTCTGGTGCGTGAATTAAATTCAGAGAGTTGAACATTCCTTTTGACAGAGAAGTTTTGAAACACTTTTTTTGTAGAATCTGCACGTGGAAATTTGGACCACTTCTAGGAATTCGTTGGAAACGGGACACCTTCACACAAAAACAAGACAGAAGCATTCTGACAGACTTCGGTGTGATATGTGCATACAACTCACAGAGTTTAATCTTTCATTTCATGTGGCAGTTTCGAAACACTCTTTTTGTGGAATCTGCAAGTGGCTATTTGGACCGATTATAGGAATTCATTGGGAACGGGACACCCTCACACAAAAAGTAGTGAGAAGCACTTTCACAAACTTCTGTGTGATGTGTGCATTCAATTCAAAGGGCTGAGCTCTTCTTTTGATAGAGCAGTTTTAAAACACTCTTTTTCTGGAATCTGCAAGTGGACATTTGGAGCGCTTTGAGGACTGTCGGGGCAAGGAAATATCTTCACATAACAAGTAGACAGAAGCATTCTCTGAAACTTCTTTGTGGTGTGTGCATTCAACTCACAGAGTTTGAACATTCCTTTTGACAGAGAAGCTTGGAAACACTCTTTTTATAGAATAGGCAAGTGGATATTTGGAACACTTTTAGGAATTCATTGGAAACGAGACACCCTCACACAAAAACTAGACAGAAGCATTCTCACAAACTTCTGTGTGACGTGAGCATTCAGATCACAGAGCTGAAGCTCTCTTTGAAAGGGCAGTTTTGAAACACTCTTTTTCTAGGATCTGCAAGTGGACATTTGGAGCGCTTTTAGGCCTGTGGTGGAAAGGAAATATCTTTACTCACAAACTAGACAGATGCATTCTCTGAAACTGCCTTCTGGTGTGTGCATTCAACTCACAGAGTTGAACATTCCTTTCGAATGAGAAGTTTTGAAACACTCTTTTTGTAGAAAATGCAAGTGAAACCTTGGACCCCTGATGGGAATTCGTTGGAAACGGGACACCTTCACACAAAAACTAGACCAAAGCATTCCCACAAACTTATCTGCGATGTGTGCACTCAGCTCACAAAGTTTAACATTTCTTTTCATGTATTAGTTTTGAAACACTCTTTTTGCAGTATATGCAATTGGTCATTCGGAAAGCTATGAGGCCTATGGTCGAAAAGGTAACACCTTCACCTATAACCTAGAAAGAAGCGTTCTGAGAAACTACTTTGTGTTGTTTGCATTCAACTCACAGAGTGGAACATTCCTTTTCTTAGAGCAGCCATGAAACAATCTTTTTGCATAGTCTGCAATTGGACATTTGGAGAGCTCTGAGGCCTGTGGTGGAAAACGAAATATCTTCACATAAAACCTAGAAAGAAGCATTCTCAGAAACCACTTTGTGATGTGTGCATTCAACTCACAGGATTGAATATTCCTTTCATTACAGCGGTTCTGAAACACACTTTTTCTAGAATCTCCATGTGGATATTTGGAACACTTACGGCAATTTGATGGAAACGAGACATCCTCACACAAAAAGGAGACAGAAGCATTCTCACAAACTCCTTTGTGATGTGTGATCTCAACTCACAGATGTGAACCTTCCTTTTGATAGAGCAGTTTCGAAACAATCTTTTTCTAGAATCTGCAAGTGGATATTTGGAGCGATGAGAGGCCTGTGGTTTAAAGGAAATATCTTCACATAACGAGTAGACAAAAGGATTCTCTGAAACGTCTTTGTGGTGTTTGCATTCACCTCACAGAGTTGAGCATTGCTTTTGACAGAGAAGTTTGGAAGCACTCTTTTTATAGTGTCTGCAAGTGGATATTTGGACCCCTTATTGGAATGCGTTGGAAATGGGACACCATCACACGAAAACGAGACAGAAGCATTCTCACAAACTTCTGCGTGATGTGAGCATTCAGCTCACAGAGCTGAACCTTTCTTTTGAAAGAGCAGTTTTGAAGCACTCTTTTTCCAGATTCTGCAAGTGGACATTTGGAGCGCCTTGAGGCCTGCGGTGGAAAGGAAATATCTTCACATAAAAACTAGACAGAAGCATTCTCTGAAACTTCATTCTGGTGCGTGAATTAAATTCAGAGAGTTGAACATTCCTTTTGACAGAGAAGTTTTGAAACACTTTTTTTGTAGAATCTGCACGTGGAAATTTGGACCACTTCTAGGAATTCGTTGGAAACGGGACACCTTCACACAAAAACAAGACAGAAGCATTCTGACAGACTTCGGTGTGATATGTGCATTCAACTCACAGAGTTTAATCTTTCATTTCATGTGGCAGTTTCGAAAGACTCTTTTTGTGGAATCTGCAAGTGGCTATTTGGACCGAATATAGGAATTCATTGGGAACGGGCACCTTCACACAAAAAGTAGTGAGAAGCACTTTCACAAACTTCTGGGTGATGTGTGCATTCAACTCAAAGGGCTGAACTCTTCTTTTGATAGAGCAGTTTCAAAACACTCTTTTTCTGGAATCTGCAAGTGGACATTTGGAGCGCTTTGAGGACTGTGGGGGCAAGGAAATATTTTCACATAACAAGTAGACAGAAGCATTCTCTGAAACTTCTTTGTGGTGTGTGCATTCAACTCACAGAGTTTGAACATTCCTTTTGACAGAGAAGCTTGGAAACACTCTTTTTATAGAATAGGCAAGTGGATATTTGGACCTCTTTTAGGAATTCATTGGAAACGGGACACCCTCACACAAAAACTAGACAGAAGCATTCTCACAAACTTCTGTGTGACGTGAGCATTCAGCTCGCAGAGCTGAACCTTTCTTTGATAGGGCAGTTTTGAAACACTCTTTTTCTAGAATCTGCAAGTGGACATTTGGAGCGCTTTTAGGCCTGTGGTGGAAAGGAAATATCTTCACTCACAAACTAGACAGATGCATTCTCTGAAACTGCCTTGTGGTGCGTGCATTCAACTCACAGAGTTGAACATTCCTTTCGAATGAGAAGTTTTGAAACACTCTTTTTGTAGAAACTGCAAGTGAAACCTTGGACCACTGAAGGGAATTCGTTGGAAAAGGGACACCTTCACACAAAAACTAGACCAAAGCATTCCCACAAACTTATCTGCGATGTGTGCACTCAGCTCACAAAGTTTAACATTTCTTTTCATGGATTAGTTTTGAAACACTCATTTTGCAGTATATGCAGGTGGTCATTCGGAAAGCTATGAGGCCTATGGTCGAAAAGGTAACACCTTCACCTATAACCTGGAAAGAAGCGTTCTGAGAAACTACTTTGTGTTGTTTGCATTCAACTCACAGAGTGGAACATTCCTTTTCTTAGAGCAGCCATGAAACAATCTTTTTGCATAGTCTGCAATTGGACATTTGGAGAGCTCTGAGGCCTGTGGTGGAAAACGAAATATCTTCACATAAAACCTAGAAAGAAGCATTCTCAGAAACCACTTTGTGATGGGTGCATTCAAGTCACAGCATTGAACATTCCTTTCGTTACAGCGGTTCTGAAACACACTTTTTCTAGAATCTCCATGTGGATATTTGGAACACTTACGGCAATTTGATGGAAACGAGACATCCTCACACAAAAAGGAGACAGAAGCATTCTCACAAACTCCTTTGTGATGTGTGATCTCAACTCACAGATGTGAACCTTCCTTTTGATAGAGCAGTTTCGAAACAATCTTTTTCTAGAATCTGCAAGTGGATATTTGGAGCGATGAGAGGCCTGTGGTTTAAAGGAAATATCTTCACATAACAAGTAGACAAAAGCATTCTCTGAAACGTCTTTGTGGTGTTTGCATTCACCTCACAGAGTTGAGCATTGCTTTTGACAGAGAAGTTTGGAAGCACTCTTTTTATAGTGTCTGCAAGTGGATATTGGGACCCCTTATTGGAATGCGTTGGAAATGGGACACCATCACACAAAAACGAGACAGAAGCATTCTCACAAACTTCTGCATGATGTGAGCATTCAGCTCACAGAGCTGAACCTTTCTTTTGATAGAGCAGTTTTGAAGCACTCTTTTTCCAGATTCTGCAAGTGGACATTTGGAGCGCCTTGAGGCCTGCGGTGGAAAGGAAATATCTTCACATAAAACTAGACAGAAGCATTCTCTGAAACTTCATTCTGGTGCGTGAATTAAATTCAGAGAGTTGAACATTCCTTTTGACAGAGAAGTTTTGAAACACTTTTTTTGTAGAATCTGCACGTGGAAATTTGGACCACTTCTAGGAATTCGTTGGAAACGGGACCCCTTCACACAAAAACAAGACAGAAGCATTCTGACAGACTTCGGTGTGATATGTGCATTCAACTCACAGAGTTTAATCTTTCATTTCATGTGGCAGTTTCGAAACACTCTTTTTGTGGAATCTGCAAGTGGCTATTTGGACCGATTATAGGATTTCATTGGGAAGGGGGCACCCTCACACAAATAGTAGTGAAAAGCACTTTCACAAACTTCTGTGTGATGTGTGCATTCAACTCAAAGGGCTGAGCTCTTCTTTTGATAGAGCAGTTTTAAAACACTCTTTTTCTGGAATCTGCAAGTGGACATTTGGAGCGCTTTGAGGACTGTGGGGGCAAGGAAATATTTTCACATAACAAGTAGACAGAAGCATTCTCTGAAACTTCTTTGTGGTGTGTGCATTCAACTCACAGCCTTTGAACATTCCTTTTGACAGAGAAGTTTGGAAACACTCTTTTTATATAATAGGCAAGTGGATATTTGGACCTCTTTTAGAAATTCGTTGGAAACGGGACACCCTCACACAAAAACTAGACAGAAGCATTCTCACAAACATCTGTGTGACATGAGCATTCAGCTTGCAGAGCTGAACCTCTCTTTGATAGGGCAGTTTTGAAACACTCTTTTTCTAGGATCTGCAAGTGAACATTTGGAGCGCTTTTAGGCCTGTGGTGGAAAGGAAATATCTTCACTCACAAACTAGACAGATGCATTCTCTGAAACTGCCTTGTGGTGCGTGCATTCAACTCACAGAGTTGAACATTCCTTTCGAATGAGAAGTTTTGAAACACTCTTTTTGTAGAAACTGCAAGTGAAACCTTGGACCGCTGATGGGAATTCGTTGGAAACGGGACACCTTCACACAAAAACTAGACCAAAGCATTCCCACAAACTTATCTGCGATGTGTGCACTCAGCTCAAAAAGTTTAACATTTCTTTTCATGGATTAGTTTTGAAACACTCATTTTGCAGTATATGCAAGTGGTCATTCGGAAAGCTATGAGGCCTATGGTCGAAAAGGTAACACCTTCACCTATAACCTAGAAAGAAGCGTTCTGAGAAACTACTTTGTGTTGTTTACATTCAACTCACAGAGTGGAACATTCCTTTTCTTAGAGCAGCCATGAAACAATCTTTTTGCATAGTCTGCAATTGGACATTTGGTGAGCTCTGAGGCCTGTGGTGGAAAATGAAATATCTTCACATAATACCTAGAAAGAAGCATTCTCAGAAACCACTTTGTGATGTGTGCATTCAACTCACAGGATTGAACATTCCTTTCCTTACAGTGGTTCTGAAACACACTTTTTCTATTATCTCCATGTGGATATTTGGAACACTTACGGCAATTTGATGGAAACGAGACATCCTCACACAAAAAGAAGACAGAAGCATGCTCACAAACTCCTTCGTGATGTGTGATCTCAACTCACAGATGTGAACCTTCCTTTTGATAGAGCAGTTTCGAAACAATCTTTTTCTAGAATCTGCAAGTGGATATTTGGAGCGATGAGAGGCCTGTGGTTTAAAGGAAATATCTTCACATAACAAGTAGACAAAAGCATTCTCTGAAACGCCTTTGTGGTGTTTGCATTCACCTCACAGAGTTGAGCATTGCTTTTGACAGAGAAGTTTGGAAGCACTCTTTTTTAGTGTCTGCAAGTGGATATTTGGACCCCTTATTGGAATGCGTTGGAAATGGGACACCATCACACGAAAACGAGACAGAAGCATTCTCACAAACTTCTGCGTGATGTGAGCATTCAGCTCACAGAGCTGAACCTTTCTTTTGATAGAGCAGTTTTGAAGCACTCTTTTTCCAGATTCTGCAAGTGGACATTTGGAGGGCCTTGAGGCCTGCGGTGGAAAGGAAATATCTTCACATAAAAACTAGACAGAAGAATTCTCTGAAACTTCATTCTGGTGCGTGAATTAAATTCAGAGAGTTGAACATTCCTTTTGACAGAGAAGTTTTGAAACACTTTTTTTGTAGAATCTGCACGTGGAAATTTGGACCACTTCTAGGAATTCGTTTGAAACGGGACACCTTCACACAAAAACAAGACAGAAGCATTGTGACAGACTTCGGTGTGATATGTGCATTCAACTCACAGAGTTTAATCTTTCATTTCATGTGGCAGTTTCGAAACACTCATTTTGTGGAATCTGCAAGTGGCTATTTGGACCGATTATAGGAATTCACTGGGAATGGGGCACCTTCACACAAAAAGTAGTGAGAAGCACTTTCACAAACTTCTGTGTGATGTGTGCATTCAACTCAAAGGGCTGAGCTCTTCTTTTGATAGAGCAGTTTTAAAACACTCTTTTTCTGGAATCTGCAAGTGGACATTTGGAGCGCTTTGAGGACTGTGGGGGCAAGGAAATATTTTCACATAACAAGTAGACAGAAGCATTCTCTGAAACTTCTTTGTGGTGTGTGCATTCAACTCACAGCCTTTGAACATTCCTTTTGACAGAGAAGTTTGGAAACACTCTTTTTATATAATAGGCAAGTGGATATTTGGACCTCTTTTAGAAATTCGTTGGAAACGGGACACCCTCACACAAAAACTAGACAGAAGCATTCTCACAAACATCTGTGTGACGTGAGCATTCAGCTCGCAGAGCTGAACCTCTCTTTGATAGGGCAGTTTTGAAACACTCTTTTTCTAGAATCTGCAAGTGGACATTTGGAGCGCTTTTAGGCCTGTGGTGGAAAGGAAATATCTTCACTCACAAACTAGACAGATGCATTCTCTGAAACTGCCTTGTGGTGCATGCATTCAACTCACAGAGTTGAACATTCCTTTCGAATGAGAAGTTTTGAAAAACTCTTTTTGTAGAAACTGCAAGTGAAACCTTGGACCGCTGATGGGAATTCGTTGGAAACGGGACACCTTCACACAAAAACTAGACCAAAGCATTCCCACAAACTTATCTGCGATCTGTGCACTCAGCTCACAAAGTTTAACATTTCTTTTCATGGATTAGTTTTGAAACACTCATTTTGCAGTATATACAAGTGGTCATTCGGAAAGCTATGAGGCCTATGGTCGAAAAGGTAACACCTTCACCTATAACCTAGAAAGAAGCGTTCTGAGAAACTACTTTGTTTTGTTTGCCTTCAACTCACAGAGTGGAACATTCCTTTTCTTAGAGCAGCCATGAAACAATCTTTTTGCATAGTCTGCAATTGGACATTTGGAGAGCTCTGAGGCCTGTGGTGGAAAACGAAATATCTTCACATAAAACCTAGAAAGAAGCATTCTCAGAAACCACTTTTGATGTGTGCATTCAACTCACAGGATTGAATATTCCTTTCATTACAGCAGTTCTGAAACACACTTTTTCTAGAATCTCCATGTGGATATTTGGAACACTTACGGCAATTTGATGGAAACGAGACATCCTCACACAAAAAGGAGACAGAAGCATTCTCACAAACTCCTTTGTGATGTGTGATCTCAACTCACAGATGTGAACCTTCCTTTTGATAGAGCAGTTTCGAAACAATCTTTTTCTAGAATCTGCAAGTGGATATTTGGAGCGATGAGAGGCCTGTGGTTTAAAGGAAATATCTTCACATAACAAGTAGACAAAAGCATTCTCTGAAACGTCTTTGTGGTGTGTGCATTCACCTCACAGAGTTGAGCACTGCTTTTGACAGAGAAGTTTGGAAGCACTCTTTTTATAGTGTCTGCAAGTGGATATTTGGACCCCTTATTGGAATGCGTTGGAAATGGGACACCATCACACGAAAACGAGACAGAAGCATTCTCACAAACTTCTGCATGATGTGAGCATTCGGCTCACAGAGCTGAACCTTTCTTTTGATAGAGCAGTTTTGAAGCACTCTTTTTCCAGATTCTGCAAGTGGACATTTGGAGCGCCTTGAGGCCTGCGGTGGAAAGGAAATATCTTCACATAAAAACTAGACAGAAGCATTCTCTGAAACTTCTTTCTGGTGCGTGAATTAAATTCAGAGAGTTGAACATTCCTTTTGACAGAGAAGTTTTGAAACACTTTTTTTGTAGAATCTGCACGTGGAAATTTGGACCACTTCTAGGAATTCGTTGGAAACGGGACACCTTCACACAAAAACAAGACAGAAGCATTCTGACAGACTTCGGTGTGATATGTGCATTCAACTCACAGAGTTTAATCTTTCATTTCATGTGGCAGTTTCGAAACACTCTTTTTGTGGAATCTGCAAGTGGCTATTTGGACCGATTATAGGATTTCATTGGGAACGGGGCACCCTCACACAAATAGTAGTGAGAAGCACTTTCACAAACTTCTGTGTGATGTGTGCATTCAACTCAAAGGGCTGAGCTCTTCTTTTGATAGAGCAGTTTTAAAACACTCTTTTTCTGGAATCTGCAAGTGGACATTTGGAGCGCTTTGAGGACTGTGGGGGCAAGGAAATATCTTCACATAACAAGTAGACAGAAGCATTCTCTGAAACTTCTTTGTGGTGTGTGCATTCAACTCACAGAGTTTGAACATTCCTTTTGACAGAGAAGCTTGGAAACACTCTTTTTATAGAATAGGCAAGTGGATATTTGGACCTCTTTTAGGAATTCGTTGGAAACGGGACACCCTCACACAAAAACTAGACAGAAGCATTCTCACAAACTTCTGTGTGACGTGAGCATTCAGCTCGCAGAGCTGAACCTTTCTTTGATAGGGCAGTTTTGAAACACTCTTTTTCTAGAATCTGCAAGTGGACATTTGGAGCGCTTTTAGGCCTGTGGTGGAAAGGAAATATCTTCACTCACAAACTAGACAGATGCATTCTCTGAAACTGCCTTGTGGTGCGTGCATTCAACTCACAGAGTTGAACATTCCTTTTGAATGAGAAGTTTTGAAACACTCTTTTTGTAGAAACTGCAAGTGAAACCTTGGACTGCTGATGGGAATTCGTTGGAAACGGGACACCTTCACACAAAAACTAGACCAAAGCATTCCCACAAACTTATCTGCGATGTGTGCACTCAGCTCACAAAGTTTAACATTTCTTTTCATGGATTAGTTTTGAAACACTCATTTTGCAGTATATGCAAGTGGTCATTCGGAAAGCTATGAGGCCTATGGTCGAAAAGGTAACACCTTCACCTATAACCTAGAAAGAAGCGTTCTGAGAAACTACTTTGTGTTGTTTGCATTCAACTCACAGAGTGGAACATTCCTTTTCTTAGAGCAGCCATGAAACAATCTTTTTGCATAGTCTGCAATTGGACATTTGGAGAGCTCTGAGGCCTGTGGTGGAAAACGAAATATCTTCACATAAAACCTAGAAAGAAGCATTCTCAGAAACCACTTTGTGATGTGTGCATTCAAGTCACAGGATTGAACATTCCTTTCATTACAGCGGTTCTGAAACACACTTTTTCTAGAATCTCCATGTGGATATTTGGAACACTTACGGCAATTTGATGGAAACGAGACATCCTCACACAAAAAGGAGACAGAAGCATTCTCACAAACTCCTTTGTGATGTGTGATCTCAACTCACAGATGTGAACCTTCCTTTTGATAGAGCAGTTTCGAAACAATCTTTTTCTAGAATCTGCAAGTGGATATTTGGAGCGATGCGAGGCCTGTGGTTTAAAGGAAATATCTTCACATAACAAGTAGACAAAAGCATTCTCTGAAACGTCTTTGTGCTGTGTGCATTCACCTCACAGAGTTGAGCATTGCTTTTGACAGAGAAGTTTGGAAGCACTCTTTTTATAGTGTCTGCAAGTGGATATTTGGACCCCTTATTGGAATGCGTTGGAAATGGGACACCATCACACGAAAACGAGACAGAAGCATTCTCACAAACTTCTGCATGATGTGAGCATTCAGCTCACAGAGCTGAACCTTTCTTTTGATAGAGCAGTTTTGAAGCACTCTTTTTCCAGATTCTGCAAGTGGACATTTGGAGCGCCTTGAGGCCTGCGGTGGAAAGGAAATATCTTCACATAAAAACTAGACAGAAGCATTCTCTGAAACTTCTTTCTGGTGCGTGAATTAAATTCACAGAGTTGAACATTCCTTTTGACAGAGAAGTTTTGAAACACTTTTTTTGTAGAATCTGCACGTGGAAATTTGGACCACTTCTAGGAATTCGTTGGAAACGGGGCACCTTCACACAAAAACAAGACAGAAGCATTCTGACAGACTTCGGTGTGATATGTGCATTCAACTCATAGAGTTTAATCTTTCCTTTCATGTGGCAGTTTCGAAACACTCTTTTTGTGGAATCTGCAAGTGGCTATTTGGACCGATTATAGGAATTCATTGGGAACGGGACACCCTCACACAAAAAGTATTGAGAAGCACTTTCACAAACCTCTGTGTGATGTGTTCATTCAACACAAAGGGCTGAGCTCTTCTTTTGATAGAGCAGTTTTAAAACGCTCCTTTTCTGGAATCTGCAAGTGGACATTTGGAGCGCTTTGAGGACTGTGGGGGCAAGGAAATATTTTCACATAACAAGTAGACAGAAGCATTCTCTGAAACTTCTTTGTGGTGTGTGCATTCAACTCACAGAGTTTGAACATTCCTTTTGACAGAGAAGTTTGGAAACACTCTTTTTATAGAATAGGCAAGTGGATATTTGGACAACTTTTAGGAATTCATTGGAAACGGGACACCCTCACACAAAAACTAGACAGAAGCATTCTCACAAACTTCTGTGTGACGTGAGCATTCAGCTCACAGAGCTGAACCTCTCTTTGAAAGGGCCGTTTTGAAACACTCTTTTTCTAGAATCTGCAAGTGAACATTTGGAGAGCTTTTAGGCCTGTGGTGGAAAGGAAATATCTTCACTCACAAACTAGACAGATGCATTCTCTGAAACTGCCTTGTAGTGCGTGCATTCAACTCACAGAGTTGAACATTCCTTTCGAATGAGAAGTTTTGAAACACTCTTTTTGTAGAAACTGCAAGTGAAAACTTGGACCGCTGATGGGAATTCGTTGGAAACGGGACACCTTCACACAAAAACTAGACCAAAGCATTCCCACAAACTTATCTGCGATGTGTGCACTCAGCTCACAAAGTTTAACATTTCTTTTCATGGATTAGTTTTGAAACACTCTTTTTGCAGTATATGCAAGTGGTCATTCGGAAAGCTATGAAGCCTATGGTCGAAAAGGTAACACCTTCACCTATAACCTAGAAAGAAGCGTTCTGTGAAACTACTTTGTGTTGTTTGCATTCAACTCACAGAGTGCAACATTCCTTTTGTTAGAGCAGCCATGAAACAATCTTTTTGCATAGTCTGCAATTGGACATTTGGAGAGCTCTGAGGCCTGTGGTGGAAAACGAAATATCTTCACATAAAACCTAGAAAGAAGCATTCTCAGAAACCACTTTGTGATGTGTGCATTCAAGTCACAGGATTGAACATTCCTTTCATTACAGCGGTTCTGAAACACACTTTTTCTAGAATCTCCATGTGGATATTTGGAACACTTACGGCAATTTGATGGAAACGAGACATCCTCACACAAAAAGGAGACAGAAGCATTCTCACAAACTCCTTTGTGATGTGTGATCTCAACTCACAGATGTGAACCTTCCTTTTGATAGAGCAGTTTTGAAACAATCTTTTTCTAGAATCTGCAAGTGGATATTTGGAGCGATGAGAGGCCTGTGGTTTAAAGGAAATATCCTCACATAACAAGTAGACAAAAGCATTCTCTGAAACGTCTTTGTGGTGTGTGCATTCACCTCACAGAGGTGAGCATTGCTTTTGACAGAGAAGTTTGGAAGCACTCTTTTTATAGTGTCTGCAAGTGGATATTTGGACCCCTTATTGGAATGCGTTGGAAATGGGACACCATCACACGAAAACGAGACAGAAGCATTCTCACAAACTTCTGCATGATGTGAGCATTCAGCTCACAGAGCTGAACCTTTCTTTTGATAGAGCAGTTTTGAAGCACTCTTTTTCCAGATTCTGCAAGTGGACATTTGGAGCGCCTTGAGGCCTGCGGTGGAAAGGAAATATCTTCACATAAAAACTAGACAGAAGCATTCTCTGAAACTTCTTTCTGGTGCGTGAATTAAATTCAGAGAGTTGAACATTCCTTTTGACAGAGAAGTTTTGAAACACTTTTTTTGTAGAATCTGCACGTGGAAATTTGGACCACTTCTAGGAATTCGTTGGAAACGGGACACCTTCACACAAAAACAAGACAGAAGCATTCTGACAGACTTCGGTGTGATATGTGCATTCAACTCACAGAGTTTAATCTTTCATTTCATGTGGCAGTTTCGAAACACTCTTTTTGTGGAATCTGCAAGTGGCTATTTGGACCGATTATAGGAATTCATTGGGAACGGGACACCCTCACACAAAAAGTAGTGAGAAGCACTTTCACAAACTTCTGTGTGATGTGTGCATTCAATTCAAAGGGCTGAGCTCTTCTTTCGATAGAGCAGTTTTAAAACACTCTTTTTCTGGAATCTGCAAGTGGACATTTGGAGCGCTTTGAGGACTGTGGGGGCAAGGAAATATCTTCACATAACAAGTAGACAGAAGCATTCTCTGAAACTTCTTTGTGGTGTGTGCATTCAACTCACAGAGTTTGAACATTCCTTTTGACAGAGAAGCTTGGAAACACTCTTTTTATAGAATAGGCAAGTGGATATTTGGACCTCTTTTAGGAATTCGTTGGAAACGGGACACCCTCACACAAAAACTAGACAGAAGCATTCTCACAAACTTCTGTGTGACGTGAGCATTCAGCTCGCAGAGCTGAACCTTTCTTTGATAGGGCAGTTTTGAAACACTCTTTTTCTAGAATCTGCAAGTGGACATTTGGAGCGCTTTTAGGCCTGTGGTGGAAAGGAAATATCTTCACTCACAAACTAGACGGATGCATTCTCTGAAACTGCCTTGTGGTGCGTGCATTCAACTCACAGAGTTGAACATTCCTTTCGAATGAGAAGTTTTGAAACACTCTTTTTGTAGAAACTGCAAGTGAAACCTTGGACTGCTGATGTGAATTCGTTGGAAACGGGACACCTTCACACAAAAACTAGACCAAAGCATTCCCACAAACTTATCTGCGATGTGTGCACTCAGCTCACAAAGTTTAACATTTCTTTTCATGGATTAGTTTTGAAACACTCATTTTGCAGTATATGCAAGTGGTCATTCGGAAAGCTATGAGGCCTATGGTCGAAAAGGTAACACCTTCACCTATAACCTAGAAAGAAGCGTTCTGAGAAACTACTTTGTGTTGTTTGCATTCAACTCACAGAGTGGAACATTCCTTTTCTTAGAGCAGCCATGAAACAATCTTTTTGCATAGTCTGCAATTGGACATTTGGAGAGCTCTGAGGCCTGTGGTGGAAAACGAAATATCTTCACATAAAACCTAGAAAGAAGCATTCTCAGAAACCACTTTGTGATGTGTGCATTCAAGTCACAGGATTGAACATTCCTTTCGTTACAGCGGTTCTGAAACACACTTTTTCTAGAATCTCCATGTGGATATTTGGAACACTTACGGCAATTTGATGGAAACGAGACATCCTCACACAAAAAGGAGACAGAAGCATTCTCACAAACTCCTTTGTGATGTGTGATCTCAACTCACAGATGTGAACCTTCCTTTTGATAGAGCAGTTTCGAAACAATCTTTTTCTAGAATCTGCAAGTGGATATTTGGAGCGATGCGAGGCCTGTGGTTTAAAGGAAATATCTTCACATAACAAGTAGACAAAAGCATTCTCTGAAACGTCTTTGTGCTGTGTGCATTCACCTCACAGAGTTGAGCATTGCTTTTGACAGAGAAGTTTGGAAGCACTCTTTTTATAGTGTCTGCAAGTGGATATTTGGACCCCTTATTGGAATGCGTTGGAAATGGGACACCATCACACGAAAACGAGACAGAAGCATTCTCACAAACTTCTGCATGATGTGAGCATTCAGCTCACAGAGCTGAACCTTTCTTTTGATAGAGCAGTTTTGAAGCACTCTTTTTCCAGATTCTGCAAGTGGACATTTGGAGCGCCTTGAGGCCTGCGGTGGAAAGGAAATATCTTCACATAAAAACTAGACAGAAGCATTCTCTGAAACTTCTTTCTGGTGCGTGAATTAAATTCAGAGAGTTGAACATTCCTTTTGACAGAGAAGTTTTGAAACACTTTTTTTGTAGAATCTGCACGTGGAAATTTGGACCACTTCTAGGAATTCGTTGGAAACGGGGCACCTTCACACAAAAACAAGACAGAAGCATTCTGACAGACTTCGGTGTGATATGTGCATTCAACTCATAGAGTTTAATCTTTCCTTTCATGTGGCAGTTTCGAAACACTCTTTTTGTGGAATCTGCAAGTGGCTATTTGGACCGATTATAGGAATTCATTGGGAACGGGACACCCTCACACAAAAAGTATTGAGAAGCACTTTCACAAACCTCTGTGTGATGTGTTCATTCAACACAAAGGGCTGAGCTCTTCTTTTGATAGAGCAGTTTTAAAACGCTCTTTTTCTGGAATCTGCAAGTGGACATTTGGAGCGCTTTGAGGACTGTGGGGGCAAGGAAATATTTTCACATAAGAAGTAGACAGAAGCATTCTCTGAAACTTCTTTGTGGTGTGTGCATTCAACTCACAGAGTTTGAACATTCCTTTTGACAGAGAAGTTTGGAAACACTCTTTTTATAGAATAGGCAAGTGGATATTTGGACAACTTTTAGGAATTCATTGGAAACGGGACACCCTCACACAAAAACTAGACAGAAGCATTCTCACAAACTTCTGTGTGACGTGAGCATTCAGCTCACAGAGCTGAACCTCTCTTTGAAAGGGCCGTTTTGAAACACTCTTTTTCTAGAATCTGCAAGTGAACATTTGGAGAGCTTTTAGGCCTGTGGTGGAAAGGAAATATCTTCACTCACAAACTAGACAGATGCATTCTCTGAAACTGCCTTGTAGTGCGTGCATTCAACTCACAGAGTTGAACATTCCTTTCGAATGAGAAGTTTTGAAACACTCTTTTTGTAGAAACTGCAAGTGAAAACTTGGACCGCTGATGGGAATTCGTTGGAAACGGGACACCTTCACACAAAAACTAGACCAAAGCATTCCCACAAACTTATCTGCGATGTGTGCACTCAGCTCACAAAGTTTAACATTTCTTTTCATGGATTAGTTTTGAAACACTCTTTTTGCAGTATATGCAAGTGGTCATTCGGAAAGCTATGAAGCCTATGGTCGAAAAGGTAACACCTTCACCTATAACCTAGAAAGAAGCGTTCTGTGAAACTACTTTGTGTTGTTTGCATTCAACTCACAGAGTGCAACATTCCTTTTGTTAGAGCAGCCATGAAACAATCTTTTTGCATAGTCTGCAATTGGACATTTGGAGAGCTCTGAGGCCTGTGGTGGAAAACGAAATATCTTCACATAAAACCTAGAAAGAAGCATTCTCAGAAACCACTTTGTGATGTGTGCATTCAAGTCACAGGATTGAACATTCCTTTCATTACAGCGGTTCTGAAACACACTTTTTCTAGAATCTCCATGTGGATATTTGGAACACTTACGGCAATTTGATGGAAACGAGACATCCTCACACAAAAAGGAGACAGAAGCATTCTCACAAACTCCTTTGTGATGTGTGATCTCAACTCACAGATGTGAACCTTCCTTTTGATAGAGCAGTTTTGAAACAATCTTTTTCTGGAATCTGCAAGTGGATATTTGGAGCGATGAGAGGCCTTTGGTTTAAAGGAAATATCTTCACATAACAAGTAGACAAAAGCATTCTCTGAAACGTCTTTGTGGTGTGTGCATTCACCTCACAGAGGTGAGCATTGCTTTTGACAGAGAAGTTTGGAAGCACTCTTTTTATAGTGTCTGCAATTGGATATTTGGACCCCTTATTGGAATGCGTTGGAAATGGGACACCATCACACGAAAACGAGACAGAAGCATTCTCACAAACTTCTGCATGATGTGAGCATTCAGCTCACAGAGCTGAACCTTTCTTTTGATAGAGCAGTTTTGAAGCACTCTTTTTCCAGATTCTGCAAGTGGACATTTGGAGCGCCTTGAGGCCTGCGGTGGAAAGGAAATATCTTCACATAAAAACTAGACAGAAGCATTCTCTGAAACTTCTTTCTGGTGCGTGAATTAAATTCAGAGAGTTGAACATTCCTTTTGACAGAGAAGTTTTGAAACACTTTTTTTGTAGAATCTGCACGTGGAAATTTGGACCACTTCTAGGAATTCGTTGGAAACGGGGCACCTTCACACAAAAACAAGACAGAAGCATTCTGACAGACTTCGGTGTGATATGAGCATTCAACTCATAGAGTTTAATCTTTCCTTTCATGTGGCAGTTTCGAAACACTCTTTTTGTGGAATCTGCAAGTGGCTATTTGGACCGATTATAGGAATTCATTGGGAACGGGACACCCTCACACAAAAAGTATTGAGAAGCACTTTCACAAACCTCTGTGTGATGTGTTCATTCAACACAAAGGGCTGAGCTCTTCTTTTGAGAGAGCAGTTTTAAAACGCTCTTTTTCTGGAATCTGCAAGTGGAGATTTGGAGCGCTTTGAGGACTGTGGGGGCAAGGAAATATTTTCACATAAGAAGTAGACAGAAGCATTCTCTGAAACTTCTTTGTGGTGTGTGCATTCAACTCACAGAGTTTGAACATTCCTTTTGACAGAGAAGTTTGGAAACACTCTTTTTATAGAATAGGCAAGTGGATATTTGGACAACTTTTAGGAATTCATTGGAAACGGGACACCCTCACACAAAAACTAGACAGAAGCATTCTCACAAACTTCTGTGTGACGTGAGCATTCAGCTCACAGAGCTGAACCTCTCTTTGAAAGGGCCGTTTTGAAACACTCTTTTTCTAGAATCTGCAAGTGAACATTTGGAGAGCTTTTAGGCCTGTGGTGGAAAGGAAATATCTTCACTCACAAACTAGACAGATGCATTCTCTGAAACTGCCTTGTAGTGCGTGCATTCAACTCACAGAGTTGAACATTCCTTTCGAATGAGAAGTTTTGAAACACTCTTTTTGTAGAAACTGCAAGTGAAAACTTGGACCGCTGATGGGAATTCGTTGGAAACGGGACACCTTCACACAAAAACTAGACCAAAGCATTCCCACAAACTTATCTGCGATGTGTGCACTCAGCTCACAAAGTTTAACATTTCTTTTCATGGATTAGTTTTGAAACACTCTTTTTGCAGTATATGCAAGTGGTCATTCGGAAAGCTATGAAGCCTATGGTCGAGAAGGTAACACCTTCACCTATAACCTAGAAAGAAGCGTTCTGTGAAACTACTTTGTGTTGTTTGCATTCAACTCACAGAGTGCAACATTCCTTTTGTAAGAGCAGCCATGAAACAATCTTTTTGCATAGTCTGCAATTGGACATTTGGAGAGCTCTGAGGCCTGTGGTGGAAAACGAAATATCTTCACATAAAACTTAGAAAGAAGCATTCTCAGAAACCACTTTGTGATGTGTGCATTCAAGTCACAGGATTGAACATTCCTTTCATTACAGCGGTTCTGAAACACACTTTTTCTAGAATCTCCATGTGGATATTTGGAACACTTACGGCAATTTGATGGAAACGAGACATCCTCACACAAAAACGAGACAGAAGCATTCTCACAAACTCCTTTGTGATGTGTGATCTCAACTCACAGATGTGAACCTTCCTTTTGATAGAGCAGTTTTGAAACAATCTTTTTCTAGAATCTGCAAGTGGATATTTGGAGCGATGAGAGGCCTGTGGTTTAAAGGAAATATCTTCACATAACAAGTAGACAAAAGCATTCTCTGAAACGTCTTTGTGGTGTGTGCATTCACCTCACAGAGGTGAGCATTGCTTTTGACAGAGAAGTTTGGAAGCACTCTTTTTATAGTGTCTGCAAGTGGATATTTGGACCCCTTATAGGAATGCGTTGGAAATGGGACACCATCACACGAAAAAGAGACAGAAGCATTCTCACAAACTTCTGCATGATGTGAGCATTCAGCTCATAGAACTGAACCTTTCTTTTGATAGAGCACTTTTGAAGTACTCTTTTTCCAGATTCTGCAAGTGGACATTTGGAGCGCCTTGAGGCCTGCGGTGGAAAGGAAATATCTTCACATAAAAACAAGACAGAAGCATTCTCTGAAACCTCTTTCTGGTGCGTGAATTAAATTCAGAGAGTTGAACATTCTTTTTGACAGAGAAGTTTTGAAACACTTTTTTTGTAGAATCTGCACGTGGAAATTTGGACCACTTCTAGGAATTCGTTGGAAACGGGGCACCTTCACACAAAAACAAGACAGAAGCATTCTGACAGACTTCGGTGTGATATGTGCGTTCAACTCATAGAGTTTAATCTTTCATTTCATGTGGCAGTTTCGAAACACTCTTTTTGTGGAATCTGCAAGTGGCTATTTGGACCGATTATAGGAATTCATTAGGAACGGGACACCCTCACACAAAAAGTAGTGAGAAGCTCTTTCACAAACTTCTGTGTGATGTGTGCATTCAATTCAAAGGGCTGAGCTCTTCTTTCGATAGAGCACTTTTAAAACACTCTTTTTCTGGAATCTGCAAGTGGACATTTGGAGCGCTTTGAGGACTGTGGGGGAAGGAAATATCTTCACATAACAAGTAGACAGAAGCATTCTCTGAAACTTCTTTGTGGTGTGTGCATTCAACTCACAGAGTTTGAACATTCCTTTTGACAGAGAAGCTTGGAAACACTCTTTTTATAGAATAGGCAAGTGGATATTTGGACCTCTTTTAGGAATTCGTTGGAAACGGGACACCCACACACAAAAACTAGACAGAAGCATTCTCACAAACTTCTGTGTGACGTGAGCATTCAGCTCGCAGAGCTGAACCTTTCTTTGATAGGGCAGTTTTGAAACACTCTTTTTCTAGAATCTGCAAGTGGACATTTGGAGCGCTTTTAGGCCTGTGGTGGAAAGGAAATATCTTCACTCACAAACTAGACAGATGCATTCTCTGAAACTGCCTTGTGGTGCGTGCATTCAACTCACAGAGTTGAACATTCCTTTCGAATGAGAAGTTTTGAAACACTCTTTTTGTAGAAACTGCAAGTGAAACCTTGGACCGCTGATGGGAATTCGTTGGAAACGGGACACCTTCACACAAAAACTAGACCAAAGCATTCCCACAAACTTATCTGCGATGTGTGCACTCAGCTCACAAAGTTTAACCTTTCTTTTCATGGATTAGTTTTGAAACACTCATTTTGCAGTATATGCAAGTGGTCATTCGGAAAGCTATGAGGCCTATGGTCGAAAAGGTAACACCTTCACCTATAACCTAGAAAGAAGCGTTCTGAGAAACTACTTTGTGTTGTTTGCATTCAACTCACAGAGTGGAACATTCCTTTTCTTAGAGCAGCCATGAAACAATCTTTTTGCATAGTCTGCAATTGGACATTTGGAGAGCTCTGAGGCCTGTGGTGGAAAACGAAATATCTTCACATAAAACCTAGAAAGAAGCATTCTCAGAAACCACTTTGTGATGTGTGCATTCAAGTCACAGGATTGAACATTCCTTTCGTTACAGCGGTTCTGAAACACACTTTTTCTAGAATCTCCATGTGGATATTTGGAACACTTACGGCAATTTGATGGAAACGAGACATCCTCACACAAAAAGAAGACAGAAGCATTCTCACAAACTCCTTTGTGATGTGTGATCTCAACTCACAGATGTGAACCTTCCTTTTGATAGAGCAGTTTCGAAACAATCTTTTTCTATAATCTGCAAGTGGATATTTGGAGAGATGCGAGGCCTGTGGTTTAAAGGAAATATCTTCACATAACAAGTAGACAAAAGCATTCTCTGAAACGTCTTTGTGGTGTGTGCATTCACCTCACAGAGTTGAGCATTGCTTTTGACAGAGAAGTTTGGAAGCACTCTTTTTATAGTGTCTGCAAGTGGATATTTGGACCCCTTATTGGAATGCGTTGGAAATGGGACACCATCACACGAAAACGAGACAGAAGCATTCTCACAAACTTCTGCATGATGTGAGCATTCAGCTCACAGAGCTGAACCTTTCTTTTGATAGAGCAGTTTTGAAGCACTCTTTTTCCAGATTCTGCAAGTGGACATTTGGAGCGCCTTGAGGCCTGCGGTGGAAAGGAAATATCTTCACATAAAAACTAGACAGAAGCATTCTCTGAAACTTCTTTCTGGTGCGTGAATTAAATTCAGAGAGTTGAACATTCCTTTTGACAGAGAAGTTTTGAAACACTTTTTTTGTAGAATCTGCACGTGGAAATTTGGACCACTTCTAGGAATTCGTTGGAAACGGGGCACCTTCACACAAAAACAAGACAGAAGCATTCTGACAGACTTCGGTGTGATATGAGCATTCAACTCATAGAGTTTAATCTTTCCTTTCATGTTTCAGTTTCGAAACACTCTTTTTGTGGAATCTGCAAGTGGCTATTTGGACCGATTATAGGAATTCATTGGGAACGGGACACCCTCACACTAAAAGTAGTGAGAAGCACTTTCACAAACCTCTGTGTGATGTGTTCATTCAACACAAAGGGCTGAGCTCTTCTTTTGATAGAGCAGTTTTAAAACGCTCTTTTTCTGGAATCTGCAAGTGGACATTTGGAGCGCTTTGAGGACTGTGGGGGCAAGGAAATATTTTCACATAACAAGTAGACAGAAGCATTCTCTGAAACTTCTTTGTGGTGTGTGCATTCAACTCACAGAGTTTGAACATTCCTTTTGACAGAGAAGTTTGGAAACACTCTTTTTATAGAATAGGCAAGTGGATATTTGGACAACTTTTAGGAATTCATTGGAAACGGGACACCCTCACACAAAAACTAGACAGAAGCATTCTCACAAACTTCTGTGTGACGTGAGCATTCAGCTCACAGAGCTGAACCTCTCTTTGAAAGGGCCGTTTTGAAACACTCTTTTTCTAGAATCTGCAAGTGAACATTTGGAGAGCTTTTAGGCCTGTGGTGGAAAGGAAATATCTTCACTCACAAACTAGACAGATGCATTCTCTGAAACTGCCTTGTAGTGCGTGCATTCAACTCACAGAGTTGAACATTCCTTTCGAATGAGAAGTTTTGAAACACTCTTTTTGTAGAAACTGCAAGTGAAAACTTGGACCGCTGATGGGAATTCGTTGGAAACGGGACACCTTCACACAAAAACTAGACCAAAGCATTCCCACAAACTTATCTGCGATGTGTGCACTCAGCTCACAAAGTTTAACATTTCTTTTCATGGATTAGTTTTGAAACACTCTTTTTGCAGTATATGCAAGTGGTCATTCGGAAAGCTATGAAGCCTATGGTCGAGAAGGTAACACCTTCACCTATAACCTAGAAAGAAGCGTTCTGTGAAACTACTTTGTGTTGTTTGCATTCAACTCACAGAGTGCAACATTCCTTTTGTTAGAGCAGCCATGAAACAATCTTTTTGCATAGTCTGCAATTGGACATTTGGAGAGCTCTGGGGCCTGTGGTGGAAAACGAATTATCTTCACATAAAACTTAGAAAGAAGCATTCTCAGAAACCACTTTGTGATGTGTGCATTCAAGTCACAGGATTGAACATTCCTTTCATTACAGCGGTTCTGAAACACACTTTTTCTAGAATCTCCATGTGGATATTTGGAACACTTACGGCAATTTGATGGAAACGAGACATCCTCACACAAAAAGGAGACAGAAGCATTCTCACAAACTCCTTTGTGATGTGTGATCTCAACTCACAGATGTGAACCTTCCTTTTGATAGAGCAGTTTTGAAACAATCTTTTTCTAGAATCTGCAAGTGGATATTTGGAGCGATGAGAGGCCTGTGGTTTAAAGGAAATATCTTCACATAACAAGTAGACAAAAGCATTCTCTGAAACGTCTTTGTGGTGTGTGCATTCACCTCACAGAGGTGAGCATTGCTTTTGACAGAGAAGTTTGGAAGCACTCTTTTTATAGTGTCTGCAAGTGGATATTTGGACCCCTTATAGGAATGCGTTGGAAATGGGACACCATCACACGAAAAAGAGACAGAAGCATTCTCACAAACTTCTGCATGATGTGAGCATTCAGCTCATAGAACTGAACCTTTCTTTTGATAGAGCACTTTTGAAGTACTCTTTTTCCAGATTCTGCAAGTGGACATTTGGAGCGCCTTGAGGCCTGCGGTGGAAAGGAAATATCTTCACATAAAAACTAGACAGAAGCATTCTCTGAAACCTCTTTCTGGTGCGTGAATTAAATTCAGAGAGTTGAACATTCTTTTTGACAGAGAAGTTTTGAAACACTTTTTTTGTAGAATCTGCACGTGGAAATTTGGACCACTTCTAGGAATTCGTTGGAAACGGGGCACCTTCACACAAAAACAAGACAGAAGCATTCTGACAGACTTCGGTGTGATATGTGCGTTCAACTCATAGAGTTTAATCTTTCATTTCATGTGGCAGTTTCGAAACACTCTTTTTGTGGATTCTGCAAGTGGCTATTTGGACCGATTATAGGAATTCATTGGGAACGGGACACCCTCACACAAAAAGTAGTGAGAAGCACTTTCACAAACTTCTGTGTGATGTGTGCATTCAATTCAAAGGGCTGAGCTCTTCTTTCGATAGAGCAGTTTTAAAACACTCTTTTTCTGGAATCTGCAAGTGGACATTTGGAGCGCTTTGAGGACTGTGGGGGAAGGAAATATCTTCTCATAACAAGTAGACAGAAGCATTCTCTGAAACTTCTTTGTGGTGTGTGCATTCAACTCACAGAGTTTGAACATTCCTTTTGACAGAGAAGCTTGGAAACACTCTTTTTATAGAATAGGCAAGTGGATATTTGGACCTCTTTTAGGAATTCGTTGGAAACGGGACACCCACACACAAAAACTAGACAGAAGCATTCTCACAAACTTCTGTGTGACGTGAGCATTCAGCTCGCAGAGCTGAACCTTTCTTTGATAGGGCAGTTTTGAAACACTCTTTTTCTAGAATCTGCAAGTGGACATTTGGAGCGCTTTTAGGCCTGTGGTGGAAAGGAAATATCTTCACTCACAAACTAGACAGATGCATTCTCTGAAACTGCCTTGTGGTGCGTGCATTCAACTCACAGAGTTGAACATTCCTTTCGAATGAGAAGTTTTGAAACACTCTTTTTGTAGAAACTGCAAGTGAAACCTTGGACCGCTGATGGGAATTCGTTGGAAACGGGACACCTTCACACAAAAACTAGACCAAAGCATTCCCACAAACTTATCTGCGATGTGTGCACTCAGCTCACAAAGTTTAACTTTTCTTTTCATGGATTAGTTTTGAAACACTCATTTTGCAGTATATGCAAGTGGTCATTCGGAAAGCTATGAGGCCTATGGTCGAAAAGGTAACACCTTCACCTATAACCTAGAAAGAAGCGTTCTGAGAAACTACTTTGTGTTGTTTGCATTCAACTCACAGAGTGGAACATTCCTTTTCTTAGAGCAGCCATGAAACAATCTTTTTGCATAGTCTGCAATTGGACATTTGGAGAGCTCTGAGGCCTGTGGTGGAAAACGAAATATCTTCACATAAAACCTAGAAAGAAGCATTCTCAGAAACCACTTTGTGATGTGTGCGTTCAAGTCACAGGATTGAACATTCCTTTCGTTACAGCGGTTCTGAAACACACTTTTTCTAGAATCTCCATGTGGATATTTGGAACACTTACGGCAATTTGATGGAAACGAGACATCCTCACACAAAAAGGAGACAGAAGCATTCTCACAAACTCCTTTGTGATGTGTGATCTCAACTAACAGATGTGAACCTTCCTTTTGATAGAGCAGTTTCGAAACAATCTTTTTCTAGAATCTGCAAGTGGATATTTGGAGCGATGAGAGGCCTGTGGTTTAAAGGAAATATCTTCACATAACAAGTAGACAAAAGCATTCTCTGAAACGTCTTTGTGGTGTGTGCATTCACCTCACAGAGTTGAGCATTGCTTTTGACAGAGAAGTTTGGAAGCACTCTTTTTATAGTGTCTGCAAGTGGATATTTGGACCCCTTATTGGAATGCGTTGGAAATGGGACACCATCACACGAAAACGAGACAGAAGCATTCTCACAAACTTCTGCATGATGTGAGCATTCAGCTCACAGAGCTGAACCTTTCTTTTGATAGAGCAGTTTTGAAGCACTCCTTTTCCAGATTCTGCAAGTGGACATTTGGAGCGCCTTGAGGCCTGCGGTGGAAAGGAAATATCTTCACATAAAAACTAGACAGAAGCATTCTCTGAAACTTCTTTCTGGTGCGTGAATTAAATTCAGAGAGTTGAACATTCCTTTTGACAGAGAAGTTTTGAAACACTTTTTTTGTAGAATCTGCACGTGGAATTTTGGACCACTTCTAGGAATTCGTTGGAAACGGGACACCTTCACACAAAAACAAGACAGAAGCATTCTGACAGACTTCGGTGTGATATGTGCATTCAACTCACAGAGTTTAATCTTTCATTTCATGTGGCAGTTTCGAAACACTCTTTTTGTGGAATCTGCAAGTGGCTATTTGGACCGATTATAGGAATTCATTGGGAACGGGACACCCTCACACAAAAAGTAGTGAGAAGCACTTTCACAAACTTCTGTGTGATGTGTGCATTCAATTCAAAGGGCTGAGCTCTTCTTTTGATAGAGCAGTTTTAAGACACTCTTTTTCTGGAATCTGCAAGTGGACATTTGGAGCGCTTTGAGGACTGTGGGGGAAGGAAATATCTTCTCATAACAAGTAGACAGAAGCATTCTCTGAAACTTCTTTGTGGTGTGTGCATTCAACTCACAGAGTTTGAACATTCCTTTTGACAGAGAAGCTTGGAAACACTCTTTTTATAGAATAGGCAAGTGGATATTTGGACCTCTTTTAGGAATTCGTTGGAAACGGGACACCCACACACAAAAACTAGACAGAAGCATTCTCACAAACTTCTGTGTGACGTGAGCATTCAGCTCGCAGAGCTGAACCTTTCTTTGATAGGGCAGTTTTGAAACACTCTTTTTCTAGAATCTGCAAGTGGACATTTGGAGCGCTTTTAGGCCTGTGGTGGAAAGGAAATATCTTCACTCACAAACTAGACAGATGCATTCTCTGAAACTGCCTTGTGGTGCGTGCATTCAACTCACAGAGTTGAACATTCCTTTCGAATGAGAAGTTTTGAAACACTCTTTTTGTAGAAACTGCAAGTGAAACCTTGGACTGCTGATGGGAATTCGTTGGAAACGGGACACCTTCACACAAAAAGTAGACCAAAGCATTCCCACAAACTTATCTGCGATGTGTGCACTCAGCTCACAAAGTTTAACATTTCTTTTCATGGATTAGTTTTGAAACATTCATTTTGCAGTATATGCAAGTGGTCATTCGGAAAGCTATGAGGCCTATGGTCGAAAAGGTAACACCTTCACCTATAACCTAGAAAGAAGCGTTCTGAGAAACTACTTTGTGTTGTTTGCATTCAACTCACAGAGAGGAACATTCCTTTTCTTAGAGCAGCCATGAAACAATCTTTTTGCATAGTCTGCAATTGGACATTTGGAGAGCTCTGAGGCCTGTGGTGGAAAACGAAATATCTTCACATAAAACCTAGAAAGAAGCATTCTCAGAAACCACTTTGTGATGTGTGCATTCAAGTCACAGGATTGAACATTCCTTTCATTACAGCGGTTCTGAAACACACTTTTTCTAGAATCTCCATGTGGATATTTGGAACACTTACGGCAATTTGATGGAAACGAGACATCCTCACACAAAAAGGAGACAGAAGCATTCTCACAAACTCCTTTGTGATGTGTGATCTCAACTCACAGATGTGAACCTTCCTTTTGATAGAGCAGTTTCGAAACAATCTTTTTCTAGAATCTGCAAGTGGATATTTGGAGCGATGAGAGGCCTGTGGTTTAAAGGAAATACCTTCACATAACAGGTAGACAAAAGCATTCTCTGAAACGTCTTTGTGCTGTGTGCATTCACCTCACAGAGTTGAGCATTGCTTTTGACAGAGAAGTTTGGAAGCACTCTTTTTATAGTGTCTGCAAGTGGATATTTGGACCCCTTATTGGAATGCGTTGGAAATGGGACACCATCACACGAAAACGAGACAGAAACATTCTCACAAACTTCTGCATGATGTGAGCATTCAGCTCACAGAGCTGAACCTTTCTTTTGATAGAGCAGTTTTGAAGCACTCTTTTTCCAGATTCTGCAAGTGGACATTTGGAGCGCCTTGAGGCCTGCGGTGGAAAGGAAATATCTTCACATAAAAACTAGACAGAAGCATTCTCTGAAACTTCTTTCTGGTGCGTGAATTAAATTCAGAGAGTTGAACATTCCTTTTGACAGAGAAGTTTTGAAACACTTTTTTTGTAGAATCTGCACGTGGAAATTTGGACCACTTCTAGGAATTCGTTGGAAACGGGACACCTTCACACAAAAACAAGACAGAAGCATTCTGACAGACTTCGGTGTGATATGTGCATTCAACTCACAGAGTTTAATCTTTCATTTCATGTGGCAGTTTCGAAACACTCTTTTTGTGGAATCTGCAAGTGGCTATTTGGACCGATTATAGGAATTCATTGGGAACGGGACACCCTCACACAAAAAGTAGTGAGAAGCACTTTCACAAACTTCTGTGTGATGTGTGCATTCAATTCAAAGGGCTGAGCTCTTCTTTCGATAGAGCAGTTTTAAAACACTCTTTTTCTGGAATCTGCAAGTGGACATTTGGAGCGCTTTGAGGACTGTGGGGGCAAGGAAATATCTTCACATAACAAGTAGACAGAAGCATTCTCTGAAACTTCTTTGTGGTGTGTGCATTCAACTCACAGAGTTTGAACATTCCTTTTGACAGAGAAGCTTGGAAACACTCTTTTTATAGAATAGGCAAGTGGATATTTGGACCTCTTTTAGGAATTCGTTGGAAACGGGACACCCTCACACAAAAACTAGACAGAAGCATTCTCACAAACTTCTGTGTGACGTGAGCATTCAGCTCGCAGAGCTGAACCTTTCTTTGATAGGGCAGTTTTGAAACACTCTTTTTCTAGAATCTGCAAGTGGACATTTGGAGCGCTTTTAGGCCTGTGGTGGAAAGGAAATATCTTCACTCACAAACTAGACAGATGCATTCTCTGAAACTGCCTTGTGGTGCGTGCATTCAACTCACAGAGTTGAACATTCCTTTCGAATGAGAAGTTTTGAAACACTCTTTTTGTAGAAACTGCAAGTGAAACCTTGGACCGCTGATGGGAATTCGTTGGAAACGGGACACCTTCACACAAAAACTAGACCAAAGCATTCCCACAAACTTATCTGCGATGTGTGCACTCAGCTCACAAAGTTTAACATTTCTTTTCATGGATTAGTTTTGAAACACTCATTTTGCAGTATATGCAAGTGGTCATTCGGAAAGCTATGAGGCCTATGGTCGAAAAGGTAACACCTTCACCTATAACCTAGAAAGAAGCGTTCTGAGAAACTACTTTGTGTTGTTTGCATTCAACTCACAGAGAGGAACATTCCTTTTCTTAGAGCAGCCATGAAACAATCTTTTTGCATAGTCTGCAATTGGACATTTGGAGAGCTCTGAGGCCTGTGGTGGAAAACGAAATATCTTCACATAAAACCTAGAAAGAAGCATTCTCAGAAACCACTTTGTGATGTGTGCATTCAAGTCACAGGATTGAACATTCCTTTCGTTACAGCGGTTCTGAAACACACTTTTTCTAGAATCTCCATGTGGATATTTGGAACACTTACGGCAATTTGATGGAAACGAGACATCCTCACACAAAAAGGAGACAGAAGCATTCTCACAAACTCCTTTGTGATGTGTGATCTCAACTCACAGATGTGAACCTTCCTTTTGATAGAGCAGTTTCGAAACAATCTTTTTCTAGAATCTGCAAGTGGATATTTGGAGCGATGAGAGGCCTGTGGTTTAAAGGAAATACCTTCACATAACAGGTAGACAAAAGCATTCTCTGAAACGTCTTTGTGCTGTGTGCATTCACCTCACAGAGTTGAGCATTGCTTTTGACAGAGAAGTTTGGAAGCACTCTTTTTATAGTGTCTGCAAGTGGATATTTGGACCCCTTATTGGAATGCGTTGGAAATGGGACACCATCACACGAAAACGAGACAGAAGCATTCTCACAAACTTCTGCATGATGTGAGCATTCAGCTCACAGAGCTGAACCTTTCTTTTGATAGAGCAGTTTTGAAGCACTCTTTTTCCAGATTCTGCAAGTGGACATTTGGAGCGCCTTGAGGCCTGCGGTGGAAAGGAAATATCTTCACATAAAAACTAGACAGAAGCATTCTCTGAAACTTCTTTCTGGTGCGTGAATTAAATTCAGAGAGTTGAACATTCCTTTTGACAGAGAAGTTTTGAAACACTTTTTTTGTAGAATCTGCACGTGGAAATTTGGACCACTTCTAGGAATTCGTTGGAAACGGGGCACCTTCACACAAAAACAAGACAGAAGGATTCTGACAGACTTCGGTGTGATATGTGCATTCAACTCATAGAGTTTAATCTTTCCTTTCATGTGGCAGTTTCGAAACACTCTTTTTGTGGAATCTGCAAGTGGCTATTTGGACCGATTAGAGGAATTCATTGGGAACGGGACACCCTCACACAAAAAGTATTGAGAAGCACTTTCACAAACCTCTGTGTGATGTGTTCATTCAACACAAAGGGCTGAGCTCTTCTTTTGATAGAGCAGTTTTAAAACGCTCTTTTTCTGGAATCTGCAAGTGGACATTTGGAGCGCTTTGAGGACTGTGGGGGCAAGGAAATATTTTCACATAACAAGTAGACAGAAGCATTCTCTGAAACTTCTTTGTGGTGTGTGCATTCAACTCACAGAGTTTGAACATTCCTTTTGACAGAGAAGTTTGGAAACACTCTTTTTATAGAATAGGCAAGTGGATATTTGGACAACTTTTAGGAATTCATTGGAAACGGGACACCCTCACACAAAAACTAGACAGAAGCATTCTCACAAACTTCTGTGTGACGTGAGCATTCAGCTCACAGAGCTGAACCTCTCTTTGAAAGGGCCGTTTTGAAACACTCTTTTTCTAGAATCTGCAAGTGAACATTTGGAGAGCTTTTAGGCCTGTGGTGGAAAGGAAATATCTTCACTCACAAACTAGACAGATGCATTCTCTGAAACTGCCTTGTAGTGCGTGCATTCAACTCACAGAGTTGAACATTCCTTTCGAATGAGAAGTTTTGAAACACTCTTTTTGTAGAAACTGCAAGTGAATACTTGGACCGCTGATGGGAATTCGTTGGAAACGGGACACCTTCACACAAAAACTAGACCAAAGCATTCCCACAAACTTATCTGCGATGTGTGCACTCAGCTCACAAAGTTTAACATTTCTTTTCATGGATTAGTTTTGAAACACACTTTTTGCAGTATATGCAAGTGGTCATTCGGAAAGCTATGAAGCCTATGGTCGAAAAGGTAACACCTTCACCTATAACCTAGAAAGAAGCGTTCTGTGAAACTACTTTGTGTTGTTTGCATTCAACTCACAGAGTGCAACATTCCTTTTGTTAGAGCAGCCATGAAACAATCTTTTTGCATAGTCTGCAATTGGACATTTGGAGAGCTCTGAGGCCTGTGGTGGAAAACGAAATATCTTCACATAAAACCTAGAAAGAAGCATTCTCAGAAACCACTTTGTGATGTGTGCATTCAAGTCACAGGATTGAACATTCCTTTCGTTACAGCGGTTCTGAAACACACTTTTTCTAGAATCTCCATGTGGATATTTGGAACACTTACGGCAATTTGATGGAAACGAGACATCCTCACACAAAAAGGAGACAGAAGCATTCTCACAAACTCCTTTGTGATGTGTGATCTCAACTCACAGATGTGAACCTTCCTTTTGATAGAGAAGTTTTGAAACAATCTTTTTCTAGAATCTGCAAGTGGATATTTGGAGCGATGAGAGGCCTGTGGTTTAAAGGAAATATCTTCACATAACAAGTAGACAAAAGCATTCTCTGAAACGTCTTTGTGGTGTGTGCATTCACCTCACAGAGGTGAGCATTGCTTTTCACAGAGAAGTTTGGAAGCACTCTTTTTATAGTGTCTGCAAGTGGATATTTGGACCCCTTATAGGAATGCGTTGGAAATGGGACACCATCACACGAAAAAGAGACAGAAGCATTCTCACAAACTTCTGCATGATGTGAGCATTCAGCTCATAGAGCTGAACCTTTCTTTTGATAGAGCACTTTTGAAGTACTCTTTTTCCAGATTCTGCAAGTGGACATTTGGAGCGCCTTGAGGCCTGCGGTGGAAAGGAAATATCTTCACATAAAAACTAGATAGAAGCATTCTCTGAAACTTCTTTCTGGTGCGTGAATTAAATTCAGAGAGTTGAACATTCTTTTTGACAGAGAAGTTTTGCAACACTTTTTTTGTAGAATCTGCACGTGGAAATTTGGACCACTTCTAGGAATTCGTTGGAAACGGGGCACCTTCACACAAAAACAAGACAGAAGCATTCTGACAGACTTCGGTGTGATATGTGCATTCAACTCATAGAGTTTAATCTTTCCTTTCATGTGGCAGTTTCGAAACACTCTTTTTGTGGAATCTGCAAGTGGCTATTTGGACCGATTATAGGAATTCATTGGGAACGGGGCACCCTCACACAAAAATATTGAGAAGCACTTTCACAAACATCTGTGTGATGTGTTCATTCAACACAAAGGGCTGAGCTCTTCTTTTGATAGAGCAGTTTTAAAACGCTCTTTTTCTGGAATCTGCAAGTGGACATTTGGAGCGCTTTGAGGACTGTGGGGGCAAGGAAATATTTTCACATAACAAGTAGACAGAAGCATTCTCTGAAACTTCTTTGTGGTGTGTGCATTCAACTCACAGAGTTTGAACATTCCTTTTGACAGAGAAGCTTGGAAACACTCTTTTTATAGAATAGGCAAGTGGATATTTGGACCTCTTTTAGGAATTCGTTGGAAACGGGACACCCTCACACAAAAACTAGACAGAAGCATTCTCACAAACTTCTGTGTGACGTGAGCATTCAGCTCGCAGAGCTGAACCTTTCTTTGATAGGGCAGTTTTGAAACACTCTTTTTCTAGAATCTGCAAGTGGACATTTGGAGCGCTTTTAGGCCTGTGGTGGAAAGGAAATATCTTCACTCACAAACTAGACAGATGCATTCTCTGAAACTGCCTTGTGGTGCGTGCATTCAACTCACAGAGTTGAACATTCCTTTCGAATGAGAAGTTTTGAAACACTCTTTTTGTAGAAACTGCAAGTGAAACCTTGGACTGCTGATGGGAATTCGTTGGAAACGGGACACCTTCACACAAAAACTAGACCAAAGCATTCCCACAAACTTATCTGCGATGTGTGCACTCAGCTCACAAAGTTTAACATTTCTTTTCATGGATTAGTTTTGAAACACTCATTTTGCAGTATATGCAAGTGGTCATTCGGAAAGCTATGAGGCCTATGGTCGAAAAGGTAACACCTTCACCTATAACCTAGAAAGAAGCGTTCTGAGAAACTACTTTGTGTTGTTTGCATTCAACTCACAGAGTGGAACATTCCTTTTCTTAGAGCAGCCATGAAACAATCTTTTTGCATAGTCTGCAATTGGACATTTGGAGAGCTCTGAGGCCTGTGGTGGAAAACGAAATATCTTCACATAAAACCTAGAAAGAAGCATTCTCAGACACCACTTTGTGATGTGTGCATTCAAGTCACAGGATTGAACATTCCTTTCGTTACAGCGGTTCTGAAACACACTTTTTCTAGAATCTCCATGTGGATATTTGGAACACTTACGGCAATTTGATGGAAACGAGACATCCTCACACAAAAAGAAGACAGAAGCATTCTCACAAACTCCTTTGTGATGTGTGATCTCAACTCACAGATGTGAACCTTCCTTTTGATAGAGCAGTTTCGAAACAATCTTTTTCTAGAATCTGCAAGTGGATATTTGGAGCGATGAGAGGCCTGTGGTTTAAAGGAAATATCTTCACATAACAGGTAGACAAAAGCATTCTCTGAAACGTCTTTGTGCTGTGTGCATTCACCTCACAGAGTTGAGCATTGCTTTTGACAGAGAAGTTTGGAAGCACTCTTTTTATAGTGTGTGCAAGTGGATATTTGGACCCCTTATTGGAATGCGTTGGAAATGGGACACCATCACACGAAAACGAGACAGAAGCATTCTCACAAACTTCTGCATGATGTGAGCATTCAGCTCACAGAGCTGAACCTTTCTTTTGATAGAGCAGTTTTGAAGCACTCTTTTTCCAGATTCTGCAAGTGGACATTTGGAGCGCCTTGAGGCCTGCGGTGGAAAGGAAATATCTTCACATAAAAACTAGACAGAAGCATTCTCTGAAACTTCTTTCTGGTGCGTGAATTAAATTCAGAGAGTTGAACATTCCTTTTGACAGAGAAGTTTTGAAACACTTTTTTTGTAGAATCTGCACGTGGAAATTTGGACCACTTCTAGGAATTCGTTGGAAACGGGACACCTTCACACAAAAACAAGACAGAAGCATTCTGACAGACTTCGGTGTGATATGTGCATTCAACTCACAGAGTTTAATCTTTCATTTCATGTGGCAGTTTCGAAACACTCTTTTTGTGGAATCTGCAAGTGGCTATTTGGACCGATTATAGGAATTCATTGGGAACGGGACACCCTCACACAAAAAGTAGTGAGAAGCACTTTCACAAACTTCTGTGTGATGTGTGCATTCAATTCAAAGGGCTGAGCTCTTCTTTTGATAGAGCAGTTTTAAAACACTCTTTTTCTGGAATCTGCAAGTGGACATTTGGAGCGCTTTGAGGACTGTGGGGGCAAGGAAATATCTTCACATAACAAGTAGACAGAAGCATTCTCTGAAACTTCTTTGTGGTGTGTGCATTCAACTCACAGAGGTTGAACATTCCTTTTGACAGAGAAGCTTGGAAACACTCTTTTTATAGAATAGGCAAGTGGATATTTGGACCTCTTTTAGGAATTCGTTGGAAACGGGACACCATCACACAAAAACTAGACAGAAGCATTCTCACAAACTTCTGTGTGACGTGAGCATTCAGCTCGCAGAGCTGAACCTTTCTTTGATAGGGCAGTTTTGAAACACTCTTTTTCTAGAATCTGCAAGTGGACATTTGGAGCGCTTTTAGGCCTGTGGTGGAAAGGAAATATCTTCACTCACAAACTAGACAGATGCATTCTCTGAAACTGCCTTGTGGTGCGTGCATTCAACTCACAGAGTTGAACATTCCTTTCGAATGAGAAGTTTTGAAACACTCTTTTTGTAGAAACTGCAAGTGAAACCTTGGACTGCTGATGGGGATTCGTTGGAAACGGGACACCTTCACACAAAAACTAGACCAAAGCATTCCCACAAACTTATCTGCGATGTGTGCACTCAGCTCACAAAGTTTAACATTTCTTTTCATGGATTAGTTTTGAAACACTCATTTTGCAGTATATGCAAGTGGTCATTCGGAAAGCTATGAGGCCTATGGTCGAAAAGGTAACACCTTCACCTATAACCTAGAAAGAAGCGTTCTGAGAAACTACTTTGTGTTGTTTGCATTCAACTCACAGAGTGGAACATTCCTTTTCTTAGAGCAGCCATGAAACAATCTTTTTGCATAGTCTGCAATTGGACATTTGGAGAGCTCTGTGGCCTGTGGTGGAAAACGAAATATCTTCACATAAAACCTAGAAAGAAGCATTCTCAGAAACCACTTTGTGATGTGTGCATTCAAGTCACAGGATTGAACATTCCTTTCGTTACAGCGGTTCTGAAACACACTTTTTCTAGAATCTCCATGTGGATATTTGGAACACTTACGGCAATTTGATGGAAACGAGACATCCTCACACAAAAAGAAGACAGAAGCATTCTCACAAACTCCTTTGTGATGTGTGATCTCAACTCACAGATGTGAACCTTCCTTTTGATAGAGCAGTTTCGAAACAATCTTTTTCTAGAATCTGCAAGTGGATATTTGGAGAGATGAGAGGCCTGTGGTTTAAAGGAAATATCTTCACATAACAAGTAGACAAAAGCATTCTCTGAAACGTCTTTGTGGTGTGTGCATTCACCTCACAGAGTTGAGCATTGCTTTTGACAGAGAAGTTTGGAAGCACTCTTTTTATAGTGTCTGCAAGTGGATATTTGGACCCCTTATTGGAATGCGTTGGAAATGGGACACCATCACACGAAAACGAGACAGAAGCATTCTCACAAACTTCTGCATGATGTGAGCATTCAGCTCACAGAACTGAACCTTTCTTTTGATAGAGCAGTTTTGAAGCACTCTTTTTCCAGATTCTGCAAGTGGACATTTGGAGCGCCTTGAGGCCTGCGGTGGAAAGGAAATATCTTCACATAAAAACTAGACAGACGCATTCTCTGAAACTTCTTTCTGGTGCGTGAATTAAATTCAGAGAGTTGAACATTCCTTTTGACAGAGAAGTTTTGAAACACTTTTTTTGTAGAATCTGCACGTGGAAATTTGGACCACTTCTAGGAATTCGTTGGAAACGGGACACCTTCACACAAAAACAAGACAGAAGCATTCTGACAGACGTCGGTGTGATATGTGCATTCAACTCACAGAGTTTAATCTTTCATTTCATGTGGCAGTTTCGAAACACTCTTTTTGTGGAATCTGCAAGTGGCTATTTGGACCGATTATAGGAATTCATTGGGAACGGGACACCCTCACACAAAAAGTAGTGAGAAGCACTTTCACAAACTTCTGTGTGATGTGTGCATTCAATTCAAAGGGCTGAGCTCTTCTTCCGATAGAGCAGTTTTAAAACACTCTTTTTCTGGAATCTGCAAGTGGACATTTGGAGCGCTTTGAGAACTGTGGGGGCAAGGAAATATCTTCACATAACAAGTAGACAGAAGCATTCTCTGAAACTTCTTTGTGGTGTGTGCATTCAACTCACAGAGTTGGAACATTCCTTTTGACAGAGAAGCTTGGAAACACTCTTTTTATAGAATAGGCAAGTGGATATTTGGACCTCTTTTAGGAATTCGTTGGAAACGGGACACCCTCACACAAAAACTAGACAGAAGCATTCTCACAAACTTATCTGCGATGTGTGCACTCAGCTCACAAAGTTTAACATTTCTTTTCATGGATTAGTTTTGAAACACTCATTTTGCAGTATATGCAAGTGGTCATTCGGAAAGCTATGAGGCCTATGGTCGAAAAGGTAACACCTTCACCTATAACCTAGAAAGAAGCGTTCTGAGAAACTACTTTGTGTTGTTTGCATTCAACTCACAGAGTGGAACATTCCTTTTCTTAGAGCAGCCATGAAACAATCTTTTTGCATAGTCTGCAATTGGACATTTGGAGAGCTCTGTGGCCTGTGGTGGAAAACGAAATATCTTCACATAAAACCTAGAAAGAAGCATTCTCAGAAACCACTTTGTGATGTGTGCATTCAAGTCACAGGATTGAACATTCCTTTCGTTACAGCGGTTCTGAAACACACTTTTTCTAGAATCTCCATGTGGATATTTGGAACACTTACGGCAATTTGATGGAAACGAGACATCCTCACACAAAAAGAAGACAGAAGCATTCTCACAAACTCCTTTGTGATGTGTGATCTCAACTCACAGATGTGAACCTTCCTTTTGATAGAGCAGTTTCGAAACAATCTTTTTCTAGAATCTGCAAGTGGATATTTGGAGAGATGAGAGGCCTGTGGTTTAAAGGAAATATCTTCACATAACAAGTAGACAAAAGCATTCTCTGAAACGTCTTTGTGGTGTGTGCATTCACCTCACAGAGTTGAGCATTGCTTTTGACAGAGAAGTTTGGAAGCACTCTTTTTATAGTGTCTGCAAGTGGATATTTGGACCCCTTATTGGAATGCGTTGGAAATGGGACACCATCACACGAAAACGAGACAGAAGCATTCTCACAAACTTCTGCATGATGTGAGCATTCAGCTCACAGAGCTGAACCTTTCTTTTGATAGAGCAGTTTTGAAGCACTCTTTTTCCTGATTCTGCAAGTGGACATTTGGAGCGCCTTGAGGCCTGCGGTGGAAAGGAAATATCTTCACATAAAAACTAGACAGAAGCATTCTCTGAAACTTCTTTCTGGTGCGTGAATTAAATTCAGAGAGTTGAACATTCCTTTTGACAGAGAAGTTTTGAAACACTTTTTTTGTAGAATCTGCACGTGGAAATTTGGACCACTTCTAGGAATTCGTTGGAAACGGGACACCTTCACACAAAAACAAGACAGAAGCATTCTGACAGACTTCGGTGTGATATGTGCATTCAACTCACAGAGTTTAATCTTTCATTTCATGTGGCAGTTTCGAAACACTCTTTTTGTGGAATCTGCAAGTGGCTATTTGGACCGATTATAGGAATTCATTGGGAACGGGACACCCTCACACAAAAAGTAGTGAGAAGCACTTTCACAAACTTCTGTGTGATGTGTGCATTCAATTCAAAGGGCTGAGCTCTTCTTTTGATAGAGCAGTTTTAAAACACTCTTTTTCTGGAATCTGCAAGTGGACATTTGGAGCGCTTTGAGGACTGTGGGGGCAAGGAAATATCTTCACATAACAAGTAGACAGAAGCATTCTCTGAAACTTCTTTGTGGTGTGTGCATTCAACTCACAGAGGTTGAACATTCCTTTTGACAGAGAAGCTTGGAAACACTCTTTTTATAGAATAGGCAAGTGGATATTTGGACCTCTTTTAGGAATTCGTTGGAAACGGGACACCATCACACAAAAACTAGACAGAAGCATTCTCACAAACTTCTGTGTGACGTGAGCATTCAGCTCGCAGAGCTGAACCTTTCTTTGATAGGGCAGTTTTGAAACACTCTTTTTCTAGAATCTGCAAGTGGACATTTGGAGCGCTTTTAGGCCTGTGGTGGAAAGGAAATATCTTCACTCACAAACTAGACAGATGCATTCTCTGAAACTGCCTTGTGGTGCGTGCATTCAACTCACAGAGTTGAACATTCCTTTCGAATGAGAAGTTTTGAAACACTCTTTTTGTAGAAACTGCAAGTGAAACCTTGGACTGCTGATGGGAATTCGTTGGAAACGGGACACCTTCACACAAAAACTAGACCAAAGCATTCCCACAAACTTATCTGCGATGTGTGCACTCAGCTCACAAAGTTTAACATTTCTTTTCATGGATTAGTTTTGAAACACTCATTTTGCAGTATATGCAAGTGGTCATTCGGAAAGCTATGAGGCCTATGGTCGAAAAGGTAACACCTTCACCTATAACCTAGAAAGAAGCGTTCTGAGAAACTACTTTGTGTTGTTTGCATTCAACTCACAGAGTGGAACATTCCTTTTCTTAGAGCAGCCATGAAACAATCTTTTTGCATAGTCTGCAATTGGACATTTGGAGAGCTCTGTGGCCTGTGGTGGAAAACGAAATATCTTCACATAAAACCTAGAAAGAAGCATTCTCAGAAACCACTTTGTGATGTGTACATTCAAGTCACAGGATTGAACATTCCTTTCGTTACAGCGGTTCTGAAACACACTTTTTCTAGAATCTCCATGTGGATATTTGGAACACTTACGGCAATTTGATGGAAACGAGACATCCTCACACAAAAAGAAGACAGAAGCATTCTCACAAACTCCTTTGTGATGTGTGATCTCAACTCACAGATGTGAACCTTCCTTTTGATAGAGCAGTTTCGAAACAATCTTTTTCTAGAATCTGCAAGTGCATATTTGGAGAGATGAGAGGCCTGTGGTTTAAAGGAAATATCTTCACATAACAAGTAGACAAAAGCATTCTCTGAAACGTCTTTGTGGTGTGTGCATTCACCTCACAGAGTTGAGCATTGCTTTTGACAGAGAAGTTTGGAAGCACTCTTTTTATAGTGTCTGCAAGTGGATATTTGGACCCCTTATTGGAATGCGTTGGAAATGGGACACCATCACACGAAAACGAGACAGAAGCATTCTCACAAACTTCTGCATGATGTGAGCATTCAGCTCACAGAACTGAACCTTTCTTTTGATAGAGCAGTTTTGAAGCACTCTTTTTCCAGATTCTGCAAGTGGACATTTGGAGCGCCTTGAGGCCTGCGGTGGAAAGGAAATATCTTCACATAAAAACTAGACAGACGCATTCTCTGAAACTTCTTTCTGGTGCGTGAATTAAATTCAGAGAGTTGAACATTCCTTTTGACAGAGAAGTTTTGAAACACTTTTTTTGTAGAATCTGCACGTGGAAATTTGGACCACTTCTAGGAATTCGTTGGAAACGGGACACCTTCACACAAAAACAAGACAGAAGCATTCTGACAGACTTCGGTGTGATATGTGCATTCAACTCACAGAGTTTAATCTTTCATTTCATGTGGCAGTTTCGAAACACTCTTTTTGTGGAATCTGCAAGTGGCTATTTGGACCGATTATAGGAATTCATTGGGAACGGGACACCCTCACACAAAAAGTAGTGAGAAGCACTTCCACAAACTTCTGTGTGATGTGTGCATTCAATTCAAAGGGCTGAGCTCTTCTTCCGATAGAGCAGTTTTAAAACACTCTTTTTCTGGAATCTGCAAGTGGACATTTGGAGCGCTTTGAGAACTGTGGGGGCAAGGAAATATCTTCACATAACAAGTAGACAGAAGCATTCTCTGAAACTTCTTTGTGGTGTGTGCATTCAACTCACAGAGTTGGAACATTCCTTTTGACAGAGAAGCTTGGAAACACTCTTTTTATAGAATAGGCAAGTGGATATTTGGACCTCTTTTAGGAATTCGTTGGAAACGGGACACCCTCACACAAAAACTAGACAGAAGCATTCTCACAAACTTCTGTGTGACGTGAGCATTCAGCTCGCAGAGCTGAACCTTTCTTTGATAGGGCAGTTTTGAAACACTCTTTTTCTAGAATCTGCAAGTGGACATTTGGAGCGCTTTTAGGCCTGTGGTGGAAAGGAAATATCTTCACTCACAAACTAGACAGATGCATTCTCTGAAACTGCCTTGTGGTGCGTGCATTCAACTCACAGAGTTGAACATTCCTTTCGAATGAGAAGTTTTGAAACACTCTTTTTGTAGAAACTGCAAGTGAAACCTTGGACCGCTGATGGGAATTCGTTGGAAACGGGACACCTTCACACAAAAACTAGACCAAAGCATTCCCACAAACTTATCTGCGATGTGTGCACTCAGCTCACAAAGTTTAACATTTCTTTTCATGGATTAGTTTTGAAACACTCATTTTGCAGTATATGCAAGTGGTCATTCGGAAAGCTATGAGGCCTATGGTCGAAAAGGTAACACCTTCACCTATAACCTAGAAAGAAGCGTTCTGAGAAACTACTTTGTGTTGTTTGCATTCAACTCACAGAGAGGAACATTCCTTTTCTTAGAGCAGCCATGAAACAATCTTTTTGCATAGTCTGCAATTGGACATTTGGAGAGCTCTGAGGCCTGTGGTGGAAAACGAAATATCTTCACATAAAACCTAGAAAGAAGCATTCTCAGAAACCACTTTGTGATGTGTGCATTCAAGTCACAGGATTGAACATTCCTTTCGTTACAGCAGTTCTGAAACACACTTTTTCTAGAATCTCCATGTGGATATTTGGAACACTTACGGCAATTTGATGGAAACGAGACATCCTCACACAAAAAGGAGACAGAAGCATTCTCACAAACTCCTTTGTGATGTGTGATCTCAACTCACAGATGTGAACCTTCCTTTTGATAGAGCAGTTTCGAAACAATCTTTTTCTAGAATCTGCAAGTGGATATTTGGAGCGATGAGAGGCCTGTGGTTTAAAGGAAATACCTTCACATAACAGGTAGACAAAAGCATTCTCTGAAACGTCTTTGTGCTGTGTGCATTCACCTCACAGAGTTGAGCATTGCTTTTGACAGAGAAGTTTGGAAGCACTCTTTTTATAGTGTCTGCAAGTGGATATTTGGACCCCTTATTGGAATGCGTTGGAAATGGGACACCATCACACGAAAACGAGACAGAAGCATTCTCACAAACTTCTGCATGATGTGAGCATTCAGCTCACAGAGCTGAACCTTTCTTTTGATAGAGCAGTTTTGAAGCACTCTTTTTCCAGATTCTGCAAGTGGACATTTGGAGCGCCTTGAGGCCTGCGGTGGAAAGGAAATATCTTCACATAAAAATTAGACAGAAGCATTCTCTGAAACTTCTTTCTGGTGCGTGAATTAAATTCAGAGAGTTGAACATTCCTTTTGACAGAGAAGTTTTGAAACACTTTTTTTGTAGAATCTGCACGTGGAAATTTGGACCACTTCTAGGAATTCGTTGGAAACGGGGCACCTTCACACAAAAACAAGACAGAAGGATTCTGACAGACTTCGGTGTGATATGTGCATTCAACTCATAGAGTTTAATCTTTCCTTTCATGTGGCAGTTTCGAAACACTCTTTTTGTGGAATCTGCAAGTGGCTATTTGGACCGATTAGAGGAATTCATTGGGAACGGGACACCCTCACACAAAAAGTATTGAGAAGCACTTTCACAAACCACTGTGTGATGTGTTCATTCAACACAAAGGGCTGAGCTCTTCTTTTGATAGAGCAGTTTTAAAACGCTCTTTTTCTGGAATCTGCAAGTGGACATTTGGAGCGCTTTGAGGACTGTGGGGGCAAGGAAATATTTTCACATAACAAGTAGACAGAAGCATTCTCTGAAACTTCTTTGTGGTGTGTGCATTCAACTCACAGAGTTTGAACATTCCTTTTGACAGAGAAGTTTGGAAACACTCTTTTTATAGAATAGGCAAGTGGATATTTGGACAACTTTTAGGAATTCATTGGAAACGGGACACCCTCACACAAAAACTAGACAGAAGCATTCTCACAAACTTCTGTGTGACGTGAGCATTCAGCTCACAGAGCTGAACCTCTCTTTGAAAGGGCCGTTTTGAAACACTCTTTTTCTAGAATCTGCAAGTGAACATTTGGAGAGCTTTTAGGCCTGTGGTGGAAAGGAAATATCTTCACTCACAAACTAGACAGATGCATTCTCTGAAACTGCCTTGTAGTGCGTGCATTCAACTCACAGAGTTGAACATTCCTTTCGAATGAGAAGTTTTGAAACACTCTTTTTGTAGAAACTGCAAGTGAATACTTGGACCGCTGATGGGAATTCGTTGGAAACGGGACACCTTCACACAAAAACTAGACCAAAGCATTCCCACAAACTTATCTGCGATGTGTGCACTCAGCTCACAAAGTTTAACATTTCTTTTCATGGATTAGTTTTGAAACACTCTTTTTGCAGTATATGCAAGTGGTCATTCGGAAAGCTATGAAGCCTATGGTCGAAAAGGTAACACCTTCACCTATAACCTAGAAAGAAGCGTTCTGTGAAACTACTTTGTGTTGTTTGCATTCAACTCACAGAGTGCAACATTCCTTTTGTTAGAGCAGCCATGAAACAATCTTTTTGCATAGTCTGCAATTGGACATTTGGAGAGCTCTGAGGCCTGTGGTGGAAAACGAAATATCTTCACATAAAACCTAGAAAGAAGCATTCTCAGAAACCACTTTGTGATGTGTGCATTCAAGTCACAGGATTGAACATTCCTTTCGTTACAGCGGTTCTGAAACACACTTTTTCTAGAATCTCCATGTGGATATTTGGAACACTTACGGCAATTTGATGGAAACGAGACATCCTCACACAAAAAGGAGACAGAAGCATTCTCACAAACTCCTTTGTGATGTGTGATCTCAACTCACAGATGTGAACCTTCCTTTTGATAGAGAAGTTTTGAAACAATCTTTTTCTAGAATCTGCAAGTGGATATTTGGAGCGATGAGAGGCCTGTGGTTTAAAGGAAATATCTTCACATAACAAGTAGACAAAAGCATTCTCTGAAACGTCTTTGTGGTGTGTGCATTCACCTCACAGAGGTGAGCATTGCTTTTCACAGAGAAGTTTGGAAGCACTCTTTTTATAGTGTCTGCAAGTGGATATTTGGACCCCTTATAGGAATGCGTTGGAAATGGGACACCATCACACGAAAAAGAGACAGAAGCATTCTCACAAACTTCTGCATGATGTGAGCATTCAGCTCATAGAGCTGAACCTTTCTTTTGATAGAGCACTTTTGAAGTACTCTTTTTCCAGATTCTGCAAGTGGACATTTGGAGCGCCTTGAGGCCTGCGGTGGAAAGGAAATATCTTCACATAAAAACTAGACAGAAGCATTCTCTGAAACTTCTTTCTGGTGCGTGAATTAAATTCAGAGAGTTGAACATTCTTTTTGACAGAGAAGTTTTGCAACACTTTTTTTGTAGAATCTGCACGTGGAAATTTGGACCACTTCTAGGAATTCGTTGGAAACGGGGCACCTTCACACAAAAACAAGACAGAAGCATTCTGACAGACTTCGGTGTGATATGTGCATTCAACTCATAGAGTTTAATCTTTCCTTTCATGTGGCAGTTTCGAAACACTCTTTTTGTGGAATCTGCAAGTGGCTATTTGGACCGATTATAGGAATTCATTGGGAACGGGGCACCCTCACACAAAAATATTGAGAAGCACTTTCACAAACATCTGTGTGATGTGTTCATTCAACACAAAGGGCTGAGCTCTTCTTTTGATAGAGCAGTTTTAAAACGCTCTTTTTCTGGAATCTGCAAGTGGACATTTGGAGCGCTTTGAGGACTGTGGGGGCAAGGAAATATTTTCACATAACAAGTAGACAGAAGCATTCTCTGAAACTTCTTTGTGGTGTGTGCATTCAACTCACAGAGTTTGAACATTCCTTTTGACAGAGAAGCTTGGAAACACTCTTTTTATAGAATAGGCAAGTGGATATTTGGACCTCTTTTAGGAATTCGTTGGAAACGGGACACCCTCACACAAAAACTAGACAGAAGCATTCTCACAAACTTCTGTGTGACGTGAGCATTCAGCTCGCAGAGCTGAACCTTTCTTTGATAGGGCAGTTTTGAAACACTCTTTTTCTAGAATCTGCAAGTGGACATTTGGAGCGCTTTTAGGCCTGTGGTGGAAAGGAAATATCTTCACTCACAAACTAGACAGATGCATTCTCTGAAACTGCCTTGTGGTGCGTGCATTCAACTCACAGAGTTGAACATTCCTTTCGAATGAGAAGTTTTGAAACACTCTTTTTGTAGAAACTGCAAGTGAAACCTTGGACTGCTGATGGGAATTCGTTGGAAACGGGACACCTTCACACAAAAACTAGACCAAAGCATTCCCACAAACTTATCTGCGATGTGTGCACTCAGCTCACAAAGTTTAACATTTCTTTTCATGGATTAGTTTTGAAACACTCATTTTGCAGTATATGCAAGTGGTCATTCGGAAAGCTATGAGGCCTATGGTCGAAAAGGTAACACCTTCACCTATAACCTAGAAAGAAGCGTTCTGAGAAACTACTTTGTGTTGTTTGCATTCAACTCACAGAGTGGAACATTCCTTTTCTTAGAGCAGCCATGAAACAATCTTTTTGCATAGTCTGCAATTGGACATTTGGAGAGCTCTGAGGCCTGTGGTGGAAAACGAAATATCTTCACATAAAACCTAGAAAGAAGCATTCTCAGACACCACTTTGTGATGTGTGCATTCAAGTCACAGGATTGAACATTCCTTTCGTTACAGCGGTTCTGAAACACACTTTTTCTAGAATCTCCATGTGGATATTTGGAACACTTACGGCAATTTGATGGAAACGAGACATCCTCACACAAAAAGAAGACAGAAGCATTCTCACAAACTCCTTTGTGATGTGTGATCTCAACTCACAGATGTGAACCTTCCTTTTGATAGAGCAGTTTCGAAACAATCTTTTTCTAGAATCTGCAAGTGGATATTTGGAGCGATGAGAGGCCTGTGGTTTAAAGGAAATATCTTCACATAACAGGTAGACAAAAGCATTCTCTGAAACGTCTTTGTGCTGTGTGCATTCACCTCACAGAGTTGAGCATTGCTTTTGACAGAGAAGTTTGGAAGCACTCTTTTTATAGTGTGTGCAAGTGGATATTTGGACCCCTTATTGGAATGCGTTGGAAATGGGACACCATCACACGAAAACGAGACAGAAGCATTCTCACAAACTTCTGCATGATGTGAGCATTCAGCTCACAGAGCTGAACCTTTCTTTTGATAGAGCAGTTTTGAAGCACTCTTTTTCCAGATTCTGCAAGTGGACATTTGGAGCGCCTTGAGGCCTGCGGTGGAAAGGAAATATCTTCACATAAAAACTAGACAGAAGCATTCTCTGAAACTTCTTTCTGGTGCGTGAATTAAATTCAGAGAGTTGAACATTCCTTTTGACAGAGAAGTTTTGAAACACTTTTTTTGTAGAATCTGCACGTGGAAATTTGGACCACTTCTAGGAATTCGTTGGAAACGGGACACCTTCACACAAAAACAAGACAGAAGCATTCTGACAGACTTCGGTGTGATATGTGCATTCAACTCACAGAGTTTAATCTTTCATTTCATGTGGCAGTTTCGAAACACTCTTTTTGTGGAATCTGCAAGTGGCTATTTGGACCGATTATAGGAATTCATTGGGAACGGGACACCCTCACACAAAAAGTAGTGAGAAGCACTTTCACAAACTTCTGTGTGATGTGTGCATTCAATTCAAAGGGCTGAGCTCTTCTTTTGATAGAGCAGTTTTAAAACACTCTTTTTCTGGAATCTGCAAGTGGACATTTGGAGCGCTTTGAGGACTGTGGGGGCAAGGAAATATCTTCACATAACAAGTAGACAGAAGCATTCTCTGAAACTTCTTTGTGGTGTGTGCATTCAACTCACAGAGGTTGAACATTCCTTTTGACAGAGAAGCTTGGAAACACTCTTTTTATAGAATAGGCAAGTGGATATTTGGACCTCTTTTAGGAATTCGTTGGAAACGGGACACCATCACACAAAAACTAGACAGAAGCATTCTCACAAACTTCTGTGTGACGTGAGCATTCAGCTCGCAGAGCTGAACCTTTCTTTGATAGGGCAGTTTTGAAACACTCTTTTTCTAGAATCTGCAAGTGGACATTTGGAGCGCTTTTAGGCCTGTGGTGGAAAGGAAATATCTTCACTCACAAACTAGACAGATGCATTCTCTGAAACTGCCTTGTGGTGCGTGCATTCAACTCACAGAGTTGAACATTCCTTTCGAATGAGAAGTTTTGAAACACTCTTTTTGTAGAAACTGCAAGTGAAACCTTGGACTGCTGATGGGGATTCGTTGGAAACGGGACACCTTCACACAAAAACTAGACCAAAGCATTCCCACAAACTTATCTGCGATGTGTGCACTCAGCTCACAAAGTTTAACATTTCTTTTCATGGATTAGTTTTGAAACACTCATTTTGCAGTATATGCAAGTGGTCATTCGGAAAGCTATGAGGCCTATGGTCGAAAAGGTAACACCTTCACCTATAACCTAGAAAGAAGCGTTCTGAGAAACTACTTTGTGTTGTTTGCATTCAACTCACAGAGTGGAACATTCCTTTTCTTAGAGCAGCCATGAAACAATCTTTTTGCATAGTCTGCAATTGGACATTTGGAGAGCTCTGTGGCCTGTGGTGGAAAACGAAATATCTTCACATAAAACCTAGAAAGAAGCATTCTCAGAAACCACTTTGTGATGTGTGCATTCAAGTCACAGGATTGAACATTCCTTTCGTTACAGCGGTTCTGAAACACACTTTTTCTAGAATCTCCATGTGGATATTTGGAACACTTACGGCAATTTGATGGAAACGAGACATCCTCACACAAAAAGGAGACAGAAGCATTCTCACAAACTCCTTTGTGATGTGTGATCTCAACTCACAGATGTGAACCTTCCTTTTGATAGAGCAGTTTCGAAACAATCTTTTTCTAGAATCTGCAAGTGGATATTTGGAGAGATGAGAGGCCTGTGGTTTAAAGGAAATATCTTCACATAACAAGTAGACAAAAGCATTCTCTGAAACGTCTTTGTGGTGTGTGCATTCACCTCACAGAGTTGAGCATTGCTTTTGACAGAGAAGTTTGGAAGCACTCTTTTTATAGTGTCTGCAAGTGGATATTTGGACCCCTTATTGGAATGCGTTGGAAATGGGACACCATCACACGAAAACGAGACAGAAGCATTCTCACAAACTTCTGCATGATGTGAGCATTCAGCTCACAGAACTGAACCTTTCTTTTGATAGAGCAGTTTTGAAGCACTCTTTTTCCAGATTCTGCAAGTGGACATTTGGAGCGCCTTGAGGCCTGCGGTGGAAAGGAAATATCTTCACATAAAAACTAGACAGACGCATTCTCTGAAACTTCTTTCTGGTGCGTGAATTAAATTCAGAGAGTTGAACATTCCTTTTGACAGAGAAGTTTTGAAACACTTTTTTTGTAGAATCTGCACGTGGAAATTTGGACCACTTCTAGGAATTCGTTGGAAACGGGACACCTTCACACAAAAACAAGACAGAAGCATTCTGACAGACGTCGGTGTGATATGTGCATTCAACTCACAGAGTTTAATCTTTCATTTCATGTGGCAGTTTCGAAACACTCTTTTTGTGGAATCTGCAAGTGGCTATTTGGACCGATTATAGGAATTCATTGGGAACGGGACACCCTCACACAAAAAGTAGTGAGAAGCACTTTCACAAACTTCTGTGTGATGTGTGCATTCAATTCAAAGGGCTGAGCTCTTCTTCCGATAGAGCAGTTTTAAAACACTCTTTTTCTGGAATCTGCAAGTGGACATTTGGAGCGCTTTGAGAACTGTGGGGGCAAGGAAATATCTTCACATAACAAGTAGACAGAAGCATTCTCTGAAACTTCTTTGTGGTGTGTGCATTCAACTCACAGAGTTGGAACATTCCTTTTGACAGAGAAGCTTGGAAACACTCTTTTTATAGAATAGGCAAGTGGATATTTGGACCTCTTTTAGGAATTCGTTGGAAACGGGACACCCTCACACAAAAACTAGACAGAAGCATTCTCACAAACTTATCTGCGATGTGTGCACTCAGCTCACAAAGTTTAACATTTCTTTTCATGGATTAGTTTTGAAACACTCATTTTGCAGTATATGCAAGTGGTCATTCGGAAAGCTATGAGGCCTATGGTCGAAAAGGTAACACCTTCACCTATAACCTAGAAAGAAGCGTTCTGAGAAACTACTTTGTGTTGTTTGCATTCAACTCACAGAGTGGAACATTCCTTTTCTTAGAGCAGCCATGAAACAATCTTTTTGCATAGTCTGCAATTGGACATTTGGAGAGCTCTGTGGCCTGTGGTGGAAAACGAAATATCTTCACATAAAACCTAGAAAGAAGCATTCTCAGAAACCACTTTGTGATGTGTGCATTCAAGTCACAGGATTGAACATTCCTTTCGTTACAGCGGTTCTGAAACACACTTTTTCTAGAATCTCCATGTGGATATTTGGAACACTTACGGCAATTTGATGGAAACGAGACATCCTCACACAAAAAGAAGACAGAAGCATTCTCACAAACTCCTTTGTGATGTGTGATCTCAACTCACAGATGTGAACCTTCCTTTTGATAGAGCAGTTTCGAAACAATCTTTTTCTAGAATCTGCAAGTGGATATTTGGAGAGATGAGAGGCCTGTGGTTTAAAGGAAATATCTTCACATAACAAGTAGACAAAAGCATTCTCTGAAACGTCTTTGTGGTGTGTGCATTCACCTCACAGAGTTGAGCATTGCTTTTGACAGAGAAGTTTGGAAGCACTCTTTTTATAGTGTCTGCAAGTGGATATTTGGACCCCTTATTGGAATGCGTTGGAAATGGGACACCATCACACGAAAACGAGACAGAAGCATTCTCACAAACTTCTGCATGATGTGAGCATTCAGCTCACAGAGCTGAACCTTTCTTTTGATAGAGCAGTTTTGAAGCACTCTTTTTCCTGATTCTGCAAGTGGACATTTGGAGCGCCTTGAGGCCTGCGGTGGAAAGGAAATATCTTCACATAAAAACTAGACAGAAGCATTCTCTGAAACTTCTTTCTGGTGCGTGAATTAAATTCAGAGAGTTGAACATTCCTTTTGACAGAGAAGTTTTGAAACACTTTTTTTGTAGAATCTGCACGTGGAAATTTGGACCACTTCTAGGAATTCGTTGGAAACGGGACACCTTCACACAAAAACAAGACAGAAGCATTCTGACAGACTTCGGTGTGATATGTGCATTCAACTCACAGAGTTTAATCTTTCATTTCATGTGGCAGTTTCGAAACACTCTTTTTGTGGAATCTGCAAGTGGCTATTTGGACCGATTATAGGAATTCATTGGGAACGGGACACCCTCACACAAAAAGTAGTGAGAAGCACTTTCACAAACTTCTGTGTGATGTGTGCATTCAATTCAAAGGGCTGAGCTCTTCTTTTGATAGAGCAGTTTTAAAACACTCTTTTTCTGGAATCTGCAAGTGGACATTTGGAGCGCTTTGAGGACTGTGGGGGCAAGGAAATATCTTCACATAACAAGTAGACAGAAGCATTCTCTGAAACTTCTTTGTGGTGTGTGCATTCAACTCACAGAGGTTGAACATTCCTTTTGACAGAGAAGCTTGGAAACACTCTTTTTATAGAATAGGCAAGTGGATATTTGGACCTCTTTTAGGAATTCGTTGGAAACGGGACACCATCACACAAAAACTAGACAGAAGCATTCTCACAAACTTCTGTGTGACGTGAGCATTCAGCTCGCAGAGCTGAACCTTTCTTTGATAGGGCAGTTTTGAAACACTCTTTTTCTAGAATCTGCAAGTGGACATTTGGAGCGCTTTTAGGCCTGTGGTGGAAAGGAAATATCTTCACTCACAAACTAGACAGATGCATTCTCTGAAACTGCCTTGTGGTGCGTGCATTCAACTCACAGAGTTGAACATTCCTTTCGAATGAGAAGTTTTGAAACACTCTTTTTGTAGAAACTGCAAGTGAAACCTTGGACTGCTGATGGGAATTCGTTGGAAACGGGACACCTTCACACAAAAACTAGACCAAAGCATTCCCACAAACTTATCTGCGATGTGTGCACTCAGCTCACAAAGTTTAACATTTCTTTTCATGGATTAGTTTTGAAACACTCATTTTGCAGTATATGCAAGTGGTCATTCGGAAAGCTATGAGGCCTATGGTCGAAAAGGTAACACCTTCACCTATAACCTAGAAAGAAGCGTTCTGAGAAACTACTTTGTGTTGTTTGCATTCAACTCACAGAGTGGAACATTCCTTTTCTTAGAGCAGCCATGAAACAATCTTTTTGCATAGTCTGCAATTGGACATTTGGAGAGCTCTGTGGCCTGTGGTGGAAAACGAAATATCTTCACATAAAACCTAGAAAGAAGCATTCTCAGAAACCACTTTGTGATGTGTGCATTCAAGTCACAGGATTGAACATTCCTTTCGTTACAGCGGTTCTGAAACACACTTTTTCTAGAATCTCCATGTGGATATTTGGAACACTTACGGCAATTTGATGGAAACGAGACATCCTCACACAAAAAGAAGACAGAAGCATTCTCACAAACTCCTTTGTGATGTGTGATCTCAACTCACAGATGTGAACCTTCCTTTTGATAGAGCAGTTTCGAAACAATCTTTTTCTAGAATCTGCAAGTGGATATTTGGAGAGATGAGAGGCCTGTGGTTTAAAGGAAATATCTTCACATAACAAGTAGACAAAAGCATTCTCTGAAACGTCTTTGTGGTGTGTGCATTCACCTCACAGAGTTGAGCATTGCTTTTGACAGAGAAGTTTGGAAGCACTCTTTTTATAGTGTCTGCAAGTGGATATTTGGACCCCTTATTGGAATGCGTTGGAAATGGGACACCATCACACGAAAACGAGACAGAAGCATTCTCACAAACTTCTGCATGATGTGAGCATTCAGCTCACAGAACTGAACCTTTCTTTTGATAGAGCAGTTTTGAAGCACTCTTTTTCCAGATTCTGCAAGTGGACATTTGGAGCGCCTTGAGGCCTGCGGTGGAAAGGAAATATCTTCACATAAAAACTAGACAGACGCATTCTCTGAAACTTCTTTCTGGTGCGTGAATTAAATTCAGAGAGTTGAACATTCCTTTTGACAGAGAAGTTTTGAAACACTTTTTTTGTAGAATCTGCACGTGGAAATTTGGACCACTTCTAGGAATTCGTTGGAAACGGGACACCTTCACACAAAAACAAGACAGAAGCATTCTGACAGACTTCGGTGTGATATGTGCATTCAACTCACAGAGTTTAATCTTTCATTTCATGTGGCAGTTTCGAAACACTCTTTTTGTGGAATCTGCAAGTGGCTATTTGGACCGATTATAGGAATTCATTGGGAACGGGACACCCTCACACAAAAAGTAGTGAGAAGCACTTCCACAAACTTCTGTGTGATGTGTGCATTCAATTCAAAGGGCTGAGCTCTTCTTCCGATAGAGCAGTTTTAAAACACTCTTTTTCTGGAATCTGCAAGTGGACATTTGGAGCGCTTTGAGAACTGTGGGGGCAAGGAAATATCTTCACATAACAAGTAGACAGAAGCATTCTCTGAAACTTCTTTGTGGTGTGTGCATTCAACTCACAGAGTTGGAACATTCCTTTTGACAGAGAAGCTTGGAAACACTCTTTTTATAGAATAGGCAAGTGGATATTTGGACCTCTTTTAGGAATTCGTTGGAAACGGGACACCCTCACACAAAAACTAGACAGAAGCATTCTCACAAACTTCGGTGTGACGTGAGCATTCAGCTCGCAGAGCTGAACCTGTCTTTGATAGGGCAGTTTTGAAACACTCTTTTTCTAGAATCTGCAAGTGGACATTTGGAGCGCTTTTAGGCCTGTGGTGGAAAGGAAATATCTTCACTCACAAACTAGACGGATGCATTCTCTGAAACTGCCTTGTGGTGCGTGCATTCAACTCACAGAGTTGAACATTCCTTTCGAATGAGAAGTTTTGAAACACTCTTTTTGTAGAAACTGCAAGTGAAACCTTGGACTGCTGATGGGAATTCGTTGGAAACGGGACACCTTCACACAAAAACTAGACCAAAGCATTCCCACAAACTTATCTGCGATGTGTGCACTCAGCTCACAAAGTTTAACATTTCTTTTCATGGATTAGTTTTGAAACACTCATTTTGCAGTATATGCAAGTGGTCATTCGGAAAGCTATGAGGCCTATGGTCGAAAAGGTAACACCTTCACCTATAACCTAGAAAGAAGCGTTCTGAGAAACTACTTTGTGTTGTTTCCATTCAACTCACAGAGTGGAACATTCCTTTTCTTAGAGCAGCCATGAAACAATCTTTTTGCATAGTCTGCAATTGGACATTTGGAGAGCTCTGAGGCCTGTGGTGGAAAACGAAATATCTTCACATAAAACCTAGAAAGAAGCATTCTCAGAAACCACTTTGTGATGTGTGCATTCAAGTCACAGGATTGAACATTCCTTTCGTTACAGCGGTTCTGAAACACACTTTTTCTAGAATCTCCATGTGGATATTTGGAACACTTACGGCAATTTGATGGAAACGAGACATCCTCACACAAAAAGGAGACAGAAGCATTCTCACAAACTCCTTTGTGATGTGTGATCTCAACTCACAGATGTGAACCTTCCTTTTGATAGAGCAGTTTCGAAACAATCTTTTTCTAGAATCTGCAAGTGGATATTTGGAGCGATGAGAGGCCTGTGGTTTAAAGGAAATATCTTCACATAACAGGTAGACAAAAGCATTCTCTGAAACGTCTTTGTGCTGTGTGCATTCACCTCACAGAGTTGAGCATTGCTTTTGACAGAGAAGTTTGGAAGCACTCTTTTTATAGTGTCTGCAAGTGGATATTTGGACCCCTTATTGGAATGCGTTGGAAATGGGACACCATCACACGAAAACGAGACAGAAGCATTCTCACAAACTTCTGCATGATGTGAGCATTCAGCTCACAGAGCTGAACCTTTCTTTTGATAGAGCAGTTTTGAAGCACTCTTTTTCCAGATTCTGCAAGTGGACATTTGGAGCGCCTTGAGGCCTGCGGTGGAAAGGAAATATCTTCACATAAAAACTAGACAGAAGCATTCTCTGAAACTTCTTTCTGGTGCGTGAATTAAATTCAGAGAGTTGAACATTCCTTTTGACAGAGAAGTTTTGAAACACTTTTTTTGTAGAATCTGCACGTGGAAATTTGGACCACTTCTAGGAATTCGTTGGAAACGGGACACCTTCACACAAAAACAAGACAGAAGCATTCTGACAGACTTCGGTGTGATATGTGCATTCAACTCACAGAGTTTAATCTTTCATTTCATGTGGCAGTTTCGAAACACTCTTTTTGTGGAATCTGCAAGTGGCTATTTGGACCGATTATAGGAATTCATTGGGAACGGGACACCCTCACACAAAAAGTAGTGAGAAGCACTTTCACAAACTTCTGTGTGATGTGTGCATTCAATTCAAAGGGCTGAGCTCTTCTTTTGATAGAGCAGTTTTAAAACACTCTTTTTCTGGAATCTGCAAGTGGACATTTGGAGCGCTTTGAGGACTGTGGGGGCAAGGAAATATCTTCACATAACAAGTAGACAGAAGCATTCTCTGAAACTTCTTTGTGGTGTGTGCATTCAACTCACAGAGGTTGAACATTCCTTTTGACAGAGAAGCTTGGAAACACTCTTTTTATAGAATAGGCAAGTGGATATTTGGACCTCTTTTAGGAATTCGTTGGAAACGGGACACCATCACACAAAAACTAGACAGAAGCATTCTCACAAACTTCTGTGTGACGTGAGCATTCAGCTCGCAGAGCTGAACCTTTCTTTGATAGGGCAGTTTTGAAACACTCTTTTTCTAGAATCTGCAAGTGGACATTTGGAGCGCTTTTAGGCCTGTGGTGGAAAGGAAATATCTTCACTCACAAACTAGACAGATGCATTCTCTGAAACTGCCTTGTGGTGCGTGCATTCAACTCACAGAGTTGAACATTCCTTTCGAATGAGAAGTTTTGAAACACTCTTTTTGTAGAAACTGCAAGTGAAACCTTGGACTGCTGATGGGAATTCGTTGGAAACGGGACACCTTCACACAAAAACTAGACCAAAGCATTCCCACAAACTTATCTGCGATGTGTGCACTCAGCTCACAAAGTTTAACATTTCTTTTCATGGATTAGTTTTGAAACACTCATTTTGCAGTATATGCAAGTGGTCATTCGGAAAGCTATGAGGCCTATGGTCGAAAAGGTAACACCTTCACCTATAACCTAGAAAGAAGCGTTCTGAGAAACTACTTTGTGTTGTTTGCATTCAACTCACAGAGTGGAACATTCCTTTTCTTAGAGCAGCCATGAAACAATCTTTTTGCATAGTCTGCAATTGGACATTTGGAGAGCTCTGTGGCCTGTGGTGGAAAACGAAATATCTTCACATAAAACCTAGAAAGAAGCATTCTCAGAAACCACTTTGTGATGTGTGCATTCAAGTCACAGGATTGAACATTCCTTTCGTTACAGCGGTTCTGAAACACACTTTTTCTAGAATCTCCATGTGGATATTTGGAACACTTACGGCAATTTGATGGAAACGAGACATCCTCACACAAAAAGAAGACAGAAGCATTCTCACAAACTCCTTTGTGATGTGTGATCTCAACTCACAGATGTGAACCTTCCTTTTGATAGAGCAGTTTCGAAACAATCTTTTTCTAGAATCTGCAAGTGGATATTTGGAGAGATGAGAGGCCTGTGGTTTAAAGGAAATATCTTCACATAACAAGTAGACAAAAGCATTCTCTGAAACGTCTTTGTGGTGTGTGCATTCACCTCACAGAGTTGAGCATTGCTTTTGACAGAGAAGTTTGGAAGCACTCTTTTTATAGTGTCTGCAAGTGGATATTTGGACCCCTTATTGGAATGCGTTGGAAATGGGACACCATCACACGAAAACGAGACAGAAGCATTCTCACAAACTTCTGCATGATGTGAGCATTCAGCTCACAGAACTGAACCTTTCTTTTGATAGAGCAGTTTTGAAGCACTCTTTTTCCAGATTCTGCAAGTGGACATTTGGAGCGCCTTGAGGCCTGCGGTGGAAAGGAAATATCTTCACATAAAAACTAGACAGACGCATTCTCTGAAACTTCTTTCTGGTGCGTGAATTAAATTCAGAGAGTTGAACATTCCTTTTGACAGAGAAGTTTTGAAACACTTTTTTTGTAGAATCTGCACGTGGAAATTTGGACCACTTCTAGGAATTCGTTGGAAACGGGACACCTTCACACAAAAACAAGACAGAAGCATTCTGACAGACTTCGGTGTGATATGTGCATTCAACTCACAGAGTTTAATCTTTCATTTCATGTGGCAGTTTCGAAACACTCTTTTTGTGGAATCTGCAAGTGGCTATTTGGACCGATTATAGGAATTCATTGGGAACGGGACACCCTCACACAAAAAGTAGTGAGAAGCACTTCCACAAACTTCTGTGTGATGTGTGCATTCAATTCAAAGGGCTGAGCTCTTCTTCCGATAGAGCAGTTTTAAAACACTCTTTTTCTGGAATCTGCAAGTGGACATTTGGAGCGCTTTGAGAACTGTGGGGGCAAGGAAATATCTTCACATAACAAGTAGACAGAAGCATTCTCTGAAACTTCTTTGTGGTGTGTGCATTCAACTCACAGAGTTGGAACATTCCTTTTGACAGAGAAGCTTGGAAACACTCTTTTTATAGAATAGGCAAGTGGATATTTGGACCTCTTTTAGGAATTCGTTGGAAACGGGACACCCTCACACAAAAACTAGACAGAAGCATTCTCACAAACTTCGGTGTGACGTGAGCATTCAGCTCGCAGAGCTGAACCTGTCTTTGATAGGGCAGTTTTGAAACACTCTTTTTCTAGAATCTGCAAGTGGACATTTGGAGCGCTTTTAGGCCTGTGGTGGAAAGGAAATATCTTCACTCACAAACTAGACGGATGCATTCTCTGAAACTGCCTTGTGGTGCGTGCATTCAACTCACAGAGTTGAACATTCCTTTCGAATGAGAAGTTTTGAAACACTCTTTTTGTAGAAACTGCAAGTGAAACCTTGGACTGCTGATGGGAATTCGTTGGAAACGGGACACCTTCACACAAAAACTAGACCAAAGCATTCCCACAAACTTATCTGCGATGTGTGCACTCAGCTCACAAAGTTTAACCTTTCTTTTCATGGATTAGTTTTGAAACACTCATTTTGCAGTATATGCAAGTGGTCATTCGGAAAGCTATGAGGCCTATGGTCGAAAAGGTAACACCTTCACCTATAACCTAGAAAGAAGCGTTCTGAGAAACTACTTTGTGTTGTTTCCATTCAACTCACAGAGTGGAACATTCCTTTTCTTAGAGCAGCCATGAAACAATCTTTTTGCATAGTCTGCAATTGGACATTTGGAGAGCTCTGAGGCCTGTGGTGGAAAACGAAATATCTTCACATAAAACCTAGAAAGAAGCATTCTCAGAAACCACTTTGTGATGTGTGCATTCAAGTCACAGGATTGAACATTCCTTTCGTTACAGCGGTTCTGAAACACACTTTTTCTAGAATCTCCATGTGGATATTTGGAACACTTACGGCAATTTGATGGAAACGAGACATCCTCACACAAAAAGGAGACAGAAGCATTCTCACAAACTCCTTTGTGATGTGTGATCTCAACTCACAGATGTGAACCTTCCTTTTGATAGAGCAGTTTCGAAACAATCTTTTTCTAGAATCTGCAAGTGGATATTTGGAGCGATGAGAGGCCTGTGGTTTAAAGGAAATATCTTCACATAACAGGTAGACAAAAGCATTCTCTGAAACGTCTTTGTGCTGTGTGCATTCACCTCACAGAGTTGAGCATTGCTTTTGACAGAGAAGTTTGGAAGCACTCTTTTTATAGTGTCTGCAAGTGGATATTTGGACCCCTTATTGGAATGCGTTGGAAATGGGACACCATCACACGAAAACGAGACAGAAGCATTCTCACAAACTTCTGCATGATGTGAGCATTCAGCTCACAGAGCTGAACCTTTCTTTTGATAGAGCAGTTTTGAAGCACTCTTTTTCCAGATTCTGCAAGTGGACATTTGGAGCGCCTTGAGGCCTGCGGTGGAAAGGAAATATCTTCACATAAAAACTAGACAGAAGCATTCTCTGAAACTTCTTTCTGGTGCGTGAATTAAATTCAGAGAGTTGAACATTCCTTTTGACAGAGAAGTTTTGAAACACTTTTTTTGTAGAATCTGCACGTGGAAATTTGGACCACTTCTAGGAATTCGTTGGAAACGGGACACCTTCACACAAAAACAAGACAGAAGCATTCTGACAGACTTCGGTGTGATATGTGCATTCAACTCACAGAGTTTAATCTTTCATTTCATGTGGCAGTTTCGAAACACTCTTTTTGTGGAATCTGCAAGTGGCTATTTGGACCGATTATAGGAATTCATTGGGAACGGGACACCCTCACACAAAAAGTAGTGAGAAGCACTTTCACAAACTTCTGTGTGATGTGTGCATTCAATTCAAAGGGCTGAGCTCTTCTTTTGATAGAGCAGTTTTAAAACACTCTTTTTCTGGAATCTGCAAGTGGACATTTGGAGCGCTTTGAGGACTGTGGGGGCAAGGAAATATCTTCACATAACAAGTAGACAGAAGCATTCTCTGAAACTTCTTTGTGGTGTGTGCATTCAACTCACAGAGGTTGAACATTCCTTTTGACAGAGAAGCTTGGAAACACTCTTTTTATAGAATAGGCAAGTGGATATTTGGACCTCTTTTAGGAATTCGTTGGCAACGGGACACCATCACACAAAAACTAGACAGAAGCATTCTCACAAACTTCTGTGTGACGTGAGCATTCAGCTCGCAGGGCTGAACCTTTCTTTGATAGGGCAGTTTTGAAACACTCTTTTTCTAGAATCTGCAAGTGGACATTTGGAGCGCTTTTAGGCCTGTGGTGGAAAGGAAATATCTTCACTCACAAACTAGACAGATGCATTCTCTGAAACTGCCTTGTGGTGCGTGCATTCAACTCACAGAGTTGAACATTCCTTTCGAATGAGAAGTTTTGAAACACTCTTTTTGTAGAAACTGCAAGTGAAACCTTGGACTGCTGATGGGAATTCGTTGGAAACGGGACACCTTCACACAAAAACTAGACCAAAGCATTCCCACAAACTTATCTGCGATGTGTGCACTCAGCTCACAAAGTTTAACATTTCTTTTCATGGATTAGTTTTGAAACACTCATTTTGCAGTATATGCAAGTGGTCATTCGGAAAGCTATGAGGCCTATGGTCGAAAAGGTAACACCTTCACCTATAACCTAGAAAGAAGCGTTCTGAGAAACTACTTTGTGTTGTTTGCATTCAACTCACAGAGTGGAACATTCCTTTTCTTAGAGCAGCCATGAAACAATCTTTTTGCATAGTCTGCAATTGGACATTTGGAGAGCTCTGTGGCCTGTGGTGGAAAACGAAATATCTTCACATAAAACCTAGAAAGAAGCATTCTCAGAAACCACTTTGTGATGTGTGCATTCAAGTCACAGGATTGAACATTCCTTTCGTTACAGCGGTTCTGAAACACACTTTTTCTAGAATCTCCATGTGGATATTTGGAACACTTACGGCAATTTGATGGAAACGAGACATCCTCACACAAAAAGAAGACAGAAGCATTCTCACAAACTCCTTTGTGATGTGTGATCTCAACTCACAGATGTGAACCTTCCTTTTGATAGAGCAGTTTCGAAACAATCTTTTTCTAGAATCTGCAAGTGGATATTTGGAGAGATGAGAGGCCTGTGGTTTAAAGGAAATATCTTCACATAACAAGTAGACAAAAGCATTCTCTGAAACGTCTTTGTGGTGTGTGCATTCACCTCACAGAGTTGAGCATTGCTTTTGACAGAGAAGTTTGGAAGCACTCTTTTTATAGTGTCTGCAAGTGGATATTTGGACCCCTTATTGGAATGCGTTGGAAATGGGACACCATCACACGAAAACGAGACAGAAGCATTCTCACAAACTTCTGCATGATGTGAGCATTCAGCTCACAGAGCTGAACCTTTCTTTTGATAGAGCAGTTTTGAAGCACTCTTTTTCCAGATTCTGCAAGTGGACATTTGGAGCGCCTTGAGGCCTGCGGTGGAAAGGAAATATCTTCACATAAAAACTAGACAGAAGCATTCTCTGAAACTTCTTTCTGGTGCGTGAATTAAATTCAGAGAGTTGAACATTCCTTTTGACAGAGAAGTTTTGAAACACTTTTTTTGTAGAATCTGCACGTGGAAATTTGGACCACTTCTAGGAATTCGTTGGAAACGGGAAACCTTCACACAAAAACAAGACAGAAGCATTCTGACAGACTTCGGTGTGATATGTGCATTCAACTCACAGAGTTTAATCTTTCATTTCATGTGGCAGTTTCGAAACACTCTTTTTGTGGAATCTGCAAGTGGCTATTTGGACCGATTATAGGAATTCATTGGGAACGGGACACCCTCACACAAAAAGTAGTGAGAAGCACTTTCACAAACTTCTGTGTGATGTGTGCATTCAATTCAAAGGGCTGAGCTCTTCTTTCGATAGAGCAGTTTTAAAACACTCTTTTTCTGGAATCTGCAAGTGGACATTTGGAGCGCTTTGAGGACTGTGGGGGCAAGGAAATATCTTCACATAACAAGTAGACAGAAGCATTCTCTGAAACTTCTTTGTGGTGTGTGCATTCAACTCACAGAGTTTGAACATTCCTTTTGACAGAGAAGCTTGGAAACACTCTTTTTATAGAATAGGCAAGTGGATATTTGGACCTCTTTTAGGAATTCGTTGGAAACGGGACACCCTCACACAAAAACTAGACAGAAGCATTCTCACAAACTTCTGTGTGACGTGAGCATTCAGCTCGCAGAGCTGAACCTTTCTTTGATAGGGCAGTTTTGAAACACTCTTTTTCTAGAATCTGCAAGTGGACATTTGGAGCGCTTTTAGGCCTGTGATGGAAAGGAAATATCTTCACTCACAAACTAGACAGATGCATTCTCTGAAACTGCCTTGTGGTGCGTGCATTCAACTCACAGAGTTGAACATTCCTTTCGAATGAGAAGTTTTGAAACACTCTTTTTGTAGAAACTGCAAGTGAAACCTTGGACTGCTGATGGGAATTCGTTGGAAACGGGACACCTTCACACAAAAACTAGACCAAAGCATTCCCACAAACTTATCTGCGATGTGTGCACTCAGCTCACAAAGTTTAACATTTCTTTTCATGGATTAGTTTTGAAACACTCATTTTGCAGTATATGCAAGTGGTCATTCGGAAAGCTATGAGGCCTATGGTCGAAAAGGTAACACCTTCACCTATAACCTAGAAAGAAGCGTTCTGAGAAACTACTTTGTGTTGTTTGCATTCAACTCACAGAGTGGAACATTCCTTTTCTTAGAGCAGCCATGAAACAATCTTTTTGCATAGTCTGCAATTGGACATTTGGAGAGCTCTGTGGCCTGTGGTGGAAAACGAAATATCTTCACATAAAACCTAGAAAGAAGCATTCTCAGAAACCACTTTGTGATGTGTGCATTCAAGTCACAGGATTGAACATTCCTTTCGTTACAGCGGTTCTGAAACACACTTTTTCTAGAATCTCCATGTGGATATTTGGAACACTTACGGCAATTTGATGGAAACGAGACATCCTCACACAAAAAGAAGACAGAAGCATTCTCACAAACTCCTTTGTGATGTGTGATCTCAACTCACAGATGTGAACCTTCCTTTTGATAGAGCAGTTTCGAAACAATCTTTTTCTAGAATCTGCAAGTGGATATTTGGAGAGATGAGAGGCCTGTGGTTTAAAGGAAATATCTTCACATAACAAGTAGACAAAAGCATTCTCTGAAACGTCTTTGTGGTGTGTGCATTCACCTCACAGAGTTGAGCATTGCTTTTGACAGAGAAGTTTGGAAGCACTCTTTTTATAGTGTCTGCAAGTGGATATTTGGACCCCTTATTGGAATGCGTTGGAAATGGGACACCATCACACGAAAACGAGACAGAAGCATTCTCACAAACTTCTGCATGATGTGAGCATTCAGCTCACAGAACTGAACCTTTCTTTTGATAGAGCAGTTTTGAAGCACTCTTTTTCCAGATTCTGCAAGTGGACATTTGGAGCGCCTTGAGGCCTGCGGTGGAAAGGAAATATCTTCACATAAAAACTAGACAGACGCATTCTCTGAAACTTCTTTCTGGTGCGTGAATTAAATTCAGAGAGTTGAACATTCCTTTTGACAGAGAAGTTTTGAAACACTTTTTTTGTAGAATCTGCACGTGGAAATTTGGACCACTTCTAGGAATTCGTTGGAAACGGGACACCTTCACACAAAAACAAGACAGAAGCATTCTGACAGACGTCGGTGTGATATGTGCATTCAACTCACAGAGTTTAATCTTTCATTTCATGTGGCAGTTTCGAAACACTCTTTTTGTGGAATCTGCAAGTGGCTATTTGGACCGATTATAGGAATTCATTGGGAACGGGACACCCTCACACAAAAAGTAGTGAGAAGCACTTTCACAAACTTCTGTGTGATGTGTGCATTCAATTCAAAGGGCTGAGCTCTTCTTCCGATAGAGCAGTTTTAAAACACTCTTTTTCTGGAATCTGCAAGTGGACATTTGGAGCGCTTTGAGAACTGTGGGGGCAAGGAAATATCTTCACATAACAAGTAGACAGAAGCATTCTCTGAAACTTCTTTGTGGTGTGTGCATTCAACTCACAGAGTTGGAACATTCCTTTTGACAGAGAAGCTTGGAAACACTCTTTTTATAGAATAGGCAAGTGGATATTTGGACCTCTTTTAGGAATTCGTTGGAAACGGGACACCCTCACACAAAAACTAGACAGAAGCATTCTCACAAACTTATCTGCGATGTGTGCACTCAGCTCACAAAGTTTAACATTTCTTTTCATGGATTAGTTTTGAAACACTCATTTTGCAGTATATGCAAGTGGTCATTCGGAAAGCTATGAGGCCTATGGTCGAAAAGGTAACACCTTCACCTATAACCTAGAAAGAAGCGTTCTGAGAAACTACTTTGTGTTGTTTGCATTCAACTCACAGAGTGGAACATTCCTTTTCTTAGAGCAGCCATGAAACAATCTTTTTGCATAGTCTGCAATTGGACATTTGGAGAGCTCTGTGGCCTGTGGTGGAAAACGAAATATCTTCACATAAAACCTAGAAAGAAGCATTCTCAGAAACCACTTTGTGATGTGTGCATTCAAGTCACAGGATTGAACATTCCTTTCGTTACAGCGGTTCTGAAACACACTTTTTCTAGAATCTCCATGTGGATATTTGGAACACTTACGGCAATTTGATGGAAACGAGACATCCTCACACAAAAAGAAGACAGAAGCATTCTCACAAACTCCTTTGTGATGTGTGATCTCAACTCACAGATGTGAACCTTCCTTTTGATAGAGCAGTTTCGAAACAATCTTTTTCTAGAATCTGCAAGTGGATATTTGGAGAGATGAGAGGCCTGTGGTTTAAAGGAAATATCTTCACATAACAAGTAGACAAAAGCATTCTCTGAAACGTCTTTGTGGTGTGTGCATTCACCTCACAGAGTTGAGCATTGCTTTTGACAGAGAAGTTTGGAAGCACTCTTTTTATAGTGTCTGCAAGTGGATATTTGGACCCCTTATTGGAATGCGTTGGAAATGGGACACCATCACACGAAAACGAGACAGAAGCATTCTCACAAACTTCTGCATGATGTGAGCATTCAGCTCACAGAGCTGAACCTTTCTTTTGATAGAGCAGTTTTGAAGCACTCTTTTTCCTGATTCTGCAAGTGGACATTTGGAGCGCCTTGAGGCCTGCGGTGGAAAGGAAATATCTTCACATAAAAACTAGACAGAAGCATTCTCTGAAACTTCTTTCTGGTGCGTGAATTAAATTCAGAGAGTTGAACATTCCTTTTGACAGAGAAGTTTTGAAACACTTTTTTTGTAGAATCTGCACGTGGAAATTTGGACCACTTCTAGGAATTCGTTGGAAACGGGACACCTTCACACAAAAACAAGACAGAAGCATTCTGACAGACTTCGGTGTGATATGTGCATTCAACTCACAGAGTTTAATCTTTCATTTCATGTGGCAGTTTCGAAACACTCTTTTTGTGGAATCTGCAAGTGGCTATTTGGACCGATTATAGGAATTCATTGGGAACGGGACACCCTCACACAAAAAGTAGTGAGAAGCACTTTCACAAACTTCTGTGTGATGTGTGCATTCAATTCAAAGGGCTGAGCTCTTCTTTTGATAGAGCAGTTTTAAAACACTCTTTTTCTGGAATCTGCAAGTGGACATTTGGAGCGCTTTGAGGACTGTGGGGGCAAGGAAATATCTTCACATAACAAGTAGACAGAAGCATTCTCTGAAACTTCTTTGTGGTGTGTGCATTCAACTCACAGAGGTTGAACATTCCTTTTGACAGAGAAGCTTGGAAACACTCTTTTTATAGAATAGGCAAGTGGATATTTGGACCTCTTTTAGGAATTCGTTGGAAACGGGACACCATCACACAAAAACTAGACAGAAGCATTCTCACAAACTTCTGTGTGACGTGAGCATTCAGCTCGCAGAGCTGAACCTTTCTTTGATAGGGCAGTTTTGAAACACTCTTTTTCTAGAATCTGCAAGTGGACATTTGGAGCGCTTTTAGGCCTGTGGTGGAAAGGAAATATCTTCACTCACAAACTAGACAGATGCATTCTCTGAAACTGCCTTGTGGTGCGTGCATTCAACTCACAGAGTTGAACATTCCTTTCGAATGAGAAGTTTTGAAACACTCTTTTTGTAGAAACTGCAAGTGAAACCTTGGACTGCTGATGGGAATTCGTTGGAAACGGGACACCTTCACACAAAAACTAGACCAAAGCATTCCCACAAACTTATCTGCGATGTGTGCACTCAGCTCACAAAGTTTAACATTTCTTTTCATGGATTAGTTTTGAAACACTCATTTTGCAGTATATGCAAGTGGTCATTCGGAAAGCTATGAGGCCTATGGTCGAAAAGGTAACACCTTCACCTATAACCTGGAAAGAAGCGTTCTGAGAAACTACTTTGTGTTGTTTGCATTCAACTCACAGAGTGGAACATTCCTTTTCTTAGAGCAGCCATGAAACAATCTTTTTGCATAGTCTGCAATTGGACATTTGGAGAGCTCTGTGGCCTGTGGTGGAAAACGAAATATCTTCACATAAAACCTAGAAAGAAGCATTCTCAGAAACCACTTTGTGATGTGTGCATTCAAGTCACAGGATTGAACATTCCTTTCGTTACAGCGGTTCTGAAACACACTTTTTCTAGAATCTCCATGTGGATATTTGGAACACTTACGGCAATTTGATGGAAACGAGACATCCTCACACAAAAAGAAGACAGAAGCATTCTCACAAACTCCTTTGTGATGTGTGATCTCAACTCACAGATGTGAACCTTCCTTTTGATAGAGCAGTTTCGAAACAATCTTTTTCTAGAATCTGCAAGTGGATATTTGGAGAGATGAGAGGCCTGTGGTTTAAAGGAAATATCTTCACATAACAAGTAGACAAAAGCATTCTCTGAAACGTCTTTGTGGTGTGTGCATTCACCTCACAGAGTTGAGCATTGCTTTTGACAGAGAAGTTTGGAAGCACTCTTTTTATAGTGTCTGCAAGTGGATATTTGGACCCCTTATTGGAATGCGTTGGAAATGGGACACCATCACACAAAAACGAGACAGAAGCATTCTCACAAACTTCTGCATGATGTGAGCATTCAGCTCACAGAACTGAACCTTTCTTTTGATAGAGCAGTTTTGAAGCACTCTTTTTCCAGATTCTGCAAGTGGACATTTGGAGCGCCTTGAGGCCTGCGGTGGAAAGGAAATATCTTCACATAAAAACTAGACAGACGCATTCTCTGAAACTTCTTTCTGGTGCGTGAATTAAATTCAGAGAGTTGAACATTCCTTTTGACAGAGAAGTTTTGAAACACTTTTTTTGTAGAATCTGCACGTGGAAATTTGGACCACTTCTAGGAATTCGTTGGAAACGGGACACCTTCACACAAAAACAAGACAGAAGCATTCTGACAGACTTCGGTGTGATATGTGCATTCAACTCACAGAGTTTAATCTTTCATTTCATGTGGCAGTTTCGAAACACTCTTTTTGTGGAATCTGCAAGTGGCTATTTGGACCGATTATAGGAATTCATTGGGAACGGGACACCCTCACACAAAAAGTAGTGAGAAGCACTTCCACAAACTTCTGTGTGATGTGTGCATTCAATTCAAAGGGCTGAGCTCTTCTTCCGATAGAGCAGTTTTAAAACACTCTTTTTCTGGAATCTGCAAGTGGACATTTGGAGCGCTTTGAGAACTGTGGGGGCAAGGAAATATCTTCACATAACAAGTAGACAGAAGCATTCTCTGAAACTTCTTTGTGGTGTGTGCATTCAACTCACAGAGTTGGAACATTCCTTTTGACAGAGAAGCTTGGAAACACTCTTTTTATAGAATAGGCAAGTGGATATTTGGACCTCTTTTAGGAATTCGTTGGAAACGGGACACCCTCACACAAAAACTAGACAGAAGCATTCTCACAAACTTCTGTGTGACGTGAGCATTCAGCTCGCAGAGCTGAACCTTTCTTTGATAGGGCAGTTTTGAAACACTCTTTTTCTAGAATCTGCAAGTGGACATTTGGAGCGCTTTTAGGCCTGTGGTGGAAAGGAAATATCTTCACTCACAAACTAGACAGATGCATTCTCTGAAACTGCCTTGTGGTGCGTGCATTCAACTCACAGAGTTGAACATTCCTTTCGAATGAGAAGTTTTGAAACACTCTTTTTGTAGAAACTGCAAGTGAAACCTTGGACCGCTGATGGGAATTCGTTGGAAACGGGACACCTTCACACAAAAACTAGACCAAAGCATTCCCACAAACTTATCTGCGATGTGTGCACTCAGCTCACAAAGTTTAACATTTCTTTTCATGGATTAGTTTTGAAACACTCATTTTGCAGTATATGCAAGTGGTCATTCGGAAAGCTATGAGGCCTATGGTCGAAAAGGTAACACCTTCACCTATAACCTAGAAAGAAGCGTTCTGAGAAACTACTTTGTGTTGTTTGCATTCAACTCACAGAGAGGAACATTCCTTTTCTTAGAGCAGCCATGAAACAATCTTTTTGCATAGTCTGCAATTGGACATTTGGAGAGCTCTGAGGCCTGTGGTGGAAAACGAAATATCTTCACATAAAACCTAGAAAGAAGCATTCTCAGAAACCACTTTGTGATGTGTGCATTCAAGTCACAGGATTGAACATTCCTTTCGTTACAGCAGTTCTGAAACACACATTTTCTAGAATCTCCATGTGGATATTTGGAACACTTACGGCAATTTGATGGAAACGAGACATCCTCACACAAAAAGGAGACAGAAGCATTCTCACAAACTCCTTTGTGATGTGTGATCTCAACTCACAGATGTGAACCTTCCTTTTGATAGAGCAGTTTCGAAACAATCTTTTTCTAGAATCTGCAAGTGGATATTTGGAGCGATGAGAGGCCTGTGGTTTAAAGGAAATACCTTCACATAACAGGTAGACAAAAGCATTCTCTGAAACGTCTTTGTGCTGTGTGCATTCACCTCACAGAGTTGAGCATTGCTTTTGACAGAGAAGTTTGGAAGCACTCTTTTTATAGTGTCTGCAAGTGGATATTTGGACCCCTTATTGGAATGCGTTGGAAATGGGACACCATCACACGAAAACGAGACAGAAGCATTCTCACAAACTTCTGCATGATGTGAGCATTCAGCTCACAGAGCTGAACCTTTCTTTTGATAGAGCAGTTTTGAAGCACTCTTTTTCCAGATTCTGCAAGTGGACATTTGGAGCGCCTTGAGGCCTGCGGTGGAAAGGAAATATCTTCACATAAAAACTAGACAGAAGCATTCTCTGAAACTTCTTTCTGGTGCGTGAATTAAATTCAGAGAGTTGAACATTCCTTTTGACAGAGAAGTTTTGAAACACTTTTTTTGTAGAATCTGCACGTGGAAATTTGGACCACTTCTAGGAATTCGTTGGAAACGGGGCACCTTCACACAAAAACAAGACAGAAGGATTCTGACAGACTTCGGTGTGATATGTGCATTCAACTCATAGAGTTTAATCTTTCCTTTCATGTGGCAGTTTCGAAACACTCTTTTTGTGGAATCTGCAAGTGGCTATTTGGACCGATTAGAGGAATTCATTGGGAACGGGACACCCTCACACAAAAAGTATTGAGAAGCACTTTCACAAACCTCTGTGTGATGTGTTCATTCAACACAAAGGGCTGAGCTCTTCTTTTGATAGAGCAGTTTTAAAACGCTCTTTTTCTGGAATCTGCAAGTGGACATTTGGAGCGCTTTGAGGACTGTGGGGGCAAGGAAATATTTTCACATAACAAGTAGACAGAAGCATTCTCTGAAACTTCTTTGTGGTGTGTGCATTCAACTCACAGAGTTTGAACATTCCTTTTGACAGAGAAGTTTGGAAACACTCTTTTTATAGAATAGGCAAGTGGATATTTGGACAACTTTTAGGAATTCATTGGAAACGGGACACCCTCACACAAAAACTAGACAGAAGCATTCTCACAAACTTCTGTGTGACGTGAGCATTCAGCTCACAGAGCTGAACCTCTCTTTGAAAGGGCCGTTTTGAAACACTCTTTTTCTAGAATCTGCAAGTGAACATTTGGAGAGCTTTTAGGCCTGTGGTGGAAAGGAAATATCTTCACTCACAAACTAGACAGATGCATTCTCTGAAACTGCCTTGTAGTGCGTGCATTCAACTCACAGAGTTGAACATTCCTTTCGAATGAGAAGTTTTGAAACACTCTTTTTGTAGAAACTGCAAGTGAATACTTGGACCGCTGATGGGAATTCGTTGGAAACGGGACACCTTCACACAAAAACTAGACCAAAGCATTCCCACAAACTTATCTGCGATGTGTGCACTCAGCTCACAAAGTTTAACATTTCTTTTCATGGATTAGTTTTGAAACACTCTTTTTGCAGTATATGCAAGTGGTCATTCGGAAAGCTATGAAGCCTATGGTCGAAAAGGTAACACCTTCACCTATAACCTAGAAAGAAGCGTTCTGTGAAACTACTTTGTGTTGTTTGCATTCAACTCACAGAGTGCAACATTCCTTTTGTTAGAGCAGCCATGAAACAATCTTTTTGCATAGTCTGCAATTGGACATTTGGAGAGCTCTGAGGCCTGTGGTGGAAAACGAAATATCTTCACATAAAACCTAGAAAGAAGCATTCTCAGAAACCACTTTGTGATGTGTGCATTCAAGTCACAGGATTGAACATTCCTTTCGTTACAGCGGTTCTGAAACACACTTTTTCTAGAATCTCCATGTGGATATTTGGAACACTTACGGCAATTTGATGGAAACGAGACATCCTCACACAAAAAGGAGACAGAAGCATTCTCACAAACTCCTTTGTGATGTGTGATCTCAACTCACAGATGTGAACCTTCCTTTTGATAGAGAAGTTTTGAAACAATCTTTTTCTAGAATCTGCAAGTGGATATTTGGAGCGATGAGAGGCCTGTGGTTTAAAGGAAATATCTTCACATAACAAGTAGACAAAAGCATTCTCTGAAACGTCTTTGTGGTGTGTGCATTCACCTCACAGAGGTGAGCATTGCTTTTCACAGAGAAGTTTGGAAGCACTCTTTTTATAGTGTCTGCAAGTGGATATTTGGACCCCTTATAGGAATGCGTTGGAAATGGGACACCATCACACGAAAAAGAGACAGAAGCATTCTCACAAACTTCTGCATGATGTGAGCATTCAGCTCATAGAGCTGAACCTTTCTTTTGATAGAGCACTTTTGAAGTACTCTTTTTCCAGATTCTGCAAGTGGACATTTGGAGCGCCTTGAGGCCTGCGGTGGAAAGGAAATATCTTCACATAAAAACTAGACAGAAGCATTCTCTGAAACTTCTTTCTGGTGCGTGAATTAAATTCAGAGAGTTGAACATTCTTTTTGACAGAGAAGTTTTGCAACACTTTTTTTGTAGAATCTGCACGTGGAAATTTGGACCACTTCTAGGAATTCGTTGGAAACGGGGCACCTTCACACAAAAACAAGACAGAAGCATTCTGACAGACTTCGGTGTGATATGTGCATTCAACTCATAGAGTTTAATCTTTCCTTTCATGTGGCAGTTTCGAAACACTCTTTTTGTGGAATCTGCAAGTGGCTATTTGGACCGATTATAGGAATTCATTGGGAACGGGGCACCCTCACACAAAAATATTGAGAAGCACTTTCACAAACATCTGTGTGATGTGTTCATTCAACACAAAGGGCTGAGCTCTTCTTTTGATAGAGCAGTTTTAAAACGCTCTTTTTCTGGAATCTGCAAGTGGACATTTGGAGCGCTTTGAGGACTGTGGGGGCAAGGAAATATTTTCACATAACAAGTAGACAGAAGCATTCTCTGAAACTTCTTTGTGGTGTGTGCATTCAACTCACAGAGTTTGAACATTCCTTTTGACAGAGAAGCTTGGAAACACTCTTTTTATAGAATAGGCAAGTGGATATTTGGACCTCTTTTAGGAATTCGTTGGAAACGGGACACCCTCACACAAAAACTAGACAGAAGCATTCTCACAAACTTCTGTGTGACGTGAGCATTCAGCTCGCAGAGCTGAACCTTTCTTTGATAGGGCAGTTTTGAAACACTCTTTTTCTAGAATCTGCAAGTGGACATTTGGAGCGCTTTTAGGCCTGTGGTGGAAAGGAAATATCTTCACTCACAAACTAGACAGATGCATTCTCTGAAACTGCCTTGTGGTGCGTGCATTCAACTCACAGAGTTGAACATTCCTTTCGAATGAGAAGTTTTGAAACACTCTTTTTGTAGAAACTGCAAGTGAAACCTTGGACTGCTGATGGGAATTCGTTGGAAACGGGACACCTTCACACAAAAACTAGACCAAAGCATTCCCACAAACTTATCTGCGATGTGTGCACTCAGCTCACAAAGTTTAACATTTCTTTTCATGGATTAGTTTTGAAACACTCATTTTGCAGTATATGCAAGTGGTCATTCGGAAAGCTATGAGGCCTATGGTCGAAAAGGTAACACCTTCACCTATAACCTAGAAAGAAGCGTTCTGAGAAACTACTTTGTGTTGTTTGCATTCAACTCACAGAGTGGAACATTCCTTTTCTTAGAGCAGCCATGAAACAATCTTTTTGCATAGTCTGCAATTGGACATTTGGAGAGCTCTGAGGCCTGTGGTGGAAAACGAAATATCTTCACATAAAACCTAGAAAGAAGCATTCTCAGACACCACTTTGTGATGTGTGCATTCAAGTCACAGGATTGAACATTCCTTTCGTTACAGCGGTTCTGAAACACACTTTTTCTAGAATCTCCATGTGGATATTTGGAACACTTACGGCAATTTGATGGAAACGAGACATCCTCACACAAAAAGAAGACAGAAGCATTCTCACAAACTCCTTTGTGATGTGTGATCTCAACTCACAGATGTGAACCTTCCTTTTGATAGAGCAGTTTCGAAACAATCTTTTTCTAGAATCTGCAAGTGGATATTTGGAGCGATGAGAGGCCTGTGGTTTAAAGGAAATATCTTCACATAACAGGTAGACAAAAGCATTCTCTGAAACGTCTTTGTGCTGTGTGCATTCACCTCACAGAGTTGAGCATTGCTTTTGACAGAGAAGTTTGGAAGCACTCTTTTTATAGTGTGTGCAAGTGGATATTTGGACCCCTTATTGGAATGCGTTGGAAATGGGACACCATCACACGAAAACGAGACAGAAGCATTCTCACAAACTTCTGCATGATGTGAGCATTCAGCTCACAGAGCTGAACCTTTCTTTTGATAGAGCAGTTTTGAAGCACTCTTTTTCCAGATTCTGCAAGTGGACATTTGGAGCGCCTTGAGGCCTGCGGTGGAAAGGAAATATCTTCACATAAAAACTAGACAGAAGCATTCTCTGAAACTTCTTTCTGGTGCGTGAATTAAATTCAGAGAGTTGAACATTCCTTTTGACAGAGAAGTTTTGAAACACTTTTTTTGTAGAATCTGCACGTGGAAATTTGGACCACTTCTAGGAATTCGTTGGAAACGGGACACCTTCACACAAAAACAAGACAGAAGCATTCTGACAGACTTCGGTGTGATATGTGCATTCAACTCACAGAGTTTAATCTTTCATTTCATGTGGCAGTTTCGAAACACTCTTTTTGTGGAATCTGCAAGTGGCTATTTGGACCGATTATAGGAATTCATTGGGAACGGGACACCCTCACACAAAAAGTAGTGAGAAGCACTTTCACAAACTTCTGTGTGATGTGTGCATTCAATTCAAAGGGCTGAGCTCTTCTTTTGATAGAGCAGTTTTAAAACACTCTTTTTCTGGAATCTGCAAGTGGACATTTGGAGCGCTTTGAGGACTGTGGGGGCAAGGAAATATCTTCACATAACAAGTAGACAGAAGCATTCTCTGAAACTTCTTTGTGGTGTGTGCATTCAACTCACAGAGGTTGAACATTCCTTTTGACAGAGAAGCTTGGAAACACTCTTTTTATAGAATAGGCAAGTGGATATTTGGACCTCTTTTAGGAATTCGTTGGAAACGGGACACCATCACACAAAAACTAGACAGAAGCATTCTCACAAACTTCTGTGTGACGTGAGCATTCAGCTCGCAGAGCTGAACCTTTCTTTGATAGGGCAGTTTTGAAACACTCTTTTTCTAGAATCTGCAAGTGGACATTTGGAGCGCTTTTAGGCCTGTGGTGGAAAGGAAATATCTTCACTCACAAACTAGACAGATGCATTCTCTGAAACTGCCTTGTGGTGCGTGCATTCAACTCACAGAGTTGAACATTCCTTTCGAATGAGAAGTTTTGAAACACTCTTTTTGTAGAAACTGCAAGTGAAACCTTGGACTGCTGATGGGGATTCGTTGGAAACGGGACACCTTCACACAAAAACTAGACCAAAGCATTCCCACAAACTTATCTGCGATGTGTGCACTCAGCTCACAAAGTTTAACATTTCTTTTCATGGATTAGTTTTGAAACACTCATTTTGCAGTATATGCAAGTGGTCATTCGGAAAGCTATGAGGCCTATGGTCGAAAAGGTAACACCTTCACCTATAACCTAGAAAGAAGCGTTCTGAGAAACTACTTTGTGTTGTTTGCATTCAACTCACAGAGTGGAACATTCCTTTTCTTAGAGCAGCCATGAAACAATCTTTTTGCATAGTCTGCAATTGGACATTTGGAGAGCTCTGTGGCCTGTGGTGGAAAACGAAATATCTTCACATAAAACCTAGAAAGAAGCATTCTCAGAAACCACTTTGTGATGTGTGCATTCAAGTCACAGGATTGAACATTCCTTTCGTTACAGCGGTTCTGAAACACACTTTTTCTAGAATCTCCATGTGGATATTTGGAACACTTACGGCAATTTGATGGAAACGAGACATCCTCACACAAAAAGAAGACAGAAGCATTCTCACAAACTCCTTTGTGATGTGTGATCTCAACTCACAGATGTGAACCTTCCTTTTGATAGAGCAGTTTCGAAACAATCTTTTTCTAGAATCTGCAAGTGGATATTTGGAGAGATGAGAGGCCTGTGGTTTAAAGGAAATATCTTCACATAACAAGTAGACAAAAGCATTCTCTGAAACGTCTTTGTGGTGTGTGCATTCACCTCACAGAGTTGAGCATTGCTTTTGACAGAGAAGTTTGGAAGCACTCTTTTTATAGTGTCTGCAAGTGGATATTTGGACCCCTTATTGGAATGCGTTGGAAATGGGACACCATCACACGAAAACGAGACAGAAGCATTCTCACAAACTTCTGCATGATGTGAGCATTCAGCTCACAGAACTGAACCTTTCTTTTGATAGAGCAGTTTTGAAGCACTCTTTTTCCAGATTCTGCAAGTGGACATTTGGAGCGCCTTGAGGCCTGCTTTGGAAAGGAAATATCTTCACATAAAAACTAGACAGACGCATTCTCTGAAACTTCTTTCTGGTGCGTGAATTAAATTCAGAGAGTTGAACATTCCTTTTGACAGAGAAGTTTTGAAACACTTTTTTTGTAGAATCTGCACGTGGAAATTTGGACCACTTCTAGGAATTCGTTGGAAACGGGACACCTTCACACAAAAACAAGACAGAAGCATTCTGACAGACGTCGGTGTGATATGTGCATTCAACTCACAGAGTTTAATCTTTCATTTCATGTGGCAGTTTCGAAACACTCTTTTTGTGGAATCTGCAAGTGGCTATTTGGACCGATTATAGGTATTCATTGGGAACGGGACACCCTCACACAAAAAGTAGTGAGAAGCACTTTCACAAACTTCTGTGTGATGTGTGCATTCAATTCAAAGGGCTGAGCTCTTCTTCCGATAGAGCAGTTTTAAAACACTCTTTTTCTGGAATCTGCAAGTGGACATTTGGAGCGCTTTGAGAACTGTGGGGGCAAGGAAATATCTTCACATAACAAGTAGACAGAAGCATTCTCTGAAACTTCTTTGTGGTGTGTGCATTCAACTCACAGAGTTGGAACATTCCTTTTGACAGAGAAGCTTGGAAACACTCTTTTTATAGAATAGGCAAGTGGATATTTGGACCTCTTTTAGGAATTCGTTGGAAACGGGACACCCTCACACAAAAACTAGACAGAAGCATTCTCACAAACTTATCTGCGATGTGTGCACTCAGCTCACAAAGTTTAACATTTCTTTTCATGGATTAGTTTTGAAACACTCATTTTGCAGTATATGCAAGTGGTCATTCGGAAAGCTATGAGGCCTATGGTCGAAAAGGTAACACCTTCACCTATAACCTAGAAAGAAGCGTTCTGAGAAACTACTTTGTGTTGTTTGCATTCAACTCACAGAGTGGAACATTCCTTTTCTTAGAGCAGCCATGAAACAATCTTTTTGCATAGTCTGCAATTGGACATTTGGAGAGCTCTGTGGCCTGTGGTGGAAAACGAAATATCTTCACATAAAACCTAGAAAGAAGCATTCTCAGAAACCACTTTGTGATGTGTGCATTCAAGTCACAGGATTGAACATTCCTTTCATTACAGCGGTTCTGAAACACACTTTTTCTAGAATCTCCATGTGGATATTTGGAACACTTACGGCAATTTGATGGAAACGAGACATCCTCACACAAAAAGAAGACAGAAGCATTCTCACAAACTCCTTTGTGATGTGTGATCTCAACTCACAGATGTGAACCTTCCTTTTGATAGAGCAGTTTCGAAACAATCTTTTTCTAGAATCTGCAAGTGGATATTTGGAGAGATGAGAGGCCTGTGGTTTAAAGGAAATATCTTCACATAACAAGTAGACAAAAGCATTCTCTGAAACGTCTTTGTGGTGTGTGCATTCACCTCACAGAGTTGAGCATTGCTTTTGACAGAGAAGTTTGGAAGCACTCTTTTTATAGTGTCTGCAAGTGGATATTTGGACCCCTTATTGGAATGCGTTGGAAATGGGACACCATCACACGAAAACGAGACAGAAGCATTCTCACAAACTTCTGCATGATGTGAGCATTCAGCTCACAGAGCTGAACCTTTCTTTTGATAGAGCAGTTTTGAAGCACTCTTTTTCCTGATTCTGCAAGTGGACATTTGGAGCGCCTTGAGGCCTGCGGTGGAAAGGAAATATCTTCACATAAAAACTAGACAGAAGCATTCTCTGAAACTTCTTTCTGGTGCGTGAATTAAATTCAGAGAGTTGAACATTCCTTTTGACAGAGAAGTTTTGAAACACTTTTTTTGTAGAATCTGCACGTGGAAATTTGGACCACTTCTAGGAATTCGTTGGAAACGGGACACCTTCACACAAAAACAAGACAGAAGCATTCTGACAGACTTCGGTGTGATATGTGCATTCAACTCACAGAGTTTAATCTTTCATTTCATGTGGCAGTTTCGAAACACTCTTTTTGTGGAATCTGCAAGTGGCTATTTGGACCGATTATAGGAATTCATTGGGAACGGGACACCCTCACACAAAAAGTAGTGAGAAGCACTTCCACAAACTTCTGTGTGATGTGTGCATTCAATTCAAAGGGCTGAGCTCTTCTTCCGATAGAGCAGTTTTAAAACACTCTTTTTCTGGAATCTGCAAGTGGACATTTGGAGCGCTTTGAGGACTGTGGGGGCAAGGAAATATCTTCACATAACAAGTAGACAGAAGCATTCTCTGAAACTTCTTTGTGGTGTGTGCATTCAACTCACAGAGTTGGAACATTCCTTTTGACAGAGAAGCTTGGAAACACTCTTTTTATAGAATAGGCAAGTGGATATTTGGACCTCTTTTAGGAATTCGTTGGAAACGGGACACCATCACACAAAAACTAGACAGAAGCATTCTCACAAACTTCTGTGTGACGTGAGCATTCAGCTCGCAGAGCTGAACCTGTCTTTGATAGGGCAGTTTTGAAACACTCTTTTTCTAGAATCTGCAAGTGGACATTTGGAGCGCTTTTAGGCCTGTGGTGGAAAGGAAATATCTTCACTCACAAACTAGACGGATGCATTCTCTGAAACTGCCTTGTGGTGCGTGCATTCAACTCACAGAGTTGAACATTCCTTTCGAATGAGAAGTTTTGAAACACTCTTTTTGTAGAAACTGCAAGTGAAACCTTGGACTGCTGATGGGAATTCGTTGGAAACGGGACACCTTCACACAAAAACTAGACCAAAGCATTCCCACAAACTTATCTGCGATGTGTGCACTCAGCTCACAAAGTTTAACCTTTCTTTTCATGGATTAGTTTTGAAACACTCATTTTGCAGTATATGCAAGTGGTCATTCGGAAAGCTATGAGGCCTATGGTCGAAAAGGTAACACCTTCACCTATAACCTAGAAAGAAGCGTTCTGAGAAACTACTTTGTGTTGTTTCCATTCAACTCACAGAGTGGAACATTCCTTTTCTTAGAGCAGCCATGAAACAATCTTTTTGCATAGTCTGCAATTGGACATTTGGAGAGCTCTGAGGCCTGTGGTGGAAAACGAAATATCTTCACATAAAACCTAGAAAGAAGCATTCTCAGAAACCACTTTGTGATGTGTGCATTCAAGTCACAGGATTGAACATTCCTTTCGTTACAGCGGTTCTGAAACACACTTTTTCTAGAATCTCCATGTGGATATTTGGAACACTTACGGCAATTTGATGGAAACGAGACATCCTCACACAAAAAGGAGACAGAAGCATTCTCACAAACTCCTTTGTGATGTGTGATCTCAACTCACAGATGTGAACCTTCCTTTTGATAGAGCAGTTTCGAAACAATCTTTTTCTAGAATCTGCAAGTGGATATTTGGAGCGATGAGAGGCCTGTGGTTTAAAGGAAATATCTTCACATAACAGGTAGACAAAAGCATTCTCTGAAACGTCTTTGTGCTGTGTGCATTCACCTCACAGAGTTGAGCATTGCTTTTGACAGAGAAGTTTGGAAGCACTCTTTTTATAGTGTCTGCAAGTGGATATTTGGACCCCTTATTGGAATGCGTTGGAAATGGGACACCATCACACGAAAACGAGACAGAAGCATTCTCACAAACTTCTGCATGATGTGAGCATTCAGCTCACAGAGCTGAACCTTTCTTTTGATAGAGCAGTTTTGAAGCACTCTTTTTCCAGATTCTGCAAGTGGACATTTGGAGCGCCTTGAGGCCTGCGGTGGAAAGGAAATATCTTCACATAAAAACTAGACAGAAGCATTCTCTGAAACTTCTTTCTGGTGCGTGAATTAAATTCAGAGAGTTGAACATTCCTTTTGACAGAGAAGTTTTGAAACACTTTTTTTGTAGAATCTGCACGTGGAAATTTGGACCACTTCTAGGAATTCGTTGGAAACGGGACACCTTCACACAAAAACAAGACAGAAGCATTCTGACAGACTTCGGTGTGATATGTGCATTCAACTCACAGAGTTTAATCTTTCATTTCATGTGGCAGTTTCGAAACACTCTTTTTGTGGAATCTGCAAGTGGCTATTTGGACCGATTATAGGAATTCATTGGGAACGGGACACCCTCACACAAAAAGTAGTGAGAAGCACTTTCACAAACTTCTGTGTGATGTGTGCATTCAATTCAAAGGGCTGAGCTCTTCTTTTGATAGAGCAGTTTTAAAACACTCTTTTTCTGGAATCTGCAAGTGGACATTTGGAGCGCTTTGAGGACTGTGGGGGCAAGGAAATATCTTCACATAACAAGTAGACAGAAGCATTCTCTGAAACTTCTTTGTGGTGTGTGCATTCAACTCACAGAGGTTGAACATTCCTTTTGACAGAGAAGCTTGGAAACACTCTTTTTATAGAATAGGCAAGTGGATATTTGGACCTCTTTTAGGAATTCGTTGGAAACGGGACACCATCACACAAAAACTAGACAGAAGCATTCTCACAAACTTCTGTGTGACGTGAGCATTCAGCTCGCAGAGCTGAACCTTTCTTTGATAGGGCAGTTTTGAAACACTCTTTTTCTAGAATCTGCAAGTGGACATTTGGAGCGCTTTTAGGCCTGTGGTGGAAAGGAAATATCTTCACTCACAAACTAGACAGATGCATTCTCTGAAACTGCCTTGTGGTGCGTGCATTCAACTCACAGAGTTGAACATTCCTTTCGAATGAGAAGTTTTGAAACACTCTTTTTGTAGAAACTGCAAGTGAAACCTTGGACTGCTGATGGGAATTCGTTGGAAACGGGACACCTTCACACAAAAACTAGACCAAAGCATTCCCACAAACTTATCTGCGATGTGTGCACTCAGCTCACAAAGTTTAACATTTCTTTTCATGGATTAGTTTTGAAACACTCATTTTGCAGTATATGCAAGTGGTCATTCGGAAAGCTATGAGGCCTATGGTCGAAAAGGTAACACCTTCACCTATAACCTAGAAAGAAGCGTTCTGAGAAACTACTTTGTGTTGTTTGCATTCAACTCACAGAGTGGAACATTCCTTTTCTTAGAGCAGCCATGAAACAATCTTTTTGCATAGTCTGCAATTGGACATTTGGAGAGCTCTGTGGCCTGTGGTGGAAAACGAAATATCTTCACATAAAACCTAGAAAGAAGCATTCTCAGAAACCACTTTGTGATGTGTGCATTCAAGTCACAGGATTGAACATTCCTTTCGTTACAGCGGTTCTGAAACACACTTTTTCTAGAATCTCCATGTGGATATTTGGAACACTTACGGCAATTTGATGGAAACGAGACATCCTCACACAAAAAGAAGACAGAAGCATTCTCACAAACTCCTTTGTGATGTGTGATCTCAACTCACAGATGTGAACCTTCCTTTTGATAGAGCAGTTTCGAAACAATCTTTTTCTAGAATCTGCAAGTGGATATTTGGAGAGATGAGAGGCCTGTGGTTTAAAGGAAATATCTTCACATAACAAGTAGACAAAAGCATTCTCTGAAACGTCTTTGTGGTGTGTGCATTCACCTCACAGAGTTGAGCATTGCTTTTGACAGAGAAGTTTGGAAGCACTCTTTTTATAGTGTCTGCAAGTGGATATTTGGACCCCTTATTGGAATGCGTTGGAAATGGGACACCATCACACGAAAACGAGACAGAAGCATTCTCACAAACTTCTGCATGATGTGAGCATTCAGCTCACAGAGCTGAACCTTTCTTTTGATAGAGCAGTTTTGAAGCACTCTTTTTCCAGATTCTGCAAGTGGACATTTGGAGCGCCTTGAGGCCTGCGGTGGAAAGGAAATATCTTCACATAAAAACTAGACAGAAGCATTCTCTGAAACTTCTTTCTGGTGCGTGAATTAAATTCAGAGAGTTGAACATTCCTTTTGACAGAGAAGTTTTGAAACACTTTTTTTGTAGAATCTGCACGTGGAAATTTGGACCACTTCTAGGAATTCGTTGGAAACGGGAAACCTTCACACAAAAACAAGACAGAAGCATTCTGACAGACTTCGGTGTGATATGTGCATTCAACTCACAGAGTTTAATCTTTCATTTCATGTGGCAGTTTCGAAACACTCTTTTTGTGGAATCTGCAAGTGGCTATTTGGACCGATTATAGGAATTCATTGGGAACGGGACACCCTCACACAAAAAGTAGTGAGAAGCACTTTCACAAACTTCTGTGTGATGTGTGCATTCAATTCAAAGGGCTGAGCTCTTCTTTCGATAGAGCAGTTTTAAAACACTCTTTTTCTGGAATCTGCAAGTGGACATTTGGAGCGCTTTGAGGACTGTGGGGGCAAGGAAATATCTTCACATAACAAGTAGACAGAAGCATTCTCTGAAACTTCTTTGTGGTGTGTGCATTCAACTCACAGAGTTTGAACATTCCTTTTGACAGAGAAGCTTGGAAACACTCTTTTTATAGAATAGGCAAGTGGATATTTGGACCTCTTTTAGGAATTCGTTGGAAACGGGACACCCTCACACAAAAACTAGACAGAAGCATTCTCACAAACTTCTGTGTGACGTGAGCATTCAGCTCGCAGAGCTGAACCTTTCTTTGATAGGGCAGTTTTGAAACACTCTTTTTCTAGAATCTGCAAGTGGACATTTGGAGCGCTTTTAGGCCTGTGATGGAAAGGAAATATCTTCACTCACAAACTAGACAGATGCATTCTCTGAAACTGCCTTGTGGTGCGTGCATTCAACTCACAGAGTTGAACATTCCTTTCGAATGAGAAGTTTTGAAACACTCTTTTTGTAGAAACTGCAAGTGAAACCTTGGACTGCTGATGGGAATTCGTTGGAAACGGGACACCTTCACACAAAAACTAGACCAAAGCATTCCCACAAACTTATCTGCGATGTGTGCACTCAGCTCACAAAGTTTAACATTGCTTTTCATGGATTAGTTTTGAAACACTCATTTTGCAGTATATGCAAATGGTCATTCGGAAAGCTATGAGGCCTATGGTCGAAAAGGTAACACCTTCACCTATAACCTAGAAAGAAGCGTTCTGAGAAACTACATTGTGTTGTTTGCATTCAACTCACAGAGTGGAACATTCCTTTTCTTAGAGCAGCCATGAAACAATCTTTTTGCATAGTCTGCAATTGGACATTTGGAGAGCTCTGAGGCCTGTGGTGGAAAACGAAATATCTTCACATAAAACCTAGAAAGAAGCATTCTCAGAAACCACTTTGTGATGTGTGCATTCAAGTCACAGGATTGAACATTCCTTTCGTTACAGCGGTTCTGAAACACACTTTTTCTAGAATCTCCATGTGGATATTTGGAACACTTACGGCAATTTGATGGAAACGAGACATCCTCACACAAAAAGGAGACAGAAGCATTCTCACAAACTCCTTTGTGATGTGTGATCTCAACTCACAGATGTGAACCTTCCTTTTGATAGAGCAGTTTCGAAACAATCTTTTTCTAGAATCTGCAAGTGGATATTTGGAGCGATGAGAGGCCTGTGGTTTAAAGGAAATATCTTCACATAACAAGTAGACAAAAGCATTCTCTGAAACGTCTTTGTGGTGTGTGCATTCACCTCACAGAGTTGAGCATTGCTTTTGACAGAGAAGTTTGGAAGCACTCTTTTTATAGTGTCTGCAAGTGGATATTTGGACCCCTTATTGGAATGCGTTGGAAATGGGACACCATCACACGAAAACGAGACAGAAGCATTCTCACAAACTTCTGCATGATGTGAGCATTCAGCTCACAGAGCTGAACCTTTCTTTTGATAGAGCAGTTTTGAAGCACTCTTTTTCCAGATTCTGCAAGTGGACATTTGGAGCGCCTTGAGGCCTGCAGTGGAAAGGAAATATCTTCACATAAAAACTAGACAGAAGCATTCTCTGAAACTTCTTTCTGGTGCGTGAATTAAATTCAGAGAGTTGAACATTCCTTTTGACAGAGAAGTTTTGAAACACTTTTTTTGTAGAATCTACACGTGGAAATTTGGACCACTTCTAGGAATTCGTTGGAAACGGGACACCTTCACACAAAAACAAGACAGAAGCATTCTGACAGACTTCGGTGTGATATGTGCATTCAACTCACAGAGTTTAATCTTTCATTTCATGTGGCAGTTTCGAAACACTCTTTTTGTGGAATCTGCAAGTGGCTATTTGGACCGATTATAGGAATTCATTGGGAACGGGACACCCTCACACAAAAAGTAGTGAGAAGCACTTTCACAAACTTCTGTGTGATGTGTGCATTCAATTCAAAGGGCTGAGCTCTTCTTTTGATAGAGCAGTTTTAAAACACTCTTTTTCTGGAATCTGCAAGTGGACATTTGGAGCGCTTTGAGGACTGTGGGGGCAAGGAAATATCTTCACATAACAAGTAGACAGAAGCATTCTCTGAAACTTCTTTGTGGTGTGTGCATTCAACTCACAGAGTTTGAACATTCCTTTTGACAGAGAAGCTTGGAAACACTCTTTTTATAGAATAGGCAAGTGGATATTTGGACCTCTTTTAGGAATTCGTTGGAAACGGGACACCCTCACACAAAAACTAGACAGAAGCACTCTCACAAACTTCTGTGTGACGTGAGCATTCAGCTCGCAGAGCTGAACCTTTCTTTGATAGGGCAGTTTTGAAACACTCTTTTTCTAGAATCTGCAAGTGGACATTTGGAGCGCTTTTAGGCCTGTGGTGGAAAGGAAATATCTTCACTCACAAACTAGACAGATGCATTCTCTGAAACTGCCTTGTGTTGCGTGCATTCAACTCACAGAGTTGAACATTCCTTTCGAATGAGAAGTTTTGAAACACTCTTTGTGTAGAAACTGCAAGTGAAACCTTGGACTGCTGATGGGAATTCGTTGGAAACGGGACACCTTCACACAAAAACTAGACCAAAGCATTCCCACAAACTTATCTGCGATGTGTGCAATCAGCTCACAAAGTTTAACATTTCTTTTCATGGATTAGTTTTGAAACACTCATTTTGCAGTATATGCAAGTGGTCATTCGGAAAGCTATGAGGCCTATGGTCGAAAAGGTAACACCTTCACCTATAACCTAGAAAGAAGCGTTCTGAGAAACTACTTTGTGTTGTTTGCATTCAACTCACAGAGTGGAACATTCCTTTTCTTAGAGCAGCCATGAAACAATCTTTTTGCATAGTCTGCAATTGGACATTTGGAGAGCTCTGAGGCCTGTGGTGGAAAACGAAATATCTTCACATAAAACCTAGAAAGAAACATTCTCAGAAACCACTTTGTGATGTGTGCATTCAAGTCACAGGATTGAACATTCCTTTCGTTACAGCGGTTCTGAAACACACTTTTTCTAGAATCTCCATGTGGATATTTGGAACACTTACGGCAATTTGATGGAAACGAGACATCCTCACACAAAAAGAAGACAGAAGCATTCTCACAAACTCCTTTGTGATGTGTGATCTCAACTCACAGATGTGAACCTTCCTTTTGATAGAGCAGTTTCGAAACAATCTTTTTCTAGAATCTGCAAGTGGATATTTGGAGCGATGAGAGGCCTGTGGTTTAAAGGAAATATCTTCACATAACAGGTAGACAAAAGCATTCTCTGAAACGTCTTTGTGCTGTGTGCATTCACCTCACAGAGTTGAGCATTGCTTTTGACAGAGAAGTTTGGAAGCACTCTTTTTATAGTGTCTGCAAGTGGATATTTGGACCCCTTATTGGAATGCGTTGGAAATGGGACACCATCACACGAAAACGAGACAGAAGCATTCTCACAAACTTCTGCATGATGTGAGCATTCAGCTCACAGAGCTGAACCTTTCTTTTGATAGAGCAGTTTTGAAGCACTCTTTTTCCAGATTCTGCAAGTGGACATTTGGAGCGCCTTGAGGCCTGCAGTGGAAAGGAAATATCTTCACATAAAAACTAGACAGAAGCATTCTCTGAAACTTCTTTCTGGTGCGTGAATTAAATTCAGAGAGTTGAACATTCCTTTTGACAGAGAAGTTTTGAAACACTTTTTTTGTAGAATCTACACGTGGAAATTTGGACCACTTCTAGGAATTCGTTGGAAACGGGACACCTTCACACAAAAACAAGACAGAAGCATTCTGACAGACTTCGGTGTGATATGTGCATTCAACTCACAGAGTTTAATCTTTCATTTCATGTGGCAGTTTCGAAACACTCTTTTTGTGGAATCTGCAAGTGGCTATTTGGACCGATTATAGGAATTCATTGGGAACGGGACACCCTCACACAAAAAGTAGTGAGAAGCACTTTCACAAACTTCTGTGTGATGTGTGCATTCAATTCAAAGGGCTGAGCTCTTCTTTTGATAGAGCAGTTTTAAAACACTCTTTTTCTGGAATCTGCAAGTGGACATTTGGAGCGCTTTGAGGACTGTGGGGGCAAGGAAATATCTTCACATAACAAGTAGACAGAAGCATTCTCTGAAACTTCTTTGTGGTGTGTGCATTCAACTCACAGAGTTTGAACATTCCTTTTGACAGAGAAGCTTGGAAACACTCTTTTTATAGAATAGGCAAGTGGATATTTGGACCTCTTTTAGGAATTCGTTGGAAACGGGACACCCTCACACAAAAACTAGACAGAAGCACTCTCACAAACTTCTGTGTGACGTGAGCATTCAGCTCGCAGAGCTGAACCTTTCTTTGATAGGGCAGTTTTGAAACACTCTTTTTCTAGAATCTGCAAGTGGACATTTGGAGCGCTTTTAGGCCTGTGGTGGAAAGGAAATATCTTCACTCACAAACTAGACAGATGCATTCTCTGAAACTGCCTTGTGTTGCGTGCATTCAACTCACAGAGTTGAACATTCCTTTCGAATGAGAAGTTTTGAAACACTCTTTGTGTAGAAACTGCAAGTGAAACCTTGGACTGCTGATGGGAATTCGTTGGAAACGGGACACCTTCACACAAAAACTAGACCAAAGCATTCCCACAAACTTATCTGCGATGTGTGCACTCAGCTCACAAAGTTTAACATTTCTTTTCATGGATTAGTTTTGAAACACTCATTTTGCAGTATATGCAAGTGGTCATTCGGAAAGCTATGAGGCCTATGGTCGAAAAGGTAACACCTTCACCTATAACCTAGAAAGAAGCGTTCTGAGAAACTACTTTGTGTTGTTTGCATTCAACTCACAGAGTGGAACATTCCTTTTCTTAGAGCAGCCATGAAACAATCTTTTTGCATAGTCTGCAATTGGACATTTGGAGAGCTCTGAGGCCTGTGGTGGAAAACGAAATATCTTCACATAAAACCTAGAAAGAAGCATTCTCAGAAACCACTTTGTGATGTGTGCATTCAAGTCACAGGATTGAACATTCCTTTCGTTACAGCGGTTCTGAAACACACTTTTTCTAGAATCTCCATGTGGATATTTGGAACACTTACGGCAATTTGATGGAAACGAGACATCCTCACACAAAAAGAAGACAGAAGCATTCTCACAAACTCCTTTGTGATGTGTGATCTCAACTCACAGATGTGAACCTTCCTTTTGATAGAGCAGTTTCGAAACAATCTTTTTCTAGAATCTGCAAGTGGATATTTGGAGCGATGAGAGGCCTGTGGTTTAAAGGAAATATCTTCACATAACAGGTAGACAAAAGCATTCTCTGAAACGTCTTTGTGCTGTGTGCATTCACCTCACAGAGTTGAGCATTGCTTTTGACAGAGAAGTTTGGAAGCACTCTTTTTATAGTGTCTGCAAGTGGATATTTGGACCCCTTATTGGAATGCGTTGGAAATGGGACACCATCACACGAAAACGAGACAGAAGCATTCTCACAAACTTCTGCATGATGTGAGCATTCAGCTCACAGAGCTGAACCTTTCTTTTGATAGAGCAGTTTTGAAGCACTCTTTTTCCAGATTCTGCAAGTGGACATTTGGAGCGCCTTGAGGCCTGTGGTGGAAAGGAAATATCTTCACATAAAAACTAGACAGAAGCATTCTCTGAAACTTCTTTCTGGTGCGTGAATTAAATTCAGATAGTTGAACATTCCTTTTGACAGAGAAGTTTTGAAACACTTTTTTTGTAGAATCTGCACGTGGAAATTTGGACCACTTCTAGGAATTCGTTGGAAACGGGACACCTTCACACAAAAACAAGACAGAAGCATTCTGACAGACTTCGGTGTGATATGTGCATTCAACTCACAGAGTTTAATCTTTCATTTCATGTGGCAGTTTCGAAACACTCTTTTTGTGGAATCTGCAAGTGGCTATTTGGACCGATTATAGGAATTCATTGGGAACAGGACACCCTCACACAAAAAGTAGTGAGAAGCACTTTCACAAACTTCTGTGTGATGTGTGCATTCAATTCAAAGGGCTGAGCTCTTCTTTTGATAGAGCAGTTTTAAAACACTCTTTTTCTGGAATCTGCAAGTGGACATTTGGAGCGCTTTGAGGACTGTGGGGGCAAGGAAATATCTTCACATAACAAGTAGACAGAAGCATTCTCTGAATCTTCTTTGTGGTGTGTGCATTCAACTCACAGAGTTTGAACATTCCTTTTGACAGAGAAGCTTGGAAACACTCTTTTTATAGAATAGGCAAGTGGATATTTGGACCTCTTTTAGGAATTCGTTGGAAACGGGACACCATCACACAAAAACTAGACAGAAGCATTCTCACAAACTTCTGTGTGACGTGAGCATTCAGCTCGCAGAGCTGAACCTTTCTTTGATAGGGCAGTTTTGAAACACTCTTTTTCTAGAATCTGCAAGCGGACATTTGGAGCGCTTTTAGGCCTGTGGTGGAAAGGAAATATCTTCACTCACAAACTAGACAGATGCATTCTCTGAAACTGCCTTGTGGTGCGTGCATTCAACTCACAGAGTTGAACATTCCTTTCGAATGAGAAGTTTTGAAACACTCTTTTTGTAGAAACTGCAAGTGAAACCTTGGACTGCTGATGGGAATTCGTTGGAAACGGGACACCTTCACACAAAAAGTAGACCAAAGCATTCCCACAAACTTATCTGCGATGTGTGCACTCAGCTCACAAAGTTTAACATTTCTTTTCATGGATTAGTTTTGAAACACTCATTTTGCAGTATATGCAAGTGGTCATTCGGAAAGCTATGAGGCCTATGGTCGAAAAGGTAACACCTTCACCTATAACCTAGAAAGAAGCGTTCTGAGAAACTACTTTGTGTTGTTTGCATTCAACTCACAGAGTGGAACATTCCTTTTCTTAGAGCAGCCATGAAACAATCTTTTTGCATAGTCTGCAATTGGACATTTGGAGAGCTCTGAGGCCTGTGGTGGAAAACGAAATATCTTCACATAAAACCTAGAAAGAAGCATTCTCAGAAACCACTTTGTGATGTGTGCATTCAAGTCACAGGATTGAACATTCCTTTCGTTACAGCGGTTCTGAAACACACTTTTTCTAGAATCTCCATGTGGATATTTGGAACACTTACGGCAATTTGATGGAAACGAGACATCCTCACACAAAAAGAAGACAGAAGCATTCTCACAAACTCCTTTGTGATGTGTGATCTCAACTCACAGATGTGAACCTTCCTTTTGATAGAGCAGTTTCGAAACAATCTTTTTCTAGAATCTGCAAGTGGATATTTGGAGAGATGGGAGGCCTGTGGTTTAAAGGAAATATCTTCACATAACAAGTAGACAAAAGCATTCTCTGAAACGTCTTTGTGCTGTGTGCATTCACCTCACAGAGTTGAGCATTGCTTTTGACAGAGAAGTTTGGAAGCACTCTTTTTATAGTGTCTGCAAGTGGATATTTGGACCCCTTATTGGAATGCGTTGGAAATGGGACACCATCACACGAAAACGAGACAGAAGCATTCTCACAAACTTCTGCATGATGTGAGCATTCAGCTCACAGAGCTGAACCTTTCTTTTGATAGAGCAGTTTTGAAGCACTCTTTTTCCAGATTCTGCAAGTGGACATTTGGAGCGCCTTGAGGCCTGCGGTGGAAAGGAAATATCTTCACATAAAAACTAGACAGAAGCATTCTCTGAAACTTCTTTCTGGTGCGTGAATTAAATTCAGAGAGTTGAACATTCCTTTTGACAGAGAAGTTTTGAAACACTTTTTTTGTAGAATCTGCACGTGGAAATTTGGACCACTTCTAGGAATTCGTTGGAAACGGGACAGCTTCACACAAAAACAAGACAGAAGCATTCTGACAGACTTCGGTGTGATATGTGCATTCAACTCACAGAGTTTAATCTTTCATTTCATGTGGCAGTTTCGAAACACTCTTTTTGTGGAATCTGCAAGTGGCTATTTGGACCGATTATAGGAATTCATTGGGAACGGGACACCCTCACACAAAAAGTAGTGAGAAGCACTTTCACAAACTTCTGTGTGATGTGTGCATTCAATTCAAAGGGCTGAGCTCTTCTTTTGATAGAGCAGTTTTAAAACACTCTTTTTCTGGAATCTGCAAGTGGACATTTGGAGCGCTTTGAGGACTGTGGGGGCAAGGAAATATCTTCACATAACAAGTAGACAGAAGCATTCTCTGAAACTTCTTTGTGGTGTGTGCATTCAACTCACAGAGGTTGAACATTCCTTTTGACAGAGAAGCTTGGAAACACTCTTTTTATAGAATAGGCAAGTGGATATTTGGACCTCTTTTAGGAATTCGTTGGAAACGGGACACCATCACACAAAAACTAGACAGAAGCATTCTCACAAACTTCTGTGTGACGTGAGCATTCAGCTCGCAGAGCTGAACCTTTCTTTGATAGGGCAGTTTTGAAACACTCTTTTTCTAGAATCTGCAAGTGGACATTTGGAGCGCTTTTAGGCCTGTGGTGGAAAGGAAATATCTTCACTCACAAACTAGACAGATGCATTCTCTGAAACTGCCTTGTGGTGCGTGCATTCAACTCACAGAGTTGAACATTCCTTTCGAATGAGAAGTTTTGAAACACTCTTTGTGTAGAAACTGCAAGTGAAACCTTGGACTGCTGATGGGAATTCGTTGGAAACGGGACACCTTCACACAAAAACTAGACCAAAGCATTCCCACAAACTTATCTGCGATGTGTGCACTCAGCTCACAAAGTTTAACATTTCTTTTCATGGATTAGTTTTGAAACACTCATTTTGCAGTATATGCAAGTGGTCATTCGGAAAGCTATGAGGCCTATGGTCGAAAAGGTAACACCTTCACCTATAACCTAGAAAGAAGCGTTCTGAGAAACTACTTTGTGTTGTTTGCATTCAACTCACAGAGTGGAACATTCCTTTTCTTAGAGCAGCCATGAAACAATCTTTTTGCATAGTCTGCAATTGGACATTTGGAGAGCTCTGTGGCCTGTGGTGGAAAACGAAATATCTTCACATAAAACCTAGAAAGAAGCATTCTCAGAAACCACTTTGTGATGTGTGCATTCAAGTCACAGGATTGAACATTCCTTTCGTTACAGCGGTTCTGAAACACACTTTTTCTAGAATCTCCATGTGGATATTTGGAACACTTACGGCAATTTGATGGAAACGAGACATCCTCACACAAAAAGGAGACAGAAGCATTCTCACAAACTCCTTTGTGATGTGTGATCTCAACTCACAGATGTGAACCTTCCTTTTGATAGAGCAGTTTCGAAACAATCTTTTTCTAGAATCTGCAAGTGGATATTTGGAGCGATGAGAGGCCTGTGGTTTAAAGGAAATATCTTCACATAACAAGTAGACAAAAGCATTCTCTGAAACGTCTTTGTGGTGTGTGCATTCACCTCACAGAGTTGAGCATTGCTTTTGACAGAGAAGTTTGGAAGCACTCTTTTTATAGTGTCTGCAAGTGGATATTTGGACCCCTTATTGGAATGCGTTGGAAATGGGACACCATCACACGAAAACGAGACAGAAGCATTCTCACAAACTTCTGCATGATGTGAGCATTCAGCTCACAGAGCTGAACCTTTCTTTTGATAGAGCAGTTTTGAAGCACTCTTTTTCCAGATTCTGCAAGTGGACATTTGGAGCGCCTTGAGGCCTGCAGTGGAAAGGAAATATCTTCACATAAAAACTAGACAGAAGCATTCTCTGAAACTTCTTTCTGGTGCGTGAATTAAATTCAGAGAGTTGAACATTCCTTTTGACAGAGAAGTTTTGAAACACTTTTTTTGTAGAATCTACACGTGGAAATTTGGACCACTTCTAGGAATTCGTTGGAAACGGGACACCTTCACACAAAAACAAGACAGAAGCATTCTGACAGACTTCGGTGTGATATGTGCATTCAACTCACAGAGTTTAATCTTTCATTTCATGTGGCAGTTTCGAAACACTCTTTTTGTGGAATCTGCAAGTGGCTATTTGGACCGATTATAGGAATTCATTGGGAACGGGACACCCTCACACAAAAAGTAGTGAGAAGCACTTTCACAAACTTCTGTGTGATGTGTGCATTCAATTCAAAGGGCTGAGCTCTTCTTTTGATAGAGCAGTTTTAAAACACTCTTTTTCTGGAATCTGCAAGTGGACATTTGGAGCGCTTTGAGGACTGTGGGGGCAAGGAAATATCTTCACATAACAAGTAGACAGAAGCATTCTCTGAAACTTCTTTGTGGTGTGTGCATTCAACTCACAGAGTTTGAACATTCCTTTTGACAGAGAAGCTTGGAAACACTCTTTTTATAGAATAGGCAAGTGGATATTTGGACCTCTTTTAGGAATTCGTTGGAAACGGGACACCCTCACACAAAAACTAGACAGAAGCATTCTCACAAACTTCTGTGTGACGTGAGCATTCAGCTCGCAGAGCTGAACCTTTCTTTGATAGGGCAGTTTTGAAACACTCTTTTTCTAGAATCTGCAAGTGGACATTTGGAGCGCTTTTAGGCCTGTGGTGGAAAGGAAATATCTTCACTCACAAACTAGACAGATGCATTCTCTGAAACTGCCTTGTGTTGCGTGCATTCAACTCACAGAGTTGAACATTCCTTTCGAATGAGAAGTTTTGAAACACTCTTTGTGTAGAAACTGCAAGTGAAACCTTGGACTGCTGATGGGAATTCGTTGGAAACGGGACACCTTCACACAAAAACTAGACCAAAGCATTCCCACAAACTTATCTGCGATGTGTGCACTCAGCTCACAAAGTTTAACATTTCTTTTCATGGATTAGTTTTGAAACACTCATTTTGCAGTATATGCAAGTGGTCATTCGGAAAGCTATGAGGCCTATGGTCGAAAAGGTAACACCTTCACCTATAACCTAGAAAGAAGCGTTCTGAGAAACTACTTTGTGTTGTTTGCATTCAACTCACAGAGTGGAACATTCCTTTTCTTAGAGCAGCCATGAAACAATCTTTTTGCATAGTCTGCAATTGGACATTTGGAGAGCTCTGAGGCCTGTGGTGGAAAACGAAATATCTTCACATAAAACCTAGAAAGAAGCATTCTCAGAAACCACTTTGTGATGTGTGCATTCAAGTCACAGGATTGAACATTCCTTTCGTTACAGCGGTTCTGAAACACACTTTTTCTAGAATCTCCATGTGGATATTTGGAACACTTACGGCAATTTGATGGAAACGAGACATCCTCACACAAAAAGAAGACAGAAGCATTCTCACAAACTCCTTTGTGATGTGTGATCTCAACTCACAGATGTGAACCTTCCTTTTGATAGAGCAGTTTCGAAACAATCTTTTTCTAGAATCTGCAAGTGGATATTTGGAGCGATGAGAGGCCTGTGGTTTAAAGGAAATATCTTCACATAACAGGTAGACAAAAGCATTCTCTGAAACGTCTTTGTGCTGTGTGCATTCACCTCACAGAGTTGAGCATTGCTTTTGACAGAGAAGTTTGGAAGCACTCTTTTTATAGTGTCTGCAAGTGGATATTTGGACCCCTTATTGGAATGCGTTGGAAATGGGACACCATCACACGAAAACGAGACAGAAGCATTCTCACAAACTTCTGCATGATGTGAGCATTCAGCTCACAGAGCTGAACCTTTCTTTTGATAGAGCAGTTTTGAAGCACTCTTTTTCCAGATTCTGCAAGTGGACATTTGGAGCGCCTTGAGGCCTGTGGTGGAAAGGAAATATCTTCACATAAAAACTAGACAGAAGCATTCTCTGAAACTTCTTTCTGGTGCGTGAATTAAATTCAGATAGTTGAACATTCCTTTTGACAGAGAAGTTTTGAAACACTTTTTTTGTAGAATCTGCACGTGGAAATTTGGACCACTTCTAGGAATTCGTTGGAAACGGGACACCTTCACACAAAAACAAGACAGAAGCATTCTGACAGACTTCGGTGTGATATGTGCATTCAACTCACAGAGTTTAATCTTTCATTTCATGTGGCAGTTTCGAAACACTCTTTTTGTGGAATCTGCAAGTGGCTATTTGGACCGATTATAGGAATTCATTGGGAACAGGACACCCTCACACAAAAAGTAGTGAGAAGCACTTTCACAAACTTCTGTGTGATGTGTGCATTCAATTCAAAGGGCTGAGCTCTTCTTTTGATAGAGCAGTTTTAAAACACTCTTTTTCTGGAATCTGCAAGTGGACATTTGGAGCGCTTTGAGGACTGTGGGGGCAAGGAAATATCTTCACATAACAAGTAGACAGAAGCATTCTCTGAATCTTCTTTGTGGTGTGTGCATTCAACTCACAGAGTTTGAACATTCCTTTTGACAGAGAAGCTTGGAAACACTCTTTTTATAGAATAGGCAAGTGGATATTTGGACCTCTTTTAGGAATTCGTTGGAAACGGGACACCATCACACAAAAACTAGACAGAAGCATTCTCACAAACTTCTGTGTGACGTGAGCATTCAGCTCGCAGAGCTGAACCTTTCTTTGATAGGGCAGTTTTGAAACACTCTTTTTCTAGAATCTGCAAGCGGACATTTGGAGCGCTTTTAGGCCTGTGGTGGAAAGGAAATATCTTCACTCACAAACTAGACAGATGCATTCTCTGAAACTGCCTTGTGGTGCGTGCATTCAACTCACAGAGTTGAACATTCCTTTCGAATGAGAAGTTTTGAAACACTCTTTTTGTAGAAACTGCAAGTGAAACCTTGGACTGCTGATGGGAATTCGTTGGAAACGGGACACCTTCACACAAAAAGTAGACCAAAGCATTCCCACAAACTTATCTGCGATGTGTGCACTCAGCTCACAAAGTTTAACATTTCTTTTCATGGATTAGTTTTGAAACACTCATTTTGCAGTATATGCAAGTGGTCATTCGGAAAGCTATGAGGCCTATGGTCGAAAAGGTAACACCTTCACCTATAACCTAGAAAGAAGCGTTCTGAGAAACTACATTGTGTTGTTTGCATTCAACTCACAGAGTGGAACATTGCTTTTCTTAGAGCAGCCATGAAACAATCTTTTTGCATAGTCTGCAATTGGACATTTGGAGAGCTCTGAGGCCTGTGGTGGAAAACGAAATATCTTCACATAAAACCTAGAAAGAAGCATTCTCAGAAACCACTTTGTGATGTGTGCATTCAAGTCACAGGATTGAACATTCCTTTCGTTACAGCGGTTCTGAAACACACTTTTTCTAGAATCTCCATGTGGATATTTGGAACACTTACGGCAATTTGATGGAAACGAGACATCCTCACACAAAAAGGAGACAGAAGCATTCTCACAAACTCCTTTGTGATGTGTGATCTCAACTCACAGATGTGAACCTTCCTTTTGATAGAGCAGTTTCGAAACAATCTTTTTCTAGAATCTGCAAGTGGATATTTGGAGCGATGAGAGGCCTGTGGTTTAAAGGAAATATCTTCACATAACAAGTAGACAAAAGCATTCTCTGAAACGTCTTTGTGGTGTGTGCATTCACCTCACAGAGTTGAGCATTGCTTTTGACAGAGAAGTTTGGAAGCACTCTTTTTATAGTGTCTGCAAGTGGATATTTGGACCCCTTATTGGAATGCGTTGGAAATGGGACACCATCACACGAAAACGAGACAGAAGCATTCTCACAAACTTCTGCATGATGTGAGCATTCAGCTCACAGAGCTGAACCTTTCTTTTGATAGAGCAGTTTTGAAGCACTCTTTTTCCAGATTCTGCAAGTGGACATTTGGAGCGCCTTGAGGCCTGCGGTGGAAAGGAAATATCTTCACATAAAAACTAGACAGAAGCATTCTCTGAAACTTCTTTCTGGTGCGTGAATTAAATTCAGAGAGTTGAACATTCCTTTTGACAGAGAAGTTTTGAAACACTTTTTTTGTAGAATCTGCACGTGGAAATTTGGACCACTTCTAGGAATTCGTTGGAAACGGGACACCTTCACACAAAAACAAGACAGAAGCATTCTGACAGACTTCGGTGTGATATGTGCATTCAACTCACAGAGTTTAATCTTTCATTTCATGTGGCAGTTTCGAAACACTCTTTTTGTGGAATCTGCAAGTGGCTATTTGGACCGATTATAGGAATTCATTGGGAACGGGACACCCTCACACAAAAAGTAGTGAGAAGCACTTTCACAAACTTCTGTGTGATGTGTGCATTCAATTCAAAGGGCTGAGCTCTTCTTTCGATAGAGCAGTTTTAAAACACTCTTTTTCTGGAATCTGCAAGTGGACATTTGGAGCGCTTTGAGGACTGTGGGGGCAAGGAAATATCTTCACATAACAAGTAGACAGAAGCATTCTCTGAAACTTCTTTGTGGTGTGTGCATTCAACTCACAGAGTTTGAACATTCCTTTTGACAGAGAAGCTTGGAAACACTCTTTTTATAGAATAGGCAAGTGGATATTTGGACCTCTTTTAGGAATTCGTTGGAAACGGGACACCCTCACACAAAAACTAGACAGAAGCATTCTCACAAACTTCTGTGTGACGTGAGCATTCAGCTCGCAGAGCTGAACCTTTCTTTGATAGGGCAGTTTTGAAACACTCTTTTTCTAGAATCTGCAAGTGGACATTTGGAGCGCTTTTAGGCCTGTGCTGGAAAGGAAATATCTTCACTCACAAACTAGACAGATGCATTCTCTGAAACTGCCTTGTGGTGCGTGCATTCAACTCACAGAGTTGAACATTCCTTTCGAATGAGAAGTTTTGAAACACTCTTTTTGTAGAAACTGCAAGTGAAACCTTGGACTGCTGATGGGAATTCGTTGGAAACGGGACACCTTCACACAAAAACTAGACCAAAGCATTCCCACAAACTTATCTGCGATGTGTGCACTCAGCTCACAAAGTTTAACATTGCTTTTCATGGATTAGTTTTGAAACACTCATTTTGCAGTATATGCAAATGGTCATTCGGAAAGCTATGAGGCCTATGGTCGAAAAGGTAACACCTTCACCTATAACCTAGAAAGAAGCGTTCTGAGAAACTACATTGTGTTGTTTGCATTCAACTCACAGAGTGGAACATTCCTTTTCTTAGAGCAGCCATGAAACAATCTTTTTGCATAGTCTGCAATTGGACATTTGGAGAGCTCTGAGGCCTGTGGTGGAAAACGAAATATCTTCACATAAAACCTAGAAAGAAGCATTCTCAGAAACCACTTTGTGATGTGTGCATTCAAGTCACAGGATTGAACATTCCTTTCGTTACAGCGGTTCTGAAACACACTTTTTCTAGAATCTCCATGTGGATATTTGGAACACTTACGGCAATTTGATGGAAACGAGACATCCTCACACAAAAAGGAGACAGAAGCATTCTCACAAACTCCTTTGTGATGTGTGATCTCAACTCACAGATGTGAACCTTCCTTTTGATAGAGCAGTTTCGAAACAATCTTTTTCTAGAATCTGCAAGTGGATATTTGGAGCGATGAGAGGCCTGTGGTTTAAAGGAAATATCTTCACATAACAAGTAGACAAAAGCATTCTCTGAAACGTCTTTGTGGTGTGTGCATTCACCTCACAGAGTTGAGCATTGCTTTTGACAGAGAAGTTTGGAAGCACTCTTTTTATAGTGTCTGCAAGTGGATATTTGGACCCCTTATTGGAATGCGTTGGAAATGGGACACCATCACACGAAAACGAGACAGAAGCATTCTCACAAACTTCTGCATGATGTGAGCATTCAGCTCACAGAGCTGAACCTTTCTTTTGATAGAGCAGTTTTGAAGCACTCTTTTTCCAGATTCTGCAAGTGGACATTTGGAGCGCCTTGAGGCCTGCGGTGGAAAGGAAATATCTTCACATAAAAACTAGACAGAAGCATTCTCTGAAACTTCTTTCTGGTGCGTGAATTAAATTCAGAGAGTTGAACATTCCTTTTGACAGAGAAGTTTTGAAACACTTTTTTTGTAGAATCTGCACGTGGAAATTTGGACCACTTCTAGGAATTCGTTGGAAACGGGACACCTTCACACAAAAACAAGACAGAAGCATTCTGACAGACTTCGGTGTGATATGTGCATTCAACTCACAGAGTTTAATCTTTCATTTCATGTGGCAGTTTCGAAACACTCTTTTTGTGGAATCTGCAAGTGGCTATTTGGACCGATTATAGGAATTCATTGGGAACGGGACACCCTCACACAAAAAGTAGTGAGAAGCACTTTCACAAACTTCTGTGTGATGTGTGCATTCAATTCAAAGGGCTGAGCTCTTCTTTCGATAGAGCAGTTTTAAAACACTCTTTTTCTGGAATCTGCAAGTGGACATTTGGAGCGCTTTGAGGACTGTGGGGGCAAGGAAATATCTTCACATAACAAGTAGACAGAAGCATTCTCTGAAACTTCTTTGTGGTGTGTGCATTCAACTCACAGAGTTTGAACATTCCTTTTGACAGAGAAGCTTGGAAACACTCTTTTTATAGAATAGGCAAGTGGATATTTGGACCTCTTTTAGGAATTCGTTGGAAACGGGACACCCTCACACAAAAACTAGACAGAAGCATTCTCACAAACTTCTGTGTGACGTGAGCATTCAGCTCGCAGAGCTGAACCTTTCTTTGATAGGGCAGTTTTGAAACACTCTTTTTCTAGAATCTGCAAGTGGACATTTGGAGCGCTTTTAGGCCTGTGGTGGAAAGGAAATATCTTCACTCACAAACTAGACAGATGCATTCTCTGAAACTGCCTTGTGGTGCGTGCATTCAACTCACAGAGTTGAACATTCCTTTCGAATGAGAAGTTTTGAAACACTCTTTTTGTAGAAACTGCAAGTGAAACCTTGGACTGCTGATGGGAATTCGTTGGAAACGGGACACCTTCACACAAAAACTAGACCAAAGCATTCCCACAAACTTATCTGCGATGTGTGCACTCAGCTCACAAAGTTTAACATTGCTTTTCATGGATTAGTTTTGAAACACTCATTTTGCAGTATATGCAAATGGTCATTCGGAAAGCTATGAGGCCTATGGTCGAAAAGGTAACACCTTCACCTATAACCTAGAAAGAAGCGTTCTGAGAAACTACATTGTGTTGTTTGCATTCAACTCACAGAGTGGAACATTCCTTTTCTTAGAGCAGCCATGAAACAATCTTTTTGCATAGTCTGCAATTGGACATTTGGAGAGCTCTGAGGCCTGTGGTGGAAAACGAAATATCTTCACATAAAACCTAGAAAGAAGCATTCTCAGAAACCACTTTGTGATGTGTGCATTCAAGTCACAGGATTGAACATTCCTTTCGTTACAGCGGTTCTGAAACACACTTTTTCTAGAATCTCCATGTGGATATTTGGAACACTTACGGCAATTTGATGGAAACGAGACATCCTCACACAAAAAGGAGACAGAAGCATTCTCACAAACTCCTTTGTGATGTGTGATCTCAACTCACAGATGTGAACCTTCCTTTTGATAGAGCAGTTTCGAAACAATCTTTTTCTAGAATCTGCAAGTGGATATTTGGAGCGATGAGAGGCCTGTGGTTTAAAGGAAATATCTTCACATAACAAGTAGACAAAAGCATTCTCTGAAACGTCTTTGTGGTGTGTGCATTCACCTCACAGAGTTGAGCATTGCTTTTGACAGAGAAGTTTGGAAGCACTCTTTTTATAGTGTCTGCAAGTGGATATTTGGACCCCTTATTGGAATGCGTTGGAAATGGGACACCATCACACGAAAACGAGACAGAAGCATTCTCACAAACTTCTGCATGATGTGAGCATTCAGCTCACAGAGCTGAACCTTTCTTTTGATAGAGCAGTTTTGAAGCACTCTTTTTCCAGATTCTGCAAGTGGACATTTGGAGCGCCTTGAGGCCTGCGGTGGAAAGGAAATATCTTCACATAAAAACTAGACAGAAGCATTCTCTGAAACTTCTTTCTGGTGCGTGAATTAAATTCAGAGAGTTGAACATTCCTTTTGACAGAGAAGTTTTGAAACACTTTTTTTGTAGAATCTGCACGTGGAAATTTGGACCACTTCTAGGAATTCGTTGGAAACGGGACACCTTCACACAAAAACAAGACAGAAGCATTCTGACAGACTTCGGTGTGATATGTGCATTCAACTCACAGAGTTTAATCTTTCATTTCATGTGGCAGTTTCGAAACACTCTTTTTGTGGAATCTGCAAGTGGCTATTTGGACCGATTATAGGAATTCATTGGGAACGGGACACCCTCACACAAAAAGTAGTGAGAAGCACTTTCACAAACTTCTGTGTGATGTGTGCATTCAATTCAAAGGGCTGAGCTCTTCTTTCGATAGAGCAGTTTTAAAACACTCTTTTTCTGGAATCTGCAAGTGGACATTTGGAGCGCTTTGAGGACTGTGGGGGCAAGGAAATATCTTCACATAACAAGTAGACAGAAGCATTCTCTGAAACTTCTTTGTGGTGTGTGCATTCAACTCACAGAGTTTGAACATTCCTTTTGACAGAGAAGCTTGGAAACACTCTTTTTATAGAATAGGCAAGTGGATATTTGGACCTCTTTTAGGAATTCGTTGGAAACGGGACACCCTCACACAAAAACTAGACAGAAGCATTCTCACAAACTTCTGTGTGACGTGAGCATTCAGCTCGCAGAGCTGAACCTTTCTTTGATAGGGCAGTTTTGAAACACTCTTTTTCTAGAATCTGCAAGTGGACATTTGGAGCGCTTTTAGGCCTGTGGTGGAAAGGAAATATCTTCACTCACAAACTAGACAGATGCATTCTCTGAAACTGCCTTGTGGTGCGTGCATTCAACTCACAGAGTTGAACATTCCTTTCGAATGAGAAGTTTTGAAACACTCTTTTTGTAGAAACTGCAAGTGAAACCTTGGACTGCTGATGGGAATTCGTTGGAAACGGGACACCTTCACACAAAAACTAGACCAAAGCATTCCCACAAACTTATCTGCGATGTGTGCACTCAGCTCACAAAGTTTAACATTGCTTTTCATGGATTAGTTTTGAAACACTCATTTTGCAGTATATGCAAATGGTCATTCGGAAAGCTATGAGGCCTATGGTCGAAAAGGTAACACCTTCACCTATAACCTAGAAAGAAGCGTTCTGAGAAACTACATTGTGTTGTTTGCATTCAACTCACAGAGTGGAACATTCCTTTTCTTAGAGCAGCCATGAAACAATCTTTTTGCATAGTCTGCAATTGGACATTTGGAGAGCTCTGAGGCCTGTGGTGGAAAACGAAATATCTTCACATAAAACCTAGAAAGAAGCATTCTCAGAAACCACTTTGTGATGTGTGCATTCAAGTCACAGGATTGAACATTCCTTTCGTTACAGCGGTTCTGAAACACACTTTTTCTAGAATCTCCATGTGGATATTTGGAACACTTACGGCAATTTGATGGAAACGAGACATCCTCACACAAAAAGGAGACAGAAGCATTCTCACAAACTCCTTTGTGATGTGTGATCTCAACTCACAGATGTGAACCTTCCTTTTGATAGAGCAGTTTCGAAACAATCTTTTTCTAGAATCTGCAAGTGGATATTTGGAGCGATGAGAGGCCTGTGGTTTAAAGGAAATATCTTCACATAACAAGTAGACAAAAGCATTCTCTGAAACGTCTTTGTGGTGTGTGCATTCACCTCACAGAGTTGAGCATTGCTTTTGACAGAGAAGTTTGGAAGCACTCTTTTTATAGTGTCTGCAAGTGGATATTTGGACCCCTTATTGGAATGCGTTGGAAATGGGACACCATCACACGAAAACGAGACAGAAGCATTCTCACAAACTTCTGCATGATGTGAGCATTCAGCTCACAGAGCTGAACCTTTCTTTTGATAGAGCAGTTTTGAAGCCCTCTTTTTCCAGATTCTGCAAGTGGACATTTGGAGCGCCTTGAGGCCTGCGGTGGAAAGGAAATATCTTCACATAAAAACTAGACAGAAGCATTCTCTGAAACTTCTTTCTGGTGCGTGAATTAAATTCAGAGAGTTGAACATTCCTTTTGACAGAGAAGTTTTGAAACACTTTTTTTGTAGAATCTGCACGTGGAATTTTGGACCACTTCTAGGAATTCATTGGAAAAGGGACACCTTCACACAAAAACAAGACAGAAGCATTCTGACAGACTTCGGTGTGATATGTGCATTCAACTCACAGAGTTTAATCTTTCATTTCATGTGGCAGTTTCGAAACACTCTTTTTGTGGAATCTGCAAGTGGCTATTTGGACCGATTATAGGAATTCATTGGGAACGGGACACCCTCACACAAAAAGTAGTGAGAAGCACTTTCACAAACTTCTGTGTGATGTGTGCATTCAATTCAAAGGGCTGAGCTCTTCTTTCGATAGAGCAGTTTTAAAACACTCTTTTTCTGGAATCTGCAAGTGGACATTTGGAGCGCTTTGAGGACTGTCGGGGAAGGAAATATCTTCACATAACAAGTAGACAGAAGCATTCTCTGAAACTTCTTTGTGGTGTGTGCATTCAACTCACAGAGTTTGAACATTCCTTTTGACAGAGAAGCTTGGAAACACTCTTTTTATAGAATAGGCAAGTGGATATTTGGACCTCTTTTAGGAATTCGTTGGAAACGGAACACCCACACACAAAAACTAGACAGAAGCATTCTCACAAACTTCTGTGTGACGTGAGCATTCAGCTCGCAGAGCTGAACCTTTCTTTGATAGGGCAGTTTTGAAACACTCTTTTTCTAGAATCTGCAAGTGGACATTTGGAGCGCTTTTAGGCCTGTGGTGGAAAGGAAATATCTTCACTCACAAACTAGACAGATGCATTCTCTGAAACTGCCTTGTGGTGCGTGCATTCAACTCACAGAGTTGAACATTCCTTTCGAATGAGAAGTTTTGAAACACTCTTTTTGTAGAAACTGCAAGTGAAACCTTGGACTGCTGATGGGAATTCGTTGGAAACGGGACACCTTCACACAAAAACTAGACCAAAGCATTCCCACAAACTTATCTGCGATGTGTGCACTCAGCTCACAAAGTTTAACATTTCTTTTCATGGATTAGTTTTGAAACACTCATTTTGCAGTATATGCAAGTGGTCATTCGGAAAGCTATGAGGCCTATGGTCGAAAAGGTAACACCTTCACCTATAACCTAGAAAGAAGCGTTCTGAGAAACTACTTTGTGTTGTTTGCATTCAACTCACAGAGTGGAACATTCCTTTTCTTAGAGCAGCCATGAAACAATCTTTTTGCATAGTCTGCAATTGGACATTTGGAGAGCTCTGAGGCCTGTGGTGGAAAACGAAATATCTTCACATAAAACCTAGAAAGAAGCATTCTCAGAAACCACTTTGTGATGTGTGCATTCAAGTCACAGGATTGAACATTCCTTTCGTTACAGCGGTTCTGAAACACACTTTTTCTAGAATCTCCATGTGGATATTTGGAACACTTACGGCAATTTGATGGAAACGAGACATCCTCACACAAAAAGAAGACAGAAGCATTCTCACAAACTCCTTTGTGATGTGTGATCTCAACTCACAGATGTGAACCTTCCTTTTGATAGAGCAGTTTCGAAACAATCTTTTTCTAGAATCTGCAAGTGGATATTTGGAGCGATGAGAGGCCTGTGGTTTAAAGGAAATATCTTCACATAACAGGTAGACAAAAGCATTCTCTGAAACGTCTTTGTGGTGTGTGCATTCACCTCACAGAGTTGAGCATTGCTTTTGACAGAGAAGTTTGGAAGCACTCTTTTTATAGTGTCTGCAAGTGGATATTTGGACCCCTTATTGGAATGCGTTGGAAATGGGACACCATCACACGAAAACGAGACAGAAGCATTCTCACAAACTTCTGCATGATGTGAGCATTCAGCTCACAGAGCTGAACCTTTCTTTTGATAGAGCAGTTTTGAAGCACTCTTTTTCCAGATTCTGCAAGTGGACATTTGGAGCGCCTTGAGGCCTGCGGTGGAAAGGAAATATCTTCACATAAAAACTAGACAGAAGCATTCTCTGAAACTTCTTTCTGGTGCGTGAATTAAATTCAGAGAGTTGAACATTCCTTTTGACAGAGAAGTTTTGAAACACTTTTTTTGTAGAATCTGCACGTGGAAATTTGGACCACTTCTAGGAATTCGTTGGAAACGGGACACCTTCACACAAAAACAAGACAGAAGCATTGTGACAGACTTCGGTGTGATATGTGCATTCAACTCACAGAGTTTAATCTTTCATTTCATGTGGCAGTTTCGAAACACTCTTTTTGTGGAATCTGCAAGTGGCTATTTGGACCGATTATAGGAATTCATTGGGAACGGGACACCCTCACACAAAAAGTAGTGAGAAGCACTTTCACAAACTTCTGTGTGATGTGTGCATTCAATTCAAAGGGCTGAGCTCTTCTTTCGATAGAGCAGTTTTAAAACACTCTTTTTCTGGAATCTGCAAGTGGACATTTGGAGCGCTTTGAGGACTGTGGGGGCAAGGAAATATCTTCACATAACAAGTAGACAGAAGCATTCTCTGAAACTTCTTTGTGGTGTGTGCATTCAACTCACAGAGGTTGAACATTCCTTTTGACAGAGAAGCTTGGAAACACTCTTTTTATAGAATAGGCAAGTGGATATTTGGACCTCTTTTAGGAATTCGTTGGAAACGGGACACCCTCACACAAAAACTAGACAGAAGCATTCTCACAAACTTCTGTGTGACGTGAGCATTCAGCTCGCAGAGCTGAACCTTTCTTTGATAGGGCAGTTTTGAAACACTCTTTTTCTAGAATCTGCAAGTGGACATTTGGAGCGCTTTTAGGCCTGTGGTGGAAAGGAAATATCTTCACTCACAAACTAGACAGATGCATTCTCTGAAACTGCCTTGTGGTGCGTGCATTCAACTCACAGAGTTGAACATTCCTTTCGAATGAGAAGTTTTGAAACACTCTTTTTGTAGAAACTGCAAGTGAAACCTTGGACTGCTGATGGGAATTCGTTGGAAACGGGACACCTTCACACAAAAACTAGACCAAAGCATTCCCACAAACTTATCTGCGATGTGTGCACTCAGCTCACAAAGTTTAACATTGCTTTTCATGGATTAGTTTTGAAACACTCATTTTGCAGTATATGCAAATGGTCATTCGGAAAGCTATGAGGCCTATGGTCGAAAAGGTAACACCTTCACCTATAACCTAGAAAGAAGCGTTCTGAGAAACTACATTGTGTTGTTTGCATTCAACTCACAGAGTGGAACATTCCTTTTCTTAGAGCAGCCATGAAACAATCTTTTTGCATAGTCTGCAATTGGACACTTGGAGAGCTCTGAGGCCTGTGGTGGAAAACGAAATATCTTCACATAAAACCTAGAAAGAAGCATTCTCAGAAACCACTTTGTGATGTGTGCATTCAAGTCACAGCATTGAACATTCCTTTCGTTACAGCGGTTCTGAAACACACTTTTTCTAGAATCTCCATGTGGATATTTGGAACACTTACGGCAATTTGATGGAAACGAGACATCCTCACACAAAAAGGAGACAGAAGCATTCTCACAAACTCCTTTGTGATGTGTGATCTCAACTCACAGATGTGAACCTTCCTTTTGATAGAGCAGTTTCGAAACAATCTTTTTCTAGAATCTGCAAGTGGATATTTGGAGCGATGAGTGGCCTGTGGTTTAAAGGAAATATCTTCACATAACAAGTAGACAAAAGCATTCTCTGAAACGTCTTTGTGGTGTGTGCATTCACCTCACAGAGTTGAGCATTGCTTTTGACAGAGAAGTTTGGAAGCACTCTTTTTATAGTGTCTGCAAGTGGATATTTGGACCCCTTATTGGAATGCGTTGGAATTGGGACACCATCACACGAAAACGAGACAGAAGCATTCTCACAAACTTCTGCATGATGTGAGCATTCAGCTCACAGAGCTGAACCTTTCTTTTGATAGAGCAGTTTTGAAGCCCTCTTTTTCCAGATTCTGCAAGTGGACATTTGGAGCGCCTTGAGGCCTGCGGTGGAAAGGAAATATCTTCACATAAAAACTAGACAGAAGCATTCTCTGAAACTTCTTTCTGGTGCGTGAATTAAATTCAGAGAGTTGAACATTCCTTTTGACAGAGAAGTTTTGAAACACTTTTTTTGTAGAATCTGCACGTGGAATTTTGGACCACTTCTAGGAATTCATTGGAAAAGGGACACCTTCACACAAAAACAAGACAGAAGCATTCTGACAGACTTCGGTGTGATATGTGCATTCAACTCACAGAGTTTAATCTTTCATTTCATGTGGCAGTTTCGAAACACTCTTTTTGTGGAATCTGCAAGTGGCTATTTGGACCGATTATAGGAATTCATTGGGAACGGGACACCCTCACACAAAAAGTAGTGAGAAGCACTTTCACAAACTTCTGTGTGATGTGTGCATTCAATACAAAGGGCTGAGCTCTTCTTTTGATAGAGCAGTTTTAAAACACTCTTTTTCTGGAATCTGCAAGTGGACATTTGGAGCGCTTTGAGGACTGTGGGGGCAAGGAAATATCTTCACATAACAAGTAGACAGAAGCATTCTCTGAAACTTCTTTGTGGTGTGTGCATTCAACTCACAGAGTTTGAACATTCCTTTTGACAGAGAAGCTTGGAAACACTCTTTTTATAGAATAGGCAAGTGGATATTTGGACCTCTTTTAGGAATTCGTTGGAAACGGGACACCCTCACACAAAAACTAGACAGAAGCATTCTCACAAACTTCTGTGTGACGTGAGCATTCAGCTCGCAGAGCTGAACCTTTCTTTGATAGGGCAGTTTTGAAACACTCTTTTTCTAGAATCTGCAAGTGGACATTTGGAGCACTTTTAGGCCTGTGGTGGAAAGGAAATATCTTCACTCACAAACTAGACAGATGCATTCTCTGAAACTGCCTTGTGTTGCGTGCATTCAACTCACAGAGTTGAACATTCCTTTCGAATGAGAAGTTTTGAAACACTCTTTGTGTAGAAACTGCAAGTGAAACCTTGGACTGCTGATGGGAATTCGTTGGAAACGGGACACCTTCACACAAAAACTAGACCAAAGCATTCCCACAAACTTATCTGCGATGTGTGCACTCAGCTCACAAAGTTTAACATTTCTTTTCATGGATTAGTTTTGAAACACTCATTTTGCAGTATATGCAAGTGGTCATTCGGAAAGCTATGAGGCCTATGGTCGAAAAGGTAACACCTTCACCTATAACCTAGAAAGAAGCGTTCTGAGAAACTACTTTGTGTTGTTTGCATTCAACTCACAGAGTGGAACATTCCTTTTCTTAGAGCAGCCATGAAACAATCTTTTTGCATAGTCTGCAATTGGACATTTGGAGAGCTCTGAGGCCTGTGGTGGAAAACGAAATATCTTCACATAAAACCTAGAAAGAAGCATTCTCAGAAACCACTTTGTGATGTGTGCATTCAAGTCACAGGATTGAACATTCCTTTCGTTACAGCGGTTCTGAAACACACTTTTTCTAGAATCTCCATGTGGATATTTGGAACACTTACGGCAATTTGATGGAAACGAGACATCCTCACACAAAAAGAAGACAGAAGCATTCTCACAAACTCCTTTGTGATGTGTGATCTCAACTCACAGATGTGAACCTTCCCTTTGATAGAGCAGTTTCGAAACAATCTTTTTCTAGAATCTGCAAGTGGATATTTGGAGCGATGAGAGGCCTGTGGTTTAAAGGAAATATCTTCACATAACAGGTAGACAAAAGCATTCTCTGAAACGTCTTTGTGCTGTGTGCATTCACCTCACAGAGTTGAGCATTGCTTTTGACAGAGAAGTTTGGAAGCACTCTTTTTATAGTGTCTGCAAGTGGATATTTGGACCCCTTATTGGAATGCGTTGGAAATGGGACACCATCACACGAAAACGAGACAGAAGCATTCTCACAAACTTCTGCATGATGTGAGCATTCAGCTCACAGAGCTGAACCTTTCTTTTGATAGAGCAGTTTTGAAGCACTCTTTTTCCAGATTCTGCAAGTGGACATTTGGAGCGCCTTGAGGCCTGCGGTGGAAAGGAAATATCTTCACATAAAAACTAGACAGAAGCATTCTCTGAAACTTCTTTCTGGTGCGTGAATTAAATTCAGATAGTTGAACTTTCCTTTTGACAGAGAAGTTTTGAAACACTTTTTTTGTAGAATCTGCACGTGGAAATTTGGACCACTTCTAGGAATTCGTTGGAAACGGGACACCTTCACACAATAACAAGACAGAAGCATTCTGACAGACTTCGGTGTGATATGTGCATTCAACTCACAGAGTTTAATCTTTCATTTCATGTGGCAGTTTCGAAACACTCTTTTTGTGGAATCTGCAAGTGGCTATTTGGACCGATTATAGGAATTCATTGGGAACAGGACACCCTCACACAAAAAGTAGTGAGAAGCACTTTCACAAACTTCTGTGTGATGTGTGCATTCAATTCAAAGGGCTGAGCTCTTCTTTCGATAGAGCAGTTTTAAAACACTCTTTTTCTGGAATCTGCAAGTGGACATTTGGAGCGCTTTGAGGACTGTGGGGGCAAGGAAATATCTTCACATAACAAGTAGACAGAAGCATTCTCTGAAACTTCTTTGTGGTGTGTGCATTCAACTCACAGAGTTGGAACATTCCTTTTGACAGAGAAGCTTGGAAACACTCTTTTTATAGCATAGGCAAGTGGATATTTGGACCTCTTTTAGGAATTCGTTGGAAACGGGACACCCACACACAAAAACTAGACAGAAGCATTCTCACAAACTTCTGTGTGACGTGAGCATTCAGCTCGCAGAGCTGAACCTTTCTTTGATAGGGCAGTTTTGAAACACTCTTTTTCTAGAATCTGCAAGTGGACATTTGGAGCGCTTTTAGGCCTGTGGTGGAAAGGAAATATCTTCACTCACAAACTAGACAGATGCATTCTCTGAAACTGCCTTGTGGTGCGTGCATTCAACTCACAGAGTTGAACATTCCTTTCGAATGAGAAGTTTTGAAACACTCATTTTGTAGAAACTGCAAGTGAAACCTTGGACTGCTGATGGGAATTCGTTGGAAACGGGACACCTTCACACAAAAACTAGACCAAAGCATTCCCACAAACTTATCTGCGATGTGTGCACTCAGCTCACAAAGTTTAACATTTCTTTTCATGGATTAGATTTGAAACACTCATTTTGCAGTATATGCAAGTGGTCATTCGGAAAGCTATGAGGCCTATGGTCGAAAAGGTAACACCTTCACCTATAACCTAGAAAGAAGCGTTCTGAGAAACTACTTTGTGTTGTTTGCATTCAACTCACAGAGTGGAACATTCCTTTTCTTAGAGCAGCCATGAAACAATCTTTTTGCATAGTCTGCAATTGGACATTTGGAGAGCTCTGAGGGCTGTGGTGGAAAACGAAATATCTTCACATAAAACCTAGAAAGAAGCATTCTCAGAAACCACTTTGTGATGTGTGCATTCAAGTCACAGGATTGAACATTCCTTTCGTTACAGCGGTTCTGAAACACACTTTTTCTAGAATCTCCATGTGGATATTTGGAACACTTACGGCAATTTGATGGAAACGAGACATCCTCACACAAAAAGAAGACAGAAGCATTCTCACAAACTCCTTTGTGATGTGTGATCTCAACTCACAGATGTGAACCTTCCTTTTGATAGAGCAGTTTCGAAACAATCTTTTTCTAGAATCTGCAAGTGGATATTTGGAGAGATGAGAGGCCTGTGGTTTAAAGGAAATATCTTCACATAACAAGTAGACAAAAGCATTCTCTGAAACGTCTTTGTGGTGTGTGCATTCACCTCACAGAGTTGAGCATTGCTTTTGACAGAGAAGTTTGGAAGCACTCTTTTTATAGTGTCTGCAAGTGGATATTTGGACCCCTTATTGGAATGCGTTGCAAATGGGACACCATCACACGAAAACGAGACAGAAGCATTCTCACAAACTTCTGCATGATGTGAGCATTCAGCTCACAGAGCTGAACCTTTCTTTTGATAGAGCAGTTTTGAAGCACTCTTTTTCCAGATTCTGCAAGTGGACATTTGGAGCGCCTTGAGGCCTGCGGTGGAAAGGAAATATCTTCACATAAAAACTAGACAGAAGCATTCTCTGAAACTTCTTTCTGGTGCGTGAATTAAATTCAGAGAGTTGAACATTCCTTTTGACAGAGAAGTTTTGAAACACTTTTTTTGTAGAATCTGCACGTGGAAATTTGGACCACTTCTAGGAATTCGTTGGAAACGGGACACCTTCACACAAAAACAAGACAGAAGCATTGTGACAGACTTCGGTGTGATATGTGCATTCAACTCACAGAGTTTAATCTTTCATTTCATGTGGCAGTTTCGAAACACTCTTTTTGTGGAATCTGCAAGTGGCTATTTGGACCGATTATAGGAATTCATTGGGAACGGGACACCCTCACACAAAAAGTAGTGAGAAGCACTTTCACAAACTTCTGTGTGATGTGTGCATTCAATTCAAAGGGCTGAGCTCTTCTTTCGATAGAGCAGTTTTAAAACACTCTTTTTCTGGAATCTGCAAGTGGACATTTGGAGCGCTTTGAGGACTGTGGGGGCAAGGAAATATCTTCACATAACAAGTAGACAGAAGCATTCTCTGAAACTTCTTTGTGGTGTGTGCATTCAACTCACAGAGTTTGAACATTCCTTTTGACAGAGAAGCTTGGAAACACTCTTTTTATAGAATAGGCAAGTGGATATTTGGACCTCTTTTAGGAATTCGTTGGAAACGGGACACCCTCACACAAAAACTAGACAGAAGCATTCTCATAAACTTCTGTGTGAAGTGAGCATTCAGCTCGCAGAGCTGAACCTTTCTTTGATAGGGCAGTTTTGAAACACTCTTTTTCTAGAATCTGCAAGTGGACATTTGGAGCGCTTTTAGGCCTGTGGTGGAAAGGAAATATCTTCACTCACAAACTAGACAGATGCATTCTCTGAAACTGCCTTGTGGTGCGTGCATTCAACCCACAGAGTTGAACATTCCTTTCGAATGAGAAGTTTTGAAACACTCTTTTTGTAGAAACTGCAAGTGAAACCTTGGACTGCTGATGGGAATTCGTTGGAAACGGGACACCTTCACACAAAAACTAGACCAAAGCATTCCCACAAACTTATCTGCGATGTGTGCACTCAGCTCACAAAGTTTAACATTGCTTTTCATGGATTAGTTTTGAAACACTCATTTTGCAGTATATGCAAATGGTCATTCGGAAAGCTATGAGGCCTATGGTCGAAAAGGTAACACCTTCACCTATAACCGAGAAAGAAGCGTTCTGAGAAACTACTTTGTGTTGTTTGCATTCAACTCACAGAGTGGAACATTCCTTTTCTTAGAGCAGCCATGAAACAATCTTTTTGCATAGTCTGCAATTGGACACTTGGAGAGCTCTGAGGCCTGTGGTGGAAAACGAAATATCTTCACATAAAACCTAGAAAGAAGCATTCTCAGAAACCACTTTGTGATGTGTGCATTCAAGTCACAGCATTGAACATTCCTTTCATTACAGCGGTTCTGAAACACACTTTTTCTAGAATCTCCATGTGGATATTTGGAACACTTACGGCAATTTGATGGAAACGAGACATCCTCACACAAAAAGGAGACAGAAGCATTCTCACAAACTCCTTTGTGATGTGTGATCTCAACTCACAGATGTGAACCTTCCTTTTGATAGAGCAGTTTCGAAACAATCTTTTTCTAGAATCTGCAAGTGGATATTTGGAGCGATGAGAGGCCTGTGGTTTAAAGGAAATATCTTCACATAACAAGTAGACAAAAGCATTCTCTGAAACGTCTTTGTGCTGTGTGCATTCACCTCACAGAGTTGAGCATTGCTTTTGACAGAGAAGTTTGGAAGCACTCTTTTTATAGTGTCTGCAAGTGGATATTTGGACCCCTTATTGGAATGCGTTGGAATTGGGACACCATCACACGAAAACGAGACAGAAGCATTCTCACAAACTTCTGCATGATGTGAGCATTCAGCTCACAGAGCTGAACCTTTCTTTTGATAGAGCAGTTTTGAAGCCCTCTTTTTCCAGATTCTGCAAGTGGACATTTGGAGCGCCTTGAGGCCTGCGGTGGAAAGGAAATATCTTCACATAAAAACTAGACAGAAGCATTCTCTGAAACTTCTTTCTGGTGCGTGAATTAAATTCAGAGAGTTGAACATTCCTTTTGACAGAGAAGTTTTGAAACACTTTTTTTGTAGAATCTGCACGTGGAATTTTGGACCACTTCTAGGAATTCATTGGAAAAGGGACACCTTCACACAAAAACAAGACAGAAGCATTCTGACAGACTTCGGTGTGATATGTGCATTCAACTCACAGAGTTTAATCTTTCATTTCATGTGGCAGTTTCGAAACACTCTTTTTGTGGAATCTGCAAGTGGCTATTTGGACCGATTATAGGAATTCATTGGGAACGGGACACCCTCACACAAAAAGTAGTGAGAAGCACTTTCACAAACTTCTGTGTGATGTGTGCATTCAATACAAAGGGCTGAGCTCTTCTTTTGATAGAGCAGTTTTAAAACACTCTTTTTCTGGAATCTGCAAGTGGACATTTGGAGCGCTTTGAGGACTGTGGGGGCAAGGAAATATCTTCACATAACAAGTAGACAGAAGCATTCTCTGAAACTTCTTTGTGGTGTGTGCATTCAACTCACAGAGTTTGAACATTCCTTTTGACAGAGAAGCTTGGAAACACTCTTTTTATAGAATAGGCAAGTGGATATTTGGACCTCTTTTAGGAATTCGTTGGAAACGGGACACCCTCACACAAAAACTAGACAGAAGCATTCTCACAAACTTCTGTGTGACGTGAGCATTCAGCTCGCAGAGCTGAACCTTTCTTTGATAGGGCAGTTTTGAAACACTCTTTTTCTAGAATCTGCAAGTGGACATTTGGAGCACTTTTAGGCCTGTGGTGGAAAGGAAATATCTTCACTCACAAACTAGACAGATGCATTCTCTGAAACTGCCTTGTGTTGCGTGCATTCAACTCACAGAGTTGAATATTCCTTTCGAATGAGAAGTTTTGAAACACTCTTTGTGTAGAAACTGCAAGTGAAACCTTGGACTGCTGATGGGAATTCGTTGGAAACGGGACACCTTCACACAAAAACTAGACCAAAGCATTCCCACAAACTTATCTGCGATGTGTGCACTCAGCTCACAAAGTTTAACATTTCTTTTCATGGATTAGTTTTGAAACACTCATTTTGCAGTATATGCAAGTGGTCATTCGGAAAGCTATGAGGCCTATGGTCGAAAAGGTAACACCTTCACCTATAACCTAGAAAGAAGCGTTCTGAGAAACTACTTTGTGTTGTTTGCATTCAACTCACAGAGTGGAACATTCCTTTTCTTAGAGCAGCCATGAAACAATCTTTTTGCATAGTCTGCAATTGGACATTTGGAGAGCTCTGAGGCCTGTGGTGGAAAACGAAATATCTTCACATAAAACCTAGAAAGAAGCATTCTCAGAAACCACTTTGTGATGTGTGCATTCAAGTCACAGGATTGAACATTCCTTTCGTTACAGCGGTTCTGAAACACACTTTTTCTAGAATCTCCATGTGGATATTTGGAACACTTACGGCAATTTGATGGAAACGAGACATCCTCACACAAAAAGAAGACAGAAGCATTCTCACAAACTCCTTTGTGATGTGTGATCTCAACTCACAGATGTGAACCTTCCCTTTGATAGAGCAGTTTCGAAACAATCTTTTTCTAGAATCTGCAAGTGGATATTTGGAGCGATGAGAGGCCTGTGGTTTAAAGGAAATATCTTCACATAACAGGTAGACAAAAGCATTCTCTGAAACGTCTTTGTGCTGTGTGCATTCACCTCACAGAGTTGAGCATTGCTTTTGACAGAGAAGTTTGGAAGCACTCTTTTTATAGTGTCTGCAAGTGGATATTTGGACCCCTTATTGGAATGCGTTGGAAATGGGACACCATCACACGAAAACGAGACAGAAGCATTCTCACAAACTTCTGCATGATGTGAGCATTCAGCTCACAGAGCTGAACCTTTCTTTTGATAGAGCAGTTTTGAAGCACTCTTTTTCCAGATTCTGCAAGTGGACATTTGGAGCGCCTTGAGGCCTGCGGTGGAAAGGAAATATCTTCACATAAAAACTAGACAGAAGCATTCTCTGAAACTTCTTTCTGGTGCGTGAATTAAATTCAGATAGTTGAACTTTCCTTTTGACAGAGAAGTTTTGAAACACTTTTTTTGTAGAATCTGCACGTGGAAATTTGGACCACTTCTAGGAATTCGTTGGAAACGGGACACCTTCACACAATAACAAGACAGAAGCATTCTGACAGACTTCGGTGTGATATGTGCATTCAACTCACAGAGTTTAATCTTTCATTTCATGTGGCAGTTTCGAAACACTCTTTTTGTGGAATCTGCAAGTGGCTATTTGGACCGATTATAGGAATTCATTGGGAACAGGACACCCTCACACAAAAAGTAGTGAGAAGCACTTTCACAAACTTCTGTGTGATGTGTGCATTCAATTCAAAGGGCTGAGCTCTTCTTTCGATAGAGCAGTTTTAAAACACTCTTTTTCTGGAATCTGCAAGTGGACATTTGGAGCGCTTTGAGGACTGTGGGGGCAAGGAAATATCTTCACATAACAAGTAGACAGAAGCATTCTCTGAAACTTCTTTGTGGTGTGTGCATTCAACTCACAGAGTTGGAACATTCCTTTTGACAGAGAAGCTTGGAAACACTCTTTTTATAGCATAGGCAAGTGGATATTTGGACCTCTTTTAGGAATTCGTTGGAAACGGGACACCCACACACAAAAACTAGACAGAAGCATTCTCACAAACTTCTGTGTGACGTGAGCATTCAGCTCGCAGAGCTGAACCTTTCTTTGATAGGGCAGTTTTGAAACACTCTTTTTCTAGAATCTGCAAGTGGACATTTGGAGCGCTTTTAGGCCTGTGGTGGAAAGGAAATATCTTCACTCACAAACTAGACAGATGCATTCTCTGAAACTGCCTTGTGGTGCGTGCATTCAACTCACAGAGTTGAACATTCCTTTCGAATGAGAAGTTTTGAAACACTCATTTTGTAGAAACTGCAAGTGAAACCTTGGACTGCTGATGGGAATTCGTTGGAAACGGGACACCTTCACACAAAAACTAGACCAAAGCATTCCCACAAACTTATCTGCGATGTGTGCACTCAGCTCACAAAGTTTAACATTTCTTTTCATGGATTAGATTTGAAACACTCATTTTGCAGTATATGCAAGTGGTCATTCGGAAAGCTATGAGGCCTATGGTCGAAAAGGTAACACCTTCACCTATAACCTAGAAAGAAGCGTTCTGAGAAACTACTTTGTGTTGTTTGCATTCAACTCACAGAGTGGAACATTCCTTTTCTTAGAGCAGCCATGAAACAATCTTTTTGCATAGTCTGCAATTGGACATTTGGAGAGCTCTGAGGGCTGTGGTGGAAAACGAAATATCTTCACATAAAACCTAGAAAGAAGCATTCTCAGAAACCACTTTGTGATGTGTGCATTCAAGTCACAGGATTGAACATTCCTTTCGTTACAGCGGTTCTGAAACACACTTTTTCTAGAATCTCCATGTGGATATTTGGAACACTTACGGCAATTTGATGGAAACGAGACATCCTCACACAAAAAGAAGACAGAAGCATTCTCACAAACTCCTTTGTGATGTGTGATCTCAACTCACAGATGTGAACCTTCCTTTTGATAGAGCAGTTTCGAAACAATCTTTTTCTAGAATCTGCAAGTGGATATTTGGAGAGATGAGAGGCCTGTGGTTTAAAGGAAATATCTTCACATAACAAGTAGACAAAAGCATTCTCTGAAACGTCTTTGTGGTGTGTGCATTCACCTCACAGAGTTGAGCATTGCTTTTGACAGAGAAGTTTGGAAGCACTCTTTTTATAGTGTCTGCAAGTGGATATTTGGACCCCTTATTGGAATGCGTTGGAAATGGGACACCATCACACGAAAACGAGACAGAAGCATTCTCACAAACTTCTGCATGATGTGAGCATTCAGCTCACAGAGCTGAACCTTTCTTTTGATAGAGCAGTTTTGAAGCACTCTTTTTCCAGATTCTGCAAGTGGACATTTGGAGCGCCTTGAGGCCTGCGGTGGAAAGGAAATATCTTCACATAAAAACTAGACAGAAGCATTCTCTGAAACTTCTTTCTGGTGCGTGAATTAAATTCAGAGAGTTGAACATTCCTTTTGACAGAGAAGTTTTGAAACACTTTTTTTGTAGAATCTGCACGTGGAAATTTGGACCACTTCTAGGAATTCGTTGGAAACGGGACACCTTCACACAAAAACAAGACAGAAGCATTGTGACAGACTTCGGTGTGATATGTGCATTCAACTCACAGAGTTTAATCTTTCATTTCATGTGGCAGTTTCGAAACACTCTTTTTGTGGAATCTGCAAGTGGCTATTTGGACCGATGATAGGAATTCATTGGGAACGGGACACCCTCACACAAAAAGTAGTGAGAAGCACTTTCACAAACTTCTGTGTGATGTGTGCATTCAATTCAAAGGGCTGAGCTCTTCTTTCGATAGAGCAGTTTTAAAACACTCTTTTTCTGGAATCTGCAAGTGGACATTTGGAGCGCTTTGAGGACTGTGGGGGCAAGGAAATATCTTCACATAACAAGTAGACAGAAGCATTCTCTGAAACTTCTTTGTGGTGTGTGCATTCAACTCACAGAGTTTGAACATTCCTTTTGACAGAGAAGCTTGGAAACACTCTTTTTATAGAATAGGCAAGTGGATATTTGGACCTCTTTTAGGAATTCGTTGGAAACGGGACACCCTCACACAAAAACTAGACAGAAGCATTCTCATAAACTTCTGTGTGAAGTGAGCATTCAGCTCGCAGAGCTGAACCTTTCTTTGATAGGGCCGTTTTGAAACACTCTTTTTCTAGAATCTGCAAGTGGACATTTGGAGCGCTTTTAGGCCTGTGGTGGAAAGGAAATATCTTCACTCACAAACTAGACAGATGCATTCTCTGAAACTGCCTTGTGGTGCGTGCATTCAACCCACAGAGTTGAACATTCCTTTCGAATGAGAAGTTTTGAAACACTCTTTTTGTAGAAACTGCAAGTGAAACCTTGGACTGCTGATGGGAATTCGTTGGAAACGGGACACCTTCACACAAAAACTAGACCAAAGCATTCCCACAAACTTATCTGCGATGTGTGCACTCAGCTCACAAAGTTTAACATTTCTTTTCATGGATTAGTTTTGAAACACTCATTTTGCAGTATATGCAAATGGTCATTCGGAAAGCTATGAGGCCTATGGTCGAAAAGGTAACACCTTCACCTATAACCTAGAAAGAAGCGTTCTGAGAAACTACTTTGTGTTGTTTGCATTCAACTCACAGAGTGGAACATTCCTTTTGTTAGAGCAGCCATGAAACAATCTTTTTGCATAGTCTGCAATTGGACATTTGGAGAGCTCTGAGGCCTGTGGTGGAAAACGAAATATCTTCACATAAAACCTAGAAAGAAGCATTCTCAGAAACCACTTTGTGATGTGTGCATTCAAGTCACAGGATTGAACATTCCTTTCGTTACAGCGGTTCTGAAACACACTTTTTCTAGAATCTCCATGTGGATATTTGGAACACTTACGGCAATTTGATGGAAACGAGACATCCTCACACAAAAAGAAGACAGAAGCATTCTCACAAACTCCTTTGTGATGTGTGATCTCAACTCACAGATGTGAACCTTCCTTTTGATAGAGCAGTTTCGAAACAATCTTTTTCTAGAATCTGCAAGTGGATATTTGGAGAGATGAGAGGCCTGTGGTTTAAAGGAAATATCTTCACATAACAAGTAGACAAAAGCATTCTCTGAAACGTCTTTGTGGTGTGTGCATTCACCTCACAGAGTTGAGCATTGCTTTTGACAGAGAAGTTTGGAAGCACTCTTTTTATAGTGTCTGCAAGTGGATATTTGGACCCCTTATTGGAATGCGTTGGAAATGGGACACCATCACACGAAAACGAGACAGAAGCATTCTCACAAACTTCTGCATGATGTGAGCATTCAGCTCACAGAGCTGAACCTTTCTTTTGATAGAGCAGTTTTGAAGCACTCTTTTTCCAGATTCTGCAAGTGGACATTTGGAGCGCCTTGAGGCCTGCGGTGGAAAGGAAATATCTTCACATAAAAACTAGACAGAAGCATTCTCTGAAACTTCTTTCTGGTGCGTGAATTAAATTCAGAGAGTTGAACATTCCTTTTGACAGAGAAGTTTTGAAACACTTTTTTTGTAGAATCTGCACGTGGAAATTTGGACCACTTCTAGGAATTCGTTGGAAACGGGACACCTTCACACAAAAACAAGACAGAAGCATTGTGACAGACTTCGGTGTGATATGTGCATTCAACTCACAGAGTTTAATCTTTCATTTCATGTGGCAGTTTCGAAACACTCTTTTTGTGGAATCTGCAAGTGGCTATTTGGACCGATTATAGGAATTCATTGGGAACGGGACACCCTCACACAAAAAGTAGTGAGAAGCACTTTCACAAACTTCTGTGTGATGTGTGCATTCAATTCAAAGGGCTGAGCTCTTCTTTCGATAGAGCAGTTTTAAAACACTCTTTTTCTGGAATCTGCAAGTGGACATTTGGAGCGCTTTGAGGACTGTGGGGGCAAGGAAATATCTTCACATAACAAGTAGACAGAAGCATTCTCTGAAACTTCTTTGTGGTGTGTGCATTCAACTCACAGAGTTTGAACATTCCTTTTGACAGAGAAGCTTGGAAACACTCTTTTTATAGAATAGGCAAGTGGATATTTGGACCTCTTTTAGGAATTCGTTGGAAACGGGACACCCTCACACAAAAACTAGACAGAAGCATTCTCACAAACTTCTGTGTGAAGTGAGCATTCAGCTCGCAGAGCTGAACCTTTCTTTGATAGGGCAGTTTTGAAACACTCTTTTTCTAGAATCTGCAAGTGGACATTTGGAGCGCTTTTAGGCCTGTGGTGGAAAGGAAATATCTTCACTCACAAACTAGACAGATGCATTCTCTGAAACTGCCTTGTGGAGCGTGCATTCAACCCACAGAGTTGAACATTCCTTTCGAATGAGAAGTTTTGAAACACTCTTTTTGTAGAAACTGCAAGTGAAACCTTGGACTGCTGATGGGAATTCGTTGGAAACGGGACACCTTCACACAAAAACTAGACCAAAGCATTCCCACAAACTTATCTGCGATGTGTGCACTCAGCTCACAAAGTTTAACATTTCTTTTCATGGATTAGTTTTGAAACACTCATTTTGCAGTATATGCAAGTGGTCATTCGGAAAGCTATGAGGCCTATGGTCGAAAAGGTAACACCTTCACCTATAACCTAGAAAGAAGCGTTCTGAGAAACTACTTTGTGTTGTTTGCATTCAACTCACAGAGTGGAACATTCCTTTTCTTAGAGCAGCCATGAAACAATCTTTTTGCATAGTCTGCAATTGGACATTTGGAGAGCTCTGAGGCCTGTGGTGGAAAACGAAATATCTTCACATAAAACCTAGAAAGAACCATTCTCAGAAACCACTTTGTGATGTGTGCATTCAAGTCACAGGATTGAACATTCCTTTCATTACAGCGGTTCTGAAACACCCTTTTTCTAGAATCTCCATGTGGATATTTGGAACACTTACGGCAATTTGATGGAAACGAGACATCCTCACACAAAAAGAAGACAGAAGCATTCTCACAAACTCCTTTGTGATGTGTGATCTCAACTCACAGATGTGAACCTTCCTTTTGATAGAGCAGTTTCGAAACAATCTTTTTCTAGAATCTGCAAGTGGATATTTGGAGCGATGAGAGGCCTGTGGTTTAAAGGAAATATCTTCACATAACAGGTAGACAAAAGCATTCTCTGAAACGTCTTTGTGCTGTGTGCATTCACCTCACAGAGTTGAGCATTGCTTTTGACAGAGAAGTTTGGAAGCACTCTTTTTATAGTGTCTGCAAGTGGATATTTGGACCCCTTATTGGAATGCGTTGGAAATGGGACACGATCACACGAAAACGAGACAGAAGCATTCTCACAAACATCTGCATGATGTGAGCATTCAGCTCACAGAGCTGAACCTTTCTTTTGATAGAGCAGTTTTGAAGCACTCTTTTTCCAGATTCTGCAAGTGGACATTTGGAGCGCCTTGAGGCCTGCGGTGGAAAGGAAATATCTTCACATAAAAACTAGACAGAAGCATTCTCTGAAACTTCTTTCTGGTGCGTGAATTAAATTCAGAGAGTTGAACATTCCTTTTGACAGAGAAGTTTTGAAACACTTTTTTTGTAGAATCTGCACGTGGAAATTTGGACCACTTCTAGGAATTCGTTGGAAACGGGACACCTTCACACAAAAACAAGACAGAAGCATTGTGACAGACTTCGGTGTGATATGTGCATTCAACTCACAGAGTTTAATCTTTCATTTCATGTGGCAGTTTCGAAACACTCTTTTTATGGAATCTGCAAGTGGCTATTTGGACCGATTATAGGAATTCATTGGGAACGGGACACCCTCACACAAAAAGTAGTGAGAAGCACTTTCACAAACTTCTGTGTGATGTGTGCATTCAATTCAAAGGGCTGAGCTCTTCTTTCGATAGAGCAGTTTTAAAACACTCTTTTTCTGGAATCTGCAAGTGGACATTTGGAGCGCTTTGAGGACTGTGGGGGCAAGGAAATATCTTCACATAACAAGTAGACAGAAGCATTCTCTGAAACTTCTTTGTGGTGTGTGCATTCAACTCACAGAGTTTGAACATTCCTTTTGACAGAGAAGCTTGGAAACACTCTTTTTATAGAATAGGCAAGTGGATATTTGGACCTCTTTTAGGAATTCGTTGGAAACGGGACACCGTCACACAAAAACTAGACAAAAGCATTCTCACAAACTTCTGTGTGAAGTGAGCATTCAGCTCGCAGAGCTGAACCTTTCTTTGATAGGGCAGTTTTGAAACACTCTTTTTCTAGAATCTGCAAGTGGACATTTGGAGCGCTTTTAGGCCTGTGGTGGAAAGGAAATATCTTCACTCACAAACTAGACAGATGCATTCTCTGAAACTGCCTTGTGGTGCGTACATTCAACCCACAGAGTTGAACATTCCTTTCGAATGAGAAGTTTTGAAACACTCTTTTTGTAGAAACTGCAAGTGAAACCTTGGACTGCTGATGGGAATTCGTTGGAAACGGGACACCTTCACACAAAAACTAGACCAAAGCATTCCCACAAACTTATCTGCGATGTGTGCACTCAGCTCACAAAGTTTAACATTTCTTTTCATGGATTAGTTTTGAAACACTCATTTTGCAGTATATGCAAATGGTCATTCGGAAAGCTATGAGGCCTATGGTCGAAAAGGTAACACCTTCACCTATAACCTAGAAAGAAGCGTTCTGAGAAACTACTTTGTGTTGTTTGCATTCAACTCACAGAGTGGAACATTCCTTTTCTTAGAGCAGCCATGAAACAATCTTTTTGCATAGTCTGCAATTGGACATTTGGAGAGCTCTGAGGCCTGTGGTGGAAAACGAAATATCTTCACATAAAACCTAGAAAGAAGCATTCTCAGAAACCACTTTGTGATGTGTGCATTCAAGTCACAGGATTGAACATTCCTTTCGTTACAGCGGTTCTGAAACACACTTTTTCTAGAATCTCCATGTGGATATTTGGAACACTTACGGCAATTTGATGGAAACGAGACATCCTCACACAAAAAGAAGACAGAAGCATTCTCACAAACTCCTTTGTGATGTGTGATCTCAACTCACAGATGTGAACCTTCCTTTTGATAGAGCAGTTTCGAAACAATCTTTTTCTAGAATCTGCAAGTGGATATTTGGAGAGATGAGAGGCCTGTGGTTTAAAGGAAATATCTTCACATAACAAGTAGACAAAAGCATTCTCTGAAACGTCTTTGTGGTGTGTGCATTCACCTCACAGAGTTGAGCATTGCTTTTGACAGAGAAGTTTGGAAGCACTCTTTTTATAGTGTCTGCAAGTGGATATTTGGACCCCTTATTGGAATGCGTTGGAAATGGGACACCATCACACGAAAACGAGACAGAAGCATTCTCACAAACTTCTGCATGATGTGAGCATTCAGCTCACAGAGCTGAACCTTTCTTTTGATAGAGCAGTTTTGAAGCACTCTTTTTCCAGATTCTGCAAGTGGACATTTGGAGCGCCTTGAGGCCTGCGGTGGAAAGGAAATATCTTCACATAAAAACTAGACAGAAGCATTCTCTGAAACTTCTTTCTGGTGCGTGAATTAAATTCAGAGAGTTGAACATTCCTTTTGACAGAGAAGTTTTGAAACACTTTTTTTGTAGAATCTGCACGTGGAAATTTGGACCACTTCTAGGAATTCGTTGGAAACGGGACACCTTCACACAAAAACAAGACAGAAGCATTCTGACAGACTTCGGTGTGATATGTGCATTCAACTCACAGAGTTTAATCTTTCATTTCATGTGGCAGTTTCGAAACACTCTTTTTGTGGAATCTGCAAGTGGCTATTTGGACCGATTATAGGAATTCATTGGGAACGGGACACCCTCACACAAAAAGTAGTGAGAAGCACTTCCACAAACTTCTGTGTGATGTGTGCATTCAATTCAAAGGGCTGAGCTCTTCTTCCGATAGAGCAGTTTTAAAACACTCTTTTTCTGGAATCTGCAAGTGGACATTTGGAGCGCTTTGAGGACTGTGGGGGCAAGGAAATATCTTCACATAACAAGTAGACAGAAGCATTCTCTGAAACTTCTTTGTGGTGTGTGCATTCAACTCACAGAGTTGGAACATTCCTTTTGACAGAGAAGCTTGGAAACACTCTTTTTATAGAATAGGCAAGTGGATATTTGGACCTCTTTTAGGAATTCGTTGGAAACGGGACACCATCACACAAAAACTAGACAGAAGCATTCTCACAAACTTCTGTGTGACGTGAGCATTCAGCTCGCAGAGCTGAACCTGTCTTTGATAGGGCAGTTTTGAAACACTCTTTTTCTAGAATCTGCAAGTGGACATTTGGAGCGCTTTTAGGCCTGTGGTGGAAAGGAAATATCTTCACTCACAAACTAGACGGATGCATTCTCTGAAACTGCCTTGTGGTGCGTGCATTCAACTCACAGAGTTGAACATTCCTTTCGAATGAGAAGTTTTGAAACACTCTTTTTGTAGAAACTGCAAGTGAAACCTTGGACTGCTGATGGGAATTCGTTGGAAACGGGACACCTTCACACAAAAACTAGACCAAAGCATTCCCACAAACTTATCTGCGATGTGTGCACTCAGCTCACAAAGTTTAACCTTTCTTTTCATGGATTAGTTTTGAAACACTCATTTTGCAGTATATGCAAGTGGTCATTCGGAAAGCTATGAGGCCTATGGTCGAAAAGGTAACACCTTCACCTATAACCTAGAAAGAAGCGTTCTGAGAAACTACTTTGTGTTGTTTCCATTCAACTCACAGAGTGGAACATTCCTTTTCTTAGAGCAGCCATGAAACAATCTTTTTGCATAGTCTGCAATTGGACATTTGGAGAGCTCTGAGGCCTGTGGTGGAAAACGAAATATCTTCACATAAAACCTAGAAAGAAGCATTCTCAGAAACCACTTTGTGATGTGTGCATTCAAGTCACAGGATTGAACATTCCTTTCGTTACAGCGGTTCTGAAACACACTTTTTCTAGAATCTCCATGTGGATATTTGGAACACTTACGGCAATTTGATGGAAACGAGACATCCTCACACAAAAAGGAGACAGAAGCATTCTCACAAACTCCTTTGTGATGTGTGATCTCAACTCACAGATGTGAACCTTCCTTTTGATAGAGCAGTTTCGAAACAATCTTTTTCTAGAATCTGCAAGTGGATATTTGGAGAGATGAGAGGCCTGTGGTTTAAAGGAAATATCTTCACATAACAGGTAGACAAAAGCATTCTCTGAAACGTCTTTGTGCTGTGTGCATTCACCTCACAGAGTTGAGCATTGCTTTTGACAGAGAAGTTTGGAAGCACTCTTTTTATAGTGTCTGGAAGTGGATATTTGGACCCCTTATTGGAATGCGTTGGAAATGGGACACCATCACACGAAAACGAGACAGAAGCATTCTCACAAACTTCTGCATGATGTGAGCATTCAGCTCACAGAGCTGAACCTTTCTTTTGATAGAGCAGTTTTGAAGCACTCTTTTTCCAGATTCTGCAAGTGGACATTTGGAGCGCCTTGAGGCCTGCGGTGGAAAGGAAATATCTTCACATAAAAACTAGACAGAAGCATTCTCTGAAACTTCATTCTGGTGCGTGAATTAAATTCAGAGAGTTGAACATTCCTTTTGACAGAGAAGTTTTGAAACACTTTTTTTGTAGAATCTACACGTGGAAATTTGGACCACTTCTAGGAATTCGTTGGAAACGGGACACCTTCACACAAAAACAAGACAGAAGCATTCTGACAGACTTCGGTGTGATATGTGCATTCAACTCACAGAGTTTAATCTTTCATTTCATGTGGCAGTTTCGAAACACTCTTTTTGTGGAATCTGCAAGTGGCTATTTGGACCGATTATAGGAATTCATTGGGAACGGGACACCCTCACACAAAAAGTAGTGAGAAGCACTTTCACAAACTTCTGTGTGATGTGTGCATTCAATTCAAAGGGCTGAGCTCTTCTTTTGATAGAGCAGTTTTAAAACACTCTTTTTCTGGAATCTGCAAGTGGACATTTGGAGCGCTTTGAGGACTGTGGGGGCAAGGAAATATCTTCACATAACAAGTAGACAGAAGCATTCTCTGAAACTTCTTTGTGGTGTGTGCATTCAACTCACAGAGTTTGAACATTCCTTTTGACAGAGAAGCTTGGAAACACTCTTTTTATAGAATAGGCAAGTGGATATTTGGACCTCTTTTAGGAATTCGTTGGAAACGGGACACCCTCACACAAAAACTAGACAGAAGCATTCTCACAAACTTCTGTGTGACGTGAGCATTCAGCTCGCAGAGCTGAACCTTTCTTTGATAGGGCAGTTTTGAAACACTCTTTTTCTAGAATCTGCAAGTGGACATTTGGAGCGCTTTTAGGCCTGTGGTGGAAAGGAAATATCTTCACTCACAAACTAGACAGATGCATTCTCTGAAACTGCCTTGTGTTGCGTGCATTCAACTCACAGAGTTGAACATTCCTTTCGAATGAGAAGTTTTGAAACACTCTTTGTGTAGAAACTGCAAGTGAAACCTTGGACTGCTGATGGGAATTCGTTGGAAACGGGACACCTTCACACAAAAACTAGACCAAAGCATTCCCACAAACTTATCTGCGATGTGTGCACTCAGCTCACAAAGTTTAACATTTCTTTTCATGGATTAGTTTTGAAACACTCATTTTGCAGTATATGCAAGTGGTCATTCGGAAAGCTATGAGGCCTATGGTCGAAAAGGTAACACCTTCACCTATAACCTAGAAAGAAGCGTTCTGAGAAACTACTTTGTGTTGTTTGCATTCAACTCACAGAGTGGAACATTCCTTTTCTTAGAGCAGCCATGAAACAATCTTTTTGCATAGTCTGCAATTGGACATTTGGAGAGCTCTGAGGCCTGTGGTGGAAAACGAAATATCTTCACATAAAACCTAGAAAGAACCATTCTCAGAAACCACTTTGTGATGTGTGCATTCAAGTCACAGGATTGAACATTCCTTTCATTACAGCGGTTCTGAAACACCCTTTTTCTAGAATCTCCATGTGGATATTTGGAACACTTACGGCAATTTGATGGAAACGAGACATCCTCACACAAAAAGAAGACAGAAGCATTCTCACAAACTCCTTTGTGATGTGTGATCTCAACTCACAGATGTGAACCTTCCTTTTGATAGAGCAGTTTCGAAACAATCTTTTTCTAGAATCTGCAAGTGGATATTTGGAGCGATGAGAGGCCTGTGGTTTAAAGGAAATATCTTCACATAACAGGTAGACAAAAGCATTCTCTGAAACGTCTTTGTGCTGTGTGCATTCACCTCACAGAGTTGAGCATTGCTTTTGACAGAGAAGTTTGGAAGCACTCTTTTTATAGTGTCTGCAAGTGGATATTTGGACCCCTTATTGGAATGCGTTGGAAATGGGACACGATCACACGAAAACGAGACAGAAGCATTCTCACAAACATCTGCATGATGTGAGCATTCAGCTCACAGAGCTGAACCTTTCTTTTGATAGAGCAGTTTTGAAGCACTCTTTTTCCAGATTCTGCAAGTGGACATTTGGAGCGCCTTGAGGCCTGCGGTGGAAAGGAAATATCTTCACATAAAAACTAGACAGAAGCATTCTCTGAAACTTCTTTCTGGTGCGTGAATTAAATTCAGAGAGTTGAACATTCCTTTTGACAGAGAAGTTTTGAAACACTTTTTTTGTAGAATCTGCACGTGGAAATTTGGACCACTTCTAGGAATTCGTTGGAAACGGGACACCTTCACACAAAAACAAGACAGAAGCATTGTGACAGACTTCGGTGTGATATGTGCATTCAACTCACAGAGTTTAATCTTTCATTTCATGTGGCAGTTTCGAAACACTCTTTTTATGGAATCTGCAAGTGGCTATTTGGACCGATTATAGGAATTCATTGGGAACGGGACACCCTCACACAAAAAGTAGTGAGAAGCACTTTCACAAACTTCTGTGTGATGTGTGCATTCAATTCAAAGGGCTGAGCTCTTCTTTCGATAGAGCAGTTTTAAAACACTCTTTTTCTGGAATCTGCAAGTGGACATTTGGAGCGCTTTGAGGACTGTGGGGGCAAGGAAATATCTTCACATAACAAGTAGACAGAAGCATTCTCTGAAACTTCTTTGTGGTGTGTGCATTCAACTCACAGAGTTTGAACATTCCTTTTGACAGAGAAGCTTGGAAACACTCTTTTTATAGAATAGGCAAGTGGATATTTGGACCTCTTTTAGGAATTCGTTGGAAACGGGACACCGTCACACAAAAACTAGACAAAAGCATTCTCACAAACTTCTGTGTGAAGTGAGCATTCAGCTCGCAGAGCTGAACCTTTCTTTGATAGGGCAGTTTTGAAACACTCTTTTTCTAGAATCTGCAAGTGGACATTTGGAGCGCTTTTAGGCCTGTGGTGGAAAGGAAATATCTTCACTCACAAACTAGACAGATGCATTCTCTGAAACTGCCTTGTGGTGCGTGCATTCAACCCACAGAGTTGAACATTCCTTTCGAATGAGAAGTTTTGAAACACTCTTTTTGTAGAAACTGCAAGTGAAACCTTGGACTGCTGATGGGAATTCGTTGGAAACGGGACACCTTCACACAAAAACTAGACCAAAGCATTCCCACAAACTTATCTGCGATGTGTGCACTCAGCTCACAAAGTTTAACATTTCTTTTCATGGATTAGTTTTGAAACACTCATTTTGCAGTATATGCAAATGGTCATTCGGAAAGCTATGAGGCCTATGGTCGAAAAGGTAACACCTTCACCTATAACCTAGAAAGAAGCGTTCTGAGAAACTACTTTGTGTTGTTTGCATTCAACTCACAGAGTGGAACATTCCTTTTCTTAGAGCAGCCATGAAACAATCTTTTTGCATAGTCTGCAATTGGACATTTGGAGAGCTCTGAGGCCTGTGGTGGAAAACGAAATATCTTCACATAAAACCTAGAAAGAAGCATTCTCAGAAACCACTTTGTGATGTGTGCATTCAAGTCACAGGATTGAACATTCCTTTCGTTACAGCGGTTCTGAAACACACTTTTTCTAGAATCTCCATGTGGATATTTGGAACACTTACGGCAATTTGATGGAAACGAGACATCCTCACACAAAAAGAAGACAGAAGCATTCTCACAAACTCCTTTGTGATGTGTGATCTCAACTCACAGATGTGAACCTTCCTTTTGATAGAGCAGTTTCGAAACAATCTTTTTCTAGAATCTGCAAGTGGATATTTGGAGCGAGGAGAGGCCTGTGGTTTAAAGGAAATATCTTCACATAACAGGTAGACAAAAGCATTCTCTGAAACGTCTTTGTGCTGTGTGCATTCACCTCACAGAGTTGAGCATTGCTTTTGACAGAGAAGTTTGGAAGCACTCTTTTTATAGTGTCTGCAAGTGGATATTTGGACCCCTTATTGGAATGCGTTGGAAATGGGACACCATCACACGAAAACGAGACAGAAGCATTATCACAAACTTCTGCATGATGTGAGCATTCAGCTCACAGAGCTGAACCTTTCTTTTGATAGAGCAGTTTTGAAGCACTCTTTTTCCAGATTCTGCAAGTGGACATTTGGAGCGCCTTGAGGCCTGCGGTGGAAAGGAAATATCTTCACATAAAAACTAGACAGAAGCATTCTCTGAAACTTCTTTCTGGTGCGTGAATTAAATTCAGAGAGTTGAACATTCCTTTTGACAGAGAAGTTTTGAAACACTTTTTTTGTAGAATCTACACGTGGAAATTTGGACCACTTCTAGGAATTCGTTGGAAACGGGACACCTTCACACAAAAAAAAGACAGAAGCATTCTGACAGACTTCGGTGTGATATGTGCATTCAACTAACAGAGTTTAATCTTTCATTTCATGTGGCAGTTTCGAAACACTCTTTTTGTGGAATCTGCAAGTGGCTATTTGGACCGATTATAGGAATTCATTGGGAACGGGACACCCTCACACAAAAAGTAGTGAGAAGCACTTTCACAAACTTCTGTGTGATGTGTGCATTCAATTCAAAGGGCTGAGCTCTTCTTTCGATAGAGCAGTTTTAAAACACTCTTTTTCTGGAATCTGCAAGTGGACATTTGGAGCGCTTTGAGGACTGTGGGGGCAAGGAAATATCTTCACATAACAAGTAGACAGAAGCATTCTCTGAAACTTCTTTGTGGTGTGTGCATTCAACTCACAGAGTTTGAACATTCCTTTTGACAGAGAAGCTTGGAAACACTCTTTTTATAGAATAGGCAAGTGGATATTTGGACCTCTTTTAGGAATTCGTTGGAAACGGGACACCCTCACACAAAAACTAGACAGAAGCATTCTCACAAACTTCTGTGTGAAGTGAGCATTCAGCTCACAGAGCTGAACCTTTCTTTGATAGGGCAGTTTTGAAACACTCTTTTTCTAGAATCTGCAAGTGGACATTTGGAGCGCTTTTAGGCCTGTGGTGGAAAGGAAATATCTTCACTCACAAACTAGACAGATGCATTCTCTGAAACTGCCTTGTGGTGCGTGCATTCAACCCACAGAGTTGAACATTCCTTTCGAATGAGAAGTTTTGAAACACTCTTTTTGTAGAAACTGCAAGTGAAACCTTGGACTGCTGATGGGAATTCGTTGGAAACGGGACACCTTCACACAAAAACTAGACCAAAGCTTTCCCACAAACTTATCTGCGATGTGTGCACTCAGCTCACAAAGTTTAACATTTCTTTTCATGGATTAGTTTTGAAACACTCATTTTGCAGTATATGCAAATGGTCATTCGGAAAGCTATGAGGCCTATGGTCGAAAAGGTAACACCTTCACCTATAACCTAGAAAGAAGCGTTCTGAGAAACTACTTTGTGTTGTTTGCATTCAACTCACAGAGTGGAACATTCCTTTTCTTAGAGCAGCCATGAAACAATCTTTTTGCATAGTCTGCAATTGGACATTTGGAGAGCTCTGAGGCCTGTGGTGGAAAACGAAATATCTTCACATAAAACCTAGAAAGAAGCATTCTCAGAAACCACTTTGTGATGTGTGCATTCAAGTCACAGGATTGAACATTCCTTTCGTTACAGCGGTTCTGAAACACACTTTTTCTAGAATCTCCATGTGGATATTTGGAACACTTATGGCAATTTGATGGAAACGAGACATCCTCACACAAAAAGAAGACAGAAGCATTCTCACAAACTCCTTTGTGATGTGTGATCTCAACTCACAGATGTGAACCTTCCTTTTGATAGAGCAGTTTCGAAACAATCTTTTTCTAGAATCTGCAAGTGGATATTTGGAGCGAGGAGAGGCCTGTGGTTTAAAGGAAATATCTTCACATAACAGGTAGACAAAAGCATTCTCTGAAACGTCTTTGTGCTGTGTGCATTCACCTCACAGAGTTGAGCATTGCTTTTGACAGAGAAGTTTGGAAGCACTCTTTTTATAGTGTCTGGAAGTGGATATTTGGACCCCTTATTGGAATGCGTTGGAAATGGGACACCATCACACGAAAACGAGACAGAAGCATTCTCACAAACTTCTGCATGATGTGAGCATTCAGCTCACAGAGCTGAACCTTTCTTTTGATAGAGCAGTTTTGAAGCACTCTTTTTCCAGATTCTGCAAGTGGACATTTGGAGCGCCTTGAGGCCTGCGGTGGAAAGGAAATATCTTCACATAAAAACTAGACAGAAGCATTCTCTGAAACTTCATTCTGGTGCGTGAATTAAATTCAGAGAGTTGAACATTCCTTTTGACAGAGAAGTTTTGAAACACTTTTTTTGTAGAATCTACACGTGGAAATTTGGACCACTTCTAGGAATTCGTTGGAAACGGGACACCTTCACACAAAAAAAAGACAGAAGCATTCTGACAGACTTCGGTGTGATATGTGCATTCAACTCACAGAGTTTAATCTTTCATTTCATGTGGCAGTTTCGAAACACTCTTTTTGTGGAATCTGCAAGGGGCTATTTGGACCGATTATAGGAATTCATTGGGAACGGGACACCCTCACACAAAAAGTAGTGAGAAGCACTTTCACAAACTTCTGTGTGATGTGTGCATTCAATTCAAAGGGCTGAGCTCTTCTTTTGATAGAGCAGTTTTAAAACACTCTTTTTCTGGAATCTGCAAGTGGACATTTGGAGCGCTTTGAGGACTGTGGGGGCAAGGAAATATCTTCACATAACAAGTAGACAGAAGCATTCTCTGAAACTTCTTTGTGGTGTGTGCATTCAACTCACAGAGTTTGAACATTCCTTTTGACAGAGAAGCTTGGAAACACTCTTTTTATAGAATAGGCAAGTGGATATTTGGACCTCTTTTAGGAATTCGTTGGAAACGGGACACCCTCACACAAAAACTAGACAGAAGCATTCTCACAAACTTCTGTGTGACGTGAGCATTCAGCTCGCAGAGCTGAACCTTTCTTTGATAGGGCAGTTTTGAAACACTCTTTTTCTAGAATCTGCAAGTGGACATTTGGAGCGCTTTTAGGCCTGTGGTGGAAAGGAAATATCTTCACTCACAAACTAGACAGATGCATTCTCTGAAACTGCCTTGTGTTGCGTGCATTCAACTCACAGAGTTGAACATTCCTTTCGAATGAGAAGTTTTGAAACACTCTTTGTGTAGAAACTGCAAGTGAAACCTTGGACTGCTGATGGGAATTCGTTGGAAACGGGACACCTTCACACAAAAACTAGACCAAAGCATTCCCACAAACTTATCTGCGATGTGTGCACTCAGCTCACAAAGTTTAACATTTCTTTTCATGGATTAGTTTTGAAACACTCATTTTGCAGTATATGCAAGTGGTCATTCGGAAAGCTATGAGGCCTATGGTCGAAAAGGTAACACCTTCACCTATAACCTAGAAAGAAGCGTTCTGAGAAACTACTTTGTGTTGTTTGCATTCAACTCACAGAGTGGAACATTCCTTTTCTTAGAGCAGCCATGAAACAATCTTTTTGCATAGTCTGCAATTGGACATTTGGAGAGCTCTGAGGCCTGTGGTGGAAAACGAAATATCTTCACATAAAACCTAGAAAGAAGCATTCTCAGAAACCATTTTGTGATGTGTGCATTCAAGTCACAGGATTGAACATTCCTTTCGTTACAGCGGTTCTGAAACACCCTTTTTCTAGAATCTCCATGTGGATATTTGGAACACTTACGGCAATTTGATGGAAACGAGACATCCTCACACAAAAAGAAGACAGAAGCATTCTCACAAACTCCTTTGTGATGTGTGATCTCAACTCACAGATGTGAACCTTCCTTTTGATAGAGCAGTTTCGAAACAATCTTTTTCTAGAATCTGCAAGTGGATATTTGGAGCGATGAGAGGCCTGTGGTTTAAAGGAAATATCTTCACATAACAAGTAGACAAAAGCATTCTCTGAAACGTCTTTGTGGTGTGTGCATTCACCTCACAGAGTTGAGCATGGCTTTTGACAGAGAAGTTTGGAAGCACTCTTTTTATAGTGTCTGCAAGTGGATATTTGGACCCCTTATTGGAATGTGTTGGAAATGGGACACCATCACACGAAAACGAGACAGAAGCATTCTCACAAACTTCTGCATGATGTGAGCATTCAGCTCACAGGGCTGAACCTTTCTTTTGATAGAGCAGTTTTGAAGCACTCTTTTTCCAGATTCTGCAAGTGGACATTTGGAGCGCCTTGAGGCCTGCGGTGGAAAGGAAATATCTTCACATAAAAACTAGACAGAAGCATTCTCTGAAACTTCTTTCTGGTGCGTGAATTAAATTCAGAGAGTTGAACATTCCTTTTGACAGAGAAGTTTTGAAACACTTTTTTTGTAGAATCTGCACGTGGAAATTTGGACCACTTCTAGGCATTCGTTGGAAACGGGACACCTTCACACAAAAACAAGACAGAAGCATTCTGACAGACTTCGGTGTGATATGTGCATTCAACTCACAGAGTTTAATCTTTCATTTCATGTGGCAGTTTCGAAACACTCTTTTTGTGGAATCTGCAAGTGGCTATTTGGACCGATTATAGGAATTCATTGGGAACGGGACACCCTCACACAAAAAGTAGTGAGAAGCACTTTCACAAACTTCTGTGTGATGTGTGCATTCAATTCAAAGGGCTGAGCTCTTCTTTTGATAGAGCAGTTTTAAAACACTCTTTTTCTGGAATCTGCAAGTGGACATTTGGAGCGCTTTGAGGACTGTGGGGGCAAAGAAATATCTTCACATAACAAGTAGACAGAAGCATTCTCTGAAACTTCTTTGTGGTGTGTGCATTCAACTCACAGAGTTTGAACATTCCTTTTGACAGAGAAGCTTGGAAACACTCTTTTTATAGAATAGGCAAGTGGATATTTGGACCTCTTTTAGGAATTCGTTGGAAACGGGACACCCTCACACAAAAACTAGACAGAAGCATTCTCACAAACTTCTGTGTGACGTGAGCATTCAGCTCGCAGAGCTGAACCTGTCTTTGATAGGGCAGTTTTGAAACACTCTTTTTCTAGAATCTGCAAGTGGACATTTGGAGCGCTTTTAGGCCTGTGGTGGAAAGGAAATATCTTCACTCACAAACTAGACAGATGCATTCTCTGAAACTGCCTTGTGGTGCGTGCATTCAACTCACAGAGTTGAACATTCCTTTCGAATGAGAAGTTTTGAAACACTCTTTTTGTAGAAACTGCAAGTGAAACCTTGGACTGCTGATGGGAATTCGTTGGAAACGGGACACCTTCACACAAAAACTAGACCAAAGCATTCCCACAAACTTATCTGCGATGTGTGCACTCAGCTCACAAAGTTTAACATTTCTTTTCATGGATTAGTTTTGAAACACTCATTTTGCAGTATATGCAAATGGTCATTCGGAAAGCTATGAGGCCTATGGTCGAAAAGGTAACACCTTCACCTATAACCTAGAAAGAAGCGTTCTGAGAAACTACATTGTGTTGTTTGCATTCAACTCACAGAGTGGAACATTCCTTTTCTTAGAGCAGCCATGAAACAATCTTTTTGCATAGTCTGCAATTGGACATTTGGAGAGCTCTGAGGCCTGTGGTGGAAAACGAAATATCTTCACATAAAACCTAGAAAGAAGCATTCTCAGAAACCACTTTGTGATGTGTGCATTCAAGTCACAGGATTGAACATTCCTTTCGTTACAGCGGTTCTGAAACACACTTTTTCTAGAATCTCCATGTGGATATTTGGAACACTTACGGCAATTTGATGGAAACGAGACATCCTCACACAAAAAGAAGACAGAAGCATTCTCACAAACTCCTTTGTGATGTGTGATCTCAACTCACAGATGTGAACCTTCCTTTTGATAGAGCAGTTTCGAAACAATCTTTTTCTAGAATCTGCAAGTGGATATTTGGAGCGATGAGAGGCCTGTGGTTTAAAGGAAATATCTTCACATAACAAGTAGACAAAAGCATTCTCTGAAACGTCTTTGTGGTGTGTGCATTCACCTCACAGAGTTGAGCATTGCTTTTGACAGAGAAGTTTGGAAGCACTCTTTTTATAGTGTCTGCAAGTGGATATTTGGACCCCTTATTGGAATGCGTTGGAAATGGGACACCATCACACGAAAACGAGACAGAAGCATTCTCACAAACTTCTGCATGATGTGAGCATTCAGCTCACAGAGCTGAACCTTTCTTTTGATAGAGCAGTTTTGAAGCACTCTTTTTCCAGATTCTGCAAGTGGACATTTGGAGCGCCTTGAGTCCTGCGGTGGAAAGGAAATATCTTCACATAAAAACTAGACAGAAGCATTCTCTGAAACTTCTTTCTGGTGTGTGAATTAAATTCAGAGAGTTGAACATTTCCTTTTGACAGAGAAGATTTGAAACACTTTTTTTGTAGAATCTGCACGTGGAATTTTGGACCACTTCTAGGAATTCGTTGGAAAAGGGACACCTTCACACAAAAACAAGACAGAAGCATTCTGACAGACTTCGGTGTGATATGTGCATTCAACTCACAGAGTTTAATCTTTCATTTCATGTGGCAGTTTCGAAACACTCTTTTTGTGGAATCTGCAAGTGGCTATTTGGACCGATTATAGGAATTCATTGGGAACGGGACACCCTCACACAAAAAGTAGTGAGAAGCACTTTCACAAACTTCTGTGTGATGTGTGCATTCAATTCAAAGGGCTGAGCTCTTCTTTTGATAGAGCAGTTTTAAAACACTCTTTTTCTGGAATCTGCAAGTGGACATTTGGAGCGCTTTGAGGACTGTGGGGGAAGGAAATATCTTCACATAACAAGTAGACAGAAGCATTCTCTGAAACTTCTTTGTGGTGTGTGCATTCAACTCACAGAGTTTGAACATTCCTTTTGACAGAGAAGCTTGGAAACACTCTTTTTATAGAATAGGCAAGTGGATATTTGGACCTCTTTTAGGAATTCGTTGGAAACGGGACACCCTCACACAAAAACTAGACAGAAGCATTCTCACAAACTTCTGTGTGACGTGAGCATTCAGCTCGCACAGCTGAAACTTTCTTTGATAGGGAAGTTTTGAAACACTCTTTTTCTAGAATCTGCAAGTGGACATTTGGAGCGCTTTTAGGCCTGTGGTGGAAAGGAAATATCTTCACTCACAAACTAGACAGATGCATTCTCTGAAACTGCCTTGTGGTGCGTGCATTCAACTCACAGAGTTGAACATTCCTTTCGAATGAGAAGTTTTGAAACACTCTTTTTGTAGAAACTGCAAGTGAAACCTTGGACCGCTGATTGGAATTCGTTGGAAACGGGACACCTTCACACAAAAACTAGACCAAAGCATTCCCACAAACTTATCTGCGATGTGTGCACTCAGCTCACAAAGTTTAACATTTCTTTTCATGGATTAGTTTTGAAACACTCATTTTGCAGTATATGCAAATGGTCATTCGGAAAGCTATGAGGCCTATGGTCGAAAAGGTAACACCTTCACCTATAACCTAGAAAGAAGCGTTCTGAGAAACTACATTGTGTTGTTTGCATTCAACTCACAGAGTGGAACATTCCTTTTCTTAGAGCAGCCATGAAACAATCTTTTTGCATAGTCTGCAATTGGACATTTGGAGAGCTCTGAGGCCTGTGGTGGAAAACGAAATATCTTCACATAAAATCTAGAAAGAAGCATTCTCAGAAACCACTTTGTGATGTGTGCATTCAACTCACAGGATTGAATATTCCTTTCATTACAGCGGTTCTGAAACACACTTTTTCTAGAATCTTCATGTGGATATTTGGAACACTTACGGCAATTTGATGGAAACGAGACATCCTCACACAAAAAGGAGACAGAAGCATTCTCACAAACTCCTTTGTGATGTGTGATCTCAACTCACAGATGTGAACCTTCCTTTTGATAGAGCAGTTTCGAAACAATCTTTTTCTAGAATCTGCAAGTGGATATTTGGAGCGATGAGAGGCCTGTGGTTTAAAGGAAATATCTTCACATAACAAGTAGACAAAAGCATTCTCTGAAACGTCTTTGTGGTGTGTGCATTCACCTCACAGAGTTGAGCATTGCTTTTGACAGAGAAGTTTGGAAGCACTCTTTTTATAGTGTCTGCAAGTGGATATTTGGACCCCTTATTGGAATGCGTTGGAAATGGGACACCATCACACGAAAACGAGACAGAAGCATTCTCACAAACTTCTGCATGATGTGAGCATTCAGCTCACAGAGCTGAACCTTTCTTTTGATAGAGCAGTTTTGAAGCACTCTTTTTCCAGATTCTGCAAGTGGACATTTGGAGCGCCTTGAGGCCTGCGGTGGAAAGGAAATATCTTCACATAAAAACTAGACAGAAGCATTCTCTGAAACTTCTTTCTGGTGCGTGAATTAAATTCAGAGAGTTGAACATTCCTTTTGACAGAGAAGTTTTGAAACACTTTTTTTGTAGAATCTGCACGTGGAAATTTGGACCACTTCTAGGAATTCGTTGGAAACGGGGCACCTTCACACAAAAACAAGACAGAAGCATTCTGACCGACTTCGGTGTGATATGTGCATTCAACTCATAGAGTTTAATCTTTCCTTTCATGTGGCAGTTTCGAAACACTCTTTTTGTGGAATCTGCAAGTGGCTATTTGGACCGATTAGAGGAATTCATTGGGAACGGGACACCCTCACACAAAAAGTATTGAGAAGCACTTTCACAAACCTCTGTGTGATGTGTTCATTCAACACAAAGGGCTGAGCTCTTCTTTTGATAGAGCAGTTTTAAAACGCTCTTTTTCTGGAATCTGCAAGTGGACATTTGGAGCGCTTTGAGGACTGTGGGGGCAAGGAAATATTTTCACATAACAAGTAGACAGAAGCATTCTCTGAAACTTCTTTGTGGTGTGTGCATTCAACTCACAGAGTTTGAACATTCCTTTTGACAGAGAAGTTTGGAAACACTCTTTTTATAGAATAGGCAAGTGGATATTTGGACAACTTTTAGGAATTCATTGGAAACGGGACACCCTCAAACAAAAACTAGACAGAAGCATTCTCACAAACTTCTGTGTGACGTGAGCATTCAGCTCACAGAGCTGAACCTCTCTTTGAAAGGGCCGTTTTGAAACACTCTCTTTCTAGAATCTGCAAGTGAACATTTGGAGAGCTTTTAGGCCTGTGGTGGAAAGGAAATATCTTCACTCACAAACTAGACAGATGCATTCTCTGAAACTGCCTTGCAGTGCGTGCATTCAACTCACAGAGTTGAACATTCCTTTCGAATGAGAAGTTTTGAAACACTCTTTTTGTAGAAACTGCAAGTGAAAACTTGGACCGCTGATGGGAATTCGTTGGAAACGGGACACCTTCACACAAAAACTAGACGAAAGCATTCCCACAAACTTATCTGCGATGTGTGCACTCAGCTCACAAAGTTTAACATTTCTTTTCATGGATTAGTTTTGAAACTCTCTTTTTGCAGTATATGCAAGTGGTCATTCGGAAAGCTATGAGGCCTATGGTCGAAAAGGTAACACCTTCACCTATAACCTAGAAAGAAGCGTTCTGAGAAACTACTTTGTGTTGTTTGCATTCAACTCACAGAGTGGAACATTCCTTTTCTAAGAGCAGCCATGAAACAATCTTTTTGCATAGTCTGCAATTGGACATTTGGTGAGCTCTGAGGCCTGTGGTGGAAAACGAAATATCTTCACATAAAACCTAGAAAGAAGCATTCTCAGAAACCACTTTGTGATGTGTGCATTCAAGTCACAGGATTGAACATTCCTTTCGTTACAGCGGTTCTGAAACACACTTTTTCTAGAATCTCCATGTGGATATTTGGAACACTTACCGCAATTTGATGGAAACGAGACATCCTCACACAAAAAGAAGACAGAAGCATTCTCACAAACTCCTTTGTGATGTGTGATCTCAACTCACAGATGTGAACCTTCCTTTTGATAGAGCAGTTTCGAAACAATCTTTTTCTAGAATCTGCAAGTGGATATTTGGAGCGATGAGAGGCCTGTGGTTTAAAGGAAATATCTTCACATAACAAGTAGACAAAAGCATTATCTGAAACGTCTTTGTGCTGTGTGCATTCACCTCACAGAGTTGAGCATTGCTTTTGACAGAGAAGTTTGGAAGCACTCTTTTTATAGTGTCTGCAAGTGGATATTTGGACCCCTTATTGGAATGCGTTGGAAATGGGACACCATCACACGAAAACGAGACAGAAGCATTCTCAAAAACCTCTGCATGATGTGAGCATTCAGCTCACAGAGCTGAACCTTTCTTTTGATAGAGCAGTTTTGAAGCACTCTTTTTCCAGATTCTGCAAGTGGACATTTGGAGCGCCTTGAGGCCTGCGGTGGAAAGGAAATATCTTCACATAAAAACTAGACAGAAGCATTCTCTGAAACTTCTTTCTGGTGCGTGAATTAAATTCAGAGAGTTAAACATTTCCTTTTGACAGAGAAGTTTTGAAACACTTTTTTTGTAGAATCTGCACGTGGAATTTTGGACCACTTCTAGGAATTCATTGGAAAAGGGACACCTTCACACAAAAACAAGACAGAAGCATTCTGACAGACTTCGGTGTGCTATGTGCATTCAACTCACAGAGTTTAATCTTTCATTTCATGTGGCAGTTTCGAAACACTCTTTTTGTGGAATCTGCAAGTGGCTATTTGGACCGATTATAGGAATTCATTGGGAACGGGACACCCTCACACAAAAAGTAGTGAGAAGCACTTTCACAAACTTCTGTGTGATGTGTGCATTCAATTCAAAGGGCTGAGCTCTTCTTTTGATAGAGCAGTTTTAAAACACTCTTTTTCTGGAATCTGCAAGTGGACATTTGGAGCGCTTTGAGGACTGTGGGGGAAGGAAATATCTTCACATAACAAGTAGACAGAAGCATTCTCTGAAACTTCTTTGTGGTGTGTGCATTCAACTCACAGAGTTTGAACATTCCTTTTGACAGAGAAGCTTGGAAACACTCTTTTTATAGAATAGGCAAGTGGATATTTGGACCTCTTTTAGGAATTCGTTGGAAACGGAACACCCACACACAAAAACTAGACAGAAGCATTCTCACAAACTTCTGTGTGACGTGAGCATTCAGCTCGCAGAGCTGAAACTTTCTTTGATAGGGCAGTTTTGAAACACTCTTTTCTAGAATCTGCAAGTGGACATTTGGAGCGCTTTTAGGCCTGTGGTGGAAAGGAAATATCTTCACTCACAAACTAGACAGATGCATTCTCTGAAACTGCCTTGTGGTGCGTGCATTCAACTCACAGAGTTGAACATTCCTTTCGAATGAGAAGTTTTGAAACACTCTTTTTGTAGAAACTGCAAGTGAAACCTTGGACTGCTGATGGGAATTCGTTGGAAACGGGACACCTTCACACAAAAACTAGACCAAAGCATTCCCACAAACTTATCTGCGATGTGTGCACTCAGCTCACAAAGTTTAACATTTCTTTTCATGGATTAGTTTTGAAACACTCATTTTGCAGTATATGCAAGTGGTCATTCGGAAAGCTATGAGGCCTATGGTCGAAAAGGTAACACCTTCACCTATAACCTAGAAAGAAGCGTTCTGAGAAACTACTTTGTGTTGTTTGCATTCAACTCACAGAGTGGAACATTCCTTTTCTTAGAGCAGCCATGAAACAATCTTTTTGCATAGTCTGCAATTGGACATTTGGAGAGCTCTGAGGCCTGTGGTGGAAAACGAAATATCTTCACATAAAACCTAGAAAGAAGCATTCTCAGAAACCACTTTGTGATGTGTGCATTCAAGTCACAGGATTGAACATTCCTTTCGTTACAGCGGTTCTGAAACACACTTTTTCTAGAATCTCCATGTGGATATTTGGAACACTTACGGCAATTTGATGGAAACGAGACATCCTCACACAAAAAGGAGACAGAAGCATTCTCACAAACTCCTTTGTGATGTGTGATCTCAACTCACAGATGTGAACCTTCCTTTTGATAGAGCAGTTTCGAAACAATCTTTTTCTAGAATCTGCAAGTGGATATTTGGAGCGATGAGAGGCCTGTGGTTTAAAGGAAATATCTTCACATAACAAGTAGACAAAAGCATTCTCTGAAACGTCTTTGTGGTGTGTGCATTCACCTCACAGAGTTGAGCATTGCTTTTGACAGAGAAGTTTGGAAGCACTCTTTTTATAGTGTCTGCAAGTGGATATTTGGACCCCTTATTGGAATGCGTTGGAAATGGGACACCATCACACGAAAACGAGACAGAAGCATTCTCACAAACTTCTGCATGATGTGAGCATTCAGCTCACAGAGCTGAACCTTTCTTTTGATAGAGCAGTTTTGAAGCACTCTTTTTCCAGATTCTGCAAGTGGACATTTGGAGCGCCTTGAGGCCTGCGGTGGAAAGGAAATATCTTCACATAAAAACTAGACAGAAGCATTCTCTGAAACTTCTTTCTGGTGCGTGAATTAAATTCAGAGAGTTGAACATTTCCTTTTGACAGAGAAGTTTTGAAACACTTTTTTTGTAGAATCTGCACGTGGAATTTTGGACCACTTCTAGGAATTCGTTGGAAAAGGGACACCTTCACACAAAAACAAGACAGAAGCATTCTGACAGACTTCGGTGTGCTATGTGCATTCAACTCACAGAGTTTAATCTTTCATTTCATGTGGCAGTTTCGAAACACTCTTTTTGTGGAATCTGCAAGTGGCTATTTGGACCGATTATAGGAATTCATTGGGAACGGGACACCCTCACACAAAAAGTAGTGAGAAGCACTTTCACAAACTTCTGTGTGATGTGTGCATTCAATTCAAAGGGCTGAGCTCTTCTTTTGATAGAGCAGTTTTAAAACACTCTTTTTCTGGAATCTGCAAGTGGACATTTGGAGCGCTTTGAGGACTGTGGGGGAAGGAAATATCTTCACATAACAAGTAGACAGAAGCATTCTCTGAAACTTCTTTGTGGTGTGTGCATTCAACTCACAGAGTTTGAACATTCCTTTTGACAGAGAAGCTTGGAAACACTCTTTTTATAGAATAGGCAAGTGGATATTTGGACCTCTTTTAGGAATTCGTTGGAAACGGAACACCCACACACAAAAACTAGACAGAAGCATTCTCACAAACTTCTGTGTGACGTGAGTATTCAGCTCGCAGAGCTGAAACTTTCTTTGATAGGGCAGTTTTGAAACACTCTTTTCTAGAATCTGCAAGTGGACATTTGGAGCGCTTTTAGGCCTGTGGTGGAAAGGAAATATCTTCACTCACAAACTAGACAGATGCATTCTCTGAAACTGCCTTGTGGTGCGTGCATTCAACTCACAGAGTTGAACATTCCTTTCGAATGAGAAGTTTTGAAACACTCTTTTTGTAGAAACTGCAAGTGAAACCTTGGACTGCTGATGGGAATTCGTTGGAAACGGGACACCTTCACACAAAAACTAGACCAAAGCATTCCCACAAACTTATCTGCGATGTGTGCACTCAGCTCACAAAGTTTAACATTTCTTTTCATGGATTGGTTTTGAAACACTCATTTTGCAGTATATGCAAGTGGTCATTCGGAAAGCTATGAGGCCTATGGTCGAAAAGGTAACACCTTCACCTATAACCTAGAAAGAAGCGTTCTGAGAAACTACTTTGTGTTGTTTGCATTCAACTCACAGAGTGGAACATTCCTTTTCTTAGAGCAGCCATGAAACAATCTTTTTGCATAGTCTGCAATTGGACATTTGGAGAGCTCTGAGGCCTGTGGTGGAAAACGAAATATCTTCACATAAAACCTAGAAAGAAGCATTCTCAGAAACCACTTTGTGATGTGTGCATTCAAGTCACAGGATTGAACATTCCTTTCGTTACAGCGGTTCTGAAACACACTTTTTCTAGAATCTCCATGTGGATATTTGGAACACTTACGGCAATTTGATGGAAACGAGACATCCTCACACAAAAAGGAGACAGAAGCATTCTCACAAACTCCTTTGTGATGTGTGATCTCAACTCACAGATGTGAACCTTCCTTTTGATAGAGCAGTTTCGAAACAATCTTTTTCTAGAATCTGCAAGTGGATATTTGGAGCGATGAGAGGCCTGTGGTTTAAAGGAAATATCTTCACATAACAAGTAGACAAAAGCATTCTCTGAAACGTCTTTGTGGTGTGTGCATTCACCTCACAGAGTTGAGCATTGCTTTTGACAGAGAAGTTTGGAAGCACTCTTTTTATAGTGTCTGCAAGTGGATATTTGGACCCCTTATTGGAATGCGTTGGAAATGGGACACCATCACACGAAAACGAGACAGAAGCATTCTCACAAACTTCTGCATGATGTGAGCATTCAGCTCAGAGAGCTGAACCTTTCTTTTGATAGAACAGTTTTGAAGCACTCTTTTTCCAGATTCTGCAAGTGGACATTTGGAGCGCCTTGAGGCCTGCGGTGGAAAGGAAATATCTTCACATAAAAACTAGACAGAAGCATTCTCTGAAACTTCTTTCTGGTGCGTGAATTAAATTCAGAGAGTTGAACATTCCTTTTGACAGAGAAGTTTTGAAACACTTTTTTTGTAGAATCTGCACGTGGAAATTTGGACCACTTCTAGGAATTCATTGGAAAAGGGACACCTTCACACAAAAACAAGACAGAAGCATTCTGACAGACTTCGGTGTGATATGTGCATTCAACTCACAGAGTTTAATCTTTCATTTCATGTGGCAGTTTCGAAACACTCTTTTTGTGGAATCTGCAAGTGGCTATTTGGACCGATTATAGGAATTCATTGGGAACGGGACACCCTCACACAAAAAGTAGTGAGAAGCACTTTCACAAACTTCTGTGTGATGTGTGCATTCAATTCAAAGGGCTGAGCTCTTCTTTCGATAGAGCAGTTTTAAAACACTCTTTTTCTGGAATCTGCAAGTGGACATTTGGAGCGCTTTGAGGACTGTGGGGGCAAGGAAATATCTTCACATATCAAGTAGACAGAAGCATTCTCTGAAACTTCTTTGTGGTGTGTGCATTCAACTCACAGAGTTTGAACATTCCTTTTGACAGAGAAGCTTGGAAACACTCTTTTTATAGAATAGGCAAGTGGATATTTGGACCTCTTTTAGGAATTCGTTGGAAACGGGACACCCTCACACAAAAACTAGACATAAGCATTCTCACAAACTTCTGTGTGACGTGAGCATTCAGCTCGCAGAGCTGAACCTTTCTTTGATAGGGCAGTTTTGAAACACTCTTTTTCTAGAATCTGCAAGTGGACATTTGGAGCGCTTTTAGGCCTGTGGTGGAAAGGAAATATCTTCACTCACAAACTAGACAGATGCATTCTCTGAAACTGCCTTGTGGTGCGTGCATTCAACTCACAGAGTTGAACATTCCTTTCGAATGAGAAGTTTTGAAACACTCTTTTTGTAGAAACTGCAAGTGAAACCTTGGACTGCTGATGGGAATTCGTTGGAAACGGGACACCTTCACACAAAAACTAGACCAAAGCATTCCCACAAACTTATCTGCGATGTGTGCACTCAGCTCACAAAGTTTAACATTTCTTTTCATGGATTAGTTTTGAAACACTCATTTTGCAGTATATGCAAGTGGTCATTCGGAAAGCTATGAGGCCTATGGTCGAAAAGGTAACACCTTCACCTATAACCTAGAAAGAAGCGTTCTGAGAAACTACTTTGTGTTGTTTGCATTCAACTCACAGAGTGGAACATTCCTTTTCTTAGAGCAGCCATGAAACAATCTTTTTGCATAGTCTGCAATTGGACATTTGGAGAGCTCTGAGGCCTGTGGTGGAAAACGAAATATCTTCACATAAAACCTAGAAAGAAGCATTCTCAGAAACCACTTTGTGATGTGTGCATTCAAGTCACAGGATTGAACATTCCTTTCGTTACAGCGGTTCTGAAACACACTTTTTCTAGAATCTCCATGTGGATATTTGGAACACTTACGGCAATTTGATGGAAACGAGACATCCTCACACAAAAAGGAGACAGAAGCATTCTCACAAACTCCTTTGTGATGTGTGATCTCAACTCACAGATGTGAACCTTCCTTTTGATAGAGCAGTTTCGAAACAATCTTTTTCTAGAATCTGCAAGTGGATATTTGGAGCGATGAGAGGCCTGTGGTTTAAAGGAAATATCTTCACATAACAAGTAGACAAAAGCATTCTCTGAAACGTCTTTGTGGTGTGTGCATTCACCTCACAGAGTTGAGCATTGCTTTTGACAGAGAAGTTTGGAAGCACTCTTTTTATAGTGTCTGCAAGTGGATATTTGGACCCCTTATTGGAATGCGTTGGAAATGGGACACCATCACACGAAAACGAGACAGAAGCATTCTCACAAACTTCTGCATGATGTGAGCATTCAGCTCACAGAGCTGAACCTTTCTTTTGATAGAGCAGTTTTGAAGCACTCTTTTTCCAGATTCTGCAAGTGGACATTTGGAGCGCCTTGAGGCCTGCGGTGGAAAGGAAATATCTTCACATAAAAACTAGACAGAAGCATTCTCTGAAACTTCTTTCTGGTGCGTGAATTAAATTCAGAGAGTTGAACATTTCCTTTTGACAGAGAAGTTTTGAAACACTTTTTTTGTAGAATCTGCACGTGGAATTTTGGACCACTTCTAGGAATTCGTTGGAAAAGGGACACCTTCACACAAAAACAAGACAGAAGCATTCTGACAGACTTCGGTGTGCTATGTGCATTCAACTCACAGAGTTTAATCTTTCATTTCATGTGGCAGTTTCGAAACACTCTTTTTGTGGAATCTGCAAGTGGCTATTTGGACCGATTATAGGAATTCATTGGGAACGGGACACCCTCACACAAAAAGTAGTGAGAAGCACTTTCACAAACTTCTGTGTGATGTGTGCATTCAATTCAAAGGGCTGAGCTCTTCTTTTGATAGAGCAGTTTTAAAACACTCTTTTTCTGGAATCTGCAAGTGGACATTTGGAGCGCTTTGAGGACTGTGGGGGAAGGAAATATCTTCACATAACAAGTAGACAGAAGCATTCTCTGAAACTTCTTTGTGGTGTGTGCATTCAACTCACAGAGTTTGAACATTCCTTTTGACAGAGAAGCTTGGAAACACTCTTTTTATAGAATAGGCAAGTGGATATTTGGACCTCTTTTAGGAATTCGTTGGAAACGGAACACCCACACACAAAAACTAGACAGAAGCATTCTCACAAACTTCTGTGTGACGTGAGCATTCAGCTCGCAGAGCTGAACCTTTCTTTGATAGGGCAGTTTTGAAACACTCTTTTTCTAGAATCTGCAAGTGGACATTTGGAGCGCTTTTAGGCCTGTGGTGGAAAGGAAATATCTTCACTCACAAACTAGACAGATGCATTCTCTGAAACTGCCTTGTGGTGCGTGCATTCAACTCACAAAGTTGAACATTCCTTTCGAATCAGAAGTTTTGAAACACTCTTTTTGTAGAAACTGCAAGTGAAACCTTGGACTGCTGATGGGAATTCGTTGGAAACGGGACACCTTCACACAAAAACTAGACCAAAGCATTCCCACAAACTTATCTGCGATGTGTGCACTCAGCTCACAAAGTTTAACATTTCTTTTCATGGATTAGTTTTGAAACACTCATTTTGCAGTATATGCAAGTGGTCATTCGGAAAGCTATGAGGCCTATGGTCGAAAAGGTAACACCTTCACCTATAACCTAGAAAGAAGCGTTCTGAGAAACTACTTTGTGTTGTTTGCATTCAACTCACAGAGTGGAACATTCCTTTTCTTAGAGCAGCCATGAAACAATCTTTTTGCATAGTCTGCAATTGGACATTTGGAGAGCTCTGAGGCCTGTGGTGGAAAACGAAATATCTTCACATAAAACCTAGAAAGAAGCATTCTCAGAAACCACTTTGTGATGTGTGCATTCAAGTCACAGGATTGAACATTCCTTTCGTTACAGCGGTTCTGAAACACACTTTTTCTAGAATCTCCATGTGGATATTTGGAACACTTACGGCAATTTGATGGAAACGAGACATCCTCACACAAAAAGGAGACAGAAGCATTCTCACAAACTCCTTTGTGATGTGTGATCTCAACTCACAGATGTGAACCTTCCTTTTGATAGAGCAGTTTCGAAACAATCTTTTTCTAGAATCTGCAAGTGGATATTTGGAGCGATGAGAGGCCTGTGGTTTAAAGGAAATATCTTCACATAACAAGTAGACAAAAGCATTCTCTGAAACGTCTTTGTGGTGTGTGCATTCACCTCACAGAGTTGAGCATTGCTTTTGACAGAGAAGTTTGGAAGCACTCTTTTTATAGTGTCTGCAAGTGGATATTTGGACCCCTTATTGGAATGCGTTGGAAATGGGACACCATCACACGAAAACGAGACAGAAGCATTCTCACAAACTTCTGCATGATGTGAGCATTCAGCTCAGAGAGCTGAACCTTTCTTTTGATAGAACAGTTTTGAAGCACTCTTTTTCCAGATTCTGCAAGTGGACATTTGGAGCGCCTTGAGGCCTGCGGTGGAAAGGAAATATCTTCACATAAAAACTAGACAGAAGCATTCTCTGAAACTTCTTTCTGGTGCGTGAATTAAATTCAGAGAGTTGAACATTCCTTTTGACAGAGAAGTTTTGAAACACTTTTTTTGTAGAATCTGCACGTGGAAATTTGGACCACTTCTAGGAATTCATTGGAAAAGGGACACCTTCACACAAAAACAAGACAGAAGCATTCTGACAGACTTCGGTGTGATATGTGCATTCAACTCACAGAGTTTAATCTTTCATTTCATGTGGCAGTTTCGAAACACTCTTTTTGTGGAATCTGCAAGTGGCTATTTGGACCGATTATAGGAATTCATTGGGAACGGGACACCCTCACACAAAAAGTAGTGAGAAGCACTTTCACAAACTTCTGTGTGATGTGTGCATTCAATTCAAAGGGCTGAGCTCTTCTTTCGATAGAGCAGTTTTAAAACACTCTTTTTCTGGAATCTGCAAGTGGACATTTGGAGCGCTTTGAGGACTGTGGGGGCAAGGAAATATCTTCACATATCAAGTAGACAGAAGCATTCTCTGAAACTTCTTTGTGGTGTGTGCATTCAACTCACAGAGTTTGAACATTCCTTTTGACAGAGAAGCTTGGAAACACTCTTTTTATAGAATAGGCAAGTGGATATTTGGACCTCTTTTAGGAATTCGTTGGAAACGGGACACCCTCACACAAAAACTAGACATAAGCATTCTCACAAACTTCTGTGTGACGTGAGCATTCAGCTCGCAGAGCTGAACCTTTCTTTGATAGGGCAGTTTTGAAACACTCTTTTTCTAGAATCTGCAAGTGGACATTTGGAGCGCTTTTAGGCCTGTGGTGGAAAGGAAATATCTTCACTCACAAACTAGACAGATGCATTCTCTGAAACTGCCTTGTGGTGCGTGCATTCAACTCACAGAGTTGAACATTCCTTTCGAATGAGAAGTTTTGAAACACTCTTTTTGTAGAAACTGCAAGTGAAACCTTGGACTGCTGATGGGAATTCGTTGGAAACGGGACACCTTCACACAAAAACTAGACCAAAGCATTCCCACAAACTTATCTGCGATGTGTGCACTCAGCTCACAAAGTTTAACATTTCTTTTCATGGATTAGTTTTGAAACACTCATTTTGCAGTATATGCAAGTGGTCATTCGGAAAGCTATGAGGCCTATGGTCGAAAAGGTAACACCTTCACCTATAACCTAGAAAGAAGCGTTCTGAGAAACTACTTTGTGTTGTTTGCATTCAACTCACAGAGTGGAACATTCCTTTTCTTAGAGCAGCCATGAAACAATCTTTTTGCATAGTCTGCAATTGGACATTTGGAGAGCTCTGAGGCCTGTGGTGGAAAACGAAATATCTTCACATAAAACCTAGAAAGAAGCATTCTCAGAAACCACTTTGTGATGTGTGCATTCAAGTCACAGGATTGAACATTCCTTTCGTTACAGCGGTTCTGAAACACACTTTTTCTAGAATCTCCATGTGGATATTTGGAACACTTACGGCAATTTGATGGAAACGAGACATCCTCACACAAAAAGGAGACAGAAGCATTCTCACAAACTCCTTTGTGATGTGTGATCTCAACTCACAGATGTGAACCTTCCTTTTGATAGAGCAGTTTCGAAACAATCTTTTTCTAGAATCTGCAAGTGGATATTTGGAGCGATGAGAGGCCTGTGGTTTAAAGGAAATATCTTCACATAACAAGTAGACAAAAGCATTCTCTGAAACGTCTTTGTGGTGTGTGCATTCACCTCACAGAGTTGAGCATTGCTTTTGACAGAGAAGTTTGGAAGCACTCTTTTTATAGTGTCTGCAAGTGGATATTTGGACCCCTTATTGGAATGCGTTGGAAATGGGACACCATCACACGAAAACGAGACAGAAGCATTCTCACAAACTTCTGCATGATGTGAGCATTCAGCTCACAGAGCTGAACCTTTCTTTTGATAGAGCAGTTTTGAAGCACTCTTTTTCCAGATTCTGCAAGTGGACATTTGGAGCGCCTTGAGGCCTGCGGTGGAAAGGAAATATCTTCACATAAAAACTAGACAGAAGCATTCTCTGAAACTTCTTTCTGGTGCGTGAATTAAATTCAGAGAGTTGAACATTTCCTTTTGACAGAGAAGTTTTGAAACACTTTTTTTGTAGAATCTGCACGTGGAATTTTGGACCACTTCTAGGAATTCGTTGGAAAAGGGACACCTTCACACAAAAACAAGACAGAAGCATTCTGACAGACTTCGGTGTGCTATGTGCATTCAACTCACAGAGTTTAATCTTTCATTTCATGTGGCAGTTTCGAAACACTCTTTTTGTGGAATCTGCAAGTGGCTATTTGGACCGATTATAGGAATTCATTGGGAACGGGACACCCTCACACAAAAAGTAGTGAGAAGCACTTTCACAAACTTCTGTGTGATGTGTGCATTCAATTCAAAGGGCTGAGCTCTTCTTTTGATAGAGCAGTTTTAAAACACTCTTTTTCTGGAATCTGCAAGTGGACATTTGGAGCGCTTTGAGGACTGTGGGGGAAGGAAATATCTTCACATAACAAGTAGACAGAAGCATTCTCTGAAACTTCTTTGTGGTGTGTGCATTCAACTCACAGAGTTTGAACATTCCTTTTGACAGAGAAGCTTGGAAACACTCTTTTTATAGAATAGGCAAGTGGATATTTGGACCTCTTTTAGGAATTCGTTGGAAACGGAACACCCACACACAAAAACTAGACAGAAGCATTCTCACAAACTTCTGTGTGACGTGAGCATTCAGCTCGCAGAGCTGAACCTTTCTTTGATAGGGCAGTTTTGAAACACTCTTTTTCTAGAATCTGCAAGTGGACATTTGGAGCGCTTTTAGGCCTGTGGTGGAAAGGAAATATCTTCACTCACAAACTAGACAGATGCATTCTCTGAAACTGCCTTGTGGTGCGTGCATTCAACTCACAAAGTTGAACATTCCTTTCGAATCAGAAGTTTTGAAACACTCTTTTTGTAGAAACTGCAAGTGAAACCTTGGACTGCTGATGGGAATTCGTTGGAAACGGGACACCTTCACACAAAAACTAGACCAAAGCATTCCCACAAACTTATCTGCGATGTGTGCACTCAGCTCACAAAGTTTAACATTTCTTTTCATGGATTAGTTTTGAAACACTCATTTTGCAGTATATGCAAGTGGTCATTCGGAAAGCTATGAGGCCTATGGTCGAAAAGGTAACACCTTCACCTATAACCTAGAAAGAAGCGTTCTGAGAAACTACTTTGTGTTGTTTGCATTCAACTCACAGAGTGGAACATTCCTTTTCTTAGAGCAGCCATGAAACAATCTTTTTGCATAGTCTGCAATTGGACATTTGGAGAGCTCTGAGGCCTGTGGTGGAAAACGAAATATCTTCACATAAAACCTAGAAAGAAGCATTCTCAGAAACCACTTTGTGATGTGTGCATTCAAGTCACAGGATTGAACATTCCTTTCGTTACAGCGGTTCTGAAACACACTTTTTCTAGAATCTCCATGTGGATATTTGGAACACTTACGGCAATTTGATGGAAACGAGACATCCTCACACAAAAAGGAGACAGAAGCATTCTCACAAACTCCTTTGTGATGTGTGATCTCAACTCACAGATGTGAACCTTCCTTTTGATAGAGCAGTTTCGAAACAATCTTTTTCTAGAATCTGCAAGTGGATATTTGGAGCGATGAGAGGCCTGTGGTTTAAAGGAAATATCTTCACATAACAAGTAGACAAAAGCATTCTCTGAAACGTCTTTGTGGTGTGTGCATTCACCTCACAGAGTTGAGCATTGCTTTTGACAGAGAAGTTTGGAAGCACTCTTTTTATAGTGTCTGCAAGTGGATATTTGGACCACTTATTGGAATGCGTTGGAAATGGGACACCATCACACGAAAACGAGACAGAAGCATTCTCACAAACTTCTGCATGATGTGAGCATTCAGCTCAGAGAGCTGAACCTTTCTTTTGATAGAGCAGTTTTGAAGCACTCTTTTTCCAGATTCTGCAAGTGGACATTTGGAGCGCCTTGAGGCCTGCGGTGGAAAGGAAATATCTTCACATAAAAACTAGACAGAAGCATTCTCTGAAACTTCATTCTGGTGCGTGAATTAAATTCAGAGAGTTGAACATTCCTTTTGACAGAGAAGTTTTGAAACACTTTTTTTGTAGAATCTGCACGTGGAAATTTGGACCACTTCTAGGAATTCATTGGAAAAGGGACACCTTCACACAAAAACAAGACAGAAGCATTCTGACAGACTTCGGTGTGATATGTGCATTCAACTCACAGAGTTTAATCTTTCATTTCATGTGGCAGTTTCGAAACACTCTTTTTGTGGAATCTGCAAGTGGCTATTTGGACCGATTATAGGAATTCATTGGGAACGGGACACCCTCACACAAAAAGTAGTGAGAAGCACTTTCACAAACTTCTGTGTGATGTGTGCATTCAATTCAAAGGGCTGAGCTCTTCTTTCGATAGAGCAGTTTTAAAACACTCTTTTTCTGGAATCTGCAAGTGGACATTTGGAGCGCTTTGAGGACTGTGGGGGCAAGGAAATATCTTCACATAACAAGTAGACAGAAGCATTCTCTGAAACTTCTTTGTGGTGTGTGCATTCAACTCACAGAGTTTGAACATTCCTTTTGACAGAGAAGCTTGGAAACACTCTTTTTATAGAATAGGCAAGTGGATATTTGGACCTCTTTTAGGAATTCGTTGGAAACGGGACACCCTCACACAAAAACTAGACAGAAGCATTCTCACAAACTTCTGTGTGACGTGAGCATTCAGCTCGCAGAGCTGAACCTTTCTTTGATAGGGCAGTTTTGAAACACTCTTTTTCTAGAATCTGCAAGTGGACATTTGGAGCGCTTTTAGGCCTGTGGTGGAAAGGAAATATCTTCACTCACAAACTAGACAGATGCATTCTCTGAAACTGCCTTGTGGTGCGTGCATTCAACTCACAGAGTTGAACATTCCTTTCGAATGAGAAGTTTTGAAACACTCTTTTTGTAGAAACTGCAAGTGAAACCTTGGACCGCTGATGGGAATTCGTTGGAAACGGGACACCTTCACACAAAAACTAGACCAAAGCATTCCCACAAACTTATCTGCGATGTGTGCACTCAGCTCACAAAGTTTAACATTTCTTTTCATGGATTAGTTTTGAAACACTCATTTTGCAGTATATGCAAGTGGTCATTCGGAAAGCTATGAGGCCTATGGTCGAAAAGGTAACACCTTCACCTATAACCTAGAAAGAAGCGTTCTGAGAAACTACTTTGTGTTGTTTGCATTCAACTCACAGAGTGGAACATTCCTTTTCTTAGAGCAGCCATGAAACAATCTTTTTGCATAGTCTGCAATTGGACATTTGGAGAGCTCTGAGGCCTGCGGTGGAAAACGAAATATCTTCACATAAAACCTAGAAAGAAGCATTCTCAGAAACCACTTTGTGATGTGTGCATTCAAGTCACAGGATTGAACATTCCTTTCTTTACAGCGGTTCTGAAACACACTTTTTCTAGAATCTCCATGTGGATATTTGGAACACTTACGGAATTTGATGGAAACGAGACATCCTCACACAAAAAGAAGACAGAAGCATTCTCACAAACTCCTTTGTGATGTGTGATCTCAACTCACAGACGTGAACCTTCCTTTTGATAGAGCAGTTTCGAAACAATCTTTTTCTAGAATCTGCAAGTGGATATTTGGAGCGATGAGAGGCCTGTGGTTTAAAGGAAATATCTTCACATAACAAGTAGACAAAAGCATTCTCTGAAACGTCTTTGTGCTGTGTGCATTCACCTCACAGAGTTGAGCATTGCTTTTGACAGAGAAGTTTGGAAGCACTCTTTTTATAGTGTCTGCAAGTGGATATTTGGACCCCTTATTGGAATGCGTTGGAAATGGGACACCATCACACGAAAACGAGACAGAAGCATTCTCACAAACTTCTGCATGATGTGAGCATTCAGCTCACAGAGCTGAACCTTTCTTTTGATAGAGCAGTTTTGAAGCACTCTTTTTCCAGATTCTGCAAGTGGACATTTGGAGCGCCTTGAGGCCTGCGGTGGAAAGGAAATATCTTCACATAAAAACTAGACAGAAGCATTCTCTGAAACTTCTTTCTGGTGCGTGAATTAAATTCAGAGAGTTGAACATTCCTTTTGACAGAGAAGTTTTGAAACACTTTTTTTGTAGAATCTGCACGTGGAATTTTGGACCACTTCTAGGAATTCATTGGAAAAGGGACACCTTCACACAAAAACAAGACAGAAGCATTCTGACAGACTTCGGTGTGATACGTGCATTCAACTCACAGAGTTTAATCTTTCATTTCATGTGGCAGTTTCGAAACACTCTTTTTGTGGAATCTGCAAGTGGCTATTTGGACCGATTATAGGAATTCATTGGGAACGGGACACCCTCACACAAAAAGTAGTGAGAAGCTCTTTCACAAACTTCTGTGTTGTGTGCATTCAATTCAAAGGGCTGAGCTCTTCTTTCGATAGAGCAGTTTTAAAACACTCTTTTTCTGGAATCTGCAAGTGGACATTTGGAGCGCTTTGAGGACTGTGGGGGAAGGAAATATCTTCACATAACAAGTAGACAGAAGCATTCTCTGAAACTTCTTTGTGGTGTGTGCATTCAACTCACAGAGTTTGAACATTCCTTTTGACAGAGAAGCTTGGAAACACTCTTTTTATAGAATAGGCAAGTGGATATTTGGACCTCTTTTAGGAATTCGTTGGAAACGGGACACCCTCACACAAAAACTAGACAGAAGCATTCTCACAAACTTCTGTGTGACGTGAGCATTCAGCTCGCAGAGCTGAACCTTTCTTTGATAGGGCAGTTTTGAAACACTCTTTTTCTAGAATCTGCAAGTGGACATTTGGAGCGCTTTTAGGCCTGTGGTGGAAAGGAATTATCTTCACTCACAAACTAGACAGATGCATTCTCTGAAACTGCCTTGTGGTGCGTGCATTCAACTCACAGAGTTGAACATTCCTTTCGAATGAGAAGTTTTGAAACACTCTTTTTGTAGAAACTGCAAGTGAAACCTTGGACCGCTGATGGGAATTCGTTGGAAACGGGACACCTTCACACAAAAACTAGACCAAAGCATTCCCACAAACTTATCTGCGATGTGTGCACTCAGCTCACAAAGTTTAACATTTCTTTTCATGGATTAGTTTTGAAACACTCATTTTGCAGTATATGCAAGTGGTCATTCGGAAAGCTATGAGGCCTATGGTCGAAAAGGTAACACCTTCACCTATAACCTAGAAAGAAGCGTTCTGAGAAACTACTTTGTGTTGTTTGCATTCAACTCACAGAGTGGAACATTCCTTTTCTTAGAGCAGCCATGAAACAATCTTTTTGCATAGTCTGCAATTGGACATTTGGAGAGCTCTGAGGCCTGTGGTGGAAAACGAAATATCTTCACATAAAACCTAGAAAGAAGCATTCTCAGAAACCACTTTGTGATGTGTGCATTCAAGTCACAGGATTGAACATTCCTTTCGTTACAGCGGTTCTGAAACACACTTTTTCTAGAATCTCCATGTGGATATTTGGAACACTTACGGCAATTTGATGGAAACGAGACATCCTCACACAAAAAGAAGACAGAAGCATTCTCACAAACTCCTTTGTGATGTGTGATCTCAACTCACAGATGTGAACCTTCCTTTTGATAGAGCAGTTTCGAAACAATCTTTTTCTATAATCTGCAAGTGGATATTTGGAGAGATGAGAGGCCTGTGGTTTAAAGGAAATATCTTCACATAACAAGTAGACAAAAGCATTCTCTGAAACGTCTTTGTGGTGTGTGCATTCACCTCACAGAGTTGAGCATTGCTTTTGACAGAGAAGTTTGGAAGCACTCTTTTTATAGTGTCTGCAAGTGGATATTTGGACCCCTTATTGGAATGCGTTGGAAATGGGACACCATCACACGAAAACGAGACAGAAGCATTCTCACAAACTTCTGCATGATGTGAGCATTCAGCTCAGAGAGCTGAACCTTTCTTTTGATAGAGCAGTTTTGAAGCACTCTTTTTCCAGATTCTGCAAGTGGACATTTGGAGCGCCTTGAGGCCTGCGGTGGAAAGGAAATATCTTCACATAAAAACTAGACAGAAGCATTCTCTGAAACTTCTTCCTGGTGCGTGAATTAAATTCAGAGAGTTGAACATTCCTTTTGACAGAGAAGTTTTGAAACACTTTTTTTGTAGAATCTGCACATGGAATTTTGGACCACTTCTAGGAATTCATTGGAAAAGGGACACCTTCACACAAAAACAAGACAGAAGCATTCTGACAGACTTCGGTGTGATATGTGCATTCAACTCACAGAGTTTAATCTTTCATTTCATGTGGCAGTTTCGAAACACTCTTTTTGTGGAATCTGCAAGTGGCTATTTGGACCGATTATAGGAATTCATTGGGAACGGGACACCCTCACACAAAAAGTAGTGAGAAGCACTTTCACAAACTTCTGTGTGATGTGTGCATTCAATTCAAAGGGCTGAGCTCTTCTTTCGATAGAGCAGTTTTAAAACACTCTTTTTCTGGAATCTGCAAGTGGACATTTGGAGCGTTTTGAGGACTGTGGGGGAAGGAAATATCTTCACATAACAAGTAGACAGAAGCATTCTCTGAAACTTCTTTGTGGTGTGTGCATTCAACTCACAGAGTTTGAACATTCCTTTTGACAGAGAAGCTTGGAAACACTCTTTTTATAGAATAGGCAAGTGGATATTTGGACCTCTTTTAGGAATTCGTTGGAAACGGGACACCCACACACAAAAACTAGACAGAAGCATTCTCACAAACTTCTGTGTGACGTGAGCATTCAGCTCGCAGAGCTGAACCTTTCTTTGATAGGGCAGTTTTGAAACACTCTTTTTCTAGAATCTGCAAGTGGACATTTGGAGGGCTTTTAGGCCTGTGGTGGAAAGGAAATATCTTCACTCACAAACTAGACAGATGCATTCTCTGAAACTGCCTTGTGGTGCGTGCATTCAACTCACAGAGTTGAACATTCCTTTCGAATGAGAAGTTTTGAAACACTCTTTTTGTAGAAACTGCAAGTGAAACCTTGGACTGCTGATGGGAATTCGTTGGAAACGGGACACCTTCACACAAAAACTAGACCAAAGCATTCCCACAAACTTATCTGCGATGTGTGCACTCAGCTCACAAAGTTTAACATTTCTTTTCATGGATTAGTTTTGAAACACTCATTTTGCAGTATATGCAAGTGGTCATTCGGAAAGCTATGAGGCCTATGGTCGAAAAGGTAACACCTTCACCTATAACCTAGAAAGAAGCGTTCTGAGAAACTACTTTGTGTTGTTTGCATTCAACTCACAGAGTGGAACATTCCTTTTCTTAGAGCAGCCATGAAACAATCTTTTTGCATAGTCTGCAATTGGACATTTGGAGAGCTCTGAGGCCTGTGGTGGAAAACGAAATATCTTCACATAAAACCTAGAAAGAAGCATTCTCAGAAACCACTTTGTGATGTGTGCATTCAAGTCACAGGACTGAACATTCCTTTCGTTACAGCGGTTCTGAAACACACTTTTTCTAGAATCTCCATGTGGATATTTGGAACACTTACGGCAATTTGATGGAAACGAGACATCCTCACACAAAAAGGAGACAGAAGCATTCTCACAAACTCCTTTGTGATGTGTGATCTCAACTCACAGATGTGAACCTTCCTTTTGATAGAGCAGTTTCGAAACAATCTTTTTCTAGAATCTGCAAGTGGATATTTGGAGCGATGCGAGGCCTGTGGTTTAAAGGAAATATCTTCACATAACAAGTAGACAAAAGCATTCTCTGAAACGTCTTTGTGCTGTGTGCATTCACCTCACAGAGTTGAGCATTGCTTTTGACAGAGAAGTTTGGAAGCACTCTTTTTATAGTGTCTGCAAGTGGATATTTGGACCCCTTATTGGAATGCGTTGGAAATGGGACACCATCACACGAAAACGAGACAGAAGCATTCTCACAAACTTCTGCATGATGTGAGCATTCAGCTCACAGAGCTGAACCTTTCTTTTGATAGAGCAGTTTTGAAGCACTCTTTTTCCAGATTCTGCAAGTGGACATTTGGAGCGCCTTGAGGCCTGCGGTGGAAAGGAAATATCTTCACATAAAAACTAGACAGAAGCATTCTCTGAAACTTCTTTCTGGTGCGTGAATTAAATTCAGAGAGTTGAACATTCCTTTTGACAGAGAAGTTTTGAAACACTTTTTTTGTAGAATCTGCACGTGGAAATTTGGACCACTTCTAGGAATTCGTTGGAAACGGGACACCTTCACACAAAAACAAGACAGAAGCATTCTGACAGACTTCGGTGTGATATGAGCATTCAACTCATAGAGTTTAATCTTTCCTTTCATGTGGCAGTTTCGAAACACTCTTTTTGTGGAATCTGCAAGTGGCTATTTGGACCGATTATAGGAATTCATTGGGAACGGGACACCCTCACACAAAAAGTATTGAGAAGCACTTTCACAAACCTCTGTGTGATGTGTTCATTCAACACAAAGGGCTGAGCTCTTCTTTTGATAGAGCAGTTTTAAAACGCTCTTTTTCTGGAATCTGCAAGTGGACATTTGGAGCGCTTTGAGGACTGTGGGGGCAAGGAAATATTTTCACATAACAAGTAGACAGAAGCATTCTCTGAAACTTCTTTGTGGTGTGTGCATTCAACTCACAGAGTTTGAACATTCCTTTTGACAGAGAAGTTTGGAAACACTCTTTTTATAGAATAGGCAAGTGGATATTTGGACAACTTTTAGGAATTCATTGGAAACGGGACACCCTCACACAAAAACTAGACAGAAGCATTCTCACAAACTTCTGTGTGACGTGAGCATTCAGCTCACAGAGCTGAACCTCTCTTTGAAAGGGCCGTTTTGAAACACTCTTTTTCTAGAATCTGCAAGTGAACATTTGGAGAGCTTTTAGGCCTGTGGTGGAAAGGAAATATCTTCACTCACAAACTAGACAGATGCATTCTCTGAAACTGCCTTGTAGTGCGTGCATTCAACTCACAGAGTTGAACATTCCTTTCGAATGAGAAGTTTTGAAACACTCTTTTTGTAGAAACTGCAAGTGAAAACTTGGACCGCTGATGGGAATTCGTTGGAAACGGGACACCTTCACACAAAAACTAGACCAAAGCATTCCCACAAACTTATCTGCGATGTGTGCACTCAGCTCACAAATTTAACATTTCTTTTCATGGATTAGTTTTGAAACACTCTTTTTGCAGTATATGCAAGTGGTCATTCGGAAAGCTATGAAGCCTATGGTCGAGAAGGTAACACATTCACCTATAACCTAGAAAGAAGCGTTCTGTGAAACTACTTTGTGTTGTTTGCATTCAACTCACAGAGTGCAACATTCCTTTTGTTAGAGCAGCCATGAAACAATCTTTTTGCATAGTCTGCAATTGGACATTTGGAGAGCTCTGAGGCCTGTGGTGGAAAACGAAATATCTTCACATAAAACTTAGAAAGAAGCATTCTCAGAAACCACTTTGTGATGTGTGCATTCAAGTCACAGGATTGAACATTCCTTTCATTACAGCGGTTCTGAAACACACTTTTTCTAGAATCTCCATGTGGATATTTGGAACACTTACGGCAATTTGATGGAAACGAGACATCCTCACACAAAAAGGAGACAGAAGCATTCTCACAAACTCCTTTGTGATGTGTGATCTCAACTCACAGATGTGAACCTTCCTTTTGATAGAGCAGTTTTGAAACAATCTTTTTCTAGAATCTGCAAGTGGATATTTGGAGCGATGAGAGGCCTGTGGTTTAAAGGAAATATCTTCACATAACAAGTAGACAAAAGCATTCTCTGAAACGTCTTTGTGGTGTGTGCATTCACCTCACAGAGGTGAGCATTGCTTTTGACAGAGAAGTTTGGAAGCACTCTTTTTATAGTGTCTGCAAGTGGATATTTGGACCCCTTATTGGAATGCGTTGGAAATGGGACACCATCACACGAAAACGAGACAGAAGCATTCTCACAAACTTCTGCATGATGTGAGCATTCAGCTCACAGAGCTGAACCTTTCTTTTGATAGAGCAGTTTTGAAGCACTCTTTTTCCAGATTCTGCAAGTGGACATTTGGAGCGCCTTGAGGCCTGCGGTGGAAAGGAAATATCTTCACATAAAAACTAGACAGAAGCATTCTCTGAAACTTCTTTCTGGTGCGTGAATTAAATTCAGAGAGTTGAACATTCCTTTTGACAGAGAAGTTTTGAAACACTTTTTTTGTAGAATCTGCACGTGGAATTTTGGACCACTTCTAGGAATTCTTTGGAAAAGGGACACCTTCACACAAAAACAAGACAGAAGCATTCTGACAGACTTCGGTGTGATATGTGCATTCAACTCACAGAGTTTAATCTTTCATTTCATGTGGCAGTTTCGAAACACTCTTTTTGTGGAATCTGCAAGTGGCTATTTGGACCGATTATAGGAATTCATTGGGAACGGGACACCCTCACACAAAAAGTAGTGAGAAGCACTTTCACAAACTTCTGTGTGATGTGTGCATTCAATTCAAAGGGCTGAGCTCTTCTTTCGATAGAGCAGTTTTAAAACACTCTTTTTCTGGAATCTGCAAGTGGACATTTGGAGCGTTTTGAGGACTGTGGGGGAAGGAAATATCTTCACATAACAAGTAGACAGAAGCATTCTCTGAAACTTCTTTGTGGTGTGTGCATTCAACTCACAGAGTTTGAACATTCCTTTTGACAGAGAAGCTTGGAAACACTCTTTTTATAGAATAGGCAAGTGGATATTTGGACCTCTTTTAGGAATTCGTTGGAAACGGGACACCCACACACAAAAACTAGACAGAAGCATTCTCACAAACTTCTGTGTGACGTAAGCATTCAGCTCGCAGAGCTGAACCTTTCTTTGATAGGGCAGTTTTGAAACACTCTTTTTCTAGAATCTGCAAGTGGACATTTGGAGGGCTTTTAGGCCTGTGGTGGAAAGGAAATATCTTCACTCACAAACTAGACAGATGCATTCTCTGAAACTGCCTTGTAGTGCGTGCATTCAACTCACAGAGTTGAACATTCCTTTCGAATGAGAAGTTTTGAAACACTCTTTTTGTAGAAACTGCAAGTGAAAACTTGGACCGCTGATGGGAATTCGTTGGAAACGGGACACCTTCACACAAAAACTAGACCAAAGCATTCCCACAAACTTATCTGCGATGTGTGCACTCAGCTCACAAAGTTTAACATTTCTTTTCATGGATTAGTTTTGAAACACTCTTTTTGCAGTATATGCAAGTGGTCATTCGGAAAGCTATGAAGCCTATGGTCGAGAAGGTAACACCTTCACCTATAACCTAGAAAGAAGCGTTCTGTGAAACTACTTTGTGTTGTTTGCATTCAACTCACAGAGTGCAACATTCCTTTTGTTAGAGCAGCCATGAAACAATCTTTTTGCATAGTCTGCAATTGGACATTTGGAGAGCTCTGAGGCCTGTGGTGGAAAACGAAATATCTTCACATAAAACTTAGAAAGAAGCATTCTCAGAAACCACTTTGTGATGTGTGCATTCAAGTCACAGGATTGAACATTCCTTTCATTACAGCGGTTCTGAAACACACTTTTTCTAGAATCTCCATGTGGATATTTGGAACACTTACGGCAATTTGATGGAAACGAGACATCCTCACACAAAAAGAAGACAGAAGCATTCTCACAAACTCCTTTGTGATGTGTGATCTCAACTCACAGATGTGAACCTTCCTTTTGATAGAGCAGTTTTGAAACAATCTTTTTCTAGAATCTGCAAGTGGATATTTGGAGCGATGAGAGGCCTGTGGTTTAAAGGAAATATCTTCACATAACAAGTAGACAAAAGCATTCTCTGAAACGTCTTTGTGGTGTGTGCATTCACCTCACAGAGGTGAGCATTGCTTTTGACAGAGAAGTTTGGAAGCACTCTTTTTATAGTGTCTGCAAGTGGATATTTGGACCCCTTATTGGAATGCGTTGGAAATGGGACACCATCACACGAAAACGAGACAGAAGCATTCTCACAAACTTCTGCATGATGTGAGCATTCAGCTCACAGAGCTGAACCTTTCTTTTGATAGAGCAGTTTTGAAGCACTCTTTTTCCAGATTCTGCAAGTGGACATTTGGAGCGCCTTGAGGCCTGCGGTGGAAAGGAAATATCTTCACATAAAAACTAGACAGAAGCATTCTCTGAAACTTCTTTCTGGTGCGTGAATTAAATTCAGAGAGTTGAACATTCCTTTTGACAGAGAAGTTTTGAAACACTTTTTTTGTAGAATCTGCACGTGGAAATTTGGACCACTTCTAGGAATTCGTTGGAAACGGGACACCTTCACACAAAAACAAGACAGAAGCATTCTGACAGACTTCGGTGTGATATGTGCATTCAACTCACAGAGTTTAATCTTTCATTTCATGTGGCAGTTTCGAAACACTCTTTTTGTGGAATCTGCAAGTGGCTATTTGGACCGATTATAGGAATTCATTGGGAACGGGACACCCTCACACAAAAAGTAGTGAGAAGCACTTTCACAAACTTCTGTGTGATGTGTGCATTCAATTCAAGGGGCTGAGCTCTTCTTTCGATAGAGCAGTTTTAAAACACTCTTTTTCTGGAATCTGCAAGTGGACATTTGGAGCGCTTTGAGGACTGTGGGGGCAAGGAAATATCTTCACATAACAAGTAGACAGAAGCATTCTCTGAAACTTCTTTGTGGTGTGTGCATTCAACTCACAGAGTTTGAACATTCCTTTTGACAGAGAAGCTTGGAAACACTCTTTTTATAGAATAGGCAAGTGGATATTTGGACCTCTTTTAGGAATTCGTTGGAAACGGGACACCCTCACACAAAAACTAGACAGAAGCATTCTCACAAACTTCTGTGTGACGTGAGCATTCAGCTCGCAGAGCTGAACCTTTCTTTGATAGGGCAGTTTTGAAACACTCTTTTTCTAGAATCTGCAAGTGGACATTTGGAGCGCTTTTAGGCCTGTGCTGGAAAGGAAATATCTTCACTCACAAACTAGACAGATGCATTCTCTGAAACTGCCTTGTGGTGCGTGCATTCAACTCACAGAGTTGAACATTCCTTTCGAATGAGAAGTTTTGAAACACTCTTTTTGTAGAAACTGCAAGTGAAACCTTGGACTGCTGATGGGAATTCGTTGGAAACGGGACACCTTCACACAAAAACTAGACCAAAGCATTCCCACAAACTTATCTGCGATGTGTGCACTCAGCTCACAAAGTTTAACATTTCTTTTCATGGATTAGTTTTGAAACACTCATTTTGCAGTATATGCAAGTGGTCATTCGGAAAGCTATGAGGCCTATGGTCGAAAAGGTAACACCTTCACCTATAACCTAGAAAGAAGCGTTCTGAGAAACTACTTTGTGTTGTTTGCATTCAACTCACAGAGTGGAACATTCCTTTTGTTAGAGCAGCCATGAAACAATCTTTTTGCATAGTCTGCAATTGGACATTTGGAGAGCTCTGAGGCCTGTGGTGGAAAACGAAATATCTTCACATAAAACCTAGAAAGAAGAATTCTCAGAAACCACTTTGTGATGTGTGCATTCAAGTCACAGGATTGAACATTCCTTTCGTTACAGCGGTTCTGAAACACACTTTTTCTAGAATCTCCATGTGGATATTTGGAACACTTACGGCAATTTGATGGAAACGAGACATCCTCACACAAAAAGGAGACAGAAGCATTCTCACAAACTCCTTTGTGATGTGTGATCTCAACTCACAGATGTGAACCTTCCTTTTGATAGAGCAGTTTCGAAACAATCTTTTTCTAGAATCTGCAAGTGGATATTTGGAGCAATGAGAGGCCTGTGGTTTAAAGGAAATATCTTCACATAACAAGTAGACAAAAGCATTCTCTGAAACGTCTTTGTGCTGTGTGCATTCACCTCACAGAGTTGAGCATTGCTTTTGACAGAGAAGTTTGGAAGCACTCTTTTTATAGTGTCTGCAAGTGGATATTTGGACCCCTTATTGGAATGCGTTGGAAATGGGACACCATCACACGAAAACGAGACAGAAGCATTCTCACAAACTTCTGCATGATGTGAGCATTCAGCTCACAGAGCTGAACCTTTCTTTTGATAGAGCAGTTTTGAAGCACTCTTTTTCCAGATTCTGCAAGTGGACATTTGGAGCGCCTTGAGGCCTGCGGTGGAAAGGAAATATCTTCACATAAAAACTAGACAGAAGCATTCTCTGAAACTTCTTTCTGGTGCGTGAATTAAATTCAGAGAGTTGAACATTCCTTTTGACAGAGAAGTTTTGAAACACTTTTTTTGTAGAATCTGCACGTGGAAATTTGGACCACTTCTAGGAATTCGTTGGAAACGGGGCACCTTCACACAAAAACAAGACAGAAGCATTCTGACAGACTTCGGTGTGATATGTGCATTCAACTCATAGAGTTTAATCTTTCCTTTCATGTGGCAGTTTCGAAACACTCTTTTTGTGGAATCTGCAAGTGGCTATTTGGACCGATTAGAGGAATTCATTGGGAACGGGACACCCTCACACAAAAAGTATTGAGAAGCACTTTCACAAACCTCTGTGTGATGTGTTCATTCAACACAAAGGGCTGAGCTCTTCTTTTGATAGAGCAGTTTTAAAACGCTCTTTTTCTGGAATCTGCAAGTGGACATTTGGAGCGCTTTGAGGACTGTGGGGGCAAGGAAATATTTTCACATAACAAGTAGACAGAAGCATTCTCTGAAACTTCTTTGTGGTGTGTGCATTCAACTCACAGAGTTTGAACATTCCTTTTGACAGAGAAGCTTGGAAACACTCTTTTTATAGAATAGGCAAGTGGATATTTGGACCTCTTTTAGGAATTCGTTGGAAACGGGACACCCTCACACAAAAACTAGACATAAGCATTCTCACAAACTTCTGTGTGACGTGAGCATTCAGCTCGCAGAGCTGAACCTTTCTTTGATAGGGCAGTTTTGAAACACTCTTTTTCTAGAATCTGCAAGTGGACATTTGGAGCGCTTTTAGGCCTGTGGTGGAAAGGAAATATCTTCACTCACAAACTAGACAGATGCATTCTCTGAAACTGCCTTGTGGTGCGTGCATTCAACTCACAGAGTTGAACATTCCTTTCGAATGAGAAGTTTTGAAACACTCTTTTTGTAGAAACTGCAAGTGAAACCTTGGACTGCTGATGGGAATTCGTTGGAAACGGGACACCTTCACACAAAAACTAGACCAAAGCATTCCCACAAACTTATCTGCGATGTGTGCACTCAGCTCACAAAGTTTAACATTTCTTTTCATGGATTAGTTTTGAAACACTCATTTTGCAGTATATGCAAGTGGTCATTCGGAAAGCTATGAGGCCTATGGTCGAAAAGGTAACACCTTCACCTATAACCTAGAAAGAAGCGTTCTGAGAAACTACTTTGTGTTGTTTGCATTCAACTCACAGAGTGGAACATTCCTTTTCTTAGAGCAGCCATGAAACAATCTTTTTGCATAGTCTGCAATTGGACATTTGGAGAGCTCTGAGGCCTGTGGTGGAAAACGAAATATCTTCACATAAAACCTAGAAAGAAGCATTCTCAGACACCACTTTGTGATGTGTGCATTCAAGTCACAGGATTGAACATTCCTTTCGTTACAGCGGTTCTGAAACACACTTTTTCTAGAATCTCCATGTGGATATTTGGAACACTTACGGCAATTTGATGGAAACGAGACATCCTCACACAAAAAGAAGACAGAAGCATTCTCACAAACTCCTTTGTGATGTGTGATCTCAACTCACAGATGTGAACCTTCCTTTTGATAGAGCAGTTTCGAAACAATCTTTTTCTAGAATCTGCAAGTGGATATTTGGAGCGATGAGAGGCCTGTGGTTTAAAGGAAATATCTTCACATAACAGGTAGACAAAAGCATTCTCTGAAACGTCTTTGTGCTGTGTGCATTCACCTCACAGAGTTGAGCATTGCTTTTGACAGAGAAGTTTGGAAGCACTCTTTTTATAGTGTCTGCAAGTGGATATTTGGACCCCTTATTGGAATGCGTTGGAAATGGGACACCATCACACGAAAACGAGACAGAAGCATTCTCACAAACTTCTGCATGATGTGAGCATTCAGCTCACAGAGCTGAACCTTTCTTTTGATAGAGCAGTTTTGAAGCACTCTTTTTCCAGATTCTGCAAGTGGACATTTGGAGCGCCTTGAGGCCTGCGGTGGAAAGGAAATATCTTCACATAAAAACTAGACAGACGCATTCTCTGAAACTTCTTTCTGGTGCGTGAATTAAATTCAGAGAGTTGAACATTCCTTTTGACAGAGAAGTTTTGAAATACTTTTTTTGTAGAATCTGCACGTGGAAATTTGGACCACTTCTAGGAATTCGTTGGAAACGGGACACCTTCACACAAAAACAAGACAGAAGCATTCTGACAGACTTCGGTGTGATATGTGCATTCAACTCACAGAGTTTAATCTTTCATTTCATGTGGCAGTTTCGAAACACTCTTTTTGTGGAATCTGCAAGTGGCTATTTGGACCGATTATAGGAATTCATTGGGAACGGGACACCCTCAAACAAAAATATTGAGAAGCACTTTCACAAACATCTGTGTGATGTGTTCATTCAACACAAAGGGCTGAGCTCTTCTTTTGATAGAGCAGTTTTAAAACGCTCTTTTTCTGGAATCTGCAAGTGGACATTTGGAGCGCTTTGAGGACTGTGGGGGCAAGGAAATATTTTCACATAACAAGTAGACAGAAGCATTCTCTGAAACTTCTTTGTGGTGTGTGCATTCAACTCACAGAGTTTGAACATTCCTTTTGACAGAGAAGCTTGGAAACACTCTTTTTATAGAATAGGCAAGTGGATATTTGGACCTCTTTTAGGAATTCGTTGGAAACGGGACACCCTCACACAAAAACTAGACAGAAGCATTCTCACAAACTTCTGTGTGACGTGAGCATTCAGCTCGCAGAGCTGAACCTTTCTTTGATAGGGCAGTTTTGAAACACTCTTTTTCTAGAATCTGCAAGTGGACATTTGGAGCGCTTTTAGGCCTGTGGTGGAAAGGAAATATCTTCACTCACAAACTAGACAGATGCATTCTCTGAAACTGCCTTGTGGTGCGTGCATTCAACTCACAGAGTTGAACATTCCTTTCGAATGAGAAGTTTTGAAACACTCTTTTTGTAGAAACTGCAAGTGAAACCTTGGACTGCTGATGGGAATTCGTTGGAAACGGGACACCTTCACACAAAAACTAGACCAAAGCATTCCCACAAACTTATCTGCGATGTGTGCACTCAGGTCACAAAGTTTAACATTTCTTTTCATGGATTAGTTTTGAAACACTCATTTTGCAGTATATGCAAGTGGTCATTCGGAAAGCTATGAGGCCTATGGTCGAAAAGGTAACACCTTCACCTATAACCTAGAAAGAAGCGTTCTGAGAAACTACTTTGTGTTGTTTGCATTCAACTCACAGAGTGGAACATTCCTTTTCTTAGAGCAGCCATGAAACAATCTTTTTGCATAGTCTGCAATTGGACATTTGGAGAGCTCTGAGGCCTGTGGTGGAAAACGAAATATCTTCACATAAAACCTAGAAAGAAGCATTCTCAGACACCACTTTGTGATGTGTGCATTCAAGTCACAGGATTGAACATTCCTTTCGTTACAGCGGTTCTGAAACACACTTTTTCTAGAATCTCCATGTGGATATTTGGAACACTTACGGCAATTTGATGGAAACGAGACATCCTCACACAAAAAGAAGACAGAAGCATTCTCACAAACTCCTTTGTGATGTGTGATCTCAACTCACAGATGTGAACCTTCCTTTTGATAGAGCAGTTTCGAAACAATCTTTTTCTAGAATCTGCAAGTGGATATTTGGAGCGATGAGAGGCCTGTGGTTTAAAGGAAATATCTTCACATAACAGGTAGACAAAAGCATTCTCTGAAACGTCTTTGTGCTGTGTGCATTCACCTCACAGAGTTGAGCATTGCTTTTGACAGAGAAGTTTGGAAGCACTCTTTTTATAGTGTCTGCAAGTGGATATTTGGAGCCCTTATTGGAATGCGTTGGAAATGGGACACCATCACACGAAAACGAGACAGAAGCATTCTCACAAACTTCTGCATGATGTGAGCATTCAGCTCACAGAGCTGAACCTTTCTTTTGATAGAGCAGTTTTGAAGCACTCTTTTTCCAGATTCTGCAAGTGGACATTTGGAGCGCCTTGAGGCCTGCGGTGGAAAGGAAATATCTTCACATAAAAACTAGACAGAAGCATTCTCTGAAACTTCTTTCTGGTGCGTGAATTAAATTCAGAGAGTTGAACATTCCTTTTGACAGAGAAGTTTTGAAACACTTTTTTTGTAGAATCTGCACGTGGAAATTTGGACCACTTCTAGGAATTCGTTGGAAACGGGACACCTTCACACAAAAACAAGACAGAAGCATTCTGACAGACTTCGGTGTGATATGTGCATTCAACTCACAGAGTTTAATCTTTCATTTCATGTGGCAGTTTCGAAACACTCTTTTTGTGGAATCTGCAAGTGGCTATTTGGACCGATTATAGGAATTCATTGGGAACGGGACACCCTCACACAAAAAGTAGTGAGAAGCACTTTCACAAACTTCTGTGTGATGTGTGCATTCAATTCAAAGGGCTGAGCTCTTCTTTTGATAGAGCAGTTTTAAAACACTCTTTTTCTGGAATCTGCAAGTGGACATTTGGAGCGCTTTGAGGACTGTGGGGGCAAGGAAATATCTTCACATAACAAGTAGACAGAAGCATTCTCTGAAACTTCTTTGTGGTGTGTGCATTCAACTCACAGAGGTTGAACATTCCTTTTGACAGAGAAGCTTGGAAACACTCTTTTTATAGAATAGGCAAGTGGATATTTGGACCTCTTTTAGGAATTCGTTGGAAACGGGACACCATCACACAAAAACTAGACAGAAGCATTCTCACAAACTTCTGTGTGACGTGAGCATTCAGCTCGCAGAGCTGAACCTTTCTTTGATAGGGCAGTTTTGAAACACTCTTTTTCTAGAATCTGCAAGTGGACATTTGGAGCGCTTTTAGGCCTGTGGTGGAAAGGAAATATCTTCACTCACAAACTAGACAGATGCATTCTCTGAAACTGCCTTGTGGTGCGTGCATTCAACTCACAGAGTTGAACATTCCTTTCGAATGAGAAGTTTTGAAACACTCTTTTTGTAGAAACTGCAAGTGAAACCTTGGACTGCTGATGGGAATTCGTTGGAAACGGGACACCTTCACACAAAAACTAGACCAAAGCATTCCCACAAACTTATCTGCGATGTGTGCACTCAGCTCACAAAGTTTAACATTTCTTTTCATGGATTAGTTTTGAAACACTCATTTTGCAGTATATGCAAGTGGTCATTCGGAAAGCTATGAGGCCTATGGTCGAAAAGGTAACACCTTCACCTATAACCTAGAAAGAAGCGTTCTGAGAAACTACTTTGTGTTGTTTGCATTCAACTCACAGAGTGGAACATTCCTTTTCTTAGAGCAGCCATGAAACAGTCTTTTTGCATAGTCTGCAATTGGACATTTGGAGAGCTCTGTGGCCTGTGGTGGAAAACGAAATATCTTCACATAAAACCTAGAAAGAAGCATTCTCAGAAACCACTTTCTGATGTGTGCATTCAAGTCACAGGATTGAACATTCCTTTCGTTACAGCGGTTCTGAAACACACTTTTTCTAGAATCTCCATGTGGATATTTGGAACACTTACGGCAATTTGATGGAAACGAGACATCCTCACACAAAAAGAAGACAGAAGCATTCTCACAAACTCCTTTGTGATGTGTGATCTCAACTCACAGATGTGAACCTTCCTTTTGATAGAGCAGTTTCGAAACAATCTTTTTCTAGAATCTGCAAGTGGATATTTGGAGAGATGAGAGGCCTGTGGTTTAAAGGAAATATCTTCACATAACAAGTAGACAAAAGCATTCTCTGAAACGTCTTTGTGGTGTGTGCATTCACCTCACAGAGTTGAGCATTGCTTTTGACAGAGAAGTTTGGAAGCACTCTTTTTATAGTGTCTGCAAGTGGATATTTGGACCCCTTATTGGAATGCGTTGGAAATGGGACACCATCACACGAAAACGAGACAGAAGCATTCTCACAAACTTCTACATGATGTGAGCATTCAGCTCACAGAACTGAACCTTTCTTTTGATAGAGCAGTTTTGAAGCACTCTTTTTCCAGATTCTGCAAGTGGACATTTGGAGCGCCTTGAGGCCTGCGGTGGAAAGGAAATATCTTCACATAAAAACTAGACAGACGCATTCTCTGAAACTTCTTTCTGGTGCGTGAATTAAATTCAGAGAGTTGAACATTCCTTTTGACAGAGAAGTTTTGAAACACTTTTTTTGTAGAATCTGCACGTGGAAATTTGGACCACTTCTAGGAATTCGTTGGAAACGGGACACCTTCACACAAAAACAAGACAGAAGCATTCTGACAGACTTCGGTGTGATATGTGCATTCAACTCACAGAGTTTAATCTTTCATTTCATGTGGCAGTTTCGAAACACTCTTTTTGTGGAATCTGCAAGTGGCTATTTGGACCGATTATAGGAATTCATTGGGAACGGGACACCCTCACACAAAAAGTAGTGAGAAGCACTTTCACAAACTTCTGTGTGATGTGTGCATTCAATTCAAAGGGCTGAGCTCTTCTTCCGATAGAGCAGTTTTAAAACACTCTTTTTCTGGAATCTGCAAGTGGACATTTGGAGCGCTTTGAGAACTGTGGGGGCAAGGAAATATCTTCACATAACAAGTAGACAGAAGCATTCTCTGAAACTTCTTTGTGGTGTGTGCATTCAACTCACAGAGTTGGAACATTCCTTTTGACAGAGAAGCTTGGAAACACTCTTTTTATAGAATAGGCAAGTGGATATTTGGACCTCTTTTAGGAATTCGTTGGAAACGGGACACCCTCACACAAAAACTAGACAGAAGCATTCTCACAAACTTATCTGCGATGTGTGCACTCAGCTCACAAAGTTTAACATTTCTTTTCATGGATTAGTTTTGAAACACTCATTTTGCAGTATATGCAAGTGGTCATTCGGAAAGCTATGAGGCCTATGTTCGAAAAGGTAACACCTTCACCTATAACCTAGAAAGAAGCGTTCTGAGAAACTACTTTGTGTTGTTTGCATTCAACTCACAGAGTGGAACATTCCTTTTCTTAGAGCAGCCATGAAACAATCTTTTTGCATAGTCTGCAATTGGACATTTGGAGAGCTCTGTGGCCTGTGGTGGAAAACGAAATATCTTCACATAAAACCTAGAAAGAAGCATTCTCAGAAACCACTTTGTGATGTGTGTATTCAAGTCACAGGATTGAACATTCCTTTCGTTACAGCGGTTCTGAAACACACTTTTTCTAGAATCTCCATGTGGATATTTGGAACACTTACGGCAATTTGATGGAAACGAGACATCCTCACACAAAAAGAAGACAGAAGCATTCTCAAACTCCTTTGTGATGTGTGATCTCAACTCACAGATGTGAACCTTCCTTTTGATAGAGCAGTTTCGAAACAATCTTTTTCTAGAATCTGCAAGTGGATATTTGGAGAGATGAGAGGCCTGTGGTTTAAAGGAAATATCTTTACATAACAAGTAGACAAAAGCATTCTCTGAAACGTCTTTGTGCTGTGTGCATTCACCTCACAGAGTTGAGCATTGCTTTTGACAGAGAAGTTTGGAAGCACTCTTTTTATAGTGTCTGCAAGTGGATATTTGGACCCCTTATTGGAATGCGTTGGAAATGGGACACCATCACACGAAAACGAGACAGAAGCATTCTCACAAACTTCTGCATGATGTGAGCATTCAGCTCACAGAGCTGAACCTTTCTTTTGATAGAGCAGTTTTGAAGCACTCTTTTTCCAGATTCTGCAAGTGGACATTTGGAGCGCCTTGAGACCTGCGGTGGAAAGGAAATATCTTCACATATAAACTAGACAGACGCATTCTCTGAAACTTCTTTCTGGTGCGTGAATTAAATTCAGAGAGTTGAACATTCCTTTTGACAGAGAAGTTTTGAAACACTTTTTTTGTAGAATCTGCACGTGGAAATTTGGACCACTTCTAGGAATTCGTTGGAAACGGGACACCTTCACACAAAAACAAGACAGAAGCATTCTGACAGACTTCGGTGTGATATGTGCATTCAACTCACAGAGTTTAATCTTTCATTTCATGTGGCAGTTTCGAAACACTCTTTTTGTGGAATCTGCAAGTGGCTATTTGGACCGATTATAGGAATTCATTGGGAACGGGACACCCTCACACAAAAAGTAGTGAGAAGCACTTTCACAAACTTCTGTGTGATGTGTGCATTCAATTCAAAGGGCTGAGCTCTTCTTCTGATAGAGCAGTTTTAAAACACTCTTTTTCTGGAATCTGCAAGTGGACATTTGGAGCGCTTTGAGGACTGTGGGGGCAAGGAAATATCTTCACATAACAAGTAGACAGAAGCATTCTCTGAAACTTCTTTGTGGTGTGTGCATTCAACTCACAGAGTTGGAACATTCCTTTTGACAGAGAAGCTTGGAAACACTCTTTTTATAGAATAGGCAAGTGGATATTTGGACCTCTTTTAGGAATTCGTTGGAAACGGGACACCCTCACACAAAAACTAGACAGAAGCATTCTCACAAACTTCTGTGTGACGTGAGCATTCAGCTCGCAGAGCTGAACCTGTCTTTGATAGGGCAGTTTTGAAACACTCTTTTTCTAGAATCTGCAAGTGGACATTTGGAGCGCTTTTAGGCCTGTGGTGGAAAGGAAATATCTTCACTCACAAACTAGACAGATGCATTCTCTGAAACTGCCTTGTGGTGCGTGCATTCAACTCACAGAGTTGAACATTCCTTTCGAATGAGAAGTTTTGAAACACTCTTTTTGTAGAAACTGCAAGTGAAACCTTGGACTGCTGATGGGAATTCGTTGGAAACGGGACACCTTCACACAAAAACTAGACCAAAGCATTCCCACAAACTTATCTGCGATGTGTGCACTCAGCTCACAAAGTTTAACATTTCTTTTCATGGATTAGTTTTGAAACACTCATTTTGCAGTATATGCAAGTGGTCATTCGGAAAGCTATGAGGCCTATGGTCGAAAAGGTAACACCTTCACCTATAACCTAGAAAGAAGCGTTCTGAGAAACTACTTTGTGTTGTTTGCATTCAACTCACAGAGTGGAACATTCCTTTTCTTAGAGCAGCCATGAAACAATCTTTTTGCATAGTCTGCAATTGGACATTTGGAGAGCTCTGAGGCCTGTGGTGGAAAACGAAATATCTTCACATAAAACCTAGAAAGAAGCATTCTCAGAAACCACTTTGTGATGTGTGCATTCAAGTCACAGGATTGAACATTCCTTTCGTTACAGCGGTTCTGAAACACACTTTTTCTAGAATCTCCATGTGGATATTTGGAACACTTACGGCAATTTGATGGAAACGAGACATCCTCACACAAAAAGAAGACAGAAGCATTCTCACAAACTCCTTTGTGATGTGTGATCTCAACTCACAGATGTGAACCTTCCTTTTGATAGAGCAGTTTCGAAACAATCTTTTTCTAGAATCTGCAAGTGGATATTTGGAGCGATGAGAGGCCTGTGGTTTAAAGGAAATATCTTCACATAACAAGTAGACAAAAGCATTCTCTGAAACGTCTTTGTGCTGTGTGCATTCACCTCACAGAGTTGAGCATTGCTTTTGACAGAGAAGTTTGGAAGCACTCTTTTTATAGTGTCTGCAAGTGGATATTTGGACCCCTTATTGGAATGCGTTGGAAATGGGACACCATCACACGAAAACGAGACAGAAGCATTCTCACAAACTTCTGCATGATGTGAGCATTCAGCTCACAGAGCTGAACCTTTCTTTTGATAGAGCAGTTTTGAAGCACTCTTTTTCCTGATTCTGCAAGTGGACATTTGGAGCGCCTTGAGGCCTGCGGTGGAAAGGAAATATCTTCACATAAAAACTAGACAGAAGCATTCTCTGAAACATCTTTCTGGTGCGTGAATTAAATTCAGAGAGTTGAACATTCCTTTTGACAGAGAAGTTTTGAAACACTTTTTTTGTAGAATCTGCACGTGGAAATTTGGACCACTTCTAGGAATTCATTGGAAACGGGACACCTTCACACAAAAACAAGACAGAAGCATTCTGACAGACTTCGGTGTGATATGTGCATTCAACTCACAGAGTTTAATCTTTCATTTCATGTGGCAGTTTCGAAACACTCTTTTTGTGGAATCTGCAAGTGGCTATTTGGACCGATTATAGGAATTCATTGGGAACAGGACACCCTCACACAAAAAGTAGTGAGAAGCACTTTCACAAACTTCTGTGTGATGTGTGCATTCAATTCAAAGGGCTGAGCTCTTCTTTTGATAGAGCAGTTTTAAAACACTCTTTTTCTGGAATCTGCAAGTGGACATTTGGAGCGCTTTGAGGACTGTGGGGGCAAGGAAATATCTTCACATAACAAGTAGACAGAAGCATTCTCTGAAACTTCTTTGTGGTGTGTGCATTCAACTCACAGAGGTTGAACATTCCTTTTGACAGAGAAGCTTGGAAACACTCTTTTTATAGAATAGGCAAGTGGATATTTGGACCTCTTTTAGGAGTTCGTTGGAAACGGGACACCATCACACAAAAACTAGACAGAAGCATTCTCACAAACTTCTGTGTGACGTGAGCATTCAGCTCGCAGAGCTGAACCTTTCTTTGATAGGGCAGTTTTGAAACACTCTTTTTCTAGAATCTGCAAGTGGACATTTGGAGCGCTTTTAGGCCTGTGGTGGAAAGGAAATATCTTCACTCACAAACTAGACAGATGCATTCTCTGAAACTGCCTTGTGGTGCGTGCATTCAACTCACAGAGTTGAACATTCCTTTCGAATGAGAAGTTTTGAAACACTCTTTTTGTAGAAACTGCAAGTGAAACCTTGGACTGCTGATGGGAATTCGTTGGAAACGGGACACCTTCACACAAAAACTAGACCAAAGCATTCCCACAAACTTATCTGCGATGTGTGCACTCAGCTCACAAAGTTTAACATTTCTTTTCATGGATTAGTTTTGAAACACTCATTTTGCAGTATATGCAAGTGGTCATTCGGAAAGCTATGAGGCCTATGGTCGAAAAGGTAACACCTTCACCTATAACCTAGAAAGAAGCGTTCTGAGAAACTACTTTGTGTTGTTTGCATTCAACTCACAGAGTGGAACATTCCTTTTGTTAGAGCAGCCATGAAACAATCTTTTTGCATAGTCTGCAATTGGACATTTGGAGAGCTCTGAGGCCTGTGGTGGAAAACGAAATATCTTCACATAAAACCTAGAAAGAAGCATTCTCAGACACCACTTTCTGATGTGTGCATTCAAGTCACAGGATTGAACATTCCTTTCGTTACAGCGGTTCTGAAACACACTTTTTCTAGAATCTCCATGTGGATATTTGGAACACTTACGGCAATTTGATGGAAACGAGACATCCTCACACAAAAAGAAGACAGAAGCATTCTCACAAACTCCTTTGTGATGTGTGATCTCAACTCACAGATGTGAACCTTCCTTTTGATAGAGCAGTTTCGAAACAATCTTTTTCTAGAATCTGCAAGTGGATATTTGGAGCGATGAGAGGCCTGTGGTTTAAAGGAAATATCTTCACATAACAGGTAGACAAAAGCATTCTCTGAAACGTCTTTGTGCTGTGTGCATTCACCTCACAGAGTTGAGCATTGCTTTTGACAGAGAAGTTTGGAAGCACTCTTTTTATAGTGTCTGCAAGTGGATATTTGGAGCCCTTATTGGAATGCGTTGGAAATGGGACACCATCACACGAAAACGAGACAGAAGCATTCTCACAAACTTCTGCATGATGTGAGCATTCAGCTCACAGAGCTGAACCTTTCTTTTGATAGAGCAGTTTTGAAGCACTCTTTTTCCAGATTCTGCAAGTGGACATTTGGAGCGCCTTGAGGCCTGCGGTGGAAAGGAAATATCTTCACATAAAAACTAGACAGAAGCATTCTCTGAAACTTCTTTCTGGTGCGTGAATTAAATTCAGAGAGTTGAACATTCCTTTTGACAGAGAAGTTTTGAAACACTTTTTTTGTAGAATCTGCACGTGGAAATTTGGACCACTTCTAGGAATTCGTTGGAAACGGGACACCTTCACACAAAAACAAGACAGAAGCATTCTGACAGACTTCGGTGTGATATGTGCATTCAACTCACAGAGTTTAATCTTTCATTTCATGTGGCAGTTTCGAAACACTCTTTTTGTGGAATCTGCAAGTGGCTATTTGGACCGATTATAGGAATTCATTGGGAACGGGACACCCTCACACAAAAAGTAGTGAGAAGCACTTTCACAAACTTCTGTGTGATGTGTGCATTCAATTCAAAGGGCTGAGCTCTTCTTTTGATAGAGCAGTTTTAAAACACTCTTTTTCTGGAATCTGCAAGTGGACATTTGGAGCGCTTTGAGGACTGTGGGGGCAAGGAAATATCTTCACATAACAAGTAGACAGAAGCATTCTCTGAAACTTCTTTGTGGTGTGTGCATTCAACTCACAGAGGTTGAACATTCCTTTTGACAGAGAAGCTTGGAAACACTCTTTTTATAGAATAGGCAAGTGGATATTTGGACCTCTTTTAGGAATTCGTTGGAAACGGGACACCATCACACAAAAACTAGACAGAAGCATTCTCACAAACTTCTGTGTGACGTGAGCATTCAGCTCGCAGAGCTGAACCTTTCTTTGATAGGGCAGTTTTGAAACACTCTTTTTCTAGAATCTGCAAGTGGACATTTGGAGCGCTTTTAGGCCTGTGGTGGAAAGGAAATATCTTCACTCACAAACTAGACAGATGCATTCTCTGAAACTGCCTTGTGGTGCGTGCATTCAACTCACAGAGTTGAACATTCCTTTCGAATGAGAAGTTTTGAAACACTCTTTTTGTAGAAACTGCAAGTGAAACCTTGGACTGCTGATGGGAATTCGTTGGAAACGGGACACCTTCACACAAAAACTAGACCAAAGCATTCCCACAAACTTATCTGCGATGTGTGCACTCAGCTCACAAAGTTTAACATTTCTTTTCATGGATTAGTTTTGAAACACTCATTTTGCAGTATATGCAAGTGGTCATTCGGAAAGCTATGAGGCCTATGGTCGAAAAGGTAACACCTTCACCTATAACCTAGAAAGAAGCGTTCTGAGAAACTACTTTGTGTTGTTTGCATTCAACTCACAGAGTGGAACATTCCTTTTCTTAGAGCAGCCATGAAACAATCTTTTTGCATAGTCTGCAATTGGACATTTGGAGAGCTCTGTGGCCTGTGGTGGAAAACGAAATATCTTCACATAAAACCTAGAAAGAAGCATTCTCAGAAACCACTTTGTGATGTGTGCATTCAAGTCACAGGATTGAACATTCCTTTCGTTACAGCGGTTCTGAAACACACTTTTTCTAGAATCTCCATGTGGATATTTGGAACACTTACGGCAATTTGATGGAAACGAGACATCCTCACACAAAAAGAAGACAGAAGCATTCTCACAAACTCCTTTGTGATGTGTGATCTCAACTCACAGATGTGAACCTTCCTTTTGATAGAGCAGTTTCGAAACAATCTTTTTCTAGAATCTGCAAGTGGATATTTGGAGAGATGAGAGGCCTGTGGTTTAAAGGAAATATCTTCACATAACAAGTAGACAAAAGCATTCTCTGAAACGTCTTTGTGGTGTGTGCATTCACCTCACAGAGTTGAGCATTGCTTTTGACAGAGAAGTTTGGAAGCACTCTTTTTATAGTGTCTGCAAGTGGATATTTGGACCCCTTATTGGAATGCGTTGGAAATGGGACACCATCACACGAAAACGAGACAGAAGCATTCTCACAAACTTCTGCATGATGTGAGCATTCAGCTCACAGAACTGAACCTTTCTTTTGATAGAGCAGTTTTGAAGCACTCTTTTTCCAGATTCTGCAAGTGGACATTTGGAGCGCCTTGAGGCCTGCGGTGGAAAGGAAATATCTTCACATAAAAACTAGACAGACGCATTCTCTGAAACTTCTTTCTGGTGCGTGAATTAAATTCAGAGAGTTGAACATTCCTTTTGACAGAGAAGTTTTGAAACACTTTTTTTGTAGAATCTGCACGTGGAAATTTGGACCACTTCTAGGAATTCGTTGGAAACGGGACACCTTCACACAAAAACAAGACAGAAGCATTCTGACAGACTTCGGTGTGATATGTGCATTCAACTCACAGAGTTTAATCTTTCATTTCATGTGGCAGTTTCGAAACACTCTTTTTGTGGAATCTGCAAGTGGCTATTTGGACCGATTATAGGAATTCATTGGGAACGGGACACCCTCACACAAAAAGTAGTGAGAAGCACTTTCACAAACTTCTGTGTGATGTGTGCATTCAATTCAAAGGGCTGAGCTCTTCTTCCGATAGAGCAGTTTTAAAACACTCTTTTTCTGGAATCTGCAAGTGGACATTTGGAGCGCTTTGAGAACTGTGGGGGCAAGGAAATATCTTCACATAACAAGTAGACAGAAGCATTCTCTGAAACTTCTTTGTGGTGTGTGCATTCAACTCACAGAGTTGGAACATTCCTTTTGACAGAGAAGCTTGGAAACACTCTTTTTATAGAATAGGCAAGTGGATATTTGGACCTATTTTAGGAATTCGTTGGAAACGGGACACCCTCACACAAAAACTAGACAGAAGCATTCTCACAAACTTATCTGCGATGTGTGCACTCAGCTCACAAAGTTTAACATTTCTTTTCATGGATTAGTTTTGAAACACTCATTTTGCAGTATATGCAAGTGGTCATTCGGAAAGCTATGAGGCCTATGGTCGAAAAGGTAACACCTTCACCTATAACCTAGAAAGAAGCGTTCTGAGAAACTACTTTGTGTTGTTTGCATTCAACTCACAGAGTGGAACATTCCTTTTCTTAGAGCAGCCATGAAACAATCTTTTTGCATAGTCTGCAATTGGACATTTGGAGAGCTCTGTGGCCTGTGGTGGAAAACGAAATATCTTCACATAAAACCTAGAAAGAAGCATTCTCAGAAACCACTTTGTGATGTGTGCATTCAAGTCACAGGATTGAACATTCCTTTCATTACAGCGGTTCTGAAACACACTTTTTCTAGAATCTCCATGTGGATATTTGGAACACTTACGGCAATTTGATGGAAACGAGACATCCTCACACAAAAAGAAGACAGAAGCATTCTCACAAACTCCTTTGTGATGTGTGATCTCAACTCACAGATGTGAACCTTCCTTTTGATAGAGCAGTTTCGAAACAATCTTTTTCTAGAATCTGCAAGTGGATATTTGGAGAGATGAGAGGCCTGTGGTTTAAAGGAAATATCTTCACATAACAAGTAGACAAAAGCATTCTCTGAAACGTCTTTGTGGTGTGTGCATTCACCTCACAGAGTTGAGCATTGCTTTTGACAGAGAAGTTTGGAAGCACTCTTTTTATAGTGTCTGCAAGTGGATATTTGGACCCCTTATTGGAATGCGTTGGAAATGGGACACCATCACACGAAAACGAGACAGAAGCATTCTCACAAACTTCTGCATGATGTGAGCATTCAGCTCACAGAGCTGAACCTTTCTTTTGATAGAGCAGTTTTGAAGCACTCTTTTTCCAGATTCTGCAAGTGGACATTTGGAGCGCCTTGAGGCCTGCGGTGGAAAGGAAATATCTTCACATAAAAACTAGACAGACGCATTCTCTGAAACTTCTTTCTGGTGCGTGAATTAAATTCAGAGAGTTGAACATTCCTTTTGACAGAGAAGTTTTGAAACACTTTTTTTGTAGAATCTGCACGTGGAAATTTGGACCACTTCTAGGAATTCGTTGGAAACGGGACACCTTCACACAAAAACAAGACAGAAGCATTCTGACAGACTTCGGTGTGATATGTGCATTCAACTCACAGAGTTTAATCTTTCATTTCATGTGGCAGTTTCGAAACACTCTTTTTGTGGAATCTGCAAGTGGCTATTTGGACCGATTATAGGAATTCATTGGGAACGGGACACCCTCACACAAAAAGTAGTGAGAAGCACTTTCACAAACTTCTGTGTGATGTGTGCATTCAATTCAAAGGGCTGAGCTCTTCTTCCGATAGAGCAGTTTTAAAACACTCTTTTTCTGGAATCTGCAAGTGGACATTTGGAGCGCTTTGAGGACTGTGGGGGCAAGGAAATATCTTCACATAACAAGTAGACAGAAGCATTCTCTGAAACTTCTTTGTGGTGTGTGCATTCAACTCACAGAGTTGGAACATTCCTTTTGACAGAGAAGCTTGGAAACACTCTTTTTATAGAATAGGCAAGTGGATATTTGGACTTCTTTTAGGAATTCGTTGGAAACGGGACACCCTCACACAAAAACTAGACAGAAGCATTCTCACAAACTTCTGTGTGACGTGAGCATTCAGCTCGCAGAGCTGAACCTGTCTTTGATAGGGCAGTTTTGAAACACTCTTTTTCTAGAATCTGCAAGTGGACATTTGGAGCGCTTTTAGGCCTGTGGTGGAAAGGAAATATCTTCACTCACAAACTAGACAGATGCATTCTCTGAAACTGCCTTGTGGTGCGTGCATTCAACTCACAGAGTTGAACATTCCTTTCGAATGAGAAGTTTTGAAACACTCTTTTTGTAGAAACTGCAAGTGAAACCTTGGACTGCTGATGGGAATTCGTTGGAAACGGGACACCTTCACACAAAAACTAGACCAAAGCATTCCCACAAACTTATCTGCGATGTGTGCACTCAGCTCACAAAGTTTAACCTTTCTTTTCATGGATTAGTTTTGAAACACTCATTTTGCAGTATATGCAAGTGGTCATTCGGAAAGCTATGAGGCCTATGGTCGAAAAGGTAACACCTTCACCTATAACCTAGAAAGAAGCGTTCTGAGAAACTACTTTGTGTTGTTTCCATTCAACTCACAGAGTGGAACATTCCTTTTCTTAGAGCAGCCATGAAACAATCTTTTTGCATAGTCTGCAATTGGACATTTGGAGAGCTCTGAGGCCTGTGGTGGAAAACGAAATATCTTCACATAAAACCTAGAAAGAAGCATTCTCAGAAACCACTTTGTGATGTGTGCATTCAAGTCACAGGATTGAACATTCCTTTCGTTACAGCGGTTCTGAAACACACTTTTTCTAGAATCTCCATGTGGATATTTGGAACACTTACGGCAATTTGATGGAAACGAGACATCCTCACACAAAAAGGAGACAGAAGCATTCTCACAAACTCCTTTGTGATGTGTGATCTCAACTCACAGATGTGAACCTTCCTTTTGATAGAGCAGTTTCGAAACAATCTTTTTCTAGAATCTGCAAGTGGATATTTGGAGCGATGAGAGGCCTGTGGTTTAAAGGAAATATCTTCACATAACAAGTAGACAAAAGCATTCTCTGAAACGTCTTTGTGCTGTGTGCATTCACCTCACAGAGTTGAGCATTGCTTTTGACAGAGAAGTTTGGAAGCACTCTTTTTATAGTGTCTGCAAGTGGATATTTGGACCCCTTATTGGAATGCGTTGGAAATGGGACACCATCACACGAAAACGAGACAGAAGCATTCTCACAAACTTCTGCATGATGTGAGCATTCAGCTCACAGAACTGAACCTTTCTTTTGATAGAGAAGTTTTGAAGCACTCTTTTTCCAGATTCTGCAAGTGGACATTTGGAGCGCCTTGAGGCCTGCGGTGGAAAGGAAATATCTTCACATAAAAACTAGACAGACGCATTCTCTGAAACTTCTTTCTGGTGCGTGAATTAAATTCAGAGAGTTGAACATTCCTTTTGACAGAGAAGTTTTGAAACACTTTTTTTGTAGAATCTGCACGTGGAAATTTGGACCACTTCTAGGAATTCGCTGGAAACGGGACACCTTCACACAAAAACAAGACAGAAGCATTCTGACAGACTTCGGTGTGATATGTGCATTCAACTCACAGAGTTTAATCTTTCATTTCATGTGGCAGTTTCGAAACACTCTTTTTGTGGAATCTGCAAGTGGCTATTTGGACCGATTATAGGAATTCATTGGGAACGGGACACCCTCACACAAAAAGTAGTGAGAAGCACTTTCACAAACTTCTGTGTGATGTGTGCATTCAATTCAAAGGGCTGAGCTCTTCTTCCGATAGAGCAGTTTTAAAACACTCTTTTTCTGGAATCTGCAAGTGGACATTTGGAGCGCTTTGAGCACTGTGGGGGCAAGGAAATATCTTCACATAACAAGTAGACAGAAGCATTCTCTGAAACTTCTTTGTGGTGTGTGCATTCAACTCACAGAGTTGGAACATTCCTTTTGACAGAGAAGCTTGGAAACACTCTTTTTATAGAATAGGCAAGTGGATATTTGGACCTCTTTTAGGAATTCGTTGGAAACGGGACACCCTCACACAAAAACAAGACAGAAGCATTCTCACAAACTTATCTGCGATGTGTGCACTCAGCTCACAAAGTTTAACATTTCTTTTCATGGATTAGTTTTGAAACACTCATTTTGCAGTATATGCAAGTGGTCATTCGGAAAGCTATGAGGCCTATGGTCGAAAAGGTAACACCTTCACCTATAACCTAGAAAGAAGCGTTCTGAGAAACTACTTTGTGTTGTTTGCATTCAACTCACAGAGTGGAACATTCCTTTTCTTAGAGCAGCCATGAAACAATCTTTTTGCATAGTCTGCAATTGGACATTTGGAGAGCTCTGTGGCCTGTGGTGGAAAACGAAATATCTTCACATAAAACCTAGAAAGAAGCATTCTCAGAAACCACTTTGTGATGTGTGCATTCAAGTCACAGGATTGAACATTCCTTTCGTTACAGCGGTTCTGAAACACACTTTTTCTAGAATCTCCATGTGGATATTTGGAACACTTACGGCAATTTGATGGAAACGAGACATCCTCACACAAAAAGAAGACAGAAGCATTCTCACAAACTCCTTTGTGATGTGTGATCTCAACTCACAGATGTGAACCTTCCTTTTGATAGAGCAGTTTCGAAACAATCTTTTTCTAGAATCTGCAAGTGGATATTTGGAGAGATGAGAGGCCTGTGGTTTAAAGGAAATATCTTCACATAACAAGTAGACAAAAGCATTCTCTGAAACGTCTTTGTGGTGTGTGCATTCACCTCACAGAGTTGAGCATTGCTTTTGACAGAGAAGTTTGGAAGCACTCTTTTTATAGTGTCTGCAAGTGGATATTTGGACCCCTTATTGGAATGCATTGGAAATGGGACACCATCACACGAAAACGAGACAGAAGCATTCTCACAAACTTCTGCATGATGTGAGCATTCAGCTCACAGAGCTGAACCTTTCTTTTGATAGAGCAGTTTTGAAGCACTCTTTTTCCAGATTCTGCAAGTGGACATTTGGAGCGCCTTGAGGCCTGCGGTGGAAAGGAAATATCTTCACATAAAAACTAGACAGACGCATTCTCTGAAACTTCTTTCTGGTGCGTGAATTAAATTCAGAGAGTTGAACATTCCTTTTGACAGAGAAGTTTTGAAACACTTTTTTTGTAGAATCTGCACGTGGAAATTTGGACCACTTCTAGGAATTCGTTGGAAACGGGACACCTTCACACAAAAACAAGACAGAAGCATTCTGACAGACTTCGGTGTGATATGTGCATTCAACTCACAGAGTTTAATCTTTCATTTCATGTGGCAGTTTCGAAACACTCTTTTTGTGGAATCTGCAAGTGGCTATTTGGACCGATTATAGGAATTCATTGGGAACGGGACACCCTCACACAAAAAGTAGTGAGAAGCACTTTCACAAACTTCTGTGTGATGTGTGCATTCAATTCAAAGGGCTGAGCTCTTCTTCCGATAGAGCAGTTTTAAAACACTCTTTTTCTGGAATCTGCAAGTGGACATTTGGAGCGTTTTGAGGACTGTGGGGGCAAGGAAATATCTTCACATAACAAGTAGACAGAAGCATTCTCTGAAACTTCTTTGTGGTGTGTGCATTCAACTCACAGAGTTGGAACATTCCTTTTGACAGAGAAGCTTGGAAACACTCTTTTTATAGAATAGGCAAGTGGATATTTGGACCTCTTTTAGGAATTCGTTGGAAACGGGACACCCTCACACAAAAACTAGACAGAAGCATTCTCACAAACTTCTGTGTGACGTGAGCATTCAGCTCGCAGAGCTGAACCTGTCTTTGATAGGGCAGTTTTGAAACACTCTTTTTCTAGAATCTGCAAGTGGACATTTGGAGCGCTTTTAGTCCTGTGGTGGAAAGGAAATATCTTCACTCACAAACTAGACAGATGCATTCTCTGAAACTGCCTTGTGGTGCGTGCATTCAACTCACAGAGTTGAACATTCCTTTCGAATGAGAAGTTTTGAAACACTCTTTTTGTAGAAACTGCAAGTGAAACCTTGGACTGCTGATGGGAATTCGTTGGAAACGGGACACCTTCACACAAAAACTAGACCAAAGCATTCCCACAAACTTATCTGCGATGTGTGCACTCAGCTCACAAAGTTTAACCTTTCTTTTCATGGATTAGTTTTGAAACACACATTTTGCAGTATATGCAAGTGGTCATTCGGAAAGCTATGAGGCCTATGGTCGAAAAGGTAACACCTTCACCTATAACCTAGAAAGAAGCGTTCTGAGAAACTACTTTGTGTTGTTTCCATTCAACTCACAGAGTGGAACATTCCTTTTCTTAGAGCAGCCATGAAACAATCTTTTTGCATAGTCTGCAATTGGACATTTGGAGAGCTCTGAGGCCTGTGGTGGAAAACGAAATATCTTCACATAAAACCTAGAAAGAAGCATTCTCAGAAACCACTTTGTGATGTGTGCATTCAAGTCACAGGATTGAACATTCCTTTCGTTACAGCGGTTCTGAAACACACTTTTTCTAGAATCTCCATGTGGATATTTGGAACACTTACGGCAATTTGATGGAAACGAGACATCCTCACACAAAAAGGAGACAGAAGCATTCTCACAAACTCCTTTGTGATGTGTGATCTCAACTCACAGATGTGAACCTTCCTTTTGATAGAGCAGTTTCGAAACAATCTTTTTCTAGAATCTGCAAGTGGATATTTGGAGCGATGAGAGGCCTGTGGTTTAAAGGAAATATCTTCACATAACAAGTAGACAAAAGCATTCTCTGAAACGTCTTTGTGCTGTGTGCATTCACCTCACAGAGTTGAGCATTGCTTTTGACAGAGAAGTTTGGAAGCACTCTTTTTATAGTGTCTGCAAGTGGATATTTGGACCCCTTATTGGAATGCGTTGGAAATGGGACACCATCACACGAAAACGAGACAGAAGCATTCTCACAAACTTCTGCATGATGTGAGCATTCAGCTCACAGAGCTGAACCTTTCTTTTGATAGAGCAGTTTTGAAGCACTCTTTCTCCTGATTCTGCAAGTGGACATTTGGAGCGCCTTGAGGCCTGCGGTGGAAAGGAAATATCTTCACATAAAAACTAGACAGAAGCATTCTCTGAAACTTCTTTCTGGTGCGTGAATTAAATTCAGAGAGTTGAACATTCGTTTTCACAGAGAAGTTTTGAAACACTTTTTTTGTAGAATCTGCACGTGGAAATTTGGACCACTTCTAGGAATTCATTGGAAAAGGGACACCTTCACACAAAAACAAGACAGAAGCATTGTGACAGACTTCGGTGTGATATGTGCATTCAACTCACAGAGTTTAATCTTTCATTTCATGTGGCAGTTTCGAAACACTCTTTTTGTGGAATCTGCAAGTGGCTATTTGGACCGATTATAGGAATTCATTGGGAACGGGACACCCTCACACAAAAAGTAGTGAGAAGCACTTTCACAAACTTCTGTGTGATGTGTGCATTCAATTCAAAGGGCTGAGCTCTTCTTTTGATAGAGCAGTTTTAAAACACTCTTTTTCTGGAATCTGCAAGTGGACATTTGGAGCGCTTTGAGGACTGTGGGGGAAGGAAATATCTTCACATAACAAGTAGACAGAAGCATTCTCTGAAACTTCTTTGTGGTGTGTGCATTCAACTCACAGAGTTTGAACATTCCTTTTGACAGAGAAGCTTGGAAACACTCTTTTTATAGAATAGGCAAGTGGATATTTGGACCTGTTTTAGGAATTCGTTGGAAACGGAACACCCACACACAAAAACTAGACAGAAGCATTCTCACAAACTTCTGTGTGACGTGAGCATTCAGCTCGCAGAGCTGAACCTTTCTTTGATAGGGCAGTTTTGAAACACTCTTTTTCTAGAATCTGCAAGTGGACATTTGGAGCGCTTTTAGGCCTGTGGTGGAAAGGAAATATCTTCACTCACAAACTAGACAGATGCATTCTCTGAAACTGCCTTGTGGTGCGTGCATTCAACTCACAGAGTTGAACATTCCTTTCGAATGAGAAGTTTTGAAACACTCTTTTTGTAGAAACTGCAAGTGAAACCTTGGACTGCTGATGGGAATTCGTTGGAAACGGGACACCTTCACACAAAAACTAGACCAAAGCATTCCCACAAACTTATCTGCGATGTGTGCACTCAGCTCACAAAGTTTAACATTTCTTTTCATGGATTAGTTTTGAAACACTCATTTTGCAGTATATGCAAGTGGTCATTCGGAAAGCTATGAGGCCTATGGTCGAAAAGGTAACACCTTCACCTATAACCTAGAAAGAAGCGTTCTGAGAAACTACTTTGTGTTGTTTGCATTCAACTCACAGAGTGGAACATTCCTTTTCTTAGAGCAGCCATGAAACAATCTTTTTGCATAGTCTGCAATTGGACATTTGGAGAGCTCTGAGGCCTGTGGTGGAAAACGAAATATCTTCACATAAAACCTAGAAAGAAGCATTCTCAGAAACCACTTTGTGATGTGTGCATTCAAGTCACAGGATTGAACATTCCTTTCGTTACAGCGGTTCTGAAACACACTTTTTCTAGAATCTCCATGTGGATATTTGGAACACTTACGGCAATTTGATGGAAACGAGACATCCTCACACAAAAAGAAGACAGAAGCATTCTCACAAACTCCTTTGTGATGTGTGATCTCAACTCACAGATGTGAACCTTCCTTTTGATAGAGCAGTTTCGAAACAATCTTTTTCTAGAATCTGCAAGTGGATATTTGGAGCGATGAGAGGCCTGTGGTTTAAAGGAAATATCTTCACATAACAGGTAGACAAAAGCATTCTCTGAAACGTCTTTGTGGTGTGTGCATTCACCTCACAGAGTTGAGCATTGCTTTTGACAGAGAAGTTTGGAAGCACTCTTTTTATAGTGTCTGCAAGTGGATATTTGGACCCCTTATTGGAATGCGTTGGAAATGGGACACCATCACACGAAAACGAGACAGAAGCATTCTCACAAACTTCTGCATGATGTGAGCATTCAGCTCACAGAGCTGAACCTTTCTTTTGATAGAGCAGTTTTGAAGCACTCTTTTTCCAGATTCTGCAAGTGGACATTTGGAGCGCCTTGAGGCCTGCGGTGGAAAGGAAATATCTTCACATAAAAACTAGACAGAAGCATTCTCTGAAACTTCTTTCTGGTGCGTGAATTAAATTCAGAGAGTTGAACATTCCTTTTGACAGAGAAGTTTTGAAACACTTTTTTTGTAGAATCTGCACGTGGAAATTTGGACCACTTCTAGGAATTCGTTGGAAACGGGACACCTTCACACAAAAACAAGACAGAAGCATTCTGACAGACTTCGGTGTGATATGTGCATTCAACTCACAGAGTTTAATCTTTCATTTCATGTGGCAGTTTCGAAACACTCTTTTTGTGGAATCTGCAAGTGGCTATTTGGACCGATTATAGGAATTCATTGGGAACGGGACACCCTCACACAAAAAGTAGTGAGAAGCACTTTCACAAACTTCTGTGTGATGTGTGCATTCAATTCAAAGGGCTGAGCTCTTCTTTCGATAGAGCAGTTTTAAAACACTCTTTTTCTGGAATCTGCAAGTGGACATTTGGAGCGCTTTGAGGACTGTGGGGGCAAGGAAATATCTTCACATAACAAGTAGACAGAAGCATTCTCTGAAACTTCTTTGTGGTGTGTGCATTCAACTCACAGAGTTTGAACATTCCTTTTGACAGAGAAGCTTGGAAACACTCTTTTTATAGAATAGGCAAGTGGATATTTGGACCTCTTTTAGGAATTCGTTGGAAACGGGACACCCTCACACAAAAACTAGACAGAAGCATTCTCACAAACTTCTGTGTGACGTGAGCATTCAGCTCGCAGAGCTGAACCTTTCTTTGATAGGGCAGTTTTGAAACACTCTTTTTCTAGAATCTGCAAGTGGACATTTGGAGCGCTTTTAGGCCTGTGGTGGAAAGGAAATATCTTCACTCACAAACTAGACAGATGCATTCTCTGAAACTGCCTTGTGGTGCGTGCATTCAACTCACAGAGTTGAACATTCCTTTCGAATGAGAAGTTTTGAAACACTCTTTTTGTAGAAACTGCAAGTGAAACCTTGGACTGCTGATGGGAATTCGTTGGAAACGGGACACCTTCACACAAAAACTAGACCAAAGCATTCCCACAAACTTATCTGCGATGTGTGCACTCAGCTCACAAAGTTTAACATTTCTTTTCATGGATTAGTTTTGAAACACTCATTTTGCAGTATATGCAAATGGTCATTCGGAAAGCTATGAGGCCTATGGTCGAAAAGGTAACACCTTCACCTATAACCTAGAAAGAAGCGTTCTGAGAAACTACTTTGTGTTGTTTGCATTCAACTCACAGAGTGGAACATTCCTTTTCTTAGAGCAGCCATGAAACAATCTTTTTGCATAGTCTGCAATTGGACATTTGGAGAGCTCTGAGGCCTGTGGTGGAAAACGAAATATCTTCACATAAAACCTAGAAAGAAGCATTCTCAGAAACCACTTTGTGATGTGTGCATTCAAGTCACAGGATTGAACATTCCTTTCGTTACAGCGGTTCTGAAACACACTTTTTCTAGAATCTCCATGTGGATATTTGGAACACTTACGGCAATTTGATGGAAACGAGACATCCTCACACAAAAAGAAGACAGAAGCATTCTCACAAACTCCTTTGTGATGTGTGATCTCAACTCACAGATGTGAACCTTCCTTTTGATAGAGCAGTTTCGAAACAATCTTTTTCTAGAATCTGCAAGTGGATATTTGGAGCGAGGAGAGGCCTGTGGTTTAAAGGAAATATATTCACATAACAGGTAGACAAAAGCATTCTCTGAAATGTCTTTGTGCTGTGTGCATTCACCTCACAGAGTTGAGCATTGCTTTTGACAGAGAAGTTTGGAAGCACTCTTTTTATAGTGTCTGCAAGTGGATATTTGGACCCCTTATTGGAATGCGTTGGAAATGGGACACCATCACACGAAAACGAGACAGAAGCATTCTCACAAACTTCTGCATGATGTGAGCATTCAGCTCACAGAGCTGAACCTTTCTTTTGATAGAGCAGTTTTGAAGCACTCTTTTTCCAGATTCTGCAAGTGGACATTTGGAGCGCCTTGAGGCCTGCGGTGGAAAGGAAATATCTTCACATAAAAACTAGACAGAAGCATTCTCTGAAACTTCTTTCTGGTGCGTGAATTAAATTCAGAGAGTTGAACATTCCTTTTGACAGAGAAGTTTTGAAACACTTTTTTTGTAGAATCTGCACGTGGAAATTTGGACCACTTCTAGGAATTCGTTGGAAACGGGACACCTTCACACAAAAACAAGACAGAAGCATTCTGACAGACTTCGGTGTGATATGTGCATTCAACTCACAGAGTTTAATCTTTCATTTCATGTGGCAGTTTCGAAACACTCTTTTTGTGGAATCTGCAAGTGGCTATTTGGACCGATTATAGGAATTCATTGGGAACGGGACACCCTCACACAAAAAGTAGTGAGAAGCACTTTCACAAACTTCTGTGTGATGTGTGCATTCAATTCAAAGGGCTGAGCTCTTCTTCCGATAGAGCAGTTTTAAAACACTCTTTTTCTGGAATCTGCAAGTGGACATTTGGAGCGCTTTGAGGACTGTGGGGGCAAGGAAATATCTTCACATAACAAGTAGACAGAAGCATTCTCTGAAACTTCTTTGTGGTGTGTGCATTCAACTCACAGAGTTGGAACATTCCTTTTGACAGAGAAGCTTGGAAACACTCTTTTTATAGAATAGGCAAGTGGATATTTGGACCTCTTTTAGGAATTCGTTGGAAACGGGACACCCTCACACAAAAACTAGACAGAAGCATTCTCACAAACTTCTGTGTGACGTGAGCATTCAGCTCGCAGAGCTGAACCTGTCTTTGATAGGGCAGTTTTGAAACACTCTTTTTCTAGAATCTGCAAGTGGACATTTGGAGCGCTTTTAGTCCTGTGGTGGAAAGGAAATATCTTCACTCACAAACTAGACAGATGCATTCTCTGAAACTGCCTTGTGGTGCGTGCATTCAACTCACAGAGTTGAACATTCCTTTCGAATGAGAAGTTTTGAAACACTCTTTTTGTAGAAACTGCAAGTGAAACCTTGGACTGCTGATGGGAATTCGTTGGAAACGGGACACCTTCACACAAAAACTAGACCAAAGCATTCCCACAAACTTATCTGCGATGTGTGCACTCAGCTCACAAAGTTTAACCTTTCTTTTCATGGATTAGTTTTGAAACACACATTTTGCAGTATATGCAAGTGGTCATTCGGAAAGCTATGAGGCCTATGGTCGAAAAGGTAACACCTTCACCTATAACCTAGAAAGAAGCGTTCTGAGAAACTACTTTGTGTTGTTTCCATTCAACTCACAGAGTGGAACATTCCTTTTCTTAGAGCAGCCATGAAACAATCTTTTTGCATAGTCTGCAATTGGACATTTGGAGAGCTCTGAGGCCTGTGGTGGAAAACGAAATATCTTCACATAAAACCTAGAAAGAAGCATTCTCAGAAACCACTTTGTGATGTGTGCATTCAAGTCACAGGATTGAACATTCCTTTCGTTACAGCGGTTCTGAAACACACTTTTTCTAGAATCTCCATGTGGATATTTGGAACACTTACGGCAATTTGATGGAAACGAGACATCCTCACACAAAAAGGAGACAGAAGCATTCTCACAAACTCCTTTGTGATGTGTGATCTCAACTCACAGATGTGAACCTTCCTTTTGATAGAGCAGTTTCGAAACAATCTTTTTCTAGAATCTGCAAGTGGATATTTGGAGCGATGAGAGGCCTGTGGTTTAAAGGAAATATCTTCACATAACAAGTAGACAAAAGCATTCTCTGAAACGTCTTTGTGCTGTGTGCATTCACCTCACAGAGTTGAGCATTGCTTTTGACAGAGAAGTTTGGAAGCACTCTTTTTATAGTGTCTGCAAGTGGATATTTGGACCCCTTATTGGAATGCGTTGGAAATGGGACACCATCACACGAAAACGAGACAGAAGCATTCTCACAAACTTCTGCATGATGTGAGCATTCAGCTCACAGAGCTGAACCTTTCTTTTGATAGAGCAGTTTTGAAGCACTCTTTCTCCTGATTCTGCAAGTGGACATTTGGAGCGCCTTGAGGCCTGCGGTGGAAAGGAAATATCTTCACATAAAAACTAGACAGAAGCATTCTCTGAAACTTCTTTCTGGTGCGTGAATTAAATTCAGAGAGTTGAACATTCCTTTTGACAGAGAAGTTTTGAAACACTTTTTTTGTAGAATCTGCACGTGGAATTTTGGACCACTTCTAGGAATTCATTGGAAAAGGGACACCTTCACACAAAAACAAGACAGAAGCATTGTGACAGACTTCGGTGTGATATGTGCATTCAACTCACAGAGTTTAATCTTTCATTTCATGTGGCAGTTTCGAAACACTCTTTTTGTGGAATCTGCAAGTGGCTATTTGGACCGATTATAGGAATTCATTGGGAACGGGACACCCTCACACAAAAAGTAGTGAGAAGCACTTTCACAAACTTCTGTGTGATGTGTTCATTCAACACAAAGGGCTGAGCTCTTCTTTTGATAGAGCAGTTTTAAAACGCTCTTTTTCTGGAATCTGCAAGTGGACATTTGGAGCGCTTTGAGGACTGTGGGGGCAAGGAAATATCTTCACATAACAAGTAGACAGAAGCATTCTCTGAAACTTCTTTGTGGTGTGTGCATTCAACTCACAGAGTTTGAACATTCCTTTTGACAGAGAAGCTTGGAAACACTCTTTTTATAGAATAGGCAAGTGGATATTTGGACAACTTTTAGGAATTCATTGGAAACGGGACACCCTCACACAAAAACTAGACAGAAGCATTCTCACAAACTTCTGTGTGACGTGAGCATTCAGCTCACAGAGCTGAACCTCTCTTTGAAAGGGCCGTTTTGAAACACTCTTTTTCTAGAATCTGCAAGTGAACATTTGGAGAGCTTTTAGGCCTGTGGTGGAAAGGAAATATCTTCACTCACAAACTAGACAGATGCATTCTCTGAAACTGCCTTGTAGTGCGTGCATTCAACTCACAGAGTTGAACATTCCTTTCGAATGAGAAGTTTTGAAACACTCTTTTTGTAGAAACTGCAAGTGAAACCTTGGACCGCTGATGGGAATTCGTTGGAAACGGGACACCTTCACACAAAAACTAGACCAAAGCATTCCCACAAACTTATCTGCGATGTGTGCACTCAGCTCACAAAGTTTAACATTTCTTTTCATGGATTAGTTTTGAAACACTCTTTTTGCAGTATGTGCAAGTGGTCATTCGGAAAGCTATGAGGCCTATGGTCGAAAAGGTAACACCTTCAGCTATAACCTAGAAAGAAGCGTTCTGAGAAACTACTTTGTGTAGTTTGCATTCAACTCACAGAGTGGAACATTCCTTTTCTAAGAGCAGCCATGAAACAATCTTTTTGCATAGTCTGCAATTGGACATTTGTTGAGCTCTGAGGCCTGTGGTGGAAAACGAAATATCTTCACATAAAACCTAGAAAAAGGCATTCTCAGAAACCACTTTGTGATGTGTGCATTCAAGTCACAGGATTGAACATTCCTTTCGTTACAGCGGTTCTGAAACACACTTTTTCTAGAATCTCCATGTGGATATTTGGAACACTTACCGCAATTTGATGGAAACGAGACATCCTCACACAAAAAGAAGACAGAAGCATTCTCACAAACTCCTTTGTGATGTGTGATCTCAACTCACAGATGTGAACCTTCCTTTTGATAGAGCAGTTTCGAAACAATCTTTTTCTATATTCTGCAAGTGGATATTTGGAGCGATGAGAGGCCTGTGGTTTAAAGGAAATATCTTCACATAACAAGTAGACAAAAGCATTCTCTGAAACGTCTTTGTGCTGTGTGCATTCACCTCACAGAGTTGAGCATTGCTTTTGACAGAGAAGTTTGGAAGCACTCTTTTTATAGTGTCTGCAAGTGGATATTTGGACCCCTTATTGGAATGCGTTGGAAATGGGACACCATCACACGAAAACGAGACAGAAGCATTCTCAAAAACCTCTGCATGATGTGAGCATTCAGCTCACAGAGCTGAACCTTTCTTTTGATAGAGCAGTTTTGAAGCACTCTTTTTCCAGATTCTGCAAGTGGACATTTGGAGCGCCTTGAGGCCTGCGGTGGAAAGGAAATATCTTCACATAAAAACTAGACAGAAGCATTCTCTGAAACTTCTTTCTGGTGCGTGAATTAAATTCAGAGAGTTGAACATTCCTTTTGACAGAGAAGTTTTGAAACACTTTTTTTGTAGAATCTGCACGTGGAATTTTGGACCACTTCTAGGAATTCATTGGAAAAGGGACACCTTCACACAAAAACAAGACAGAAGCATTCTGACAGACTTCGGTGTGATATGTGCATTCAGCTCACAGAGTTTAATCTTTCATTTCATGTGGCAGTTTCGAAACACTCTTTTTGTGGAATCTGCAAGTGGCTATTTGGACCGATTATAGGAATTCATTGGGAACGGGACACCCTCACACAAAAAGTAGTGAGAAGCACTTTCACAAACTTCTGTGTGATGTGTGCATTCAATTCAAAGGGCTGAGCTCTTCTTTCGATAGAGCAGTTTGAAAACGCTCTTTTTCTGGAATCTGCAAGTGGACATTTGGAGCGCTTTGAGGACTGTGGGGGAAGGAAATATCTTCACATAACAAGTAGACAGAAGCATTCTCTGAAACTTCTTTGTGGTGTGTGCATTCAACTCACAGAGTTTGAACATTCCTTTTGACAGAGAAGCTTGGAAACACACTTTTTATAGAATAGGCAAGTGGATATTTGGACCTGTTTTAGGAATTCGTTGGAAACGGAACACCCACACACAAAAACTAGACAGAAGCATTCTCACAAACTTCTGTGTGACGTGAGCATTCAGCTCGCAGAGCTGAACCTTTCTTTGATAGGGCAGTTTTGAAACACTCTTTTTCTAGAATCTGCAAGTGGACATTTGGAGCGCTTTTAGGCCTGTGGTGGAAAGGAAATATCTTCACTCACAAACTAGACAGATGCATTCTCTGAAACTGCCTTGTGGTGCGTGCATTCAACTCACAGAGTTGAACATTCCTTTCGAATGAGAAGTTTTGAAACACTCTTTTTGTAGAAACTGCAAGTGAAACCTTGGACTGCTGATGGGAATTCGTTGGAAACGGGACACCTTCACACAAAAACTAGACCAAAGCATTCCCACAAACTTATCTGCGATGTGTGCACTCAGCTCACAAAGTTTAACATTTCTTTTCATGGATTAGTTTTGAAACACTCATTTTGCAGTATATGCAAGTGGTCATTCGGAAAGCTATGAGGCCTATGGTCGAAAAGGTAACACCTTCACCTATAACCTAGAAAGAAGCGTTCTGAGAAACTACTTTGTGTTGTTTGCATTCAACTCACAGAGTGGAACATTCCTTTTCTTAGAGCAGCCATGAAACAATCTTTTTGCATAGTCTGCAATTGGACATTTGGAGAGCTCTGAGGCCTGTGGTGGAAAACGAAATATCTTCACATAAAACCTAGAAAGAAGCATTCTCAGAAACCACTTTGTGATGTGTGCATTCAAGTCACAGGATTGAACATTCCTTTCGTTACAGCGGTTCTGAAACACACTTTTTCTAGAATCTCCATGTGGATATTTGGAACACTTACGGCAATTTGATGGAAACGAGACATCCTCACACAAAAAGAAGACAGAAGCATTCTCACAAACTCCTTTGTGATGTGTGATCTCAACTCACAGATGTGAACCTTCCTTTTGATAGAGCAGTTTCGAAACAATCTTTTTCTAGAATCTGCAAGTGGATATTTGGAGCGATGAGAGGCCTGTGGTTTAAAGGAAATATATTCACATAACAGGTAGACAAAAGCATTCTCTGAAACGTCTTTGTGCTGTGTGCATTCACCTCACAGAGTTGAGCATTGCTTTTGACAGAGAAGTTTGGAAGCACTCTTTTTATAGTGTCTGCAAGTGGATATTTGGACCCCTTATTGGAATGCGTTGGAAATGGGACACCATCACACGAAAACGAGACAGAAGCATTCTCACAAACTTCTGCATGATGTGAGCATTCAGCTCACAGAGCTGAACCTTTCTTTTGATAGAGCAGTTTTGAAGCACTCTTTTTCCAGATTCTGCAAGTGGACATTTGGAGCGCCTTGAGGCCTGCGGTGGAAAGGAAATATCTTCACATAAAAACTAGACAGAAGCATTCTCTGAAACTTCTTTCTGGTGCGTGAATTAAATTCAGAGAGTTGAACATTCCTTTTGACAGAGAAGTTTTGAAACACTTTTTTTGTAGAATCTGCACGTGGAAATTTGGACCACTTCTAGGAATTCGTTGGAAACGGGACACCTTCACACAAAAACAAGACAGAAGCATTCTGACAGACTTCGGTGTGATATGTGCATTCAACTCACAGAGTTTAATCTTTCATTTCATGTGGCAGTTTCGAAACACTCTTTTTGTGGAATCTGCAAGTGGCTATTTGGACCGATTATAGGAATTCATTGGGAACAGGACACCCTCACACAAAAAGTAGTGAGAAGCACTTTCACAAACTTCTGTGTGATGTGTGCATTCAATTCAAAGGGCTGAGCTCTTCTTTTGATAGAGCAGTTTTAAAACACTCTTTTTCTGGAATCTGCAAGTGGACATTTGGAGCGCTTTGAGGACTGTGGGGGCAAGGAAATATCTTCACATAACAAGTAGACAGAAGCATTCTCTGAAACTTCTTTGTGGTGTGTGCATTCAACTCACAGAGTTTGAACATTCCTTTTGACAGAGAAGCTTGGAAACACTCTTTTTATAGAATAGGCAAGTGGATATTTGGACCTCTTTTAGGAATTCGTTGGAAACGGGACACCCTCACAGAAAAACTAGACAGAAGCATTCTCACAAACTTCTGTGTGACGTGAGCATTCAGCACGCAGAGCTGAACCTTTCTTTGATAGGGCAGTTTTGAAACACTCTTTTTCTAGAATCTGCAAGTGGACATTTGGAGCGCTTTTAGTCCTGTGGTGGAAAGGAAATATCTTCACTCACAAACTAGACAGATGCATTCTCTGAAACTGCCTTGTGGTGCGTGCATTCAACTCACAGAGTTGAACATTCCTTTCGAATGAGAAGTTTTGAAACACTCTTTTTGTAGAAACTGCAAGTGAAACCTTGGACTGCTGATGGGAATTCGTTGGAAACGGGACACCTTCACACAAAAACTAGACCAAAGCATTCCCACAAACTTATCTGCGATGTGTGCACTCAGCTCACAAAGTTTAACATTTCTTTTCATGGATTAGTTTTGAAACACTCATTTTGCAGTATATGCAAATGGTCATTCGGAAAGCTATGAGGCCTATGGTCGAAAAGGTAACACCTTCACCTATAACCTAGAAAGAAGCGTTCTGAGAAACTACATTGTGTTGTTTGCATTCAACTCACAGAGTGGAACATTCCTTTTCTTAGAGCAGCCATGAAACAATCTTTTTGCATAGTCTGCAATTGGACATTTGGAGAGCTCTGAGGCCTGTGGTGGAAAACGAAATATCTTCACATAAAACCTAGAAAGAAGCATTCTCAGAAACCACTTTGTGATGTGTGCATTCAAGTCACAGGATTGAACATTCCTTTCGTTACAGCGGTTCTGAAACACACTTTTTCTAGAATCTCCATGTGGATATTTGGAACACTTACGGCAATTTGATGGAAACGAGACATCCTCACACAAAAAGGAGACAGAAGCATTCTCACAAACTCCTTTGTGATGTGTGATCTCAACTCACAGATGTGAACCTTCCTTTTGATAGAGCAGTTTCGAAACAATCTTTTTCTAGAATCTGCAAGTGGATATTTGGAGCGATGAGAGGCCTGTGGTTTAAAGGAAATATCTTCACATAACAAGTAGACAAAAGCATTCTCTGAAACGTCTTTGTGGTGTGTGCATTCACCTCACAGAGTTGAGCATTGCTTTTGACAGAGAAGTTTGGAAGCACTCTTTTTATAGTGTCTGCAAGTGGATATTTGGACCCCTTATTGGAATGCGTTGGAAATGGGACACCATCACACGAAAACGAGACAGAAGCATTCTCACAAACTTCTGCATGATGTGAGCATTCAGCTCACAGAGCTGAACCTTTCTTTTGATAGAGCAGTTTTGAAGCACTCTTTTTCCAGATTCTGCAAGTGGACATTTGGAGCGCCTTGAGGCCTGCGGTGGAAAGGAAATATCTTCACATAAAAACTAGACAGAAGCATTCTCTGAAACTTCTTTCTGGTGCGTGAATTAAATTCAGAGAGTTGAACATTCCTTTTGACAGAGAAGTTTTGAAACACTTTTTTTGTAGAATCTGCACGTGGAATTTTGGACCACTTCTAGGAATTCATTGGAAAAGGGACACCTTCACACAAAAACAAGACAGAAGCATTGTGACAGACTTCGGTGTGATATGTGCATTCAACTCACAGAGTTTAATCTTTCATTTCATGTGGCAGTTTCGAAACACTCTTTTTGTGGAATCTGCAAGTGGCTATTTGGACCGATTATAGGAATTCATTGGGAACGGGACACCCTCACACAAAAAGTAGTGAGAAGCACTTTCACAAACTTCTGTGTGATGTGTGCATTCAATTCAAAGGGCTGAGCTCTTCTTTTGATAGAGCAGTTTTAAAACACTCTTTTTCTGGAATCTGCAAGTGGACATTTGGAGCGCTTTGAGGACTGTGGGGGAAGGAAATATCTTCACATAACAAGTAGACAGAAGCATTCTCTGAAACTTCTTTGTGGTGTGTGCATTCAACTCACAGAGTTTGAACATTCCTTTTGACAGAGAAGCTTGGAAACACTCTTTTTATAGAATAGGCAAGTGGATATTTGGACCTGTTTTAGGAATTCGTTGGAAACGGAACACCCACACACAAAAACTAGACAGAAGCATTCTCACAAACTTCTGTGTGACGTGAGCATTCAGCTCGCAGAGCTGAACCTTTCTTTGATAGGGCAGTTTTGAAACACTCTTTTTCTAGAATCTGCAAGTGGACATTTGGAGCGCTTTTAGGCCTGTGGTGGAAAGGAAATATCTTCACTCACAAACTAGACAGATGCATTCTCTGAAACTGCCTTGTGGTGCGTGCATTCAACTCACAGAGTTGAACATTCCTTTCGAATGAGAAGTTTTGAAACACTCTTTTTGTAGAAACTGCAAGTGAAACCTTGGACTGCTGATGGGAATTCGTTGGAAACGGGACACCTTCACACAAAAACTAGACCAAAGCATTCCCACAAACTTATCTGCGATGTGTGCACTCAGCTCACAAAGTTTAACATTTCTTTTCATGGATTAGTTTTGAAACACTCATTTTGCAGTATATGCAAGTGGTCATTCGGAAAGCTATGAGGCCTATGGTCGAAAAGGTAACACCTTCACCTATAACCTAGAAAGAAGCGTTCTGAGAAACTACTTTGTGTTGTTTGCATTCAACTCACAGAGTGGAACATTCCTTTTCTTAGAGCAGCCATGAAACAATCTTTTTGCATAGTCTGCAATTGGACATTTGGAGAGCTCTGAGGCCTGTGGTGGAAAACGAAATATCTTCACATAAAACCTAGAAAGAAGCATTCTCAGAAACCACTTTGTGATGTGTGCATTCAAGTCACAGGATTGAACATTCCTTTCGTTACAGCGGTTCTGAAACACACTTTTTCTAGAATCTCCATGTGGATATTTGGAACACTTACGGCAATTTGATGGAAACGAGACATCCTCACACAAAAAGAAGACAGAAGCATTCTCACAAACTCCTTTGTGATGTGTGATCTCAACTCACAGATGTGAACCTTCCTTTTGATAGAGCAGTTTCGAAACAATCTTTTTCTAGAATCTGCAAGTGGATATTTGGAGCGATGAGAGGCCTGTGGTTTAAAGGAAATATCTTCACATAACAGGTAGACAAAAGCATTCTCTGAAACGTCTTTGTGGTGTGTGCATTCACCTCACAGAGTTGAGCATTGCTTTTGACAGAGAAGTTTGGAAGCACTCTTTTTATAGTGTCTGCAAGTGGATATTTGGACCCCTTATTGGAATGCGTTGGAAATGGGACACCATCACACGAAAACGAGACAGAAGCATTCTCACAAACTTCTGCATGATGTGAGCATTCAGCTCACAGAGCTGAACCTTTCTTTTGATAGAGCAGTTTTGAAGCACTCTTTTTCCAGATTCTGCAAGTGGACATTTGGAGCGCCTTGAGGCCTGCGGTGGAAAGGAAATATCTTCACATAAAAACTAGACAGAAGCATTCTCTGAAACTTCTTTCTGGTGCGTGAATTAAATTCAGAGAGTTGAACATTCCTTTTGACAGAGAAGTTTTGAAACACTTTTTTTGTAGAATCTGCACGTGGAAATTTGGACCACTTCTAGGAATTCGTTGGAAACGGGACACCTTCACACAAAAACAAGACAGAAGCATTGTGACAGACTTCGGTGTGATATGTGCATTCAACTCACAGAGTTTAATCTTTCATTTCATGTGGCAGTTTCGAAACACTCTTTTTGTGGAATCTGCAAGTGGCTATTTGGACCGATTATAGGAATTCATTGGGAACGGGACACCCTCACACAAAAAGTAGTGAGAAGCACTTTCACAAACTTCTGTGTGATGTGTGCATTCAATTCAAAGGGCTGAGCTCTTCTTTCGATAGAGCAGTTTTAAAACACTCTTTTTCTGGAATCTGCAAGTGGACATTTGGAGCGCTTTGAGGACTGTGGGGGCAAGGAAATATCTTCACATAACAAGTAGACAGAAGCATTCTCTGAAACTTCTTTGTGGTGTGTGCATTCAACTCACAGAGTTTGAACATTCCTTTTGACAGAGAAGCTTGGAAACACTCTTTTTATAGAATAGGCAAGTGGATATTTGGACCTCTTTTAGGAATTCGTTGGAAACGGGACACCCTCACACAAAAACTAGACAGAAGCATTCTCACAAACTTCTGTGTGACGTGAGCATTCAGCTCGCAGAGCTGAACCTTTCTTTGATAGGGCAGTTTTGAAACACTCTTTTTCTAGAATCTGCAAGTGGACATTTGGAGCGCTTTTAGGCCTGTGGTGGAAAGGAAATATCTTCACTCACAAACTAGACAGATGCATTCTCTGAAACTGCCTTGTGGTGCGTGCATTCAACTCACAGAGTTGAACATTCCTTTCGAATGAGAAGTTTTGAAACACTCTTTTTGTAGAAACTGCAAGTGAAACCTTGGACTGCTGATGGGAATTCGTTGGAAACGGGACACCTTCACACAAAAACTAGACCAAAGCATTCCCACAAACTTATCTGCGATGTGTGCACTCAGCTCACAAAGTTTAACATTTCTTTTCATGGATTAGTTTTGAAACACTCATTTTGCAGTATATGCAAATGGTCATTCGGAAAGCTATGAGGCCTATGGTCGAAAAGGTAACACCTTCACCTATAACCTAGAAAGAAGCGTTCTGAGAAACTACTTTGTGTTGTTTGCATTCAACTCACAGAGTGGAACATTCCTTTTCTTAGAGCAGCCATGAAACAATCTTTTTGCATAGTCTGCAATTGGACATTTGGAGAGCTCTGAGGCCTGTGGTGGAAAACGAAATATCTTCACATAAAACCTAGAAAGAAGCATTCTCAGAAACCACTTTGTGATGTGTGCATTCAAGTCACAGGATTGAACATTCCTTTCGTTACAGCGGTTCTGAAACACACTTTTTCTAGAATCTCCATGTGGATATTTGGAACACTTACGGCAATTTGATGGAAACGAGACATCCTCACACAAAAAGGAGACAGAAGCATTCTCACAAACTCCTTTGTGATGTGTGATCTCAACTCACAGATGTGAACCTTCCTTTTGATAGAGCAGTTTCGAAACAATCTTTTTCTAGAATCTGCAAGTGGATATTTGGAGCGAGGAGAGGCCTGTGGTTTAAAGGAAATATCTTCACATAACAGGTAGACAAAAGCATTCTCTGAAACGTCTTTGTGCTGTGTGCATTCACCTCACAGAGTTGAGCATTGCTTTTGACAGAGAAGTTTGGAAGCACTCTTTTTATAGTGTCTGCAAGTGGATATTTGGACCCCTTATTGGAATGCGTTGGAAATGGGACACCATCACACGAAAACGAGACAGAAGCATTCTCACAAACTTCTGCATGATGTGAGCATTCAGCTCACAGAGCTGAACCTTTCTTTTGATAGAGCAGTTTTGAAGCACTCTTTTTCCAGATTCTGCAAGTGGACATTTGGAGCGCCTTGAGGCCTGCGGTGGAAAGGAAATATCTTCACATAAAAACTAGACAGAAGCATTCTCTGAAACTTCTTTCTGGTGCGTGAATTAAATTCAGAGAGTTGAACATTCCTTTTGACAGAGAAGTTTTGAAACACTTTTTTTGTAGAATCTGCACGTGGAATTTTGGACCACTTCTAGGAATTCATTGGAAAAGGGACACCTTCACACAAAAACAAGACAGAAGCATTCTGACAGACTTCGGTGTGATATGTGCATTCAACTCACAGAGTTTAATCTTTCATTTCATGTGGCAGTTTCGAAACACTCTTTTTGTGGAATCTGCAAGTGGCTATTTGGACCGATTATAGGAATTCATTGGGAACGGGACACCCTCACACAAAAAGTAGTGAGAAGCACTTTCACAAACTTCTGTGTGATGTGTGCATTCAATTCAAAGGGCTGAGCTCTTCTTTTGATAGAGCAGTTTTAAAACACTCTTTTTCTGGAATCTGCAAGTGGACATTTGGAGCGCTTTGAGGACTGTGGGGGAAGGAAATATCTTCACATAACAAGTAGACAGAAGCATTCTCTGAAACTTCTTTGTGGTGTGTGCATTCAACTCACAGAGTTTGAACATTCCTTTTGACAGAGAAGCTTGGAAACACTCTTTTTATAGAATAGGCAAGTGGATATTTGGACCTCTTTTAGGAATTCGTTGGAAACGGAACACCCACACACAAAAACTAGACAGAAGCATTCTCACAAACTTCTGTGTGACGTGAGCATTCAGCTCGCAGAGCTGAACCTTTCTTTGATAGGGCAGTTTTGAAACACTCTTTTTCTAGAATCTGCAAGTGGACATTTGGAGCGCTTTTAGGCCTGTGGTGGAAAGGAAATATCTTCACTCACAAACTAGACAGATGCATTCTCTGAAACTGCCTTGTGGTGCGTGCATTCAACTCACAGAGTTGAACATTCCTTTCGAATGAGAAGTTTTGAAACACTCTTTTTGTAGAAACTGCAAGTGAAACCTTGGACTGCTGATGGGAATTCGTTGGAAACGGGACACCTTCACACAAAAACTAGACCAAAGCATTCCCACAAACTTATCTGCGATGTGTGCACTCAGCTCACAAAGTTTAACATTTCTTTTCATGGATTAGTTTTGAAACACTCATTTTGCAGTATATGCAAGTGGTCATTCGGAAAGCTATGAGGCCTATGGTCGAAAAGGTAACACCTTCACCTATAACCTAGAAAGAAGCGTTCTGAGAAACTACTTTGTGTTGTTTGCATTCAACTCACAGAGTGGAACATTCCTTTTCTTAGAGCAGCCATGAAACAATCTTTTTGCATAGTCTGCAATTGGACATTTGGAGAGCTCTGAGGCCTGTGGTGGAAAACGAAATATCTTCACATAAAACCTAGAAAGAAGCATTCTCAGAAACCACTTTGTGATGTGTGCATTCAAGTCACAGGATTGAACACTCCTTTCGTTACAGCGGTTCTGAAACACACTTTTTCTGGAATCTCCATGTGGATATTTGGAACACTTACGGCAATTTGATGGAAACGAGACATCCTCACACAAAAAGAAGACAGAAGCATTCTCACAAACTCCTTTGTGATGTGTGATCTCAACTCACAGATGTGAACCTTCCTTTTGATAGAGCAGTTTTGAAACAATCTTTTTCTAGAATCTGCAAGTGGATATTTGGAGAGATGAGAGGCCTGTGGTTTAAAGGAAATATCTTCACATAACAGGTAGACAAAAGCATTCTCTGAAACGTCTTTGTGGTGTGTGCATTCACCTCACAGAGTTGAGCATTGCTTTTGACAGAGAAGTTTGGAAGCACTCTTTTTATAGTGTCTGCAAGTGGATATTTGGACCCCTTATTGGCATGCGTTGTAAATGGGACACCATCACACGAAAACGAGACAGAAGCATTCTCACAAACTTCTGCATGATGTGAGCATTCAGCTCACAGAGCTGAACCTTTCTTTTGATAGAGCAGTTTTGAAGCACTCTTTTTCCAGATTCTGCAAGTGGACATTTGGAGCGCCTTGAGGCCTGCGGTGGAAAGGAAATATCTTCACATAAAAACTAGACAGAAGCATTCTCTGAAACTTCTTTCTGGTGCGTGAATTAAATTCAGAGAGTTGAACATTCCTTTTGACAGAGAAGTTTTGAAACACTTTTTTTGTAGAATCTGCACGTGGAAATTTGGACCACTTCTAGGAATTCGTTGGAAACGGGACACCTTCACACAAAAACAAGACAGAAGCATTGTGACAGACTTCGGTGTGATATGTGCATTCAACTCACAGAGTTTAATCTTTCATTTCATGTGGCAGTTTCGAAACACTCTTTTTGTGGAATCTGCAAGTGGCTATTTGGACCGATTATAGGAATTCATTGGGAACGGGACACCCTCACACAAAAAGTAGTGAGAAGCACTTTCACAAACTTCTGTGTGATGTGTGCATTCAATTCAAAGGGCTGAGCTCTTCTTTCGATAGAGCAGTTTTAAAACACTCTTTTTCTGGAATCTGCAAGTGGACATTTGGAGCGCTTTGAGGACTGTGGGGGCAAGGAAATATCTTCACATAACAAGTAGACAGAAGCATTCTCTGAAACTTCTTTGTGGTGTGTGCATTCAACTCACAGAGTTTGAACATTCCTTTTGACAGAGAAGCTTGGAAACACTCTTTTTATAGAATAGGCAAGTGGATATTTGGACCTCTTTTAGGAATTCGTTGGAAACGGGACACCCTCACACAAAAACTAGACAGAAGCATTCTCACAAACTTCTGTGTGACGTGAGCATTCAGCTCGCAGAGCTGAACCTTTCTTTGATAGGGCAGTTTTGAAACACTCTTTTTCTAGAATCTGCAAGTGGACATTTGGAGCGCTTTTAGGCCTGCGGTGGAAAGGAAATATCTTCACTCACAAACTAGACAGATGCATTCTCTGAAACTGCCTTGTGGTGCGTGCATTCAACTCACAGAGTTGAACATTCCTTTCGAATGAGAAGTTTTGAAACACTCTTTTTGTAGAAACTGCAAGTGAAACCTTGGACTGCTGATGGGAATTCGTTGGAAACGGGACACCTTCACACAAAAACTAGACCAAAGCATTCCCACAAACTTATCTGCGATGTGTGCACTCAGCTCACAAAGTTTAACATTGCTTTTCATGGATTAGTTTTGAAACACTCATTTTGCAGTATATGCAAATGGTCATTCGGAAAGCTATGAGGCCTATGGTCGAAAAGGTAACACCTTCACCTATAACCTAGAAAGAAGCGTTCTGAGAAACTACTTTGTGTTGTTTGCATTCAACTCACAGAGTGGAACATTCCTTTTCTTAGAGCAGCCATGAAACAATCTTTTTGCATAGTCTGCAATTGGACATTTGGAGAGCTCTGAGGCCTGTGGTGGAAAACGAAATATCTTCACATAAAACCTAGAAAGAAGCATTCTCAGAAACCACTTTGTGATGTGTGCATTCAAGTCACAGGATTGAACATTCCTTTCGTTACAGCGGTTCTGAAACACACTTTTTCTAGAATCTCCATGTGGATATTTGGAACACTTACGGCAATTTGATGGAAACGAGACATCCTCACACAAAAAGGAGACAGAAGCATTCTCACAAACTCCTTTGTGATGTGTGATCTCAACTCACAGATGTGAACCTTCCTTTTGATAGAGCAGTTTCGAAACAATCTTTTTCTAGAATCTGCAAGTGGATATTTGGAGCGAGGAGAGGCCTGTGGTTTAAAGGAAATATCTTCACATAACAGGTAGACAAAAGCATTCTCTGAAACGTCTTTGTGCTGTGTGCATTCACCTCACAGAGTTGAGCATTGCTTTTGACAGAGAAGTTTGGAAGCACTCTTTTTATAGTGTCTGCAAGTGGATATTTGGACCCCTTATTGGAATGCGTTGGAAATGGGACACCATCACACGAAAACGAGACAGAAGCATTCTCACAAACTTCTGCATGATGTGAGCATTCAGCTCACAGAGCTGAACCTTTCTTTTGATAGAGCAGTTTTGAAGCACTCTTTTTCCAGATTCTGCAAGTGGACATTTGGAGCGCCTTGAGGCCTGCGGTGGAAAGGAAATATCTTCACATAAAAACTAGACAGAAGCATTCTCTGAAACTTCTTTCTGGTGCGTGAATTAAATTCAGAGAGTTGAACATTCCTTTTGACAGAGAAGTTTTGAAACACTTTTTTTGTAGAATCTGCACGTGGAATTTTGGACCACTTCTAGGAATTCATTGGAAAAGGGACACCTTCACACAAAAACAAGACAGAAGCATTCTGACAGACTTCGGTGTGATATGTGCATTCAACTCACAGAGTTTAATCTTTCATTTCATGTGGCAGTTTCGAAACACTCTTTTTGTGGAATCTGCAAGTGGCTATTTGGACCGATTATAGGAATTCATTGGGAACGGGACACCCTCACACAAAAAGTAGTGAGAAGCACTTTCACAAACTTCTGTGTGATGTGTGCATTCAATTCAAAGGGCTGAGCTCTTCTTTTGATAGAGCAGTTTTAAAACACTCTTTTTCTGGAATCTGCAAGTGGACATTTGGAGCGCTTTGAGGACTGTGGGGGAAGGAAATATCTTCACATAACAAGTAGACAGAAGCATTCTCTGAAACTTCTTTGTGGTGTGTGCATTCAACTCACAGAGTTTGAACATTCCTTTTGACAGAGAAGCTTGGAAACACTCTTTTTATAGCATAGGCAAGTGGATATTTGGACCTCTTTTAGGAATTCGTTGGAAACGGAACACCCACACACAAAAACTAGACAGAAGCATTCTCACAAACTTCTGTGTGACGTGAGCATTCAGCTCGCAGAGCTGAACCTTTCTTTGATAGGGCAGTTTTGAAACACTCTTTTTCTAGAATCTGCAAGTGGACATTTGGAGCGCTTTTAGGCCTGTGGTGGAAAGGAAATATCTTCACTCACAAACTAGACAGATGCATTCTCTGAAACTGCCTTGTGGTGCGTGCATTCAACTCACAGAGTTGAACATTCCTTTCGAATGAGAAGTTTTGAAACACTCTTTTTGTAGAAACTGCAAGTGAAACCTTGGACTGCTGATGGGAATTCGTTGGAAACGGGACACCTTCACACAAAAACTAGACCAAAGCATTCCCACAAACTTATCTGCGATGTGTGCACTCAGCTCACAAAGTTTAACATTTCTTTTCATGGATTAGTTTTGAAACACTCATTTTGCAGTATATGCAAGTGGTCATTCGGAAAGCTATGAGGCCTATGGTCGAAAAGGTAACACCTTCACCTATAACCTAGAAAGAAGCGTTCTGAGAAACTACTTTGTGTTGTTTGCATTCAACTCACAGAGTGGAACATTCCTTTTCTTAGAGCAGCCATGAAACAATCTTTTTGCATAGTCTGCAATTGGACATTTGGAGAGCTCTGAGGCCTGTGGTGGAAAACGAAATATCTTCACATAAAACCTAGAAAGAAGCATTCTCAGAAACCACTTTGTGATGTGTGCATTCAAGTCACAGGATTGAACATTCCTTTCGTTACAGCGGTTCTGAAACACACTTTTTCTAGAATCTCCATGTGGATATTTGGAACACTTACGGCAATTTGATGGAAACGAGACATCCTCACACAAAAAGAAGACAGAAGCATTCTCACAAACTCCTTTGTGATGTGTGATCTCAACTCACAGATGTGAACCTTCCTTTTGATAGAGCAGTTTCGAAACAATCTTTTTCTAGAATCTGCAAGTGGATATTTGGAGAGATGAGAGGCCTGTGGTTTAAAGGAAATATCTTCACATAACAAGTAGACAAAAGCATTCTCTGAAACGTCTTTGTGGTGTGTGCATTCACCTCACAGAGTTGAGCATTGCTTTTGACAGAGAAGTTTGGAAGCACTCTTTTTATAGTGTCTGCAAGTGGATATTTGGACCCCTTATTGGAATGCGTTGGAAATGGGACACCATCACACGAAAACGAGACAGAAGCATTCTCACAAACATCTGCATGATGTGAGCATTCAGCTCACAGAGCTGAACCTTTCTTTTGATAGAGCAGTTTTGAAGCACTCTTTTTCCAGATTCTGCAAGTGGACATTTGGAGCGCCTTGAGGCCTGCGGTGGAAAGGAAATATCTTCACATAAAAACTAGACAGAAGCATTCTCTGAAACTTCTTTCTGGTGCGTGAATTAAATTCAGAGAGTTGAACATTCCTTTTGACAGAGAAGTTTTGAAACACTTTTTTTGTAGAATCTGCACGTGGAAATTTGGACCACTTCTAGGAATTCGTTGGAAACGGGACACCTTCACACAAAAACAAGACAGAAGCATTGTGACAGACTTCGGTGTGATATGTGCATTCAACTCACAGAGTTTAATCTTTCATTTCATGTGGCAGTTTCGAAACACTCTTTTTGTGGAATCTGCAAGTGGCTATTTGGACCGATTATAGGAATTCATTGGGAACGGGACACCCTCACACAAAAAGTAGTGAGAAGCACTTTCACAAACTTCTGTGTGATGTGTGCATTCAATTCAAAGGGCTGAGCTCTTCTTTCGATAGAGCAGTTTTAAAACACTCTTTTTCTGGAATCTGCAAGTGGACATTTGGAGCGCTTTGAGGACTGTGGGGGCAAGGAAATATCTTCACATAACAAGTAGACAGAAGCATTCTCTGAAACTTCTTTGTGGTGTGTGCATTCAACTCACAGAGTTTGAACATTCCTTTTGACAGAGAAGCTTGGAAACACTCTTTTTATAGAATAGGCAAGTGGATATTTGGACCTCTTTTAGGAATTCGTTGGAAACGGGACACCCTCACACAAAAACTAGACAGAAGCATTCTCACAAACTTCTGTGTGACGTGAGCATTCAGCTCGCAGAGCGGAACCTTTCTTTGATAGGGCAGTTTTGAAACACTCTTTTTCTAGAATCTGCAAGTGGACATTTGGAGCGCTTTTAGGCCTGTGGTGGAAAGGAAATATCTTCACTCACAAACTAGACCGATGCATTCTCTGAAACTGCCTTGTGGTGCGTGCATTCAACTCACAGAGTTGAACATTCCTTTCGAATGAGAAGTTTTGAAACACTCTTTTTGTAGAAACTGCAAGTGAAACCTTGGACTGCTGATGGGAATTCGTTGGAAACGGGACACCTTCACACAAAAACTAGACCAAAGCATTCCCACAAACTTATCTGCGATGTGTGCACTCAGCTCACAAAGTTTAACATTGCTTTTCATGGATTAGTTTTGAAACACTCATTTTGCAGTATATGCAAATGGTCATTCGGAAAGCTATGAGGCCTATGGTCGAAAAGGTAACACCTTCACCTATAACCTAGAAAGAAGCGTTCTGAGAAACTACATTGTGTTGTTTGCATTCAACTCACAGAGTGGAACATTCCTTTTCTTAGAGCAGCCATGAAACAATCTTTTTGCATAGTCTGCAATTGGACATTTGGAGAGCTCTGAGGCCTGTGGTGGAAAACGAAATATCTTCACATAAAACCTAGAAAGAAGCATTCTCAGAAACCACTTTGTGATGTGTGCATTCAAGTCACAGGATTGAACATTCCTTTCGTTACAGCGGTTCTGAAACACACTTTTTCTAGAATCTCCATGTGGATATTTGGAACACTTACGGCAATTTGATGGAAACGAGACATCCTCACACAAAAAGGAGACAGAAGCATTCTCACAAACTCCTTTGTGATGTGTGATCTCAACTCACAGATGTGAACCTTCCTTTTGATAGAGCAGTTTCGAAACAATCTTTTTCTAGAATCTGCAAGTGGATATTTGGAGCGATGAGAGGCCTGTGGTTTAAAGGAAATATCTTCACATAACAGGTAGACAAAAGCATTCTCTGAAACGTCTTTGTGCTGTGTGCATTCACCTCACAGAGTTGAGCATTGCTTTTGACAGAGAAGTTTGGAAGCACTCTTTTTATAGTGTCTGCAAGTGGATATTTGGACCCCTTATTGGAATGCGTTGGAAATGGGACACCATCACACGAAAACGAGACAGAAGCATTCTCACAAACTTCTGCATGATGTGAGCATTCAGCTCACAGAGCTGAACCTTTCTTTTGATAGAGCAGTTTTGAAGCACTCTTTTTCCAGATTCTGCAAGTGGACATTTGGAGCGCCTTGAGGCCTGTGGTGGAAAGGAAATATCTTCACATAAAAACTAGACAGAAGCATTCTCTGAAACTTCTTTCTGGTGCGTGAATTAAATTCAGAGAGTTGAACATTCCTTTTGACAGAGAAGTTTTGAAACACTTTTTTTGTAGAATCTGCACGTGGAAATTTGGACCACTTCTAGGAATTCGTTGGAAACGGGACACCTTCACACAAAAACAAGACAGAAGCATTCTGACAGACTTCGGTGTGATATGTGCATTCAACTCACAGAGTTTAATCTTTCATTTCATGTGGCAGTTTCGAAACACTCTTTTTGTGGAATCTGCAAGTGGCTATTTGGACCGATTATAGGAATTCATTGGGAACAGGACACCCTCACACAAAAAGTAGTGAGAAGCACTTTCACAAACTTCTGTGTGATGTGTGCATTCAATTCAAAGGGCTGAGCTCTTCTTTTGATAGAGCAGTTTAAAAAAACTCTTTTTCTGGAATCTGCAAGTGGACATTTGGAGCGCTTTGAGGACTGTGGGGGCAAGGAAATATCTTCACATAACAAGTAGACAGAAGCATTCTCTGAAACTTCTTTGTGGTGTGTGCATTCAACTCACAGAGTTTGAACATTCCTTTTGACAGAGAAGCTTGGAAACACTCTTTTTATAGCATAGGCAAGTGGATATTTGGACCTCTTTTAGGAATTGGTTGGAAACGGGACACCCTCACACAAAAACTAGACAGAAGCATTCTCACAAACTTCTGTGTGACGTGAGCATTCAGCTCGCAGAGCTGAACCTTTCTTTGATAGGGCAGTTTTGAAACACTCTTTTTCTAGAATCTGCAAGTGGACATTTGGAGCGCTTTTAGGCCTGTGGTGGAAAGGAAATATCTTCACTCACAAACTAGACAGATGCATTCTCTGAAACTGCCTTGTGGTGCGTGCATTCAACTCACAGAGTTGAACATTCCTTTCGAATGAGAAGTTTTGAAACACTCTTTTTGTAGAAACTGCAAGTGAAACCTTGGACTGCTGATGGGAATTCGTTGGAAACGGGACACCTTCACACAAAAACTAGACCAAAGCATTCCCACAAACTTATCTGCGATGTGTGCACTCAGCTCACAAAGTTTAACATTTCTTTTCATGGATTAGTTTTGAAACACTCATTTTGCAGTATATACAAGTGGTCATTCGGAAAGCTATGAGGCCTATGGTCGAAAAGGTAACACCTTCACCTATAACCTAGAAAGAAGCGTTCTGAGAAACTACTTTGTGTTGTTTGCATTCAACTCACAGAGTGGAACATTCCTTTTCTTAGAGCAGCCATGAAACAATCTTTTTGCATAGTCTGCAATTGGACATTTGGAGAGCTCTGAGGCCTGTGGTGGAAAACGAAATATCTTCACATAAAACCTAGAAAGAAGCATTCTCAGAAACCACTTTGTGATGTGTGCATTCAAGTCACAGGATTGAACACTCCTTTCGTTACAGCGGTTCTGAAACACACTTTTTCTGGAATCTCCATGTGGATATTTGGAACACTTACGGCAATTTGATGGAAACGAGACATCCTCACACAAAAAGAAGACAGAAGCATTCTCACAAACTCCTTTGTGATGTGTGATCTCAACTCACAGATGTGAACCTTCCTTTTGATAGAGCAGTTTTGAAACAATCTTTTTCTAGAATCTGCAAGTGGATATTTGGAGAGATGAGAGGCCTGTGGTTTAAAGGAAATATCTTCACATAACAGGTAGACAAAAGCATTCTCTGAAACGTCTTTGTGGTGTGTGCATTCACCTCACAGAGTTGAGCATTGCTTTTGACAGAGAAGTTTGGAAGCACTCTTTTTATAGTGTCTGCAAGTGGATATTTGGACCCCTTATTGGCATGCGTTGTAAATGGGACACCATCACACGAAAACGAGACAGAAGCATTCTCACAAACTTCTGCATGATGTGAGCATTCAGCTCACAGAGCTGAACCTTTCTTTTGATAGAGCAGTTTTGAAGCACTCTTTTTCCAGATTCTGCAAGTGGACATTTGGAGCGCCTTGAGGCCTGCGGTGGAAAGGAAATATCTTCACATAAAAACTAGACAGAAGCATTCTCTGAAACTTCTTTCTGGTGCGTGAATTAAATTCAGAGAGTTGAACATTCCTTTTGACAGAGAAGTTTTGAAACACTTTTTTTGTAGAATCTGCACGTGGAAATTTGGACCACTTCTAGGAATTCGTTGGAAACGGGACACCTTCACACAAAAACAAGACAGAAGCATTGTGACAGACTTCGGTGTGATATGTGCATTCAACTCACAGAGTTTAATCTTTCATTTCATGTGGCAGTTTCGAAACACTCTTTTTGTGGAATCTGCAAGTGGCTATTTGGACCGATTATAGGAATTCATTGGGAACGGGACACCCTCACACAAAAAGTAGTGAGAAGCACTTTCACAAACTTCTGTGTGATGTGTGCATTCAATTCAAAGGGCTGAGCTCTTCTTTCGATAGAGCAGTTTTAAAACACTCTTTTTCTGGAATCTGCAAGTGGACATTTGGAGCGCTTTGAGGACTGTGGGGGCAAGGAAATATCTTCACATAACAAGTAGACAGAAGCATTCTCTGAAACTTCTTTGTGGTGTGTGCATTCAACTCACAGAGTTTGAACATTCCTTTTGACAGAGAAGCTTGGAAACACTCTTTTTATAGAATAGGCAAGTGGATATTTGGACCTCTTTTAGGAATTCGTTGGAAACGGGACACCCTCACACAAAAACTAGACAGAAGCATTCTCACAAACTTCTGTGTGACGTGAGCATTCAGCTCGCAGAGCTGAACCTTTCTTTGATAGGGCAGTTTTGAAACACTCTTTTTCTAGAATCTGCAAGTGGACATTTGGAGCGCTTTTAGGCCTGCGGTGGAAAGGAAATATCTTCACTCACAAACTAGACAGATGCATTCTCTGAAACTGCCTTGTGGTGCGTGCATTCAACTCACAGAGTTGAACATTCCTTTCGAATGAGAAGTTTTGAAACACTCTTTTTGTAGAAACTGCAAGTGAAACCTTGGACTGCTGATGGGAATTCGTTGGAAACGGGACACCTTCACACAAAAACTAGACCAAAGCATTCCCACAAACTTATCTGCGATGTGTGCACTCAGCTCACAAAGTTTAACATTGCTTTTCATGGATTAGTTTTGAAACACTCATTTTGCAGTATATGCAAATGGTCATTCGGAAAGCTATGAGGCCTATGGTCGAAAAGGTAACACCTTCACCTATAACCTAGAAAGAAGCGTTCTGAGAAACTACATTGTGTTGTTTGCATTCAACTCACAGAGTGGAACATTCCTTTTCTTAGAGCAGCCATGAAACAATCTTTTTGCATAGTCTGCAATTGGACATTTGGAGAGCTCTGAGGCCTGTGGTGGAAAACGAAATATCTTCACATAAAACCTAGAAAGAAGCATTCTCAGAAACCACTTTGTGATGTGTGCATTCAAGTCACAGGATTGAACATTCCTTTCGTTACAGCGGTTCTGAAACACACTTTTTCTAGAATCTCCATGTGGATATTTGGAACACTTACGGCAATTTGATGGAAACGAGACATCCTCACACAAAAAGGAGACAGAAGCATTCTCACAAACTCCTTTGTGATGTGTGATCTCAACTCACAGATGTGAACCTTCCTTTTGATAGAGCAGTTTCGAAACAATCTTTTTCTAGAATCTGCAAGTGGATATTTGGAGCGATGAGAGGCCTGTGGTTTAAAGGAAATATCTTCACATAACAGGTAGACAAAAGCATTCTCTGAAACGTCTTTGTGCTGTGTGCATTCACCTCACAGAGTTGAGCATTGCTTTTGACAGAGAAGTTTGGAAGCACTCTTTTTATAGTGTCTGCAAGTGGATATTTGGACCCCTTATTGGAATGCGTTGGAAATGGGACACCATCACACGAAAACGAGACAGAAGCATTCTCACAAACTTCTGCATGATGTGAGCATTCAGCTCACAGAGCTGAACCTTTCTTTTGATAGAGCAGTTTTGAAGCACTCTTTTTCCAGATTCTGCAAGTGGACATTTGGAGCGCCTTGAGGCCTGTGGTGGAAAGGAAATATCTTCACATAAAAACTAGACAGAAGCATTCTCTGAAACTTCTTTCTGGTGCGTGAATTAAATTCAGATAGTTGAACATTCCTTTTGACAGAGAAGTTTTGAAACACTTTTTTTGTAGAATCTGCACGTGGAAATTTGGACCACTTCTAGGAATTCGTTGGAAACGGGACACCTTCACACAAAAACAAGACAGAAGCATTCTGACAGACTTCGGTGTGATATGTGCATTCAACTCACAGAGTTTAATCTTTCATTTCATGTGGCAGTTTCGAAACACTCTTTTTGTGGAATCTGCAAGTGGCTATTTGGACCGATTATAGGAATTCATTGGGAACAGGACACCCTCACACAAAAAGTAGTGAGAAGCACTTTCACAAACTTCTGTGTGATGTGTGCATTCAATTCAAAGGGCTGAGCTCTTCTTTTGATAGAGCAGTTTTAAAAAACTCTTTTTCTGGAATCTGCAAGTGGACATTTGGAGCGCTTTGAGGACTGTGGGGGCAAGGAAATATCTTCACATAACAAGTAGACAGAAGCATTCTCTGAAACTTCTTTGTGGTGTGTGCATTCAACTCACAGAGTTTGAACATTCCTTTTGACAGAGAAGCTTGGAAACACTCTTTTTATAGCATAGGCAAGTGGATATTTGGACCTCTTTTAGGAATTCGTTGGAAACGGGACACCCTCACACAAAAACTAGACAGAAGCATTCTCACAAACTTCTGTGTGACGTGAGCATTCAGCTCGCAGAGCTGAACCTTTCTTTGATAGGGCAGTTTTGAAACACTCTTTTTCTAGAATCTGCAAGTGGACATTTGGAGCGCTTTTAGGCCTGTGGTGGAAAGGAAATATCTTCACTCACAAACTAGACAGATGCATTCTCTGAAACTGCCTTGTGGTGCGTGCATTCAACTCACAGAGTTGAACATTCCTTTCGAATGAGAAGTTTTGAAACACTCTTTTTGTAGAAACTGCAAGTGAAACCTTGGACTGCTGATGGGAATTCGTTGGAAACGGGACACCTTCACACAAAAACTAGACCAAAGCATTCCCACAAACTTATCTGCGATGTGTGCACTCAGCTCACAAAGTTTAACATTTCTTTTCATGGATTAGTTTTGAAACACTCATTTTGCAGTATATACAAGTGGTCATTCGGAAAGCTATGAGGCCTATGGTCGAAAAGGTAACACCTTCACCTATAACCTAGAAAGAAGCGTTCTGAGAAACTACTTTGTGTTGTTTGCATTCAACTCACAGAGTGGAACATTCCTTTTCTTAGAGCAGCCATGAAACAATCTTTTTGCATAGTCTGCAATTGGACATTTGGAGAGCTCTGAGGCCTGTGGTGGAAAACGAAATATCTTCACATAAAACCTAGAAAGAAGCATTCTCAGAAACCACTTTGTGATGTGTGCATTCAAGTCACAGGATTGAACATTCCTTTCGTTACAGCGGTTCTGAAACACACTTTTTCTAGAATCTCCATGTGGATATTTGGAACACTTACGGCAATTTGATGGAAACGAGACATCCTCACACAAAAAGAAGACAGAAGCATTCTCACAAACTCCTTTGTGATGTGTGATCTCAACTCACAGATGTGAACCTTCCTTTTGATAGAGCAGTTTCGAAACAATCTTTTTCTAGAATCTGCAAGTGGATATTTGGAGAGATGAGAGGCCTGTGGTTTAAAGGAAATATCTTCACATAACAAGTAGACAAAAGCATTCTCTGAAACGTCTTTGTGGTGTGTGCATTCACCTCACAGAGTTGAGCATTGCTTTTGACAGAGAAGTTTGGAAGCACTCTTTTTATAGTGTCTGCAAGTGGATATTTGGACCCCTTATTGGAATGCGTTGGAAATGGGACACCATCACACGAAAACGAGACAGAAGCATTCTCACAAACATCTGCATGATGTGAGCATTCAGCTCACAGAGCTGAACCTTTCTTTTGATAGAGCAGTTTTGAAGCACTCTTTTTCCAGATTCTGCAAGTGGACATTTGGAGCGCCTTGAGGCCTGCGGTGGAAAGGAAATATCTTCACATAAAAACTAGACAGAAGCATTCTCTGAAACTTCTTTCTGGTGCGTGAATTAAATTCAGAGAGTTGAACATTCCTTTTGACAGAGAAGTTTTGAAACACTTTTTTTGTAGAATCTGCACGTGGAAATTTGGACCACTTCTAGGAATTCGTTGGAAACGGGACACCTTCACACAAAAACAAGACAGAAGCATTGTGACAGACTTCGGTGTGATATGTGCATTCAACTCACAGAGTTTAATCTTTCATTTCATGTGGCAGTTTCGAAACACTCTTTTTGTGGAATCTGCAAGTGGCTATTTGGACCGATTATAGGAATTCATTGGGAACGGGACACCCTCACACAAAAAGTAGTGAGAAGCACTTTCACAAACTTCTGTGTGATGTGTGCATTCAATTCAAAGGGCTGAGCTCTTCTTTCGATAGAGCAGTTTTAAAACACTCTTTTTCTGGAATCTGCAAGTGGACATTTGGAGCGCTTTGAGGACTGTGGGGGCAAGGAAATATCTTCACATAACAAGTAGACAGAAGCATTCTCTGAAACTTCTTTGTGGTGTGTGCATTCAACTCACAGAGTTTGAACATTCCTTTTGACAGAGAAGCTTGGAAACACTCTTTTTATAGAATAGGCAAGTGGATATTTAGACCTCTTTTAGGAATTCGTTGGAAACGGGACACCCTCACACAAAAACTAGACAGAAGCATTCTCACAAACTTCTGTGTGAAGTGAGCATTCAGCTCGCAGAGCTGAACCTTTCTTTGATAGGGCAGTTTTGAAACACTCTTTTTCTAGAATCTGCAAGTGGACATTTGGAGCGCTTTTAGGCCTGTGGTGGAAAGGAAATATCTTCACTCACAAACTAGACAGATGCATTCTCTGAAACTGCCTTGTGGTGCGTGCATTCAACCCACAGAGTTGAACATTCCTTTCGAATGAGAAGTTTTGAAACACTCTTTTTGTAGAAACTGCAAGTGAAACCTTGGACTGCTGATGGGAATTCGTTGGAAACGGGACACCTTCACACAAAAACTAGACCAAAGCATTCCCACAAACTTATCTGCGATGTGTGCACTCAGCTCACAAAGTTTAACATTTCTTTTCATGGATTAGTTTTGAAACACTCATTTTGCAGTATATGCAAATGGTCATTCGGAAAGCTATGAGGCCTATGGTCGAAAAGGTAACACCTTCACCTATAACCTAGAAAGAAGCGTTCTGAGAAACTACTTTGTGTTGTTTGCATTCAACTCACAGAGTGGAACATTCCTTTTCTTAGAGCAGCCATGAAACAATCTTTTTGCATAGTCTGCAATTGGACATTTGGAGAGCTCTGAGGCCTGTGGTGGAAAACGAAATATCTTCACATAAAACCTAGAAAGAAGCATTCTCAGAAACCACTTTGTGATGTGTGCATTCAAGTCACAGGATTGAACATTCCTTTCATTACAGCGGTTCTGAAACACACATTTTCTAGAATCTCCATGTGGATATTTGGAACACTTACGGCAATTTGATGGAAACGAGACATCCTCACACAAAAAGGAGACAGAAGCATTCTCACAAACTCCTTTGTGATGTGTGATCTCAACTCACAGATGTGAACCTTCCTTTTGATAGAGCAGTTTCGAAACAATCTTTTTCTAGAATCTGCAAGTGGATATTTGGAGCGAGGAGAGGCCTGTGGTTTAAAGGAAATATCTTCACATAACAGGTAGACAAAAGCATTCTCTGAAACGTCTTTGTGCTGTGTGCATTCACCTCACAGAGTTGAGCATTGCTTTTGACAGAGAAGTTTGGAAGCACTCTTTTTATAGTGTCTGCAAGTGGATATTTGGACCCCTTATTGGAATGCGTTGGAAATGGGACACCATCACACGAAAACGAGACAGAAGCATTCTCACAAACTTCTGCATGATGTGAGCATTCAGCTCACAGAGCTGAACCTTTCTTTTGATAGAGCAGTTTTGAAGCACTCTTTTTCCAGATTCTGCAAGTGGACATTTGGAGCGCCTTGAGGCCTGCGGTGGAAAGGAAATATCTTCACATAAAAACTAGACAGAAGCATTCTCTGAAACTTCTTTCTGGTGCGTGAATTAAATTCAGAGAGTTGAACATTCCTTTTGACAGAGAAGTTTTGAAACACTTTTTTTGTAGAATCTGCACGTGGAAATTTGGACCACTTCTAGGAATTCGTTGGAAACGGGACACCTTCACACAAAAACAAGACAGAAGCATTCTGACAGACTTCGGTGTGATATGTGCATTCAACTCACAGAGTTTAATCTTTCATTTCATGTGGCAGTTTCGAAACACTCTTTTTGTGGAATCTGCAAGTGGCTATTTGGACCGATTATAGGAATTCATTGGGAACGGGACACCCTCACACAAAAAGTAGTGAGAAGCACTTTCACAAACTTCTGTGTGATGTGTGCATTCAATTCAAAGGGCTGAGCTCTTCTTTTGATAGAGCAGTTTTAAAACACTCTTTTTCTGGAATCTGCAAGTGGACATTTGGAGCGCTTTGAGGACTGTGGGGGCAAGGAAATATCTTCACATAACAAGTAGACAGAAGCATTCTCTGAAACTTCTTTGTGGTGTGTGCATTCAACTCACAGAGTTTGAACATTCCTTTTGACAGAGAAGCTTGGAAACACTCTTTTTATAGCATAGGCAAGTGGATATTTGGACCTCTTTTAGGAATTCGTTGGAAACGGGACACCCTCACACAAAAACTAGACAGAAGCATTCTCACAAACTTCTGTGTGACGTGAGCATTCAGCTCGCAGAGCTGAACCTTTCTTTGATAGGGCAGTTTTGAAACACTCTTTTTCTAGAATCTGCAAGTGGACATTTGGAGCGCTTTTAGGCCTGTGGTGGAAAGGAAATATCTTCACTCACAAACTAGACAGATGCATTCTCTGAAACTGCCTTGTGGTGCGTGCATTCAACTCGCAGAGTTGAACATTCCTTTTGAATGAGAAGTTTTGAAACACTCTTTTTGTAGAAACTGCAAGTGAAACCTTGGACTGCTGATGGGAATTCGTAGGAAACGGGACACCTTCACACAAAAACTAGACCAAAGCATTCCCACAAACTTATCTGCGATGTGTGCACTCAGCTCACAAAGTTTAACATTTCTTTTCATGGATTAGTTTTGAAACACTCATTTTGCAGTATATGCAAGTGGTCATTCGGAAAGCTATGAGGCCTATGGTCGAAAAGGTAACACCTTCACCTATAACCTAGAAAGAAGCGTTCTGAGAAACTACTTTGTGTTGTTTGCATTCAACTCACAGAGTGGAACATTCCTTTTCTTAGAGCAGCCATGAAACAATCTTTTTGCATAGTCTGCAATTGGACATTTGGAGAGCTCTGAGGCCTGTGGTGGAAAACGAAATATCTTCACATAAAACCTAGAAAGAAGCATTCTCAGAAACCACTTTGTGATGTGTGCATTCAAGTCACAGGATTGAACATTCCTTTCGTTACAGCGGTTCTGAAACACACTTTTTCTAGAATCTCCATGTGGATATTTGGAACACTTACGGCAATTTGATGGAAACGAGACATCCTCACACAAAAAGAAGACAGAAGCATTCTCACAAACTCCTTTGTGATGTGTGATCTCAACTCACAGATGTGAACCTTCCTTTTGATAGAGCAGTTTCGAAACAATCTTTTTCTAGAATCTGCAAGTGGATATTTGGAGAGATGAGAGGCCTGTGGTTTAAAGGAAATATCTTCACATAACAAGTAGACAAAAGCATTCTCTGAAACGTCTTTGTGGTGTGTGCATTCACCTCACAGAGTTGAGCATTGCTTTTGACAGAGAAGTTTGGAAGCACTCTTTTTATAGTGTCTGCAAGTGGATATTTGGACCCCTTATTGGAATGCGTTGGAAATGGGACACCATCACACGAAAACGAGACAGAAGCATTCTCACAAACTTCTGCATGATGTGAGCATTCAGCTCACAGAGCTGAACCTTTCTTTTGATAGAGCAGTTTTGAAGCACTCTTTTTCCAGATTCTGCAAGTGGACATTTGGAGCGCCTTGAGGCCTGCGGTGGAAAGGAAATATCTTCACATAAAAACTAGACAGAAGCATTCTCTGAAACTTCTTTCTGGTGCGTGAATTAAATTCAGAGAGTTGAACATTCCTTTTGACAGAGAAGTTTTGAAACACTTTTTTTGTAGAATCTGCACGTGGAAATTTGGACCACTTCTAGGAATTCGTTGGAAACGGGACACCTTCACACAAAAACAAGACAGAAGCATTGTGACAGACTTCGGTGTGATATGTGCATTCAACTCACAGAGTTTAATCTTTCATTTCATGTGGCAGTTTCGAAACACTCTTTTTGTGGAATCTGCAAGTGGCTATTTGGACCGATTATAGGAATTCATTGGGAACGGGACACCCTCACACAAAAAGTAGTGAGAAGCACTTTCACAAACTTCTGTGTGATGTGTGCATTCAATTCAAAGGGCTGAGCTCTTCTTTCGATAGAGCAGTTTTAAAACACTCTTTTTCTGGAATCTGCAAGTGGACATTTGGAGCGCTTTGAGGACTGTGGGGGCAAGGAAATATCTTCACATAACAAGTAGACAGAAGCATTCTCTGAAACTTCTTTGTGGTGTGTGCATTCAACTCACAGAGTTTGAACATTCCTTTTGACAGAGAAGCCTGGAAACACTCTTTTTATAGAATAGGCAAGTGGATATTTGGACCTCTTTTAGGAATTCGTTGGAAACGGGACACCCTCACACAAAAACTAGACAGAAGCATTCTCACAAACTTCTGTGTGACGTGAGCATTCAGCTCGCAGAGCTGAACCTTTCTTTGATAGGGCAGTTTTGAAACACTCTTTTTCTAGAATCTGCAAGTGGACATTTGGAGCGCTTTTAGGCCTGTGGTGGAAAGGAAATATCTTCACTCACAAACTAGACAGATGCATTCTCTGAAACTGCCTTGTGGTGCGTGCATTCAACTCACAGAGTTGAACATTCCTTTCGAATGAGAAGTTTTGAAACACTCTTTTTGTAGAAACTGCAAGTGAAACCTTGGACTGCTGATGGGAATTCGTAGGAAACGGGACACCTTCACACAAAAACTAGACCAAAGCATTCCCACAAACTTATCTGCGATGTGTGCACTCAGCTCACAAAGTTTAACATTTCTTTTCATGGATTAGTTTTGAAACACTCATTTTGCAGTATATGCAAGTGGTCATTCGGAAAGCTATGAGGCCTATGGTCGAAAAGGTAACACCTTCACCTATAACCTAGAAAGAAGCGTTCTGAGAAACTACTTTGTGTTGTTTGCATTCAACTCACAGAGTGGAACATTCCTTTTCTTAGAGCAGCCATGAAACAATCTTTTTGCATAGTCTGCAATTGGACATTTGGTGAGCTCTGAGGCCTGTGGTGGAAAACGAAATATCTTCACATAAAACCTAGAAAGAAGCATTCTCAGAAACCACTTTGTGATGTGTGCATTCAAGTCACAGGATTGAACACTCCTTTCGTTACAGCGGTTCTGAAACACACTTTTTCTGGAATCTCCATGTGGATATTTGGAACACTTACGGCAATTTGATGGAAACGAGACATCCTCACACAAAAAGAAGACAGAAGCATTCTCACAAACTCCTTTGTGATGTGTGATCTCAACTCACAGATGTGAACCTTCCTTTTGATAGAGCAGTTTTGAAACAATCTTTTTCTAGAATCTGCAAGTGGATATTTGGAGAGATGAGAGGCCTGTGGTTTAAAGGAAATATCTTCACATAACAGGTAGACAAAAGCATTCTCTGAAACGTCTTTGTGGTGTGTGCATTCACCTCACAGAGTTGAGCATTGCTTTTGACAGAGAAGTTTGGAAGCACTCTTTTTATAGTGTCTGCAAGTGGATATTTGGACCCCTTATTGGCATGCGTTGTAAATGGGACACCATCACACGAAAACGAGACAGAAGCATTCTCACAAACTTCTGCATGATGTGAGCATTCAGCTCACAGAGCTGAACCTTTCTTTTGATAGAGCAGTTTTGAAGCACTCTTTTTCCAGATTCTGCAAGTGGACATTTGGAGCGCCTTGAGGCCTGCGGTGGAAAGGAAATATCTTCACATAAAAACTAGACAGAAGCATTCTCTGAAACTTCTTTCTGGTGCGTGAATTAAATTCAGAGAGTTGAACATTCCTTTTGACAGAGAAGTTTTGAAACACTTTTTTTGTAGAATCTGCACGTGGAAATTTGGACCACTTCTAGGAATTCGTTGGAAACGGGACACCTTCACACAAAAACAAGACAGAAGCATTCTGACAGACTTCGGTGTGATATGTGCATTCAACTCACAGAGTTTAATCTTTCATTTCATGTGGCAGTTTCGAAACACTCTTTTTGTGGAATCTGCAAGTGGCTATTTGGACCGATTATAGGAATTCATTGGGAACGGGACACCCTCACACAAAAAGTAGTGAGAAGCACTTTCACAAACTTCTGTGTGATGTGTGCATTCAATTCAAAGGGCTGAGCTCTTCTTTTGATAGAGCAGTTTTAAAACACTCTTTTTCTGGAATCTGCAAGTGGACATTTGGAGCGCTTTGAGGACTGTGGGGGCAAGGAAATATCTTCACATAACAAGTAGACAGAAGCATTCTCTGAAACTTCTTTGTGGTGTGTGCATTCAACTCACAGAGTTTGAACATTCCTTTTGACAGAGAAGCTTGGAAACACTCTTTTTATAGAATAGGCAAGTGGATATTTGGACCTCTTTTAGGAATTCGTTGGAAACGGGACACCCTCACACAAAAACTAGACAGAAGCATTCTCACAAACTTCTGTGTGACGTGAGCATTCAGCTCGCAGAGCTGAACCTTTCTTTGATAGGGCAGTTTTGAAACACTCTTTTTCTAGAATCTGCAAGTGGACATTTGGAGCGCTTTTAGGCCTGTGGTGGAAAGGAAATATCTTCACTCACAAACTAGACAGATGCATTCTCTGAAACTGCCTTGTGGTGCGTGCATTCAACTCACAGAGTTGAACATTCCTTTCGAATGAGAAGTTTTGAAACACTCTTTTTGTAGAAACTGCAAGTGAAACCTTGGACTGCTGATGGGAATTCGTAGGAAACGGGACACCTTCACACAAAAACTAGACCAAAGCATTCCCACAAACTTATCTGCGATGTGTGCACTCAGCTCACAAAGTTTAACATTTCTTTTCATGGATTAGTTTTGAAACACTCATTTTGCAGTATATGCAAGTGGTCATTCGGAAAGCTATGAGGCCTATGGTCGAAAAGGTAACACCTTCACCTATAACCTAGAAAGAAGCGTTCTGAGAAACTACTTTGTGTTGTTTGCATTCAACTCACAGAGTGGAACATTCCTTTTCTTAGAGCAGCCATGAAACAATCTTTTTGCATAGTCTGCAATTGGACATTTGGTGAGCTCTGAGGCCTGTGGTGGAAAACGAAATATCTTCACATAAAACCTAGAAAGAAGCATTCTCAGAAACCACTTTGTGATGTGTGCATTCAAGTCACAGGATTGAACACTCCTTTCGTTACAGCGGTTCTGAAACACACTTTTCTGGAATCTCCATGTGGATATTTGGAACACTTACGGCAATTTGATGGAAACGAGACATCCTCACACAAAAAGAAGACAGAAGCATTCTCACAAACTCCTTTGTGATGTGTGATCTCAACTCACAGATGTGAACCTTCCTTTTGATAGAGCAGTTTCGAAACAATCTTTTTCTAGAATCTGCAAGTGGATATTTGGAGAGATGAGAGGCCTGTGGTTTAAAGGAAATATCTTCACATAACAGGTAGACAAAAGCATTCTCTGAAACGTCTTTGTGGTGTGTGCATTCACCTCACAGAGTTGAGCATTGCTTTTGACAGAGAAGTTTGGAAGCACTCTTTTTATAGTGTCTGCAAGTGGATATTTGGACCCCTTATTGGCATGCGTTGTAAATGGGACACCATCACACGAAAACGAGACAGAAGCATTCTCACAAACTTCTGCATGATGTGAGCATTCAGCTCACAGAGCTGAACCTTTCTTTTGATAGAGCAGTTTTGAAGCACTCTTTTTCCAGATTCTGCAAGTGGACATTTGGAGCGCCTTGAGGCCTGCGGTGGAAAGGAAATATCTTCACATAAAAACTAGACAGAAGCATTCTCTGAAACTTCTTTCTGGTGCGTGAATTAAATTCAGAGAGTTGAACATTCCTTTTGACAGAGAAGTTTTGAAACACTTTTTTTGTAGAATCTGCACGTGGAAATTTGGACCACTTCTAGGAATTCGTTGGAAACGGGACACCTTCACACAAAAACAAGACAGAAGCATTCTGACAGACTTCGGTGTGATATGTGCATTCAACTCACAGAGTTTAATCTTTCATTTCATGTGGCAGTTTCGAAACACTCTTTTTGTGGAATCTGCAAGTGGCTATTTGGACCGATTATAGGAATTCATTGGGAATGGGACACCCTCACACAAAAAGTAGTGAGAAGCACTTTCACAAACTTCTGTGTGATGTGTGCATTCAATTCAAAGGGCTGAGCTCTTCTTTTGATAGAGCAGTTTTAAAACACTCTTTTTCTGGAATCTGCAAGTGGACATTTGGAGCGCTTTGAGGACTGTGGGGGCAAGGAAATATCTTCACATAACAAGTAGACAGAAGCATTCTCTGAAACTTCTTTGTGGTGTGTGCATTCAACTCACAGAGTTTGAACATTCCTTTTGACAGAGAAGCTTGGAAACACTCTTTTTATAGCATAGGCAAGTGGATATTTGGACCTCTTTTAGGAATTGGTTGGAAACGGGACACCCTCACACAAAAACTAGACAGAAGCATTCTCACAAACTTCTGTGTGACGTGAGCATTCAGCTCGCAGAGCTGAACCTTTCTTTGATAGGGCAGTTTTGAAACACTCTTTTTCTAGAATCTGCAAGTGGACATTTGGAGCGCTTTTAGGCCTGTGGTGGAAAGGAAATATCTTCACTCACAAACTAGACAGATGCATTCTCTGAAACTGCCTTGTGGTGCGTGCATTCAACTCACAGAGTTGAACATTCCTTTCGAATGAGAAGTTTTGAAACACTCTTTTTGTAGAAACTGCAAGTGAAACCTTGGACTGCTGATGGGAATTCGTTGGAAACGGGACACCTTCACACAAAAACTAGACCAAAGCATTCCCACAAACTTATCTGCGATGTGTGCACTCAGCTCACAAAGTTTAACATTTCTTTTCATGGATTAGTTTTGAAACACTCATTTTGCAGTATATACAAGTGGTCATTCGGAAAGCTATGAGGCCTATGGTCGAAAAGGTAACACCTTCACCTATAACCTAGAAAGAAGCGTTCTGAGAAACTACTTTGTGTTGTTTGCATTCAACTCACAGAGTGGAACATTCCTTTTCTTAGAGCAGCCATGAAACAATCTTTTTGCATAGTCTGCAATTGGACATTTGGAGAGCTCTGAGGCCTGTGGTGGAAAACGAAATATCTTCACATAAAACCTAGAAAGAAGCATTCTCAGAAACCACTTTGTGATGTGTGCATTCAAGTCACAGGATTGAACATTCCTTTCGTTACAGCGGTTCTGAAACACACTTTTTCTAGAATCTCCATGTGGATATTTGGAACACTTACGGCAATTTGATGGAAACGAGACATCCTCACACAAAAAGGAGACAGAAGCATTCTCACAAACTCCTTTGTGATGTGTGATCTCAACTCACAGATGTGAACCTTCCTTTTGATAGAGCAGTTTCGAAACAATCTTTTTCTAGAATCTGCAAGTGGATATTTGGAGAGATGAGAGGCCTGTGGTTTAAAGGAAATATCTTCACATAACAAGTAGACAAAAGCATTCTCTGAAACGTCTTTGTGGTGTGTGCATTCACCTCACAGAGTTGAGCATTGCTTTTGACAGAGAAGTTTGGAAGCACTCTTTTTATAGTGTCTGCAAGTGGATATTTGGACCCCTTATTGGAATGCGTTGGAAATGGGACACCATCACACGAAAACGAGACAGAAGCATTCTCACAAACATCTGCATGATGTGAGCATTCAGCTCACAGAGCTGAACCTTTCTTTTGATAGAGCAGTTTTGAAGCACTCTTTTTCCAGATTCTGCAAGTGGACATTTGGAGCGCCTTGAGGCCTGCGGTGGAAAGGAAATATCTTCACATAAAAACTAGACAGAAGCATTCTCTGAAACTTCTTTCTGGTGCGTGAATTAAATTCAGAGAGTTGAACATTCCTTTTGACAGAGAAGTTTTGAAACACTTTTTTTGTAGAATCTGCACGTGGAAATTTGGACCACTTCTAGGAATTCGTTGGAAACGGGACACCTTCACACAAAAACAAGACAGAAGCATTCTGACAGACTTCGGTGTGATATGTGCATTCAACTCACAGAGTTTAATCTTTCATTTCATGTGGCAGTTTCGAAACACTCTTTTTGTGGAATCTGCAAGTGGCTATTTGGACCGATTATAGGAATTCATTGGGAACGGGACACCCTCACACAAAAAGTAGTGAGAAGCACTTTCACAAACTTCTGTGTGATGTGTGCATTCAATTCAAAGGGCTGAGCTCTTCTTTCGATAGAGCAGTTTTAAAACACTCTTTTTCTGGAATCTGCAAGTGGACATTTGGAGCGCTTTGAGGACTGTGGGGGCAAGGAAATATCTTCACATAACAAGTAGACAGAAGCATTCTCTGAAACTTCTTTGTGGTGTGTGCATTCAACTCACAGAGTTTGAACATTCCTTTTGACAGAGAAGCTTGGAAACACTCTTTTTATAGAATAGGCAAGTGGATATTTGGACCTCTTTTAGGAATTCGTTGGAAACGGGACACCCTCACACAAAAACTAGACAGAAGCATTCTCACAAACTTCTGTGTGACGTGAGCATTCAGCTCGCAGAGCTGAACCTTTCTTTGATAGGGCAGTTTTGAAACACTCTTTTTCTAGAATCTGCAAGTGGACATTTGGAGCGCTTTTAGGCCTGTGGTGGAAAGGAAATATCTTCACTCACAAACTAGACAGATGCATTCTCTGAAACTGCCTTGTGGTGCGTGCATTCAACTCACAGAGTTGAACATTCCTTTCGAATGAGAAGTTTTGAAACACTCTTTTTGTAGAAACTGCAAGTGAAACCTTGGACTGCTGATGGGAATTCGTTGGAAACGGGACACCTTCACACAAAAACTAGACCAAAGCATTCCCACAAACTTATCTGCGATGTGTGCACTCAGCTCACAAAGTTTAACATTTCTTTTCATGGATTAGTTTTGAAACACTCATTTTGCAGTATATGCAAGTGGTCATTCGGAAAGCTATGAGGCCTATGGTCGAAAAGGTAACACCTTCACCTATAACCTAGAAAGAAGCGTTCTGAGAAACTACTTTGTGTTGTTTGCATTCAACTCACAGAGTGGAACATTCCTTTTCTTAGAGCAGCCATGAAACAATCTTTTTGCATAGTCTGCAATTGGACATTTGGAGAGCTCTGAGGCCTGTGGTGGAAAACGAAATATCTTCACATAAAACCTAGAAAGAAGCATTCTCAGAAACCACTTTGTGATGTGTGCATTCAAGTCACAGGATTGAACATTCCTTTCGTTACAGCGGTTCTGAAACACACATTTTCTAGAATCTCCATGTGGATATTTGGAACACTTACGGCAATTTGATGGAAACGAGACATCCTCACACAAAAAGGAGACAGAAGCATTCTCACAAACTCCTTTGTGATGTGTGATCTCAACTCACAGATGTGAACCTTCCTTTTGATAGAGCAGTTTCGAAACAATCTTTTTCTAGAATCTGCAAGTGGATATTTGGAGCGATGAGAGGCCTGTGGTTTAAAGGAAATATCTTCACATATCAAGTAGACAAAAGCATTCTCTGAAACGTCTTTGTGGTGTGTGCATTCACCTCACAGAGTTGAGCATTGCTTTTGACAGAGAAGTTTGGAAGCACTCTTTTTATAGTGTCTGCAAGTGGATATTTGGACCCCTTATTGGAATGCGTTGGAAATGGGACACCATCACACGAAAACGAGACAGAAGCATTCTCACAAACTTCTGCATGATGTGAGCATTCAGCTCACAGAGCTGAACCTTTCTTTTGATAGAGCAGTTTTGAAGCACTCTTTTTCCAGATTCTGCAAGTGGACATTTGGAGCGCCTTGAGGCCTGCGGTGGAAAGGAAATATCTTCACATAAAAACTAGACAGAAGCATTCTCTGAAACTTCTTTCTGGTGCGTGAATTAAATTCAGAGAGTTGAACATTCCTTTTGACAGAGAAGTTTTGAAACACTTTTTTTGTAGAATCTGCACGTGGAAATTTGGACCACTTCTAGGAATTCGTTGGAAACGGGACACCTTCACACAAAAACAAGACAGAAGCATTCTGACAGACTTCGGTGTGATATGTGCATTCAACTCACAGAGTTTAATCTTTCATTTCATGTGGCAGTTTCGAAACACTCTTTTTGTGGAATCTGCAAGTGGCTATTTGGACCGATTATAGGAATTCATTGGGAACGGGACACCCTCACACAAAAAGTAGTGAGAAGCACTTTCACAAACTTCTGTGTGATGTGTGCATTCAATTCAAAGGGCTGAGCTCTTCTTTTGATAGAGCAGTTTTAAAACACTCTTTTTCTGGAATCTGCAAGTGGACATTTGGAGCGCTTTGAGGACTGTGGGGGCAAGGAAATATCTTCACATAACAAGTAGACAGAAGCATTCTCTGAAACTTCTTTGTGGTGTGTGCATTCAACTCACAGAGTTTGAACATTCCTTTTGACAGAGAAGCTTGGAAACACTCTTTTTATAGCATAGGCAAGTGGATATTTGGACCTCTTTTAGGAATTGGTTGGAAACGGGACACCCTCACACAAAAACTAGACAGAAGCATTCTCACAAACTTCTGTGTGACGTGAGCATTCAGCTCGCAGAGCTGAACCTTTCTTTGATAGGGCAGTTTTGAAACACTCTTTTTCTAGAATCTGCAAGTGGACATTTGGAGCGCTTTTAGGCCTGTGGTGGAAAGGAAATATCTTCACTCACAAACTAGACAGATGCATTCTCTGAAACTGCCTTGTGGTGCGTGCATTCAACTCGCAGAGTTGAACATTCCTTTTGAATGAGAAGTTTTGAAACACTCTTTTTGTAGAAACTGCAAGTGAAACCTTGGACTGCTGATGGGAATTCGTAGGAAACGGGACACCTTCACACAAAAACTAGACCAAAGCATTCCCACAAACTTATCTGCGATGTGTGCACTCAGCTCACAAAGTTTAACATTTCTTTTCATGGATTAGTTTTGAAACACTCATTTTGCAGTATATGCAAGTGGTCATTCGGAAAGCTATGAGGCCTATGGTCGAAAAGGTAACACCTTCACCTATAACCTAGAAAGAAGCGTTCTGAGAAACTACTTTGTGTTGTTTGCATTCAACTCACAGAGTGGAACATTCCTTTTCTTAGAGCAGCCATGAAACAATCTTTTTGCATAGTCTGCAATTGGACATTTGGTGAGCTCTGAGGCCTGTGGTGGAAAACGAAATATCTTCACATAAAACCTAGAAAGAAGCATTCTCAGAAACCACTTTGTGATGTGTGCATTCAAGTCACAGGATTGAACACTCCTTTCGTTACAGCGGTTCTGAAACACACTTTTCTGGAATCTCCATGTGGATATTTGGAACACTTACGGCAATTTGATGGAAACGAGACATCCTCACACAAAAAGAAGACAGAAGCATTCTCACAAACTCCTTTGTGATGTGTGATCTCAACTCACAGATGTGAACCTTCCTTTTGATAGAGCAGTTTCGAAACAATCTTTTTCTAGAATCTGCAAGTGGATATTTGGAGAGATGAGAGGCCTGTGGTTTAAAGGAAATATCTTCACATAACAGGTAGACAAAAGCATTCTCTGAAACGTCTTTGTGGTGTGTGCATTCACCTCACAGAGTTGAGCATTGCTTTTGACAGAGAAGTTTGGAAGCACTCTTTTTATAGTGTCTGCAAGTGGATATTTGGACCCCTTATTGGCATGCGTTGTAAATGGGACACCATCACACGAAAACGAGACAGAAGCATTCTCACAAACTTCTGCATGATGTGAGCATTCAGCTCACAGAGCTGAACCTTTCTTTTGATAGAGCAGTTTTGAAGCACTCTTTTTCCAGATTCTGCAAGTGGACATTTGGAGCGCCTTGAGGCCTGCGGTGGAAAGGAAATATCTTCACATAAAAACTAGACAGAAGCATTCTCTGAAACTTCTTTCTGGTGCGTGAATTAAATTCAGAGAGTTGAACATTCCTTTTGACAGAGAAGTTTTGAAACACTTTTTTTGTAGAATCTGCACGTGGAAATTTGGACCACTTCTAGGAATTCGTTGGAAACGGGACACCTTCACACAAAAACAAGACAGAAGCATTCTGACAGACTTCGGTGTGATATGTGCATTCAACTCACAGAGTTTAATCTTTCATTTCATGTGGCAGTTTCGAAACACTCTTTTTGTGGAATCTGCAAGTGGCTATTTGGACCGATTATAGGAATTCATTGGGAACGGGACACCCTCACACAAAAAGTAGTGAGAAGCACTTTCACAAACTTCTGTGTGATGTGTGCATTCAATTCAAAGGGCTGAGCTCTTCTTTTGATAGAGCAGTTTTAAAACACTCTTTTTCTGGAATCTGCAAGTGGACATTTGGAGCGCTTTGAGGACTGTGGGGGCAAGGAAATATCTTCACATAACAAGTAGACAGAAGCATTCTCTGAAACTTCTTTGTGGTGTGTGCATTCAACTCACAGAGTTTGAACATTCCTTTTGACAGAGAAGCTTGGAAACACTCTTTTTATAGCATAGGCAAGTGGATATTTGGACCTCTTTTAGGAATTGGTTGGAAACGGGACACCCTCACACAAAAACTAGACAGAAGCATTCTCACAAACTTCTGTGTGACGTGAGCATTCAGCTCGCAGAGCTGAACCTTTCTTTGATAGGGCAGTTTTGAAACACTCTTTTTCTAGAATCTGCAAGTGGACATTTGGAGCGCTTTTAGGCCTGTGGTGGAAAGGAAATATCTTCACTCACAAACTAGACAGATGCATTCTCTGAAACTGCCTTGTGGTGCGTGCATTCAACTCACAGAGTTGAACATTCCTTTCGAATGAGAAGTTTTGAAACACTCTTTTTGTAGAAACTGCAAGTGAAACCTTGGACTGCTGATGGGAATTCGTTGGAAACGGGACACCTTCACACAAAAACTAGACCAAAGCATTCCCACAAACTTATCTGCGATGTGTGCACTCAGCTCACAAAGTTTAACATTTCTTTTCATGGATTAGTTTTGAAACACTCATTTTGCAGTATATACAAGTGGTCATTCGGAAAGCTATGAGGCCTATGGTCGAAAAGGTAACACCTTCACCTATAACCTAGAAAGAAGCGTTCTGAGAAACTACTTTGTGTTGTTTGCATTCAACTCACAGAGTGGAACATTCCTTTTCTTAGAGCAGCCATGAAACAATCTTTTTGCATAGTCTGCAATTGGACATTTGGAGAGCTCTGAGGCCTGTGGTGGAAAACGAAATATCTTCACATAAAACCTAGAAAGAAGCATTCTCAGAAACCACTTTGTGATGTGTGCATTCAAGTCACAGGATTGAACATTCCTTTCGTTACAGCGGTTCTGAAACACACTTTTTCTAGAATCTCCATGTGGATATTTGGAACACTTACGGCAATTTGATGGAAACGAGACATCCTCACACAAAAAGGAGACAGAAGCATTCTCACAAACTCCTTTGTGATGTGTGATCTCAACTCACAGATGTGAACCTTCCTTTTGATAGAGCAGTTTCGAAACAATCTTTTTCTAGAATCTGCAAGTGGATATTTGGAGAGATGAGAGGCCTGTGGTTTAAAGGAAATATCTTCACATAACAAGTAGACAAAAGCATTCTCTGAAACGTCTTTGTGGTGTGTGCATTCACCTCACAGAGTTGAGCATTGCTTTTGACAGAGAAGTTTGGAAGCACTCTTTTTATAGTGTCTGCAAGTGGATATTTGGACCCCTTATTGGAATGCGTTGGAAATGGGACACCATCACACGAAAACGAGACAGAAGCATTCTCACAAACATCTGCATGATGTGAGCATTCAGCTCACAGAGCTGAACCTTTCTTTTGATAGAGCAGTTTTGAAGCACTCTTTTTCCAGATTCTGCAAGTGGACATTTGGAGCGCCTTGAGGCCTGCGGTGGAAAGGAAATATCTTCACATAAAAACTAGACAGAAGCATTCTCTGAAACTTCTTTCTGGTGCGTGAATTAAATTCAGAGAGTTGAACATTCCTTTTGACAGAGAAGTTTTGAAACACTTTTTTTGTAGAATCTGCACGTGGAAATTTGGACCACTTCTAGGAATTCGTTGGAAACGGGACACCTTCACACAAAAACAAGACAGAAGCATTCTGACAGACTTCGGTGTGATATGTGCATTCAACTCACAGAGTTTAATCTTTCATTTCATGTGGCAGTTTCGAAACACTCTTTTTGTGGAATCTGCAAGTGGCTATTTGGACCGATTATAGGAATTCATTGGGAACGGGACACCCTCACACAAAAAGTAGTGAGAAGCACTTTCACAAACTTCTGTGTGATGTGTGCATTCAATTCAAAGGGCTGAGCTCTTCTTTCGATAGAGCAGTTTTAAAACACTCTTTTTCTGGAATCTGCAAGTGGACATTTGGAGCGCTTTGAGGACTGTGGGGGCAAGGAAATATCTTCACATAACAAGTAGACAGAAGCATTCTCTGAAACTTCTTTGTGGTGTGTGCATTCAACTCACAGAGTTTGAACATTCCTTTTGACAGAGAAGCTTGGAAACACTCTTTTTATAGAATAGGCAAGTGGATATTTGGACCTCTTTTAGGAATTCGTTGGAAACGGGACACCCTCACACAAAAACTAGACAGAAGCATTCTCACAAACTTCTGTGTGAAGTGAGCATTCAGCTCGCAGAGCTGAACCTTTCTTTGATAGGGCAGTTTTGAAACACTCTTTTTCTAGAATCTGCAAGTGGACATTTGGAGCGCTTTTAGGCCTGTGGTGGAAAGGAAATATCTTCACTCACAAACTAGACAGATGCATTCTCTGAAACTGCCTTGTGGTGCGTGCATTCAACTCACAGAGTTGAACATTCCTTTCGAATGAGAAGTTTTGAAACACTCTTTTTGTAGAAACTGCAAGTGAAACCTTGGACTGCTGATGGGAATTCGTTGGAAACGGGACACCTTCACACAAAAACTAGACCAAAGCATTCCCACAAACTTATCTGCGATGTGTGCACTCAGCTCACAAAGTTTAACATTTCTTTTCATGGATTAGTTTTGAAACACTCATTTTGCAGCATATGCAAGTGGTCATTCGGAAAGCTATGAGGCCTATGGTCGAAAAGGTAACACCTTCACCTATAACCTAGAAAGAAGCGTTCTGAGAAACTACTTTGTGTTGTTTGCATTCAACTCACAGAGTGGAACATTCCTTTTCTTAGAGCAGCCATGAAACAATCTTTTTGCATAGTCTGCAATTGGACATTTGGAGAGCTCTGAGGCCTGTGGTGGAAAACGAAATATCTTCACATAAAACCTAGAAAGAAGCATTCTCAGAAACCACTTTGTGATGTGTGCATTCAAGTCACAGGATTGAACATTCCTTTCGTTACAGCGGTTCTGAAACACACATTTTCTAGAATCTCCATGTGGATATTTGGAACACTTACGGCAATTTGATGGAAACGAGACATCCTCACACAAAAAGGAGACAGAAGCATTCTCACAAACTCCTTTGTGATGTGTGATCTCAACTCACAGATGTGAACCTTCCTTTTGATAGAGCAGTTTCGAAACAATCTTTTTCTAGAATCTGCAAGTGGATATTTGGAGCGATGAGAGGCCTGTGGTTTAAAGGAAATATCTTCACATAACAAGTAGACAAAAGCATTCTCTGAAACGTCTTTGTGGTGTGTGCATTCACCTCACAGAGTTGAGCATTGCTTTTGACAGAGAAGTTTGGAAGCACTCTTTTTATAGTGTCTGCAAGTGGATATTTGGACCCCTTATTGGAATGCGTTGGAAATGGGACACCATCACACGAAAACGAGACAGAAGCATTCTCACAAACTTCTGCATGATGTGAGCATTCAGCTCACAGAGCTGAACCTTTCTTTTGATAGAGCAGTTTTGAAGCACTCTTTTTCCAGATTCTGCAAGTGGACATTTGGAGCGCCTTGAGGCCTGCGGTGGAAAGGAAATATCTTCACATAAAAACTAGACAGAAGCATTCTCTGAAACTTCTTTCTGGTGCGTGAATTAAATTCAGAGAGTTGAACATTCCTTTTGACAGAGAAGTTTTGAAACACTTTTTTTGTAGAATCTGCACGTGGAAATTTGGACCACTTCTAGGAATTCGTTGGAAACGGGACACCTTCACACAAAAACAAGACAGAAGCATTCTGACAGACTTCGGTGTGATATGTGCATTCAACTCACAGAGTTTAATCTTTCATTTCATGTGGCAGTTTCGAAACACTCTTTTTGTGGAATCTGCAAGTGGCTATTTGGACCGATTATAGGAATTCATTGGGAACGGGACACCCTCACACAAAAAGTAGTGAGAAGCACTTTCACAAACTTCTGTGTGATGTGTGCATTCAATTCAAAGGGCTGAGCTCTTCTTTTGATAGAGCAGTTTTAAAACACTCTTTTTCTGGAATCTGCAAGTGGACATTTGGAGCGCTTTGAGGACTGTGGGGGCAAGGAAATATCTTCACATAACAAGTAGACAGAAGCATTCTCTGAAACTTCGTTGTGGTGTGTGCATTCAACTCACAGAGTTTGAACATTCCTTTTGACAGAGAAGCTTGGAAACACTCTTTTTATAGCATAGGCAAGTGGATATTTGGACCTCTTTTAGGAATTCGTTGGAAACGGGACACCCTCACACAAAAACTAGACAGAAGCATTCTCACAAACTTCTGTGTGACGTGAGCATTCAGCTCGCAGAGCTGAACCTTTCTTTGATAGGGCAGTTTTGAAACACTCTTTTTCTAGAATCTGCAAGTGGACATTTGGAGCGCTTTTATGCCTGTGGTGGAAAGGAAATATCTTCACTCACAAACTAGACAGATGCATTCTCTGAAACTGCCTTGTGGTGCGTGCATTCAACTCGCAGAGTTGAATATTCCTTTTGAATGAGAAGTTTTGAAACACTCTTTTTGTAGAAACTGCAAGTGAAACCTTGGACTGCTGATGGGAATTCGTAGGAAACGGGACACCTTCACACAAAAACTAGACCAAAGCATTCCCACAAACTTATCTGCGATGTGTGCACTCAGCTCACAAAGTTTAACATTTCTTTTCATGGATTAGTTTTGAAACACTCATTTTGCAGTATATGCAAGTGGTCATTCGGAAAGCTATGAGGCCTATGGTCGAAAAGGTAACACCTTCACCTATAACCTAGAAAGAAGCGTTCTGAGAAACTACTTTGTGTTGTTTGCATTCAACTCACAGAGTGGAACATTCCTTTTCTTAGAGCAGCCATGAAACAATCTTTTTGCATAGTCTGCAATTGGACATTTGGTGAGCTCTGAGGCCTGTGGTGGAAAACGAAATATCTTCACATAAAACCTAGAAAGAAGCATTCTCAGAAACCACTTTGTGATGTGTGCATTCAAGTCACAGGATTGAACACTCCTTTCGTTACAGCGGTTCTGAAACACACTTTTCTGGAATCTCCATGTGGATATTTGGAACACTTACGGCAATTTGATGGAAACGAGACATCCTCACACAAAAAGAAGACAGAAGCATTCTCACAAACTCCTTTGTGATGTGTGATCTCAACTCACAGATGTGAACCTTCCTTTTGATAGAGCAGTTTCGAAACAATCTTTTTCTAGAATCTGCAAGTGGATATTTGGAGAGATGAGAGGCCTGTGGTTTAAAGGAAATATCTTCACATAACAGGTAGACAAAAGCATTCTCTGAAACGTCTTTGTGGTGTGTGCATTCACCTCACAGAGTTGAGCATTGCTTTTGACAGAGAAGTTTGGAAGCACTCTTTTTATAGTGTCTGCAAGTGGATATTTGGACCCCTTATTGGCATGCGTTGTAAATGGGACACCATCACACGAAAACGAGACAGAAGCATTCTCACAAACTTCTGCATGATGTGAGCATTCAGCTCACAGAGCTGAACCTTTCTTTTGATAGAGCAGTTTTGAAGCACTCTTTTTCCAGATTCTGCAAGTGGACATTTGGAGCGCCTTGAGGCCTGCGGTGGAAAGGAAATATCTTCACATAAAAACTAGACAGAAGCATTCTCTGAAACTTCTTTCTGGTGCGTGAATTAAATTCAGAGAGTTGAACATTCCTTTTGACAGAGAAGTTTTGAAACACTTTTTTTGTAGAATCTGCACGTGGAAATTTGGACCACTTCTAGGAATTCGTTGGAAACGGGACACCTTCACACAAAAACAAGACAGAAGCATTCTGACAGACTTCGGTGTGATATGTGCATTCAACTCACAGAGTTTAATCTTTCATTTCATGTGGCAGTTTCGAAACACTCTTTTTGTGGAATCTGCAAGTGGCTATTTGGACCGATTATAGGAATTCATTGGGAACGGGACACCCTCACACAAAAAGTAGTGAGAAGCACTTTCACAAACTTCTGTGTGATGTGTGCATTCAATTCAAAGGGCTGAGCTCTTCTTTTGATAGAGCAGTTTTAAAACACTCTTTTTCTGGAATCTGCAAGTGGACATTTGGAGCGCTTTGAGGACTGTGGGGGCAAGGAAATATCTTCACATAACAAGTAGACAGAAGCATTCTCTGAAACTTCTTTGTGGTGTGTGCATTCAACTCACAGAGTTTGAACATTCCTTTTGACAGAGAAGCTTGGAAACACTCTTTTTATAGCATAGGCAAGTGGATATTTGGACCTCTTTTAGGAATTGGTTGGAAACGGGACACCCTCACACAAAAACTAGACAGAAGCATTCTCACAAACTTCTGTGTGACGTGAGCATTCAGCTCGCAGAGCTGAACCTTTCTTTGATAGGGCAGTTTTGAAACACTCTTTTTCTAGAATCTGCAAGTGGACATTTGGAGCGCTTTTAGGCCTGTGGTGGAAAGGAAATATCTTCACTCACAAACTAGACAGATGCATTCTCTGAAACTGCCTTGTGGTGCGTGCATTCAACTCACAGAGTTGAACATTCCTTTCGAATGAGAAGTTTTGAAACACTCTTTTTGTAGAAACTGCAAGTGAAACCTTGGACTGCTGATGGGAATTCGTTGGAAACGGGACACCTTCACACAAAAACTAGACCAAAGCATTCCCACAAACTTATCTGCGATGTGTGCACTCAGCTCACAAAGTTTAACATTTCTTTTCATGGATTAGTTTTGAAACACTCATTTTGCAGTATATACAAGTGGTCATTCGGAAAGCTATGAGGCCTATGGTCGAAAAGGTAACACCTTCACCTATAACCTAGAAAGAAGCGTTCTGAGAAACTACTTTGTGTTGTTTGCATTCAACTCACAGAGTGGAACATTCCTTTTCTTAGAGCAGCCATGAAACAATCTTTTTGCATAGTCTGCAATTGGACATTTGGAGAGCTCTGAGGCCTGTGGTGGAAAACGAAATATCTTCACATAAAACCTAGAAAGAAGCATTCTCAGAAACCACTTTGTGATGTGTGCATTCAAGTCACAGGATTGAACATTCCTTTCGTTACAGCGGTTCTGAAACACACTTTTTCTAGAATCTCCATGTGGATATTTGGAACACTTACGGCAATTTGATGGAAACGAGACATCCTCACACAAAAAGGAGACAGAAGCATTCTCACAAACTCCTTTGTGATGTGTGATCTCAACTCACAGATGTGAACCTTCCTTTTGATAGAGCAGTTTCGAAACAATCTTTTTCTAGAATCTGCAAGTGGATATTTGGAGAGATGAGAGGCCTGTGGTTTAAAGGAAATATCTTCACATAACAAGTAGACAAAAGCATTCTCTGAAACGTCTTTGTGGTGTGTGCATTCACCTCACAGAGTTGAGCATTGCTTTTGACAGAGAAGTTTGGAAGCACTCTTTTTATAGTGTCTGCAAGTGGATATTTGGACCCCTTATTGGAATGCTTTGGAAATGGGACACCATCACACGAAAACGAGACAGAAGCATTCTCACAAACATCTGCATGATGTGAGCATTCAGCTCACAGAGCTGAACCTTTCTTTTGATAGAGCAGTTTTGAAGCACTCTTTTTCCAGATTCTGCAAGTGGACATTTGGAGCGCCTTGAGGCCTGCGGTGGAAAGGAAATATCTTCACATAAAAACTAGACAGAAGCATTCTCTGAAACTTCTTTCTGGTGCGTGAATTAAATTCAGAGAGTTGAACATTCCTTTTGACAGAGAAGTTTTGAAACACTTTTTTTGTAGAATCTGCACGTGGAAATTTGGACCACTTCTAGGAATTCGTTGGAAACGGGACACCTTCACACAAAAACAAGACAGAAGCATTCTGACAGACTTCGGTGTGATATGTGCATTCAACTCACAGAGTTTAATCTTTCATTTCATGTGGCAGTTTCGAAACACTCTTTTTGTGGAATCTGCAAGTGGCTATTTGGACCGATTATAGGAATTCATTGGGAACGGGACACCCTCACACAAAAAGTAGTGAGAAGCACTTTCACAAACTTCTGTGTGATGTGTGCATTCAATTCAAAGGGCTGAGCTCTTCTTTCGATAGAGCAGTTTTAAAACACTCTTTTTCTGGAATCTGCAAGTGGACATTTGGAGCGCTTTGAGGACTGTGGGGGCAAGGAAATATCTTCACATAACAAGTAGACAGAAGCATTCTCTGAAACTTCTTTGTGGTGTGTGCATTCAACTCACAGAGTTTGAACATTCCTTTTGACAGAGAAGCTTGGAAACACTCTTTTTATAGAATAGGCAAGTGGATATTTGGACCTCTTTTAGGAATTCGTTGGAAACGGGACACCCTCACACAAAAACTAGACAGAAGCATTCTCACAAACTTCTGTGTGAAGTGAGCATTCAGCTCGCAGAGCTGAACCTTTCTTTGATAGGGCAGTTTTGAAACACTCTTTTTCTAGAATCTGCAAGTGGACATTTGGAGCGCTTTTAGGCCTGTGGTGGAAAGGAAATATCTTCACTCACAAACTAGACAGATGCATTCTCTGAAACTGCCTTGTGGTGCGTGCATTCAACTCACAGAGTTGAACATTCCTTTCGAATGAGAAGTTTTGAAACACTCTTTTTGTAGAAACTGCAAGTGAAACCTTGGACTGCTGATGGGAATTCGTTGGAAACGGGACACCTTCACACAAAAACTAGACCAAAGCATTCCCACAAACTTATCTGCGATGTGTGCACTCAGCTCACAAAGTTTAACATTTCTTTTCATGGATTAGTTTTGAAACACTCATTTTGCAGTATATGCAAGTGGTCATTCGGAAAGCTATGAGGCCTATGGTCGAAAAGGTAACACCTTCACCTATAACCTAGAAAGAAGCGTTCTGAGAAACTACTTTGTGTTGTTTGCATTCAACTCACAGAGTGGAACATTCCTTTTCTTAGAGCAGCCATGAAACAATCTTTTTGCATAGTCTGCAATTGGACATTTGGAGAGCTCTGAGGCCTGTGGTGGAAAACGAAATATCTTCACATAAAACCTAGAAAGAAGCATTCTCAGAAACCACTTTGTGATGTGTGCATTCAAGTCACAGGATTGAACATTCCTTTCGTTACAGCGGTTCTGAAACACACATTTTCTAGAATCTCCATGTGGATATTTGGAACACTTACGGCAATTTGATGGAAACGAGACATCCTCACACAAAAAGGAGACAGAAGCATTCTCACAAACTCCTTTGTGATGTGTGATCTCAACTCACAGATGTGAACCTTCCTTTTGATAGAGCAGTTTCGAAACAATCTTTTTCTAGAATCTGCAAGTGGATATTTGGAGCGATGAGAGGCCTGTGGTTTAAAGGAAATATCTTCACATAACAAGTAGACAAAAGCATTCTCTGAAACGTCTTTGTGGTGTGTGCATTCACCTCACAGAGTTGAGCATTGCTTTTGACAGAGAAGTTTGGAAGCACTCTTTTTATAGTGTCTGCAAGTGGATATTTGGACCCCTTATTGGAATGCGTTGGAAATGGGACACCATCACACGAAAACGAGACAGAAGCATTCTCACAAACTTCTGCATGATGTGAGCATTCAGCTCACAGAGCTGAACCTTTCTTTTGATAGAGCAGTTTTGAAGCACTCTTTTTCCAGATTCTGCAAGTGGACATTTGGAGCGCCTTGAGGCCTGCGGTGGAAAGGAAATATCTTCACATAAAAACTAGACAGAAGCATTCTCTGAAACTTCTTTCTGGTGCGTGAATTAAATTCAGAGAGTTGAACATTCCTTTTGACAGAGAAGTTTTGAAACACTTTTTTTGTAGAATCTGCACGTGGAAATTTGGACCACTTCTAGGAATTCGTTGGAAACGGGACACCTTCACACAAAAACAAGACAGAAGCATTCTGACAGACTTCGGTGTGATATGTGCATTCAACTCACAGAGTTTAATCTTTCATTTCATGTGGCAGTTTCGAAACACTCTTTTTGTGGAATCTGCAAGTGGCTATTTGGACCGATTATAGGAATTCATTGGGAACGGGACACCCTCACACAAAAAGTAGTGAGAAGCACTTTCACAAACTTCTGTGTGATGTGTGCATTCAATTCAAAGGGCTGAGCTCTTCTTTTGATAGAGCAGTTTTAAAACACTCTTTTTCTGGAATCTGCAAGTGGACATTTGGAGCGCTTTGAGGACTGTGGGGGCAAGGAAATATCTTCACATAACAAGTAGACAGAAGCATTCTCTGAAACTTCTTTGTGGTGTGTGCATTCAACTCACAGAGTTTGAACATTCCTTTTGACAGAGAAGCTTGGAAACACTCTTTTTATAGCATAGGCAAGTGGATATTTGGACCTCTTTTAGGAATTCGTTGGAAACGGGACACCCTCACACAAAAACTAGACAGAAGCATTCTCACAAACTTCTGTGTGACGTGAGCATTCAGCTCGCAGAGCTGAACCTTTCTTTGATAGGGCAGTTTTGAAACACTCTTTTTCTAGAATCTGCAAGTGGACATTTGGAGCGCTTTTAGGCCTGTGGTGGAAAGGAAATATCTTCACTCACAAACTAGACAGATGCATTCTCTGAAACTGCCTTGTGGTGCGTGCATTCAACTCGCAGAGTTGAACATTCCTTTTGAATGAGAAGTTTTGAAACACTCTTTTTGTAGAAACTGCAAGTGAAACCTTGGACTGCTGATGGGAATTCGTAGGAAACGGGACACCTTCACACAAAAACTAGACCAAAGCATTCCCACAAACTTATCTGCGATGTGTGCACTCAGCTCACAAAGTTTAACATTTCTTTTCATGGATTAGTTTTGAAACACTCATTTTGCAGTATATGCAAGTGGTCATTCGGAAAGCTATGAGGCCTATGGTCGAAAAGGTAACACCTTCACCTATAACCTAGAAAGAAGCGTTCTGAGAAACTACTTTGTGTTGTTTGCATTCAACTCACAGAGTGGAACATTCCTTTTCTTAGAGCAGCCATGAAACAATCTTTTTGCATAGTCTGCAATTGGACATTTGGTGAGCTCTGAGGCCTGTGGTGGAAAACGAAATATCTTCACATAAAACCTAGAAAGAAGCATTCTCAGAAACCACTTTGTGATGTGTGCATTCAAGTCACAGGATTGAACACTCCTTTCGTTACAGCGGTTCTGAAAAACACTTTTTCTGGAATCTCCATGTGGATATTTGGAACACTTACGGCAATTTGATGGAAACGAGACATCCTCACACAAAAAGAAGACAGAAGCATTCTCACAAACTCCTTTGTGATGTGTGATCTCAACTCACAGATGTGAACCTTCCTTTTGATAGAGCAGTTTCGAAACAATCTTTTTCTAGAATCTGCAAGTGGATATTTGGAGAGATGAGAGGCCTGTGGTTTAAAGGAAATATCTTCACATAACAGGTAGACAAAAGCATTCTCTGAAACGTCTTTGTGGTGTGTGCATTCACCTCACAGAGTTGAGCATTGCTTTTGACAGAGAAGTTTGGAAGCACTCTTTTTATAGTGTCTGCAAGTGGATATTTGGACCCCTTATTGGCATGCGTTGTAAATGGGACACCATCACACGAAAACGAGACTGAAGCATTCTCACAAACTTCTGCATGATGTGAGCATTCTGCTCACAGAGCTGAACCTTTCTTTTGATAGAGCAGTTTTGAAGCACTCTTTTTCCAGATTCTGCAAGTGGACATTTGGAGCGCCTTGAGGCCTGCGGTGGAAAGGAAATATCTTCACATAAAAACTAGACAGAAGCATTCTCTGAAACTTCTTTCTGGTGCGTGAATTAAATTCAGAGAGTTGAACATTCCTTTTGACAGAGAAGTTTTGAAACACTTTTTTTGTAGAATCTGCACGTGGAAATTTGGACCACTTCTAGGAATTCGTTGGAAACGGGACACCTTCACACAAAAACAAGACAGAAGCATTCTGACAGACTTCGGTGTGATATGTGCATTCAACTCACAGAGTTTAATCTTTCATTTCATGTGGCAGTTTCGAAACACTCTTTTTGTGGAATCTGCAAGTGGCTATTTGGACCGATCATAGGAATTCATTGGGAACGGGACACCCTCACACAAAAAGTAGTGAGAAGCACTTTCACAAACTTCTGTGTGATGTGTGCATTCAATTCAAAGGGCTGAGCTCTTCTTTTGATAGAGCAGTTTTAAAACACTCTTTTTCTGGAATCTGCAAGTGGACATTTGGAGCGCTTTGAGGACTGTGGGGGCAAGGAAATATCTTCACATAACAAGTAGACAGAAGCATTCTCTGAAACTTCTTTGTGGTGTGTGCATTCAACTCACAGGGTTTGAACATTCCTTTTGACAGAGAAGCTTGGAAACACTCTTTTTATAGAATAGGCAAGTGGATATTTGGACCTCTTTTAGGAATTCGTTGGAAACGGGACACCCTCACACAAAAACTAGACAGAAGCATTCTCACAAACTTCTGTGTGACGTGAGCATTCAGCTCGCAGAGCTGAACCTTTCTTTGATAGGGCAGTTTTGAAACACTCTTTTTCTAGAATCTGCAAGTGGACATTTGGAGCGCTTTTAGGCCTGTGGTGGAAAGGAAATATCTTCACTCACAAACTAGACAGATGCATTCTCTGAAACTGCCTTGTGGTGCGTGCATTCAACTCACAGAGTTGAACATTCCTTTCGAATGAGAAGTTTTGAAACACTCTTTTTGTAGAAACTGCAAGTGAAACCTTGGACTGCTGATGGGAATTCGTAGGAAACGGGACACCTTCACACAAAAACTAGACCAAAGCATTCCCACAAACTTATCTGCGATGTGTGCACTCAGCTCACAAAGTTTAACATTTCTTTTCATGGATTAGTTTTGAAACACTCATTTTGCAGTATATGCAAGTGGTCATTCGGAAAGCTATGAGGCCTATGGTCGAAAAGGTAACACCTTCACCTATAACCTAGAAAGAAGCGTTCTGAGAAACTACTTTGTGTTGTTTGCATTCAACTCACAGAGTGGAACATTCCTTTTCTTAGAGCAGCCATGAAACAATCTTTTTGCATAGTCTGCAATTGGACATTTGGAGAGCTCTGAGGCCTGTGGTGGAAAACGAAATATCTTCACATAAAACCTAGAAAGAAGCATTCTCAGAAACCACTTTGTGATGTGTGCATTCAAGTCACAGGATTGAACACTCCTTTCGTTACAGCGGTTCTGAAACACACTTTTTCTGGAATCTCCATGTGGATATTTGGAACACTTACGGCAATTTGATGGAAACGAGACATCCTCACACAAAAAGAAGACAGAAGCATTCTCACAAACTCCTTTGTGATGTGTGATCTCAACTCACAGATGTGAACCTTCCTTTTGATAGAGCAGTTTTGAAACAATCTTTTTCTAGAATCTGCAAGTGGATATTTGGAGAGATGAGAGGCCTGTGGTTTAAAGGAAATATCTTCACATAACAGGTAGACAAAAGCATTCTCTGAAACGTCTTTGTGGTGTGTGCATTCACCTCACAGAGTTGAGCATTGCTTTTGACAGAGAAGTTTGGAAGCACTCTTTTTATAGTGTCTGCAAGTGGATATTTGGACCCCTTATTGGAATGCGTTGGAAATGGGACACCATCACACGAAAACGAGACAGAAGCATTCTCACAAACTTCTGCATGATGTGAGCATTCAGCTCACAGAGCTGAACCTTTCTTTTGATAGAGCAGTTTTGAAGCACTCTTTTTCCAGATTCTGCAAGTGGACATTTGGAGCGCCTTGAGGCCTGCGGTGGAAAGGAAATATCTTCACATAAAAACTAGACAGAAGCATTCTCTGAAACTTCTTTCTGGTGCGTGAATTAAATTCAGAGAGTTGAACATTCCTTTTGACAGAGAAGTTTTGAAACACTTTTTTTGTAGAATCTGCACGTGGAAATTTGGACCACTTCTAGGAATTCGTTGGAAACGGGACACCTTCACACAAAAACAAGACAGAAGCATTCTGACAGACTTCGGTGTGATATGTGCATTCAACTCACAGAGTTTAATCTTTCATTTCATGTGGCAGTTTCGAAACACTCTTTTTGTGGAATCTGCAAGTGGCTATTTGGACCGATTATAGGAATTCATTGGGAACGGGACACCCTCACACAAAAAGTAGTGAGAAGCACTTTCACAAACTTCTGTGTGATGTGTGCATTCAATTCAAAGGGCTGAGCTCTTCTTTTGATAGAGCAGTTTTAAAACACTCTTTTTCTGGAATCTGCAAGTGGACATTTGGAGCGCTTTGAGGACTGTGGGGGCAAGGAAATATCTTCACATAACAAGTAGACAGAAGCATTCTCTGAAACTTCTTTGTGGTGTGTGCATTCAACTCACAGAGTTTGAACATTCCTTTTGACAGAGAAGCTTGGAAACACTCTTTTTATAGCATAGGCAAGTGGATATTTGGACCTCTTTTAGGAATTGGTTGGAAACGGGACACCCTCACACAAAAACTAGACAGAAGCATTCTCACAAACTTCTGTGTGACGTGAGCATTCAGCTCGCAGAGCTGAACCTTTCTTTGATAGGGCAGTTTTGAAACACTCTTTTTCTAGAATCTGCAAGTGGACATTTGGAGCGCTTTTAGGCCTGTGGTGGAAAGGAAATATCTTCACTCACAAACTAGACAGATGCATTCTCTGAAACTGCCTTGTGGTGCGTGCATTCAACTCACAGAGTTGAACATTCCTTTCGAATGAGAAGTTTTGAAACACTCTTTTTGTAGAAACTGCAAGTGAAACCTTGGACTGCTGATGGGAATTCGTAGGAAACGGGACACCTTCACACAAAAACTAGACCAAAGCATTCCCACAAACTTATCTGCGATGTGTGCACTCAGCTCACAAAGTTTAACATTTCTTTTCATGGATTAGTTTTGAAACACTCATTTTGCAGTATATGCAAGTGGTCATTCGGAAAGCTATGAGGCCTATGGTCGAAAAGGTAACACCTTCACCTATAACCTAGAAAGAAGCGTTCTGAGAAACTACTTTGTGTTGTTTGCATTCAACTCACAGAGTGGAACATTCCTTTTCTTAGAGCAGCCATGAAACAATCTTTTTGCATAGTCTGCAATTGGACATTTGGAGAGCTCTGAGGCCTGTGGTGGAAAACGAAATATCTTCACATAAAACCTAGAAAGAAGCATTCTCAGAAACCACTTTGTGATGTGTGCATTCAAGTCACAGGATTGAACATTCCTTTCGTTACAGCGGTTCTGAAACACACATTTTCTAGAATCTCCATGTGGATATTTGGAACACTTACGGCAATTTGATGGAAACGAGACATCCTCACACAAAAAGGAGACAGAAGCATTCTCACAAACTCCTTTGTGATGTGTGATCTCAACTCACAGATGTGAACCTTCCTTTTGATAGAGCAGTTTCGAAACAATCTTTTTCTAGAATCTGCAAGTGGATATTTGGAGCGATGAGAGGCCTGTGGTTTAAAGGAAATATCTTCACATAACAAGTAGACAAAAGCATTCTCTGAAACGTCTTTGTGGTGTGTGCATTCACCTCACAGAGTTGAGCATGGCTTTTGACAGAGAAGTTTGGAAGCACTCTTTTTATAGTGTCTGCAAGTGGATATTTGGACCCCTTATTGGAATGTGTTGGAAATGGGACACCATCACACGAAAACGAGACAGAAGCATTCTCACAAACTTCTGCATGATGTGAGCATTCAGCTCACAGGGCTGAACCTTTCTTTTGATAGAGCAGTTTTGAAGCACTCTTTTTCCAGATTCTGCAAGTGGACATTTGGAGCGCCTTGAGGCCTGCGGTGGAAAGGAAATATCTTCACATTAAAACTAGACAGAAGCATTCTCTGAAACTTCTTTCTGGTGCGTGAATTAAATTCAGAGAGTTGAACATTCCTTTTGACAGAGAAGTTTTGAAACACTTTTTTTGTAGAATCTGCACGTGGAAATTTGGACCACTTCTAGGCATTCGTTGGAAACGGGACACCTTCACACAAAAACAAGACAGAAGCATTCTGACAGACTTCGGTGTGATATGTGCATTCAACTCACAGAGTTTAATCTTTCATTTCATGTGGCAGTTTCGAAACACTCTTTTTGTGGAATCTGCAAGTGGCTATTTGGACCGATTATAGGAATTCATTGGGAACGGGACACCCTCACACAAAAAGTAGTGAGAAGCACTTTCACAAACTTCTGTGTGATGTGTGCATTCAATTCAAAGGGCTGAGCTCTTCTTTCGATAGAGCAGTTTTAAAACACTCTTTTTCTGGAATCTGCAAGTGGACATTTGGAGCGCTTTGAGGACTGTGGGGGCAAAGAAATATCTTCACATAACAAGTAGACAGAAGCATTCTCTGAAACTTCTTTGTGGTGTGTGCATTCAACTCACAGAGTTTGAACATTCCTTTTGACAGAGAAGCTTGGAAACACTCTTTTTATAGAATAGGCAAGTGGATATTTGGACCTCTTTTAGGAATTCGTTGGAAACGGGACACCCTCCCACAAAAACTAGACAGAAGCATTCTCACAAACTTCTGTGTGACGTGAGCATTCAGCTCGCAGAGCTGAACCTGTCTTTGATAGGGCAGTTTTGAAACACTCTTTTTCTAGAATCTGCAAGTGGACATTTGGAGCGCTTTTAGGCCTGTGGTGGAAAGGAAATATCTTCACTCACAAACTAGACAGATGCATTCTCTGAAACTGCCTTGTGGTGCGTGCATTCAACTCACAGAGTTGAACATTCCTTTCGAATGAGAAGTTTTGAAACACTCTTTTTGTAGAAACTGCAAGTGAAACCTTGGACTGCTGATGGGAATTCGTTGGAAACGGGACACCTTCACACAAAAACTAGACCAAAGCATTCCCACAAACTTATCTGCGATGTGTGCACTCAGCTCACAAAGTTTAACATTTCTTTTCATGGATTAGTTTTGAAACACTCATTTTGCAGTATATGCAAATGGTCATTCGGAAAGCTATGAGGCCTATGGTCGAAAAGGTAACACCTTCACCTATAACCTAGAAAGAAGCGTTCTGAGAAACTACATTGTGTTGTTTGCATTCAACTCACAGAGTGGAACATTCCTTTTCTTAGAGCAGCCATGAAACAATCTTTTTGCATAGTCTGCAATTGGACATTTGGAGAGCTCTGAGGCCTGTGGTGGAAAACGAAATATCTTCACATAAAACCTAGAAAGAAGCATTCTCAGAAACCACTTTGTGATGTGTGCATTCAAGTCACAGGATTGAACATTCCTTTCGTTACAGCGGTTCTGAAACACACTTTTTCTAGAATCTCCATGTGGATATTTGGAACACTTACGGCAATTTGATGGAAACGAGACATCCTCACACAAAAAGGAGACAGAAGCATTCTCACAAACTCCTTTGTGATGTGTGATCTCAACTCACAGATGTGAACCTTCCTTTTGATAGAGCAGTTTCGAAACAATCTTTTTCTAGAATCTGCAAGTGGATATTTGGAGCGATGAGAGGCCTGTGGTTTAAAGGAAATATCTTCACATAACAAGTAGACAAAAGCATTCTCTGAAACGTCTTTGTGGTGTGTGCATTCACCTCACAGAGTTGAGCATTGCTTTTGACAGAGAAGTTTGGAAGCACTCTTTTTATAGTGTCTGCAAGTGGATATTTGGACCCCTTATTGGAATGCGTTGGAAATGGGACACCATCACACGAAAACGAGACAGAAGCATTCTCACAAACTTCTGCATGATGTGAGCATTCAGCTCACAGAGCTGAACCTTTCTTTTGATAGAGCAGTTTTGAAGCACTCTTTTTCCAGATTCTGCAAGTGGACATTTGGAGCGCCTTGAGGCCTGCGGTGGAAAGGAAATATCTTCACATAAAAACTAGACAGAAGCATTCTCTGAAACTTCTTTCTGGTGCGTGAATTAAATTCAGAGAGTTGAACATTTCCTTTTGACAGAGAAGTTTTGAAACACTTTTTTTGTAGAATCTGCACGTGGAATTTTGGACCACTTCTAGGAATTCGTTGGAAAAGGGACACCTTCACACAAAAACAAGACAGAAGCATTCTGACAGACTTCGGTGTGATATGTGCATTCAACTCACAGAGTTTAATCTTTCATTTCATGTGGCAGTTTCGAAACACTCTTTTTGTGGAATCTGCAAGTGGCTATTTTGACCGATTATAGGAATTCATTGGGAACGGGACACCCTCACACAAAAAGTAGTGAGAAGCACTTTCACAAACTTCTGTGTGATGTGTGCATTCAATTCAAAGGGCTGAGCTCTTCTTTTGATAGAGCAGTTTTAAAACACTCTTTTTCTGGAATCTGCAAGTGGACATTTGGAGCGCTTTGAGGACTGTGGGGGAAGGAAATATCTTCACATAACAAGTAGACAGAAGCATTCTCTGAAACTTCTTTGTGGTGTGTGCATTCAACTCACAGAGTTTGAACATTCCTTTTGACAGAGAAGCTTGGAAACACTCTTTTTATAGAATAGGCAAGTGGATATTTGGACCTCTTTTAGGAATTCGTTGGAAACGGAACACCCTCACACAAAAACTAGACAGAAGCATTCTCACAAACTTCTGTGTGACGTGAGCATTCAGCTCGCAGAGCTGAACCTTTCTTTGATAGGGCAGTTTTGAAACACTCTTTTTCTAGAATCTGCAAGTGGACATTTGGAGCGCTTTTAGGCCTGTGGTGGAAAGGAAATATCTTCACTCACAAACTAGACAGATGCATTCTCTGAAACTGCCTTGTGGTGCGTGCATTCAACTCACAGAGTTGAACATTCCTTTCGAATGAGAAGTTTTGAAACACTCTTTTTGTAGAAACTGCAAGTGAAACCTTGGACTGCTGATGGGAATTCGTTGGAAACGGGACACCTTCACACAAAAACTAGACCAAAGCATTCCCACAAACTTATCTGCGATGTGTGCACTCAGCTCACAAAGTTTAACATTTCTTTTCATGGATTAGTTTTGAAACACTCATTTTGCAGTATATGCAAGTGGTCATTCGGAAAGCTATGAGGCCTATGGTCGAAAAGGTAACACCTTCACCTATAACCTAGAAAGAAGCGTTCTGAGAAACTACTTTGTGTTGTTTGCATTCAACTCACAGAGTGGAACATTCCTTTTCTTAGAGCAGCCATGAAACAATCTTTTTGCATAGTCTGCAATTGGACATTTGGAGAGCTCTGAGGCCTGTGGTGGAAAACGAAATATCTTCACATAAAACCTAGAAAGAAGCATTCTCAGAAACCACTTTGTGATGTGTGCATTCAAGTCACAGGATTGAACATTCCTTTCGTTACAGCGGTTCTGAAACACACTTTTTCTAGAATCTCCATGTGGATATTTGGAACACTTACGGCAATTTGATGGAAACGAGACATCCTCACACAAAAAGGAGACAGAAGCATTCTCACAAACTCCTTTGTGATGTGTGATCTCAACTCACAGATGTGAACCTTCCTTTTGATAGAGCAGTTTCGAAACAATCTTTTTCTAGAATCTGCAAGTGGATATTTGGAGCGATGAGAGGCCTGTGGTTTAAAGGAAATATCTTCACATAACAAGTAGACAAAAGCATTCTCTGAAACGTCTTTGTGGTGTGTGCATTCACCTCACAGAGTTGAGCATTGCTTTTGACAGAGAAGTTTGGAAGCACTCTTTTTATAGTGTCTGCAAGTGGATATTTGGACCCCTTATTGGAATGCGTTGGAAATGGGACACCATCACACGAAAACGAGACAGAAGCATTCTCACAAACTTCTGCATGATGTGAGCATTCAGCTCACAGAGCTGAACCTTTCTTTTGATAGAGCAGTTTTGAAGCACTCTTTTTCCAGATTCTGCAAGTGGACATTTGGAGCGCCTTGAGGCCTGCGGTGGAAAGGAAATATCTTCACATAAAAACTAGACAGAAGCATTCTCTGAAACTTCTTTCTGGTGCGTGAATTAAATTCAGAGAGTTGAACATTTCCTTTTGACAGAGAAGTTTTGAAACACTTTTTTTGTAGAATCTGCACGTGGAATTTTGGACCACTTCTAGGAATTCGTTGGAAAAGGGACACCTTCACACAAAAACAAGACAGAAGCATTCTGACAGACTTCGGTGTGATATGTGCATTCAACTCACAGAGTTTAATCTTTCATTTCATGTGGCAGTTTCGAAACACTCTTTTTGTGGAATCTGCAAGTGGCTATTTGGACCGATTATAGGAATTCATTGGGAACGGGACACCCTCACACAAAAAGTAGTGAGAAGCACTTTCACAAACTTCTGTGTGATGTGTGCATTCAATTCAAAGGGCTGAGCTCTTCTTTTGATAGAGCAGTTTTAAAACACTCTTTTTCTGGAATCTGCAAGTGGACATTTGGAGCGCTTTGAGGACTGTGGGGGAAGGAAATATCTTCACATAACAAGTAGACAGAAGCATTCTCTGAAACTTCTTTGTGGTGTGTGCATTCAACTCACAGAGTTTGAACATTCCTTTTGACAGAGAAGCTTGGAAACACTCTTTTTATAGAATAGGCAAGTGGATATTTGGACCTCTTTTAGGAATTCGTTGGAAACGGGACACCCTCACACAAAAACTAGACAGAAGCATTCTCACAAACTTCTGTGTGACGTGAGCATTCAGCTCGCAGAGCTGAAACTTTCTTTGATAGGGAAGTTTTGAAACACTCTTTTTCTAGAATCTGCAAGTGGACATTTGGAGCGCTTTTAGGCCTGTGGTGGAAAGGAAATATCTTCACTCACAAACTAGACAGATGCATTCTCTGAAACTGCCTTGTGGTGCGTGCATTCAACTCACAGAGTTGAACATTCCTTTCGAATGAGAAGTTTTGAAACACTCTTTTTGTAGAAACTGCAAGTGAAACCTTGGACCGCTGATGGGAATTCGTTGGAAACGGGACACCTTCACACAAAAACTAGACCAAAGCATTCCCACAAACTTATCTGCGATGTGTGCACTCAGCTCACAAAGTTTAACATTTCTTTTCATGGATTAGTTTTGAAACACTCATTTTGCAGTATATGCAAATGGTCATTCGGAAAGCTATGAGGCCTATGGTCGAAAAGGTAACACCTTCACCTATAACCTAGAAAGAAGCGTTCTGAGAAACTACATTGTGTTGTTTGCATTCAACTCACAGAGTGGAACATTCCTTTTCTTAGAGCAGCCATGAAACAATCTTTTTGCATAGTCTGCAATTGGACATTTGGAGAGCTCTGTGGCCTGTGGTGGAAAACGAAATATCTTCACATAAATTCTAGAAAGAAGCATTCTCAGAAACCACTTTGTGATGTGTGCATTCAACTCACAGGATTGAATATTCCTTTCATTACAGCGGTTCTGAAACACACTTTTTCTAGAATCTTCATGTGGATATTTGGAACACTTACGGCAATTTGATGGAAACAAGACATCCTCACACAAAAAGGAGACAGAAGCATTCTCACAAACTCCTTTGTGATGTGTGATCTCAACTCACAGATGTGAACCTTCCTTTTGATAGAGCAGTTTCGAAACAATCTTTTTCTAGAATCTGCAAGTGGATATTTGGAGCGATGAGAGGCCTGTGGTTTAAAGGAAATATCTTCACATAACAAGTAGACAAAAGCATTCTCTGAAACGTCTTTGTGGTGTGTGCATTCACCTCACAGAGTTGAGCATTGCTTTTGACAGAGAAGTTTGGAAGCACTCTTTTTATAGTGTCTGCAAGTGGATATTTGGACCCCTTATTGGAATGCGTTGGAAATGGGACACCATCACACGAAAACGAGACAGAAGCATTCTCACAAACTTCTGCATGATGTGAGCATTCAGCTCACAGAGCTGAACCTTTCTTTTGATAGAGCAGTTTTGAAGCACTCTTTTTCCAGATTCTGCAAGTGGACATTTGGAGCGCCTTGAGGCCTGCGGTGGAAAGGAAATATCTTCACATAAAAACTAGACAGAAGCATTCTCTGAAACTTCTTTCTGGTGCGTGAATTAAATTCAGAGAGTTGAACATTCCTTTTGACAGAGAAGTTTTGAAACACTTTTTTTGTAGAATCTGCACGTGGAAATTTGGACCACTTCTAGGAATTCGTTGGAAACGGGGCACCTTCACACAAAAACAAGACAGAAGCATTCTGACCGACTTCGGTGTGATATGTGCATTCAACTCATAGAGTTTAATCTTTCCTTTCATGTGGCAGTTTCGAAACACTCTTTTTGTGGAATCTGCAAGTGGCTATTTGGACCGATTAGAGGAATTCATTGGGAACGGGACACCCTCACACAAAAAGTATTGAGGAGCACTTTCACAAACCTCTGTGTGATGTGTTCATTCAACACAAAGGGCTGAGCTCTTCTTTTGATAGAGCAGTTTTAAAACGCTCTTTTTCTGGAATCTGCAAGTGGACATTTGGAGCGCTTTGAGGACTGTGGGGGCAAGGAAATATTTTCACATAACAAGTAGACAGAAGCATTCTCTGAAACTTCTTTGTGGTGTGTGCATTCAACTCACAGAGTTTGAACATTCCTTTTGACAGAGAAGTTTGGAAACACTCTTTTTATAGAATAGGCAAGTGGATATTTGGACAACTTTTAGGAATTCATTGGAAACGGGACACCCTCAAACAAAAACTAGACAGAAGCATTCTCACAAACTTCTGTGTGACGTGAGCATTCAGCTCACAGAGCTGAACCTCTCTTTGAAAGGGCCGTTTTGAAACACTCTTTTTCTAGAATCTGCAAGTGAACATTTGGAGAGCTTTTAGGCCTGTGGTGGAAAGGAAATATCTTCACTCACAAACTAGACAGATGCATTCTCTGAAACTGCCTTGCAGTGCGTGCATTCAACTCACAGAGTTGAACATTCCTTTCGAATGAGAAGTTTTGAAACACTCTTTTTGTAGAAACTGCAAGTGAAAACTTGGACCGCTGATGGGAATTCGTTGGAAACGGGACACCTTCACACAAAAACTAGACGAAAGCATTCCCACAAACTTATCTGCGATGTGTGCACTCAGCTCACAAAGTTTAACATTTCTTTTCATGGATTAGTTTTGAAACTCTCTTTTTGCAGTATATGCAAGTGGTCATTCGGAAAGCTATGAGGCCTATGGTCGAAAAGGTAACACCTTCACCTATAACCTAGAAAGAAGCGTTCTGAGAAACTACTTTGTGTTGTTTGCATTCAACTCACAGAGTGGAACATTCCTTTTCTAAGAGCAGCCATGAAACAATCTTTTTGCATAGTCTGCAATTGGACATTTGGTGAGCTCTGAGGCCTGTGGTGGAAAACGAAATATCTTCACATAAAACCTAGAAAGAAGCATTCTCAGAAACCACTTTGTGATGTGTGCATTCAAGTCACAGGATTGAACATTCCTTTCATTACAGCGGTTCTGAAACACACTTTTTCTAGAATCTCCATGTGGATATTTGGAACACTTACCGCAATTTGATGGAAACGAGACATCCTCACACAAAAAGAAGACAGAAGCATTCTCACAAACTCCTTTGTGATGTGTGATCTCAACTCACAGATGTGAACCTTCCTTTTGATAGAGCAGTTTCGAAACAATCTTTTTCTAGAATCTGCAAGTGGATATTTGGAGCGATGAGAGGCCTGTGGTTTAAAGGAAATATCTTCACATAACAAGTAGACAAAAGCATTATCTGAAACGTCTTTGTGCTGTGTGCATTCACCTCACAGAGTTGAGCATTGCTTTTGACAGAGAAGTTTGGAAGCACTCTTTTTATAGTGTCTGCAAGTGGATATTTGGACCCCTTATTGGAATGCGTTGGAAATGGGACACCATCACACGAAAACGAGACAGAAGCATTCTCAAAAACCTCTGCATGATGTGAGCATTCAGCTCACAGAGCTGAACCTTTCTTTTGATAGAGCAGTTTTGAAGCACTCTTTTTCCAGATTCTGCAAGTGGACATTTGGAGCGCCTTGAGGCCTGCGGTGGAAAGGAAATATCTTCACATAAAAACTAGACAGAAGCATTCTCTGAAACTTCTTTCTGGTGCGTGAATTAAATTCAGAGAGTTGAACATTTCCTTTTGACAGAGAAGTTTTGAAACACTTTTTTTGTAGAATCTGCACGTGGAATTTTGGACCACTTCTAGGAATTCATTGGAAAAGGGACACCTTCACACAAAAACAAGACAGAAGCATTCTGACAGACTTCGGTGTGATATGTGCATTCAACTCACAGAGTTTAATCTTTCATTTCATGTGGCAGTTTCGAAACACTCTTTTTGTGGAATCTGCAAGTGGCTATTTGGACCGATTATAGGAATTCATTGGGAACGGGACACCCTCACACAAAAAGTAGTGAGAAGCAGTTTCACAAACTTCTGTGTGATGTGTGCATTCAATTCAAAGGGCTGAGCTCTTCTTTTGATAGAGCAGTTTTAAAACACTCTTTTTCTGGAATCTGCAAGTGGACATTTGGAGCGCTTTGAGGACTGTGGGGGAAGGAAATATCTTCACATAACAAGTAGACAGAAGCATTCTCTGAAACTTCTTTGTGGTGTGTGCATTCAACTCACAGAGTTTGAACATTCCTTTTGACAGAGAAGCTTGGAAACACTCTTTTTATAGAATAGGCAAGTGGATATTTGGACCTCTTTTAGGAATTCGTTGGAAACGGAACACCCACACACAAAAACTAGACAGAAGCATTCTCACAAACTTCTGTGTGACGTGAGCATTCAGCTCGCAGAGCTGAACCTTTCTTTGATAGGGCAGTTTTGAAACACTCTTTTTCTAGAATCTGCAAGTGGACATTTGGAGCGCTTTTAGGCCTGTGGTGGAAAGGAAATATCTTCACTCACAAACTAGACAGATGCATTCTCTGAAACTGCCTTGTGGTGCGTGCATTCAACTCACAGAGTTGAACATTCCTTTCGAATGAGAAGTTTTGAAACACTCTTTTTGTAGAAACTGCAAGTGAAACCTTGGACTGCTGATGGGAATTCGTTGGAAACGGGACACCTTCACACAAAAACTAGACCAAAGCATTCCCACAAACTTATCTGCGATGTGTGCACTCAGCTCACAAAGTTTAACATTTCTTTTCATGGATTAGTTTTGAAACACTCATTTTGCAGTATATGCAAGTGGTCATTCGGAAAGCTATGAGGCCTATGGTCGAAAAGGTAACACCTTCACCTATAACCTAGAAAGAAGCGTTCTGAGAAACTACTTTGTGTTGTTTGCATTCAACTCACAGAGTGGAACATTCCTTTTCTTAGAGCAGCCATGAAACAATCTTTTTGCATAGTCTGCAATTGGACATTTGGAGAGCTCTGAGGCCTGTGGTGGAAAACGAAATATCTTCACATAAAACCTAGAAAGAAGCATTCTCAGAAACCACTTTGTGATGTGTGCATTCAAGTCACAGGATTGAACATTCCTTTCGTTACAGCGGTTCTGAAACACACTTTTTCTAGAATCTCCATGTGGATATTTGGAACACTTACGGCAATTTGATGGAAACGAGACATCCTCACACAAAAAGGAGACAGAAGCATTCTCACAAACTCCTTTGTGATGTGTGATCTCAACTCACAGATGTGAACCTTCCTTTTGATAGAGCAGTTTCGAAACAATCTTTTTCTAGAATCTGCAAGTGGATATTTGGAGCGATGAGAGGCCTGTGGTTTAAAGGAAATATCTTCACATAACAAGTAGACAAAAGCATTCTCTGAAACGTCTTTGTGGTGTGTGCATTCACCTCACAGAGTTGAGCATTGCTTTTGACAGAGAAGTTTGGAAGCACTCTTTTTATAGTGTCTGCAAGTGGATATTTGGACCCCTTATTGGAATGCGTTGGAAATGGGACACCATCACACGAAAACGAGACAGAAGCATTCTCACAAACTTCTGCATGATGTGAGCATTCAGCTCAGAGAGCTGAACCTTTCTTTTGATAGAGCAGTTTTGAAGCACTCTTTTTCCAGATTCTGCAAGTGGACATTTGGAGCGCCTTGAGGCCTGCGGTGGAAAGGAAATATCTTCACATAAAAACTAGACAGAAGCATTCTCTGAAACTTCTTTCTGGTGCGTGAATTAAATTCAGAGAGTTGAACATTCCTTTTGACAGAGAAGTTTTGAAACACTTTTTTTGTAGAATCTGCACGTGGAAATTTGGACCACTTCTAGGAATTCATTGGAAAAGGGACACCTTCACACAAAAACAAGACAGAAGCATTCTGACAGACTTCGGTGTGATATGTGCATTCAACTCACAGAGTTTAATCTTTCATTTCATGTGGCAGTTTCGAAACACTCTTTTTGTGGAATCTGCAAGTGGCTATTTGGACCGATTATAGGAATTCATTGGGAACGGGACACCCTCACACAAAAAGTAGTGAGAAGCACTTTCACAAACTTCTGTGTGATGTGTGCATTCAATTCAAAGGGCTGAGCTCTTCTTTCGATAGAGCAGTTTTAAAACACTCTTTTTCTGGAATCTGCAAGTGGACATTTGGAGCGCTTTGAGGACTGTGGGGGCAAGGAAATATCTTCACATAACAAGTAGACAGAAGCATTCTCTGAAACTTCTTTGTGGTGTGTGCATTCAACTCACAGAGTTTGAACATTCCTTTTGACAGAGAAGCTTGGAAACACTCTTTTTATAGAATAGGCAAGTGGATATTTGGACCTCTTTTAGGAATTCGTTGGAAACGGGACACCCTCACACAAAAACTAGACAGAAGCATTCTCACAAACTTCTGTGTGACGTGAGCATTCAGCTCGCAGAGCTGAACCTTTCTTTGATAGGGCAGTTTTGAAACACTCTTTTTCTAGAATCTGCAAGTGGACATTTGGAGCGCTTTTAGGCCTGTGGTGGAAAGGAAATATCTTCACTCACAAACTAGACAGATGCATTCTCTGAAACTGCCTTGTGGTGCGTGCATTCAACTCACAGAGTTGAACATTCCTTTCGAATGAGAAGTTTTGAAACACTCTTTTTGTAGAAACTGCAAGTGAAACCTTGGACTGCTGATGGGAATTCGTTGGAAACGGGACACCTTCACACAAAAACTAGACCAAAGCATTCCCACAAACTTATCTGCGATGTGTGCACTCAGCTCACAAAGTTTAACATTTCTTTTCATGGATTAGTTTTGAAACACTCATTTTGCAGTATATGCAAGTGGTCATTCGGAAAGCTATGAGGCCTATGGTCGAAAAGGTAACACCTTCACCTATAACCTAGAAAGAAGCGTTCTGAGAAACTACTTTGTGTTGTTTGCATTCAACTCACAGAGTGGAACATTCCTTTTCTTAGAGCAGCCATGAAACAATCTTTTTGCATAGTCTGCAATTGGACATTTGGAGAGCTCTGAGGCCTGTGGTGGAAAACGAAATATCTTCACATAAAACCTAGAAAGAAGCATTCTCAGAAACCACTTTGTGATGTGTGCATTCAAGTCACAGGATTGAACATTCCTTTCGTTACAGCGGTTCTGAAACACACTTTTTCTAGAATCTCCATGTGGATATTTGGAACACTTACGGCAATTTGATGGAAACGAGACATCCTCACACAAAAAGGAGACAGAAGCATTCTCACAAACTCCTTTGTGATGTGTGATCTCAACTCACAGATGTGAACCTTCCTTTTGATAGAGCAGTTTCGAAACAATCTTTTTCTAGAATCTGCAAGTGGATATTTGGAGCGATGAGAGGCCTGTGGTTTAAAGGAAATATCTTCACATAACAAGTAGACAAAAGCATTCTCTGAAACGTCTTTGTGGTGTGTGCATTCACCTCACAGAGTTGAGCATTGCTTTTGACAGAGAAGTTTGGAAGCACTCTTTTTATAGTGTCTGCAAGTGGATATTTGGACCCCTTATTGGAATGCGTTGGAAATGGGACACCATCACACGAAAACGAGACAGAAGCATTCTCACAAACTTCTGCATGATGTGAGCATTCAGCTCACAGAGCTGAACCTTTCTTTTGATAGAGCAGTTTTGAAGCACTCTTTTTCCAGATTCTGCAAGTGGACATTTGGAGCGCCTTGAGGCCTGCGGTGGAAAGGAAATATCTTCACATAAAAACTAGACAGAAGCATTCTCTGAAACTTCTTTCTGGTGCGTGAATTAAATTCAGAGAGTTGAACATTTCCTTTTGACAGAGAAGTTTTGAAACACTTTTTTTGTAGAATCTGCACGTGGAATTTTGGACCACTTCTAGGAATTCGTTGGAAAAGGGACACCTTCAAACAAAAACAAGACAGAAGCATTCTGACAGACTTCGGTGTGATATGTGCATTCAACTCACAGAGTTTAATCTTTCATTTCATGTGGCAGTTTCGAAACACTCTTTTTGTGGAATCTGCAAGTGGCTATTTGGACCGATTATAGGAATTCATTGGGAACGGGACACCCTCACACAAAAAGTAGTGAGAAGCACTTTCACAAACTTCTGTGTGATGTGTGCATTCAATTCAAAGGGCTGAGCTCTTCTTTTGATAGAGCAGTTTTAAAACACTCTTTTTCTGGAATCTGCAAGTGGACATTTGGAGCGCTTTGAGGACTGTGGGGGAAGGAAATATCTTCACATAACAAGTAGACAGAAGCATTCTCTGAAACTTCTTTGTGGTGTGTGCATTCAACTCACAGAGTTTGAACATTCCTTTTGACAGAGAAGCTTGGAAACACTCTTTTTATAGAATAGGCAAGTGGATATTTGGACCTCTTTTAGGAATTCGTTGGAAACGGAACACCCTCACACAAAAACTAGACAGAAGCATTCTCACAAACTTCTGTGTGACGTGAGCATTCAGCTCGCAGAGCTGAACCTTTCTTTGATAGGGCAGTTTTGAAACACTCTTTTTCTAGAATCTGCAAGTGGACATTTGGAGCGCTTTTAGGCCTGTGGTGGAAAGGAAATATCTTCACTCACAAACTAGACAGATGCATTCTCTGAAACTGCCTTGTGGTGCGTGCATTCAACTCACAGAGTTGAACATTCCTTTCGAATGAGAAGTTTTGAAACACTCTTTTTGTAGAAACTGCAAGTGAAACCTTGGACTGCTGATGGGAATTCGTTGGAAACGGGACACCTTCACACAAAAACTAGACCAAAGCATTCCCACAAACTTATCTGCGATGTGTGCACTCAGCTCACAAAGTTTAACATTTCTTTTCATGGATTAGTTTTGAAACACTCATTTTGCAGTATATGCAAGTGGTCATTCGGAAAGCTATGAGGCCTATGGTCGAAAAGGTAACACCTTCACCTATAACCTAGAAAGAAGCGTTCTGAGAAACTACTTTGTGTTGTTTGCATTCAACTCACAGAGTGGAACATTCCTTTTCTTAGAGCAGCCATGAAACAATCTTTTTGCATAGTCTGCAATTGGACATTTGGAGAGCTCTGAGGCCTGTGGTGGAAAACGAAATATCTTCACATAAAACCTAGAAAGAAGCATTCTCAGAAACCACTTTGTGATGTGTGCATTCAAGTCACAGGATTGAACATTCCTTTCGTTACAGCGGTTCTGAAACACACTTTTTCTAGAATCTCCATGTGGATATTTGGAACACTTACGGCAATTTGATGGAAACGAGACATCCTCACACAAAAAGGAGACAGAAGCATTCTCACAAACTCCTTTGTGATGTGTGATCTCAACTCACAGATGTGAACCTTCCTTTTGATAGAGCAGTTTCGAAACAATCTTTTTCTAGAATCTGCAAGTGGATATTTGGAGCGATGAGAGGCCTGTGGTTTAAAGGAAATATCTTCACATAACAAGTAGACAAAAGCATTCTCTGAAACGTCTTTGTGGTGTGTGCATTCACCTCACAGAGTTGAGCATTGCTTTTGACAGAGAAGTTTGGAAGCACTCTTTTTATAGTGTCTGCAAGTGGATATTTGGACCCCTTATTGGAATGCGTTGGAAATGGGACACCATCACACGAAAACGAGACAGAAGCATTCTCACAAACTTCTGCATGATGTGAGCATTCAGCTCACAGAGCTGAACCTTTCTTTTGATAGAGCAGTTTTGAAGCACTCTTTTTCCAGATTCTGCAAGTGGACATTTGGAGCGCCTTGAGGCCTGCGGTGGAAAGGAAATATCTTCACATAAAAACTAGACAGAAGCATTCTCTGAAACTTCTTTCTGGTGCGTGAATTAAATTCAGAGAGTTGAACATTTCCTTTTGACAGAGAAGTTTTGAAACACTTTTTTTGTAGAATCTGCACGTGGAATTTTGGACCACTTCTAGGAATTCGTTGGAAAAGGGACACCTTCACACAAAAACAAGACAGAAGCATTCTGACAGACTTCGGTGTGATATGTGCATTCAACTCACAGAGTTTAATCTTTCATTTCATGTGGCAGTTTCGAAACACTCTTTTTGTGGAATCTGCAAGTGGCTATTTGGACCGATTATAGGAATTCATTGGGAACGGGACACCCTCACACAAAAAGTAGTGAGAAGCACTTTCACAAACTTCTGTGTGATGTGTGCATTCAATTCAAAGGGCTGAGCTCTTCTTTCGATAGAGCAGTTTTAAAACACTCTTTTTCTGGAATCTGCAAGTGGACATTTGGAGCGCTTTGAGGACTGTGGGGGCAAGGAAATATCTTCACATAACAAGTAGACAGAAGCATTCTCTGAAACTTCTTTGTGGTGTGTGCATTCAACTCACAGAGTTTGAACATTCCTTTTGACAGAGAAGCTTGGAAACACTCTTTTTATAGAATAGGCAAGTGGATATTTGGACCTCTTTTAGGAATTCGTTGGAAACGGGACACCCTCACACAAAAACTAGACAGAAGCATTCTCACAAACTTCTGTGTGACGTGAGCATTCAGCTCGCAGAGCTGAACCTTTCTTTGATAGGGCAGTTTTGAAACACTCTTTTTCTAGAATCTGCAAGTGGACATTTGGAGCGCTTTTAGGCCTGTGGTGGAAAGGAAATATCTTCACTCACAAACTAGACAGATGCATTCTCTGAAACTGCCTTGTGGTGCGTGCATTCAACTCACAGAGTTGAACATTCCTTTCGAATGAGAAGTTTTGAAACACTCTTTTTGTAGAAACTGCAAGTGAAACCTTGGACTGCTGATGGGAATTCGTTGGAAACGGGACACCTTCACACAAAAACTAGACCAAAGCATTCCCACAAACTTATCTGCGATGTGTGCACTCAGCTCACAAAGTTTAACATTTCTTTTCATGGATTAGTTTTGAAACACTCATTTTGCAGTATATGCAAGTGGTCATTCGGAAAGCTATGAGGCCTATGGTCGAAAAGGTAACACCTTCACCTATAACCTAGAAAGAAGCGTTCTGAGAAACTACTTTGTGTTGTTTGCATTCAACTCACAGAGTGGAACATTCCTTTTCTTAGAGCAGCCATGAAACAATCTTTTTGCATAGTCTGCAATTGGACATTTGGAGAGCTCTGAGGCCTGTGGTGGAAAACGAAATATCTTCACATAAAACCTAGAAAGAAGCATTCTCAGAAACCACTTTGTGATGTGTGCATTCAAGTCACAGGATTGAACATTCCTTTCGTTACAGCGGTTCTGAAACACACTTTTTCTAGAATCTCCATGTGGATATTTGGAACACTTACGGCAATTTGATGGAAACGAGACATCCTCACACAAAAAGGAGACAGAAGCATTCTCACAAACTCCTTTGTGATGTGTGATCTCAACTCACAGATGTGAACCTTCCTTTTGATAGAGCAGTTTCGAAACAATCTTTTTCTAGAATCTGCAAGTGGATATTTGGAGCGATGAGAGGCCTGTGGTTTAAAGGAAATATCTTCACATAACAAGTAGACAAAAGCATTCTCTGAAACGTCTTTGTGGTGTGTGCATTCACCTCACAGAGTTGAGCATTGCTTTTGACAGAGAAGTTTGGAAGCACTCTTTTTATAGTGTCTGCAAGTGGATATTTGGACCCCTTATTGGAATGCGTTGGAAATGGGACACCATCACACGAAAACGAGACAGAAGCATTCTCACAAACTTCTGCATGATGTGAGCATTCAGCTCACAGAGCTGAACCTTTCTTTTGATAGAGCAGTTTTGAAGCACTCTTTTTCCAGATTCTGCAAGTGGACATTTGGAGCGCCTTGAGGCCTGCGGTGGAAAGGAAATATCTTCACATAAAAACTAGACAGAAGCATTCTCTGAAACTTCTTTCTGGTGCGTGAATTAAATTCAGAGAGTTGAACATTTCCTTTTGACAGAGAAGTTTTGAAACACTTTTTTTGTAGAATCTGCACGTGGAATTTTGGACCACTTCTAGGAATTCGTTGGAAAAGGGACACCTTCAAACAAAAACAAGACAGAAGCATTCTGACAGACTTCGGTGTGATATGTGCATTCAACTCACAGAGTTTAATCTTTCATTTCATGTGGCAGTTTCGAAACACTCTTTTTGTGGAATCTGCAAGTGGCTATTTGGACCGATTATAGGAATTCATTGGGAACGGGACACCCTCACACAAAAAGTAGTGAGAAGCACTTTCACAAACTTCTGTGTGATGTGTGCATTCAATTCAAAGGGCTGAGCTCTTCTTTTGATAGAGCAGTTTTAAAACACTCTTTTTCTGGAATCTGCAAGTGGACATTTGGAGCGCTTTGAGGACTGTGGGGGAAGGAAATATCTTCACATAACAAGTAGACAGAAGCATTCTCTGAAACTTCTTTGTGGTGTGTGCATTCAACTCACAGAGTTTGAACATTCCTTTTGACAGAGAAGCTTGGAAACACTCTTTTTATAGAATAGGCAAGTGGATATTTGGACCTCTTTTAGGAATTCGTTGGAAACGGAACACCCTCACACAAAAACTAGACAGAAGCATTCTCACAAACTTCTGTGTGACGTGAGCATTCAGCTCGCAGAGCTGAACCTTTCTTTGATAGGGCAGTTTTGAAACACTCTTTTTCTAGAATCTGCAAGTGGACATTTGGAGCGCTTTTAGGCCTGTGGTGGAAAGGAAATATCTTCACTCACAAACTAGACAGATGCATTCTCTGAAACTGCCTTGTGGTGCGTGCATTCAACTCACAGAGTTGAACATTCCTTTCGAATGAGAAGTTTTGAAACACTCTTTTTGTAGAAACTGCAAGTGAAACCTTGGACTGCTGATGGGAATTCGTTGGAAACGGGACACCTTCACACAAAAACTAGACCAAAGCATTCCCACAAACTTATCTGCGATGTGTGCACTCAGCTCACAAAGTTTAACATTTCTTTTCATGGATTAGTTTTGAAACACTCATTTTGCAGTATATGCAAGTGGTCATTCGGAAAGCTATGAGGCCTATGGTCGAAAAGGTAACACCTTCACCTATAACCTAGAAAGAAGCGTTCTGAGAAACTACTTTGTGTTGTTTGCATTCAACTCACAGAGTGGAACATTCCTTTTCTTAGAGCAGCCATGAAACAATCTTTTTGCATAGTCTGCAATTGGACATTTGGAGAGCTCTGAGGCCTGTGGTGGAAAACGAAATATCTTCACATAAAACCTAGAAAGAAGCATTCTCAGAAACCACTTTGTGATGTGTGCATTCAAGTCACAGGATTGAACATTCCTTTCGTTACAGCGGTTCTGAAACACACTTTTTCTAGAATCTCCATGTGGATATTTGGAACACTTACGGCAATTTGATGGAAACGAGACATCCTCACACAAAAAGGAGACAGAAGCATTCTCACAAACTCCTTTGTGATGTGTGATCTCAACTCACAGATGTGAACCTTCCTTTTGATAGAGCAGTTTCGAAACAATCTTTTTCTAGAATCTGCAAGTGGATATTTGGAGCGATGAGAGGCCTGTGGTTTAAAGGAAATATCTTCACATAACAAGTAGACAAAAGCATTCTCTGAAACGTCTTTGTGGTGTGTGCATTCACCTCACAGAGTTGAGCATTGCTTTTGACAGAGAAGTTTGGAAGCACTCTTTTTATAGTGTCTGCAAGTGGATATTTGGACCCCTTATTGGAATGCGTTGGAAATGGGACACCATCACACGAAAACGAGACAGAAGCATTCTCACAAACTTCTGCATGATGTGAGCATTCAGCTCACAGAGCTGAACCTTTCTTTTGATAGAGCAGTTTTGAAGCACTCTTTTTCCAGATTCTGCAAGTGGACATTTGGAGCGCCTTGAGGCCTGCGGTGGAAAGGAAATATCTTCACATAAAAACTAGACAGAAGCATTCTCTGAAACTTCTTTCTGGTGCGTGAATTAAATTCAGAGAGTTGAACATTTCCTTTTGACAGAGAAGTTTTGAAACACTTTTTTTGTAGAATCTGCACGTGGAATTTTGGACCACTTCTAGGAATTCGTTGGAAAAGGGACACCTTCACACAAAAACAAGACAGAAGCATTCTGACAGACTTCGGTGTGATATGTGCATTCAACTCACAGAGTTTAATCTTTCATTTCATGTGGCAGTTTCGAAACACTCTTTTTGTGGAATCTGCAAGTGGCTATTTGGACCGATTATAGGAATTCATTGGGAACGGGACACCCTCACACAAAAAGTAGTGAGAAGCACTTTCACAAACTTCTGTGTGATGTGTGCATTCAATTCAAAGGGCTGAGCTCTTCTTTTGATAGAGCAGTTTTAAAATACTCTTTTTCTGGAATCTGCAAGTGGACATTTGGAGCGCTTTGAGGACTGTGGGGGAAGGAAATATCTTCACATAACAAGTAGACAGAAGCATTCTCTGAAACTTCTTTGTGGTGTGTGCATTCAACTCACAGAGTTTGAACATTCCTTTTGACAGAGAAGCTTGGAAACACTCTTTTTATAGAATAGGCAAGTGGATATTTGGACCTCTTTTAGGAATTCGTTGGAAACGGGACACCCTCACACAAAAACTAGACAGAAGCATTCTCACAAACTTCTGTGTGACGTGAGCATTCAGCTCGCAGAGCTGAAACTTTCTTTGATAGGGAAGTTTTGAAACACTCTTTTTCTAGAATCTGCAAGTGGACATTTGGAGCGCTTTTAGGCCTGTGGTGGAAAGGAAATATCTTCACTCACAAACTAGACAGATGCATTCTCTGAAACTGCCTTGTGGTGCGTGCATTCAACTCACAGAGTTGAACATTCCTTTCGAATGAGAAGTTTTGAAACACTCTTTTTGTAGAAACTGCAAGTGAAACCTTGGACTGCTGATGGGAATTCGTTGGAAACGGGACACCTTCACACAAAAACTAGACCAAAGCATTCCCACAAACTTATCTGCGATGTGTGCACTCAGCTCACAAAGTTTAACATTTCTTTTCATGGATTAGTTTTGAAACACTCATTTTGCAGTATATGCAAATGGTCATTCGGAAAGCTATGAGGCCTATGGTCGAAAAGGTAACACCTTCACCTATAACCTAGAAAGAAGCGTTCTGAGAAACTACATTGTGTTGTTTGCATTCAACTCACAGAGTGGAACATTCCTTTTCTTAGAGCAGCCATGAAACAATCTTTTTGCATAGTCTGCAATTGGACATTTGGAGAGCTCTGTGGCCTGTGGTGGAAAACGAAATATCTTCACATAAATTCTAGAAAGAAGCATTCTCAGAAACCACTTTGTGATGTGTGCATTCAACTCACAGGATTGAATATTCCTTTCATTACAGCGGTTCTGAAACACACTTTTTCTAGAATCTTCATGTGGATATTTGGAACACTTACGGCAATTTGATGGAAACAAGACATCCTCACACAAAAAGGAGACAGAAGCATTCTCACAAACTCCTTTGTGATGTGTGATCTCAACTCACAGATGTGAACCTTCCTTTTGATAGAGCAGTTTCGAAACAATCTTTTTCTAGAATCTGCAAGTGGATATTTGGAGCGATGAGAGGCCTGTGGTTTAAAGGAAATATCTTCACATAACAAGTAGACAAAAGCATTCTCTGAAACGTCTTTGTGGTGTGTGCATTCACCTCACAGAGTTGAGCATTGCTTTTGACAGAGAAGTTTGGAAGCACTCTTTTTATAGTGTCTGCAAGTGGATATTTGGACCCCTTATTGGAATGCGTTGGAAATGGGACACCATCACACGAAAACGAGACAGAAGCATTCTCACAAACTTCTGCATGATGTGAGCATTCAGCTCACAGAGCTGAACCTTTCTTTTGATAGAGCAGTTTTGAAGCACTCTTTTTCCAGATTCTGCAAGTGGACATTTGGAGCGCCTTGAGGCCTGCGGTGGAAAGGAAATATCTTCACATAAAAACTAGACAGAAGCATTCTCTGAAACTTCTTTCTGGTGCGTGAATTAAATTCAGAGAGTTGAACATTCCTTTTGACAGAGAAGTTTTGAAACACTTTTTTTGTAGAATCTGCACGTGGAAATTTGGACCACTTCTAGGAATTCGTTGGAAACGGGGCACCTTCACACAAAAACAAGACAGAAGCATTCTGACCGACTTCGGTGTGATATGTGCATTCAACTCATAGAGTTTAATCTTTCCTTTCATGTGGCAGTTTCGAAACACTCTTTTTGTGGAATCTGCAAGTGGCTATTTGGACCGATTAGAGGAATTCATTGGGAACGGGACACCCTCACACAAAAAGTATTGAGAAGCACTTTCACAAACCTCTGTGTGATGTGTTCATTCAACACAAAGGGCTGAGCTCTTCTTTTGATAGAGCAGTTTTAAAACGCTCTTTTTCTGGAATCTGCAAGTGGACATTTGGAGCGCTTTGAGGACTGTGGGGGCAAGGAAATATTTTCACATAACAAGTAGACAGAAGCATTCTCTGAAACTTCTTTGTGGTGTGTGCATTCAACTCACAGAGTTTGAACATTCCTTTTGACAGAGAAGTTTGGAAACACTCTTTTTATAGAATAGGCAAGTGGATATTTGGACAACTTTTAGGAATTCATTGGAAACGGGACACCCTCAAACAAAAACTAGACAGAAGCATTCTCACAAACTTCTGTGTGACGTGAGCATTCAGCTCACAGAGCTGAACCTCTCTTTGAAAGGGCCGTTTTGAAACACTCTTTTTCTAGAATCTGCAAGTGAACATTTGGAGAGCTTTTAGGCCTGTGGTGGAAAGGAAATATCTTCACTCACAAACTAGACAGATGCATTCTCTGAAACTGCCTTGCAGTGCGTGCATTCAACTCACAGAGTTGAACATTCCTTTCGAATGAGAAGTTTTGAAACACTCTTTTTGTAGAAACTGCAAGTGAAAACTTGGACCGCTGATGGGAATTCGTTGGAAACGGGACACCTTCACACAAAAACTAGACGAAAGCATTCCCACAAACTTATCTGCGATGTGTGCACTCAGCTCACAAAGTTTAACATTTCTTTTCATGGATTAGATTTGAAACTCTCTTTTTGCAGTATATGCAAGTGGTCATTCGGAAAGCTATGAGGCCTATGGTCGAAAAGGTAACACCTTCACCTATAACCTAGAAAGAAGCGTTCTGAGAAACTACTTTGTGTTGTTTGCATTCAACTCACAGAGTGGAACATTCCTTTTCTAAGAGCAGCCATGAAACAATCTTTTTGCATAGTCTGCAATTGGACATTTGGTGAGCTCTGAGGCCTGTGGTGGAAAACGAAATATCTTCACATAAAACCTAGAAAGAAGCATTCTCAGAAACCACTTTGTGATGTGTGCATTCAAGTCACAGGATTGAACATTCCTTTCATTACAGCGGTTCTGAAACACACTTTTTCTAGAATCTCCATGTGGATATTTGGAACACTTACCGCAATTTGATGGAAACGAGACATCCTCACACAAAAAGAAGACAGAAGCATTCTCACAAACTCCTTTGTGATGTGTGATCTCAACTCACAGATGTGAACCTTCCTTTTGATAGAGCAGTTTCGAAACAATCTTTTTCTAGAATCTGCAAGTGGATATTTGGAGCGATGAGAGGCCTGTGGTTTAAAGGAAATATCTTCACATAACAAGTAGACAAAAGCATTATCTGAAACGTCTTTGTGCTGTGTGCATTCACCTCACAGAGTTGAGCATTGCTTTTGACAGAGAAGTTTGGAAGCACTCTTTTTATAGTGTCTGCAAGTGGATATTTGGACCCCTTATTGGAATGCGTTGGAAATGGGACACCATCACACGAAAACGAGACAGAAGCATTCTCAAAAACCTCTGCATGATGTGAGCATTCAGCTCACAGAGCTGAACCTTTCTTTTGATAGAGCAGTTTTGAAGCACTCTTTTTCCAGATTCTGCAAGTGGACATTTGGAGCGCCTTGAGGCCTGCGGTGGAAAGGAAATATCTTCACATAAAAACTAGACAGAAGCATTCTCTGAAACTTCTTTCTGGTGCGTGAATTAAATTCAGAGAGTTGAACATTTCCTTTTGACAGAGAAGTTTTGAAACACTTTTTTTGTAGAATCTGCACGTGGAATTTTGGACCACTTCTAGGAATTCATTGGAAAAGGGACACCTTCACACAAAAACAAGACAGAGGCATTCTGACAGACTTCGGTGTGATATGTGCATTCAACTCACAGAGTTTAATCTTTCATTTCATGTGGCAGTTTCGAAACACTCTTTTTGTGGAATCTGCAAGTGGCTATTTGGACCGATTATAGGAATTCATTGGGAACGGGACACCCTCACACAAAAAGTAGTGAGAAGCATATTCACAAACTTCTGTGTGATGTGTGCATTCAATTCAAAGGGCTGAGCTCTTCTTTTGATAGAGCAGTTTTAAAACACTCTTTTTCTGGAATCTGCAAGTGGACATTTGGAGCGCTTTGAGGACTGTGGGGGAAGGAAATATCTTCACATAACAAGTAGACAGAAGCATTCTCTGAAACTTCTTTGTGGTGTGTGCATTCAACTCACAGAGTTTGAACATTCCTTTTGACAGAGAAGCTTGGAAACACTCTTTTTATAGAATAGGCAAGTGGATATTTGGACCTCTTTTAGGAATTCGTTGGAAACGGAACACCCACACACAAAAACTAGACAGAAGCATTCTCACAAACTTCTGTGTGACGTGAGCATTCAGCTCGCAGAGCTGAACCTTTCTTTGATAGGGCAGTTTTGAAACACTCTTTTTCTAGAATCTGCAAGTGGACATTTGGAGCGCTTTTAGGCCTGTGGTGGAAAGGAAATATCTTCACTCACAAACTAGACAGATGCATTCTCTGAAACTGCCTTGTGGTGCGTGCATTCAACTCACAGAGTTGAACATTCCTTTCGAATGAGAAGTTTTGAAACACTCTTTTTGTAGAAACTGCAAGTGAAACCTTGGACTGCTGATGGGAATTCGTTGGAAACGGGACACCTTCACACAAAAACTAGACCAAAGCATTCCCACAAACTTATCTGCGATGTGTGCACTCAGCTCACAAAGTTTAACATTTCTTTTCATGGATTAGTTTTGAAACACTCATTTTGCAGTATATGCAAGTGGTCATTCGGAAAGCTATGAGGCCTATGGTCGAAAAGGTAACACCTTCACCTATAACCTAGAAAGAAGCGTTCTGAGAAACTACTTTGTGTTGTTTGCATTCAACTCACAGAGTGGAACATTCCTTTTCTTAGAGCAGCCATGAAACAATCTTTTTGCATAGTCTGCAATTGGACATTTGGAGAGCTCTGAGGCCTGTGGTGGAAAACGAAATATCTTCACATAAAACCTAGAAAGAAGCATTCTCAGAAACCACTTTGTGATGTGTGCATTCAAGTCACAGGATTGAACATTCCTTTCGTTACAGCGGTTCTGAAACACACTTTTTCTAGAATCTCCATGTGGATATTTGGAACACTTACGGCAATTTGATGGAAACGAGACATCCTCACACAAAAAGGAGACAGAAGCATTCTCACAAACTCCTTTGTGATGTGTGATCTCAACTCACAGATGTGAACCTTCCTTTTGATAGAGCAGTTTCGAAACAATCTTTTTCTAGAATCTGCAAGTGGATATTTGGAGCGATGAGAGGCCTGTGGTTTAAAGGAAATATCTTGACATAACAAGTAGACAAAAGCATTCTCTGAAACGTCTTTGTGGTGTGTGCATTCACCTCACAGAGTTGAGCATTGCTTTTGACAGAGAAGTTTGGAAGCACTCTTTTTATAGTGTCTGCAAGTGGATATTTGGACCCCTTATTGGAATGCGTTGGAAATGGGACACCATCACACGAAAACGAGACAGAAGCATTCTCACAAACTTCTGCATGATGTGAGCATTCAGCTCAGAGAGCTGAACCTTTCTTTTGATAGAGCAGTTTTGAAGCACTCTTTTTCCAGATTCTGCAAGTGGACATTTGGAGCGCCTTGAGGCCTGCGGTGGAAAGGAAATATCTTCACATAAAAACTAGACAGAAGCATTCTCTGAAACTTCTTTCTGGTGCGTGAATTAAATTCAGAGAGTTGAACATTCCTTTTGACAGAGAAGTTTTGAAACACTTTTTTTGTAGAATCTGCACGTGGAAATTTGGACCACTTCTAGGAATTCATTGGAAAAGGGACACCTTCACACAAAAACAAGACAGAAGCATTCTGACAGACTTCGGTGTGATATGTGCATTCAACTCACAGAGTTTAATCTTTCATTTCATGTGGCAGTTTCGAAACACTCTTTTTGTGGAATCTGCAAGTGGCTATTTGGACCGATTATAGGAATTCATTGGGAACGGGACACCCTCACACAAAAAGTAGTGAGAAGCACTTTCACAAACTTCTGTGTGATGTGTGCATTCAATTCAAAGGGCTGAGCTCTTCTTTCGATAGAGCAGTTTTAAAACACTCTTTTTCTGGAATCTGCAAGTGGACATTTGGAGCGCTTTGAGGACTGTGGGGGCAAGGAAATATCTTCACATAACAAGTAGACAGAAGCATTCTCTGAAACTTCTTTGTGGTGTGTGCATTCAACTCACAGAGTTTGAACATTCCTTTTGACAGAGAAGCTTGGAAACACTCTTTTTATAGAATAGGCAAGTGGATATTTGGACCTCTTTTAGGAATTCGTTGGAAACGGGACACCCTCACACAAAAACTAGACAGAAGCATTCTCACAAACTTCTGTGTGACGTGAGCATTCAGCTCGCAGAGCTGAACCTTTCTTTGATAGGGCAGTTTTGAAACACTCTTTTTCTAGAATCTGCAAGTGGACATTTGGAGCGCTTTTAGGCCTGTGGTGGAAAGGAAATATCTTCACTCACAAACTAGACAGATGCATTCTCTGAAACTGCCTTGTGGTGCGTGCATTCAACTCACAGAGTTGAACATTCCTTTCGAATGAGAAGTTTTGAAACACTCTTTTTGTAGAAACTGCAAGTGAAACCTTGGACTGCTGATGGGAATTCGTTGGAAACGGGACACCTTCACACAAAAACTAGACCAAAGCATTCCCACAAACTTATCTGCGATGTGTGCACTCAGCTCACAAAGTTTAACATTTCTTTTCATGGATTAGTTTTGAAACACTCATTTTGCAGTATATGCAAGTGGTCATTCGGAAAGCTATGAGGCCTATGGTCGAAAAGGTAACACCTTCACCTATAACCTAGAAAGAAGCGTTCTGAGAAACTACTTTGTGTTGTTTGCATTCAACTCACAGAGTGGAACATTCCTTTTCTTAGAGCAGCCATGAAACAATCTTTTTGCATAGTCTGCAATTGGACATTTGGAGAGCTCTGAGGCCTGTGGTGGAAAACGAAATATCTTCACATAAAACCTAGAAAGAAGCATTCTCAGAAACCACTTTGTGATGTGTGCATTCAAGTCACAGGATTGAACATTCCTTTCGTTACAGCGGTTCTGAAACACACTTTTTCTAGAATCTCCATGTGGATATTTGGAACACTTACGGCAATTTGATGGAAACGAGACATCCTCACACAAAAAGGAGACAGAAGCATTCTCACAAACTCCTTTGTGATGTGTGATCTCAACTCACAGATGTGAACCTTCCTTTTGATAGAGCAGTTTCGAAACAATCTTTTTCTAGAATCTGCAAGTGGATATTTGGAGCGATGAGAGGCCTGTGGTTTAAAGGAAATATCTTCACATAACAAGTAGACAAAAGCATTCTCTGAAACGTCTTTGTGGTGTGTGCATTCACCTCACAGAGTTGAGCATTGCTTTTGACAGAGAAGTTTGGAAGCACTCTTTTTATAGTGTCTGCAAGTGGATATTTGGACCCCTTATTGGAATGCGTTGGAAATGGGACACCATCACACGAAAACGAGACAGAAGCATTCTCACAAACTTCTGCATGATGTGAGCATTCAGCTCACAGAGCTGAACCTTTCTTTTGATAGAGCAGTTTTGAAGCACTCTTTTTCCAGATTCTGCAAGTGGACATTTGGAGCGCCTTGAGGCCTGCGGTGGAAAGGAAATATCTTCACATAAAAACTAGACAGAAGCATTCTCTGAAACTTCTTTCTGGTGCGTGAATTAAATTCAGAGAGTTGAACATTTCCTTTTGACAGAGAAGTTTTGAAACACTTTTTTTGTAGAATCTGCACGTGGAATTTTGGACCACTTCTAGGAATTCGTTGGAAAAGGGACACCTTCACACAAAAACAAGACAGAAGCATTCTGACAGACTTCGGTGTGATATGTGCATTCAACTCACAGAGTTTAATCTTTCATTTCATGTGGCAGTTTCGAAACACTCTTTTTGTGGAATCTGCAAGTGGCTATTTGGACCGATTATAGGAATTCATTGGGAACGGGACACCCTCACACAAAAAGTAGTGAGAAGCACTTTCACAAACTTCTGTGTGATGTGTGCATTCAATTCAAAGGGCTGAGCTCTTCTTTTGATAGAGCAGTTTTAAAACACTCTTTTTCTGGAATCTGCAAGTGGACATTTGGAGCGCTTTGAGGACTGTGGGGGAAGGAAATATCTTCACATAACAAGTAGACAGAAGCATTCTCTGAAACTTCTTTGTGGTGTGTGCATTCAACTCACAGAGTTTGAACATTCCTTTTGACAGAGAAGCTTGGAAACACTCTTTTTATAGAATAGGCAAGTGGATATTTGGACCTCTTTTAGGAATTCGTTGGAAACGGAACACCCACACACAAAAACTAGACAGAAGCATTCTCACAAACTTCTGTGTGACGTGAGCATTCAGCTCGCAGAGCTGAACCTTTCTTTGATAGGGCAGTTTTGAAACACTCTTTTTCTAGAATCTGCAAGTGGACATTTGGAGCGCTTTTAGGCCTGTGGTGGAAAGGAAATATCTTCACTCACAAACTAGACAGATGCATTCTCTGAAACTGCCTTGTGGTGCGTGCATTCAACTCACAAAGTTGAATATTCCTTTCGAATCAGAAGTTTTGAAACACTCTTTTTGTAGAAACTGCAAGTGAAACCTTGGACTGCTGATGGGAATTCGTTGGAAACGGGACACCTTCACACAAAAACTAGACCAAAGCATTCCCACAAACTTATCTGCGATGTGTGCACTCAGCTCACAAAGTTTAACATTTCTTTTCATGGATTAGTTTTGAAACACTCATTTTGCAGTATATGCAAGTGGTCATTCGGAAAGCTATGAGGCCTATGGTCGAAAAGGTAACACCTTCACCTATAACCTAGAAAGAAGCGTTCTGAGAAACTACTTTGTGTTGTTTGCATTCAACTCACAGAGTGGAACATTCCTTTTCTTAGAGCAGCCATGAAACAATCTTTTTGCATAGTCTGCAATTGGACATTTGGAGAGCTCTGAGGCCTGTGGTGGAAAACGAAATATCTTCACATAAAACCTAGAAAGAAGCATTCTCAGAAACCACTTTGTGATGTGTGCATTCAAGTCACAGGATTGAACATTCCTTTCGTTACAGCGGTTCTGAAACACACTTTTTCTAGAATCTCCATGTGGATATTTGGAACACTTACGGCAATTTGATGGAAACGAGACATCCTCACACAAAAAGGAGACAGAAGCATTCTCACAAACTCCTTTGTGATGTGTGATCTCAACTCACAGATGTGAACCTTCCTTTTGATAGAGCAGTTTCGAAACAATCTTTTTCTAGAATCTGCAAGTGGATATTTGGAGCGATGAGAGGCCTGTGGTTTAAAGGAAATATCTTCACATAACAAGTAGACAAAAGCATTCTCTGAAACGTCTTTGTGGTGTGTGCATTCACCTCACAGAGTTGAGCATTGCTTTTGACAGAGAAGTTTGGAAGCACTCTTTTTATAGTGTCTGCAAGTGGATATTTGGACCCCTTATTGGAATGCGTTGGAAATGGGACACCATCACACGAAAACGAGACAGAAGCATTCTCACAAACTTCTGCATGATGTGAGCATTCAGCTCACAGAGCTGAACCTTTCTTTTGATAGAGCAGATTTGAAGCACTCTTTTTCCAGATTCTGCAAGTGGACATTTGGAGCGCCTTGAGGCCTGCGGTGGAAAGGAAATATCTTCACATAAAAACTAGACAGAAGCATTCTCTGAAACTTCTTTCTGATGCGTGAATTAAATTCAGAGAGTTGAACATTCCTTTTGACAGAGAAGTTTTGAAACACTTTTTTTGTAGAATCTGCACGTGGAATTTTGGACCACTTCTAGGAATTCGTTGGAAAAGGGACACCTTCACACAAAAACAAGACAGAAGCATTCTGACAGACTTCAGTGTGATATGTGCATTCAACTCACAGAGTTTAATCTTTCATTTCATGTGGCAGTTTCGAAACACTCTTTTTGTGGAATCTGCAAGTGGCTATTTGGACCGATTATAGGAATTCATTGGGAACGGGACACCCTCACACAAAAAGTAGTGAGAAGCACTTTCACAAACTTCTGTGTGATGTGTGCATTCAATTCAAAGGGCTGAGCTCTTCTTTTGATAGAGCAGTTTTAAAACACTCTTTTTCTGGAATCTGCAAGTGGACATTTGGAGCGCTTTGAGGACTGTGGGGGAAGGAAATATCTTCACATAACAAGTAGACAGAAGCATTCTCTGAAACTTCTTTGTGGTGTGTGCATTCAACTCACAGAGTTTGAACATTCCTTTTGACAGAGAAGCTTGGAAACACTCTTTTTATAGAATAGGCAAGTGGATATTTGGACCTCTTTTAGGAATTCGTTGGAAACGGAACACCCACACACAAAAACTAGACAGAAGCATTCTCACAAACTTCTGTGTGACGTGAGCATTCAGCTCGCAGAGCTGAACCTTTCTTTGATAGGGCAGTTTTGAAACACTCTTTTTCTAGAATCTGCAAGTGGACATTTGGAGCGCTTTTAGGCCTGTGGTGGAAAGGAAATATCTTCACTCACAAACTAGACAGATGCATTCTCTGAAACTGCCTTGTGGTGCGTGCATTCAACTCAGAGAGTTGAACATTCCTTTCGAATCAGAAGTTTTGAAACACTCTTTTTGTAGAAACTGCAAGTGAAACCTTGGACTGCTGATGGGAATTCGTTGGAAACGGGACACCTTCACACAAAAACTAGACCAAAGCATTCCCACAAACTTATCTGCGATGTGTGCACTCAGCTCACAAAGTTTAACATTTCTTTTCATGGATTAGTTTTGAAACACTCATTTTGCAGTATATGCAAGTGGTCATTCGGAAAGCTATGAGGCCTATGGTCGAAAAGGTAACACCTTCACCTATAACCTAGAAAGAAGCGTTCTGAGAAACTACTTTGTGTTGTTTGCATTCAACTCACAGAGTGGAACATTCCTTTTCTTAGAGCAGCCATGAAACAATCTTTTTGCATAGTCTGCAATTGGACATTTGGAGAGCTCTGAGGCCTGTGGTGGAAAACGAAATATCTTCACATAAAACCTAGAAAGAAGCATTCTCAGAAACCACTTTGTGATGTGTGCATTCAAGTCACAGGATTGAACATTCCTTTCGTTACAGCGGTTCTGAAACACACTTTTTCTAGAATCTCCATGTGGATATTTGGAACACTTACGGCAATTTGATGGAAACGAGACATCCTCACACAAAAAGGAGACAGAAGCATTCTCACAAACTCCTTTGTGATGTGTGATCTCAACTCACAGATGTGAACCTTCCTTTTGATAGAGCAGTTTCGAAACAATCTTTTTCTAGAATCTGCAAGTGGATATTTGGAGCGATGAGAGGCCTGTGGTTTAAAGGAAATATCTTCACATAACAAGTAGACAAAAGCATTCTCTGAAACGTCTTTGTGGTGTGTGCATTCACCTCACAGAGTTGAGCATTGCTTTTGACAGAGAAGTTTGGAAGCACTCTTTTTATAGTGTCTGCAAGTGGATATTTGGACCCCTTATTGGAATGCGTTGGAAATGGGACACCATCACACGAAAACGAGACAGAAGCATTCTCACAAACTTCTGCATGATGTGAGCATTCAGCTCACAGAGCTGAACCTTTCTTTTGATAGAGCAGTTTTGAAGCACTCTTTTTCCAGATTCTGCAAGTGGACATTTGGAGCGCCTTGAGGCCTGCGGTGGAAAGGAAATATCTTCACATAAAAACTAGACAGAAGCATTCTCTGAAACTTCTTTCTGATGCGTGAATTAAATTCAGAGAGTTGAACATTCCTTTTGACAGAGAAGTTTTGAAACACTTTTTTTGTAGAATCTGCACGTGGAATTTTGGACCACTTCTAGGAATTCGTTGGAAAAGGGACACCTTCACACAAAAACAAGACAGAAGCATTCTGACAGACTTCAGTGTGATATGTGCATTCAACTCACAGAGTTTAATCTTTCATTTCATGTGGCAGTTTCGAAACACTCTTTTTGTGGAATCTGCAAGTGGCTATTTGGACCGATTATAGGAATTCATTGGGAACGGGACACCCTCACACAAAAAGTAGTGAGAAGCACTTTCACAAACTTCTGTGTGATGTGTGCATTCAATTCAAAGGGCTGAGCTCTTCTTTTGATAGAGCAGTTTTAAAACACTCTTTTTCTGGAATCTGCAAGTGGACATTTGGAGCGCTTTGAGGACTGTGGGGGCAAGGAAATATCTTCACATAACAAGTAGACAGAAGCATTCTCTGAAACTTCTTTGTGGTGTGTGCATTCAACTCACAGAGTTTGAACATTCCTTTTGACAGAGAAGCTTGGAAACACTCTTTTTATAGAATAGGCAAGTGGATATTTGGACCTCTTTTAGGAATTCGTTGGAAACGGGACACCCTCACACAAAAACTAGACAGAAGCATTCTCACAAACTTCTGTGTGACGTGAGCATTCAGCTCGCAGAGCTGAACCTTTCTTTGATAGGGCAGTTTTGAAACACTCTTTTTCTAGAATCTGCAAGTGGACATTTGGAGCACTTTTAGGCCTGTGGTGGAAAGGAAATATCTTCACTCACAAACTAGACAGATGCATTCTCTGAAACTGCCTTGTGGTGCGTGCATTCAACTCAGAGAGTTGAACATTCCTTTCGAATCAGAAGTTTTGAAACACTCTTTTTGTAGAAACTGCAAGTGAAACCTTGGACTGCTGATGGGAATTCGTTGGAAACGGGACACCTTCACACAAAAACTAGACCAAAGCATTCCCACAAACTTATCTGCGATGTGTGCACTCAGCTCACAAAGTTTAACATTTCTTTTCATGGATTAGTTTTGAAACACTCATTTTGCAGTATATGCAAGTGGTCATTCGGAAAGCTATGAGGCCTATGGTCGAAAAGGTAACACCTTCACCTATAACCTAGAAAGAAGCGTTCTGAGAAACTACTTTGTGTTGTTTGCATTCAACTCACAGAGTGGAACATTCCTTTTCTTAGAGCAGCCATGAAACAATCTTTTTGCATAGTCTGCAATTGGACATTTGGAGAGCTCTGAGGCCTGTGGTGGAAAACGAAATATCTTCACATAAAACCTAGAAAGAAGCATTCTCAGAAACCACTTTGTGATGTGTGCATTCAAGTCACAGGATTGAACATTCCTTTCGTTACAGCGGTTCTGAAACACACTTTTTCTAGAATCTCCATGTGGATATTTGGAACACTTACGGCAATTTGATGGAAACGAGACATCCTCACACAAAAAGGAGACAGAAGCATTCTCACAAACTCCTTTGTGATGTGTGATCTCAACTCACAGATGTGAACCTTCCTTTTGATAGAGCAGTTTCGAAACAATCTTTTTCTAGAATCTGCAAGTGGATATTTGGAGCGATGAGAGGCCTGTGGTTTAAAGGAAATATCTTCACATAACAAGTAGACAAAAGCATTCTCTGAAACGTCTTTGTGGTGTGTGCATTCACCTCACAGAGTTGAGCATTGCTTTTGACAGAGAAGTTTGGAAGCACTCTTTTTATAGTGTCTGCAAGTGGATATTTGGACCCCTTATTGGAATGCGTTGGAAATGGGACACCATCACACGAAAACGAGACAGAAGCATTCTCACAAACTTCTGCATGATGTGAGCATTCAGCTCACAGAGCTGAACCTTTCTTTTGATAGAGCAGTTTTGAAGCACTCTTTTTCCAGATTCTGCAAGTGGACATTTGGAGCGCCTTGAGGCCTGCGGTGGAAAGGAAATATCTTCACATAAAAACTAGACAGAAGCATTCTCTGAAACTTCTTTCTGGTGCGTGAATTAAATTCAGAGAGTTGAACATTTCCTTTTGACAGAGAAGTTTTGAAACACTTTTTTTGTAGAATCTGCACGTGGAATGTTGGACCACTTCTAGGAATTCATTGGAAAAGGGACACCTTCACACAAAAACAAGACAGAAGCATTCTGACAGACTTCGGTGTGATATGTGCATTCAACTCACAGAGTTTAATCTTTCATTTCATGTGGCAGTTTCGAAACACTCTTTTTGTGGAATCTGCAAGTGGCTATTTGGACCGATTATAGGAATTCATTGGGAACGGGACACCCTCACACAAAAAGTAGTGAGAAGCACTTTCACAAACTTCTGTGTGATGTGTGCATTCAATTCAAAGGGCTGAGCTCTTCTTTTGATAGAGCAGTTTTAAAACACTCTTTTTCTGGAATCTGCAAGTGGACATTTGGAGCGCTTTGAGGACTGTGGGGGAAGGAAATATCTTCACATAACAAGTAGACAGAAGCATTCTCTGAAACTTCTTTGTGGTGTGTGCATTCAACTCACAGAGTTTGAACATTCCTTTTGACAGAGAAGCTTGGAAACACTCTTTTTATAGAATAGGCAAGTGGATATTTGGACCTCTTTTAGGAATTCGTTGGAAACGGAACACCCTCACACAAAAACTAGACAGAAGCATTCTCACAAACTTCTGTGTGACGTGAGCATTCAGCTCGCAGAGCTGAACCTTTCTTTGATAGGGCAGTTTTGAAACACTCTTTTTCTAGAATCTGCAAGTGGACATTTGGAGCGCTTTTAGGCCTGTGGTGGAAAGGAAATATCTTCACTCACAAACTAGACAGATGCATTCTCTGAAACTGCCTTGTGGTGCGTGCATTCAACTCACAAAGTTGAACATTCCTTTCGAATGAGAAGTTTTGAAACACTCTTTTTGTAGAAACTGCAAGTGAAACCTTGGACTGCTGATGGGAATTCGTTGGAAACGGGACACCTTCACATAAAAAGTAGACCAAAGCATTCCCACAAACTTATCTGCGATGTGTGCACTCAGCTCACAAAGTTTAACATTTCTTTTCATGGATTAGTTTTGAAACACTCATTTTGCAGTATATGCAAGTGGTCATTCGGAAAGCTATGAGGCCTATGGTCGAAAAGGTAACACCTTCACCTATAACCTAGAAAGAAGCGTTCTGAGAAACTACTTTGTGTTGTTTGCATTCAACTCACAGAGTGGAACATTCCTTTTCTTAGAGCAGCCATGAAACAATCTTTTTGCATAGTCTGCAATTGGACATTTGGAGAGCTCTGAGGCCTGTGGTGGAAAACGAAATATCTTCACATAAAACCTAGAAAGAAGCATTCTCAGAAACCACTTTGTGATGTGTGCATTCAAGTCACAGGATTGAACATTCCTCTCATTACAGCGGTTCTGAAACACACTTTTTCTAGAATCTCCATGTGGATATTTGGAACACTTACGGCAATTTGATGGAAACGAGACATCCTCACACAAAAAGAAGACAGAAGCATTCTCACAAACTCCTTTGTGATGTGTGATCTCAACTCACAGATGTGAACCTTCCTTTTGATAGAGCAGTTTCGAAACAATCTTTTTCTAGAATCTGCAAGTGGATATTTGGAGAGATGAGAGGCCTGTGGTTTAAAGGAAATATCTTCACATAACAGGTAGACAAAAGCATTCTCTGAAACGTCTTTGTGGTGTGTGCATTCACCTCACAGAGTTGAGCATTGCTTTTGACAGAGAAGTTTGGAAGCACTCTTTTTATAGTGTCTGCAAGTGGATATTTGGACCCCTTATTGGAATGCGTTGGAAATGGGACACCATCACACGAAAACGAGACAGAAGCATTCTCACAAACTTCTGCATGAAGTGAGCATTCAGCTCACAGAGCTGAACCTTTCTTTTGATAGAGCAGTTTTGAAGCACTCTTTTTCCAGATTCTGCAAGTGGACATTTGGAGCGCCTTGAGGCCTGCGGTGGAAAGGAAATATCTTCACATAAAAACTAGACAGAAGCATTCTCTGAAACTTCTTTCTGGTGCGTGAATTAAATTCAGAGAGTTGAACATTCCTTTTGACAGAGAAGTTTTGAAACACTTTTTTTGTAGAATCTGCACGTGGAAATTTGGACCACTTCTAGGAATTCGTTGGAAACGGGACACCTTCACACAAAAACAAGACAGAAGCATTCTGACAGACTTCGGTGTGATATGTGCATTCAACTCACAGAGTTTAATCTTTCATTTCATGTGGCAGTTTCGAAACACTCTTTTTGTGGAATCTGCAAGTGGCTATTTGGACCGATTATAGGAATTCATTGGGAACAGGACACCCTCACACAAAAAGTAGTGAGAAGCACTTTCACAAACTTCTGTGTGATGTGTGCATTCAATTCAAAGGGCTGAGCTCTTCTTTTGATAGAGCAGTTTTAAAACACTCTTTTTCTGGAATCTGCAAGTGGACATTTGGAGCGCTTTGAGGACTGTGGGGGCAAGGAAATATCTTCACATAACAAGTAGACAGAAGCATTCTCTGAAACTTCTTTGTGGTGTGTGCATTCAACTCACAGAGTTTGAACATTCCTTTTGACAGAGAAGCTTGGAAACACTCTTTTTATAGAATAGGCAAGTGGATATTTGGACCTCTTTTAGGAATTCGTTGGAAACGGGACACCCTCACACAAAAACTAGACAGAAGCATTCTCACAAACTTCTGTGTGACGTGAGCATTCAGCTCGCAGAGCTGAACCTTTCTTTGATAGGGCAGTTTTGAAACACTCTTTTTCTAGAATCTGCAAGTGGACATTTGGAGCGCTTTTAGGCCTGTGGTGGAAAGGAAATATCTTCACTCACAAACTAGACAGATGCATTCTCTGAAACTGCCTTGTGTTGCGTGCATTCAACTCACAGAGTTGAACATTCCTTTCGAATGAGAAGTTTTGAAACACTCTTTTTGTAGAAACTGCAAGTGAAACCTTGGACTGCTGATGGGAATTCGTTGGAAACGGGACACCTTCACACAAAAACTAGACCAAAGCATTCCCACAAACTTACCTGCGATGTGTGCACTCAGCTCACAAAGTTTAACATTTCTTTTCATGGATTAGTTTTGAAACACTCTTTTTGCAGTATATGCAAGTGGTCATTCGGAAAGCTATGAGGCCTATGGTCGAAAAGGTAACACCTTCACCTATAACCTAGAAAGAAGCGTTCTGAGAAACTACTTTGTGTTGTTTGCATTCAACTCACAGAGTGGAACATTCCTTTTCTTAGAGCAGCCATGAAACAATCTTTTTGCATAGTCTGCAATTGGACATTTGGAGAGCTCTGAGGCCTTTGGTGGAAAACGAAATATCTTCACATAAAACCTAGAAAGAAGCATTCTCAGAAACCACTTTGTGATGTGTGCATTCAAGTCACAGGATTGAACATTCCTTTCGTTACAGCGGTTCTGAAACACACTTTTTCTAGAATCTCCATGTGGATATTTGGAACACTTACGGCAATTTGATGGAAACGAGACATCCTCACACAAAAAGAAGACAGAAGCATTCTCACAAACTCCTTTGTGATGTGTGATCTCAACTCACAGATGTGAACCTTCCTTTTGATAGAGCAGTTTCGAAACAATCTTTTTCTAGAATCTGCAAGTGGATATTTGGAGAGATGAGAGGCCTGTGGTTTAAAGGAAATATCTTCACATAACAGGTAGACAAAAGCATTCTCTGAAACGTCTTTGTGGTGTGTGCATTCACCTCACAGAGTTGAGCATTGCTTTTGACAGAGAAGTTTGGAAGCACTCTTTTTATAGTGTCTGCAAGTGGATATTTGGACCCCTTATTGGAATGCGTTGGAAATGGGACACCATCACACGAAAACGAGACAGAAGCATTCTCACAAACTTCTGCATGATGTGAGCATTCAGCTCACAGAGCTGAACCTTTCTTTTGATAGAGCAGTTTTGAAGCACTCTTTTTCCAGATTCTGCAAGTGGACATTTGGAGCGCCTTGAGGCCTGCGGTGGAAAGGAAATATCTTCACATAAAAACTAGACAGAAGCATTCTCTGAAACTTCTTTCTGGTGCGTGAATTAAATTCAGAGAGTTGAACATTCCTTTTGACAGAGAAGTTTTGAAACACTTTTTTTGTAGAATCTGCACGTGGAAATTTGGACCACTTCTAGGAATTCGTTGGAAACGGGACACCTTCACACAAAAACAAGACAGAAGCATTCTGACAGACTTCGGTGTGATATGTGCATTCAACTCACAGAGTTTAATCTTTCATTTCATGTGGCAGTTTCGAAACACTCTTTTTGTGGAATCTGCAAGTGGCTATTTGGACCGATTTTAGGAATTCATTGGGAACGGGACACCCTCACACAAAAAGTAGTGAGAAGCACTTTCACAAACTTCTGTGTGATGTGTGCATTCAATTCAAAGGGCTGAGCTCTTCTTTCGATAGAGCAGTTTTAAAACACTCTTTTTCTGGAATCTGCAAGTGGACATTTGGAGCGCTTTGAGGACTGTGGGGGCAAGGAAATATCTTCACATAACAAGTAGACAGAAGCATTCTCTGAAACTTCTTTGTGGTGTGTGCATTCAACTCACAGAGTTTGAACATTCCTTTTGACAGAGAAGCTTGGAAACACTCTTTTTATAGAATAGGCAAGTGGATATTTGGACCTCTTTTAGGAATTCGTTGGAAACGGGACACCCTCACACAAAAACTAGACAGAAGCATTCTCACAAACTTCTGTGTGACGTGAGCATTCAGCTCGCAGAGCTGAACCTTTCTTTGATAGGGCAGTTTTGAAACACTCTTTTTCTAGAATCTGCAAGTGGACATTTGGAGCGCTTTTAGGCCTGTGGTGGAAAGGAAATATCTTCACTCACAAACTAGACAGATGCATTCTCTGAAACTGCCTTGTGGTGCGTGCATTCAACTCACAGAGTTGAACATTCCTTTCGAATGAGAAGTTTTGAAACACTCTTTTTGTAGAAACTGCAAGTGAAACCTTGGACCGCTGATGGGAATTCGTTGGAAACGGGACACCTTCACACAAAAACTAGACCAAAGCATTCCCACAAACTTATCTGCGATGTGTGCACTCAGCTCACAAAGTTTAACATTTCTTTTCATGGATTAGTTTTGAAACACTCATTTTGCAGTATATGCAAGTGGTCATTCGGAAAGCTATGAGGCCTATGGTCGAAAAGGTAACACCTTCACCTATAACCTAGAAAGAAGCGTTCTGAGAAACTACTTTGTGTTGTTTGCATTCAACTCACAGAGTGGAACATTCCTTTTCTTAGAGCAGCCATGAAACAATCTTTTTGCATAGTCTGCAATTGGACATTTGGAGAGCTCTGAGGCCTGTGGTGGAAAACGAAATATCTTCACATAAAACCTAGAAAGAAGCATTCTCAGAAACCACTTTGTGATGTGTGCATTCAAGTCACAGGATTGAACATTCCTTTCGTTACAGCGGTTCTGAAACACACTTTTTCTAGAATCTCCATGTGGATATTTGGAACACTTACGGCAATTTGATGGAAACGAGACATCCTCACACAAAAAGAAGACAGAAGCATTCTCACAAACTCCTTTGTGATGTGTGATCTCAACTCACAGATGTGAACCTTCCTTTTGATAGAGCAGTTTCGAAACAATCTTTTTCTAGAATCTGCAAGTGGATATTTGGAGAGATGAGAGGCCTGTGGTTTAAAGGAAATATCTTCACATAACAGGTAGACAAAAGCATTCTCTGAAACGTCTTTGTGGTGTGTGCATTCACCTCACAGAGTTGAGCATTGCTTTTGACAGAGAAGTTTGGAAGCACTCTTTTTATAGTGTCTGCAAGTGGATATTTGGACCCCTTATTGGAATGCGTTGGAAATGGGACACCATCACACGAAAACGAGACAGAAGCATTCTCACAAACTTCTGCATGATGTGAGCATTCAGCTCACAGAGCTGAACCTTTCTTTTGATAGAGCAGTTTTGAAGCACTCTTTTTCCAGATTCTGCAAGTGGACATTTGGAGCGCCTTGAGGCCTGTGGTGGAAAGTTAATATCTTCACATAAAAACTAGACAGAAGCATTCTCTGAAACTTCATTCCAGTGCGTGAATTAAATTCAGAGAGTTGAACACTCCTTTTGACAGAGAAGTTTTGAAACACTTTTTTTGTAAAATCTGCACGTGGAAATTTGGACCACTTCTAGGAATTCGTTGGAAACGTGACACCTTCACACAAAAACAAGACAGAAGCATTCTGACAGACTTCGGTGTGATATGTGCATTCAACTCACAGAGTTTAATCTTTCATTTCATGTGGCAGTTTCGAAACACTCTTTTTGTGGAATCTGCAAGTGGCTATTTGGACCGATTATAGGATTTCATTGGGAACGGGACACCCTCACACAAATAGTAGTGAGAAGCACTTTCACAAACTTCTGTGTGATGTGTGCATTCAACTCAAAGGGCTGAGCTCATCTTTTGATAGAGCAGTTTTAAAACACTCTTTTTCTGGAATCTGCAAGTGGACATTTGGAGCGCTTTGAGGACTGTGGGGGCAAGGAAATATTTTCACATAACAAGTAGACAGAAGCATTCTCTGAAACTTCTTTGTGGTGTGTGCATTCAACTCACAGAGTTAGAACATTCCTTTTGACAGAGAAGTTTGGAAACACTCTTTTTATAGAATAGGCAAGTGGATATTTGGACCTCTTTTAGGAATTCGTTGGAAACGGGACACCCTCACACAAAAACTAGACAGAAGCATTCTCACAAACATCTGTGTGACGTGAGCATTCAGCTCGCAGAGCTGAACCTCTCTTTGATAGGGCAGTTTTGAAACACTCTTTTTCTAGAATCTGCAAGTGGACATTTGGAGCGCTTTTAGGCCTGTGGTGGAAAGGAAATATCTTCACTCACAAACTAGACAGATGTATTCTCTGAAACTGCCTTGTGGTGCGTGCATTCAACTCACAGAGTTGAACATTCCTTTCGAATGAGAAGTTTTGAAACACTCTTTTTGTAGAAACTGCAAGTGAAACCTTGGACCGCTGATGGGAATTCGTTGGAAACGGGACACCTTCACACAAAAACTAGACCAAAGCATTCCCACAAACTTATCTGCGATGTGTGCACTCAGCTCACAAAGTTTAACATTTCTTTTCATGGATTAGTTTTGAAACACTCATTTTGCAGTATATGCAAGTGGTCATTCGGAAAACTGTGAGGCCTATGGTCGAAAAGGTAACACCTTCACCTATAACCTAGAAAGAAGCGTTCTGTGAAACTACTTTGTGTTGTTTACATTCAACTCACAGAGTGGAACATTCCTTTTGTTAGAGCAGCCATGAGACAATCTTTTTGCATAGTCTGCAATTGGACATTTGGAGAGCTCTGAGGCCTGTGGTGGAAAACGAAATATCTTCACATAAAACCTAGAAAGAAGCATTCTCAGAAACCACTTTGTGATGTGTGCATTCAAGTCACAGGATTGAACATTCCTTTCGTTACAGCGGTTCTGAAACACACTTTTTCTAGAATCTCCATGTGGATATTTGGAACACTTACGGCAATTTGATGGAAACGAGACATCCTCACACAAAAAGGAGACAGAAGCATTCTCACAAACTCCTTTGTGATGTGTGATCTCAACTCACAGATGTGAACCTTCCTTTTGATAGAGCAGTTTCGAAACAGTCTTTTTCTAGAATCTGCAAGTGGATATTTGGAGCGATGAGAGGCCTGTGGTTTAAAGGAAATATCTTCACATAACAAGTAGACAAAAGCATTCTCTGAAAAGTCTTTGTGGTGTGTGCATTCATCTCACAGAGTTGAGCATTGCTTTTGACAGAGAAGTTTGGAAGCACTCTTTTTATAGTGTCTGCAAGTGGATATTTGGACCCCTTATTGGAATGCGTTGGAAATGGGACACCATCACACGAAAACGAGACAGAAGCATTCTCACAAACTTCTGCATGATGTGAGCATTCAGCTCACAGAGCTGAACCTTTCTTTTGATAGAGCAGTTTTGAAGCACTCTTTTTCCAGATTCTGCAAGTGGACATTTGGAGCGCCTTGAGGCCTGTGGTGGAAAGTTAATATCTTCACATAAAAACTAGACAGAAGCATTCTCTGAAACTTCATTCCAGTGCGTGAATTAAATTCAGAGAGTTGAACACTCCTTTTGACAGAGAAGTTTTGAAACACTTTTTTTGTAAAATCTGCACGTGGAAATTTGGACCACTTCTAGGAATTCGTTGGAAACGTGACACCTTCACACAAAAACAAGACAGAAGCATTCTGACAGACTTCGGTGTGATATGTGCATTCAACTCACAGAGTTTAATCTTTCATTTCATGTGGCAGTTTCGAAACACTCTTTTTGTGGAATCTGCAAGTGGCTATTTGGACCGATTATAGGATTTCATTGGGAACGGGACACCCTCACACAAATAGTAGTGAGAAGCACTTTCACAAACTTCTGTGTGATGTGTGCATTCAACTCAAAGGGCTGAGCTCATCTTTTGATAGAGCAGTTTTAAAACACTCTTTTTCTGGAATCTGCAAGTGGACATTTGGAGCGCTTTGAGGACTGTGGGGGCAAGGAAATATTTTCACATAACAAGTAGACAGAAGCATTCTCTGAAACTTCTTTGTGGTGTGTGCATTCAACTCACAGACTTAGAACATTCCTTTTGACAGAGAAGTTTGGAAACACTCTTTTTATAGAATAGGCAAGTGGATATTTGGACCTCTTTTAGGAATTCGTTGGAAACGGGACACCCTCACACAAAAACTAGACAGAAGCATTCTCACAAACATCTGTGTGACGTGAGCATTCAGCTCGCAGAGCTGAACCTCTCTTTGATAGGGCAGTTTTGAAACACTCTTTTTCTAGAATCTGCAAGTGGACATTTGGAGCGCTTTTAGGCCTGTGGTGGAAAGGAAATATCTTCACTCACAAACTAGACAGATGTATTCTCTGAAACTGCCTTGTGGTGCGTGCATTCAACTCACAGAGTTGAACATTCCTTTCGAATGAGAAGTTTTGAAACACTCTTTTTGTAGAAACTGCAAGTGAAACCTTGGACCGCTGATGGGAATTCGTTGGAAACGGGACACCTTCACACAAAAACTAGACCAAAGCATTCCCACAAACTTATCTGCGATGTGTGCACTCAGCTCACAAAGTTTAACATTTCTTTTCATGGATTAGTTTTGAAACACTCATTTTGCAGTATATGCAAGTGGTCATTCGGAAAACTGTGAGGCCTATGGTCGAAAAGGTAACACCTTCACCTATAACCTAGAAAGAAGCGTTCTGTGAAACTACTTTGTGTTGTTTACATTCAACTCACAGAGTGGAACATTCCTTTTGTTAGAGCAGCCATGAGACAATCTTTTTGCATAGTCTGCAATTGGACATTTGGAGAGCTCTGAGGCCTGTGGTGGAAAACGAAATATCTTCACATAAAACCTAGAAAGAAGCATTCTCAGAAACCACTTTGTGATGTGTGCATTCAAGTCACAGGATTGAACATTCCTTTCGTTACAGCGGTTCTGAAACACACTTTTTCTAGAATCTCCATGTGGATATTTGGAACACTTACGGCAATTTGATGGAAACGAGACATCCTCACACAAAAAGGAGACAGAAGCATTCTCACAAACTCCTTTGTGATGTGTGATCTCAACTCACAGATGTGAACCTTCCTTTTGATAGAGCAGTTTCGAAACAGTCTTTTTCTAGAATCTGCAAGTGGATATTTGGAGCGATGAGAGGCCTGTGGTTTAAAGGAAATATCTTCACATAACAAGTAGACAAAAGCATTCTCTGAAAAGTCTTTGTGGTGTGTGCATTCATCTCACAGAGTTGAGCATTGCTTTTGACAGAGAAGTTTGGAAGCACTCTTTTTATAGTGTCTGCAAGTGGATATTTGGACCCCTTATTGGAATGCGTTGGAAATGGGACACCATCACACGAAAACGAGACAGAAGCATTCTCACAAACTTCTGCATGATGTGAGCATTCAGCTCACAGAGCTGAACCTTTCTTTTGATAGAGCAGTTTTGAAGCACTCTTTTTCCAGATTCTGCAAGTGGACATTTGGAGCGCCTTGAGGCCTGCGGTGGAAAGGAAATATCTTCACATAAAAACTAGACAGAAGCATTCTCTGAAACTTCATTCCGGTGCGTGAATTAAATTCAGAGAGTTGAACATTCCTTTTGACAGAGAAGTTTTGAAACACTTTTTTTGTAGAATCTGCACGTGGAAATTTGGACCACTTCTAGGAATTCGTTGGAAACGTGACACCTTCACACAAAAACAAGACAGAAGCATTGTGACAGACTTCGGTGTGATATGTGCATTCAACTCACAGAGTTTAATCTTTCATTTCATGTGGCAGTTTCGAAACACTCTTTTTGTGGAATCTGCAAGTGGCTATTTGGACCGATTATAGGATTTAATTGGGAACGGGGCACCCTCACACAAATAGTAGTGAGAAGCACTTTCACAAACTTCTGTGTGATGTGTGCATTCAACTCAAAGGGCTGAGCTCATCTTTTGATAGAGCAGTTTTAAAACACTCTTTTTCTGGAATCTGCAAGTGGACATTTGGAGCGCTTTGAGGACTGTGGGGGCAAGGAAATATTTTCACATAACAAGTAGACAGAAGCATTCTCTGAAACTTCTTTGTGGTGTGTGCATTCAACTCACAGAGTTAGAACATTCCTTTTGACAGAGAAGTTTGGAAACACTCTTTTTATAGAATAGGCAAGTGGATATTTGGACCTCTTTTAGGAATTCGTTGGAAACGGGACACCCTCACACAAAAACTAGACAGAAGCATTCTCACAAACATCTGTGTGACGTGAGCATTCAGCTCGCAGAGCTGAACCTCTCTTTGATAGGGCAGTTTTGAAACACTCTTTTTCTAGAATCTGCAAGTGGACATTTGGAGCGCTTTTAGGCCTGTGGTGGAAAGGAAATATCTTCACTCACAAACTAGACAGATGCATTCTCTGAAACTGCCTTGTGGTGCGTGCATTCAACTCACAGAGTTGAACATTCCTTTCGAATGAGAAGTTTTGAAACACTCTTTTTGTAGAAACTGCAAGTGAAACCTTGGACCGCTGATGGGAATTCGTTGGAAACGGGACACCTTCACACAAAAACTAGACCAAAGCATTCCCACAAACTTATCTGCGATGTGTGCACTCAGCTCACAAAGTTTAACATTTCTTTTCATGGATTAGTTTTGAAACACTCTTTTTGCAGTATATGCAAGTGGTCATTCGGAAAGCTATGAGGCCTATGGTCGAAAAGGTAACACCTTCACCTATAACCTAGAAAGAAGCGTTCTGAGAAACTACTTTGTGTTGTTTGCATGCAACTCACAGAGTGGAACATTCCTTTTCTTAGAGCAGCCATGAAACAATCTTTTTGCATAGTCTGCAATTGGACATTTGGTGAGCTCTGAGGCCTGTGGTGGAAAACGAAATATCTTCACATAAAACCTAGAAAGAAGCATTCTCAGAAACCACTTTGTGATGTGTGCATTCAAGTCACAGGATTGAACATTCCTTTCGTTACAGCGGTTCTGAAACACACTTTTTCTAGAATCTCCATGTGGATATTTGGAACACTTACGGCAATTTGATGGAAACGAGACATCCTCACACAAAAAGAAGACAGAAGCATTCTCACAAACTCCTTTGTGATGTGTGATCTCAACTCACAGATGTGAACCTTCCTTTTGATAGAGCAGTTTCGAAACAATCTTTTTCTAGAATCTGCAAGTGGATATTTGGAGAGATGAGAGGCCTGTGGTTTAAAGGAAATATCTTCACATAACAGGTAGACAAAAGCATTCTCTGAAACGTCTTTGTGGTGTGTGCATTCACCTCACAGAGTTGAGCATTGCTTTTGACAGAGAAGTTTGGAAGCACTCTTTTTATAGTGTCTGCAAGTGGATATTTGGACCCCTTATTGGAATGCGTTGGAAATGGGACACCATCACACGAAAACGAGACAGAAGCATTCTCACAAACTTCTGCATGATGTGAGCATTCAGCTCACAGAGCTGAACCTTTCTTTTGATAGAGCAGTTTTGAAGCACTCTTTTTCCAGATTCTGCAAGTGGACATTTGGAGCGCCTTGAGGCCTGTGGTGGAAAGTTAATATCTTCACATAAAAACTAGACAGAAGCATTCTCTGAAACTTCATTCCGGTGCGTGAATTAAATTCAGAGAGTTGAACATTCCTTTTGACAGAGAAGTTTTGAAACACTTTTTTTGTAGAATCTGCACGTGGAAATTTGGACCACTTCTAGGAATTCGTTGGAAACGTGACACCTTCACACAAAAACAAGACAGAAGCATTCTGACAGACTTCGGTGTGATATGTGCATTCAACTCACAGAGTTTAATCTTTCATTTCATGTGGCAGTTTCGAAACACTCTTTTTGTGGAATCTTCAAGTGGCTATTTGGACCGATTATAGGATTTCATTGGGAATGGGACACCCTCACACAAATAGTAGTGAGAAGCATTTTCACAAACTTCTGTGTGATGTGTGCATTCAACTCAAAGGGCTGAGCTCATCTTTTGATAGAGCAGTTTTAAAACACTCTTTTTCTGGAATCTGCAAGTGGACATTTGGAGCGCTTTGAGGACTGTGGGGGCAAGGAAATATTTTCACATAACAAGTAGACAGAAGCATTCTCTGAAACTTCTTTGTGGTGTGTGCATTCAACTCACAGAGTTAGAACATTCCTTTTGACAGAGAAGTTTGGAAACACTCTTTTTATAGAATAGGCAAGTGGATATTTGGACCTCTTTTAGGAATTCGTTGGAAACGGGACACCCTCACACAAAAACTAGACAGAAGCATTCTCACAAACATCTGTGTGACGTGAGCATTCAGCTCGCAGAGCTGAACCTCTCTTTGATAGGGCAGTTTTGAAACACTCTTTTTCTAGAATCTGCAAGTGGACATTTGGAGCGCTTTTAGGCCTGTGGTGGAAAGGAAATATCTTCACTCACAAACTAGACAGATGTATTCTCTGAAACTGCCTTGTGGTGCGTGCATTCAACTCACAGAGTTGAACATTCCTTTCGAATGAGAAGTTTTGAAACACTCTTTTTGTAGAAACTGCAAGTGAAACCTTGGACCGCTGATGGGAATTCGTTGGAAACGGGACACCTTCACACAAAAACTAGACCAAAGCATTCCCACAAACTTATCTGCGATGTGTGCACTCAGCTCACAAAGTTTAACATTTCTTTTCATGGATTAGTTTTGAAACACTCATTTTGCAGTATATGCAAGTGGTCATTCGGAAAACTGTGAGGCCTATGGTCGAAAAGGTAACACCTTCACCTATAACCTAGAAAGAAGCGTTCTGTGAAACTACTTTGTGTTGTTTGCATTCAACTCACAGAGTGGAACATTCCTTTTGTTAGAGCAGCCATGAGACAATCTTTTTGCATAGTCTGCAATTGGACATTTGGAGAGCTCTGAGGCCTGTGGTGGAAAACGAAATATCTTCACATAAAACCTAGAAAGAAGCATTCTCAGAAACCACTTTGTGATGTGTGCATTCAAGTCACAGGATTGAACATTCCTTTCGTTACAGCGGTTCTGAAACACACTTTTTCTAGAATCTCCATGTGGATATTTGGAACACTTACGGCAATTTGATGGAAACGAGACATCCTCACACAAAAAGGAGACAGAAGCATTCTCACAAACTCCTTTGTGATGTGTGATCTCAACTCACAGATGTGAACCTTCCTTTTGATAGAGCAGTTTCGAAACAATCTTTTTCTAGAATCTGCAAGTGGATATTTGGAGAGATGAGAGGCCTGTGGTTTAAAGGAAATATCTTCACATAACAAGTAGACAAAAGCATTCTCTGAAACGTCTTTGTGGTGTGTGCATTCACCTCACAGAGTTGAGCATTGCTTTTGACAGAGAAGTTTGGAAGCACTCTTTTTATAGTGTCTGCAAGTGGATATTTGGACCCCTTATTGGAATGCGTTGGAAATGGGACACCATCACACGAAAACGAGACAGAAGCATTCTCACAAACTTCTGCATGATGTGAGCATTCAGCTCACAGAGCTGAACCTTTCTTTTGATAGAGCAGTTTTGAGGCACTCTTTTTCCAGATTCTGCAAGTGGACATTTGGAGCGCCTTGAGGCCTGCGGTGGAAAGGAAATATCTTCACATAAAATCTAGACAGAAGCATTCTCTGAAACTTCTTTCTGGTGCGTGAATTAAATTCAGAGAGTTGAACATTCCTTTTGACAGAGAAGTTTTGAAACACTTTTTTTGTAGAATCTGCACGTGGAAATTTGGACCACTTCTAGGAATTCGTTGGAAACGGGACACCTTCACACAAAAACAAGACAGAAGCATTCTGACAGACTTCGGTGTGATATGTGCATTCAACTCACAGAGTTTAATCTTTCATTTCATGTGGCAGTTTCGAAACACTCTTTTTGTGGAATCTGCAAGTGGCTATTTGGACCGATTATAGGAATTCATTGGGAACGGGACACCCTCACACAAAAAGTAGTGAGAAGCACTTTCACAAACTTCTGTGTGATGTGTGCATTCAATTCAAAGGGCTGAGCTCTTCTTTCGATAGAGCAGTTTTAAAACACTCTTTTTCTGGAATCTGCAAGTGGACATTTGGAGCGCTTTGAGGACTGTGGGGGCAAGGAAATATCTTCACATAACAAGTAGACAGAAGCATTCTCTGAAACTTCTTTGTGGTGTGTGCATTCAACTCACAGAGTTTGAACATTCCTTTTGACAGAGAAGCTTGGAAACACTCTTTTTATAGAATAGGCAAGTGGATATTTGGACCTCTTTTAGGAATTCGTTGGAAACGGGACACCCTCACACAAAAACTAGACAGAAGCATTCTCACAAACTTCTGTGTGACGTGAGCATTCAGCTCGCAGAGCTGAACCTTTCTTTGATAGGGCAGTTTTGAAACACTCTTTTTCTAGAATCTGCAAGTGGACATTTGGAGCGCTTTTAGGCCTGTGGTGGAAAGGAAATATCTTCACTCACAAACTAGACAGATGCATTCTCTGAAACTGCCTTGTGGTGCGTGCATTCAACTCACAGAGTTGAACATTCCTTTCGAATGAGAAGTTTTGAAACACTCTTTTTGTAGAAACTGCAAGTGAAACCTTGGACTGCTGATGGGAATTCGTTGGAAACGGGACACCTTCACACAAAAACTAGACCAAAGCATTCCCACAAACTTATCTGCGATGTGTGCACTCAGCTCACAAAGTTTAACATTTCTTTTCATGGATTAGTTTTGAAACACTCATTTTGCAGTATATGCAAGTGGTCATTCGGAAAGCTATGAGGCCTATGGTCGAAAAGGTAACACCTTCACCTATAACCTAGAAAGAAGCGTTCTGAGAAACTACTTTGTGTTGTTTGCATTCAACTCACAGAGTGGAACATTCCTTTTCTTAGAGCAGCCATGAAACAATCTTTTTGCATAGTCTGCAATTGGACATTTGGAGAGCTCTGAGGCCTGTGGTGGAAAACGAAATATCTTCACATAAAACCTAGAAAGAAGCATTCTCAGAAACCACTTTGTGATGTGTGCATTCAAGTCACAGGATTGAACATTCCTTTCATTACAGCGGTTCTGAAACACACTTTTTCTAGAATCTCCATGTGGATATTTGGAACACTTACGGCAATTTGATGGAAACGAGACATCCTCACACAAAAAGAAGACAGAAGCATTCTCACAAACTCCTTTGTGATGTGTGATCTCAACTCACAGATGTGAACCTTCCTTTTGATAGAGCAGTTTCAAAACAATCTTTTTCTAGAATCTGCAAGTGGATATTTGGAGCGATGAGAGGCCTGTGGTTTAAAGGAAATATCTTCACATAACAAGTAGACAAAAGCATTCTCTGAAACGTCTTTGTGGTGTGTGCATTCACCTCACAGAGTTGAGCATTGCTTTTGACAGAGAAGTTTGGAAGCACTCTTTTTATAGTGTCTGCAAGTGGATATTTGGACCCCTTATTGGAATGCGTTGGAAATGGGACACCATCACACGAAAACGAGACAGAAGCATTCTCACAAACTTCTGCATGATGTGAGCATTCAGCTCACAGAGCTGAACCTTTCTTTTGATAGAGCAGTTTTGAAGCACTCTTTTTCCAGATTCTGCAAGTGGACATTTGGAGCGCCTTGAGGCCTGCGGTGGAAAGGAAATATCTTCACATAAAAACTAGACAGAAGCATTCTCTGAAACTTCTTTCTGGTGCGTGAATTAAATTCAGAGAGTTGAACATTCCTTTTGACAGAGAAGTTTTGAAACACTTTTTTTGTAGAATCTGCACGTGGAAATTTGGACCACTTCTAGGAATTCGTTGGAAACGGGACACCTTCACACAAAAACAAGACAGAAGCATTCTGACAGACTTCGGTGTGATATGTGCATTCAACTCACAGAGTTTAATCTTTCATTTCATGTGGCAGTTTCGAAACACTCTTTTTGTGGAATCTGCAAGTGGCTATTTGGACCGATTATAGGAATTCATTGGGAACGGGACACCCTCACACAAAAAGTAGTGAGAAGCACTTTCACAAACTTCTGTGTGATGTGTGCATTCAATTCAAAGGGCTGAGCTCTTCTTTCGATAGAGCAGTTTTAAAACACTCTTTTTCTGGAATCTGCAAGTGGACATTTGGAGCGCTTTGAGGACTGTGGGGGCAAGGAAATATCTTCACATAACAAGTAGACAGAAGCATTCTCTGAAACTTCTTTGTGGTGTGTGCATTCAACTCACAGAGTTTGAACATTCCTTTTGACAGAGAAGCTTGGAAACACTCTTTTTATAGAATAGGCAAGTGGATATTTGGACCTCTTTTAGGAATTCGTTGGAAACGGGACACCCTTACACAAAAACTAGACAGAAGCATTCTCACAAACTTCTGTGTGACGTGAGCATTCAGCTCGCAGAGCTGAACCTTTCTTTGATAGGGCAGTTTTGAAACACTCTTTTTCTAGAATCTGCAAGTGGACATTTGGAGCGCTTTTAGGCCTGTGGTGGAAAGGAAATATCTTCACTCACAAACTAGACAGATGCATTCTCTGAAACTGCCTTGTGGTGCGTGCATTCAACTCACAGAGTTGAACATTCCTTTCGAATGAGAAGTTTTGAAACACTCTTTTTGTAGAAACTGCAAGTGAAACCTTGGACTGCTGATGGGAATTCGTTGGAAACGGGACACCTTCACACAAAAACTAGACCAAAGCATTCCCACAAACTTATCTGCGATGTGTGCACTCAGCTCACAAAGTTTAACATTTCTTTTCATGGATTAGTTTTGAAACACTCATTTTGCAGTATATGCAAGTGGTCATTCGGAAAGCTATGAGGCCTATGGTCGAAAAGGTAACACCTTCACCTATAACCTAGAAAGAAGCGTTCTGAGAAACTACTTTGTGTTGTTTGCATTCAACTCACAGAGTGGAACATTCCTTTTCTTAGAGCAGCCATGAAACAATCTTTTTGCATAGTCTGCAATTGGACATTTGGAGAGCTCTGAGGCCTGTGGTGGAAAACGAAATATCTTCACATAAAACCTAGAAAGAAGCATTCTCAGAAACCACTTTGTGATGTGTGCATTCAAGTCACAGGATTGAACATTCCTTTCGTTACAGCGGTTCTGAAACACACTTTTTCTAGAATCTCCATGTGGATATTTGGAACACTTACGGCAATTTGATGGAAACGAGACATCCTCACACAAAAAGAAGACAGAAGCATTCTCACAAACTCCTTTGTGATGTGTGATCTCAACTCACAGATGTGAACCTTCCTTTTGATAGAGCAGTTTCGAAACAATCTTTTTCTAGAATCTGCAAGTGGATATTTGGAGCGATGAGAGGCCTGTGGTTTAAAGGAAATATCTTCACATAACAAGTAGACAAAAGCATTCTCTGAAACGTCTTTGTGGTGTGTGCATTCACCTCACAGAGTTGAGCATTGCTTTTGACAGAGAAGTTTGGAAGCACTCTTTTTATAGTGTCTGCAAGTGGATATTTGGACCCCTTATTGGAATGCGTTGGAAATGGGACACCATCACACGAAAACGAGACAGAAGCATTCTCACAAACTTCTGCATGATGTGAGCATTCAGCTCACAGAGCTGAACCTTTCTTTTGATAGAGCAGTTTTGAAGCACTCTTTTTCCAGATTCTGCAAGTGGACATTTGGAGCGCCTTGAGGCCTGCGGTGGAAAGGAAATATCTTCACATAAAAACTAGACAGAAGCATTCTCTGAAACTTCTTTCTGGTGCGTGAATTAAATTGAGAGAGTTCAACATTCCTTTTGACAGAGAAGTTTTGAAACACTTTTTTTGTAGAATCTGCACGTGGACATTTGGACCACTTCTAGGAATTCGTTGGAAACGGGACACCTTCACACAAAAACAAGACAGAAGCATTCTGACAGACTTCGGTGTGATATGTGCATTCAACTCACAGAGTTTAATCTTTCATTTCATGTGGCAGTTTCGAAACACTCTTTTTGTGGAATCTGCAAGTGGCTATTTGGACCGATTATAGGATTTCATTGGGAACGGGGCACCCTCACACAAATAGTAGTGAGAAGCACTTTCACAAACTTCTGTGTGATGTGTGCATTCAACTCAAAGGCTGAGCTCATCTTTTGATAGAGCAGTTTTAAAACACTCTTTTTCTGGAATCTGCAAGTGGACATTTGGAGCGCTTTGAGGACTGTGGGGGCAAGGAAATATTTTCACATAACAAGTAGACAGAAGCATTCTCTGAAACTTCTTTGTGGTGTGTGCATTCAACTCACAGAGTTTGAACATTCCTTTTGACAGAGAAGTTTGGAAACACTCTTTTTATGGAATAGGCAAGTGGATATTTGGACCTCTTTTAGGAATTCGTTGGAAACGGGACACCCTCACACAAAAACTAGACAGAAGCATTCTCACAAACATCTGTGTGACGTGAGCATTCAGCTCGCAGAGCTGAACCTCTCTTTGATAGGGCAGTTTTGAAACACTCTTTTTCTAGAATCTGCAAGTGGACATTTGGAGCGCTTTTAGGCCTGTGGTGGAAAGGAAATATCTTCACTCACAAACTAGACAGATGCATTCTCTGAAACTGCCTTGTGGTGCGTGCATTCAACTCACAGAGTTGAACATTCCTTTCAAATGAGAAGTTTTGAAACACTCTTTTTGTAGAAACTGCAAGTGAAACCTTGGACCGCTGATGGGAATTCGTTGGAAACGGGACACCTTCACACAAAAACTAGACCAAAGCATTCCCACAAACTTATCTGCGATGTGTGCACTCAGCTCACAAAGTTTAACATTTCTTTTCATGGATTAGTTTTGAAACACTCTTTTTGCAGTATATGCAAGTGGTCATTCGGAAAGCTATGAGGCCTATGGTCGAAAAGGTAACACCTTCACCTATAACCTAGAAAGAAGCGTTCTCAGAAACTACTTTGTGTTGTTTGCATGCAACTCACAGAGTGGAACATTCCTTTTCTTAGAGCAGCCATGAAACAATCTTTTTGCATAGTCTGCAATTGGACATTTGGTGAGCTCTGAGGCCTGTGGTGGAAAACGAAATATCTTCACATAAAACCTAGAAAGAAGCATTCTCAGAAACCACTTTGTGATGTGTGCATTCAAGTCACAGGATTGAACATTCCTTTCGTTACAGCGGTTCTGAAACACACTTTTTCTAGAATCTCCATGTGGATATTTGGAACACTTACGGCAATTTGATGGAAACGAGACATCCTCACACAAAAAGAAGACAGAAGCATTCTCACAAACTCCTTTGTGATGTGTGATCTCAACTCACAGATGTGAACCTTCCTTTTGATAGAGCAGTTTCGAAACAATCTTTTTCTAGAATCTGCAAGTGGATATTTGGAGAGATGAGAGGCCTGTGGTTTAAAGGAAATATCTTCACATAACAGGTAGACAAAAGCATTCTCTGAAACGCCTTTGTGGTGTGTGCATTCACCTCACAGAGTTGAGCATTGCTTTTGACAGAGAAGTTTGGAAGCACTCTTTTTATAGTGTCTGCAAGTGGATATTTGGACCCCTTATTGGAATGCGTTGGAAATGGGACACCATCACACGAAAACGAGACAGAAGCATTCTCACAAACTTCTGCATGATGTGAGCATTCAGCTCACAGAGCTGAACCTTTCTTTTGATAGAGCAGTTTTGAAGCACTCTTTTTCCAGATTCTGCAAGTGGACATTTGGAGCGCCTTGAGGCCTGCGGTGGAAAGGAAATATCTTCACATAAAAACTAGACAGAAGCATTCTCTGAAACTTCTTTCTGGTGCGTGAATTAAATTGAGAGAGTTCAACATTCCTTTTGACAGAGAAGTTTTGAAACACTTTTTTTGTAGAATCTGCACGTGGACATTTGGACCACTTCTAGGAATTCGTTGGAAACGGGACACCTTCACACAAAAACAAGACAGAAGCATTCTGACAGACTTCGGTGTGATATGTGCATTCAACTCACAGAGTTTAATCTTTCATTTCATGTGGCAGTTTCGAAACACTCTTTTTGTGGAATCTGCAAGTGGCTATTTGGACCGATTATAGGATTTCATTGGGAACGGGGCACCCTCACACAAATAGTAGTGAGAAGCACTTTCACAAACTTCTGTGTGATGTGTGCATTCAACTCAAAGGCTGAGCTCATCTTTTGATAGAGCAGTTTTAAAACACTCTTTTTCTGGAATCTGCAAGTGGACATTTGGAGCGCTTTGAGGACTGTGGGGGCAAGGAAATATTTTCACATAACAAGTAGACAGAAGCATTCTCTGAAACTTCTTTGTGGTGTGTGCATTCAACTCACAGAGTTTGAACATTCCTTTTGACAGAGAAGTTTGGAAACACTCTTTTTATAGAATAGGCAAGTGGATATTTGGACCTCTTTTAGGAATTCGTTGGAAACGGGACACCCTCACACAAAAACTAGACAGAAGCATTCTCACAAACATCTGTGTGACGTGAGCATTCAGCTCGCAGAGCTGAACCTCTCTTTGATAGGGCAGTTTTGAAACACTCTTTTTCTAGAATCTGCAAGTGGACATTTGGAGCGCTTTTAGGCCTGTGGTGGAAAGGAAATATCTTCACTCACAAACTAGACAGATGCATTCTCTGAAACTGCCTTGTGGTGCGTGCATTCAACTCACAGAGTTGAACATTCCTTTCAAATGAGAAGTTTTGAAACACTCTTTTTGTAGAAACTGCAAGTGAAACCTTGGACCGCTGATGGGAATTCGTTGGAAACGGGACACCTTCACACAAAAACTAGACCAAAGCATTCCCACAAACTTATCTGCGATGTGTGCACTCAGCTCACAAAGTTTAACATTTCTTTTCATGGATTAGTTTTGAAACACTCTTTTTGCAGTATATGCAAGTGGTCATTCGGAAAGCTATGAGGCCTATGGTCGAAAAGGTAACACCTTCACCTATAACCTAGAAAGAAGCGTTCTCAGAAACTACTTTGTGTTGTTTGCATGCAACTCACAGAGTGGAACATTCCTTTTCTTAGAGCAGCCATGAAACAATCTTTTTGCATAGTCTGCAATTGGACATTTGGTGAGCTCTGAGGCCTGTGGTGGAAAACGAAATATCTTCACATAAAACCTAGAAAGAAGCATTCTCAGAAACCACTTTGTGATGTGTGCATTCAAGTCACAGGATTGAACATTCCTTTCGTTACAGCGGTTCTGAAACACACTTTTTCTAGAATCTCCATGTGGATATTTGGAACACTTACGGCAATTTGATGGAAACGAGACATCCTCACACAAAAAGAAGACAGAAGCATTCTCACAAACTCCTTTGTGATGTGTGATCTCAACTCACAGATGTGAACCTTCCTTTTGATAGAGCAGTTTCGAAACAATCTTTTTCTAGAATCTGCAAGTGGATATTTGGAGAGATGAGAGGCCTGTGGTTTAAAGGAAATATCTTCACATAACAGGTAGACAAAAGCATTCTCTGAAACGCCTTTGTGGTGTGTGCATTCACCTCACAGAGTTGAGCATTGCTTTTGACAGAGAAGTTTGGAAGCACTCTTTTTATAGTGTCTGCAAGTGGATATTTGGACCCCTTATAGGAATGCGTTGGAAACGGGACACCATCACACGAAAACGAGACAGAAGCATTCTCACAAACTTCTGCATGATGTGAGCATTCAGCTCACAGAGCTGAACCTTTCTTTTGATAGAGCAGTTTTGAAGCACTCTTTTTCCAGATTCTGCAAGTGGACATTTGGAGCGCCTTGAGGCCTGTGGTGGAAAGTTAATATCTTCACATAAAAACTAGACAGAAGCATTCTCTGAAACTTCATTCTGGTGCGTGAATTAAATTCAGAGAGTTGAACATTCCTTTTGACAGAGAAGTTTTGAAACACTTTTTTTGTAGAATCTGCACGTGGAAATTTGGACCACTTCTAGGAATTCGTTGGAAACGTGACACCTTCACACAAAAACAAGACAGAAGCATTCTGACAGACTTCGGTGTGATATGTGCATTCAACTCACAGAGTTTAATCTTTCATTTCATGTGGCAGTTTCGAAACACTCTTTTTGTGGAATCTGCAAGTGGCTATTTGGACCGATTATAGGATTTCATTGGGAACGGGACACCCTCACACAAATAGTAGTGAGAAGCACTTTCACAAACTTCTGTGTGATGTGTGCATTCAACTCAAAGGGCTGAGCTCATCTTTTGATAGAGCAGTTTTAAAACACTCTTTTTCTGGAATCTGCAAGTGGACATTTGGAGCGCTTTGAGGACTGTGGGGGCAAGGAAATATTTTCACATAACAAGTAGACAGAAGCATTCTCTGAAACTTCTTTGTGGTGTGTGCATTCAACTCACAGAGTTAGAACATTCCTTTTGACAGAGAAGTTTGGAAACACTCTTTTTATAGAATAGGCAAGTGGATATTTGGACCTCTTTTAGGAATTCATTGGAAACGGGACACCCTCACACAAAAACTAGACAGAAGCATTCTCACAAACATCTGTGTGACGTGAGCATTCAGCTCGCAGAGCTGAACCTCTCTTTGATAGGGCAGTTTTGAAACACTCTTTTTCTAGAATCTGCAAGTGGACATTTGGAGCGCTTTTAGGCCTGTGGTGGAAAGGAAATATCTTCACTCACAAACTAGACAGATGCATTCTCTGAAACTGCCTTGTGGTGCGTGCATTCAACTCACAGAGTTGAACATTCCTTTCGAATGAGAAGTTTTGAAACACTCTTTTTGTAGAAACTGCAAGTGAAACCTTGGACCGCTGATGGGAATTCGTTGGAAACGGGACACCTTCACACAAAAACTAGACCAAAGCATTCCCACAAACTTATCTGCGATGTGTGCACTCAGCTCACAAAGTTTAACATTTCTTTTCATGGATTAGTTTTGAAACACTCATTTTGCAGTATATGCAAGTGGTCATTCGGAAAACTGTGAGGCCTATGGTCGAAAAGGTAACACCTTCACCTATAACCTAGAAAGAAGCGTTCTGTGAAACTACTTTGTGTTGTTTGCATTCAACTCACAGAGCGGAACATTCCTTTTGTTAGAGCAGCCATGAAACAATCTTTTTGCATAGTCTGCAATTGGACATTTGGAGAGCTCTGAGGCCTGTGGTGGAAAACGAAATATCTTCACATAAAACCTAGAAAGAAGCATTCTCAGAAACCACTTTGTGATGTGTGCATTCAAGTCACAGGATTGAACATTCCTTTCGTTACAGCGGTTCTGAAACACACTTTTTCTAGAATCTCCATGTGGATATTTGGAACACTTACGGCAATTTGATGGAAACGAGACATCCTCACACAAAATGAAGACAGAAGCATTCTCACAAACTCCTTTGTGATGTGTGATCTCAACTCACAGATGTGAACCTTCCTTTTGATAGAGCAGTTTCGAAACAATCTTTTTCTAGAATCTGCAAGTGGATATTTGGAGAGATGAGAGGCCTGTGGTTTAAAGGAAATATCTTCACATAACAAGTAGACAAAAGCATTCTCTGAAACGTCTTTGTGGTGTGTGCATTCACCTCACAGAGTTGAGCATTGCTTTTGACAGAGAAGTTTGGAAGCACTCTTTTTATAGTGTCTGCAAGTGGATATTTGGACCCCTTATTGGAATGCGTTGGAAATGGGACACCATCACACGAAAACGAGACAGAAGCATTCTCACAAACTTCTGCATGATGTGAGCATTCAGCTCACAGAGCTGAACCTTTCTTTTGATAGAGCAGTTTTGAGGCACTCTTTTTCCAGATTCTGCAAGTGGACATTTGGAGCGCCTTGAGGCCTGCGGTGGAAAGGAAATATCTTCACATAAAATCTAGACAGAAGCATTCTCTGAAACTTCTTTCTGGTGCGTGAATTAAATTCAGAGAGTTGAACATTCCTTTTGACAGAGAAGTTTTGAAACACTTTTTTTGTAGAATCTGCACGTGGAAATTTGGACCACTTCTAGGAATTCGTTGAAAACGGGACACCTTCACACAAAAACAAGACAGAAGCATTCTGACAGACTTCGGTGTGATATGTGCATTCAACTCACAGAGTTTAATCTTTCATTTCATGTGGCAGTTTCGAAACACTCTTTTTGTGGAATCTGCAAGTGGCTATTTGGACCGATTATAGGAATTCATTGGGAACGGGACACCCTCACACAAAAAGTAGTGAGAAGCACTTTCACAAACTTCTGTGTGATGTGTGCATTCAATTCAAAGGGCTGAGCTCTTCTTTCGATAGAGCAGTTTTAAAACACTCTTTTTCTGGAATCTGCAAGTGGACATTTGGAGCGCTTTGAGGACTGTGGGGGCAAGGAAATATCTTCACATAACAAGTAGACAGAAGCATTCTCTGAAACTTCTTTGTGGTGTGTGCATTCAACTCACAGAGTTTGAACATTCCTTTTGACAGAGAAGCTTGGAAACACTCTTTTTATAGAATAGGCAAGTGGATATTTGGACCTCTTTTAGGAATTCGTTGGAAACGGGACACCCTCACACAAAAACTAGACAGAAGCATTCTCACAAACTTCTGTGTGACGTGAGCATTCAGCTCGCAGAGCTGAACCTTTCTTTGATAGGGCAGTTTTGAAACACTCTTTTTCTAGAATCTGCAAGTGGACATTTGGAGCGCTTTTAGGCCTGTGGTGGAAAGGAAATATCTTCACTCACAAACTAGACAGATGCATTCTCTGAAACTGCCTTGTGGTGCGTGCATTCAACTCACAGAGTTGAACATTCCTTTCGAATGAGAAGTTTTGAAACACTCTTTTTGTAGAAACTGCAAGTGAAACCTTGGACTGCTGATGGGAATTCGTTGGAAACGGGACACCTTCACACAAAAACTAGACCAAAGCATTCCCACAAACTTATCTGCGATGTGTGCACTCAGCTCACAAAGTTTAACATTTCTTTTCATGGATTAGTTTTGAAACACTCATTTTGCAGTATATGCAAGTGGTCATTCGGAAAGCTATGAGGCCTATGGTCGAAAAGGTAACACCTTCACCTATAACCTAGAAAGAAGCGTTCTGAGAAACTACTTTGTGTTGTTTGCATTCAACTCACAGAGTGGAACATTCCTTTTCTTAGAGCAGCCATGAAACAATCTTTTTGCATAGTCTGCAATTGGACATTTGGAGAGCTCTGAGGCCTGTGGTGGAAAACGAAATATCTTCACATAAAACCTAGAAAGAAGCATTCTCAGAAACCACTTTGTGATGTGTGCATTCAAGTCACAGGATTGAACATTCCTTTCATTACAGCGGTTCTGAAACACACTTTTTCTAGAATCTCCATGTGGATATTTGGAACACTTACGGCAATTTGATGGAAACGAGACATCCTCACACAAAAAGAAGACAGAAGCATTCTCACAAACTCCTTTGTGATGTGTGATCTCAACTCACAGATGTGAACCTTCCTTTTGATAGAGCAGTTTCGAAACAATCTTTTTCTAGAATCTGCAAGTGGATATTTGGAGCGATGAGAGGCCTGTGGTTTAAAGGAAATATCTTCACATAACAAGTAGACAAAAGCATTCTCTGAAACGTCTTTGTGGTGTGTGCATTCACCTCACAGAGTTGAGCATTGCTTTGACAGAGAAGTTTGGAAGCACTCTTTTTATAGTGTCTGCAAGTGGATATTTGGACCCCTTATTGGAATGCGTTGGAAATGGGACACCATCACACGAAAACGAGACAGAAGCATTCTCACAAACTTCTGCATGATGTGAGCATTCAGCTCACAGAGCTGAACCTTTCTTTTGATAGAGCAGTTTTGAAGCACTCTTTTTCCAGATTCTGCAAGTGGACATTTGGAGCGCCTTGAGGCCTGCGGTGGAAAGGAAATATCTTCACATAAAAACTAGACAGAAGCATTCTCTGAAACTTCTTTCTGGTGCGTGAATTAAATTCAGAGAGTTGAACATTCCTTTTGACAGAGAAGTTTTGAAACACTTTTTTTGTAGAATCTGCACGTGGAAATTTGGACCACTTCTAGGAATTCGTTGGAAACGGGACACCTTCACACAAAAACAAGACAGAAGCATTCTGACAGACTTCGGTGTGATATGTGCATTCAACTCACAGAGTTTAATCTTTCATTTCATGTGGCAGTTTCGAAACACTCTTTTTGTGGAATCTGCAAGTGGCTATTTGGACCGATTATAGGAATTCATTGGGAACGGGACACCCTCACACAAAAAGTAGTGAGAAGCACTTTCACAAACTTCTGTGTGATGTGTGCATTCAATTCAAAGGGCTGAGCTCTTCTTTCAATAGAGCAGTTTTAAAACACTCTTTTTCTGGAATCTGCAAGTGGACATTTGGAGCGCTTTGAGGACTGTGGGGGCAAGGAAATATCTTCACATAACAAGTAGACAGAAGCATTCTCTGAAACTTCTTTGTGGTGTGTGCATTCAACTCACAGAGTTTGAACATTCCTTTTGACAGAGAAGCTTGGAAACACTCTTTTTATAGAATAGGCAAGTGGATATTTGGACCTCTTTTAGGAATTCGTTGGAAACGGGACACCCTTACACAAAAACTAGACAGAAGCATTCTCACAAACTTCTGTGTGACGTGAGCATTCAGCTCGCAGAGCTGAACCTTTCTTTGATAGGGCAGTTTTGAAACACTCTTTTTCTAGAATCTGCAAGTGGACATTTGGAGCGCTTTTAGGCCTGTGGTGGAAAGGAAATATCTTCACTCACAAACTAGACAGATGCATTCTCTGAAACTGCCTTGTGGTGCGTGCATTCAACTCACAGAGTTGAACATTCCTTTCGAATGAGAAGTTTTGAAACACTCTTTTTGTAGAAACTGCAAGTGAAACCTTGGACTGCTGATGGGAATTCGTTGGAAACGGGACACCTTCACACAAAAACTAGACCAAAGCATTCCCACAAACTTATCTGCGATGTGTGCACTCAGCTCACAAAGTTTAACATTTCTTTTCATGGATTAGTTTTGAAACACTCATTTTGCAGTATATGCAAGTGGTCATTCGGAAAGCTATGAGGCCTATGGTCGAAAAGGTAACACCTTCACCTATAACCTAGAAAGAAGCGTTCTGAGAAACTACTTTGTGTTGTTTGCATTCAACTCACAGAGTGGAACATTCCTTTTCTTAGAGCAGCCATGAAACAATCTTTTTGCATAGTCTGCAATTGGACATTTGGAGAGCTCTGAGGCCTGTGGTGGAAAACGAAATATCTTCACATAAAACCTAGAAAGAAGCATTCTCAGAAACCACTTTGTGATGTGTGCATTCAAGTCACAGGATTGAACATTCCTTTCGTTACAGCGGTTCTGAAACACACTTTTTCTAGAATCTCCATGTGGATATTTGGAACACTTACGGCAATTTGATGGAAACGAGACATCCTCACACAAAAAGAAGACAGAAGCATTCTCACAAACTCCTTTGTGATGTGTGATCTCAACTCACAGATGTGAACCTTCCTTTTGATAGAGCAGTTTCGAAACAATCTTTTTCTAGAATCTGCAAGTGGATATTTGGAGCGATGAGAGGCCTGTGGTTTAAAGGAAATATCTTCACATAACAAGTAGACAAAAGCATTCTCTGAAACGTCTTTGTGGTGTGTGCATTCACCTCACAGAGTTGAGCATTGCTTTTGACAGAGAAGTTTGGAAGCACTCTTTTTATAGTGTCTGCAAGTGGATATTTGGACCCCTTATTGGAATGCGTTGGAAATGGGACACCATCACACGAAAACGAGACAGAAGCATTCTCACAAACTTCTGCATGATGTGAGCATTCAGCTCACAGAGCTGAACCTTTCTTTTGATAGAGCAGTTTTGAAGCACTCTTTTTCCAGATTCTGCAAGTGGACATTTGGAGCGCCTTGAGGCCTGCGGTGGAAAGGAAATATCTTCACATAAAAACTAGACAGAAGCATTCTCTGAAACTTCTTTCTGGTGCGTGAATTAAATTGAGAGAGTTCAACATTCCTTTTGACAGAGAAGTTTTGAAACACTTTTTTTGTAGAATCTGCACGTGGACATTTGGACCACTTCTAGGAATTCGTTGGAAACGGGACACCTTCACACAAAAACAAGACAGAAGCATTCTGACAGACTTCGGTGTGATATGTGCATTCAACTCACAGAGTTTAATCTTTCATTTCATGTGGCAGTTTCGAAACACTCTTTTTGTGGAATCTGCAAGTGGCTATTTGGACCGATTATAGGAATTCATTGGGAACGGGACACCCTCACACAAAAAGTAGTGAGAAGCACTTTCACAAACTTCTGTGTGATGTGTGCATTCAATTCAAAGGGCTGAGCTCTTCTTTTGATAGAGCAGTTTTAAAACACTCTTTTTCTGGAATCTGCAAGTGGACATTTGGAGCGCTTTGAGGACTGTGGGGGCAAGGAAATATCTTCACATAACAAGTAGACAGAAGCATTCTCTGAAACTTCTTTGTGGTGTGTGCATTCAACTCACAGAGTTTGAACATTCCTTTTGACAGAGAAGCTTGGAAACACTCTTTTTATAGAATAGGCAAGTGGATATTTGGACCTCTTTTAGGAATTCGTTGGAAACGGGACACCCTCACACAAAAACTAGACAGAAGCATTCTCACAAACTTCTGTGTGACGTGAGCATTCAGCTCGCAGAGCTGAACCTTTCTTTGATAGGGCAGTTTTGAAACACTCTTTTTCTAGAATCTGCAAGTGGACATTTGGAGCGCTTTTAGGCCTGTGGTGGAAAGGAAATATCTTCACTCACAAACTAGACAGATGCATTCTCTGAAACTGCCTTGTGGTGCGTGCATTCAACTCACAGAGTTGAACATTCCTTTCGAATGAGAAGTTTTGAAACACTCTTTTTGTAGAAACTGCAAGTGAAACCTTGGACTGCTGATGGGAATTCGTTGGAAACGGGACACCTTCACACAAAAAGTAGACCAAAGCATTCCCACAAACTTATCTGCGATGTGTGCACTCAGCTCACAAAGTTTAACATTTCTTTTCATGGATTAGTTTTGAAACACTCATTTTGCAGTATATGCAAGTGGTCATTCGGAAAGCTATGGGGCCTATGGTCGAAAAGGTAACACCTTCACCTATAACCTAGAAAGAAGCGTTCTGAGAAACTACTTTGTGTTGTTTGCATTCAACTCACAGAGTGGAACATTCCTTTTCTTAGAGCAGCCATGAAACAATCTTTTTGCATAGTCTGCAATTGGACATTTGGAGAGCTCTGAGGCCTGTGGTGGAAAACGAAATATCTTCACATAAAACCTAGAAAGAAGCATTCTCAGAAACCACTTTGTGATGTGTGCATTCAAGTCACAGGATTGAACATTCCTTTCATTACACCGGTTCTGAAACACACTTTTTCTAGAATCTCCATGTGGATATTTGGAACACTTACGGCAATTTGATGGAAACGAGACATCCTCACACAAAAAGGAGTCAGAAGCATTCTCACAAACTCCTTTGTGATGTGTGATCTCAACTCACAGATGTGAACCTTCCTTTTGATAGAGCAGTTTCGAAACAATCTTTTTCTAGAATCTGCAAGTGGATATTTGGAGCGATGAGAGGCCTGTGGTTTAAAGGAAATATCTTCACATAACAAGTAGACAAAAGCATTCTCTGAAACGTCTTTGTGGTGTGTGCATTCACCTCACAGAGTTGAGCATTGCTTTTGACAGAGAAGTTTGGAAGCACTCTTTTTATAGTGTCTGCAAGTGGATAATTGGACCCCTTATTGGAATGCGTTGGAAATGGGACACCATCACACGAAAACGAGACAGAAGCATTCTCACAAACTTCTGCATGATGTGAGCATTCAGCTCACAGAGCTGAACCTTTCTTTTGATAGAGCAGTTTTGAAGCACTCTTTTTCCAGATTCTGCAAGTGGACATTTGGAGCACCTTGAGGCCTGCGGTGGAAAGGAAATATCTTCGCATAAAAACTAGACAGAAGCATTCTCTGAAACTTCTTTCTGGTGCGTGAATTAAATTCAGAGAGTTGAACATTCCTTTTGACAGAGAAGTTTTGAAACACTTTTTTTGTAGAATCTGCACGTGGAATTTTGGACCACTTCTAGGAATTCATTGGAAAAGGGACACCTTCACACAAAAACAAGACAGAAGCATTCTGACAGACTTCGGTGTGATATGTGCATTCAACTCACAGAGTTTAATCTTTCATTTCATGTGGCAGTTTCGAAACACTCTTTTTGTGGAATCTGCAAGTGGCTATTTGGACCGATTATAGGAATTCATTGGGAACGGGACACCCTCACACAAAAAGTAGTGAGAAGCACTTTCACAAACTTCTGTGTGATGTGTGCATTCAATTCAAAGGGCTGAGCTCTTCTTTTGATAGAGCAGTTTTAAAACACTCTTTTTCTGGAATCTGCAAGTGGACATTTGGAGCGTTTTGAGGACTGTGGGGGAAGGAAATATCTTCACATAACAAGTAGACAGAAGCATTCTCTGAAACTTCTTTGTGGTGTGTGCATTCAACTCACAGAGTTTGAACATTCCTTTTGACAGAGAAGCTTGGAAACACTCTTTTTATAGAATAGGCAAGTGGATATTTGGACCTCTTTTAGGAATTCGTTGGAAACGGAACAGCCACACACAAAAACTAGACAGAAGCATTCTCACAAACTTCTGTGTGACGTGAGCATTCAGCTCGCAGAGCTGAACCTTTCTTTGATAGGGCAGTTTTGAAACACTCTTTTTCTAGAATCTGCAAGTGGACATTTGGAGCGCTTTTAGGCCTGTGGTGGAAAGGAAATATCTTCACTCACAAACTAGACAGATGCATTCTCTGAAACTGCCTTGTGGTGCGTGCATTCAACTCACAGAGTGGAACATTCCTTTCGAATGAGAAGTTTTGAAACACTCTTTTTGTAGAAACTGCAAGTGAAACCTTGGACTGCTGATGGGAATTCGTTGGAAACGGGACACCTTCACACAAAAAGTAGACCAAAGCATTCCCACAAACTTATCTGCGATGTGTGCACTCAGCTCACAAAGTTTAACATTTCTTTTCATGGATTAGTTTTGAAACACTCATTTTGCAGTATATGCAAATGGTCATTCGGAAAGCTATGAGGCCTATGGTCGAAAAGGTAACACCTTCACCTATAACCTAGAAAGAAGCGTTCTGAGAAACTACTTTGTGTTGTTTGCATTCAACTCACAGAGTGGAACATTCCTTTTCTTAGAGCAGCCATGAAACAATCTTTTTGCATAGTCTGCAATTGGACATTTGGAGAGCTCTGAGGCCTGTGGTGGAAAACGAAATATCTTCACATAAAACCTAGAAAGAAGCATTCTCAGAAACCACTTTGTGATGTGTGCATTCAAGTCACAGGATTGAACATTCCTTTCGTTACAGCGTTTCTGAAACACACTTTTTCTAGAATCTCCATGTGGATATTTGGAACACTTACGGCAATTTGATGGAAACGAGACATCCTCACACAAAAAGGAGACAGAAGCATTCTCACAAACTCCTTTGTGATGTGTGATCTCAACTCACAGATGTGAACCTTCCTTTTGATAGAGCAGTTTCGAAACAATCTTTTTCTAGAATCTGCAAGTGGATATTTGGAGCGATGAGAGGCCTGTGGTTTAAAGGAAATATCTTCACATAACAAGTAGACAAAAGCATTCTCTGAAACGTCTTTGTGGTGTGTGCATTCACCTCACAGAGTTGAGCATTGCTTTTGACAGAGAAGTTTGGAAGCACTCTTTTTATAGTGTCTGCAAGTGGATATTTGGACCCCTTATTGGAATGCGTTTGAAATGGGACACCATCACACGAAAACGAGACAGAAGCATTCTCACAAACTTCTGCATGATGTGAGCATTCAGCTCACAGAGCTGAACCTTTCTTTTGATAGAGCAGTTTTGAAGCACTCTTTTTCCAGATTCTGCAAGTGGACATTTGGAGCGCCTTGAGGCCTGCGGTGGAAAGGAAATATCTTCACATAAAAACTAGACAGAAGCATTCTCTGAAACTTCTTTCTGGTGCGTGAATTAAATTCAGAGAGTTGAACATTCCTTTTGACAGAGAAGTTTTGAAACACTTTTTTTGTAGAATCTGCACGTGGAAATTTGGACCACTTCTAGGAATTCGTTGGAAACGGGACACCTTCACACAAAAACAAGACAGAAGCATTCTGACAGACTTCGGTGTGATATGTGCATTCAACTCACAGAGTTTAATCTTTCATTTCATGTGGCAGTTTCGAAACACTCTTTTTGTGGAATCTGCAAGTGGCTATTTGGACCGATTATAGGAATTCATTGGGAACGGGACACCCTCACACAAAAAGTAGTGAGAAGCACTTTCACAAACTTCTGTGTGATGTGTGCATTCAATTCAAAGGGCTGAGCTCTTCTTTTGATAGAGCAGTTTTAAAACACTCTTTTTCTGGAATCTGCAAGTGGACATTTGGAGTGCTTTGAGGACTGTGGGGCAAGGAAATATCTTCACATAACAAGTAGACAGAAGCATTCTCTGAAACTTCTTTGTGGTGTGTGCATTCAACTCACAGAGTTTGAACATTCCTTTTGACAGAGAAGCTTGGAAACACTCTTTTTATAGAATAGGCAAGTGGATATTTGGACCTCTTTTAGGAATTCGTTGGAAACGGGACACCCTCACACAAAAACTAGACAGAAGCATTCTCACAAACTTCTGTGTGACGTGAGCATTCAGCTCGCAGAGCTGAACCTTTCTTTGATAGGGCAGTTTTGAAACACTCTTTTTCTAGAATCTGCAAGTGGACATTTGGAGCGCTTTTAGGCCTGTGGTGGAAAGGAAATATCTTCACTCACAAACTAGACAGATGCATTCTCTGAAACTGCCTTGTGGTGCGTGCATTCAACTCACAGAGTTGAACATTCCTTTCGAATGAGAAGTTTTGAAACACTCTTTTTGTAGAAACTGCAAGTGAAACCTTGGACAGCTGATGGGAATTCGTTGGAAACGGGACACCTTCACACAAAAACTAGACCAAAGCATTCCCACAAACTTATCTGCGATGTGTGCCCTCAGCTCACAAAGTTTAACATTTCATTTCATGGATTAGTTTTGAAACACTCATTTTGCAGTATATGCAAGTGGTCATTCGGAAAGCTATGAGGCCTATGGTCGAAAAGGTAACACCTTCACCTATAACCTAGAAAGAAGCGTTCTGAGAAACTACTTTGTGTTGTTTGCATTCAACTCACAGAGTGGAACATTCCTTTTCTTAGAGCAGCCATGAAACAATCTTTTTGCATAGTCTGCAATTGGACATTTGGTGAGCTCTGAGGCCTGTGGTGGAAAACGAAATATCTTCACATAAAACCTAGAAAGAAGCATTCTCAGAAACCACTTTGTGATGTGTGCATTCAAGTCACAGGATTGAACATTCCTTTCGTTACAGCGGTTCTGAAACACACTTTTTCTAGAATCTCCATGTGGATATTTGGAACACTTACGGCAATTTGATGGAAACGAGACATCCTCACACAAAAAGAAGACAGAAGCATTCTCACAAACTCCTTTGTGATGTGTGATCTCAACTCACAGATGTGAACCTTCCTTTTGATAGAGCAGTTTCAAAACAATCTTTTTCTAGAATCTGCAAGTGGATATTTGGAGCGATGAGAGGCCTGTGGTTTAAAGGAAATATCTTCACATAACAAGTAGACAAAAGCATTCTCTGAAACGCCTTTGTGGTGTGTGCATTCACCTCACAGAGTTGAACATTGCTTTTTACAGAGAAGTTTGGAAGCACTCTTTTTGTAGTGTCGGCAAGTGGATATTTGGACCCCTTATAGGAATGCGTTGGAAATGGGACACCATCACACGAAAACGAGACAGAATCATTCTCACAAACTTCTGCATGATGTGAGCATTCAGCTCACAGAGCTGAACCTTTCTTTTGATAGAGCAGTTTTGAGGCACTCTTTTTCCAGATTCTGCAAGTGGACATTTGGAGCGCCTTGAGGCCTGCGGTGGAAAGGAAATATCTTCACATAAAAACTAGACAGAAGCATTCTCTGAAACTTCTTTCTGGTGCGTGAATTAAATTGAGAGAGTTCAACATTCCTTTTGACAGAGAAGTTTTGAAACACTTTTTTTGTAGAATCTGCACGTGGACATTTGGACCACTTCTAGGAATTCGTTGGAAAAGGGACACCTTCACACAAAAACAAGACAGAAGCATTCTGACAGACTTCGGTGTGATATGTGCATTCAACTCACAGAGTTTAATCTTTCATTTCATGTGGCAGTTTCGAAACACTCTTTTTGTGGAATCTGCAAGTGGCTATTTGGACCGATTATAGGAATTCATTGGGAACGGGACACCCTCACACAAAAAGTAGTGAGAAGCACTTTCACAAACTTCTGTGTGATGTGTGCATTCAATTCAAAGGGCTGAGCTCTTCTTTTGATAGAGCAGTTTTAAAACACTCTTTTTCTGGAATCTGCAAGTGGACATTTGGAGCGCTTTGAGGACTGTGGGGGCAAGGAAATATCTTCACATAACAAGTAGACAGAAGCATTCTCTGAAACTTCTTTGTGGTGTGTGCATTCAACTCACAGAGTTTGAACATTCCTTTTGACAGAGAAGCTTGGAAACACTCTTTTTATAGAATAGGCAAGTGGATATTTGGACCTCTTTTAGGAATTCGTTGGAAACGGGACACCCTCACACAAAAACTAGACAGAAGCATTCTCACAAACTTCTGTGTGACGTGAGCATTCAGCTCGCAGAGCTGAACCTTTCTTTGATAGGGCAGTTTTGAAACACTCTTTTTCTAGAATCTGCAAGTGGACATTTGGAGCGCTTTTAGGCCTGTGGTGGAAAGGAAATATCTTCACTCACAAACTAGACAGATGCATTCTCTGAAACTGCCTTGTGGTGCGTGCATTCAACTCACAGAGTGGAACATTCCTTTCGAATGAGAAGTTTTGAAACACTCTTTTTGTAGAAACTGCAAGTGAAACCTTGGACTGCTGATGGGAATTCGTTGGAAACGGGACACCTTCACACAAAGAGTAGACCAAAGCATTCCCACAAACTTATCTGCGATGTGTGCACTCAGCTCACAAAGTTTAACATTTCTTTTCATGGATTAGTTTTGAAACACTCATTTTGCAGTATATGCAAATGGTCATTCGGAAAGCTATGAGGCCTATGGTCGAAAAGGTAACACCTTCACCTATAACCTAGAAAGAAGCGTTCTGAGAAACTACTTTGTGTTGTTTGCATTCAACTCACAGAGTGGAACATTCCTTTTCTTAGAGCAGCCATGAAACAATCTTTTTGCATAGTCTGCAATTGGACATTTGGAGAGCTCTGAGGCCTGTGGTGGAAAACGAAATATCTTCACATAAAACCTAGAAAGAAGCATTCTCAGAAACCACTTTGTGATGTGTGCATTCAAGTCACAGGATTGAACATTCCTTTCGTTACAGCGGTTCTGAAACACACTTTTTCTAGAATCTCCATGTGGATATTTGGAACACTTACGGCAATTTGATGGAAACGAGACATCCTCACACAAAAAGGAGACAGAAGCATTCTCACAAACTCCTTTGTGATGTGTGATCTCAACCCACAGATGTGAACCTTCCTTTTGATAGAGCAGTTTCGAAACAATCTTTTTCTAGAATCTGCAAATGGATATTTGGAGCGATGAGAGGCCTGTGGTTTAAAGGAAATATCTTCACCTAACAAGTAGACAAAAGCATTCTCTGAAACGTCTTTGTGGTGTGTGCATTCACCTCACAGATTTGAGCATTGCTTTTGACAGAGAAGTTTGGAAGCACTCTTTTTATAGTGTCTGCAAGTGGATATTTGGACCCCTTATTGGAATGCGTTTGAAATGGGACACCATCACACGAAAACGAGACAGAAGCATTCTCACAAACTTCTGCATGATGTGAGCATTCAGCTCACAGAGCTGAACCTTTCTTTTGATAGAGCAGTTTTGAAGCACTCTTTTTCCAGATTCTGCAAGTGGACATTTGGAGCGCCTTGAGGCCTGCGGTGGAAAGGAAATATCTTCACATAAAAACTAGACAGAAGCATTCTCTGAAACTTCTTTCTGGTGCGTGAATTAAATTCAGAGAGTTGAACATTCCTTTTGACAGAGAAGTTTTGAAACACTTTTTTTGTAGAATCTGCACGTGGAAATTTGGACCACTTCTAGGAATTCGTTGGAAACGGGACACCTTCACACAAAAACAAGACAGAAGCATTCTGACAGACTTCGGTGTGATATGTGCATTCAACTCACAGAGTTTAATCTTTCATTTCATGTGGCAGTTTCGAAACACTCTTTTTGTGGAATCTGCAAGTGGCTATTTGGACCGATTATAGGAATTCATTGGGAACGGGACACCCTCACACAAAAAGTAGTGAGAAGCACTTTCACAAACTTCTGTGTGATGTGTGCATTCAATTCAAAGGGCTGAGCTCTTCTTTTGATAGAGCAGTTTTAAAACACTCTTTTTCTGGAATCTGCAAGTGGACATTTGGAGCGCTTTGAGGACTGTGGGGGCAAGGAAATATCTTCACATAACAAGTAGACAGAAGCATTCTCTGAAACTTCTTTGTGGTGTGTGCATTCAACTCACAGAGTTTGAACATTCCTTTTGACAGAGAAGCTTGGAAACACTCTTTTTATAGAATAGGCAAGTGGATATTTGGACCTCTTTTAGGAATTCGTTGGAAACGGGACACCCTCACACAAAAACTAGACAGAAGCATTCTCACAAACTTCTGTGTGACGTGAGCATTCAGCTCGCAGAGCTGAACCTTTCTTTGATAGGGCAGTTTTGAAACACTCTTTTTCTAGAATCTGCAAGTGGACATTTGGAGCGCTTTTAGGCCTGTGGTGGAAAGGAAATATCTTCACTCACAAACTAGACAGATGCATTCTCTGAAACTGCCTTGTGGTGCGTGCATTCAACTCACAGAGTTGAACATTCCTTTCGAATGAGAAGTTTTGAAACACTCTTTTTGTAGAAACTGCAAGTGAAACCTTGGACAGCTGATGGGAATTCGTTGGAAACGGGACACCTTCACACAAAAACTAGACCAAAGCATTCCCACAAACTTATCTGCGATGTGTGCACTCAGCTCACAAAGTTTAACATTTCATTTCATGGATTAGTTTTGAAACACTCATTTTACAGTATATGCAAGTGGTCATTCGGAAAGCTATGAGGCCTATGGTCGAAAAGGTAACACCTTCACCTATAACCTAGAAAGAAGCGTTCTGAGAAACTACTTTGTGTTGTTTGCATTCAACTCACAGAGTGGAACATTCCTTTTCTTAGAGCAGCCATGAAACAATCTTTTTGCATAGTCTGCAATTGGACATTTGGTGAGCTCTGAGGCCTGTGGTGGAAAACGAAATATCTTCACATAAAACCTAGAAAGAAGCATTCTCAGAAACCACTTTGTGATGTGTGCATTCAAGTCACAGGATTGAACATTCCTTTCGTTACAGCGGTTCTGAAACACACTTTTTCTAGAATCTCCATGTGGATATTTGGAACACTTACGGCAATTTGATGGAAACGAGACATCCTCACACAAAAAGAAGACAGAAGCATTCTCACAAACTCCTTTGTGATGTGTGATCTCAACTCACAGATGTGAACCTTCCTTTTGATAGAGCAGTTTCGAAACAATCTTTTTCTAGAATCTGCAAGTGGATATTTGGAGAGATGAGAGGCCTGTGGTTTAAAGGAAATATCTTCACATAACAGGTAGACAAAAGCATTCTCTGAAACGTCTTTGTGGTGTGTGCATTCACCTCACAGAGTTGAGCATTGCTTTTGACAGAGAAGTTTGGAAGCACTCTTTTTATAGTGTCTGCAAGTGGATATTTGGACCCCTTATTGGAATGCATTGGAAATGGGACACCATCACACGAAAACGAGACAGAAGCATTCTCACAAACTTCTGCATGATGTGAGCATTCAGCTCACAGAGCTGAACCTTTCTTTTGATAGAGCAGTTTTGAAGCACTCTTTTTCCAGATTCTGCAAGTGGACATTTGGAGCGCCTTGAGGCCTGCGGTGGAAAGGAAATATCTTCACATAAAAACTAGACAGAAGCATTCTCTGAAACTTCATTCCGGTGCGTGAATTAAATTCAGAGAGTTGAACATTCCTTTTGACAGAGAAGTTTTGAAACACTTTTTTTGTAGAATCTGCACGTGGAAATTTGGACCACTTCTAGGAATTCGTTGGAAACGGGACACCTTCACACAAAAACAAGACAGAAGCATTCTGACAGACTTTGGTGTGATAAGTGCATTCAACTCACAGAGTTTAATCTTTCATTTCATGTGGCAGTTTCGAAACACTCTTTTTGTGGAATCTGCAAGTGGCTATTTGGACCGATTATAGGAATTCATTGGGAACGGGACACCCTCACACAAAAATTAGTGAGAAGCACTTTCACAAACTTCTGTGTGATGTGTGCATTCAATTCAAAGGGCTGAGCTCTTCTTTTGATAGAGCAGTTTTAAAACACTCTTTTTCTGGAATCTGCAAGTGGACATTTGGAGCGCTTTGAGGACTGTGGGGGCAAGGAAATATTTTCACATAACAAGTAGACAGAAGCATTCTCTGAAACTTCTTTGTGGTGTGTGCATTCAACTCACAGAGTTTGAACATTCCTTTTGACAGAGAAGTTTGGAAACACTCTTTTTATAGAATAGGCAAGTGGATATTTGGACCTATTTTAGGAATTCGTTGGAAACGGGACACCCTCACACAAAAACTAGACAGAAGCATTCTCACAAACATCTGTGTGACGTGAGCATTCAGCTCGCAGAGCTGAACCTCTCTTTGATAGGGCAGTTTTGAAACACTCTTTTTCTAGAATCTGCAAGTGGACATTTGGAGCGCTTTTAGGCCTGTAGTGGAAAGGAAATATCTTCACTCACAAACTAGACAGATGCATTCTCTGAAACTGCCTTGTGGTGCGTGCATTCAACTCACAGAGTGGAACATTCCTTTCGAATGAGAAGTTTTGAAACACTCTTTTTGTAGAAACTGCAAGTGAAACCTTGGACTGCTGATGGGAATTCGTTGGAAACGGGACACCTTCACACAAAGAGTAGACCAAAGCATTCCCACAAACTTATCTGCGATGTGTGCACTCAGCTCACAAAGTTTAACATTTCTTTTCATGGATTAGTTTTGAAACACTCATTTTGCAGTATATGCAAATGGTCATTCGGAAAGCTATGAGGCCTATGGTCGAAAAGGTAACACCTTCACCTATAACCTAGAAAGAAGCGTTCTGAGAAACTACTTTGTGTTGTTTGCATTCAACTCACAGAGTGGAACATTCCTTTTCTTAGAGCAGCCATGAAACAATCTTTTTGCATAGTCTGCAATTGGACATTTGGAGAGCTCTGAGGCCTGTGGTGGAAAACGAAATATCTTCACATAAAACCTAGAAAGAAGCATTCTCAGAAACCACTTTGTGATGTGTGCATTCAAGTCACAGGATTGAACATTCCTTTCGTTACAGCGGTTCTGAAACACACTTTTTCTAGAATCTCCATGTGGATATTTGGAACACTTATGGCAATTTGATGGAAACGAGACATCCTCACACAAAAAGGAGACAGAAGCATTCTCACAAACTCCTTTGTGATGTGTGATCTCAACCCACAGATGTGAACCTTCCTTTTGATAGAGCAGTTTCGAAACAATCTTTTTCTAGAATCTGCAAATGGATATTTGGAGCGATGAGAGGCCTGTGGTTTAAAGGAAATATCTTCACCTAACAAGTAGACAAAAGCATTCTCTGAAACGTCTTTGTGGTGTGTGCATTCACCTCACAGATTTGAGCATTGCTTTTGACAGAGAAGTTTGGAAGCACTCTTTTTATAGTGTCTGCAAGTGGATATTTGGACCCCTTATTGGAATGCGTTTGAAATGGGACACCATCACACGAAAACGAGACAGAAGCATTCTCACAAACTTCTGCATGATGTGAGCATTCAGCTCACAGAGCTGAACCTTTCTTTTGATAGAGCAGTTTTGAAGCACTCTTTTTCCAGATTCTGCAAGTGGACATTTGGAGCGCCTTGAGGCCTGCGGTGGAAAGGAAATATCTTCACATAAAAACTAGACAGAAGCATTCTCTGAAACTTCTTTCTGGTGCGTGAATTAAATTCAGAGAGTTGAACATTCCTTTTGACAGAGAAGTTTTGAAACACTTTTTTTGTAGAATCTGCACGTGGAAATTTGGACCACTTCTAGGAATTCGTTGGAAACGGGACACCTTCACACAAAAACAAGACAGAAGCATTCTGACAGACTTCGGTGTGATATGTGCATTCCACTCACAGAGTTTAATCTTTCATTTCATGTGGCAGTTTCGAAACACTCTTTTTGTGGAATCTGCAAGTGGCTATTTGGACCGATTATAGGAATTCATTGGGAACGGGACACCCTCACACAAAAAGTAGTGAGAAGCACTTTCACAAACTTCTGTGTGATGTGTGCATTCAATTCAAAGGGCTGAGCTCTTCTTTTGATAGAGCAGTTTTAAAACACTCTTTTTCTGGAATCTGCAAGTGGACATTTGGAGCGCTTTGAGGACTGTGGGGGCAAGGAAATATCTTCACATAACAAGTAGACAGAAGCATTCTCTGAAACTTCTTTGTGGTGTGTGCATTCAACTCACAGAGTTTGAACATTCCTTTTGACAGAGAAGCTTGGAAACACTCTTTTTATAGAATAGGCAAGTGGATATTTGGACCTCTTTTAGGAATTCGTTGGAAACGGGACACCCTCACACAAAAACTAGACAGAAGCATTCTCACAAACTTCTGTGTGACGTGAGCATTCAGCTCGCAGAGCTGAACCTTTCTTTGATAGGGCAGTTTTGAAACACTCTTTTTCTAGAATCTGCAAGTGGACATTTGGAGCGCTTTTAGGCCTGTGGTGGAAAGGAAATATCTTCACTCACAAACTAGACAGATGCATTCTCTGAAACTGCCTTGTGGTGCGTGCATTCAACTCACAGAGTTGAACATTCCTTTCGAATGAGAAGTTTTGAAACACTCTTTTTGTAGAAACTGCAAGTGAAACCTTGGACAGCTGATGGGAATTCGTTGGAAACGGGACACCTTCACACAAAAACTAGACCAAAGCATTCCCACAAACTTATCTGCGATGTGTGCACTCAGCTCACAAAGTTTAACATTTCATTTCATGGATTAGTTTTGAAACACTCATTTTACAGTATATGCAAGTGGTCATTCGGAAAGCTATGAGGCCTATGGTCGAAAAGGTAACACCTTCACCTATAACCTAGAAAGAAGCGTTCTGAGAAACTACTTTGTGTTGTTTGCATTCAACTCACAGAGTGGAACATTCCTTTTCTTAGAGCAGCCATGAAACAATCTTTTTGCATAGTCTGCAATTGGACATTTGGTGAGCTCTGAGGCCTGTGGTGGAAAACGAAATATCTTCACATAAAACCTAGAAAGAAGCATTCTCAGAAACCACTTTGTGATGTGTGCATTCAAGTCACAGGATTGAACATTCCTTTCGTTACAGCGGTTCTGAAACACACTTTTTCTAGAATCTCCATGTGGATATTTGGAACACTTACGGCAATTTGATGGAAACGAGACATCCTCACACAAAAAGAAGACAGAAGCATTCTCACAAACTCCTTTGTGATGTGTGATCTCAACTCACAGATGTGAACCTTCCTTTTGATAGAGCAGTTTCGAAACAATCTTTTTCTAGAATCTGCAAGTGGATATTTGGAGAGATGAGAGGCCTGTGGTTTAAAGGAAATATCTTCACATAACAGGTAGACAAAAGCATTCTCTGAAACGTCTTTGTGGTGTGTGCATTCACCTCACAGAGTTGAGCATTGCTTTTGACAGAGAAGTTTGGAAGCACTCTTTTTATAGTGTCTGCAAGTGGATATTTGGACCCCTTATTGGAATGCATTGGAAATGGGACACCATCACACGAAAACGAGACAGAAGCATTCTCACAAACTTCTGCATGATGTGAGCATTCAGCTCACAGAGCTGAACCTTTCTTTTGATAGAGCAGTTTTGAAGCACTCTTTTTCCAGATTCTGCAAGTGGACATTTGGAGCGCCTTGAGGCCTGCGGTGGAAAGGAAATATCTTCACATAAAAACTAGACAGAAGCATTCTCTGAAACTTCATTCCGGTGCGTGAATTAAATTCAGAGAGTTGAACATTCCTTTTGACAGAGAAGTTTTGAAACACTTTTTTTGTAGAATCTGCACGTGGAAATTTGGACCACTTCTAGGAATTCGTTGGAAACGGGACACCTTCACACAAAAACAAGACAGAAGCATTCTGACAGACTTTGGTGTGATAAGTGCATTCAACTCACAGAGTTTAATCTTTCATTTCATGTGGCAGTTTCGAAACACTCTTTTTGTGGAATCTGCAAGTGGCTATTTGGACCGATTATAGGAATTCATTGGGAACGGGACACCCTCACACAAAAATTAGTGAGAAGCACTTTCACAAACTTCTGTGTGATGTGTGCATTCAATTCAAAGGGCTGAGCTCTTCTTTTGATAGAGCAGTTTTAAAACACTCTTTTTCTGGAATCTGCAAGTGGACATTTGGAGCGCTTTGAGGACTGTGGGGGCAAGGAAATATTTTCACATAACAAGTAGACAGAAGCATTCTCTGAAACTTCTTTGTGGTGTGTGCATTCAACTCACAGAGTTTGAACATTCCTTTTGACAGAGAAGTTTGGAAACACTCTTTTTATAGAATAGGCAAGTGGATATTTGGACCTATTTTAGGAATTCGTTGGAAACGGGACACCCTCACACAAAAACTAGACAGAAGCATTCTCACAAACATCTGTGTGACGTGAGCATTCAGCTCGCAGAGCTGAACCTCTCTTTGATAGGGCAGTTTTGAAACACTCTTTTTCTAGAATCTGCAAGTGGACATTTGGAGCGCTTTTAGGCCTGTAGTGGAAAGGAAATATCTTCACTCACAAACTAGACAGATGCATTCTCTGAATCTGCCTTGTGGTGCGTGCATTCAACTCACAGAGTTGAACATTCCTTTCGAATGAGAAGTTTTGAAACACTCATTTTGTAGAAACTGCAAGTGAAACCTTGGACCGCTGATGGGAATTCGTTGGAAACGGGACACCTTCACACAAAAACTAGACCAAAGCATTCCCACAAACTTATCTGCGATGTGTGCACTCAGCTCACAAAGTTTAACATTTCTTTTCATGGATTAGTTTTGAAACACTCATTTTGCAGTATATACAAGTGGTCATTCGGAAAGCTATGAGGCCTATGGTCGAAAAGGTAACACCTTCACCTATAACCTAGAAAGAAGCGTTCTGAGAAACTACTTTGTGTTGTTTGCATTCAACTCACAGAGTGGAACATTCCTTTTCTTAGAGCAGTCATGAAACAATCTTTTTGCATAGTCTGCAATTGGACATTTGGAGAGCTCTGAGGCCTGTGGTGGAAAACGAAATATCTTCACATAAAACCTAGAAAGAAGCATTCTCAGAAACCACTTTGTGATGTGTGCATTCAACTCACAGGATTGAATATTCCTTTCATTACAGCGGTTCTGAAACACACTTTTTCTAGAATCTCCATGTGGATATTTGGAACACTTACGGCAATTCGATGGAAACGAGACATCCTCACACAAAAAGGAGACAGAAGCATTCTCACAAACTCCTTTGTGATGTGTGATCTCAACTCACAGATGTGAACCTTCCTTTTGATAGAGCAGTTTCGAAACAATCTTTTTCTAGAATCTGCAAGTGGATATTTGGAGCGATGAGAGGCCTGTGGTTTAAAGGAAATATCTTCACATAACAAGTAGACAAAAGCATTCTCTGAAACGCCTTTGTGGTGTGTGCATTCACCTCACAGGGTTGAACATTGCTTTTTACAGAGAAGTTTGGAAGCACTCTTTTTGTAGTGTCGGCAAGTGGATATTTGGACCCCTTATAGGAATGCGTTGGAAATGGGACACCATCACACGAAAACGAGACAGAATCATTCTCACAAACTTCTGCATGATGTGAGCATTCAGCTCACAGAGCTGAACCTTTCTTTTGATAGAGCAGTTTTGAGGCACTCTTTTTCCAGATTCTGCAAGTGGACATTTGGAGCGCCTTGAGGCCTGCGGTGGAAAGGAAATATCTTCACATAAAAACTAGACAGAAGCATTCTCTGAAACTTCTTTCTGGTGCGTGAATTAAATTCACAGAGTTGAACATTCCTTTTCACAGAGAAGTTTTGAAACACTTTTTTTGTAGAATCTGCACGTGGAAATTTGGACCACTTCTAGGAATTCTTTGGAAACGGGGCACCTTCACACAAAAACAAGACAGAAGCATTCTGACAGACTTCGGTGTGATATGTGCATTCAACTCACAGAGTTTAATCTTTCATTTCATGTGGCAGTTTCGAAACACTCTTTTTGTGGAATCTGCAAGTGGCTATTTGGACCGATTACAGGAATTCATTGGGAACGGGACACCCTCACACAAAAAGTATTGAGAAGCACTTTCACAAACCTCTGTGTGATGTGTTCATTCAACAAAAAGGGCTGAGCTCTTCTTTTGATAGAGCAGTATTAAAACGCTCTTTTTCTGGAATCTGCAAGTGGACATTTGGAGCGCTTTGAGGACTGCGGGCGCAAGGAAATATTTTCACATAACAAGTAGACAGAAGCATTCTCTGAAACTTCTTTGTGGTGTGTGCATTCAACTCACAGAGTTTGAACATTCCTTTTGACAGAGAAGTTTGGAAACACTCTTTTTATAGAATAGGCAAGTGGATATTTGGACCACTTTTAGGAATTCATTGGAAACGGGACACCCTCACACAAAAACTAGACAGAAGGATTCTCACAAACTTCTGTGTGACATGAGCATTCAGCTCACAGAGCTGAACCTCTCTTTGAAAGGGCAGTTTTGAAACACTCTTTTTCTAGAATCTGCAAGTGGACATTTGGAGCGCTTTTAGGCCTGTGGTGGAAAGGAAATATCTTCACTCACAAACTAGACAGATGCATTCTCTGAAACTGCCTTGTGGTGCGTGCATTCAACTCACAGAGTTGAACATTCCTTTCGAATGAGAAGTTTTGAAACACTCTTTTTGTAGAAACTGCAAGTGAATCCTTGGACCGCTGATGGTAAATCGTTGGAAACGGGACACCTTCACACAAAAACTAGACCAAAGCATTCCCACAAACTTATCTGCGATGTGTGCACTCAGCTCACAAAGTTTAACATTTCTTTTCATGGTTTAGTTTTGAAACACTCTTTTGCAGTATATGCAAGTGGTCATTCGGCAAGCTGTGAGGCCTATGGTCGAAAAGGTAACACCTTCACCTATAACCTAGAAAGAAGCGTTCTGAGAAACTACTTTGTGTTGTTTGCATTCAACTCACAGAGTGGAACATTCCTTTTCTTAGAGCAGCCATGAAACAATCTTTTTGCATAGTCTGCAATTGGACATTTGGAGAGCTCTGAGGCCTGTGGTGGAAAACGAAATATCTTCACATAAAACCTAGAAAGAAGCATTCTCAGAAACCACTTTGTTATGTGTGCATTCAACTCACAGGATTGAATATTCCTTTCGTTACAGCGGTTCTGAAACACACTTTTTCTAGAATCTCCATGTGGATATTTGGAACACTTACGGCAATTTGATGGAAACGAGACATCCTCACACAAAAAGGAGACAGAAGCATTCTCACAAACTCCTTTGTGATGTGTGATCTCAACTCACAGATGTGAACCTTCCTTTTGATAGAGCAGTTTCGAAACAATCTTTTTCTAAAATCTGCAAGTGGATATTTGGAGCGATGAGAGGCCTGTGGTTTAAAGGAAATATCTTCACATAACAAGTAGACAAAAGCATTCTCTGAAACGTCTTTGTGGTGTGTGCATTCACCTCACAGAGTTGAGCATTGCTTTTGACAGAGAAGTTTGGAAGCACTCTTTTTATAGTGTCTGCAAGTGGATATTTGGACCCCTTATTGGAATGCGTTGGAAATGGGACACCATCACACGAAAACGAGACAGAAGCATTCTCACAAACTTCTGCATGATGTGAGCATTCAGCTCACAGAGCTGAACCTTTCTTTTGATAGAGCAGTTTTGAAGCACAATTTTTCCAGATTCTGCAAGTGGACATTTGGAGCGCCTTGAGGCCTGCGGTGGAAAGGAAATATCTTCACATAAAAACTAGACAGAAGCATTCTCTGAAACTTCTTTCTGGTGCGTGAATTAAATTCAGAGAGTTGAACATTCCTTTTGACAGAGAAGTTTTGAAACACTTTTTTTGTAGAATCTGCACGTGGAAATTTGGACCACTTCTAGGAATTCGTTGGAAACGGGACACCTTCACACAAAAACAAGACAGAAGCATTCTGACAGACTTCGGTGTGATATATGCATTCAACTCACAGAGTTTAATCTTTCATTTCATGTGGCAGTTTCGAAACACTCTTTTTGTGGAATCTGCAAGTGGCTATTTGGACCAATTGTAGGAATTCATTGGGAACAGGGCACCCTCACACAAAAAGTAGTGAGAAGCACTTTCACAAACTTCTGTGTGATGTGTGCATTCAATTCAAAGGGCTGAACTCTTCTTTTGATAGAGCAGTTTTAAAACACTCTTTTTCTGGAATCTGCAAGTGGACATTTGGAGCCCTTTGAGGACTGTGGGGGCAAGGAAATATCTTCACATAACAAGTAGACAGAAGCATTCTCTGAAACTTCTTTGTGGTGTGTGCATTCAACTCACAGAGTTTGAACATTCCTTTTGACAGAGAAGCTTGGAAACACTCTTTTTATAGAATAGGCAAGTGGATATTTGGACCTCTTTTAGGAATTCTTTGGAAACGGGACACCCTCACACAAAAACTAGACAGAAGCATTCTCACAAACATCTGTGTGACGTGAGCATTCAGCTCGCAGAGCTGAACCTTTCTTTGATAGGGCAGTTTTGAAACACTCTTTTTCTAGAATCTGCAAGTGGACATTTGGAGCGCTTTTAGGCCTGTGGTGGAAAGGAAATATCTTCCCTCACAAACTAGACAGATGCATTCTCTGAAACTGCCTTGTGGTGCGTGCATTCAACTCACAGAGTTGAACATTCCTTTCGAATGAGAAGTTTTGAAACACTCTTTTTGTAGAAACTGCAAGTGAAATCTTGGACCGCTGATGGGAATTCGTTGGAAACGGGACACCTTCACACAAAAACTAGACCAAAGCATTCCCACAAACTTATCTGCGATGTGTGCACTCAGCTCACAAAGTTTAACATTTCTTTCCATGGATTAGTTTTGAAACACTCTTTTTGCAGTATATGCAAGTGGTCATTCGGAAACCTCTGAGGCCTATGGTCGAAAAGGTAACACCTTCACCTATAACCTAGAAAGAAGCGTTCTGAGAAACTACTTTGTGTTGTTTGCATTCAACTCATAGAGTGGAACATTCCTTTTCTTAGAGCAGCCATGAAACAATCTTTTTGCATAGTCTGCAATTGGACATTTGGAGAGCTCTGAGGCCTGTGGTGGAAAACGAAATATCTTCACATAAAACCTAGAAAGAAGCATTCTCAGAAACCACTTTGTGATGTGTGCATTCAACTCACAGGATTGAATATTCCTTTCATTACAGCAGTTCTGAAACACACTTTTTCTAGAATCTCCATGTGGATATTTGGAACACTTACGGCAATTTGATGGAAACGAGACATCCTCACACAAAAAGGAGACAGAAGCATTCTCACAAACTCCTTTGTGATGTGTGATCTCAACTCACAGATGTGAACCTTCCTTTTGATAGAGCAGTTTCGAAACAATCTTTTTCTAGAATCTGCAAGTGGATATTTGGAGCGATGAGAGGCCTGTGGTTTAAAGGAAATATCTTCACATAACAAGTAGACAAAAGCATTCTCTGAAACGTCTTTGTGGTGTGTGCATTCACCTCACAGAGTTGAGCATTGCTTTTGACAGAGAAGTTTGGAAGCACTCTTTTTATAGTGTCTGCAAGTGGATATTTGGACCCCTTATTGGAATGCGTTGGAAATGGGACACCATCACACGAAAACGAGACAGAAGCATTCTCACAAACTTCTGTATGATGTGAGCATTCAGCTCACAGAGCTGAACCTTTCTTTTGATAGAGCAGTTTTGAAGCACTCTTTTTAAAGATTCTGCAAGTGGACATTTGGAGCACCTTGAGGCCTGCGGTGGAAAGGAAATATCTTCACATAAAAACTAGACAGAAGCATTCTCTGAAACTTCTTTCTGGTGCGTGAATTAAATTCAGAGAGTTGAACATTCCTTTTGACAGAGAAGTTTTGAAACACTTTTTTTGTAGAATCTGCACGTGGAAATTTGGACCACTTCTAGGAATTCGTTGGAAACGGGACACCTTCACACAAAAACAAGACAGAAGCATTCTGACAGACTTCGGTGTGATATGTGCATTCAACTCATAGAGTTTAATCTTTCCTTTCATGTGGCAGTTTCGAAACACTCTTTTTGTGGAATCTGCAAGTGGCTATTTGGACCGATTATAGGAATTCATTGGGAACCGGACACCCTCACACAAAAAGTATTTAGAAGCACTTTCACAAACCTCTGTGTGATGTGTTCATTCAACACAAAAGGCTGAGCTCTTCTTTTGATAGAGCAGTTTTAAAACGCTCTTTTTCTGGAATCTGCAAGTGGACATTTGGAGCGCTTTGAGGACTGTGGGGGCAAGGAAATACTTTCACATAACAAGTAGACAGAAGCATCCTCTGAAACTTCTTTGTGGTGTGTGCATTCAACTCACAGAGTTTGAACATTCCTTTTGACAGAGAAGTTTGGAAACACTCTTTTTATAGAATAGGCAAGTGGATATTTGGACCACTTTTAGGAATTCATTGGAAACGGGACACCCTCACACAAAAACTAGACAGAAGCATTCTCACAAACTTCTGTGTGACGTGAGCATTCAGCTCGCTGAGCTGAACCTCTCTTTGAAAGGGCAGTTTTGAAACACTCTTTTTCTAGAATCTGCAAGTGGACATTTGGAGCGCTTTTAGGCCTGTTTTGGAAAGGAAATATCTTCACTCACAAACTAGACAGATGCATTCTCTGAAACTGCCTTGTGGTGCGTGCATTCAACTCACAGAGTTGAACATTCCTTTCGAATGAGAAGTTTTGAAACACTCTTTTTGTAGAAACTGCAAGTGAAACCTTCGACCGCTGATGGGAATTCGTTGGAAACGGGACACCTTCACACAAAAACTAGACCAAAGCATTCCCACAAACTTATCTGCGATGTGTGCACTCAGCTCACAAAGTTTAACATTTCTTTCCATGGATTAGTTTTGAAACACTCTTTTTGCAGTATATGCAAGTGGTCATTCGGAAACCTCTGAGGCCTATGGTCGAAAAGGTAACACCTTCACCTATAACCTAGAAAGAAGCGTTCTGAGAAACTACTTTGTGTTGTTTGCATTCAACTCATAGAGTGGAACATTCCTTTTCTTAGAGCAGCCATGAAACAATCTTTTTGCATAGTCTGCAATTGGACATTTGGAGAGCTCTGAGGCCTGTGGTGGAAAACGAAATATCTTCACATAAAACCTAGAAAGAAGCATTCTCAGAAACCACTTTGTGATGTGTGCATTCAACTCACAGGATTGAATATTCCTTTCATTACAGCGGTTCTGAAACACACTTTTTCTAGAATCTCCATGTGGATATTTGGAACACTTACGGCAATTTGATGGAAACGAGACATCCTCACACAAAAAGGAGACAGAAGCATTCTCACAAACTCCTTTGTGATGTGTGATCTCAACTCACAGATGTGAAACTTCCTTTTGATAGAGCAGTTTCGAAACAATCTTTTTCTAGAATCTGCAAGTGGATATTTGGAGCGATGAGAGGCCTGTGGTTTAAAGGAAATATCTTCACATAACAAGTAGACAAAAGCATTCTCTGAAACGTCTTTGTGGTGTGTGCATTCACCTCACAGAGTTGAGCATTGCTTTTGACAGAGAAGTTTGGAAGCACTCTTTTTATAGTGTCTGCAAGTGGATATTTGGACCCCTTATTGGAATGCGTTGGAAATGGGACACCATCACACGAAAACGAGACAGAAGCATTCTCACAAACTTCTGCATGATGTGAGCATTCAGCTCACAGAGCTGAACCTTTCTTTTGATAGAGCAGTTTTGAAGCACTCTTTTTAAAGTTTCTGCAAGTGGACATTTGGAGCGCCTTGAGGCCTGTGGTGGAAAGGAAATATCTTCACATAAAAACTAGACAGAAGCATTCTCTGAAACTTCTTTCTGGTGCGTGAATTAAATTCAGAGAGTTGAACATTCCTTTTGACAGAGAAGTTTTGAAACACTTTTTTTGTAGAATCTGCACGTGGAAATTTGGACCACTTCTAGGAATTCGTTGGAAACGGGACACCTTCACACAAAAACAAGACAGAAGCATTCTGACAGACTTCGGTGTGATATGTGCATTCAACTCACAGAGTTTAATCTATCATTTCATGTGGCAGTTTCGAAACACTCTTTTTGTGGAATCTGCAAGTGGCTATTTGGACCGATTATAGGAATTCATTGGGAACTGGACACCCTCACACAAATAGTAGTGAGAAGCACTTTCACAAACTTCTGTGTGATGTGTGCATTCAACTCAAAGGGCTGAGCTCTTCTTTTGATAGAGCAGTTTTAAAACACTCTTTTTCTGGAATCTGCAAGTGGACATTTGGAGCACTTTGAGGAATGTGGGGGCAAGGAAATATTTTCACATAACAAGTAGACAGAAGCATTCTCTGAAACTTCTTTGTGGTGTGTGCATTCAACTCACAGAGTTTGAACATTCCTTTTGACAGAGAAGTTTGGAAACACTCTTTTTATAGAATAGGCAAGTGGATATTTGGACCTCTTTTAGGAATTCGTTGGAAACGGGACACCCTCACACAAAAACTAGACAGAAGCATTCTCACAAACTTCTGTGTGACGTGAGCATTCAGCTCGCAGAGCTGAACCTCTCTTTGATAGGGCAGTTTTGAAACACTCTTTTTCTAGAATCTGCAAGTGGACATTTGGAGCGCTTTTAGGCCTGTGGTGGAAAGGAAATATCTTCACTCACAAACTAGACAGATGCATTCTCTGAAACTGCCTTGTGGTGCGTGCATTCAACTCACAGAGTTGAACATTCCTTTCGAATGAGAAGTTTTGAAACACTCTTTATGTAGAAACTGCAAGTGAAACCTTGGACCGCTGATGGGAATTCGTTGGAAACGGGACACCTTCACACAAAAACTAGACCAAAGCATTCCCACAAACTTATCTGCGATGTGTGCACTCAGCTCACAAAGTTTAACATTTCTTTTCATGGATTAGTTTTGAAACACTCTTTTTGCAGTATATGCAAGTGGTCATTCGGAAAACTGTGAGGCCTATGGTCGAAAAGGTAACACCTTCACCTATAACCTAGAAAGTAGCGTTCTGTGAAACTACTTTGTGTTGTTTGCATTCAACTCACAGAGTGGAACATTCCTTTTGTTAGAGCAGCCATGAAACAATCTTTTTGCATAGTCTGCAATTGGACATTTGGAGAGCTCTGAGGCCTGTAGTGGAAAACGAAATATCTTCACATAAAACCTAGAAAGAAGCATTCTCAGAAACCACTTTGTGATGTGTGCATTCAAGTCACAGGATTGAACATTCCTTTCGTTACAGCGGTTCTGAAGCACACTTTTTCTAGAATCTCCATGTGGATATTTGGAACACTTACGGCAATTTGATGGAAACGAGACATCCTCACACAAAAAGGAGACAGAAGCATTCTCACAAACTCCTTTGTGATGTGTGATCTCAACTCACAGATGTGAACCTTCCTTTTGATAGAGCAGTTTCGAAACAATCTTTTTCTAGAATCTGCAAGTGGATATTTGGAGTGATGAGAGGCCTGTGGTTTAAAGGAAATATCTTCACATAACAGGTAGACAAAAGCATTCTCTGAAACGTCTTTGTGGTGTTTGCATTCACCTCACAGAGTTGAGCATTGCTTTTGACAGAGAAGTTTGGAAGCACTCTTTTTATAGTGTCTGCAAGTGGATATTTGGACCCCTTATTGGAATGCGTTGGAAATGGGACACCATCACACGAAAACGAGACAGAAGCATTCTCACAAACTTCTGCGTGATGTGAGCATTCAGCTCACAGAGCTGAACCTTTCTTTTGATAGAGCAGTTTTGAAGCACAATTTTTCCAGATTCTGCAAGTGGACATTTGGAGCGCCTTGAGGCCTGCGGTGGAAAGGAAATATCTTCACATAAAAACTAGACAGAAGCATTCTCTGAAACTTCATTCCAGTGCGTGAATTAAATTCAGAGAGTTGAACATTCCTTTTGACAGAGAAGTTTTGAAACACTTTTTTTGTAGAATCTGCACGTGGAAATTTGGACCACTTCTAGGAATTCGTTGGAAACGGGACACCTTCACACAAAAACAAGACAGAAGCATTCTGACAGACTTCGGTGTGATATGTGCATTCAACTCACAGAGTTTAATCTATCATTTCATGTGGCAGTTTCGAAACACTCTTTTTGTGGAATCTGCAAGTGGCTATTTGGACCGATTATAGGAATTCATTGGGAACGGGGCACCCTCACACAAATAGTAGTGAGAAGCACTTTCACAAACTTCTGTGTGATGTGTGCATTCAACTCAAAAGGCTGAGCTCTTCTTTTGATAGAGCAGTTTTAAAACACTCTTTTTCTGGAATCTGCAAGTGGACATTTGGAGCGCTTTGAGGACTGTGGGGGCAAGGAAATATTTTCACATAACAAGTAGACAGAAGCATTCTCTGAAACTTCTTTGTGGTGTGTGCATTCAACTCACAGAGTTTGAACATTCCTTTTGACAGAGAAGTTTGGAAACACTCTTTTTATAGAATAGGCAAGTGGATATTTGGACCTCTTTTAGGAATTCGTTGGAAACGGGACACCCTCACACAAAAACTAGACAGAAGCATTCTCACAAACTTCTGTGTGACGTGAGCATTCAGCACGCAGAGCTGAACCTCTCTTTGATAGGGCAGTTTTGAAACACTCTTTTTCTAGAATCTGCAAGTGGACATTTGGAGCGCTTTTAGGCCTGTGGTGGAAAGGAAATATCTTCACTCACAAACTAGACAGATGCATTCTCTGAAACTGCCTTGTGGTGCGTGCATTCAATTCACAGAGTTGAACATTCCTTTCGAATGAGAAGTTTTGAAACACTCTTTTTGTAGAAACTGCAAGTGAAACCTTGGACCGCTGATGGGAATTCGTTGGAAACGGGACACCTTCACACAAAAACTAGACCAAAGCATTCCCACAAACTTATCTGCGATGTGTGCACTCAGCTCGCAAAGTTTAACATTTCTTTTCATGGATTAGTTTTGAAACACTCTTTTTGCAGTATATGCAAGTGGTCATTCGGAAAACTATGAGGCCTATGGTCGAAAAGGTAACACCTTCACCTATAACCTAGAAAGAAGCATTCTGTGAAACTACTTTGTGTTGTTTGCATTCAACTCACAGAGTGGAACATTCCTTTTCTTAGAGCAGCCATGAAACAATCTTTTTGCATAGTCTGCAATTGGACATTTGGAGAGCTCTGAGGCCTGTGGTGGAAAACGAAATATCTTCACATAAAACCTAGAAAGAAGCATTCTCAGAAACCACTTTGTGATGTGTGCATTCAAGTCACAGGATTGAACATTCCTTTCGTTACAGCGGTTCTGAAACACACTTTTTCTAGAATCTCCATGTGGATATTTGGAACACTTACGGCAATTTGATGGAAACGAGACATCCCCACACAAAAAGGAGACAGAAGCATTCTCACAAACTCCTTTGTGATGTGTGATCTCAACTCACAGATGTGAACCTTCCTTTTGATAGAGCAGTTTCGAAACAATCTTTTTCTAGAATCTGCAAGTGGATATTTGGAGCGATGAGAGGCCTGTGATTTAAAGGAAATATCTTCACATAACAAGTAGACAAAAGCATTCTCTGAAACGTCTTTGTGCTGTGTGCATTCACCTCACAGAGTTGAGCATTGCTTTTGACAGAGAAGTTTGGAAGCACTCTTTTTATAGTGTCTGCAAGTGGATATTTGGACCCCTTATTGGAATGTGTTGGAAATGGGACACCATCACACGAAAACGAGACAGAAGCATTCTCAGAAACTTCTGAATGATGTGAGCATTCAGCTCACAGAGCTGAACCTTTCTTTTGATAGAGCAGTTTTGAAGCACTCTTTTTCCAGATTCTGCAAGTGGACATTTGGAGCGCCTTGAGGCCTGCGGTGGAAAGGAAATATCTTCACATAAAAACTAGACAGAAGCATTCTCTGAAACTTCTTTCTGGTGCATGAATTAAATTCAGAGAGTTGAACATTCCTTTTGACAGAGAAGTTTTGAAACACTTTTTTTGTAGAATCTGCATGTGGAATTTTGGACCACTTCTAGGAATTCATTGGAAAAGGGACACCTTCACACAAAAACAAGACAGAAGCATTCTGACAGACTTCGGTGTGATATGTGCATTCAACTCACAGAGTTTAATCTTTCATTTCATGTGGCAGTTTCGAAACACTCTTTTTGTGGAATCTGCAAGTGGCTATTTGGACCGATTATAGGAATTCATTGGGAACTGGACACCCTCACACAAAAAGTAGTGAGAAGCACTTTCACAAACTTCTGTGTGATGTGTGCATTCAATTCAAAGGGCTGAGCTCTTCTTTTGATAGAGCAGTTTTAAAACACTCTTTTTCTGGAATCTGCAAGTGGACATTTGGAGCGCTTTGAGGACTGTGGGGGAAGGAAATATCTTCACATAACAAGTAGACAGAAGCATTCTCTGAAACTTCTTTGTGGTGTGTGCATTCAACTCACAGAGTTTGAACATTCCTTTTGACAGAGAAGCTTGGAAACACTCTTTTTATAGAATAGGCAAGTGGATATTTGGACCTCTTTTAGGAATTCGTTGGAAACGGGACACCCTCACACAAAAACTAGACAGAAGCATTCTCACAAACTTCTGTGTGACGTGAGCATTCAGCTCGCAGAGCTAAACCTCTCTTTGAAAGGGCAGTTTTGAAACACTCTTTTTCTAGAATCTGCAAGTGGACATTTGGAGCGCTTTTAGGCCTGTGGTGGAAAGGAAATATCTTCACTCACAAACTAGACAGATGCATTCTCTGAAACTGCCTTGTGGTGCGTGCATTCAACTCACAGAGTGGAACATTCCTGTCGAATGAGAAGTTTTGAAACACTCTTTTTGTAGAAACTGCAAGTGAAACCTTGGACCGCTGATGGGAATTCGTTGGAAACGGGACACCTTCACACAAAAACTAGACCAAAGCATTCCCACAAACTTATCTGCGATGTGTGCACTCAGCTCACAAAGTTTAACATTTCTTTTCATGGATTAGTTTTGAAACACTCTTTTTGCAGTATATGCAAGTGGTCATTTGGAAAGCTATGAGGCCTATGTACGAAAAGGTAACACGTTCACCTATAACCTAGAAAGAAGCGTTCTGTGAAGCTACTTTGTGTTGTTTGCATTCAAGTCACAGAGTGGAACATTCCTTTTCTTAGAGCAGCCATGAAACAATCTTTTTGCATAGTCTGCAATTGGACATTTGGAGAGCTCTGAGGCCTGTGGTGGAAAACGAAATATCTTCACATAAAACCTAGAAAGAAGCATTCTCAGAAACCACTTTGTGATGTGTGCATTCAACTCACAGGATTGAACATTCCTTTCATTACAGCGGTTCTGAAACACACTTTTTCTAGAATCTCCATGTGGATATTTGGAACACTTACGGCAATTTGATGGAAACGAGACATCCTCACACAAAAAGGAGACAGAAGCATTCTCACAAACTCCTTTGTGATGTGTGATCTCAACTCAGAGATGTGAACCTTCCTTTTGATAGAGCAGTTTCGAAACAATCTTTTTCTAGAATCTGCAAGTGGATATTTGGAGCGATGAGAAGCCTGTGGTTTAAAGGAAATATCTTCACATAACAAGTAGACAAAAGCATTCTCTGAAACGTCTTTGTGGTGTTTGCATTCACCTCACAGAGTTGAGCATTGCTTTTGACAGAGAAGTTTGGAAGCACTCTTTTTATAGTGTCTGCAAGTGGATATTTGGACCCCTTATTGGAATGCGTTGGAAATGGGACACCATCACACGAAAACGAGACAGAAGCATTCTCACAAACTTCTGCGTGATGTGAGCATTCAGCTCACAGAGCTGAACCTTTCTTTTGATAGAGCAGTTTTGAAGCACTCTTTTTCCAGATTCTGCAAGTGGACATTTGGAGCGCCTTGAGGCCTGCCGTGGAAAGGAAATATCTTCACATAAAAACTAGACAGAAGCATTCTCTGAAACTTCATTCTGGTGCGTGAATTAAATTCAGAGAGTTGAACATTCCTTTTGACAGAGAAGTTTTGAAACACTTTTTTTGTAGAATCTGCACGTGGAAATTTGGACCATTTCTAGGAATTCGTTGGAAACGGGGCACCTTCACACAAAAACAAGACAGAAGTATTCTGAAAGACTTCGGTGTGATATGTGCATTCAACTCATAGAGTTTAATCTTTCCTTTCATGTGGCAGTTTCGAAACACTCTTTTTGTGGAATCTGCAAGTGGCTATTTGGACCGATTATAGGAATTCATTGGGAACGGGGCACCCTCACACAAAAAGTAGTGAGAAGCACTTTCACAAACTTCTGTGTGATGTGTGCATTCAACTCAAAGGGCTGAGCTCTTCTTTTGATAGAGCAGTTTTAAAACACTCTTTTTCTGGAATCTGCAAGTGGACATTTGGAGCGCTTTGAGGACTGTGGGGGCAAGGAAATATTTTCACATAACAGGTAGACAGAAGCATTCTCTGAAACTTCTTTGTGGTGTGTGCATTCAACTCACAGAGTTTGAACATTCCTTTTGGCAGAGAAGTTTGGAAACACTCTTTTTATAGAATAGGCAAGTGGATATTTGGACCACTTTTAGGAATTCATTGGAAACGGGACACCCTCACACAAAAACTAGACAGAAGCATTCTCACAAACTTCTGTGTGACGTGAGCATTCAGCTCGCAGAGCTGAACCTCTCTTTGAAAGGGCAGTTTTGAAACACTCTTTTTCTAGAATCTGCAAGTGAACATTTGGAGCGCTTTTAGGCCTGTGGTGGAAACGAAATATCTTCACTCACAAACTAGACAGATGCATTCTCTGAAACTGCCTTGTGGTGGGTGCATTCAACTCACAGAGTTGAACATTCCTTTCGAATGAGAAGTTTTGAAACACTCTTTTTGTAGAAACTGCAAGTGAAAACTTGGACCGCTGATGGGAATTCGTTGGAAACGGGACACCTTCACACAAAAGCTAGACCAAAGCATTCCCACAAACTTATCTGCGATGTGTGCACTCAGCTCACAAAGTTTAACATTTCTTTTCATGGATTAGTTTTGAAACACTCTTTTTGCAGTATATGCAAGTGGTCATTCGGAAAGCTGTGAGGCCTATGGTCGAAAAGGTAACACCTTCACCTATAACCTAGAAAGAAGGGTTCTGAGAAACTACTTTGTGTTGTTTGCATTCAACTCACAGAGTGGAACATTTCTTTTGTTAGAGCAGCCATGAAACAATCTTTTTGCATAGTCTGCAATTGGACATTTGGAGAGCTCTGAGGCCTGTGGTGGAAAACGAAATATCTTCACATAAAACCTAGAAAGAAGCATTCTCAGAAACCACTCTGTGATGTGTGCATTCAAGTCACAGGATTGAACATTCCTTTCATTACAGCGGTTCTGAAACACACTTTTTCTAGAATCTCTATGTGGATATTTGGAACACTTACGGCAATTTGATGAAAACGAGACATCCTCACACAAAAAGGAGACAGAAGCATTCTCACAAACTCCTTTGTAATGTGTGATCTCAACTCACAGGTGTGAACCTTCCTTTTGATAGAGCAGTTTTGAAACAATATTTTCTAGAATCTGCAAGTGGATATTTGGAGTGATGAGAGGCCTGTGGTTTAAAGGAAATATCTTCACATAACAAGTAGACAAAAGCATTCTCTGAAACGACTTTGTGGTGTGTGCATTCACCTCACAGAGTTGAGCATTGCTTTTGACAGAGAAGTTTGGAAGCAATCTTTTTATAGTGTCTGCAAGTGGATATTTGGACCCCTTATAGGAATGCATTGGAAATGGGACACCATCACACGAAAACGAGACAGAAACATTCTCACAAAATTCTGCGTGATGTGAGCCTTCAGCTCACAGAGCTGAACCTTTCTTTTGATAGAGCAGTTTTGAAGCACTCTTTTTCCAGATTCTGCAAGTGGACATTTGGAGCGCCTTGAGGCCTGCGGTGGAAAGGAAATATCTTCACATAAAAACTAGACAGAAGCATTCTCTGAAACTTCATTCTGGTGCGTGAATTAAATTCAGAGAGTTGAACATTCCTTTTGACAGAGAAGTTTTGAAACACTTTTTTTGTAGAATCTGCACGTGGAAATTTGGACCACTTCTGGGAATTCGTTGGAAACAGGACATCTTCAAACAAAAACAAGACAGAAGCATTCCGACAGCCTTCGGTGTGATATGTGCATTCAACTCACAGAGTTTAATCTTTCCTTTCATGTGGCAGTTTCGAAACACTCTTTTTGTGGAATCTGCAAGTGGCTATTTGGACCGATTATAGGAATTCATTGGGAACGGGGCACCCTCACACAAAAAGTAGTGAGAAGCACTTTCACAAACTTCTGTGTGATGTGTGCATTCAACTCAAAGGGCTGAGCTCTTCTTTTGATAGAGCAGTTTTAAAACACTCTTTTTCTGGAATTTGCAAGTGGACATGTGGAGCGCTTTGAGGACTGTGGGGGCAAGGAAATATTTTCACATAACAAGTAGACAGAAGCATTCTCTGAAACTTCTTTGTGGTGTGTGCATTCAACTCACAGAGTTTGAACATTCCTTTTGACAGAGAATTTTGGAAACACTCTTTTTATAGAATAGGGAAGTGGATATTTGGACGAATTTTAGGAATTCATTGGAAACGGGACACCCTCACACAAAAACTTGACAGAAGCATTCTCACAAACTTCTGTGTGACGTGAGCATTCAGCTCGCAGAGCTGAACCTCTCTTTGAAAGGGCAGTTTTGAAACACTCTTTTTCTAGAATCTGCAAGTGGACATTTGGAGCGCTTTTAGGCCTGTGGTGGAAAGGAAATATCTTCACTCACAAACTAGACAGATGCATTCTCTGAAACTGCCTTGTGGTGCGTGCATTCAACTCACAGAGTTGAACATTCCTTTCGAATGAGAAGTTTTGAAACACTCTTTTTGTAGAAACTGCAAGTGAAACCTTGGACCGCTGATGGGAATTCATTGGAAACGGGACACCTTCACACAAAAACTAGACCAAAGCATTCCCACAAACTTATCTGTGATGTATGCACTCAGCTCACAAAGTTTAACATTTCTTTTCATGGATTAGTTTTGAAACACTCTTTTTGTAGTATATGCAAGTGGTCATTTGGAAAGCTATGAGGCCTATGGTCGAAAAGGTAACACCTTCACCTATAATCTAGAAAGAAGCGTTCTGAGAAAGAACTTTGTGTTCCTTGCATTCAACTCACAGAGTGGAACATTCCCTTTCTTAGAGCAGCCATGAAACAATCTTTTTGCATAGTCTGCAATTGGACATTTGGAGAGCTCTGAGGCCTGTGGTGGAAAACGAAATATCTTCACATAAAACCTAGAAAGAAGCATTCTCAGAAACCACTTTGTGATGTGTGCATTCAACTCACAGGATTGAACATTCCTTTCATTACAGCGGTTCTGAAACACACTTTTTCTAGAATCTCCATGTGGATATTTGGAACACTTACGGCAATTTGATGGAAACGAGACATCCTCACACAAAAAGGAGACAGAAGCATTCTCACAAACTCCTTTGTGATGTGTGATCTCAACTCACAGATGTGAACCTTCCTTTTGATAGAGCAGTTTCGAAACAATCTTTTTCTAGAATCTGCAAGTGGATATTTGGAGCGATGAGAGGCCTGTGGTTTAAAGGAAATATCTTCACATAACAAGTAGACAAAAGCATTCTCTGAAACGTCTTTGTGGTGTGTGCATTCACCTCACAGAGTTGAGCATTGCTTTTGACAGAGAAGTTTGGAAGCACTCTTTTTATAGTGTCTGCAAGTGGATATTTGGACCCCTTATTGGAATGCGTTGGAAATGGGACACCATCACACGAAAACGAGACAGAAGCATTCTCACAAACTTCTGCATGATGTGAGCATTCAGCTCACAGAGCTGAACCTTTCTTTTGATAGAGCAGTTTTGAAGCACTCTTTTTCCAGATTCTGCAAGTGGACATTTGGAGCGCCTTGAGGCCTGCGGTGGAAAGGAAATATCTTCACATAAAAACTAGACAGAAGCATTCTCTGAAACTTCTTTCTGGTGCGTGAATTAAATTCAGAGAGTTGAACATTCCTTTTGACACAGAAGTTTTGAAACACTTTTTTTGTAGAATCTGCACGTGGAAATTTGGACCACTTCTAGGAATTCGTTGGAAACGGGACACCTTCACACAAAAACAAGACAGAAGCATTCTGACAGACTTCGGTGTGATATGTGCATTCAACTCACAGAGTTTAATCTTTCGTTTCATGTGGCAGTTTCGAAACACTCTTTTTGTGGAATCTGCAAGTGGCTATTTGGACCGATTATAGGAATTCATCGGGAACTGGACACCCTCACACAAATAGTAGTGAGAAGCACTTTCACAAACTTCTGTGTGATGTGTGCATTCAACTCAAAGGGCTGAGCTCTTCTTTTGATAGAGCAGTTTTAAAACACTCTTTTTCTGGAATCTGCAAGTGGACATTTGGAGCACTTTGAGGACTGTGGGGGCAAGGAAATATTTTCACATAACAAGTAGACAGAAGCATTCTCTGAAACTTCTTTGTGGTGTGTGCATTCAACTCACAGAGTTTGAACATTCCTTTTGACAGAGAAGTTTCGAAACACTCTTTTTATAGAATAGGCAAGTGGATATTTGGACCTCTTTTAGGAATTCGTTGGAAACGGGACACCCTCACACAAAAACTAGACAGAAGCATTCTCACAAACTTCTGTGTGACGTGAGCATTCAGCATGAAGAGCTGAACCTCTCTTTGATAGGGCAGTTTTGAAACACTCTTTTTCTAGAATCTGCAAGTGGACATTTGGAGCGCTTTTAGGCCTGTGGTGGAAAGGAAATATCTTCACTCACAAACTAGACAGATGCATTCTCTGAAACTGCCTTGTGGTGCGTGCATTCAATTCACAGAGTTGAACATTCCTTTCGAATGAGAAGTTTTGAAACACTCTTTTTGTAGAAACTGCAAGTGAAACCTTGGACCGCTGATGGGAATTCGTTGGAAACGGGACACCTTCACACAAAAACTAGACCAAAGCATTCCCACAAACTTATCTGCGATGTGTGCACTCAGCTCGCAAAGTTTAACATTTCTTTTCATGGATTAGTTTTGAAACACTCTTTTTGCAGTATATGCAAGTGTTCATTCGGAAAACTATGAGGCCTATGGTCGAAAAGGTAACACCTTCACCTATAACCTAGAAAGAAGCATTCTGTGAAACTACTTTGTGTTGTTTGCATTCAACTCACAGAGTGGAACATTCCTTTTCTTAGAGCAGCCATGAAACAATCTTTTTGCATAGTCTGCAATTGGACATTTGGAGAGCTCTGAGGCCTGTGGTGGAAAACGAAATATCTTCACATAAAACCTAGAAAGAAGCATTCTCAGAAACCACTTTGTGATGTGTGCATTCAAGTCACAGGATTGAACATTCCTTTCGTTACAGCGGTTCTGAAACACACTTCTTCTAGAATCTCCATGTGGATATTTGGAACACTTACGGCAATTTGATGGAAACGAGACATCCTCACACACAAAGGAGACAGAAGCATTCTCACAAACTCCTTTGTGATGTGTGATCTCAACTCACAGATGTGAACCTTCCTTTTGATAGAGCAGTTTCGAAACAATCTTTTTCTAGAATCTGCAAGTGGATATTTGGAGCGATGAGAGGCCTGTGGTTTAAAGGAAATATCTTCACATAACAAGTAGACAAAAGCATTCTCTGAAACGTCTTTGTGGTGTGTGCATTCACCTCACAGAGTTGAGCATTGCTTTTGACAGAGAAGTTTGGAAGCACTCTTTTTATAGTGTCTGCAAGTGGATATTTGGACCCCTTATTGGAATGTGTTGGAAATGGGACACCATCACACGAAAACGAGACAGAAGCATTCTCAGAAACTTCTGCATGATGTGAGCATTCAGCTCACAGAGCTGAACCTTTCTTTTGATAGAGCAGTTTTGAAGCACTCTTTTTCCAGATTCTGCAAGTGGACATTTGGAGCGCCTTGAGGCCTGCGGTGGAAAGGAAATATCTTCACATAAAAACTAGACAGAAGCATTCTCTGAAACTTCTTTCTGGTGCGTGAATTAAATTCAGAGAGTTGAACATTCCTTTTGACAGAGAAGTTTTGAAACACTTTTTGTGTAGAATCTGCACGTGGAATTTTGGACCACTTCTAGGAATTCATTGGAAAAGGGACACCTTCACACAAAAACAAGACAGAAGCATTCTGACAGACTTCGGTGTGATATGTGCATTCAACTCACAGAGTTTAATCTTTCATTTCATGTGGCAGTTTCGAAACACTCTTTTTGTGGAATCTGCAAGTGGCTATTTGGACCGATTATAGGAATTCATTGGGAACTGGACACCCTCACACAAAAAGTAGTGAGAAGCACTTTCACAAACTTCTGTGTGATGTGTGCATTCAATTCAAAGGGCTGAGCTCTTCTTTTGATAGAGCAGTTTTAAAACACTCTTTTTCTGGAATCTGCAAGTGGACATTTGGAGCGCTTTGAGGACTGTGGGGGCAAGGAAATATCTTCACATAACAAGTAGACAGAAGCATTCACTGAAACTTCTTTGTGGTGTGTGCATTCAACTCACAGAGCTTGAACATTCCTTTTGACAGAGAAGTTTGGAAACACTCTTTTTATACAATAGGCAAGTGGATATTTGGACCTCTTTTAGGAATTCGTTGGAAACGGGACACCCTAACACAAAAACTAGACGGAAGCATTCTCACAAACTTCTGTGTGACGTGAGCATTCAGCTCGCAGAGCTGAACCTCTCTTTGATAGGGCAGTTTTGAAACACTCTTTTTCTAGAATCTGCAAGTGGACATTTGGAGCGCTTTTAGGCCTGTGGTGGAAAGGAAATATCTTCACTCACAAACTAGACAGATGCATTCTCTGAAACTGCCTTGTGGTGCGTGCATTCAACTCACAGAGTTGAACATTCCTTTCGACTGAGAAGTTTTGAAACACTCTTTTTGTAGAAACTGCAAGTGAAACCTTCGACCGCTGATGGGAATTCGTTGGAAACGGGACACCTTCACACAAAAACTAGACCAAAGCATTCCCACAAACTTATCTGCGATGTGTGCACTCAGCTCACAAAGTTTAACATTTCTTTTCATGGATTAGTTTTGAAACACTCTTTTTGCAGTATATGCAAGTGGTCATTCGGAAAGCTGTGAGGCCTATGGTCGAAAAGGTAACACCTTCACCTATAACCTAGAAAGAAGGGTTCTGAGAAACTACTTTGTGTTGTTTGCATTCAACTCACAGAGTGGAACATTTCTTTTGTTAGAGCAGCCATGAAACAATCTTTTTGCATAGTCTGCAATTGGACATTTGGAGAGCTCTGAGGCCTGTGGTGGAAAACGAAATATCTTCACATAAAACCTAGAAAGAAGCATTCTCAGAAACCACTTTGTGATGTGTGCATTCAAGTCACAGGATTGAACATTCCTTTCGTTACTGCGGTTCCGAAACACACTTTTTCTAGAATCTCTATGTGGATATTTGGAACACTTACGGCAATTTGATGAAAACGAGACATCCTCACACAAAAAGGAGACAGAAGCATTCTCACAAACTCCTTTGTGATGTGTGATCTCAGCTCACAGATGTGAACCTTCCTTTTGATAGAGCAGTTTGGAAACAATATTTTCTAGAATCTGCAAGTGGATATTTGGAGTGATGAGAGGCCTGTGGTTTAAAGGAAATATCTTCACATAACAAGTAGACAAAAGCATTCTCTGAAACGTCTTTGTGGTGTGTGCATTCACCTCACAGAGTTGAGCATTGCTTTTGACAGAGAAGTTTGGAAGCACTCTTTTTATAGTGTCTGCAAGTGGATATTTGGACCCCTTATAGGAATGCGTTGGAAATGGGACACCATCACACGAAAACGAGACAGAAGCATTCTCACAAAATTCTGCGTGATGTGAGCCTTCAGCTCACAGAGCTGAACCTTTCTTTTGATAGAGCAGTTTTGAAGCACTCTTTTTCCAGATTCTGCAAGTGGACATTTGGAGCGCCTTGAGGCCTGCAGTGGAAAGGAAATATCTTCACATAAAAACTAGACAGAAGCATTCTCTGAAACTTCATTCTGGTGCGTGAATTAAATTCAGAGAGTTGAACATTCCTTTTGACAGAGAAGTTTTGAAACACTTTTTTTGTAGAATCTGCATGTGGAAATTTGGACCACTTCTAGGAATTCGTTGGAAACGGGACACCTTCACACAAAAACAAGACAGAAGCATTCTGACAGACTTCGGTGTGATATGTGCATTCAACTCACAGAGTTTAATCTATCATTTCATGTGGCAGTTTCGAAACACTCTTTTTGTGGAATCTGCAAGTGGCTATTTTGACCGATTATAGGAATTCATTGGGAACGGGGCACCCTCACACAAATAGTAGTGAGAAGCACTTTCACAAACTTCTGTGTGATGTGTGCATTCAACTCAAAGGGCTGAGCTCTTCTTTTGATAGAGCAGTTTTAAAACACTCTTTTTCTGGAATCTGCAAGTGGACATTTGGAGCGCTTTGAGGACTGTGGGGGCAAGGAAATATTTTCACATAAGAAGTAGACAGAAGCATTCTCTGAAACTTCTTTGTGGTGTGTGCATTCAACTCACAGAGTTTGAACATTCCTTTTGACAGAGAAGTTTGGAAACACTCTTTTTATAGAATAGGCAAGTGGATATTTGGACCTCTTTTAGGAATTCGTTGGAAACGGGACACCCTCACACAAAAACTAGACAGAAGCATTCTCACAAACTTCTGTGTGACGTGAGCATTCAGCTCGCAGAGCTGAACCTTTCTTTGATAGGGCAGTTTTGAAACACTCTTTTTCTAGAATCTGCAAGTGGACATTTGGAGCGCTTTTAGGCCTGTGGTGGAAAGGAAATATCTTCACTCACAAACTAGACAGATGCATTCTCTGAAACTGCCTTGTGGTGCGTGCATTCAACTCACAGAGTTGAACATTCCTTTCGAATGAGAAGTTTTGAAACACTCTTTTTGTAGAAACTGCAAGTGAAACCTTGGACTGCTGATGGGAATTCGTTGGAAACGGGACACCTTCACACAAAAACTAGACCAAAGCATTCCCACAAACTTATCTGCGATGTGTGCACTCAGCTCACAAAGTTTAACATTTCTTTTCATGGATTAGTTTTGAAACACTCATTTTGCAGTATATGCAAGTGGTCATTCGGAAAGCTATGAGGCCTATGGTCGAAAAGGTAACACCTTCACCTATAACCTAGAAAGAAGCGTTCTGAGAAACTACTTTGTGTTGTTTGCATTCAACTCACAGAGTGGAACATTCCTTTTCTTAGAGCAGCCATGAAACAATCTTTTTGCATAGTCTGCAATTGGACATTTGGTGAGCTCTGAGGCCTGTGGTGGAAAACGAAATATCTTCACATAAAACCTAGAAAGAAGCATTCTCAGAAACCACTTTGTGATGTGTGCATTCAAGTCACAGGATTGAACATTCCTTTCATTACAGCGGTTCTGAAACACACTTTATCTAGAATCTCCATGTGGATATTTGGAACACTTACGGCAATTTGATGGAAACGAGACATCCTCACACAAAAAGGAGACAGAAGCATTCTCACAAACTCCTTTGTGATGTGTGATGTCAACTCACAGATGTGAACCTTCCTTTTGATAGAGCAGTTTCGAAACAATCTTTTTCTAGAATCTGCAAGTGGATATTTGGAGAGATGAGAGGCCTGTGGTTTAAAGGAAATATCTTCACATAACAAGTAGACAAAAGCATTCTCTGAAACGTCTTTGTGGTGTGTGCATTCACCTCACAGAGTTGAGCATTGCTTTTGACAGAGAAGTTTGGAAGCACTCTTTTTATAGTGTCTGCAAGTGGATATTTGGACCCCTTATTGGAATGCGTTGGAAATGGGACACCATCACACGAAAACGAGACAGAAGCATTCTCACAAACTTCTGCATGATGTGAGCATTCAGCTCACAGAGCTGAACCTTTCTTTTGATAGAGCAGTTTTGAAGCACTCTTTTTCCAGATTCTGCAAGTGGACATTTGGAGCGCCTTGAGGCCTGCGGTGGAAAGGAAATATCTTCACATAAAAACTAGACAGAAGCATTCTCTGAAACTTCATTCCGGTGCGTGAATTAAATTCAGAGAGTTGAACATTCCTTTTGACACAGAAGTTTTGAAACACTTTTTTTGTAGAATCTGCACGTGGAAATTTGGACCACTTCTAGGAATTCGTTGGAAACGGGACACCTTCACACAAAAACAAGACAGAAGCATTCTGACAGACTTCGGTGTGATATGTGCATTCAACTCACAGAGTTTAATCTTTCATTTCATGTGGCAGTTTCGAAACACTCTTTTTGTGGAATCTGCAAGTGGCTATTTGGACCGATTATAGGAATTCATTGGGAACGGGACACCCTCACACAAAAAGTAGTGAGAAGCACTTTCACAAACTTCTGTGTGATGTGTGCATTCAATTCAAAGGGCTGAGCTCTTCTTTCGATAGAGCAGTTTTAAAACACTCTTTTTCTGGAATCTGCAAGTGGACATTTGGAGCGCTTTGAGGACTGTGGGGGCAAGGAAATATCTTCACATAACAAGTAGACAGAAGCATTCTCTGAAACTTCTTTGTGGTGTGTGCATTCAACTCACAGAGTTTGAACATTCCTTTTGACAGAGAAGCTTGGAAACACTCTTTTTATAGAATAGGCAAGTGGATATTTGGACCTCTTTTAGGAATTCGTTGGAAACGGGACACCCTCACACAAAAACTAGACAGAAGCATTCTCACAAACTTCTGTGTGACGTGAGCATTCAGCTCGCAGAGCTGAACCTCTCTTTGATAGGGCAGTTTTGAAACACTCTTTTTCTAGAATCTGCAAGTGGACATTTGGAGCGCTTTTAGGCCTGTGGTGGAAAGGAAATATCTTCACTCACTAACCAGACAGATGCATTCTCTGAAACTGCCTTGTGGTGCGTGCATTCAACTCACAGAGTTGAACATTCCTTTCGAATGAGAAGTTTTGAAACACTCTTTATGTAGAAACTGCAAGTGAAACCTTGGACCGCTGATGGGAATTCGTTGGAAACGGGACACCTTCACACAAAAACTAGACCAAAGCATTCCCACAAACTTATCTGCGATGTGTGCACTCAGCTCACAAAGTTTAACATTTCTTTTCATGGATTAGTTTTGAAACACTCTTTTTGCAGTATATGCAAGTGGTCATTCGGAAAACTGTGAGGCCTATGGTCGAAAAGGTAACACCTTCACCTATAACCTAGAAAGAAGCGTTCTGTGAAACTACTTTGTGTTGTTTGCATTCAACTCACAGAGTGGAACATTCCATTTGTTAGAGCAGCCATGAAACAATCTTTTTGCATAGTCTGCAATTGGACATTTGGAGAGCTCTGAGGCCTGTAGTGGAAAACGAAATATCTTCACATAAAACCTAGAAAGAAGCATTCTCAGAAACCACTTTGTGATGTGTGCATTCAAGTCACAGGATTGAACATTCCTTTCGTTACAGCGGTTCTGAAGCACACTTTTTCTAGAATCTCCATGTGGATATTTGGAACACTTACGGCAATTTGATGGAAACGAGACATCCTCACACAAAAAGGAGACAGAAGCATTCTCACAAACTCCTTTGTGATGTGTGATCTCAACTCACAGATGTGAACCTTCCTTTTGATAGAGCAGTTTCGAAACAATCTTTTTCTAGAATCTGCAAGTGGATATTTGGAGTGATGAGAGGCCTGTGGTTTAAAGGAAATATCTTCACATAACAGGTAGACAAAAGCATTCTCTGAAACGTCTTTGTGGTGTTTGCATTCACCTCACAGAGTTGAGCATTGCTTTTGACAGAGAAGTTTGGAAGCACTCTTTTTATAGTGTCTGCAAGTGGATATTTGGACCCCTTATTGGAATGCGTTGGAAATGGGACACCATCACACGAAAACGAGACAGAAGCATTCTCACAAACTTCTGCGTGATGTGAGCATTCAGCTCACAGAGCTGAACCTTTCTTTTGATAGAGCAGTTTTGAAGCACAATTTTTCCAGATTCTGCAAGTGGACATTTGGAGCGCCTTGAGGCCTGCGGTGGAAAGGAAATATCTTCACATAAAAACTAGACAGAAGCATTCTCTGAAACTTCATTCCGGTGCGTGAATTAAATTCAGAGAGTTGAACATTCCTTTTGACAGAGAAGTTTTGAAACACTTTTTTTGTAGAATCTGCACGTGGAAATTTGGACCACTTCTAGGAATTCGTTGGAAACGGGACACCTTCACACAAAAACAAGACAGAAGCATTCTGACAGACTTCGGTGTGATATGTGCATTCAACTCACAGAGTTTAATCTATCATTTCATGTGGCAGTTTCGAAACACTCTTTTTGTGGAATCTGCAAGTGGCTATTTGGACCGATTATAGGAATTCATTGGGAACGGGGCACCCTCACACAAATAGTAGTGAGAAGCACTTTCACAAACTTCTGTGTGATGTGTGCATTCAACTCAAAAGGCTGAGCTCTTCTTTTGATAGAGCAGTTTTAAAACACTCTTTTTCTGGAATCTGCAAGTGGACATTTGGAGCGCTTTGAGGACTGTGGGGGCAAGGAAATATTTTCACATAACAAGTACACAGAAGCATTCTCTGAAACTTCTTTGTGGTGTGTGCATTCAACTCACAGTGTTTGAACATTCCTTTTGACAGAGAAGTTTGGAAACACTCTTTTTATAGAATAGGCAAGTGGATATTTGGACCTCTTTTAGGAATTCGTTGGAAACGGGACACCCTCACACAAAAACTAGACAGAAGCATTCTCACAAACTTCTGTGTGACGTGAGCATTCAGCACGCAGAGCTGAACCTCTCTTTGATAGGGCAGTTTTGAAACACTCTTTTTCTAGAATCTGCAAGTGGACATTTGGAGCGCTTTTAGGCCTGTGGTGGAAAGGAAATATCTTCACTCACAAACTAGACAGATGCATTCTCTGAAACTGCCTTGTGGTGCGTGCATTCAATTCACAGAGTTGAACATTCCTTTCGAATGAGAAGTTTTGAAACACTCTTTTTGTAGAAACTGCAAGTGAAACCTTGGACCGCTGATGGGAATTCGTTGGAAACGGGACACCTTCACACAAAAACTAGACCAAAGCATTCCCACAAACTTATCTGCGATGTGTGCACTCAGCTCGCAAAGTTTAACATTTCTTTTCATGGATTAGTTTTGAAACACTCTTTTTGCAGTATATGCAAGTGGTCATTCGGAAAACTATGAGGCCTATGGTCGAAAAGGTAACACCTTCACCTATAACCTAGAAAGAAGCATTCTGTGAAACTACTTTGTGTTGTTTGCATTCAACTCACAGAGTGGAACATTCCTTTTCTTAGAGCAGCCATGAAACAATCTTTTTGCATAGTCTGCAATTGGACATTTGGAGAGCTCTGAGGCCTGTGGTGGAAAACGAAATATCTTCACATAAAACCTAGAAAGAAGCATTCTCAGAAACCACTTTGTGATGTGTGCATTCAACTCACAGGATTGAATATTCCTTTCATTACAGCGGTTCTGAAACACACTTTTTCTAGAATCTCCATGTGGATATTTGGAACACTTACGGCAATTTGATGGAAACGAGACATCCTCACACAAAAAGGAGACAGAAGCATTCTCACAAACTCCTTTGTGATGTGTGATCTCAACTCACAGATGTGAACCTTCCTTTTGATAGAGCAGTTTCGAAACAATCTTTTTCTAGAATCTGCAAGTGGATATTTGGAGCGATGAGAGGCCTGTGGTTTAAAGGAAATATCTTCACATAACAAGTAGACAAAAGCATCCTCTGAAACGTCTTTGTGGTGTGTGCATTCACCTCACAGAGTTGAGCATTGCTTTTGACAGAGAAGTTTGGAAGCACTCTTTTTATAGTGTCTGCAAGTGGATATTTGGACCCCTTATTGGAATGCGTTGGAAATGGGACACCATCACACGGAAACGAGACAGAAGCATTCTCAAAAACTTCTGCATGATGTGAGCATTCAGCTCACAGAGCTGAACCTTTCTTTTGATAGAGCAGTTTTGAAGCACTCTTTTTCCAGATTCTGCAAGTGGACATTTGGAGCGCCTTGAGGCCTGTGGTGGAAAGGAAATATCTTCACATAAAAACTAGACAGAAGCATTCTCTGAAACTTCATTCCGGTGCGTGAATTAAATTCAGAGAGTTGAACATTCCTTTTGACAGAGAAGTTTTGAAACACTTTTTTTGTAGAATCTGCACGTGGAAATTTGGACCACTTCTAGGAATTCGTTGGAAACGTGACACCTTCACACAAAAACAAGACAGAAGCATTCTGACAGACTTCGGTGTGATATGTGCATTCAACTCACAGAGTTTAATCTTTCATTTCATGTGGCAGTTTCGAAACACTCTTTTTGTGGAATCTGCAAGTGGCTATTTGGACCGATTATAGGATTTCACTGGGAACGGGGCACCCTCACACAAATAGTAGTGAGAAGCACTTTCACAAACTTCTGTGTGATGTGTGCATTCAACTCAAAGGGCTGAGCTCATCTTTTGATAGAGCAGTTTTAAAACACTCTTTTTCTGGAATCTGCAAGTGGACATTTGGAGCGCTTTGAGGACTGTGGGGGCAAGGATATATTCTCACATAACAAGTAGACAGAAGCATTCTCTGAAACTTCTTTGTGGTGTGTGCATTCAACTCACAGAGTTTGAACATTCCTTTTGACAGAGAAGTTTGGAAACACTCTTTTTATAGAATAGGCAAGTGGATATTTGGACGAATTTTAGGAATTCGTTGGAAACGGGACACCATCACACAAAAACTAGACAGAAGCATTCTCACAAACATCTGTGTGACGTGAGCATTCAGCTCGCAGAGCTGAACCTCTCTTTGATAGGGCAGTTTTGAAACACTCTTTTTCTAGAATCTGCAAGTGGACATTTGGAGCGCTTTTAGGCCTGTGGTGGAAAGGAAATAACTTCACTCACAAACTAGACAGATGCATTCTCTGAAACTGCCTTGTGGTGCGTGCATTCAACTCACAGAGTTGAACATTCCTTTCGAATGAGAAGTTTTGAAACACTCTTTTTGTAGAAACTGCAAGTGAAACCTTGGACGGCTGATGGGAATTCGTTGGAAACGGGACACCTTCACACAAAAACTAGACCAAAGCATTCCCACAAACTTATCTGCGATGTGTGCACTCAGCTCACAAAGTTTAACATTTCTTTTCATTTATTAGTTTTGAAACACTCTTTTTGCAGTATATGCAAGTGGTCATTCGGAAAACTGTGAGGCCTATGGTCGAAAAGGTAACACCTTCACCTATAACCTAGAAAGAAGCGTTCTGAGAAACTACTTTGTGTTGTTTGCATTCAACTCACAGAGTGGAACATTCCTTTTCTTAGAGCAGCCATGAAACAATCTTTTTGCATAGTCTGCAATTGGACATTTGGAGAGCTCTGAGGCCTGTGGTGGAAAACGAAATATCTTCACATAAAACCTAGAAAGAAGCATTCTCAGAAACCACTTTGTGATGTGTGCATTCAACTCACAGGATTGAATATTCCTTTCGTTACAGCGGTTCTGAAACACACTTTTTCTAGAATCTCCATGTGGATATTTGGAACACTTACGGCAATTTGATGGAAACGAGACATCCTCACACAAAAAGGAGACAGAAGCATTCTCACAAACTCCTTTGTGATGTGTGATCTCGACTCACAGATGTGAACCTTCCTTTTGATAGAGCAGTTTCGAAACAATCTTTTTCTAGAATCTGCAAGTGGATATTTGGAGCGATGAGAGGCCTGTGGTTTAAAGGAAATATCTTCACATAACAAGTAGACAAAAGCATCCTCTGAAACGTCTTTGTGGTGTGTGCATTCACCTCACAGAGTTGAGCATTGCTTTTGACAGAGAAGTTTGGAAGCACTCTTTTTATAGTGTCTGCAAGTGGGTATTTGGACCCCTTATTGGAATGCGTTGGAAATGGGACACCATCACACGGAAACGAGACAAAAGCATTCTCAAAAACTTCTGCATGATGTGAGCATTCAGCTCACAGAGCTGAACCTTTCTTTTGATAGAGCAGTTTTGAAGCACTCTTTTTCCAGATTCTGCAAGTGGACATTTGGAGCGCCTTGAGGCCTGTGGTGGAAAGGAAATATCTTCACATAAAAACTAGACAGAAGCATTCTCTGAAACTTCATTCCAGTGCGTGAATTAAATTCAGAGAGTTGAACATTCCTTTTGACAGAGAAGTTTTGAAACACTTTTTTTGTAGAATCTGCACGTGGAAATATGGACCACTTCTAGGAATTCGTTGGAAACGTGACACCTTCACACAAAAACAAGACAGAAGCATTCTGACAGACTTCGGTGTGATATGTGCATTCAACTCACAGAGTTTAATCTTTCATTTCATGTGGCAGTTTCGAAACACTCTTTTTGTGGAATCTGCAAGTGGCTATTTGGACCGATTATAGGAATTCATTGGGAACGGGACACCCTCACACCAAAAGTATTGAGAAGCACTCTCACAAACCTCTGTGTGATGTGTTCATTCAACACAAAGGGCTGAGCTCTTCTTTTGATAGAGCAGTTTTAAAACACTCTTTTTCTGGAATCTGCAAGTGGACATTTGGAGCGCTTTGAGGACTGTGGGGGCAAGGAAATATCTTCACATAACAAGTAGACAGAAGCATTCACTGAAACTTCTTTGTGGTGTGTGCATTCAACTCACAGAGCTTGAACATTCCTTTTGACAGAGAAGTTTGGAAACACTCTTTTTATACAATAGGCAAGTGGATATTTGGACCTCTTTTAGGAATTCGTTGGAAACGGGACACCCTAACACAAAAACTAGACGGAAGCATTCTCACAAACTTCTGTGTGACGTGAGCATTCAGCTCGCAGAGCTGAACCTCTCTTTGATAGGGCAGTTTTGAAACACTCTTTTTCTAGAATCTGCAAGTGGACATTTGTAGCGCTTTTAGGCCTGTGGTGGAAAGGAAATATCTTCACTCACAAACTAGACAGATGCATTCTCTGAAACTGACTTGTGGTGCGTGCATTCAACTCACAGAGTTGAACATTCCTTTCGACTGAGAAGTTTTGAAACACTCTTTTTGTAGAAACTGCAAGTGAAACCTTCGACCGCTGATGGGAATTCGTTGGAAACGGGACACCTTCACACAAAAACTAGACCAAAGCATTCCCACAAACTTATCTGCGATGTGTGCACTCAGCTCACAAAGTTTAACATTTCTTTTCATGGATTAGTTTTGAAACACTCTTTTTGCAGTATATGCAAGTGGTCATTCGGAAAGCTGTGAGGCCTATGGTCGAAAAGGTAACACCTTCACCTATAACCTAGAAAGAAGGGTTCTGAGAAACTACTTTGTGTTGTTTGCATTCAACTCACAGAGTGGAACATTTCTTTTGTTAGAGCAGCCATGAAACAATCTTTTTGCATAGTCTGCAATTGGACATTTGGAGAGCTCTGAGGCCTGTGGTGGAAAACGAAATATCTTCACATAAAACCTAGAAAGAAGCATTCTCAGAAACCACTTTGTGATGTGTGCATTCAAGTCACAGGATTGAACATTCCTTTCGTTACTGCGGTTCCGAAACACACTTTTTCTAGAATCTCTATGTGGATATTTGGAACACTTACGGCAATTTGATGAAAACGAGACATCCTCACACAAAAAGGAGACAGAAGCATTCTCACAAACTCCTTTGTGATGTGTGATCTCAGCTCACAGATGTGAACCTTCCTTTTGATAGAGCAGTTTGGAAACAATATTTTCTAGAATCTGCAAGTGGATATTTGGAGTGATGAGAGGCCTGTGGTTTAAAGGAAATATCTTCACATAACAAGTAGACAAAAGCATTCTCTGAAACGTCTTTGTGGTGTGTGCATTCACCTCACAGAGTTGAGCATTGCTTTTGACAGAGAAGTTTGGAAGCACTCTTTTTATAGTGTCTGCAAGTGGATATTTGGACCCCTTATAGGAATGCGTTGGAAATGGGACACCATCACACGAAAACGAGACAGAAGCATTCTCACAAAATTCTGCGTGATGTGAGCCTTCAGCTCACAGAGCTGAACCTTTCTTTTGATAGAGCAGTTTTGAAGCACTCTTTTTCCAGATTCTGCAAGTGGACATTTGGAGCGCCTTGAGGCCTGCAGTGGAAAGGAAATATCTTCACATAAAAACTAGACAGAAGCATTCTCTGAAACTTCATTCTGGTGCGTGAATTAAATTCAGAGAGTTGAACATTCCTTTTGACAGAGAAGTTTTGAAACACTTTTTTTGTAGAATCTGCATGTGGAAATTTGGACCACTTCTAGGAATTCGTTGGAAACGGGACACCTTCACACAAAAACAAGACAGAAGCATTCTGACAGACTTCGGTGTGATATGTGCATTCAACTCACAGAGTTTAATCTATCATTTCATGTGGCAGTTTCGAAACACTCTTTTTGTGGAATCTGCAAGTGGCTATTTTGACCGATTATAGGAATTCATTGGGAACGGGGCACCCTCACACAAATAGTAGTGAGAAGCACTTTCACAAACTTCTGTGTGATGTGTGCATTCAACTCAAAGGGCTGAGCTCTTCTTTTGATAGAGCAGTTTTAAAACACTCTTTTTCTGGAATCTGCAAGTGGACATTTGGAGCGCTTTGAGGACTGTGGGGGCAAGGAAATATTTTCACATAAGAAGTAGACAGAAGCATTCTCTGAAACTTCTTTGTGGTGTGTGCATTCAACTCACAGAGTTTGAACATTCCTTTTGACAGAGAAGTTTGGAAACACTCTTTTTATAGAATAGGCAAGTGGATATTTGGACCTCTTTTAGGAATTCGTTGGAAACGGGACACCCTCACACAAAAACTAGACAGAAGCATTCTCACAAACTTCTGTGTGACATGAGCATTCAGCACGCAGAGCTGAACCTCTCTTTGATAGGGCAGTTTTGAAACACTCTTTTTCTAGAATCTGCAAGTGGACATTTGGAGCGCTTTTAGGCCTGTGATGGAAAGGAAATATCTTCACTCACAAACTAGACAGATGCATTCTCTGAAACTGCCTTGTGGTGCGTGCATTCAATTCACAGAGTTGAACATTCCTTTCGAATGAGAAGTTTTGAAACACTCTTTTTGTAGAAACTGCAAGTGAAACCTTGGACCGCTGATGGGAATTCGTTGGAAACGGGACACCTTCACACAAAAACTAGACCAAAGCATTCCCACAAACTTATCTGCGATGTGTGCACTCAGCTCGCAAAGTTTAACATTTCTTTTCATGGATTAGTTTTGAAACACTCTTTTTGCAGTATATGCAAGTGGTCATTCGGAAAACTATGAGGCCTATGGTCGAAAAGGTAACACCTTCACCTATAACCTAGAAAGAAGCATTCTGTGAAACTACTTTGTGTTGTTTGCATTCAACTCACAGAGTGGAACATTCCTTTTCTTAGAGCAGCCATGAAACAATCTTTTTGCATAGTCTGCAATTGGACATTTGGAGAGCTCTGAGGCCTGTGGTGGAAAACGAAATATCTTCACATAAAACCTAGAAAGAAGCATTCTCAGAAACCACTTTGTGATGTGTGCATTCAAGTCACAGGATTGAACATTCCTTTCGTTACAGCGGTTCTGAAACACACTTCTTCTAGAATCTCCATGTGGATATTTGGAACACTTACGGCAATTTGATGGAAACGAGACATCCTCACACAAAAAGGAGACAGAAGCATTCTCACAAACTCCTTTGTGATGTGTGATCTCAACTCACAGATGTGAACCTTCCTTTTGATAGAGCAGTTTCGAAACAATCTTTTTCTAGAATCTGCAAGTGGATATTTGGAGCGATGAGAGGCCTGTGATTTAAAGGAAATATCTTCACATAACAAGTAGACAAAAGCATTCTCTGAAACGTCTTTGTGCTGTGTGCATTCACCTCACAGAGTTGAGCATTGCTTTTGACAGAGAAGTTTGGAAGCACTCTTTTTATAGTGTCTGCAAGTGGATATTTGGACCCCTTATTGGAATGTGTTGGAAATGGGACACCATCACACGAAAACGAGACAGAAGCATTCTCAGAAACTTCTGCATGATGTGAGCATTCAGCTCACAGAGCTGAACCTTTCTTTTGATAGAGCAGTTTTGAAGCACTCTTTTTCCAGATTCTGCAAGTGGACATTTGGAGCGCCTTGAGGCCTGCGGTGGAAAGGAAATATCTTCACATAAAAACTAGACAGAAGCATTCTCTGAAACTTCTTTCTGGTGCGTGAATTAAATTCAGAGAGTTGAACATTCCTTTTGACAGAGAAGTTTTGAAACACTTTTTTTGTAGAATCTGCACGTGGAATTTTGGACCACTTCTAGGAATTCATTGGAAAAGGGACACCTTCACACAAAAACAAGACAGAAGCATTCTGACAGACTTCGGTGTGATATGTGCATTCAACTCACAGAGTTTAATCTTTCATTTCATGTGGCAGTTTCGAAACACTCTTTTTGTGGTAACTGCAAGTGGCTATTTGGACCGATTATAGGAATTCATTGGGAACTGGACACCCTCACACAAAAAGTAGTGAGAAGCACTTTCACAAACTTCTGTGTGATGTGTGCATTCAATTCAAAGGGCTGAGCTCTTCTTTTGATAGAGCAGTTTTAAAACACTGTTTTTCTGGAATCTGCAAGTGGACATTTGGAGCGCTTTGAGGACTGTGGGGGAAGGAAATATCTTCACATAACAAGTAGACAGAAGCATTCTCTGAAACTTCTTTGTGGTGTGTGCATTCAACTCACAGAGTTTGAACATTCCTTTTGACAGAGAAGCTTGGAAACACTCTTTTTATAGAATAGGCAAGTGGATATTTGGACCTCTTTTAGGAATTCGTTGGAAACGGGACACCCTCACACAAAAACTAGACAGAAGCATTCTCACAAACTTCTGTGTGACGTGAGCATTCAGCTCGCAGAGCTAAACCTCTCTTTGAAAGGGCTGTTTTGAAACACTCTTTTTCTAGAATCTGCAAGTGGACATTTGGAGCGCTTTTAGGCCTGTGGTGGAAAGGAAATATCTTCACTCACAAACTAGACAGATGCATTCTCTGAAACTGCCTTGTGGTGCGTGCATTCAACTCACAGAGTGGAACATTCCTGTCGAATGAGAAGTTTTGAAACACTCTTATTGTAGAAACTGCAAGTGAAACCTTGGACCGCTGATGGGAATTCGTTGGAAACGGGACACCTTCACACAAAAACTAGACCAAAGCATTCCCACAAACTTATCTGTGATGTGTGCACTCAGCTCACAAAGTTTAACATTTCTTTTCATGGATTAGTTTTGAAACACTCTTTTTGCAGTATATGCAAGTGGTCATTTGGAAAGCTATGAGGCCTATGTTCGAAAAGGTAACACGTTCACCTATAACCTAGAAAGAAGCGTTCTGTGAAACTACTTTGTGTTGTTTGCATTCAAGTCACAGAGTGGAACATTCCTTTTCTTAGAGCAGCCATGAAACAATCTTTTTGCATAGTCTGCAATTGGACATTTGGAGAGCTCTGAGGCCTGTGGTGGAAAACGAAATATCTTCACATAAAACCTAGAAAGAAGCATTCTCAGAAACCACTTTGTGATGTGTGCATTCAACTCACAGGATTGAACATTCCTTTCATTACAGCGGTTCTGAAACACACTTTTTCTAGAATCTCCATGTGGATATTTGGAACACTTACGGCAATTTGATGGAAACGAGACATCCTCACACAAAAAGGAGACAGAAGCATTCTCACAAACTCCTTTGTGATGTGTGATCTCAACTCACAGATGTGAACCTTCCTTTTGATAGAGCAGTTTCGAAACAATCTTTTTCTAGAATCTGCAAGTGGATATTTGGAGCGATGAGAAGCCTGTGGTTTAAAGGAAATATCTTCACATAACAAGTAGACAAAAGCATTCTCTGAAACGTCTTTGTGGTGTTTGCATTCACCTCACAGAGTTGAGCATTGCTTTTGACAGAGAAGTTTGGAAGCACTCTTTTTATTGTGTCTGCAAGTGGATATTTGGACCCCTTATTGGAATGCGTTGGAAAAGGGACACCATCACACGAAAACGAGACAGAAGCATTCTCACAAACTTCTGCGTGATGTGAGCATTCAGCTCACAGAGCTGAACCTTTCTTTTGATAGAGCAGTTTTGAAGCACTCTTTTTCCAGATTCTGCAAGTGGACATTTGGAGCGCCTTGAGGCCTGCGGTGGAAAGGAAATATCTTCACATAAAAACTAGACAGAAGCATTCTCTGAAACTTCATTCTGGTGCGTGAATTAAATTCAGAGAGTTGAACATTCCTTTTGACAGAGAAGTTTTGAAACACTTTTTTTGTAGAATCTGCACGTGGAAATTTGGACCACTTCTAGGAATTCGTTGGAAACGGGACACCTTCACACAAAAACAAGACAGAAGCATTCTGACAGACTTCGGTGTGATACGTGCATTCAACTCACAGAGTTTAATCTTTCCTTTCATGTGGCAGTTTCGAAACACTGTTTTTGTGGAATCTGCAAGTGGCTATTTGGACCGATTATAGGAATTCATTGGGAACGGGGCACCCTCACACAAAAAGTAGTGAGAAGCACTTTCACCAACTTCTGTGTGATGTGTGCATTCAACTCAAAGGGCTGAGCTCTTCTTTTGATAGAGCAGTTTTAAAACACTCTTTTTCTGGAATCTGCAAGTGGACATGTGGAGCGCTTTGAGGACTGTGGGGGCAAGGAAATATCTTCACATAACAAGTAGACAGAAGCATTCTCTGAAACTTCTTTGTGGTGTGTGCATTCAACTCACAGAGCTTGAACATTCCTTTTGACAGAGAAGTTTGGAAACACTCTTTTTATACAATAGGCAAGTGGATATTGGGACCTCTTTTAGGAATTCGTTGGAAACGGGACACCCTCACACAAAAACTAGACGGAAGCATTCTCACAAACTTCTGTGTGACGTGAGCATTCAGCTCGCAGAGCTGAACCTCTCTTTGATAGGGCAGTTTTGAAACACTCTTTTTCTAGAATCTGCAAGTGGACATTTGGAGCGCTTTTAGGCCTGTGGTGGAAAGGAAATATCTTCACTCACAAACTAGACAGATGCATTCTCTGAAACTGCCTTGTGGTGCGTGCATTCAACTCACAGAGTTGAACATTCCTTTCGACTGAGAAGTTTTGAAACACTCTTTTTGTAGAAACTGCAAGTGAAACCTTGGACCGCTGATGGGAATTCGTTGGAAACGGGACACCTTCACACAAAAACTAGACCAAAGCATTCCCACAAACTTATCTGCGATGTGTGCACTCAGCTCACAAAGTTTAACATTTCTTTTCATGGATTAGTTTTGAAACACTCATTTTGCAGTATATGCAAGTGGTCATTCGGAAATCTATGAGGCCTATGGTCGAAAAGGTAACACCTTCACCTATAACCTAGAAAGAAGCGTTCTGTGAAACTACTTTGTGTTGTTTGCATTCAACTCACAGAGTGGAACATTCCTTTTCTTAGAGCAGCCATGAAACAATCTTTTTGCATAGACTGCAATTGGACATTTGGAGAGCTCTGAGGCCTGTGGTGGAAAACGAAATATCTTCACATAAAACCTAGAAAGAAGCATTCTCAGAAACCACTTTGTGATGTGTGCATTCAAGTCACAGGATTGAACATTCCTTTCATTACAGCGGTTCTGAAACACACTTTTTCTAGAATCTCCATGTGGATATTTGGAACACTTACGGCAATTTGATGGAAACGAGACATCCTCACACAAAAAGGAGACAGAAGCATTCTCACAAACTCCTTTGTGATGTGTGATCTCAACTCACAGATGTGAACCTTCCTTTTGATAGAGCAGTTTCGAAACAATCTTTTTCTAGAATCTGCAAGTGGATATTTGGAGCGATGAGAGGCCTGTGGTTTAAAGGAAATATCTTCACATAACAAGTAGACAAAAGCATTCTCTGAAACGACTTTGTGGTGTTTGCATTCGCCTCACAGTGTTGAGCATTGCATTTGACAGAGAAGTTTGGAAGCACTCTTTTTATAGTGTCTGCAAGTGGATATTTGGACCCCTTATTGGAATGCGTTGGAAATGGGACACCGTCACACGAAAACGAGACAGAAGCATTCTCACAAACTTCTGCATGATGTGAGCATTCAGCTCACAGAGCTGAACCTTTCTTTTGATAGAGCAGTTTTGAAGCACTCTTTTTCCAGATTCTGCAAGTGGACATTTGGAGCGCCTTGAGGCCTGCGGTGGAAAGGAAATATCTTCACATAAAAACTAGACAGAAGCATTCTCTGAAACTTCATTCTGGTGTGTGAATTAAATTCAGAGAGTTGAACATTCCTTTTGACAGAGAAGTTTTGAAACACTTTTTTTGTAGAATCTGCACATGGAAATTTGGAACACTTCTGGGAATTCGTTGGAAACAGGACATCTTCAAACAAAAACAAGACAGAAGCATTCCGACAGCCTTCGGTGTGATATGTGCATTCAACTCACAGAGTTTAATCTTTCCTTTCATGTGGCAGTTTCGAAACACTCTTTTTGTGGAATCTGCAAGTGGCTATTTGGACCGATTATAGGAATTCATTGGGAACGGGGCACCCTCACACAAAAAGTAGTGAGAAGCACTTTCACAAACTTCTGTGTGATGTGTGCATTCAACTCAAAGGGCTGAGCTCTTCTTTTGATAGAGCAGTTTTAAAACACTCTTTTTCTGGAATCTGCAAGTGGACATGTGGAGCGCTTTGAGGACTGTGGGGGCAAGGAAATATTTTCACATAACAAGTAGACAGAAGCATTCTCTGAAACTTCTTTGTGGTGTGTGCATTCAACTCACAGAATTTGAACATTCCTTTTGACAGAGAAGTTTGGAAACACTCTTTTTATAGAATAGGGAAGTGGATATTTGGACGACTTTTAGGAATTCATTGGAAACGGGACACCCTCACACAAAAACTAGACAGAAGCATTCTCACAAACTTCTGTGTGACGTGAGCATTCAGCTCGCAGAGCTGAACCTCTCTTTGAAAGGGCTGTTTTGAAACACTCTTTTTCTAGAATCTGCAAGTGGACATTTGGAGCGCTTTTAGGCCTGTGGTGGAAAGGAAATATCTTCACTCACAAACTAGACAGATGCATTCTCTGAAACTGCCTTGTGGTGCGTGCATTCAACTCACAGAGTTGAACATTCCTTTCGAATGAGAAGTTTTGAAACACTCTTTTTGTAGAAACTGCAAGTGAAACCTTGGACCGCTGATGGGAATTCGTTGGAAACGGGACACCTTCACACAAAAACTAGACCAAAGCATTCCCACAAACTTATCTGCGATGTGTGCACTCAGCTAACAAAGTTTAACATTTCTTTTCATGGATTAGTTTTGAAACACTCTTTTTGCAGTATATGCAAGTGGTCATTTGGAAAGCTATGAGGCCTATGGTCGAAAAGGTAACACCTTCACCTATAACCTAGAAAGAAGCGTTCTGAGAAAGAACTTTGTGTTCCTTGCATTCAACTCACAGAGTGGAACATTCCCTTTCTTAGAGCAGCCATGAAACAATCTTTTTGCATAGTCTGCAATTATACATTTGGAGAGCTCTGAGGCCTGTGGTGGAAAACGAAATATCTTCACATAAAACCTAGAAAGAAGCATTCTCAGAAACCACTTTATGATGTGTGCATTCAACTCACAGGATTGAACATTCCTTTCATTACAGCGGTTCTGAAACACACTTTTTCTAGAATCTCCATGTGGATATTTGGAACAATTACGGCAATTTGATGGAAACGAGACATCCTCACACAAAAAGGAGACAGAAGCATTCTCACAAACTCCTTTGTGATGTGTGATCTCAACTCACAGATGTGAACCTTCCTTTTGATAGAGCAGTTTCGAAACAATCTTTTTCTAGAATCTGCAAGTGGATATTTGGAGCGATGAGAGGCCTGTGATTTAAAGGAAATATCTTCACATAACAAGTAGACAAAAGCATTCTCTGAAACGTCTTTGTGCTGTGTGCATTCACCTCACAGAGTTGAGCATTGCTTTTGACAGAGAAGTTTGGAAGCACTCTTTTTATAGTGTCTGCAAGTGGATATTTGGACCCCTTATTGGAATGCGTTGGAAATGGGACACCATCACACGAAAACGAGACAGAAGCATTCTCAGAAACTTCTGCATGATGTGAGCATTCAGCTCACAGAGCTGAACCTTTCTTTTGATAGAGCAGTTTTGAAGCACTCTTTTTCCAGATTCTGCAAGTGGACATTTGGAGTGCCTTGAGGCCTGCGGTGGAAAGGAAATATCTTCACATAAAAACTAGACAGAAGCATTCTCTGAAACTTCTTTCTGGTGCGTGAATTAAATTCAGAGAGTTGAACATTCCTTTTGACAGAGAAGTTTTGAAACACTTTTTTTGTAGAATCTGCACGTGGAATTTTGGACCACTTCTAGGAATTCATTGGAAAAGGGACACCTTCACACAAAAACAAGACAGAAGCATTCTGACAGACTTCGGTGTGATATGTGCATTCAACTCGCAGAGTTTAATCTTTCCTTTCATGTGGCAGTTTCGAAACACTCTTTTTGTGGAATCTGCAAGTGGCTATTTGGACCGATTATAGGAATTCATTGGGAACGGGGCACCCTCACACAAAAAGTAGTGAGAAGCACTTTCACAAACTTCTGTGTGATGTGTGCATTCAACTCAAAGGGCTGAGCTCTTCTTTTGATAGAGCAGTTTTAAAACACTCTTTTTCTGGAATCTGCAAGTGGACATTTGGAGCGCTTTGAGGACTGTGGGGGCAAGGAAATATTTTCACATAACAAGTAGACAGAAGCATTCTCTGAAACTTCTTTGTGGTGTGTGCATTCAACTCACAGAGTTTGAACATTCCTTTTGACAGAGAAGTTTGGAAACACTCTTTTTATAGAATAGGCAAGTGGATATTTGGACCTCTTTTAGGAATTCGTTGGAAACGGGACACCCTCACACAAAAACTAGACAGAAGCATTCTCACAAACATCTGTGTGACGTGAGCATTCAGCTCGCGGAGCTGAACCTCTCTTTGATAGGGCAGTTTTGAAACACTCTTTTTCTAGAATCTGTGAGTGGACATTTGGAGCGCTTTTAGGCCTGTAGTGGAAAGGAAATATCTTCACTCACAAACTAGACAGATGCATTCTCTGAATCTGCCTTGTGGTGCGTGCATTCAACTCACAGAGTTGAACATTCCTTTCGAATGAGAAGTTTTGAAACACTCTTTTTGTAGAAACTGCAAGTGAAACCTTGGACCGCTGATGGGAATTCGTTGGAAACGGGACACCTTCACACAAAAACTAGACCAAAGCATTCCCACAAACTTATCTGCGATGTGTGCACTCAGCTCACAAAGTTTAACATTTCTTTTCATGGATTAGTTTTGAAACACTCATTTTGCAGTATATACAAGTGGTCATTCGGAAAGCTATGAGGCCTATGGTCGAAAAGGTAACACCTTCACCTATAACCTAGAAAGAAGCGTTCTGAGAAACTACTTTGTGTTGTTTGCATTCAACTCACAGAGTGGAACATTCCTTTTCTTAGAGCAGCCATGAAACAATCTTTTTGCATAGTCTGCAATTGGACATTTGGAGAGCTCTGAGGCCTGTGGTGGAAAACGAAATATCTTCACATAAAACCTAGAAAGAAGCATTCTCAGAAACCACTTTGTGATGTGTGCATTCAACTCACAGGATTGAATATTCCTTTCATTACAGCGGTTCTGAAACACACTTTTTCTAGAATCTCCATGTGGATATTTGGAACACTTACGGCAATTTGATGGAAACGAGACATCCTCACACTAAAAGGAGACAGAAGCATTCTCACAAACTCCTTTGTGATGTGTGATCTCAACTCACAGATGTGAACCTTCCTTTTGATAGAGCAGTTTCGAAACAATCTTTTTCTAGAATCTACAAGTGGATATTTGGAGCGATGAGAGGCCTGTGGTTTAAAGGAAATATCTTCACATAACAAGTAGACAAAAGCATCCTCTGAAACGTCTTTGTGCTGTGTGCATTCACCTCACAGAGTTGAGCATTGCTTTTGACAGAGAAGTTTGGAAGCACTCTTTTTATAGTGTCTGCAAGTGGATATTTGGACCCCTTATTGGAATGCGTTGGAAATGGGACACCATCACACGAAAACGAGACAGAAGCATTCTCACAAACTTCTGCATGATGTGAGCATTCAGCTCAAAGAGCTGAACCTTTCTTTTGATAGAGCAGTTTTGAAGCACTCTTTTTCCAGATTCTGCAAGTGGACATTTGGAGCGCCTTGAGGCCTGCGGTGGAAAGGAAATATCTTCACATAAAAACTAGACAGAAGCATTCTCTGAAACTTCTTTCTGGTGCGTGAATTAAATTCAGAGAGTTGAACATTCCTTTTGACAGAGAAGTTTTGAAACACTTTTTTTGTAGAATCTGCACGTGGAAATTTGGAACACTTCTAGGAATTCGTTGGAAACGGGGCACCTTCACACAAAAACAAGACAGAAGCATTCTGACAGACTTCGGTGTGATATGTGCATTCAACTCATAGAGTTTAATCTTTCCTTTCATGTGGCAGTTTCGAAACACTCTTTTTGTGGAATCTGCAAGTGGCTATTTGGACCGATTATAGGAATTCATTGGGAACGGGACACCCTCACGTAAAAAGTAGTGAGAAGCACTTTCACAAACCTCTGTGTGATGTGTTCATTCAACACAAAGGGCTGAGCTCTTCTTTTGATAGAGCAGTTTTAAAACACTCTTTTTCTGGAATCTGCAAGTGGACATTTGGAGCGCTTTGAAGACTGTGGGGGCAAGGAAATATTTTCACATAACAGGTAGACAGAAGCATTCTCTGAAACTTCTTTGTGGTGTGTGCATTGAACTCACAGAGTTTGAACATTCCTTTTGGCAGAGAAGTTTGGAAACACTCTTTTTATAGAATAGGCAAGTGGATATTTGGACCACTTTTAGGAATTCATTGGAAACGGGACACCCTCACACAAAAACTAGACAGAAGCATTCTCACAAACTTCTGTGTGACGTGAGCATTCAGCTCGCAGAGCTGAACCTCTCTTTGAAAGGGCAGTTTTGAAACACTCTTTTTCTAGAATCTGCAAGTGAACATTTGGAGCGCTTTTAGGCCTGAGGTGGAAACGAAATATCTTCACTCACAAACTAGACAGATGCATTCTCTGAAACTGCCTTGTGGTGGGTGCATTCAACTCACAGAGTTGAACATTCCTTTCGAATGAGAAGTTTTGAAACACTCTTTTTGTAGAAACTGCAATTGAAAACTTGGACCGCAGATGGGAATTCGTTGGAAACGGGACACCTTCACGCAAAAGCTAGACCAAAGCATTCCCACAAACTTATCTGCGATGTGTGCACTCAGCTCACAAAGTTTAACATTTCTTTTCATGGATTAGTTTTGAAACACTCTTTTTGCAGTATATACAAGTGGTCATTCAGAAAGCTGTGAGGCCTATGGTCGAAAAGGTAACACCTTCACCTATAACCTAGAAAGAAGGGTTCTGAGAAACTACTTTGTGTTGTTTGCATTCAACTCACAGAGTGGAACATTTCTTTTGTTAGAGCAGCCATGAAACAATCTTTTTGCATAGTCTGCAATTGGACATTTGGAGAGCTCTGAGGCCTGTGGTGGAAAACGAAATATCTTCACATAAAACCTAGAAAGAAGCATTCTCAGAAACCACTTTGTGATGTGTGCATTCAAGTCACAAGATTGAACATTCCTTTCGTTACAGCGGTTCTGAAACACACTTTTTCTAGAATCTCTATGTGGATATTTGGAACACTTACGGCAATTTGATGAAAACGAGACATCCTCACACAAAAAGGAGACAGAAGCATTCTCACAAACTCCTTTGTAATGTGTGATCTCAACTCACAGGTGTGAACCTTCCTTTTGATAGAGCAGTTTTGAAACAATATTTTCTAGAATCTGCAAGTGGATATTTGGAGTGATGAGAGGCCTGTGGTTTAAAGGAAATATCTTCACATAACAAGTAGACAAAAGCATTCTCTGAAACGTCTTTGTGGTGTGTGCATTCACCTCACAGAGTTGAGCATTGCTTTTGACAGAGAAGTTTGGAAGCACTCTTTTTATAGTGTCTGCAAGTGGATATTTGGACCCCTTATAGGAATGCGTTGGAAATGGGACACCATCACACGAAATCGAGACAGAAGCATTCTCACAAAATTCTGCGTGATGTGAGCCTTCAGCTCACAGAGCTGAACCTTTCTTTTGATAGAGCAGTTTTGAAGCACTCTTTTTCCAGATTCGGCAAGTGGACATTTGGAGCGCCTTGAGGCCTGTGGTGGAAAGGAAATATCTTCACATAAAAACTAGACAGAAGCATTCTCTGAAACTTCATTCTGGTGCGTGAATTAAATTCAGAGAGTTGAACATTCCTTTTGACAGAGAAGTTTTGAAACACTTTTTTTGTAGAATCTGCACGTGGAAATTTGGACCACTTCTGGGAATTCGTTGGAAACAGGACATCTTCAAACAAAAACAAGACAGAAGCATTCCGACAGCCTTCGGTGTGATATGTGCATTCAACTCACAGAGTTTAATCTTTCATTTCATGTGGCAGTTTCGAAACACTCTTTTTGTGGAATCTGCAAGTGGCTATTTGGACCGATTATAGGAATTCATTGGGAACGGGGCACCCTCACACAAAAAGTAGTGAGAAGCACTTTCACAAACTTCTGTGTGATGTGTGCATTCAACTCAAAGGGCTGAGCTCTTCTTTTGATAGAGCAGTTTTAAAACACTCTTTTTCTGGAATTTGCAAGTGGACATGTGGAGCACTTTGAGGACTGTGGGGGCAAGGAAATATTTTCACATAACAAGTAGACAGAAGCATTCTCTGAAACTTCTTTGTGGTGTGTGCATTCAACTCACAGAGTTTGAACATTCCTTTTGACAGAGAAGTTTGGAAACACTCTTTTTATAGAATAGGCAAGTGGATATTTGGACGAATTTTAGGAATTCATTGGAAACGGGACACCCTCACACAAAAACTAGACAGAAGCATTCTCACAAACTTCTGTGTGACGTGAGCATTCAGCTCGCAGAGCTGAACCTCTCTTTGAAAGGGCAGTTTTGAAACACTCTTTTTCTAGAATCTGCAAGTGGACATTTGGAGCGCTTTTAGGCCTGTGGTGGAAAGGAAATATCTTCACTCACAAACTAGACAGATGCATTCTCTGAAACTGCCTTGTGGTGCGTGCATTCAACTCACAGAGTTGAACATTCCTTTCGAATGAGAAGTTTTGAAACACTCTTTTTGTAGAAACTGCAAGTGAAACCTTGGACCGCTGATGGGAATTCATTGGAAACGGGACACCTTCACACAAAAACTAGACCAAAGCATTCCCACAAACTTATCTGTGATGTGTGCACTCAGCTCACAAAGTTTAACATTTGTTTTCATGGATTAGTTTTGAAACACTCTTTTTGCAGTACATGCAAGTGGTCATTTGGAAAGCTATGAGGCCTATGGTCGAAAAGGTAACACCTTCACCTATAACCTAGAAAGAAGCGTTCTGAGAAAGAACTTTGTGTTCCTTGCATTCAACTCACAGAGTGGAACATTCCCTTTCTTAGAGCAGCCATGAAACAATCTTTTTGCATAGTCTGCAATTGGACATTTGGAGAGCTCTGAGGCCTGTGGTGGAAAACGAAATATCTTCACATAAAACCTAGAAAGAAGCATTCTCAGAAACCACTTTGTGATGTGTGCATTCAAGTCACAGGATTGAACATTCCTTTCATTACAGCGGTTCTGAAACACACTTTTTCTAGAATCTCCATGTGGATATTTGGAACACTTATGGCAATTTGATGGAAACGAGACATCCTCACACAAAAAGGAGACAGAAGCATTCTCACAAACTCCTTTGTGATGTGTGATCTCAACTCACAGATGTGAACCTTCCTTTTGATAGAGCAGTTTCGAAACAATCTTTTTCTAGAATCTGCAAGTGGATATTTGGAGTGATGAGAGGCCTGTGGTTTAAAGGATATATCTTCACATAACAAGTAGACAAAAGCATTCTCTGAAACGTCTTTGTGGTGTTTGCATTCACCTCACAGAGTTGAGCATTGCTTTTGACAGAGAAGTTTGGAAGCACTCTTTTTATAGTGTCTGCAAGTGGATATTTGGACCCCTTATTGGAATGCGTTGGAAATGGGACACCATCACACGAAAACGAGACAGAAGCATTCTCACAAACTTCTGCGTGATGTGAGCATTCAGCTCACAGAGCTGAACCTTTCTTTTGATAGAGCAGTTTTGAAGCACTCTTTTTCCAGATTCTGCAAGTGGACATTTGGAGCGCCTTGAGGCCTGCGGTGGAAAGGAAATATCTTCACATAAAAACTAGACAGAAGCATTCTCTGAAACTTCATTCTGGTGCGTGAATTAAATTCAGAGAGTTGAACATTCCTTTTGACAGAGAAGTTTTGAAACACTTTTTTTGTAGAATCTGCACGTGGAAATTTGGACCACTTCTAGGAATTCGTTGGAAACGGGACACCTTCAAAGAAAAACAAGACAGAAGCATTCTGACAGACTTCGGTGTGATATGTGCATTCAACTCGCAGAGTTTAATCTTTCCTTTCATGTGGCAGTTTCGAAACACTCTTTTTGTGGAATCTGCAAGTGGCTATTTGGACCGATTATAGGAATTCATTGGGAACGGGGCACCCTCACACAAAAAGTAGTGAGAAGCACTTTCACAAACTTCTGTGTGATGTGTGCATTCAACTCAAAGGGCTGAGCTCTTCTTTTGATAGAGCAGTTTTAAAACACTCTTTTTCTGGAATCTGCAAGTGGACATGTGGAGCGCTTTGAGGACTGTGGGGGCAAGGAAATATCTTCACATAACAAGTAGACAGAAGCATTCTCTGAAACTTCTTTGTGGTGTGTGCATTCAACTCACAGAGCTTGAACATTCCTTTTGACAGAGAAGTTTGGAAACACTCTTTTTATACAATATGCAAGTGGATATTTGGACCTCTTTTAGGAATTCGTTGGAAACGGGACACCCTCACACAAAAACTAGACGGAAGCATTCTCACAAACTTCTGTGTGACGAGAGCATTCAGCTCGCAGAGCTGAACCTTTCTTTGATAGGGCAGTTTTGAAACACTCTTTTTCTGGAATCTGCAAGTGGACATTTGGAGCACTTTTAGGCCTGTGGTGGAAAGGAAATATCTTCACTCACAAACTAGACAGATGCATTCTCTGAAACTGCCTTGTGGTGCGTGCATTCAACTCACAGAGTTGAACATTCCTTTCGACTGAGAAGTTTTGAAACACTCTTTTTGTAGAAACTGCAAGTGAAACCTTGGGCCGCTGATGGGAATTCGTTGGAAACGGGACACCTTCACACAAACACTAGACCAAAGCATTCCCACAAACTTATCTGCGATGTGTGCACTCAGCTCACAAAGTTTAACATTTCTTTTCATGGATTAGTTTTGAAACACTCATTTTGCAGTATATGCAAGTGGTCATTCGGAAAGCTATGAGGCCTATGGACGAAAAGGTAACACCTTCACCTATAACCTAGAAAGAAGCGTTCTGTGAAACTACTTTGTGTTGTTTGCATTCAACTCACAGAGTGGAACATTCCTTTTCTTAGAGCAGCCATGAAACAATCTTTTTGCATAGTCTGCAATTGGACATTTGGAGAGATCCGAGGCCTGTGGTGGAAAACGAAATATCTTCACATAAAACCTAGAAAGAAGCATTCTCAGAAACCACTTTGTGATGTGTGCATTCAAGTCACAGGATTGAACATTCCTTTCATTACAGCGGTTCTGAAACACACTTTTTCTAGAATCTCCATGTGGATATTTGGAACACTTACGGCAATTTGATGGAAACGAGACATCCTCACACAAAAAGGAGACAGAAGCATTCTCACAAACTCCTTTGTGATGTGTGATCTCAACTCACAGATGTGAACCTTCCTTTTGATAGAGCAGTTTCGAAACAATCTTTTTCTAGAATCTGCAAGTGGATATTTGGAGCGATGAGAGGCCTGTGGTTTAAAGGAAATATCTTCACATAACAAGTAGACAAAAGCATTCTCTGAAACGACTTTGTGGTGTTTGCATTCGCCTCACAGAGTTGAGCATTGCTTTTGACAGAGAAGTTTGGAAGCACTCTTTTTATAGTGTCTGCAAGTGGATATTTGGACCCCTTATTGGAATGCGTTGGAAATGGGACACCGTCACACGAAAACGAGACAGAAGCATTCTCACAAACTTCTGCGTGATGTGAGCATTCAGCTCACAGAGCTGAACCTTTCTTTTGATAGAGCAGTTTTGAAGCACTCTTTTTCCAGATTCTGCAAGTGGACATTTGGAGCGCCTTGAGGCCTGCGGTGGAAAGGAAATATCTTCACATAAAAACTAGACAGAAGCATTCTCTGAAACTTCATTCTGGTGTGTGAATTAAATTCAGAGAGTTGAACATTCCTTTTGACAGAGAAGTTTTGAAACACTTTTTTTGTAGAATCTGCACGTGGAAATTTGGACCACTTCTAGGAATTCGTTGGAAACGGGACACCTTCACACAAAAACAAGACGGAAGCATTCTGACTGACTTCGGTGTGATATGTGCATTCAACTCACAGAGTTTAATCTTTCATTTCATGTGGCAGTTTCGAAACACTCTTTTTGTGGAATCTGCAAGTGGCTATTTGGACCGATTATAGGAATTCATTGGGAACGGGGCACCCTCACACAAATAGTAGTGAGAAGCACTTTCACAAACTTCTGTGTGATGTGTGCATTCAACTCAAAGGGCTGAGCTCTTCTTTTGATAGAGCAGTTTTAAAACACTCTTTTTCTGGAATCTGCAAGTGGACATTTGGAGCGCTTTGAGGACTGTGGGGGCAAGGAAATATCTTCACATAACAAGTAGACAGAAGCATTCTCTGAAACTTCTTTGTGGTGTGTGCATTCAACTCACAGAGTTTGAACATTCCTTTTGACAGAGAAGTTTGGAAACACTCTTTTTATAGAATAGGCAAGTGGATATTTGGACCTCTTTTAGGAATTCGTTGGAAACGGGACACCCTCACACAAAAACTAGACAGAAGCATTCTCACAAACTTCTGTGTGACGTGAGCTTTCAGCTCGCAGAGCTGAACCTCTCTTTGATAGGGCAGTTTTGAAACACTCTTTTTCTAGAATCTGCAAGTGGACATTTGGAGCGCTTTTAGGCCTGTGGTGGAAAGGAAATATCTTCACTCACAAACTAGACAGATGCATTCTCTGAAACTGCCTTGTGGTGCGTGCATTCAACTCACAGAGTTGAACATTCCTTTCGAATGAGAAGTTTTGAAACACTCTTTTTGTAGAAACTGCAAGTGAAACCTTGGACCGCTGATGGGAATTCGTTGGAAACGGGACACCTTCACACAAAAACTAGACCAAAGCATTCCCACAAACTTATCTGCGATGTGTGCACTCAGCTCACAAAGTTTAACATTTCTTTTCATGGATTAGTTTTGAAACACGCTTTTTGCAGTATATGCAAGTGGTCATTCGGAAAACTGTGAGGCCTATGGTCGAAAAGGTCACACCTTCACCTATAACCTAGAAAGAAGCGTTCTGTGAAACTACTTTGTGTTGTTTGCATTCAACTCACAGAGTGGAACATTCCTTTTGTTAGAGCAGCCATGAAACAATCTTTTTGCATAGTCTGCAATTGGACATTTGGAGAGCTCTGAGGCCTGTGGTGGAAAACGAAATATCTTCACATAAAACCTAGAAAGAAGCATTCTCAGAAACCACTTTGTGATGTGTGCATTCAAGTCACAGGATTGAACATTCCTTTCATTACAGCGGTTCTGAAACACACTTTTTCTAGAATCTCCATGTGGATATTTGGAACACTTACGGCAATTTGATGGAAACGAGACATCCTCACACAAAAAGGAGACAGAAGCATTCTCACAAACTCCTTTGTGATGTGTGATCTCAACTCACAGATGTGAACCTTCCTTTTGATAGAGCAGTTTTGAAACAGTCTTTTTCTAGAATCTGCAAGTGGATATTTGGAGCGATGAGAGGCCTGTGGTTTAAAGGAAATATCTTCACATAACAAGTAGACAAAAGCATTCTCTGAAACGTCTTTGTGGTGTGTGCATTCACCTCACAGAGTTGAGCATTGCTTTTGACAGAGAAGTTTGGAAGCACTCTTTTTATAGTGTCTGCAAGTGGATATTTGGACCCCTTATTGGAATGCGTTGGAAATGGGACACCATCACACGAAAACGAGACAGAAGCATTCTCAGAAACTTCTGCATGATGTGAGCATTCAGCTCACAGAGCTGAACCTTTCTTTTGATAGAGCAGTTTTGAAGCACTCTTTTTCCAGATTCTGCAAGTGGACATTTGGAGCGCCTTGAGGCCTGCGGTGGAAAGGAAATATCTTCACATAAAAACTAGACAGAAGCATTCTCTGAAACTTCTTTCTGGTGCGTGAGTTAAATTCAGAGAGTTGAACATTCCTTTTGACAGAGAAGTTTTGAAACACTTTTTTTGTAGAATCTGCACGTGGAAATTTGGACCACTTTTAGGAATTCGTTGGAAACGGGACACCTTCAAAGAAAAACAAGACAGAAGCATTCTGACAGACTTCGGTGTGATATGTGCATTCAACTCGCAGAGTTTAATCTTTCCTTTCATGTGGCAGTTTCGAAACACTCTTTTTGTGGAATCGGCAAGTGGCTATTTGGACCGATTATAGGAATTCATTGGGAACGGGGCACCCTCACACAAAAAGTAGTGAGAAGCACTTTCACAAACTTCTGTGTGATGTGTGCATTCAACTCAAAGGGCTGAGCTCTTCTTTTGATAGAGCAGTTTTAAAACACTCTTTTTCTGGAATCTGCAAGTGGACATGTGGAGCGCTTTGAGGACTGTGGGGGCAAGGAAATATCTTCACATAACAAGTAGACAGAAGCATTCTCTGAAACTTCTTTGTGGTGTGTGCATTCAACTCACAGAGCTTGAACATTCCTTTTGACAGAGAAGTTTGGAAACACTCTTTTTATACAATATGCAAGTGGATATTTGGACCTCTTTTAGGAATTCTTTGGAAACGGGACACCCTCACACAAAAACTAGACGGAAGCATTCTCACAAACTTCTGTGTGACGAGAGCATTCAGCTCGCAGAGCTGAACCTTTCTTTGATAGGGCAGTTTTGAAACACTCTTTTTCTGGTATCTGCAAGTGGACATTTGGAGCGCTTTTAGGCCTGTGGTGGAAAGGAAATATCTTCACTCACAAACTAGACAGATGCATTCTCTGAAACTGCCTTGTGGTGCGTGCATTCAACTCACAGAGTTGAACATTCCTTTCGACTGAGAAGTTTTGAAACACACTTTTTGTAGAAACTGCAAGTGAAACCTTGGGCCGCTGATGGGAATTCGTTGGAAACGGGACACCTTCACACAAACACTAGACCAAAGCATTCCCACAAACTTATCTGCGATGTGTGCACTCAGCTCACAAAGTTTAACATTTCTTTTCATGGATTAGTTTTGAAACACTCATTTTGCAGTATATGCAAGTGGTCATTCGGAAAGCTATGAGGCCTATGGTCGAAAAGGTAACACCTTCACCTATAACCTAGAAAGAAGCGTTCTGTGAAACTACTTTGTGTTGTTTGCATTCAACTCACAGAGTGGAACATTCCTTTTCTTAGAGCAGCCATGAAACAATCTTTTTGCATAGTCTGCAATTGGACATTTGGAGAGATCCGAGGCCTGTGGTGGAAAACGAAATATCTTCACATAAAACCTAGAAAGAAGCATTCTCAGAAACCACTTTGTGATGTGTGCATTCAAGTCACAGGATTGAACATTCCTTTCATTACAGCGGTTCTGAAACACACTTTTTCTAGAATCTCCATGTGGATATTTGGAACACTTACGGCAATTTGATGGAAACGAGACATCCTCACACAAAAAGGAGACAGAAGCATTCTCACAAACTCCTTTGTGATGTGTGATCTCAACTCACAGATGTGAACCTTCCTTTTGATAGAGCAGTTTTGAAACAATCTTTTTCTAGAATCTGCAAGTGGATATTTGGAGCGATGAGAGGCCTGAGGTTTAAAGGAAATATCTTCACATAACAAGTAGACAAAAGCATTCTCTGAAACGACTTTGTGGTGTTTGCATTCGCCTCACAGAGTTGAGCATTGCTTTTGACAGAGAAGTTTGGAAGCACTCTTTTTATAGTGTCTGCAAGTGGATATTTGGACCCCTTATTGGAATGCGTTGGAAATGGGACACCGTCACACGAAAACGAGACAGAAGCATTCTCACAAACTTCTGCGTGATGTGAGCATTCAGCTCACAGAGCTGAACCTTTCTTTTGATAGAGCAGTTTTGAAGCACTCTTTTTCCAGATTCTGCAAGTGGACATTTGGAGCGCCTTGAGGCCTGCGGTGGAAAGGAAATATCTTCACATAAAAACTAGACAGAAGCATTCTCTGAAACTTCATTCTGGTGTGTGAATTAAATTCAGAGAGTTGAACATTCCTTTTGACAGAGAAGTTTTGAAACACTTTTTTTGTAGAATCTGCACGTGGAAATTTGGACCACTTCTAGGAATTCGTTGGAAACGGGACACCTTCACACAAAAACAAGACGGAAGCATTCTGACTGACTTCGGTGTGATATGTGCATTCAACTCACAGAGTTTAATCTTTCATTTCATGTGGCAGTTTCGAAACACTCTTTTTGTGGAATCTGCAAGTGGCTATTTGGACCGATTATAGGAATTCATTGGGAACGGGGCACCCTCACACAAATAGTAGTGAGAAGCACTTTCACAAACTTCTGTGTGATGTGTGCATTCAACTCAAAGGGCTGAGCTCTTCTTTTGATAGAGCAGTTTTAAAACACTCTTTTTCTGGAATCTGCAAGTGGACATTTGGAGCGCTTTGAGGACTGTGGGGGCAAGGAAATATCTTCACATAACAAGTAGACAGAAGCATTCTCTGAAACTTCTTTGTGGTGTGTGCATTCAACTCACAGAGTTTGAACATTCCTTTTGACAGAGAAGTTTGGAAACACTCTTTTTATAGAATAGGCAAGTGGATATTTGGACCTCTTTTAGGAATTCGTTGGAAACGGGACACCCTCACACAAAAACTAGACAGAAGCATTCTCACAAACTTCTGTGTGACGTGAGCATTCAGCTCGCAGAGCTGAACCTCTCTTTGATAGGGCAGTTTTGAAACACTCTTTTTCTAGAATCTGCAAGTGGACATTTGGAGCGCTTTTAGGCCTGTGGTGGAAAGGAAATATCTTCACTCACAAACTAGACAGATGCATTCTCTGAAACTGCCTTGTGGTGCGTGCATTCAACTCACAGAGTTGAACATTCCTTTCGAATGAGAAGTTTTGAAACACTCTTTTTGTAGAAACTGCAAGTGAAACCTTGAACCGCTGATGGGAATTCGTTGGAAACGGGACACCTTCACACAAAAACTAGACCAAAGCATTCCCACAAACTTATCTGCGATGTGTGCACTCAGCTCACAAAGTTTAACATTTCTTTTCATGGATTAGTTTTGAAACACGCTTTTTGCAGTATATGCAAGTGGTCATTCGGAAAACTGTGAGGCCTATGGTCGAAAAGGTAACACCTTCACCTATAACCTAGAAAGAAGCGTTCTGTGAAACTACTTTGTGTTGTTTGCATTCAACTCACAGAGTGGAACATTCCTTTTGTTAGAGCAGCCATGAAACAATCTTTTTGCATAGTCTGCAATTGGACATTTGGAGAGCTCTGAGGCCTGTGGTGGAAAACGAAATATCTTCACATAAAACCTAGAAAGAAGCATTCTCAGAAACCACTTTGTGATGTGTGCATTCAAGTCACAGGATTGAACATTCCTTTCATTACAGCGGTTCTGAAACACACTTTTTCTAGAATCTCCATGTGGATATTTGGAACACTTACGGCAATTTGATGGAAACGAGACATCCTCACACAAAAAGGAGACAGAAGCATTCTCACAAACTCCTTTGTGATGTGTGATCTCAACTCACAGATGTGAACCTTCCTTTTGATAGAGCAGTTTCGAAACAGTCTTTTTCTAGAATCTGCAAGTGGATATTTGGAGCGATGAGAGGCCTGTGATTTAAAGGAAATATCTTCACATAACAAGTAGACAAAAGCATTCTCTGAAACGTCTTTGTGGTGTGTGCATTCACCTCACAGAGTTGAGCATTGCTTTTGACAGAGAAGTTTGGAAGCACTCTTTTTATAGTGTCTGCAAGTGGATATTTGGACCCCTTATTGGAATGCGTTGGAAATGGGACACCATCACACGAAAACGAGACAGAAGCATTCTCACAAACTTCTGCATGATGTGAGCATTCAGCTCACAGAGCTGAACCTTTCTTTTGATAGAGCAGTTTTGAAGCACTCTTTTTCCAGATTCTGCAAGTGGACATTTGGAGCGCCTTGAGGCCTGCGGTGGAAAGGAAATATCTTCACATAAAAACTAGACAGAAGCATTCTCTGAAACTTCTTTCTGGTGCGTGAATTAAATTCAGAGAGTTGAACATTCCTTTTGACAGAGAAGTTTTGAAACACTTTTTTTGTAGAATCTGCACGTGGAAATTTGGACCACTTCTAGGAATTCGTTGGAAACGGGACACCTTCACACAAAAACAAGACAGAAGCATTCTGACAGACTTCGGTGTGATATGTGCATTCAACTCACAGAGTTTAATCTTTCGTTTCATGTGGCAGTTTCGAAACACTCTTTTTGTGGAATCTGCAAGTGGCTATTTGGACCGATTATAGGAATTCATTGGGAACGGGACACCCTCACACAAAAAGTAGTGAGAAGCACTTTCACAAACTTCTGTGTGATGTGTGCATTCAATTCAAAGGGCTGAGCTCTTCTTTCGATAGAGCAGTTTTAAAACACTCTTTTTCTGGAATCTGCAAATGGACATTTGGAGCGCTTTGAGGACTGTGGGGGCAAGGAAATATCTTCACATAACAAGTAGACAGAAGCATTCTCTGAAACTTCTTTGTGGTGTCTGCATTCAACTCACAGAGGTTGAACATTCCTTTTGACAGAGAAGCTTGGAAACACTCTTTTTATAGAATAGGCAAGTGGATATTTGGACCTCTTTTAGGAATTCGTTGGAAACGGGACACCTTCACACAAAAACTAGACAGAAGCATTCTCACAAACTTCTGTGTGACGTGAGCATTCAGCTCGCAGAGCTGAACCTTTCTTTGATAGGGCAGTTTTGAAACACTCTTTTTCTAGAATCTGCAAGTGGACATTTGGAGCGCTTTTAGGCCTGTGGTGGAAAGGAAATATCTTCACTCACAAACTAGACAGATGCATTCTCTGAAACTGCCTTGTGGTGCGTGCATTCAACTCACAGAGTTGAATATTCCTTTCGAATGAGAAGTTTTGAAACACTCTTTTTGTAGAAACTGCAAGTGAAACCTTGGACTGCTGATGGGAATTCGTTGGAAACGGGACACCTTCACACAAAAACTAGACCAAAGCATTCCCACAAACTTATCTGCGATGTGTGCACTCAGCTCACAAAGTTTAACCTTTCTTTTCATGGATTAGTTTTGAAACACTCATTTTGCAGTATATGCAAGTGGTCATTCGGAAAGCTATGAGGCCTATGGTCGAAAAGGTAACACCTTCACCTATAACCTAGAAAGAAGCGTTCTGAGAAACTACTTTGTGTTGTTTGCATTCAACTCACAGAGTGGAACATTCCTTTTCTTAGAGCAGCCATGAAACAATCTTTTTGCATAGTCTGCAATTGGACATTTGGTGAGCTCTGAGGCCTGTGGTGGAAAACGAAATATCTTCACATAAAACCTAGAAAGAAGCATTCTCAGAAACCACTTTGTGATGTGTGCATTCAAGTCACAGGATTGAACATTCCTTTCGTTACAGCGGTTCTGAAACACACTTTTTCTAGAATCTCCATGTGGATATTTGGAACACTTACGGCAATTTGATGGAAACGAGACATCCTCACACAAAAAGAAGACAGAAGCATTCTCACAAACTCCTTTGTGATGTGTGATCTCAACTCACAGATGTGAACCTTCCTTTTGATAGAGCAGTTTTGAAACAATCTTTTTCTAGAATCTGCAAGTGGATATTTGGAGCGATGAGAGGCCTGTGGTTTAAAGGAAATATCTTCACATAACAGGTAGACAAAAGCATTCTCTGAAACGTCTTTGTGGTGTTTGCATTCACCTCACAGAGTTGAGCATTGCTTTTGACAGAGAAGTTTGGAAGCACTCTTTTTATAGTGTCTGCAAGTGGATATTTGGACCCCTTATTGGAATGCGTTGGAAATGGGACACCATCACACGAAAACGAGACAGAAGCATTCTCACAAACTTCTGCATGATGTGAGCATTCAGCTCACAGAGCTGAACCTTTCTTTTGATAGAGCAGTTTTGAAGCACTCTTTTTCCAGATTCTGCAAGTGGACATTTGGAGCGCCTTGAGGCCTGTGGTGGAAAGGAAATATCTTCACATAAAAACTAGACAGAAGCATTCTCTGAAACTTCATTCTGGTGCGTGAATTAAATTCAGAGAGTTGAACATTCCTTTTGACAGAGAAGTTTTGAAACACTTTTTTTGTAGAATCTGCACGTGGAAATTTGGACCACTTCTAGGAATTCGTTGGAAACGGGACACCTTCACACAAAAACAAGACAGAAGCATTCTGACAGACTTCGGTGTGATATGTGCATTCAACTCACAGAGTTTAATCTTTCATTTCATGTGGCAGTTTCGAAACACTCTTTTTGTGGAATCTGCAAGTGGCTATTTGGACCGATTATAGGAATTCATCGGGAACTGGACACCCTCACACAAATAGTAGTGAGAAGCACTTTCACAAACTTCTGTGTGATGTGTGCATTCAACTCAAAGGGCTGAGCTCTTCTTTTGATAGAGCAGTTTTAAAACACTCTTTTTCTGGAATCTGCAAGTGGACATTTGGAGCACTTTGAGGACTGTGGGGGCAAGGAAATATTTTCACATAACAAGTAGAGAGAAGCATTCTCTGAAACTTCTTTGTGGTGTGTGCATTCAACTCACAGAGTTTGAACATTCCTTTTGACAGAGAAGTTCGGAAACACTCTTTTTATAGAATAGGCAAGTGGATATTTGGACCTCTTTTAGGAATTCGTTGGAAACGGGACACCCTCACACAAAAACTAGACAGAAGCATTCTCACAAACTTCTGTGTGACGTGAGCATTCAGCACGCAGAGCTGAACCTCTCTTTGATAGGGCAGTTTTGAAACACTCTTTTTCTAGAATCTGCAAGTGGACATTTGGAGCGCTTTTAGGCCTGTGGTGGAAAGGAAATATCTTCACTCACAAACTAGACAGATGCATTCTCTGAAACTGCCTTGTGGTGCGTGCATTCAATTCACAGAGTTGAACATTCCTTTCGAATGAGAAGTTTTGAAACACTCTTTTTGTAGAAACTGCAAGTGAAACCTTGGACCGCTGATGGGAATTCGTTGGAAACGGGACACCTTCACACAAAAACTAGACCAAAGCATTCCCACAAACTTATCTGCGATGTGTGCACTCAGCTCACAAAGTTTAACATTTCTTTTCATGGATTAGTTTTGAAACACTCTTTTTGTAGTATATGCAAGTGGTCATTTGGAAAGCTATGAGGCCTATGGTCGAAAAGGTAACACCTTCACCTATAACCTAGAAAGAAGCGTTCTGAGAAAGAACTTTGTGTTCCTTGCATTCAACTCACAGAGTGGAACATTCCCTTTCTTAGAGCAGCCATGAAACAATCTTTTTGCATAGTCTGCAATTGGACATTTGGAGAGCTCTGAGGCCTGTGGTGGAAAACGAAATATCTTCACATAAAACCTAGAAAGAAGCATTCTCAGAAACCACTTTGTGATGTGTGCATTCAACTCACAGGATTGAACATTCCTTTCATTACAGCGGTTCTGAAACACACTTTTTCTAGAATCTCCATGTGGATATTTGGAACACTTACGGCAATTTGATGGAAACGAGACATCCTCACACAAAAAGGAGACAGAAGCATTCTCACAAACTCCTTTGTGATGTGTGATCTCAACTCACAGATGTGAACCTTCCTTTTGATAGAGCAGTTTCGAAACAATCTTTTTCTAGAATCTGCAAGTGGATATTTGGAGCGATGAGAGGCCTGTGGTTTAAAGGAAATATCTTCACATAACAAGTAGACAAAAGCATTCTCTGAAACGTCTTTGTGGTGTGTGCATTCACCTCACAGAGTTGAGCATTGCTTTTGACAGAGAAGTTTGGAAGCACTCTTTTTATAGTGTCTGCAAGTGGATATTTGGACCCCTTATTGGAATGCGTTGGAAATGGGACACCATCACACGAAAACGAGACAGAAGCATTCTCACAAACTTCTGCATGATGTGAGCATTCAGCTCACAGAGCTGAACCTTTCTTTTGATAGAGCAGTTTTGAAGCACTCTTTTTCCAGATTCTGAAAGTGGACATTTGGAGCGCCTTGAGGCCTGCGGTGGAAAGGAAATATCTTCACATAAAAACTAGACAGAAGCATTCTCTGAAACTTCTTTCTGGTGCGTGAATTAAATTCAGAGAGTTGAACATTCCTTTTGACAGAGAAGTTTTGAAACACTTTTTTTGTAGAATCTGCACGTGGAAATTTGGACCACTTCTAGGAATTCGTTGGAAACGGGACACCTTCACACAAAAACAAGACAGAAGCATTCTGACAGACTTCGGTGTGATATGTGCATTCAACTCACAGAGTTTAATCTTTCGTTTCATGTGGCAGTTTCGAAACACTCTTTTTGTGGAATCTGCAAGTGGCTATTTGGACCGATTATAGGAATTCATCGGGAACTGGACACCCTCACACAAATAGTAGTGAGAAGCACTTTCACAAACTTCTGTGTGATGTGTGCATTCAACTCAAAGGGCTGAGCTCTTCTTTTGATAGAGCAGTTTTAAAACACTCTTTTTCTGGAATCTGCAAGTGGACATTTGGAGCGCTTTGAGGACTGTGGGGGCAAGGAAATATTTTCACATAACAAGTAGACAGAAGCATTCTCTGAAACTTCTTTGTGGTGTGTGCATTCAACTCACAGAGTTTGAACATTCCTTTTGACAGAGAAGTTTGGAAACACTCTTTTTATAGAATAGGCAAGTGGATATTTGGACCTCTTTTAGGAATTCGTTGGAAACGGGACACCCTCACACAAAAACTAGACAGAAGCATTCTCACAAACTTCTGTGTGACGTGAGCATTCAGCATGCAGAGCTGAACCTCTCTTTGATAGGGCAGTTTTGAAACACTCTTTTTCTAGAATCTGCAAGTGGACATTTGGAGCGCTTTTAGGCCTGTGGTGGAAAGGAAATATCTTCACTCACAAACTAGACAGATGCATTCTCTGAAACTGCCTTGTGGTGCGTGCATTCAATTCACAGAGTTGAACATTCCTTTCGAATGAGAAGTTTTGAAACACTCTTTTTGTAGAAACTACAAGTGAAACCTTGGACCGCTGATGGGAATTCGTTGGAAACGGGACACCTTCACACAAAAACTAGACCAAAGCATTCCCACAAACTTATCTGCGATGTGTGCACTCAGCTCGCAAAGTTTAACATTTCTTTTCATGGATTAGTTTTGAAACACTCTTTTTGCAGTATATGCAAGTGGTCATTCGGAAAACTATGAGGCCTATGGTCGAAAAGGTAACACCTTCACCTATAACCTAGAAAGAAGCATTCTGTGAAACTACTTTGTGTTGTTTGCATTCAACTCACAGAGTGGAACATTCCTTTTCTTAGAGCAGCCATGAAACAATCTTTTTGCATAGTCTGCAATTGGACATTTGGAGAGCTCTGAGGCCTGTGGTGGAAAACGAAATATCTTCACATAAAACCTAGAAAGAAGCATTCTCAGAAACCACTTTGTGATGTGTGCATTCAAGTCACAGGATTGAACATTCCTTTCGTTACAGCGGTTCTGAAACACACTTTTTCTAGAATCTCCATGTGGATATTAGGAACACTTATGGCAATTTGATGGAAACGAGACATCCTCACACAAAAAGGAGACAGAAGCATTCTCACAAACTCCTTTGTGATGTGTGATCTCAACTCACAGATGTGAACCTTCCTTTTGATAGAGCAGTTTCGAAACAATCTTTTTCTAGAATCTGCAAGTGGATATTTGGAGCGATGAGAGGCCTGTGGTTTAAAGGAAATATCTTCACATAACAAGTAGACAAAAGCATTCTCTGAAACGTCTTTGTGGTGTGTGCATTCAACTCACAGAGTTGAGCATTGCTTTTGACAGAGAAGTTTGGAAGCACTCTTTTTATAGTGTCTGCAAGTGGATATTTGGACCCCTTATTGGAATGTGTTGGAAATGGGACACCATCACACGAAAACGAGACAGAAGCATTCTCAGAAACTTCTGCATGATGTGAGCATTCAGCTCACAGAGCTGAACCTTTCTTTTGATAGAGCAGTTTTGAAGCACTCTTTTTCCAGATTCTGCAAGTGGACATTTGGAGCGCCTTGAGGCCTGCGGTGGAAAGGAAATATCTTCACATAAAAACTAGACAGAAGCATTCTCTGAAACTTCTTTCTGGTGCGTGAATTAAATTCAGAGAGTTGAACATTCCTTTTGACAGAGAAGTTTTGAAACACTTTTTTTGTAGAATCTGCACGTGGAATTTTGGACCACTTCTAGGAATTCATTGGAAAAGGGACACCTTCAAACAAAAACAAGACAGAAGCATTCTGACAGACTTCGGTGTGATATGTGCATTCAACTCACAGAGTTTAATCTTTCATTTCATGTGGCAGTTTCGAAACACTCTTTTTGTGGAATCTGCAAGTGGCTATTTGGACCGATTATAGGAATTCATTGGGAACTGGACACCCTCACACAAAAAGTAGTGAGAAGCACTTTCACAAACTTCTGTGTGATGTGTGCATTCAATTCAAAGGGCTTAGCTCTTCTTTTGATAGAGCAGTTTTAAAACACTCTTTTTCTGGAATCTGCAAGTGGACATTTGGAGCGCTTTGAGGACTGTGGGGGAAGGAAATATCTTCACATAACAAGTAGACAGAAGCATTCTCTGAAACTTCTTTGTGGTGTGTGCATTCAACTCACAGAGTTTGAACATTCCTTTTGACAGAGAAGCTTGGAAACACTCTTTTTATAGAATAGGCAAGTGGATATTTGGACCTCTTTTAGGAATTCGTTGGAAACGGGACACCCTCACACAAAAACTAGACAGAAGCATTCTCACAAACTTCTGTGTGACGTGAGCATTCAGCTCGCAGAGCTGAACCTTTCTTTGATAGGGCAGTTTTGAAACACTCTTTTTCTAGAATCTGCAAGTGGACATTTGGAGCGCTTTTAGGCCTGTGGTGGAAAGGAAATATCTTCACTCACAAACTAGACAGATGCATTCTCTGAAACTGCCTTGTGGTGCGTGCATTCAACTCACAGAGTTGAACATTCCTTTCGAATGAGAAGTTTTGAAACACTCTTTTTGTAGAAACTGCAAGTGAAACCTTGGACTGCTGATGGGAATTCGTTGGAAACGGGACACCTTCACACAAAAAGCAGACCAAAGCATTCCCACAGACTTATCTGCGATGTGTGCACTCAGCTCACAAAGTTTAACATTTCTTTTCATGGATTAGTTTTGAAACACTCATTTTGCAGTATATGCAAGTGGTCATTCGGAAAGCTATGAGGCCTATGGTCGAAAAGGTAACACCTTCACCTATAACCTAGAAAGAAGCGTTCTGAGAAAGAACTTTGTGTTCCTTGCATTCTACTCACAGAGTGGAACATTCCCTTTCTTAGAGCAGCCATGAAACAATCTTTTTGCATAGTCTGCAATTGGACATTTGGAGAGCTCTGAGGCCTGTGGTGGAAAACGAAATATCTTCACATAAAACCTAGAAAGAAGCATTCTCAGAAACCACTTTGTGATGTGTGCATTCAACTCACAGGATTGAACATTCCTTTCATTACAGCGGTTCTGAAACACACTTTTTCTAGAATCTCCATGTGGATATTTGGAACACTTACGGCAATTTGATGGAAACGAGACATCCTCACACAAAAAGCAGACAGAAGCATTCTCACAAACTCCTTTGTGATGTGTGATCTCAACTCACAGATGTGAACCTTCCTTTTGATAGAGCAGTTTCGAAACAATCTTTTTCTAGAATCTGCAAGTGGATATTTGGAGCGATGAGAAGCCTGTGGTTTAAAGGAAATATCTTCACATAACAAGTAGACAAAAGCATTCTCTGAAACGTCTTTGTGGTGTTTGCATTCACCTCACAGAGTTGAGCATTGCTTTTGACAGAGAAGTTTGGAAGCACTCTTTTTATAGTGTCTGCAAGTGGATATTTGGACCCCTTATTGGAATGCGTTGGAAATGGGACACCATCACACGAAAACGAGACAGAAGCATTCTCACAAACTTCTGCGTGATGTGAGCATTCAGCTCACAGAGCTGAACCTTTCTTTTGATAGAGCAGTTTTGAAGCACTCTTTTTCCAGATTCTGCAAGTGGACATTTGGAGCGCCTTGAGGCCTGCGGTGGAAAGGAAATATCTTCACATAAAAACTAGACAGAAGCATTCTCTGAAACTTCATTCTGGTGCGTGAATTAAATTCAGAGAGTTGAACATTCCTTTTGACAGAGAAGTTTTGAAACACTTTTTTTGTAGAATCTGCACGTGGAAATTTAGACCACTTCTAGGAATTCGTTGGAAACGGGACACCTTCACACAAAAACAAGACAGAAGCATTCTGACAGACTTCGGTGTGATATGTGCATTCAACTCACAGAGTTTAATCTTTCCTTTCATGTGGCAGTTTCGAAACACTGTTTTTGTGGAATCTGCAAGTGGCTATTTGGACCGATTATAGGAATTCATTGGGAACGGGGCACCCTCACACAAAAAGTAGTGAGAAGCACTTTCACAAACTTCTGTGTGATGTGTGCATTCAACCCAAAGGGCTGAGCTCTTCTTTTGATAGAGCAGTTTTAAAACACTCTTTTTCTGGAATCTGCAAGTGGACATGTGGAGCGCTTTGAGGACTGTGGGGGCAAGGAAATATCTTCACATAACAAGTAGACAGAAGCATTCACTGAAACTTCTTTGTGGTGTGTGCATTCAACTCACAGAGCTTGAACATTCCTTTTGACAGAGAAGTTTGGAAACACTCTTTTTATACAATAGGCAAGTGGATATTTGGACCACTTTTAGGAATTCGTTGGAAACGGGACACCCTAACACAAAAACTAGACGGAAGCATTCTCACAAACTTCTGTGTGACGTGAGCATTCAGCTCGCAGAGCTCAACCTCTCTTTGATAGGGCAGTTTTGAAAAACTCTTTTTCTAGAATCTGCAAGTGGACATTTGTAGCGCTTTTAGGCCTGTGGTGGAAAGGAAATATCTTCACTCACAAACTAGACAGATGCATTCTCTGAAACTGCCTTGTGGTGCGTGCATTCAACTCACAGAGTTGAACATTCCTTTCGACTGAGAAGTTTTGAAACACTCTTTTTGTAGAAACTGCAAGTGAAACCTTCGACCGCTGATGGGAATTCGTTGGAAACGGGACACCTTCACACAAAAACTAGACCAAAGCATTCCCACAAACTTATCTGCGATGTGTGCACTCAGCTCACAAAGTTTAACATTTCTTTTCATGGATTAGTTTTGAAACACTCTTTTTGCAGTATATGCAAGTGGTCATTCGGAAAGCTGTGAGGCCTATGGTCGAAAAGGTAACACCTTCACCTATAACCTAGAAAGAAGGGTTCTGAGAAACTACTTTGTGTTGTTTGCATTCAACTCACAGAGTGGAACATTTCTTTTGTTAGAGCAGCCATGAAACAATCTTTTTGCATAGTCTGCAATTGGACATTTGGAGAGCTCTGAGGCCTGTGGTGGAAAACGAAATATCTTCACATAAAACCTAGAAAGAAGCATTCTCAGAAACCACTTTGTGATGTGTGCATTCAAGTCACAGGATTGAACATTCCTTTCGTTACTGCGGTTCTGAAACACACTTTTTCTAGAATCTCTATGTGGATATTTGGAACACTTACGGCAATTTGATGAAAACGAGACATCCTCACACAAAAAGGAGACAGAAGCATTCTCACAAACTCCTTTGTGATGTGTGATCTCAACTCACAGATGTGAACCTTCCTTTTGATAGAGCAGTTTGGAAACAATATTTTCTAGAATCTGCAAGTGGATATTTGGAGTGATGAGAGGCCTGTGGTTTAAAGGAAATATCTTCACATAACAAGTAGACAAAAGCATTCTCTGAAACGTCTTTGTGGTGTGTGCATTCACCTCACAGAGTTGAGCATTGCTTTTGACAGAGAAGTTTGGAAGCACTCTTTTTATAGTGTCTGCAAGTGGATATTTGGACCCCTTATAGGAATGCGTTGGAAATGGGACACCATCACACGAAAACGAGACAGAAGCATTCTCACAAAATTCTGCGTGATGTGAGCCTTCAGCTCACAGAGCTGAACCTTTCTTTTGATAGAGCAGTTTTGAGGCACTCTTTTTCCAGATTCTGCAAGTGGACATTTGGAGCGCCTTGAGGCCTGCAGTGGAAAGGAAATATCTTCACATAAAAACTAGACAGAAGCATTCTCTGAAACTTCATTCTGGTGCGTGAATTAAATTCAGAGAGTTGAACATTCCTTTTGACAGAGAAGTTTTGAAACACTTTTTTTGTAGAATCTGCATGTGGAAATTTGGACCACTTCTAGGAATTCGTTGGAAACGGGACCCCTTCACACAAAAACAAGACAGAAGCATTCTGACAGACTTCTTTGTGATATGTGCATTCAACTCACAGAGTTTAATCTTTCATTTCATGTGGCAGTTTCGAAACACTCTTTTTGTGGAATCTGCAAGTGGCTATTTGGACCGATTATAGGAATTCATTGGGAACGGGGCACCCTCACACAAAAAGTAGTGAGAAGCACTTTCACAAACTTCTGTGTGATGTGTGCATTCAACTCAAAGGGCTGAGCTCTTCTTTTGATAGAGCAGTTTTCAAACACTCTTTTTCTGGAATCTGCAAGTGGACATGTGGAGCGCTTTGAGGACTGTGGGGGCAAGGAAATATCTTCACATAACAAGTAGACAGAAGCATTCCCTGAAACTTCTTTGTGGTGTGTGCATTAAACACACAGAGCTTGAACATTCCTTTTGACAGAGAAGTTTGGAAACACTCTTTTTATAGAATAGGCAAGTGGATATTTGGACCTCATTTAGGAATTCGTTGGAAACGGGACACCCTCACACAAAAACTAGACAGAAGCATTCTCACAAACTTCTGTGTGACGTGAGCATTCAGCTCGCAGAGCTGAACCTCTCTTTGATAGGGCAGTTTTGAAACACTCTTTTTCTAGAATCTGCAAGTGGACATTTGGAGCGCTTTTAGGCCTGTGGTGGAAAGGAAATATCTTCACTCACAAACTAGACAGATGCATTCTCTGAAACTGCCTTGTGGTGCGTGCATTCAACTCACAGAGTTGAACATTCCTTTCGACTGAGAAGTTTTGAAACACTCTTTTTGTAGAAACTGCAAGTGAAACCTTGGACCGCTGATGGGAATTCGTTGGAAACGGGACACCTTCACACAAAAACTAGACCAAAGCATTCCCACAAACTTATCTGCGATGTGTGCACTCAGCTCACAAAGTTTAACATTTCTTTTCATGGATTAGTTTTGAAACACTCATTTTGCAGTATATGCAAGTGGTCATTCGGAAAGCTATGAGGCCTATGGTCGAAAAGGTAACACCTTCACCTATAACATAGAAAGAAGCGTTCTGTGGAACTACTTTGTGTTGTTTGCATTCAACTCACAGAGTGGAACATTACTTTTCTTAGAGCAGCCATGAAACAATCTTTTTGCATAGTCTGCAATTGGACATTTGGAGAGCTCTGAGGCCTGTGGTGGAAAACGAAATATCTTCACATAAAACCTAGAAAGAAGCATTCTCAGAAACCACTTTGTGATGTGTGCATTCAAGTCACAGGATTGAACATTCCTTTCATTACAGCGGTTCTGAAACACACTTTTTCTAGAATCTCCATGTGGATATTTGGAACACTTACGGCAATTTGATGGAAACGAGACATCCTCACACAAAAAGGAGACAGAAGCATTCTCACAAACTCCTTTGTGATGTGTGATCTCAACTCACAGATGTGAACCTTCCTTTTGATAGAGCAGTTTCGAAACAATCTTTTTCTAGAATCTGCAAGTGGATATTTGGAGCGATGAGAGGCCTGTGGTTTAAAGGAAATATCTTCACATAACAAGTAGACAAAAGCATTCTCTGAAACGTCTTTGTGGTGTGTGCATTCACCTCACAGAGTTGAGCATTGCTTTTGACAGAGAAGTTTGGAAGCACTCTTTTTATAGTGTCTGCAAGTGGATATTTGGACCCCTTATTGGAATGCGTTGGAAATGGGACACCATCACACGAAAACGAGACAGAAGCATTCTTACAAACTTCTGAATGATGTGAGCATTCAGCTCACAGAGCTGAACCTTTCTTTTGATAGAGCAGTTTTGAAGCACTCTTTTTCCAGATTCTGCAAGTGGACATTTGGAGCGCCTTGACGCCTGCGGTGGAAAGGAAATATCTTCACATTAAAACTAGACAGAAGCATTCTCTGAAACTTCTTTCTGGTGCGTGTATTAAATTCAGAGAGTTGAACATTCCTTTTGACAGAGAAGTTTTGAAACACTTTTTTTGTAGAATCTGCACGTGGAAATTTGGACCATTTCTAGGAATTCGTTGGAAACGGGGCACCTTCACACAAAAACAAGACAGAAGTATTCTGACAGACTTCGGTGTGATATGTGCATTCAACTCATAGAGTTTAATCTTTCCTTTCATGTGGCAGTTTCGAAACACTCTTTTTTTGGAATCTGCAAGTGGCTATTTGGACCGATTATAGGAATTCATTGGGAACGGGACACCCTCACACAAAAAGTATTGAGAAGCACTTTCACAAACCTCTCTGTGATGTGTTCATTCAACACAAAGGGCTGAGCTCTTCTTTTGATAGAGCAGTTTTAAAACGCTCTTTTTCTGGAATCTGCAAGTGGACATTTGGAGCGCTTTGAGGACTGTGGGGGCAAGGAAATATTTTCACATAACCAGTAGACAGAAGCATTCTCTGAAACTTCTTTGTGGTGTGTGCATTCAACTCACAGAGTTTGAACATTCCTTTTGACAGAGAAGTTTGGAAACACTCTTTTTATAGAATAGGCAAGTGGATATTTGGACCTCTTTTAGGAATTCGTTGGAAACGGGACACCCTCACACAAAAACTAGACGGAAGCATTCTCACAAACTTCTGTGTGACGTGAGCATTCAGCTTGCAGAGCTGAACCTCTCTTTGATAGGGCAGTTTTGAAACACTCTTTTTCTAGAATCTGCAAGTGGACATTTGGAGCGCTTTTAGGCCTGTGGTGGAAAGGAAATATCTTCACTCACAAACTAGACAGATGCATTCTCTGAAACTGCCTTGTGGTGCGTGCATTCAACTCACAGAGTTGAACATTCCTTTCGACTGAGAAGTTTTGAAACACTCTTTTTGTAGAAACTGCAAGTGAAACCTTGGACCGCTGATGGGAATTCGTTGGAAACGGGACACCTTCACACAAAAACTAGACCAAAGCATTCCCACAAACTTATCTGTGATGTGTGCACTCAGCTCACAAAGTTTAACATTTCTTTTCATGGATTAGTTTTGAAACACTCATTTTGCAGTATATGCAAGTGGTCATTCGGAAAGCTATGAGGCCTATGGTCGAAAAGGTAACACCTTCACTTATAACCTAGAAAGAAGCGTTCTGTGAAACTACTTTGTGTTGTTTGCATTCAACTCACAGAGTGGAACATTCCTTTTCTTAGAGCAGCCATGAAACAATCTTTTTGCATAGTCTGCAATTGGACATTTGGAGAGCTCTGAGGCCTGTGGTGGAAAACGAAATATCTTCACATAAAACCTAGAAAGAAGCATTCTCAGAAACCACTTTGTGATGTGTGCATTCAAGTCACAGGATTGAACATTCCTTTCGTTACAGCGGTTCTGAAACACACTTTTTCTAGAATCTCCATGTGGATATTTGGAACACTTACGGCAATTTGATGGAAACGAGACATCCTCACACAAAAAGGAGACAGAAGCATTCTCACAAACTCCTTTGTGATATGTGATCTCAACTCACAGATGTGAACCTTCCTTTAGATAGAGTAGTTTCGAAACAATCTTTTTCTAGAATCTGCAAGTGGATATTTGGAGCGAAGAGAGGCCTGTGGTTTAAAGGAAATATCTTCACATAACAAGTAGACAAAAGCATTCTCTGAAACGACTTTGTGGTGTTTGCATTCGCCTCACAGAGTTGAGCATTGCTTTTGACAGAGAAGTTTGGAAGCACTCTTTTTATAGTGTCTGCAAGTGGATATTTGGACCCCTTATTGGAATGCGTTGGAAATGGGACCCCGTCACACGAAAACGAGACAGAAGCATTCTCACAAACTTCTGCGTGATGTGAGCATTCAGCTCACAGAGCTGAACCTTTCTTTTGATAGAGCAGTTTTGAAGCACTCTTTTTCCAGATTCTGCAAGTGGACATTTGGAGCGCCTTGAGGCCTGCGGTGGAAAGGAAATATCTTCACATAAAAACTAGACAGAAGCATTCTCTGAAACTTCATTCTGGTGTGTGAATTAAATTCAGAGAGTTGAACATTCCTTTTGACAGAGAAGTTTTGAAACACTTTTTTTGTAGAATCTGCACGTGGAAATTTGGAACACTTCTGGGAATTCGTTGGAAACAGGACACCTTCAAACAAAAACAAGACAGAAGCATTCCGACAGCCTTCGGTGTGATATGTGCATTCAACTCACAGAGTTTAATCTTTCCTTTCATGTGGCAGTTTCGAAACACTCTTTTTGTGGAATCTGCAAGTGGCTATTTGGACCGATTATAGGAATTCAGTGGGAACGGGGCACCCTCACACAAAAAGTAGTGAGAAGCACTTTCACAAACTTCTGTGTGATGTGTGCATTCAACTCAAAGGGCTGAGCTCTTCTTTTGATAGAGCAGTTTTAAAACACTCTTTTTCTGGAATCTGCAAGTGGACATGTGGAGCGCTTTGAGGACTGTGGGGGCAAGGAAATATTTTCACCTAACAAGTAGACAGAATCATTCTCTGAAACTTCTTTGTGGTGTGTGCATTCAACTCACAGAGTTTGAACATTCCTTTTGACAGAGAAGTTTGGAAACACTCTTTTTATAGAATAGGGAAGTGGATATTTGGACGACTTTTAGGAATTCATTGGAAACGGGACACCCTCACACAAAAACTAGACAGAAGCATTCTCACAAACTTCTGTGTGACGTGAGCACTCAGCTCGCAGAGCTGAACCTCTCTTTGAAAGGGCAGTTTTGAAACACTCTTTTTCTAGAATCTGCAAGTGGACATTTGGAGCGCTTTTAGGCCTGTGGTGGAAAGGAAATATCTTCACTCACAAACTAGACAGATGCATTCTCTGAAACTGCCTTGTGGTGCGTGCATTCAACTCACAGAGTTGAACATTCCTTTCGAATGAGAAGTTTTGAAACACTCTTTTTGTAGAAACTGCAAGTGAAACCTTGGACCGCTGATGGGAATTCGTTGGAAACGGGACACCTTCACACAAAAACTAGACCAAAGCATTCCCACAAACTTATCTGCGATGTGTGCACTCAGCTCACAAAGTTTAACATTTCTTTTCATGGATTAGTTTTGAAACACTCATTTTGCAGTATATGCAAGTGGTCATTCGGAAAGCTGTGAGGCCTATGGTCGAAAAGGTAACACCTTCACCTATAACCTAGAAAGAAGCCTTCTGAGAAACTACTTTGTGTTGTTTGCATTCAACTCACAGAGTGGAACATTCCTTTTCTTAGAGCAGCCATGAAACAATCTTTTTGCATAGTCTGCAATTGGACATTTGGAGAGCTCTGAGGCCTGTGGTGGAAAACGAAATATCTTCACATAAAACCTAGAAAGAAGCATTCTCAGAAACCACTTTGTGATGTGTGCATTCAACTCACAGGATTGAATATTCCTTTCGTTACAGCGGTTCTCAAACACACTTTTTCTAGAATCTCCATGTGGATATTTGGAACACTTACGGCAATTTGATGGAAACGAGACATCCTCACACAAAAAGGAGACAGAAGCATTCTCACAAACTCCTTTGTGATGTGTGATTTCAACTCACAGATGTGAACCTTCCTTTTGATAGAGCAGTTTCGAAACAATCTTTTTCTAGAATCTGCAAGTGGATATTTGGAGCAATGAGAGGCCTGTGGTTTAAAGGAAATATCTTCACATAACAAGTAGACAAAAGCATTATCTGAAACGACTTTGTGGTGTGTGCATTCACCTCACAGAGTTGAGCATTGATTTTGACAGAGAGGTTTGGAAGCCCTCTTTTTATAGTGTCTGCAAGTGGGTATTTGGACCCCTTATAGGAATGCGTTGGAAATGGGACACCATCACACGAAAACGAGACAGAAGCATTCTCACAAACTTCTGCATGATGTGAGCATTCAGCTCACAGAGCTGAACCTTTCTTTTGATAGAGCAGTTTTGAAGCACTCTTTTTCCAGATTCTGCAAGTGGACATTTGGAGCACCTTGAGGCCTGCGGTGGAAAGGAAATATCTTCACATAAAAACTAGACAGAAGCATTCTCTGAAACTTCTTTCTGGTGCGTGAATTAAATTCAGAGAGTTGAACATTCCTTTTGACAGAGAAGTTTTGAAACACTTTTTTTGTAGAATCTGCACGTGGAAATTTGGACCACTTCTAGGAATTCGTTGGAAACGGGGCACCTTCACACAAAAACAAGACAGAAGCATTCTGACAGACTTCGGTGTGATATGTGCATTCAACTCATAGAGTTTAATCTTTCCTTTCATGTGGCAGTTCCGAAACACTCTTTTTGTGGAATCTGCAAGTGGCTATTTGGACCGATTATAGGAATTCATTGGGAACCGGACACCCTCACACAAAAAGTATTGAGAAGCACTTTCACAAACCTCTGCGTGATGTGTTCATTCAACACAAAGGGCTGAGCTCTTCTTTTGATAGAGCAGTTTTAAAACGCTCTTTTTCTGGAATCTGCAAGTGGACATTTGGAGCGCTTTGAGGACTGTGGGGGTAAAGAAATATTTTCACATAACAAGTAGACAGAAGCATTCTCTGAAACTTCTTTGTGGTGTGTGCATTCAACTCACAGGGTTTGAACATTCCTTTTGACAGAGAAGTTTGGAAACACTCTTTTTATAGAATAGGCAAGTGGATATTTGGACCACTTTAGGAATTCATTGGAAACGGGACACCCTCACACAAAAACTAGACAGAAGCATTCTCACAAACTTCTGTTTGACGTGAGCATTCAGCTCGCAGAGCTGAACCTCTCTTTGAAAGGGCAGTTTTGAAACACTCTTTTTCTAGAATCTGCAAGTGAACATTTGGAGCGCTTTTAGGCCTGTGGTGGAAAGGAAATATCTTCACTCACAAACTAGACAGATGCATTCTCTGAAACTGCCTTGTGGTGCGTGCATTCAACTCACAGAGTTGAACATTCCTTTCGACTGAGAAGTTTTGAAACACTCTTTTTGTAGAAACTGCAAGTGAAACCTTGGACCGCTGATGGGAATTCGATGGAAACGGGACACCTTCACACAAAAACTAGACCAAAGCATTCCCACTAACTTATCTGCGATGTGTGCACTCAGCTCACAAAGTTTAACATTTCTTTTCATGGATTAGTTTTGAAACACTCTTTTTGCAGTATATGCTAGTGGTCATTCGGAAATCTATGAGGCCTATGTTCGAAAAGGTAACACCTTCACCTATAACCTAGAAAGAAGCGTTCTGTGAAACTACTTTGTGTTGTTTGCATTCATCTCACAGAGTGGAACATTCCTTTTGTTAGAGCAGCCATAAAACAATCTTTTTGCATAGTCTGCAATTGGACATTTGGAGAGCTCTGAGGTCTGTGGTGGAAAACGAAATATCTTCACATAAAACCTAGAAAGAAGCATTCTCAGAAACCACTTTGTGATGTGTGCATTCAACTCACAGGATTGAATATTCCTTTCATTACAGCGGTTCTGAAACACACTTTTTCTAGAATCTCCATGTGGATATTTGGAACACTTACGGCAATTTGATGGAAACGAGACATCCTCACACAAAAAGGAGACAGAAGCATTCTCACAAACTCCTTTGTGATGTGTGATCTCAACTCACAGATGTGAACCTTCCTTTTGATAGAGCAGTTTCGAAACAATCTTTTTCTAGAATCTGCAAGTGGATATTTGGAGCGATGAGAGGCCTGTGGTTTAAAGGAAATATCTTCACATAACAAGTAGACAAAAGCATTCTCTGAAACGCCTTTGTGGTGTGTGCATTCACCTCACAGAGTTGAACATTGCTTTTGACAGAGAAGTTTGGAAGCACTCTTTTTGTAGTGTCTGCAAGTGGATATTTGGACCCCTTATTGGAATGCGTTGGAAATGGGACACCATCACACGAAAACGAGACAGAAGCATTCTCACAAACTTCTGCATGATGTGAGCATTCAGCTCACAGAGCTGAACCTTTCTTTTGATAGAGCAGTTTTGAGGCACTCCTTTTCCAGATTCTGCAAGTGGACATTTGGAGCGCCTTGAGGCCTGCGGTGGAAAGGAAATATCTTCACATAAAAACTAGACAGAAGCATTCTCTGAAACTTCTTTCTGGTGCGTGAATTAAATTCACAGAGTTGAACATTCCTTTTCACAGAGAAGTTTTGAAACACTTTTTTTGTAGAATCTGCACGGGGAAATTTGGACCACTTCTAGGAATTCGTTGGAAACGGGGCACCTTCACACAAAAACAAGACAGAAGCATTCTGACAGACTTCGGTGTGATATGTGCATTCAACTCACAGAGTTTAATCTTTCCTTTCATGTGGCAGTTTCGAAACACTCTTTTTGTGGAATCTGCAAGTGGCTATTTGGACCGATTATAGGAATTCATTGGGAACGGGACACCCTCACACAAAAATATTGAGAAGCACTTTCACAAACCTCTGTGTGATGTGTTCATTCAACACAAAGGGCTGAGCTCTTCTTTTGATAGAGCAGTTTTAAAACGCTCTTCTTCTGGAATCTGCAAGTGGACATGTGGAGCGCTTTGAGGACTGTGGGGGCAAGGAAATATTTTCACATAACAAGTAGACAGAAGCATGCTCTGAAACTTCTTTGTGGTGTGTGCATTCAACTCACAGAGTTTGAACATTCCTTTTGGCAGAGAAGTTTGGAAACACTCTTTTTATAGAATAGGCAAGTGGATATTTGGACCACTTTTAGGAATTCATTGGAAACGGGACACCCTCACACAAAAACTAGACAGAAGCATTCTCACAAACTTCTGTGTGACGTGAGCATTCAGCTCGCAGAGCTGAACCTCTCTTTGAAAGGGCAGTTTTGAAACACTCTTTTTCTAGAATCTGCAAGTGAACATTTGGAGCGCTTTTAGGCCTGTGGTGGAAACGAAATATCTTCACTCACAAACTAGACAGATGCATTCTCTGAAACTGCCTTGTGGTGGGTGCATTCAACTCACAGAGTTGAACATTCCTTTCGAATGAGAAGTTTTGAAACACTCTTTTTGTAGAAACTGCAAGTGAAACCTTGGACCGCTGATGGGAATTCGTTGGAAACGGGACACCTTCACACAAAAACTAGACCAAAGCATTCCCACAAACTTATCTGCGATGTGTGCACTCAGCTCACAAAGTTTAACATTTCTTTTCATGGATTAGTTTTGAAACACTCATTTTGCAGTATATGCAAGTGGTCATTCGGAAAGCTATGAGGCCTATGGTCGAAAAGGTAACACCTTCACCTATAACCTAGAAAGAAGCGTTCTGTGAAACTACTTTGTGTTGTTTGCATTCAACTCACAGAGTGGAACATTCCTTTTCTTAGAGCAGCCATGAAACAATCTTTTTGCATAGTCTGCAATTGGACATTTGGAGAGCTCTGAGGTCTGTGGTGGAAAACGAAATATCTTCACATAAAACCTAGAAAGAAGCATTCTCAGAAACCACTTTGTGATGTGTGCATTCAAGTCACAGGATTGAACATTCCTTTCGTTACAGCGGTTCTGAAACACACTTTTTCTAGAATCTCCATGTGGATATTTGGAACACTTACGGCAATTTGATGGAAACGAGACATCCTCACACAAAAAGGAGACAGAAGGATTCTCACAAACTCCTTTGTGATGTGTGATCTCAACTCACAGATGTGAACCTTCCTTTTGATAGAGCAGTTTCGAAACAATCTTTTTCTAGAATCTGCAAGTGGATATTTTGAGCGATGAGAGGCCTGTGGTTTAAAGGAAATATCTTCACATAACAAGTAGACAAAAGCATTCTCTGAAACGTCTTTGTGGTGTGTGCATTCACCTCACAGAGTTGAGCATTGCTTTTGACAGAGAAGTTTGGAAGCACTCTTTTTATAGTGTCTGCAAGTGGATATTTGGACCCCTTATTGGAATGCGTTGGAAATGGGACACCATCACACGAAAACGAGACAGAAGCATTCTTACAAACTTCTGAATGATGTGAGCATTCAGCTCACAGAGCTGAACCTTTCTTTTGATAGAGCAGTTTTGAAGCACTCTTTTTCCAGATTCTGCAAGTGGACATTTGGAGCGCCTTGAGGCCTGCGGTGGAAAGGAAATATCTTCACATAAAAACTAGACAGAAGCATTCTCTGAAACTTCTTTCTGGTGCGTGTATTAAATTCAGAGAGTTGAACATTCCTTTTGACAGAGAAGTTTTGAAACACTTTTTTTGTAGAATCTGCACGTGGAAATTTGGAACACTTCTGAGAATTCGTTGGAAACAGGACATCTTCAAACAAAAACAAGACAGAAGCATTCCGACAGCCTTCGGTGTGATATGTGCATTCAACTCACAGAGTTTAATCTTTCCTTTCATGTGGCAGTTTCGAAACACTCTTTTTGTGGAATCTGCAAGTGGCTATTTGGACCGATTATAGGAATTCATTGGGAACGCGGCACCCTCACACAAAAAGTAGTGAGAAGCACTTTCACAAACTTCTGTGTGATGTGTGCATTCAACTCAAAGGGCTGAGCTCTTCTTTTGATAGAGCAGTTTTAAAACACTCTTTTTCTGGAATCTGCAAGTGGACATGTGGAGCGCTTTGAGGACTGTGGGGGCAAGGAAATATTTTCACATAACAAGTAGACAGAAGCATTCTCTGAAACTTCTTTGTGGTGTGTGCATTCAACTCACAGAGTTTGAACATTCCTTTTGACAGAGAAGTTTGGAAACACTCTTTTTATAGAATAGGGAAGTGGATATTTGGACGACTTTTAGGAATTCATTGGAAACGGGACACCCTCACACAAAAACTAGACAGAAGCATTCTCACAAACTTCTGTGTGACGTGAGCATTCAGCTCGCAGAGCTGAACCTCTCTTTGAAAGGGCAGTTTTGAAACACTCTTTTTCTAGAATCTGCAAGTGGACATTTGGAGCGCTTTTAGGCCTGTGGTGGAAAGGAAATATCTTCACTCACAAACTAGACAGATGCATTCTCTGAAACTGTCTTGTGGTGCGTGCATTCAACTCACAGAGTTGAACATTCTTTTCGAATGAGAAGTTTTGAAACACTCTTTTTATAGAAACTGCAAGTGAAACCTTGGACCGCTGATGGGAATTCGTTGGAAACGGGACACCTTCACACAAAAACTAGACCAAAGCATTCCCACAAACTTATCTGCGATGTGTGCACTCAGCTCACAAAGTTTAACATTTCTTTTCATGGATTAGTTTTGAAACACTCTTTTTGCAGTATATGCAAGTGGTCATTTGGAAAGCTATGAGGCCTATGGTCGAAAAGGTAACACCTTCACCTATAACCTAGAAAGAAGCGTTCTGAGAAAGAACTTTGTGTTCCTTGCATTCTACTCACAGAGTGGAACATTCCCTTTCTTAGAGCAGCCATGAAACAATCTTTTTGCATAGTCTGCAATTGGACATTTGGAGAGCTCTGAGGCCTGTGGTGGAAAACGAAATATCTTCACATAAAACCTAGAAAGAAGCATTCTCAGAAACCACTTTGTGATGTGTGCATTCAAGTCACAGGATTGAACATTCCTTTCATTACAGCGGTTCTGAAACACACTTTTTCTAGAATCTCCATGTGGATATTTGGAACACTTACGGCAATTTGATGGAAACGAGACATCCTCACACAAAAAGGAGACAGAAGCATTCTCACAAACTCCTTTGTGATGTGTGATCTCAACTCACAGATGTGAACCTTCCTTTTGATAGAGCAGTTTCGAAACAATCTTTTTCTAGAATCTGCAAGTGGATATTTGGAGCGATGAGTGGCCTGTGGTTTAAAGGATATATCTTCACATAACAAGTAGACAAAAGCATTCTCTGAAACGTCTTTGTGGTGTTTGCATTCACCTCACAGAGTTGAGCATTGCTTTTGACAGAGAAGTTTGGAAGCACTCTTTTTATAGTGTCTGCAAGTGGATATTTGGACCCCTTATTATAATGCGTTGGAAATGGGACACCATCACACGAAAACGAGACAGAAGCATTCTCACAAACTTCTGCGTGATGTGAGCATTCAGCTCACAGAGCTGAACCTTTCTTTTGATAGAGCAGTTTTGAAGCACTCTTTTTCCAGATTCTGCAAGTGGACATTTGGAGCGCCTTGAGGCCTGCGGTGGAAAGGAAATATCTTCACATAAAATCTAGACAGAAGCATTCTCTGAAACTTCATTCTGGTGCGTGAATTAAATTCAGAGAGTTGAACATTCCTTTTGACAGAGAAGTTTTGAAACACTTTTTTTGCAGAATCTGCACGTGGAAATTTGGACCACTTCTAGGAATTCGTTGGAAACGGGACACCTTCACAGAAAAACAAGACAGAAGCATTCTGACAGACTTCGGTGTGATATGTGCATTCAACTCACAGAGTTTAATCTTTCCTTTCATGTGGCAGTTTCGAAACACTCTTTTTGTGGAATCTGCAAGTGGCTATTTGGACCGATTATAGGAATTCAGTGGGAACGGGGCACCCTCACACAAAAAGTAGTGAGAAGCACTTTCACAAACTTCTGTGTGATGTGTGCATTCAACTCAAAGGGCTGAGCTCTTCTTTTGATAGAGCAGTTTTAAAACACTCTTTTTCTGGAATCTGCAAGTGGACATGTGGAGGGCTTTGAGGACTGTGGGGGCAAGGAAATATCTTCACATAACAAGTAGACAGAAGCATTCTCTGAAACTTCTTTGTGGTGTGTGCATTCAACTCACAGAGCTTGAACATTCCTTTTGACAGAGAAGTTTGGAAACACTCTTTTTATACAATATGCAAGTGGATATTTGGACCTCTTTTAGGAATTCGTTGGAAACGGGACACCCTCACACAAAAACTAGACGGAAGCATTCTCACAAACTTCTGTGTGACGTGAGCATTCAGCTCGCAGAGCTGAACCTTTCTTTGATAGGGCAGTTTTGAAACACTCTTTTTCTAGAATCTGCAAGTGGACATTTGGAGCGCTTTTAGGCCTGTGGTGGAAAGGAAATATCTTCACTCACAAACTAGACAGATGCATTCTCTGAAACTGCCTTGTGGTGCGTGCATTCAACTCACAGAGTTGAACATTCCTTTCGACTGAGAAGTTTTGAAACACTCTTTTTGTAGAAACTGCAAGTGAAACCTTGGGCCGCTGATGGGAATTCGTTGGAAACGGGACACCTTCACACAAAAACTAGACCAAAGCATTCCCACAAACTTATCTGCGATGTGTGCACTCAGCTCACAAAGTTTAACATTTCTTTTCATGGATTAGTTTTGAAACACTCATTTTGCAGTATATGCAAGTGGTCATTCGGAAAGCTATGAGGCCTATGGTCGAAAAGGTAACACCTTCACCTATAACCTAGAAAGAAGCGTTCTGTGAAACTACTTTGTGTTGTTTGCATTCAACTCACAGAGTGGAACATTCCTTTTCTTAGAGCAGCCATGAAACAATCTTTTTGCATAGTCTGCAATTGGACATTTGGAGAGCTCTGAGGCCTGTGGTGGAAAACGAAATATCTTCACATAAAACCTAGAAAGAAGCATTCTCAGAAACCACTTTGTGATGTGTGCATTCAAGTCACAGGATTGAACATTCCTTTCATTACAGCGGTTCTGAAACACACTTTTTCTAGAATCTCCATGTGGATATTTGGAACACTTACGGCAATTTGATGGAAACGAGACATCCTCACACAAAAAGGAGACAGAAGCATTCTCACAAACTCCTTTGTGATGTGTGATCTCAACTCACAGATGTGAACCTTCCTTTTGATAGAGCAGTTTCGAAACAATCTTTTTCTAGAATCTGCAAGTGGATATTTGGAGCGATGAGAGGCCTGTGGTTTAAAGGAAATATCTTCACATAACAAGTAGACAAAAGCATTCTCTGAAACGACTTTGTGGTGTTTGCATTCGCCTCACAGAGTTGAGCATTGCTTTTGACAGAGAAGTTTGGAAGCACTCTTTTTATAGTGTCTGCAAGTGGATATTTGGACCCCTTATTGGAATGCGTTGGAAATGGGACCCCGTCACACGAAAACGAGACAGAAGCATTCTCACAAACTTCTGCGTGATGTGAGCATTCAGCTCACAGAGCTGAACCTTTCTTTTGATAGAGCAGTTTTGAAGCACTCTTTTTCCAGATTCTGCAAGTGGACATTTGGAGCGCCTTGAGGCCTGCGGTGGAAAGGAAATATCTTCACATAAAAACTAGACAGAAGCATTCTCTGAAACTTCATTCTGGTGTGTGAATTAAATTCAGAGAGTTGAACATTCCTTTTGACAGAGAAGTTTTGAAACACTTTTTTTGTAGAATCTGCACGTGGAAATTTGGAACACTTCTGGGAATTCGTTGGAAACAGGACACCTTCAAACAAAAACAAGACAGAAGCATTCCGACAGCCTTCGGTGTGATATGTGCATTCAACTCACAGAGTTTAATCTTTCCTTTCATGTGGCAGTTTCGAAACACTCTTTTTGTGGAATCTGCAAGTGGCTATTTGGACCGATTATAGGAATTCAGTGGGAACGGGGCACCCTCACACAAAAAGTAGTGAGAAGCACTTTCACAAACTTCTGTGTGATGTGTGCATTCAACTCAAAGGGCTGAGCTCTTCTTTTGATAGAGCAGTTTTAAAACACTCTTTTTCTGGAATCTGCAAGTGGACATGTGGAGCGCTTTGAGGACTGTGGGGGCAAGGAAATATTTTCACCTAACAAGTAGACAGAATCATTCTCTGAAACTTCTTTGTGGTGTGTGCATTCAACTCACAGAGTTTGAACATTCCTTTTGACAGAGAAGTTTGGAAACACTCTTTTTATAGAATAGGGAAGTGGATATTTGGACGACTTTTAGGAATTCATTGGAAACGGGACACCCTCACACAAAAACTAGACAGAAGCATTCTCACAAACTTCTGTGTGACGTGAGCACTCAGCTCGCAGAGCTGAACCTCTCTTTGAAAGGGCAGTTTTGAAACACTCTTTTTCTAGAATCTGCAAGTGGACATTTGGAGCGCTTTTAGGCCTGTGGTGGAAAGGAAATATCTTCACTCACAAACTAGACAGATGCATTCTCTGAAACTGCCTTGTGGTGCGTGCATTCAACTCACAGAGTTGAACATTCCTTTCGAATGAGAAGTTTTGAAACACTCTTTTTGTAGAAACTGCAAGTGAAACCTTGGACCGCTGATGGGAATTCGTTGGAAACGGGACACCTTCACACAAAAACTAGACCAAAGCATTCCCACAAACTTATCTGCGATGTGTGCACTCAGCTCACAAAGTTTAACATTTCTTTTCATGGATTAGTTTTGAAACACTCATTTTGCAGTATATGCAAGTGGTCATTCGGAAAGCTGTGAGGCCTATGGTCGAAAAGGTAACACCTTCACCTATAACCTAGAAAGAAGCCTTCTGAGAAACTACTTTGTGTTGTTTGCATTCAACTCACAGAGTGGAACATTCCTTTTCTTAGAGCAGCCATGAAACAATCTTTTTGCATAGTCTGCAATTGGACATTTGGAGAGCTCTGAGGCCTGTGGTGGAAAACGAAATATCTTCACATAAAACCTAGAAAGAAGCATTCTCAGAAACCACTTTGTGATGTGTGCATTCAACTCACAGGATTGAATATTCCTTTCGTTACAGCGGTTCTCAAACACACTTTTTCTAGAATCTCCATGTGGATATTTGGAACACTTACGGCAATTTGATGGAAACGAGACATCCTCACACAAAAAGGAGACAGAAGCATTCTCACAAACTCCTTTGTGATGTGTGATTTCAACTCACAGATGTGAACCTTCCTTTTGATAGAGCAGTTTCGAAACAATCTTTTTCTAGAATCTGCAAGTGGATATTTGGAGCAATGAGAGGCCTGTGGTTTAAAGGAAATATCTTCACATAACAAGTAGACAAAAGCATTATCTGAAACGACTTTGTGGTGTGTGCATTCACCTCACAGAGTTGAGCATTGATTTTGACAGAGAGGTTTGGAAGCCCTCTTTTTATAGTGTCTGCAAGTGGGTATTTGGACCCCTTATAGGAATGCGTTGGAAATGGGACACCATCACACGAAAACGAGACAGAAGCATTCTCACAAACTTCTGCATGATGTGAGCATTCAGCTCACAGAGCTGAACCTTTCTTTTGATAGAGCAGTTTTGAAGCACTCTTTTTCCAGATTCTGCAAGTGGACATTTGGAGCACCTTGAGGCCTGCGGTGGAAAGGAAATATCTTCACATAAAAACTAGACAGAAGCATTCTCTGAAACTTCTTTCTGGTGCGTGAATTAAATTCAGAGAGTTGAACATTCCTTTTGACAGAGAAGTTTTGAAACACTTTTTTTGTAGAATCTGCACGTGGAAATTTGGACCACTTCTAGGAATTCGTTGGAAACGGGGCACCTTCACACAAAAACAAGACAGAAGCATTCTGACAGACTTCGGTGTGATATGTGCATTCAACTCATAGAGTTTAATCTTTCCTTTCATGTGGCAGTTCCGAAACACTCTTTTTGTGGAATCTGCAAGTGGCTATTTGGACCGATTATAGGAATTCATTGGGAACCGGACACCCTCACACAAAAAGTATTGAGAAGCACTTTCACAAACCTCTGCGTGATGTGTTCATTCAACACAAAGGGCTGAGCTCTTCTTTTGATAGAGCAGTTTTAAAACGCTCTTTTTCTGGAATCTGCAAGTGGACATTTGGAGCGCTTTGAGGACTGTGGGGGTAAAGAAATATTTTCACATAACAAGTAGACAGAAGCATTCTCTGAAACTTCTTTGTGGTGTGTGCATTCAACTCACAGGGTTTGAACATTCCTTTTGACAGAGAAGTTTGGAAACACTCTTTTTATAGAATAGGCAAGTGGATATTTGGACCACTTTAGGAATTCATTGGAAACGGGACACCCTCACACAAAAACTAGACAGAAGCATTCTCACAAACTTCTGTTTGACGTGAGCATTCAGCTCGCAGAGCTGAACCTCTCTTTGAAAGGGCAGTTTTGAAACACTCTTTTTCTAGAATCTGCAAGTGAACATTTGGAGCGCTTTTAGGCCTGTGGTGGAAAGGAAATATCTTCACTCACAAACTAGACAGATGCATTCTCTGAAACTGCCTTGTGGTGCGTGCATTCAACTCACAGAGTTGAACATTCCTTTCGACTGAGAAGTTTTGAAACACTCTTTTTGTAGAAACTGCAAGTGAAACCTTGGACCGCTGATGGGAATTCGATGGAAACGGGACACCTTCACACAAAAACTAGACCAAAGCATTCCCACTAACTTATCTGCGATGTGTGCACTCAGCTCACAAAGTTTAACATTTCTTTTCATGGATTAGTTTTGAAACACTCTTTTTGCAGTATATGCTAGTGGTCATTCGGAAATCTATGAGGCCTATGTTCGAAAAGGTAACACCTTCACCTATAACCTAGAAAGAAGCGTTCTGTGAAACTACTTTGTGTTGTTTGCATTCATCTCACAGAGTGGAACATTCCTTTTGTTAGAGCAGCCATAAAACAATCTTTTTGCATAGTCTGCAATTGGACATTTGGAGAGCTCTGAGGTCTGTGGTGGAAAACGAAATATCTTCACATAAAACCTAGAAAGAAGCATTCTCAGAAACCACTTTGTGATGTGTGCATTCAACTCACAGGATTGAATATTCCTTTCATTACAGCGGTTCTGAAACACACTTTTTCTAGAATCTCCATGTGGATATTTGGAACACTTACGGCAATTTGATGGAAACGAGACATCCTCACACAAAAAGGAGACAGAAGCATTCTCACAAACTCCTTTGTGATGTGTGATCTCAACTCACAGATGTGAACCTTCCTTTTGATAGAGCAGTTTCGAAACAATCTTTTTCTAGAATCTGCAAGTGGATATTTGGAGCGATGAGAGGCCTGTGGTTTAAAGGAAATATCTTCACATAACAAGTAGACAAAAGCATTCTCTGAAACGCCTTTGTGGTGTGTGCATTCACCTCACAGAGTTGAACATTGCTTTTGACAGAGAAGTTTGGAAGCACTCTTTTTGTAGTGTCTGCAAGTGGATATTTGGACCCCTTATTGGAATGCGTTGGAAATGGGACACCATCACACGAAAACGAGACAGAAGCATTCTCACAAACTTCTGCATGATGTGAGCATTCAGCTCACAGAGCTGAACCTTTCTTTTGATAGAGCAGTTTTGAGGCACTCCTTTTCCAGATTCTGCAAGTGGACATTTGGAGCGCCTTGAGGCCTGCGGTGGAAAGGAAATATCTTCACATAAAAACTAGACAGAAGCATTCTCTGAAACTTCTTTCTGGTGCGTGAATTAAATTCACAGAGTTGAACATTCCTTTTCACAGAGAAGTTTTGAAACACTTTTTTTGTAGAATCTGCACGGGGAAATTTGGACCACTTCTAGGAATTCGTTGGAAACGGGGCACCTTCACACAAAAACAAGACAGAAGCATTCTGACAGACTTCGGTGTGATATGTGCATTCAACTCACAGAGTTTAATCTTTCCTTTCATGTGGCAGTTTCGAAACACTCTTTTTGTGGAATCTGCAAGTGGCTATTTGGACCGATTATAGGAATTCATTGGGAACGGGACACCCTCACACAAAAATATTGAGAAGCACTTTCACAAACCTCTGTGTGATGTGTTCATTCAACACAAAGGGCTGAGCTCTTCTTTTGATAGAGCAGTTTTAAAACGCTCTTCTTCTGGAATCTGCAAGTGGACATGTGGAGCGCTTTGAGGACTGTGGGGGCAAGGAAATATTTTCACATAACAAGTAGACAGAAGCATGCTCTGAAACTTCTTTGTGGTGTGTGCATTCAACTCACAGAGTTTGAACATTCCTTTTGGCAGAGAAGTTTGGAAACACTCTTTTTATAGAATAGGCAAGTGGATATTTGGACCACTTTTAGGAATTCATTGGAAACGGGACACCCTCACACAAAAACTAGACAGAAGCATTCTCACAAACTTCTGTGTGACGTGAGCATTCAGCTCGCAGAGCTGAACCTCTCTTTGAAAGGGCAGTTTTGAAACACTCTTTTTCTAGAATCTGCAAGTGAACATTTGGAGCGCTTTTAGGCCTGTGGTGGAAACGAAATATCTTCACTCACAAACTAGACAGATGCATTCTCTGAAACTGCCTTGTGGTGGGTGCATTCAACTCACAGAGTTGAACATTCCTTTCGAATGAGAAGTTTTGAAACACTCTTTTTGTAGAAACTGCAAGTGAAACCTTGGACCGCTGATGGGAATTCGTTGGAAACGGGACACCTTCACACAAAAACTAGACCAAAGCATTCCCACAAACTTATCTGCGATGTGTGCACTCAGCTCACAAAGTTTAACATTTCTTTTCATGGATTAGTTTTGAAACACTCATTTTGCAGTATATGCAAGTGGTCATTCGGAAAGCTATGAGGCCTATGGTCGAAAAGGTAACACCTTCACCTATAACCTAGAAAGAAGCGTTCTGTGAAACTACTTTGTGTTGTTTGCATTCAACTCACAGAGTGGAACATTCCTTTTCTTAGAGCAGCCATGAAACAATCTTTTTGCATAGTCTGCAATTGGACATTTGGAGAGCTCTGAGGTCTGTGGTGGAAAACGAAATATCTTCACATAAAACCTAGAAAGAAGCATTCTCAGAAACCACTTTGTGATGTGTGCATTCAAGTCACAGGATTGAACATTCCTTTCGTTACAGCGGTTCTGAAACACACTTTTTCTAGAATCTCCATGTGGATATTTGGAACACTTACGGCAATTTGATGGAAACGAGACATCCTCACACAAAAAGGAGACAGAAGGATTCTCACAAACTCCTTTGTGATGTGTGATCTCAACTCACAGATGTGAACCTTCCTTTTGATAGAGCAGTTTCGAAACAATCTTTTTCTAGAATCTGCAAGTGGATATTTTGAGCGATGAGAGGCCTGTGGTTTAAAGGAAATATCTTCACATAACAAGTAGACAAAAGCATTCTCTGAAACGTCTTTGTGGTGTGTGCATTCACCTCACAGAGTTGAGCATTGCTTTTGACAGAGAAGTTTGGAAGCACTCTTTTTATAGTGTCTGCAAGTGGATATTTGGACCCCTTATTGGAATGCGTTGGAAATGGGACACCATCACACGAAAACGAGACAGAAGCATTCTTACAAACTTCTGAATGATGTGAGCATTCAGCTCACAGAGCTGAACCTTTCTTTTGATAGAGCAGTTTTGAAGCACTCTTTTTCCAGATTCTGCAAGTGGACATTTGGAGCGCCTTGAGGCCTGCGGTGGAAAGGAAATATCTTCACATAAAAACTAGACAGAAGCATTCTCTGAAACTTCTTTCTGGTGCGTGTATTAAATTCAGAGAGTTGAACATTCCTTTTGACAGAGAAGTTTTGAAACACTTTTTTTGTAGAATCTGCACGTGGAAATTTGGAACACTTCTGAGAATTCGTTGGAAACAGGACATCTTCAAACAAAAACAAGACAGAAGCATTCCGACAGCCTTCGGTGTGATATGTGCATTCAACTCACAGAGTTTAATCTTTCCTTTCATGTGGCAGTTTCGAAACACTCTTTTTGTGGAATCTGCAAGTGGCTATTTGGACCGATTATAGGAATTCATTGGGAACGCGGCACCCTCACACAAAAAGTAGTGAGAAGCACTTTCACAAACTTCTGTGTGATGTGTGCATTCAACTCAAAGGGCTGAGCTCTTCTTTTGATAGAGCAGTTTTAAAACACTCTTTTTCTGGAATCTGCAAGTGGACATGTGGAGCGCTTTGAGGACTGTGGGGGCAAGGAAATATTTTCACATAACAAGTAGACAGAAGCATTCTCTGAAACTTCTTTGTGGTGTGTGCATTCAACTCACAGAGTTTGAACATTCCTTTTGACAGAGAAGTTTGGAAACACTCTTTTTATAGAATAGGGAAGTGGATATTTGGACGACTTTTAGGAATTCATTGGAAACGGGACACCCTCACACAAAAACTAGACAGAAGCATTCTCACAAACTTCTGTGTGACGTGAGCATTCAGCTCGCAGAGCTGAACCTCTCTTTGAAAGGGCAGTTTTGAAACACTCTTTTTCTAGAATCTGCAAGTGGACATTTGGAGCGCTTTTAGGCCTGTGGTGGAAAGGAAATATCTTCACTCACAAACTAGACAGATGCATTCTCTGAAACTGTCTTGTGGTGCGTGCATTCAACTCACAGAGTTGAACATTCTTTTCGAATGAGAAGTTTTGAAACACTCTTTTTATAGAAACTGCAAGTGAAACCTTGGACCGCTGATGGGAATTCGTTGGAAACGGGACACCTTCACACAAAAACTAGACCAAAGCATTCCCACAAACTTATCTGCGATGTGTGCACTCAGCTCACAAAGTTTAACATTTCTTTTCATGGATTAGTTTTGAAACACTCTTTTTGCAGTATATGCAAGTGGTCATTTGGAAAGCTATGAGGCCTATGGTCGAAAAGGTAACACCTTCACCTATAACCTAGAAAGAAGCGTTCTGAGAAAGAACTTTGTGTTCCTTGCATTCTACTCACAGAGTGGAACATTCCCTTTCTTAGAGCAGCCATGAAACAATCTTTTTGCATAGTCTGCAATTGGACATTTGGAGAGCTCTGAGGCCTGTGGTGGAAAACGAAATATCTTCACATAAAACCTAGAAAGAAGCATTCTCAGAAACCACTTTGTGATGTGTGCATTCAAGTCACAGGATTGAACATTCCTTTCATTACAGCGGTTCTGAAACACACTTTTTCTAGAATCTCCATGTGGATATTTGGAACACTTACGGCAATTTGATGGAAACGAGACATCCTCACACAAAAAGGAGACAGAAGCATTCTCACAAACTCCTTTGTGATGTGTGATCTCAACTCACAGATGTGAACCTTCCTTTTGATAGAGCAGTTTCGAAACAATCTTTTTCTAGAATCTGCAAGTGGATATTTGGAGCGATGAGTGGCCTGTGGTTTAAAGGATATATCTTCACATAACAAGTAGACAAAAGCATTCTCTGAAACGTCTTTGTGGTGTTTGCATTCACCTCACAGAGTTGAGCATTGCTTTTGACAGAGAAGTTTGGAAGCACTCTTTTTATAGTGTCTGCAAGTGGATATTTGGACCCCTTATTATAATGCGTTGGAAATGGGACACCATCACACGAAAACGAGACAGAAGCATTCTCACAAACTTCTGCGTGATGTGAGCATTCAGCTCACAGAGCTGAACCTTTCTTTTGATAGAGCAGTTTTGAAGCACTCTTTTTCCAGATTCTGCAAGTGGACATTTGGAGCGCCTTGAGGCCTGCGGTGGAAAGGAAATATCTTCACATAAAATCTAGACAGAAGCATTCTCTGAAACTTCATTCTGGTGCGTGAATTAAATTCAGAGAGTTGAACATTCCTTTTGACAGAGAAGTTTTGAAACACTTTTTTTGCAGAATCTGCACGTGGAAATTTGGACCACTTCTAGGAATTCGTTGGAAACGGGACACCTTCACAGAAAAACAAGACAGAAGCATTCTGACAGACTTCGGTGTGATATGTGCATTCAACTCACAGAGTTTAATCTTTCCTTTCATGTGGCAGTTTCGAAACACTCTTTTTGTGGAATCTGCAAGTGGCTATTTGGACCGATTATAGGAATTCAGTGGGAACGGGGCACCCTCACACAAAAAGTAGTGAGAAGCACTTTCACAAACTTCTGTGTGATGTGTGCATTCAACTCAAAGGGCTGAGCTCTTCTTTTGATAGAGCAGTTTTAAAACACTCTTTTTCTGGAATCTGCAAGTGGACATGTGGAGGGCTTTGAGGACTGTGGGGGCAAGGAAATATCTTCACATAACAAGTAGACAGAAGCATTCTCTGAAACTTCTTTGTGGTGTGTGCATTCAACTCACAGAGCTTGAACATTCCTTTTGACAGAGAAGTTTGGAAACACTCTTTTTATACAATATGCAAGTGGATATTTGGACCTCTTTTAGGAATTCGTTGGAAACGGGACACCCTCACACAAAAACTAGACGGAAGCATTCTCACAAACTTCTGTGTGACGTGAGCATTCAGCTCGCAGAGCTGAACCTTTCTTTGATAGGGCAGTTTTGAAACACTCTTTTTCTAGAATCTGCAAGTGGACATTTGGAGCGCTTTTAGGCCTGTGGTGGAAAGGAAATATCTTCACTCACAAACTAGACAGATGCATTCTCTGAAACTGCCTTGTGGTGCGTGCATTCAACTCACAGAGTTGAACATTCCTTTCGACTGAGAAGTTTTGAAACACTCTTTTTGTAGAAACTGCAAGTGAAACCTTGGGCCGCTGATGGGAATTCGTTGGAAACGGGACACCTTCACACAAAAACTAGACCAAAGCATTCCCACAAACTTATCTGCGATGTGTGCACTCAGCTCACAAAGTTTAACATTTCTTTTCATGGATTAGTTTTGAAACACTCATTTTGCAGTATATGCAAGTGGTCATTCGGAAAGCTATGAGGCCTATGGTCGAAAAGGTAACACCTTCACCTATAACCTAGAAAGAAGCGTTCTGTGAAACTACTTTGTGTTGTTTGCATTCAACTCACAGAGTGGAACATTCCTTTTCTTAGAGCAGCCATGAAACAATCTTTTTGCATAGTCTGCAATTGGACATTTGGAGAGCTCTGAGGCCTGTGGTGGAAAACGAAATATCTTCACATAAAACCTAGAAAGAAGCATTCTCAGAAACCACTTTGTGATGTGTGCATTCAAGTCACAGGATTGAACATTCCTTTCATTACAGCGGTTCTGAAACACACTTTTTCTAGAATCTCCATGTGGATATTTGGAACACTTACGGCAATTTGATGGAAACGAGACATCCTCACACAAAAAGGAGACAGAAGCATTCTCACAAACTCCTTTGTGATGTGTGATCTCAACTCACAGATGTGAACCTTCCTTTTGATAGAGCAGTTTCGAAACAATCTTTTTCTAGAATCTGCAAGTGGATATTTGGAGCGATGAGAGGCCTGTGGTTTAAAGGAAATATCTTCACATAACAAGTAGACAAAAGCATTCTCTGAAACGACTTTGTGGTGTTTGCATTCGCCTCACAGAGTTGAGCATTGCTTTTGACAGAGAAGTTTGGAAGCACTCTTTTTATAGTGTCTGCAAGTGGATATTTGGACCCCTTATTGGAATGCGTTGGAAATGGGACACCGTCACACGAAAACGAGACAGAAGCATTCTCACAAACTTCTGCGTGATGTGAGCATTCAGCTCACAGAGCTGAACCTTTCTTTTGATAAAGCAGTTTTGAAGCACTCTTTTTCCAGATTCTGCAAGTGGACATTTGGAGCGCCTTGAGGCCTGCGGTGGAAAGGAAATATCTTCACATAAAAACTAGACAGAAGCATTCTCTGAAACTTCATTCTGGTGTGTGAATTAAATTCAGAGAGTTGAACATTCCTTTTGACAGAGAAGTTTTGAAACACTTTTTTTGTAAAATCTGCACGTGGAAATTTGGAACACTTCTGGGAATTCGTTGGAAACAGGACACCTTCAAACAAAAACAAGACAGAAGCATTCCGACAGCCTTCGGTGTGATATGTGCATTCAACTCACAGAGTTTAATCTTTCATTTCATGTGGCAGTTTCGAAACACTCTTTTTGTGGAATCTGCAAGTGGCTATTTGGACCGATTATAGGAATTCATTGGGAACGGGGCACCCTCACACAAAAAGTAGTGAGAAGCACTTTCACAAACTTCTGTGTGATGTGTGCATTCAACTCAAAGGGCTGAGCTCTTCTTTTGATAGAGCAGTTTTAAAACACTCTTTTTCTGGAATCTGCAAGTGGACATGTGGAGCGCTTTGAGGACTGTGGGGGCAAGGAAATATTTTCACCTAACAAGTAGACAGAAGCATTCTCTGAAACTTCTTTGTGGTGTGTGCATTCAACTCACAGAGTTTGAACATTCCTTTTGACAGAGAAGTTTGGAAACACTCTTTTTATAGAATAGGGAAGTGGATATTTGGACGACTTTTAGGAATTCATTGGAAACGGGACACCCTCACACAAAAACTAGACAGAAGCATTCTCACAAACTTCTGTGTGACGTGAGCATTCAGCTCGCAGAGCTGAACCTCTCTTTGAAAGGGCAGTTTTGAAACACTCTTTTTCTAGAATCTGCATGTGGACATTTGGAGCGCTTTTAGGCCTGTGGTGGAAAGGAAATATCTTCACTCACAAACTAGACAGATGCATTCTCTGAAACTGCCTTGTGGTGCGTGCATTCAACTCACAGAGTTGAACATTCCTTTCGAATGAGAAGTTTTGAAACACTCTTTTTGTAGAAACTGCAAGTGAAACCTTGGACCGCTGATGGGAATTCGTTGGAAACGGGACACCTTCACACAAAAACTAGACCAAAGCATTCCCACAAACTTATCTGCGATGTGTGCACTCAGCTCACAAAGTTTAACATTTCTTTTCATGGATTAGTTTTGAAACACTCATTTTGCAGTATATGCAAGTGGTCATTCGGAAAGCTGTGAGGCCTATGGTCGAAAAGGTAACACCTTCACCTATAACCTAGAAAGAAGCGTTCTGAGAAACTACTTTGTGTTGTTTGCATTCAACTCACAGAGTGGAACATTCCTTTTCTTAGAGCAGCCATGAAACAATCTTTTTGCATAGTCTGCAATTGGACATTTGGAGAGCTCTGAGGCCTGTGGTGGAAAACGAAATATCTTCACATAAAACCTAGAAAGAAGCATTCTCAGAAACCACTTTGTGATGTGTGCATTCAACTCACAGGATTGAATATTCCTTTCGTTACAGCGGTTCTCAAACACACTTTTTCTAGAATCTCCATGTGGATATTTGGAACACTTACGGCAATTTGATGGAAACGAGACATCCTCACACAAAAAGGAGACAGAAGCATTCTCACAAACTCCTTTGTGATGTGTGATTTCAACTCACAGATGTGAACCTTCCTTTTGATAGAGCAGTTTCGAAACAATCTTTTTCTAGAATCTGCAAGTGGATATTTGGAGCGATGAGAGGCCTTTGGTTTAAAGGAAATATCTTCACATAACAAGTAGACAAAAGCATTCTCTGAATCGTCTTTGTGGTGTGTGCATTCACCTCACAGAGTTGAGCATTGCTTTTGACAGAGAGGTTTGGAAGCACTCTTTTTATAGTGTCTGCAAGTGGGTATTTGGACCCCTTTTAGGAATGCGTTGGAAATGGGACACCATCACACGAAAACGAGACAGAAGCATTCTCACAAACTTCTGCATGATGTGAGCATTCAGCTCACAGAGCTGAACCTTTCTTTTGATAGAGCAGTTTTGAAGCACTCTTTTTCCAGATTCTGCAAGTGGACATTTGGAGCGCCTTGAGGCCTGCGTTGGAAAGGAAATATCTTCACATAAAAACTAGACAGAAGCATTCTCTGAAACTTCTTTCTGGTGCGTGAATTAAATTCAGAGAGTTGAACATTCCTTTTGACAGAGAAGTTTTGAAACACTTTTTTTGTAGAATCTGCACGTGGAAATTTGGACCACTTCTAGGAATTCGTTGGAAACGGGGCACCTTCACACAAAAACAAGACAGAAGCATTCTGACAGACTTCGGTGTGATATGTGCACTCAACTCATAGAGTTTAATCTTTCCTTTCATGTGGCAGTTCCGAAACACTCTTTTTGTGGAATCTGCAAGTGGCTATTTGGACCGATTATAGGAATTAATTGGGAACCGGACACCCTCACACAAAAAGTATTGAGAAGCACTTTCACAAACCTCTGTGTGATGTGTTCATTCAACACAAAGGGCTGAGCTCTTCTTTTGATAGAGCAGTTTTAAAACGCTCTTTTTCTGGAATCTACAAGTGGACATTTGGAGCGCTTTGAGGACTGTGGGGGCAAGGAAATATGTTCACATAACAAGTAGACAGAAGCATTCTCTGAAACTTCTTTGTGGTGTGTGCATTCAACTCACAGGGTTTGAACATTCCTTTTGACAGAGAAGTTTGGAAACACTCTTTTTATAGAATAGGCAAGTGGATATTTGGACCACTTTTAGGAATTCGTTGGAAACGGGACACCCTCACACAAAAACTAGACAGAAGAATTCTCACAAACTTCTGTGTGACGTGAGCATTCAGCTCGCAGAGCTGAACCTCTCTTTGAAAGGGCAGTTTTGAAACACTCTTTTTCTAGAATCTGCAAGTGAACATTTGGAGCGCTTTTAGGCCTGTGGTGGAAAGGAAATATCTTCACTCACAAACTAGACAGATGCATTCTCTGAAACTGCCTTGTGGTGCGTGCATTCAACTCACAGAGTTGAACATTCCTTTCGAATGAGAAGTTTTGAAACACTCTTTTTGTAGAAACTGCAAGTGAAAACTTGGACCGCTGATGGGAATTCGTTGGAAACGGGACACCTTCACACAAAAACTAGACCAAAGCATTCCCACAAACTTATCTGCGATGTGTGCACTCAGCTCACAAAGTTTAACATTTCTTTTCATGGATTAGTTTTGAAACACTCTTTTTGCAGTATATGCAAGTGGTCATTCGGAAAACTATGAGGCCTATGTTCGAAAAGGTAACACCTTCACCTATAACCTAGAAAGAAGCGTTCTGTGAAACTACTTTGTGTTGTTTGCATTCATCTCACAGAGTGGAACATTCCTTTTGTTAGAGCAGCCATGAAACAATCTTTTTGCATAGTCTGCAATTGGACATTTGGAGAGCTCTGAGGCCTGTGGTGGAAAACGAAATATCTTCACATAAAACCGAGAAAGAAGCATTCTCAGAAACCACTTTGTGATGTGTGCATTCAACTCACAGGATTGAATATTCCTTTCATTACAGCGGTTCTGAAACACACTTTTTCTAGAATCTCCATTTGGATATTTGGAACACTTACGGCAATTTGATGGAAACGAGACATCCTCACACAAAAAGGAGACAGAAGCATTCTCACAAACTCCTTTGTGATGTGTGATCTCAACTCACAGATGTGAACCTTCCTTTTGATAGAGCAGTTTCGAAACAATCTTTTTCTAGAATCTGCAAGTGGATATTTGGAGCGATGAGAGGCCTGTGGTTTAAAGGAAATATCTTCACATAACAAGTAGACAAAAGCATTCTCTGAAACGCCTTTGTGGCGTGTGCATTCACCTCACAGAGTTGAACATTGCTTTTGACAGAGAAGTTTGGAAGCTCTCTTTTTGTAGTGTCTGCAAGTGGATATTTGGACCCCTTATAGGAATGCGTTGGAAAAGGGACACCATCACACGAAAAAGAGACAGAAGCATTCTCACAAACTTCTGCATGATGTGAGCATTCAGCTCACAGAGCTGAACCTTTCTTTTGATAGAGCAGTTTTGAGGCACTTTTTTTCCAGATTCTGCAAGTGGACATTTGGAGCGCCTTGAGGCCTGTGGTGGAAAGGAAATTTCTTCACATAAAAACTAGACAGAAGCATTCTCTGAAACTTCTTTCTGGTGCGTGAATTAAATTCACAGAGTTGAACATTCCTTTTCACAGAGAAGTTTTGAAACACTTTTTTTGTAGAATCTGCACGTGGAAATTTGGACCACTTCTAAGAATTCGTTGGAAACGGGGCACCTTCACACAAAAACAAGACAGAAGCATTCTGACAGACTTCGGTGTGATATGTGCATTCAACTCACAGAGTTTAATCTTTCATTTCATGTGGCAGTTTCGAAACACTCTTTTTGTGGAATCTGCAAGTGGCTATTTGGACCGATTATAGGAATTCATTGGGAACGGGACACCCTCACACAAAAAGTATTGAGAAGCACTTTCACAAACCTCTGTGTGATGTGTTCATTCAACACAAAGGGCTGAGCTCTTCTTTTGATAGAGCAGTTTTAAAACGCTCTTTTTCTGGAATCTGCAAGTGGACATTTGGAGCGCTTTGAGGACTGTGGGGGCAAGGAAATATTTTCACATAACAAGTAGACAGAAGCATTCTCTGAAACTTCTTTGTGGTGTGTGCATTCAACTCACAGAGTTTGAACATTCCTTTTGACAGAGAAGTTTGGAAACACTCTTTTTATAGAATAGGCAAGTGGATATTTGGACCACTTTTAGGAATTCATTGGAAACGGGACACCCTCACACAAAAACTAGACAGAAGCATTCTCACAAACTTCTGTGTGACGTGAGCATTCAGCTCGCCGAGCTGAACCTCTCTTTGAAAGGGCAGTTTTGAAACACTCTTTTTCTAGAATCTGCAAGTGGACATTTGGAGCGCTTTTAGGCCTGTGGTGGAAAGGAAATATCTTCACTCACAAACTAGACAGATGCATTCTCTGAAACTGCCTTGTGGTGCGTGCATTCAACTCACAGAGTTGAACATTCCTTTCGAATGAGAAGTTTTGAAACACTCTTTTTGTAGAAACTGCAAGTGAAACCTTGGACCGCTGATGGGAATTCGTTGGAAACGGGACACCTTCACACAAAAACTAGACCAAAGCATTCCCACAAACTTATCTGCGATGTGTGCACTCAGCTCACAAAGTTTAACATTTCTTTTCATGGATTAGTTTTGAAACACTCATTTTGCAGTATATGCAAGTGGTCATTCGGAAAGCTGTGAGGCCTATGGTCGAAAAGGTAACACCTTCACCTATAACCTAGAAAGAAGCGTTCTGAGAAACTACTTTGTGTTGTTTGCATTCAACTCACAGAGTGGAACATTCCTTTTCTTAGAGCAGCCATGAAACAATCTTTTTGCATAGTCTGCAATTGGACATTTGGAGAGCTCTGAGGCCTGTGGTGGAAAACGAAATATCTTCACATAAAACCTAGAAAGAAGCATTCTCAGAAACCACTTTGTGATGTGTGCATTCAACTCATAGGATTGAATATTCCTTTCATTACAGCGGTTCTGAAACACACTTTTTCTAGTATCTCCATGTGGATATTTGGAACACTTACGGCAATTTGATGGAAACGAGACATCCTCACACAAAAAGGAGACAGAAGCATTCTCACAAACTCCTTTGTGATGTGTGATCTCAACTCACAGATGTGAACCTTCCTTTTGATAGAGCAGTTTCGAAACAATCTTTTTCTAGAATCTGCAAGTGGATATTTGGAGCGATGAGAGGCCTGTGGTTTAAAGGAAATATCTTCACATAACAAGTAGACAAAAGCATTCTCTGAAACGCCTTTGTGGTGTGTGCATTCACCTCACAGAGTTGAACATTGCTTTTGACAGAGAAGTTTGGAAGCTCTCCTTTTGTAGTGTCTGCAAGTGGATATTTGGACCCCTTATAGGAATGCGTTGGAAAAGGGACACCATCACACGAAAAAGAGACAGAAGCATTCTCACAAACTTCTGCATGATGTGAGCCTTCAGCTCACAGAGCTGAACCTTTCTTTTGATAGAGCAGTTTTGAGGCACTTTTTTTCCAGATTCTGCAGGTGGACATTTGGAGCGCCTTGAGGCCTGTGGTGGAAAGGAAATATCTTCACATAAAAACTAGACAGAAGCATTCTCTGAAACTTCTTTCTGGTGCGTGAATTAAATTCACAGAGTTGAACATTCCTTTTCACAGAGAAGTTTTGAAACACTTTTTTTGTAGAATCTGCACGTGGAAATTTGGACCACTTCTAGGAATTCGTTGGAAACGGGGCACCTTCACACAAAAACAAGACAGAAGCATTCTGACAGACTTCGGTGTGATATGTGCATTCAACTCACAGAGTTTAATCTTTCATTTCATGTGGCAGTTTCGAAACACTCTTTTTGTGGAATCTGCAAGTGGTTATTTGGACCGATTATAGGAATTCATTGGGAACGGGACACCCTCACACAAAAAGTATTGAGAAGCACTTTCACAAACCTCTGCGTGATGTATTCATTCAACACAAAGGGCTGAGCTCTTCTTTTGATAGAGCAGTTTTAAAACGCTCTTTTTCTGGAATCTGCAAGTGGACATTTGGAGCGCTTTGAGGACTGTGGGGGTAAGGAAATATTTTCACATAACAAGTAGACAGAAGCATTCTCTGAAACTTCTTTGTGGTGTGTGCATTCAACTCACAGGGTTTGAACATTCCTTTTGACAGAGAAGTTTGGAAACACTCTTTTTATAGAATAGGCAAGTGGATATTTGGACCACTTTTAGGAATTCATTGGAAACGGGACACCCTCACACAAAAACTAGACAGAAGCATTCTCACAAACTTCTGTGTGACGTGAGCATTCAGCTCGCAGAGCTGAACCTCTCTTTGAAAGGGCAGTTTTGAAACACTCTTTTTCTAGAATCTGCAAGTGAACATTTGGAGCGCTTTTAGGCCTGTGGTGGAAAGGAAATATCTTCACTCACAAACTAGACAGATGCATTCTCTGAAACTGCCTTGTGGTGCGTGCATTCAACTCACAGAGTTGAACATTCCTTTCGACTGAGAAGTTTTGAAACACTCTTTTTGTAGAAACTGCAAGTGAAACCTTGGACTGCTGATGGGAATTCGATGGAAACGGGACACCTTCACACAAAAACTAGACCAAAGCATTCCCACTAACTTATCTGCGATGTGTGGACTCAGCTCACAAAGTTTAACATTTCTTTTCATGGATTAGTTTTGAAACACTCTTTTTGCAGTATATGCAAGTGGTCATTCGGAAATCTATGAGGCCTATGTTCGAAAAGGTAACACCTTCACCTATAACCTAGAAAGAAGCGTTCTGTGAAACTACTTTGTGTTGTTTGCATTCATCTCACAGAGTGGAACATTCCTTTTGTTAGAGCAGCCATGAAACAATCTTTTTGCATAGTCTGCAATTGGACATTTGGAGAGCTCTGAGGCCTGTGGTGGAAAACGAAATATCTTCACATAAAACCTAGAAAGAAGCATTCTCAGAAACCACTTTGTGATGTGTGCATTCAAGTCACAGGATTGAACATTCCTTTCATTACAGCGGTTCTGAAACACACTTTTTCTAGAATCTCCATGTGGATATTTGGAACACTTACGGCAATTTGATGGAAACGAGACATCCTCACACAAAAAGGAGACAGAAGCATTCTCACAAACTCCTTTGTGATGTGTGATCTCAACTCACAGATGTGAACCTTCCTTTTGATAGAGCAGTTTTGAAACAGTCTTTTTCTAGAATCTGCAAGTGGATATTTGGAGCGATGAGAGGCCTGTGGTTTAAAGGAAATATCTTCACATAACAAGTAGACAAAAGCATTCTCTGAAACGTCTTTGTGGTGTGTGCATTCACCTCACAGAGTTGAGCATTGCTTTTGACAGAGAAGTTTGGAAGCACTCTTTTTATAGTGTCTGCAAGTGGATATTTGGACCCCTTATTGGAATGCGTTGGAAATGGGACACCATCACACGAAAACGAGACAGAAGCATTCTCAGAAACTTCTGCATGATGTGAGCATTCAGCTCACAGAGCTGAACCTTTCTTTTGATAGAGCAGCTTTGAAGCACTCTTTTTCCAGATTCTGCAAGTGGACATTTGGAGCGCCTTGAGGCCTGCGGTGGAAAGGAAATATCTTCACATAAAAACTAGACAGAAGCATTCTCTGAAACTTCTTTCTGGTGCGTGAGTTAAATTCAGAGAGTTGAACATTCCTTTTGACAGAGAAGTTTTGAAACACTTTTTTTGTAGAATCTGCACGTGGAAATTTGGACCACTTTTAGGAATTCGTTGGAAACGGGACACCTTCAAAGAAAAACAAGACAGAAGCATTCTGACAGACTTCGGTGTGATATGTGCATTCAACTCGCAGAGTTTAATCTTTCCTTTCATGTGGCAGTTTCGAAACACTCTTTTTGTGGAATCTGCAAGTGGCTATTTGGACCGATTATAGGAATTCATTGGGAACGGGGCACCCTCACACAAAAAGTAGTGAGAAGCACTTTCACAAACTTCTGTGTGATGTGTGCATTCAACTCAAAGGGCTGAGCTCTTCTTTTGATAGAGCAGTTTTAAAACACTCTTTTTCTGGAATCTGCAAGTGGACATGTGGAGCGCTTTGAGGACTGTGGGGGCAAGGAAATATCTTCACATAACAAGTAGACAGAAGCATTCTCTGAAACTTCTTTGTGGTGTGTGCATTCAACTCACAGAGCTTGAACATTCCTTTTGACAGAGAAGTTTGGAAACACTCTTTTTATACAATATGCAAGTGGATATTTGGACCTCTTTTAGGAATTCTTTGGAAACGGGACACCCTCACACAAAAACTAGACGGAAGCATTCTCACAAACTTCTGTGTGACGAGAGCATTCAGCTCGCAGAGCTGAACCTTTCTTTGATAGGGCAGTTTTGAAACACTCTTTTTCTGGTATCTGCAAGTGGACATTTGGAGCGCTTTTAGGCCTGTGGTGGAAAGGAAATATCTTCACTCACAAACTAGACAGATGCATTCTCTGAAACTGCCTTGTGGTGCATGCATTCAACTCACAGAGTTGAACATTCCTTTCGACTGAGAAGTTTTGAAACACACTTTTTGTAGAAACTGCAAGTGAAACCTTGGGCCGCTGATGGGAATTCGTTGGAAACGGGACACCTTCACACAAACACTAGACCAAAGCATTCCCACAAACTTATCTGCGATGTGTGCACTCAGCTCACAAAGTTTAACATTTCTTTTCATGGATTAGTTTTGAAACACTCATTTTGCAGTATATGCAAGTGGTCATTCGGAAAGCTATGAGGCCTATGGTCGAAAAGGTAACACCTTCACCTATAACCTAGAAAGAAGCGTTCTGTGAAACTACTTTGTGTTGTTTGCATTCAACTCACAGAGTGGAACATTCCTTTTCTTAGAGCAGCCATGAAACAATCTTTTTGCATAGTCTGCAATTGGACATTTGGAGAGATCCGAGGCCTGTGGTGGAAAACGAAATATCTTCACATAAAACCTAGAAAGAAGCATTCTCAGAAACCACTTTGTGATGTGTGCATTCAAGTCACAGGATTGAACATTCCTTTCATTACAGCGGTTCTGAAACACACTTTTTCTAGAATCTCCATGTGGATATTTGGAACACTTACGGCAATTTGATGGAAACGAGACATCCTCACACAAAAAGGAGACAGAAGCATTCTCACAAACTCCTTTGTGATGTGTGATCTCAACTCACAGATGTGAACCTTCCTTTTGATAGAGCAGTTTTGAAACAATCTTTTTCTAGAATCTGCAAGTGGATATTTGGAGCGATGAGAGGCCTGAGGTTTAAAGGAAATATCTTCACATAACAAGTAGACAAAAGCATTCTCTGAAACGACTTTGTGGTGTTTGCATTCGCCTCACAGAGTTGAGCATTGCTTTTGACAGAGAAGTTTGGAAGCACTCTTTTTATAGTGTCTGCAAGTGGATATTTGGACCCCTTATTGGAATGCGTTGGAAATGGGACACCGTCACACGAAAACGAGACAGAAGCATTCTCACAAACTTCTGCGTGATGTGAGCATTCAGCTCACAGAGCTGAACCTTTCTTTTGATAGAGCAGTTTTGAAGCACTCTTTTTCCAGATTCTGCAAGTGGACATTTGGAGCGCCTTGAGGCCTGCGGTGGAAAGGAAATATCTTCACATAAAAACTAGACAGAAGCATTCTCTGAAACTTCATTCTGGTGTGTGAATTAAATTCAGAGAGTTGAACATTCCTTTTGACAGAGAAGTTTTGAAACACTTTTTTTGTAGAATCTGCACGTGGAAATTTGGACCACTTCTAGGAATTCGTTGGAAACGGGACACCTTCACACAAAAACAAGACGGAAGCATTCTGACTGACTTCGGTGTGATATGTGCATTCAACTCACAGAGTTTAATCTTTCATTTCATGTGGCAGTTTCGAAACACTCTTTTTGTGGAATCTGCAAGTGGCTATTTGGACCGATTATAGGAATTCATTGGGAACGGGGCACCCTCACACAAATAGTAGTGAGAAGCACTTTCACAAACTTCTGTGTGATGTGTGCATTCAACTCAAAGGGCTGAGCTCTTCTTTTGATAGAGCAGTTTTAAAACACTCTTTTTCTGGAATCTGCAAGTGGACATTTGGAGCGCTTTGAGGACTGTGGGGGCAAGGAAATATCTTCACATAACAAGTAGACAGAAGCATTCTCTGAAACTTCTTTGTGGTGTGTGCATTCAACTCACAGAGTTTGAACATTCCTTTTGACAGAGAAGTTTGGAAACACTCTTTTTATAGAATAGGCAAGTGGATATTTGGACCTCTTTTAGGAATTCGTTGGAAACGGGACACCCTCACACAAAAACTAGACAGAAGCATTCTCACAAACTTCTGTGTGACGTGAGCATTCAGCTCGCAGAGCTGAACCTCTCTTTGATAGGGCAGTTTTGAAACACTCTTTTTCTAGAATCTGCAAGTGGACATTTGGAGCGCTTTTAGGCCTGTGGTGGAAAGGAAATATCTTCACTCACAAACTAGACAGATGCATTCTCTGAAACTGCCTTGTGGTGCGTGCATTCAACTCACAGAGTTGAACATTCCTTTCGAATGAGAAGTTTTGAAACACTCTTTTTGTAGAAACTGCAAGTGAAACCTTGAACCGCTGATGGGAATTCGTTGGAAACGGGACACCTTCACACAAAAACTAGACCAAAGCATTCCCACAAACTTATCTGCGATGTGTGCACTCAGCTCACAAAGTTTAACATTTCTTTTCATGGATTAGTTTTGAAACACGCTTTTTGCAGTATATGCAAGTGGTCATTCGGAAAACTGTGAGGCCTATGGTCGAAAAGGTAACACCTTCACCTATAACCTAGAAAGAAGCGTTCTGTGAAACTACTTTGTGTTGTTTGCATTCAACTCACAGAGTGGAACATTCCTTTTGTTAGAGCAGCCATGAAACAATCTTTTTGCATAGTCTGCAATTGGACATTTGGAGAGCTCTGAGGCCTGTGGTGGAAAACGAAATATCTTCACATAAAACCTAGAAAGAAGCATTCTCAGAAACCACTTTGTGATGTGTGCATTCAAGTCACAGGATTGAACATTCCTTTCATTACAGCGGTTCTGAAACACACTTTTTCTAGAATCTCCATGTGGATATTTGGAACACTTACGGCAATTTGATGGAAACGAGACATCCTCACACAAAAAGGAGACAGAAGCATTCTCACAAACTCCTTTGTGATGTGTGATCTCAACTCACAGATGTGAACCTTCCTTTTGATAGAGCAGTTTCGAAACAGTCTTTTTCTAGAATCTGCAAGTGGATATTTGGAGCGATGAGAGGCCTGTGATTTAAAGGAAATATCTTCACATAACAAGTAGACAAAAGCATTCTCTGAAACGTCTTTGTGGTGTGTGCATTCACCTCACAGAGTTGAGCATTGCTTTTGACAGAGAAGTTTGGAAGCACTCTTTTTATAGTGTCTGCAAGTGGATATTTGGACCCCTTATTGGAATGCGTTGGAAATGGGACACCATCACACGAAAACGAGACAGAAGCATTCTCACAAACTTCTGCATGATGTGAGCATTCAGCTCACAGAGCTGAACCTTTCTTTTGATAGAGCAGTTTTGAAGCACTCTTTTTCCAGATTCTGCAAGTGGACATTTGGAGCGCCTTGAGGCCTGCGGTGGAAAGGAAATATCTTCACATAAAAACTAGACAGAAGCATTCTCTGAAACTTCTTTCTGGTGCGTGAATTAAATTCAGAGAGTTGAACATTCCTTTTGACAGAGAAGTTTTGAAACACTTTTTTTGTAGAATCTGCACGTGGAAATTTGGACCACTTCTAGGAATTCGTTGGAAACGGGACACCTTCACACAAAAACAAGACAGAAGCATTCTGACAGACTTCGGTGTGATATGTGCATTCAACTCACAGAGTTTAATCTTTCGTTTCATGTGGCAGTTTCGAAACACTCTTTTTGTGGAATCTGCAAGTGGCTATTTGGACCGATTATAGGAATTCATTGGGAACGGGACACCCTCACACAAAAAGTAGTGAGAAGCACTTTCACAAACTTCTGTGTGATGTGTGCATTCAATTCAAAGGGCTGAGCTCTTCTTTCGATAGAGCAGTTTTAAAACACTCTTTTTCTGGAATCTGCAAATGGACATTTGGAGCGCTTTGAGGACTGTGGGGGCAAGGAAATATCTTCACATAACAAGTAGACAGAAGCATTCTCTGAAACTTCTTTGTGGTGTCTGCATTCAACTCACAGAGGTTGAACATTCCTTTTGACAGAGAAGCTTGGAAACACTCTTTTTATAGAATAGGCAAGTGGATATTTGGACCTCTTTTAGGAATTCGTTTGAAACGGGACACCTTCACACAAAAACTAGACAGAAGCATTCTCTCAAACTTCTGTGTGACGTGAGCATTCAGCTCGCAGAGCTGAACCTTTCTTTGATAGGGCAGTTTTGAAACACTCTTTTTCTAGAATCTGCAAGTGGACATTTGGAGCGCTTTTAGGCCTGTGGTGGAAAGGAAATATCTTCACTCACAAACTAGACAGATGCATTCTCTGAAACTGCCTTGTGGTGCGTGCATTCAACTCACAGAGTTGAATATTCCTTTCGAATGAGAAGTTTTGAAACCCTCTTTTTGTAGAAACTGCAAGTGAAACCTTGGACTGCTGATGGGAATTCGTTGGAAACGGGACACCTTCACACAAAAACTAGACCAAAGCATTCCCACAAACTTATCTGCGATGTGTGCACTCAGCTCACAAAGTTTAACCTTTCTTTTCATGGATTAGTTTTGAAACACTCATTTTGCAGTATATGCAAGTGGTCATTCGGAAAGCTATGAGGCCTATGGTCGAAAAGGTAACACCTTCACCTATAACCTAGAAAGAAGCGTTCTGAGAAACTACTTTGTGTTGTTTGCATTCAACTCACAGAGTGGAACATTCCTTTTCTTAGAGCAGCCATGAAACAATCTTTTTGCATAGTCTGCAATTGGACATTTGGTGAGCTCTGAGGCCTGTGGTGGAAAACGAAATATCTTCACATAAAACCTAGAAAGAAGCATTCTCAGAAACCACTTTGTGATGTGTGCATTCAAGTCACAGGATTGAACATTCCTTTCGTTACAGCGGTTCTGAAACACACTTTTTCTAGAATCTCCATGTGGATATTTGGAACACTTACGGCAATTTGATGGAAACGAGACATCCTCACACAAAAAGAAGACAGAAGCATTCTCACAAACTCCTTTGTGATGTGTGATCTCAACTCACAGATGTGAACCTTCCTTTTGATAGAGCAGTTTTGAAACAATCTTTTTCTAGAATCTGCAAGTGGATATTTGGAGCGATGAGAGGCCTGTGGTTTAAAGGAAATATCTTCACATAACAGGTAGACAAAAGCATTCTCTGAAACGTCTTTGTGGTGTTTGCATTCACCTCACAGAGTTGAGCATTGCTTTTGACAGAGAAGTTTGGAAGCACTCTTTTTATAGTGTCTGCAAGTGGATATTTGGACCCCTTATTGGAATGCGTTGGAAATGGGACACCATCACACGAAAACGAGACAGAAGCATTCTCACAAACTTCTGCATGATGTGAGCATTCAGCTCACAGAGCTGAACCTTTCTTTTGATAGAGCAGTTTTGAAGCACTCTTTTTCCAGATTCTGCAAGTGGACATTTGGAGCGCCTTGAGGCCTGTGGTGGAAAGGAAATATCTTCACATAAAAACTAGACAGAAGCATTCTCTGAAACTTCATTCTGGTGCGTGAATTAAATTCAGAGAGTTGAACATTCCTTTTGACAGAGAAGTTTTGAAACAATTTTTTGGAGAATCTGCACGTGGAAATTTGGACCACTTCTAGGAATTCGTTGGAAACGGGACACCTTCACACAAAAACAAGACAGAAGCATTCTGACAGACTTCGGTGTGATATGTGCATTCAACTCACAGAGTTTAATCTTTCATTTCATGTGGCAGTTTCGAAACACTCTTTTTGTGGAATCTGCAAGTGGCTATTTGGACCGATTATAGGAATTCATCGGGAACTGGACACCCTCACACAAATAGTAGTGAGAAGCACTTTCACAAACTTCTGTGTGATGTGTGCATTCAACTCAAAGGGCTGAGCTCTTCTTTTGATAGAGCAGTTTTAAAACACTCTTTTTCTGGAATCTGCAAGTGGACATTTGGAGCACTTTGAGGACTGTGGGGGCAAGGAAATATTTTCACATAACAAGTAGAGAGAAGCATTCTCTGAAACTTCTTTGTGGTGTGTGCATTCAACTCACAGAGTTTGAACATTCCTTTTGACAGAGAAGTTCGGAAACACTCTTTTTATAGAATAGGCAAGTGGATATTTGGACCTCTTTTAGGAATTCGTTGGAAACGGGACACCCTCACACAAAAACTAGACAGAAGCATTCTCACAAACTTCTGTGTGACGTGAGCATTCAGCACGCAGAGCTGAACCTCTCTTTGATAGGGCAGTTTTGAAACACTCTTTTTCTAGAATCTGCAAGTGGACATTTGGAGCGCTTTTAGGCCTGTGGTGGAAAGGAAATATCTTCACTCACAAACTAGACAGATGCATTCTCTGAAACTGCCTTGTGGTGCGTGCATTCAATTCACAGAGTTGAACATTCCTTTCGAATGAGAAGTTTTGAAACACTCTTTTTGTAGAAACTGCAAGTGAAACCTTGGACCGCTGATGGGAATTCGTTGGAAACGGGACACCTTCACACAAAAACTAGACCAAAGCATTCCCACAAACTTATCTGCGATGTGTGCACTCAGCTCACAAAGTTTAACATTTCTTTTCATGGATTAGTTTTGAAACACTCTTTTTGTAGTATATGCAAGTGGTCATTTGGAAAGCTATGAGGCCTATGGTCGAAAAGGTAACACCTTCACCTATAACCTAGAAAGAAGCGTTCTGAGAAAGAACTTTGTGTTCCTTGCATTCAACTCACAGAGTGGAACATTCCCTTTCTTAGAGCAGCCATGAAACAATCTTTTTGCATAGTCTGCAATTGGACATTTGGAGAGCTCTGAGGCCTGTGGTGGAAAACGAAATATCTTCACATAAAACCTAGAAAGAAGCATTCTCAGAAACCACTTTGTGATGTGTGCATTCAACTCACAGGATTGAACATTCCTTTCATTACAGCGGTTCTGAAACACACTTTTTCTAGAATCTCCATGTGGATATTTGGAACACTTACGGCAATTTGATGGAAACGAGACATCCTCACACAAAAAGGAGACAGAAGCATTCTCACAAACTCCTTTGTGATGTGTGATCTCAACTCACAGATGTGAACCTTCCTTTTGATAGAGCAGTTTCGAAACAATCTTTTTCTAGAATCTGCAAGTGGATATTTGGAGCGATGAGAGGCCTGTGGTTTAAAGGAAATATCTTCACATAACAAGTAGACAAAAGCATTCTCTGAAACGTCTTTGTGGTGTGTGCATTCACCTCACAGAGTTGAGCATTGCTTTTGACAGAGAAGTTTGGAAGCACTCTTTTTATAGTGTCTGCAAGTGGATATTTGGACCCCTTATTGGAATGCGTTGGAAATGGGACACCATCACACGAAAACGAGACAGAAGCATTCTCACAAACTTCTGCATGATGTGAGCATTCAGCTCACAGAGCTGAACCTTTCTTTTGATAGAGCAGTTTTGAAGCACTCTTTTTCCAGATTCTGCAAGTGGACATTTGGAGCGCCTTGAGGCCTGCGGTGGAAAGGAAATATCTTCACATAAAAACTAGACAGAAGCATTCTCTGAAACTTCTTTCTGGTGCGTGAATTAAATTCAGAGAGTTGAACATTCCTTTTGACAGAGAAGTTTTGAAACACTTTTTTTGTAGAATCTGCACGTGGAAATTTGGACCACTTCTAGGAATTCGTTGGAAACGGGACACCTTCACACAAAAACAAGACAGAAGCATTCTGACAGACTTCGGTGTGATATGTGCATTCAACTCACAGAGTTTAATCTTTCGTTTCATGTGGCAGTTTCGAAACACTCTTTTTGTGGAATCTGCAAGTGGCTATTTGGACCGATTATAGGAATTCATCGGGAACTGGACACCCTCACACAAATAGTAGTGAGAAGCACTTTCACAAACTTCTGTGTGATGTGTGCATTCAACTCAAAGGGCTGAGCTCTTCTTTTGATAGAGCAGTTTTAAAACACTCTTTTTCTGGAATCTGCAAGTGGACATTTGGAGCGCTTTGAGGACTGTGGGGGCAAGGAAATATTTTCACATAACAAGTAGACAGAAGCATTCTCTGAAACTTCTTTGTGGTGTGTGCATTCAACTCACAGAGTTTGAACATTCCTTTTGACAGAGAAGTTTGGAAACACTCTTTTTATAGAATAGGCAAGTGGATATTTGGACCTCTTTTAGGAATTCGTTGGAAACGGGACACCCTCACACAAAAACTAGACAGAAGCATTCTCACAAACTTCTGTGTGACGTGAGCATTCAGCATGCAGAGCTGAACCTCTCTTTGATAGGGCAGTTTTGAAACACTCTTTTTCTAGAATCTGCAAGTGGACATTTGGAGCGCTTTTAGGCCTGTGGTGGAAAGGAAATATCTTCACTCACAAACTAGACAGATGCATTCTCTGAAACTGCCTTGTGGTGCGTGCATTCAATTCACAGAGTTGAACATTCCTTTCGAATGAGAAGTTTTGAAACACTCTTTTTGTAGAAACTACAAGTGAAACCTTGGACCGCTGATGGGAATTCGTTGGAAACGGGACACCTTCACACAAAAACTAGACCAAAGCATTCCCACAAACTTATCTGCGATGTGTGCACTCAGCTCGCAAAGTTTAACATTTCTTTTCATGGATTAGTTTTGAAACACTCTTTTTGCAGTATATGCAAGTGGTCATTCGGAAAACTATGAGGCCTATGGTCGAAAAGGTAACACCTTCACCTATAACCTAGAAAGAAGCATTCTGTGAAACTACTTTGTGTTGTTTGCATTCAACTCACAGAGTGGAACATTCCTTTTCTTAGAGCAGCCATGAAACAATCTTTTTGCATAGTCTGCAATTGGACATTTGGAGAGCTCTGAGGCCTGTGGTGGAAAACGAAATATCTTCACATAAAACCTAGAAAGAAGCATTCTCAGAAACCACTTTGTGATGTGTGCATTCAAGTCACAGGATTGAACATTCCTTTCGTTACAGCGGTTCTGAAACACACTTTTTCTAGAATCTCCATGTGGATATTTGGAACACTTATGGCAATTTGATGGAAACGAGACATCCTCACACAAAAAGGAGACAGAAGCATTCTCACAAACTCCTTTGTGATGTGTGATCTCAACTCACAGATGTGAACCTTCCTTTTGATAGAGCAGTTTCGAAACAATCTTTTTCTAGAATCTGCAAGTGGATATTTGGAGCGATGAGAGGCCTGTGGTTTAAAGGAAATATCTTCACATAACAAGTAGACAAAAGCATTCTCTGAAACGTCTTTGTGGTGTGTGCATTCAACTCACAGAGTTGAGCATTGCTTTTGACAGAGAAGTTTGGAAGCACTCTTTTTATAGTGTCTGCAAGTGGATATTTGGACCCCTTATTGGAATGTGTTGGAAATGGGACACCATCACACGAAAACGAGACAGAAGCATTCTCAGAAACTTCTGCATGATGTGAGCATTCAGCTCACAGAGCTGAACCTTTCTTTTGATAGAGCAGTTTTGAAGCACTCTTTTTCCAGATTCTGCAAGTGGACATTTGGAGCGCCTTGAGGCCTGCGGTGGAAAGGAAATATCTTCACATAAAAACTAGACAGAAGCATTCTCTGAAACTTCTTTCTGGTGCGTGAATTAAATTCAGAGAGTTGAACATTCCTTTTGACAGAGAAGTTTTGAAACACTTTTTTTGTAGAATCTGCACGTGGAATTTTGGACCACTTCTAGGAATTCATTGGAAAAGGGACACCTTCAAACAAAAACAAGACAGAAGCATTCTGACAGACTTCGGTGTGATATGTGCATTCAACTCACAGAGTTTAATCTTTCATTTCATGTGGCAGTTTCGAAACACTCTTTTTGTGGAATCTGCAAGTGGCTATTTGGACCGATTATAGGAATTCATTGGGAACTGGACACCCTCACACAAAAAGTAGTGAGAAGCACTTTCACAAACTTCTGTGTGATGTGTGCATTCAATTCAAAGGGCTTAGCTCTTCTTTTGATAGAGCAGTTTTAAAACACTCTTTTTCTGGAATCTGCAAGTGGACATTTGGAGCGCTTTGAGGACTGTGGGGGAAGGAAATATCTTCACATAACAAGTAGACAGAAGCATTCTCTGAAACTTCTTTGTGGTGTGTGCATTCAACTCACAGAGTTTGAACATTCCTTTTGACAGAGAAGCTTGGAAACACTCTTTTTATAGAATAGGCAAGTGGATATTTGGACCTCTTTTAGGAATTCGTTGGAAACGGGACACCCTCACACAAAAACTAGACAGAAGCATTCTCACAAACTTCTGTGTGACGTGAGCATTCAGCTCGCAGAGCTGAACCTTTCTTTGATAGGGCAGTTTTGAAACACTCTTTTTCTAGAATCTGCAAGTGGACATTTGGAGCGCTTTTAGGCCTGTGGTGGAAAGGAAATATCTTCACTCACAAACTAGACAGATGCATTCTCTGAAACTGCCTTGTGGTGCGTGCATTCAACTCACAGAGTTGAACATTCCTTTCGAATGAGAAGTTTTGAAACACTCTTTTTGTAGAAACTGCAAGTGAAACCTTGGACTGCTGATGGGAATTCGTTGGAAACGGGACACCTTCACACAAAAAGCAGACCAAAGCATTCCCACAGACTTATCTGCGATGTGTGCACTCAGCTCACAAAGTTTAACATTTCTTTTCATGGATTAGTTTTGAAACACTCATTTTGCAGTATATGCAAGTGGTCATTCGGAAAGCTATGAGGCCTATGGTCGAAAAGGTAACACCTTCACCTATAACCTAGAAAGAAGCGTTCTGAGAAAGAACTTTGTGTTCCTTGCATTCTACTCACAGAGTGGAACATTCCCTTTCTTAGAGCAGCCATGAAACAATCTTTTTGCATAGTCTGCAATTGGACATTTGGAGAGCTCTGAGGCCTGTGGTGGAAAACGAAATATCTTCACATAAAACCTAGAAAGAAGCATTCTCAGAAACCACTTTGTGATGTGTGCATTCAACTCACAGGATTGAACATTCCTTTCATTACAGCGGTTCTGAAACACACTTTTTCTAGAATCTCCATGTGGATATTTGGAACACTTACGGCAATTTGATGGAAACGAGACATCCTCACACAAAAAGCAGACAGAAGCATTCTCACAAACTCCTTTGTGATGTGTGATCTCAACTCACAGATGTGAACCTTCCTTTTGATAGAGCAGTTTCGAAACAATCTTTTTCTAGAATCTGCAAGTGGATATTTGGAGCGATGAGAAGCCTGTGGTTTAAAGGAAATATCTTCACATAACAAGTAGACAAAAGCATTCTCTGAAACGTCTTTGTGGTGTTTGCATTCACCTCACAGAGTTGAGCATTGCTTTTGACAGAGAAGTTTGGAAGCACTCTTTTTATAGTGTCTGCAAGTGGATATTTGGACCCCTTATTGGAATGCGTTGGAAATGGGACACCATCACACGAAAACGAGACAGAAGCATTCTCACAAACTTCTGCATGATGTGAGCATTCAGCTCACAGAGCTGAACCTTTCTTTTGATAGAGCAGTTTTGAAGCACTCTTTTTCCAGATTCTGCAAGTGGACATTTGGAGCGCCTTGAGGCCTGCGGTGGAAAGGAAATATCTTCACATAAAAACTAGACAGAAGCATTCTCTGAAACTTCATTCTGGTGCGTGAATTAAATTCAGAGAGTTGAACATTCCTTTTGACAGAGAAGTTTTGAAACACTTTTTTTGTAGAATCTGCACGTGGAAATTTAGACCACTTCTAGGAATTCGTTGGAAACGGGACACCTTCACACAAAAACAAGACAGAAGCATTCTGACAGACTTCGGTGTGATATGTGCATTCAACTCACAGAGTTTAATCTTTCCTTTCATGTGGCAGTTTCGAAACACTGTTTTTGTGGAATCTGCAAGTGGCTATTTGGACCGATTATAGGAATTCATTGGGAACGGGGCACCCTCACACAAAAAGTAGTGAGAAGCACTTTCACAAACTTCTGTGTGATGTGTGCATTCAACTCAAAGGGCTGAGCTCTTCTTTTGATAGAGCAGTTTTAAAACACTCTTTTTCTGGAATCTGCAAGTGGACATGTGGAGCGCTTTGAGGACTGTGGGGGCAAGGAAATATCTTCACATAACAAGTAGACAGAAGCATTCACTGAAACTTCTTTGTGGTGTGTGCATTCAACTCACAGAGCTTGAACATTCCTTTTGACAGAGAAGTTTGGAAACACTCTTTTTATACAATAGGCAAGTGGATATTTGGACCACTTTTAGGAATTCGTTGGAAACGGGACACCCTAACACAAAAACTAGACGGAAGCATTCTCACAAACTTCTGTGTGACGTGAGCATTCAGCTCGCAGAGCTCAACCTCTCTTTGATAGGGCAGTTTTGAAAAACTCTTTTTCTAGAATCTGCAAGTGGACATTTGTAGCGCTTTTAGGCCTGTGGTGGAAAGGAAATATCTTCACTCACAAACTAGACAGATGCATTCTCTGAAACTGCCTTGTGGTGCGTGCATTCAACTCACAGAGTTGAACATTCCTTTCGACTGAGAAGTTTTGAAACACTCTTTTTGTAGAAACTGCAAGTGAAACCTTCGACCGCTGATGGGAATTCGTTGGAAACGGGACACCTTCACACAAAAACTAGACCAAAGCATTCCCACAAACTTATCTGCGATGTGTGCACTCAGCTCACAAAGTTTAACATTTCTTTTCATGGATTAGTTTTGAAACACTCTTTTTGCAGTATATGCAAGTGGTCATTCGGAAAGCTGTGAGGCCTATGGTCGAAAAGGTAACACCTTCACCTATAACCTAGAAAGAAGGGTTCTGAGAAACTACTTTGTGTTGTTTGCATTCAACTCACAGAGTGGAACATTTCTTTTGTTAGAGCAGCCATGAAACAATCTTTTTGCATAGTCTGCAATTGGACATTTGGAGAGCTCTGAGGCCTGTGGTGGAAAACGAAATATCTTCACATAAAACCTAGAAAGAAGCATTCTCAGAAACCACTTTGTGATGTGTGCATTCAAGTCACAGGATTGAACATTCCTTTCGTTACTGCGGTTCTGAAACACACTTTTTCTAGAATCTCTATGTGGATATTTGGAACACTTACGGCAATTTGATGAAAACGAGACATCCTCACACAAAAAGGAGACAGAAGCATTCTCACAAACTCCTTTGTGATGTGTGATCTCAACTCACAGATGTGAACCTTCCTTTTGATAGAGCAGTTTGGAAACAATATTTTCTAGAATCTGCAAGTGGATATTTGGAGTGATGAGAGGCCTGTGGTTTAAAGGAAATATCTTCACATAACAAGTAGACAAAAGCATTCTCTGAAACGTCTTTGTGGTGTGTGCATTCACCTCACAGAGTTGAGCATTGCTTTTGACAGAGAAGTTTGGAAGCACTCTTTTTATAGTGTCTGCAAGTGGATATTTGGACCCCTTATAGGAATGCGTTGGAAATGGGACACCATCACACGAAAACGAGACAGAAGCATTCTCACAAAATTCTGCTTGATGTGAGCCTTCAGCTCACAGAGCTGAACCTTTCTTTTGATAGAGCAGTTTTGAAGCACTCTTTTTCCAGATTCTGCAAGTGGACATTTGGAGCGCCTTGAGGCCTGCGGTGGAAAGGAAATATCTTCACATAAAAACTAGACAGAAGCATTCTCTGAAACTTCATTCTGGTGCGTGAATTAAATTCAGAGAGTTGAACATTCCTTTTGACAGAGAAGTTTTGAAACACTTTTTTTGTAGAATCTGCACGTGGAAATTTGGACCACTTCTAGGAATTCGTTGGAAACGGGACACCTTCACACAAAAACAAGACAGAAGCATTCTGACAGACTTCGGTGTGATATGTGCATTCAACTCACAGAGTTTAATCTTTCCTTTCATGTGGCAGTTTCGAAACACTGTTTTTGTGGAATCTACAAGTGGCTATTTGGACCGATTATAGGAATTCATTGGGAACGGGGCACCCTCACACAAAAAGTAGTGAGAAGCACTTTCACAAACTTCTGTGTGATGTGTGCATTCAACTCAAAGGGCTGAGCTCTTCTTTTGATAGAGCAGTTTTAAAACACTCTTTTTCTGGAATCTGCAAGTGGACATGTGGAGCGCTTTGAGGACTGTGGGGGCAAGGAAATATCTTCACATAACAAGTAGACAGAAGCATTCACTGAAACTTCTTTGTGGTGTGTGCATTCAACTCACAGAGCTTGAACATTCCTTTTGACAGAGAAGTTTGGAAACACTCTTTTTATACAATAGGCCAGTGGATATTTGGACCAATTTTAGGAATTCGTTGGAAACGGGACACCCTAACACAAAAACTAGACGGAAGCATTCTCACAAACTTCTGTGTGACGTGAGCATTCAGCTCGCAGAGCTGAACCTCTCTTTGATAGGGCAGTTTTGAAAAACTCTTTTTCTAGAATCTGCAAGTGGACATTTGTAGCGCTTTTAGGCCTGTGGTGGAAAGGAAATATCTTCACTCACAAACTAGACAGATGCATTCTCTGAAACTGCCTTGTGGTGCGTGCATTCAACTCACAGAGTTGAACATTCCTTTCGACTGAGAAGTTTTGAAACACTCTTTTTGTAGAAACTGCAAGTGAAACCTTCGACCGCTGATGGGAATTCGTTGGAAACGGGACACCTTCACACAAAAACTAGACCAAAGCATTCCCACAAACTTATCTGCGATGTGTGCACTCAGCTCACAAAGTTTAACATTTCTTTTCATGGATTAGTTTTGAAACACTCTTTTTGCAGTATATGCAAGTGGTCATTCGGTAAGCTGTGAGGCCTATGGTCGAAAAGGTAACACCTTCACCTATAACCTAGAAAGAAGGGTTCTGAGAAACTACTTTGTGTTGTTTGCATTCAACTCACAGAGTGGAACATTTCTTTTGTTAGAGCAGCCATGAAACAATCTTTTTGCATAGTCTGCAATTGGACATTTGGAGAGCTCTGAGGCCTGTGGTGGAAAACGAAATATCTTCACATAAAACCTAGAAAGAAGCATTCTCAGAAACCACTTTGTGATGTGTGCATTCAAGTCACAGGATTGAACATTCCTTTCGTTACTGCGGTTCTGAAACACACTTTTTCTAGAATCTCTATGTGGATATTTGGAACACTTACGGCAATTTGATGAAAACGAGACATCCTCACACAAAAAGGAGACAGAAGCATTCTCACAAACTCCTTTGTGATGTGTGATCTCAACTCACAGATGTGAACCTTCCTTTTGATAGAGCAGTTTGGAAACAATATTTTCTAGAATCTGCAAGTGGATATTTGGAGTGATGAGAGGCCTGTGGTTTAAAGGAAATATCTTCACATAACAAGTAGACAAAAGCATTCTCTGAAACGTCTTTGTGGTGTGTGCATTCACCTCACAGAGTTGAGCATTGCTTTTGACAGAGAAGTTTGGAAGCACTCTTTTTATAGTGTCTGCAAGTGGATATTTGGACCCCTTATAGGAATGCGTTGGAAATGGGACACCATCACACGAAAACGAGACAGAAGCATTCTCACAAAATTCTGCGTGATGTGAGCCTTCAGCTCACAGAGCTGAACCTTTCTTTTGATAGAGCAGTTTTGAGGCACTCTTTTTCCAGATTCTGCAAGTGGACATTTGGAGCGCCTTGAGGCCTGCAGTGGAAAGGAAATATCTTCACATAAAAACTAGACAGAAGCATTCTCTGAAACTTCATTCTGGTGCGTGAATTAAATTCAGAGAGTTGAACATTCCTTTTGACAGAGAAGTTTTGAAACACTTTTTTTGTAGAATCTGCATGTGGAAATTTGGACCACTTCTAGGAATTCGTTGGAAACGGGACCCCTTCACACAAAAACAAGACAGAAGCATTCTGACAGACTTCTTTGTGATATGTGCATTCAACTCACAGAGTTTAATCTTTCATTTCATGTGGCAGTTTCGAAACACTCTTTTTGTGGAATCTGCAAGTGGCTATTTGGACCGATTATAGGAATTCATTGGGAACGGGGCACCCTCACACAAAAAGTAGTGAGAAGCACTTTCACAAACTTCTGTGTGATGTGTGCATTCAACTCAAAGGGCTGAGCTCTTCTTTTGATAGAGCAGTTTTCAAACACTCTTTTTCTGGAATCTGCAAGTGGACATGTGGAGCGCTTTGAGGACTGTGGGGGCAAGGAAATATCTTCACATAACAAGTAGACAGAAGCATTCCCTGAAACTTCTTTGTGGTGTGTGCATTAAACACACAGAGCTTGAACATTCCTTTTGACAGAGAAGTTTGGAAACACTCTTTTTATAGAATAGGCAAGTGGATATTTGGACCTCATTTAGGAATTCGTTGGAAACGGGACACCCTCACACAAAAACTAGACAGAAGCATTCTCACAAACTTCTGTGTGACGTGAGCATTCAGCTCGCAGAGCTGAACCTCTCTTTGATAGGGCAGTTTTGAAACACTCTTTTTCTAGAATCTGCAAGTGGACATTTGGAGCGCTTTTAGGCCTGTGGTGGAAAGGAAATATCTTCACTCACAAACTAGACAGATGCATTCTCTGAAACTGCCTTGTGGTGCGTGCATTCAACTCACAGAGTTGAACATTCCTTTCGACTGAGAAGTTTTGAAACACTCTTTTTGTAGAAACTGCAAGTGAAACCTTGGACCGCTGATGGCAATTCGTTGGAAACGGGACACCTTCACACAAAAACTAGACCAAAGCATTCCCACAAACTTATCTGCGATGTGTGCACTCAGCTCACAAAGTTTAACATTTCTTTTCATGGATTAGTTTTGAAACACTCATTTTGCAGTATATGCAAGTGGTCATTCGGAAAGCTATGAGGCCTATGGTCGAAAAGGTAACACCTTCACCTATAACATAGAAAGAAGCGTTCTGTGGAACTACTTTGTGTTGTTTGCATTCAACTCACAGAGTGGAACATTACTTTTCTTAGAGCAGCCATGAAACAATCTTTTTGCATAGTCTGCAATTGGACATTTGGAGAGCTCTGAGGCCTGTGGTGGAAAACGAAATATCTTCACATAAAACCTAGAAAGAAGCATTCTCAGAAACCACTTTGTGATGTGTGCATTCAAGTCACAGGATTGAACATTCCTTTCATTACAGCGGTTCTGAAACACACTTTTTCTAGAATCTCCATGTGGATATTTGGAACACTTACGGCAATTTGATGGAAACGAGACATCCTCACACAAAAAGGAGACAGAAGCATTCTCACAAACTCCTTTGTGATGTGTGATCTCAACTCACAGATGTGAACCTTCCTTTTGATAGAGCAGTTTCGAAACAATCTTTTTCTAGAATCTGCAAGTGGATATTTGGAGCGATGAGAGGCCTGTGGTTTAAAGGAAATATCTTCACATAACAAGTAGACAAAAGCATTCTCTGAAACGTCTTTGTGGTGTGTGCATTCACCTCACAGAGTTGAGCATTGCTTTTGACAGAGAAGTTTGGAAGCACTCTTTTTATAGTGTCTGCAAGTGGATATTTGGACCCCTTATTGGAATGCGTTGGAAATGGGACACCATCACACGAAAACGAGACAGAAGCATTCTTACAAACTTCTGAATGATGTGAGCATTCAGCTCACAGAGCTGAACCTTTCTTTTGATAGAGCAGTTTTGAAGCACTCTTTTTCCAGATTCTGCAAGTGGACATTTGGAGCGCCTTGACGCCTGCGGTGGAAAGGAAATATCTTCACATTAAAACTAGACAGAAGCATTCTCTGAAACTTCTTTCTGGTGCGTGTATTAAATTCAGAGAGTTGAACATTCCTTTTGACAGAGAAGTTTTGAAACACTTTTTTTGTAGAATCTGCACGTGGAAATTTGGACCATTTCTAGGAATTCGTTGGAAACGGGGCACCTTCACACAAAAACAAGACAGAAGTATTCTGACAGACTTCGGTGTGATATGTGCATTCAACTCATAGAGTTTAATCTTTCCTTTCATGTGGCAGTTTCGAAACACTCTTTTTTTGGAATCTGCAAGTGGCTATTTGGACCGATTATAGGAATTCATTGGGAACGGGACACCCTCACACAAAAAGTATTGAGAAGCACTTTCACAAACCTCTCTGTGATGTGTTCATTCAACACAAAGGGCTGAGCTCTTCTTTTGATAGAGCAGTTTTAAAACGCTCTTTTTCTGGAATCTGCAAGTGGACATTTGGAGCGCTTTGAGGACTGTGGGGGCAAGGAAATATTTTCACATAACCAGTAGACAGAAGCATTCTCTGAAACTTCTTTGTGGTGTGTGCATTCAACTCACAGAGTTTGAACATTCCTTTTGACAGAGAAGTTTGGAAACACTCTTTTTATAGAATAGGCAAGTGGATATTTGGACCTCTTTTAGGAATTCGTTGGAAACGGGACACCCTCACACAAAAACTAGACGGAAGCATTCTCACAAACTTCTGTGTGACGTGAGCATTCAGCTTGCAGAGCTGAACCTCTCTTTGATAGGGCAGTTTTGAAACACTCTTTTTCTAGAATCTGCAAGTGGACATTTGGAGCGCTTTTAGGCCTGTGGTGGAAAGGAAATATCTTCACTCACAAACTAGACAGATGCATTCTCTGAAACTGCCTTGTGGTGCGTGCATTCAACTCACAGAGTTGAACATTCCTTTCGACTGAGAAGTTTTGAAACACTCTTTTTGTAGAAACTGCAAGTGAAACCTTGGACCGCTGATGGGAATTCGTTGGAAACGGGACACCTTCACACAAAAACTAGACCAAAGCATTCCCACAAACTTATCTGTGATGTGTGCACTCAGCTCACAAAGTTTAACATTTCTTTTCATGGATTAGTTTTGAAACACTCATTTTGCAGTATATGCAAGTGGTCATTCGGAAAGCTATGAGGCCTATGGTCGAAAAGGTAACACCTTCACTTATAACCTAGAAAGAAGCGTTCTGTGAAACTACTTTGTGTTGTTTGCATTCAACTCACAGAGTGGAACATTCCTTTTCTTAGAGCAGCCATGAAACAATCTTTTTGCATAGTCTGCAATTGGACATTTGGAGAGCTCTGAGGCCTGTGGTGGAAAACGAAATATCTTCACATAAAACCTAGAAAGAAGCATTCTCAGAAACCACTTTGTGATGTGTGCATTCAAGTCACAGGATTGAACATTCCTTTCGTTACAGCGGTTCTGAAACACACTTTTTCTAGAATCTCCATGTGGATATTTGGAACACTTACGGCAATTTGATGGAAACGAGACATCCTCACACAAAAAGGAGACAGAAGCATTCTCACAAACTCCTTTGTGATATGTGATCTCAACTCACGGATGTGAACCTTCCTTTAGATAGAGTAGTTTCGAAACAATCTTTTTCTAGAATCTGCAAGTGGATATTTGGAGCGATGAGAGGCCTGTGGTTTAAAGGAAATATCTTCACATAACAAGTAGACAAAAGCATTCTCTGAAACGACTTTGTGGTGTTTGCATTCGCCTCACAGAGTTGAGCATTGCTTTTGACAGAGAAGTTTGGAAGCACTCTTTTTATAGTGTCTGCAAGTGGATATTTGGACCCCTTATTGGAATGCGTTGGAAATGGGACCCCGTCACACGAAAACGAGACAGAAGCATTCTCACAAACTTCTGCGTGATGTGAGCATTCAGCTCACAGAGCTGAACCTTTCTTTTGATAGAGCAGTTTTGAAGCACTCTTTTTCCAGATTCTGCAAGTGGACATTTGGAGCGCCTTGAGGCCTGCGGTGGAAAGGAAATATCTTCACATAAAAACTAGACAGAAGCATTCTCTGAAACTTCATTCTGGTGTGTGAATTAAATTCAGAGAGTTGAACATTCCTTTTGACAGAGAAGTTTTGAAACACTTTTTTTGTAGAATCTGCACGTGGAAATTTGGAACACTTCTGGGAATTCGTTGGAAACAGGACACCTTCAAACAAAAACAAGACAGAAGCATTCCGACAGCCTTCGGTGTGATATGTGCATTCAACTCACAGAGTTTAATCTTTCCTTTCATGTGGCAGTTTCGAAACACTCTTTTTGTGGAATCTGCAAGTGGCTATTTGGACCGATTATAGGAATTCAGTGGGAACGGGGCACCCTCACACAAAAAGTAGTGAGAAGCACTTTCACAAACTTCTGTGTGATGTGTGCATTCAACTCAAAGGGCTGAGCTCTTCTTTTGATAGAGCAGTTTTAAAACACTCTTTTTCTGGAATCTGCAAGTGGACATGTGGAGCGCTTTGAGGACTGTGGGGGCAAGGAAATATTTTCACCTAACAAGTAGACAGAATCATTCTCTGAAACTTCTTTGTGGTGTGTGCATTCAACTCACAGAGTTTGAACATTCCTTTTGACAGAGAAGTTTGGAAACACTCTTTTTATAGAATAGGGAAGTGGATATTTGGACGACTTTTAGGAATTCATTGGAAACGGGACACCCTCACACAAAAACTAGACAGAAGCATTCTCACAAACTTCTGTGTGACGTGAGCATTCAGCTCGCAGAGCTGAACCTCTCTTTGAAAGGGCAGTTTTGAAACACTCTTTTTCTAGAATCTGCAAGTGGACATTTGGAGCGCTTTTAGGCCTGTGGTGGAAAGGAAATATCTTCACTCACAAACTAGACAGATGCATTCTCTGAAACTGCCTTGTGGTGCGTGCATTCAACTCACAGAGTTGAACATTCCTTTCGAATGAGAAGTTTTGAAACACTCTTTTTGTAGAAACTGCAAGTGAAACCTTGGACCGCTGATGGGAATTCGTTGGAAACGGGACACCTTCACACAAAAACTAGACCAAAGCATTCCCACAAACTTATCTGCGATGTGTGCACTCAGCTCACAAAGTTTAACATTTCTTTTCATGGATTAGTTTTGAAACACTCATTTTGCAGTATATGCAAGTGGTCATTCGGAAAGCTGTGAGGCCTATGGTCGAAAAGGTAACACCTTCACCTATAACCTAGAAAGAAGCCTTCTGAGAAACTACTTTGTGTTGTTTGCATTCAACTCACAGAGTGGAACATTCCTTTTCTTAGAGCAGCCATGAAACAATCTTTTTGCATAGTCTGCAATTGGACATTTGGAGAGCTCTGAGGCCTGTGGTGGAAAACGAAATATCTTCACATAAAACCTAGAAAGAAGCATTCTCAGAAACCACTTTGTGATGTGTGCATTCAACTCACAGGATTGAATATTCCTTTCGTTACAGCGGTTCTCAAACACACTTTTTCTAGAATCTCCATGTGGATATTTGGAACACTTACGGCAATTTGATGGAAACGAGACATCCTCACACAAAAAGGAGACAGAAGCATTCTCACAAACTCCTTTGTGATGTGTGATTTCAACTCACAGATGTGAACCTTCCTTTTGATAGAGCAGTTTCGAAACAATCTTTTTCTAGAATCTGCAAGTGGATATTTGGAGCAATGAGAGGCCTGTGGTTTAAAGGAAATATCTTCACATAACAAGTAGACAAAAGCATTATCTGAAACGACTTTGTGGTGTGTGCATTCACCTCACAGAGTTGAGCATTGATTTTGACAGAGAGGTTTGGAAGCCCTCTTTTTATAGTGTCTGCAAGTGGGTATTTGGACCCCTTATAGGAATGCGTTGGAAATGGGACACCATCACACGAAAACGAGACAGAAGCATTCTCACAAACTTCTGCATGATGTGAGCATTCAGCTCACAGAGCTGAACCTTTCTTTTGATAGAGCAGTTTTGAAGCACTCTTTTTCCAGATTCTGCAAGTGGACATTTGGAGCACCTTGAGGCCTGCGGTGGAAAGGAAATATCTTCACATAAAAACTAGACAGAAGCATTCTCTGAAACTTCTTTCTGGTGCGTGAATTAAATTCAGAGAGTTGAACATTCCTTTTGACAGAGAAGTTTTGAAACACTTTTTTTGTAGAATCTGCACGTGGAAATTTGGACCACTTCTAGGAATTCGTTGGAAACGGGGCACCTTCACACAAAAACAAGACAGAAGCATTCTGACAGACTTCGGTGTGATATGTGCATTCAACTCATAGAGTTTAATCTTTCCTTTCATGTGGCAGTTCCGAAACACTCTTTTTGTGGAATCTGCAAGTGGCTATTTGGACCGATTATAGGAATTCATTGGGAAACGGACACCCTCACACAAAAAGTATTGAGAAGCACTTTCACAAACCTCTGCGTGATGTGTTCATTCAACACAAAGGGCTGAGCTCTTCTTTTGATAGAGCAGTTTTAAAACGCTCTTTTTCTGGAATCTGCAAGTGGACATTTGGAGCGCTTTGAGGACTGTGGGGGTAAAGAAATATTTTCACATAACAAGTAGACAGAAGCATTCTCTGAAACTTCTTTGTGGTGTGTGCATTCAACTCACAGGGTTTGAACATTCCTTTTGACAGAGAAGTTTGGAAACACTCTTTTTATAGAATAGGCAAGTGGATATTTGGACCACTTTAGGAATTCATTGGAAACGGGACACCCTCACACAAAAACTAGACAGAAGCATTCTCACAAACTTCTGTTTGACGTGAGCATTCAGCTCGCAGAGCTGAACCTCTCTTTGAAAGGGCAGTTTTGAAACACTCTTTTTCTAGAATCTGCAAGTGAACATTTGGAGCGCTTTTAGGCCTGTGGTGGAAAGGAAATATCTTCACTCACAAACTAGACAGATGCATTCTCTGAAACTGCCTTGTGGTGCGTGCATTCAACTCACAGAGTTGAACATTCCTTTCGACTGAGAAGTTTTGAAACACTCTTTTTGTAGAAACTGCAAGTGAAACCTTGGACCGCTGATGGGAATTCGATGGAAACGGGACACCTTCACACAAAAACTAGACCAAAGCATTCCCACTAACTTATCTGCGATGTGTGCACTCAGCTCACAAAGTTTAACATTTCTTTTCATGGATTAGTTTTGAAACACTCTTTTTGCAGTATATGCAAGTGGTCATTCGGAAATCTATGAGGCCTATGTTCGAAAAGGTAACACCTTCACCTATAACCTAGAAAGAAGCGTTCTGTGAAACTACTTTGTGTTGTTTGCATTCATCTCACAGAGTGGAACATTCCTTTTGTTAGAGCAGCCATAAAACAATCTTTTTGCATAGTCTGCAATTGGACATTTGGAGAGCTCTGAGGTCTGTGGTGGAAAACGAAATATCTTCACATAAAACCTAGAAAGAAGCATTCTCAGAAACCACTTTGTGATGTGTGCATTCAACTCACAGGATTGAATATTCCTTTCATTACAGCGGTTCTGAAACACACTTTTTCTAGAATCTCCATGTGGATATTTGGAACACTTACGGCAATTTGATGGAAACGAGACATCCTCACACAAAAAGGAGACAGAAGCATTCTCACAAACTCCTTTGTGATGTGTGATCTCAACTCACAGATGTGAACCTTCCTTTTGATAGAGCAGTTTCGAAACAATCTTTTTCTAGAATCTGCAAGTGGATATTTGGAGCGATGAGAGGCCTGTGGTTTAAAGGAAATATCTTCACATAACAAGTAGACAAAAGCATTCTCTGAAACGCCTTTGTGGTGTGTGCATTCACCTCACAGAGTTGAACATTGCTTTTGACAGAGAAGTTTGGAAGCACTCTTTTTGTAGTGTCTGCAAGTGGATATTTGGACCCCTTATTGGAATGCGTTGGAAATGGGACACCATCACACGAAAACGAGACAGAAGCATTCTCACAAACTTCTGCATGATGTGAGCATTCAGCTCACAGAGCTGAACCTTTCTTTTGATAGAGCAGTTTTGAGGCACTCCTTTTCCAGATTCTGCAAGTGGACATTTGGAGCGCCTTGAGGCCTGCGGTGGAAAGGAAATATCTTCACATAAAAACTAGACAGAAGCATTCTCTGAAACTTCTTTCTGGTGCGTGAATTAAATTCACAGAGTTGAACATTCCTTTTCACAGAGAAGTTTTGAAACACTTTTTTTGTAGAATCTGCACGGGGAAATTTGGACCACTTCTAGGAATTCGTTGGAAACGGGGCACCTTCACACAAAAACAAGACAGAAGCATTCTGACAGACTTCGGTGTGATATGTGCATTCAACTCACAGAGTTTAATCTTTCCTTTCATGTGGCAGTTTCGAAACACTCTTTTTGTGGAATCTGCAAGTGGCTATTTGGACCGATTATAGGAATTCATTGGGAACGGGACACCCTCACACAAAAATATTGAGAAGCACTTTCACAAACCTCTGTGTGATGTGTTCATTCAACACAAAGGGCTGAGCTCTTCTTTTGATAGAGCAGTTTTAAAACGCTCTTCTTCTGGAATCTGCAAGTGGACATGTGGAGCGCTTTGAGGACTGTGGGGGCAAGGAAATATTTTCACATAACAAGTAGACAGAAGCATGCTCTGAAACTTCTTTGTGGTGTGTGCATTCAACTCACAGAGTTTGAACATTCCTTTTGGCAGAGAAGTTTGGAAACACTCTTTTTATAGAATAGGCAAGTGGATATTTGGACCACTTTTAGGAATTCATTGGAAACGGGACACCCTCACACAAAAACTAGACAGAAGCATTCTCACAAACTTCTGTGTGACGTGAGCATTCAGCTCGCAGAGCTGAACCTCTCTTTGAAAGGGCAGTTTTGAAACACTCTTTTTCTAGAATCTGCAAGTGAACATTTGGAGCGCTTTTAGGCCTGTGGTGGAAACGAAATATCTTCACTCACAAACTAGACAGATGCATTCTCTGAAACTGCCTTGTGGTGGGTGCATTCAACTCACAGAGTTGAACATTCCTTTCGAATGAGAAGTTTTGAAACACTCTTTTTGTAGAAACTGCAAGTGAAACCTTGGACCGCTGATGGGAATTCGTTGGAAACGGGACACCTTCACACAAAAACTAGACCAAAGCATTCCCACAAACTTATCTGCGATGTGTGCACTCAGCTCACAAAGTTTAACATTTCTTTTCATGGATTAGTTTTGAAACACTCATTTTGCAGTATATGCAAGTGGTCATTCGGAAAGCTATGAGGCCTATGGTCGAAAAGGTAACACCTTCACCTATAACCTAGAAAGAAGCGTTCTGTGAAACTACTTTGTGTTGTTTGCATTCAACTCACAGAGTGGAACATTCCTTTTCTTAGAGCAGCCATGAAACAATCTTTTTGCATAGTCTGCAATTGGACATTTGGAGAGCTCTGAGGTCTGTGGTGGAAAACGAAATATCTTCACATAAAACCTAGAAAGAAGCATTCTCAGAAACCACTTTGTGATGTGTGCATTCAAGTCACAGGATTGAACATTCCTTTCGTTACAGCGGTTCTGAAACACACTTTTTCTAGAATCTCCATGTGGATATTTGGAACACTTACGGCAATTTGATGGAAACGAGACATCCTCACACAAAAAGGAGACAGAAGGATTCTCACAAACTCCTTTGTGATGTGTGATCTCAACTCACAGATGTGAACCTTCCTTTTGATAGAGCAGTTTCGAAACAATCTTTTTCTAGAATCTGCAAGTGGATATTTGGAGCGATGAGAGGCCTGTGGTTTAAAGGAAATATCTTCACATAACAAGTAGACAAAAGCATTCTCTGAAACGTCTTTGTGGTGTGTGCATTCACCTCACAGAGTTGAGCATTGCTTTTGACAGAGAAGTTTGGAAGCACTCTTTTTATAGTGTCTGCAAGTGGATATTTGGACCCCTTATTGGAATGCGTTGGAAATGGGACACCATCACACGAAAACGAGACAGAAGCATTCTTACAAACTTCTGAATGATGTGAGCATTCAGCTCACAGAGCTGAACCTTTCTTTTGATAGAGCAGTTTTGAAGCACTCTTTTTCCAGATTCTGCAAGTGGACATTTGGAGCGCCTTGAGGCCTGCGGTGGAAAGGAAATATCTTCACATAAAAACTAGACAGAAGCATTCTCTGAAACTTCTTTCTGGTGCGTGTATTAAATTCAGAGAGTTGAACATTCCTTTTGACAGAGAAGTTTTGAAACACTTTTTTTGTAGAATCTGCACGTGGAAATTTGGAACACTTCTGAGAATTCGTTGGAAACAGGACATCTTCAAACAAAAACAAGACAGAAGCATTCCGACAGCCTTCGGTGTGATATGTGCATTCAACTCACAGAGTTTAATCTTTCCTTTCATGTGGCAGTTTCGAAACACTCTTTTTGTGGAATCTGCAAGTGGCTATTTGGACCGATTATAGGAATTCATTGGGAACGCGGCACCCTCACACAAAAAGTAGTGAGAAGCACTTTCACAAACTTCTGTGTGATGTGTGCATTCAACTCAAAGGGCTGAGCTCTTCTTTTGATAGAGCAGTTTTAAAACACTCTTTTTCTGGAATCTGCAAGTGGACATGTGGAGCGCTTTGAGGACTGTGGGGGCAAGGAAATATTTTCACATAACAAGTAGACAGAAGCATTCTCTGAAACTTCTTTGTGGTGTGTGCATTCAACTCACAGAGTTTGAACATTCCTTTTGACAGAGAAGTTTGGAAACACTCTTTTTATAGAATAGGGAAGTGGATATTTGGACGACTTTTAGGAATTCATTGGAAACGGGACACCCTCACACAAAAACTAGACAGAAGCATTCTCACAAACTTCTGTGTGACGTGAGCATTCAGCTCGCAGAGCTGAACCTCTCTTTGAAAGGGCAGTTTTGAAACACTCTTTTTCTAGAATCTGCAAGTGGACATTTGGAGCGCTTTTAGGCCTGTGGTGGAAAGGAAATATCTTCACTCACAAACTAGACAGATGCATTCTCTGAAACTGCCTTGTGGTGCGTGCATTCAACTCACAGAGTTGAACATTCTTTTCGAATGAGAAGTTTTGAAACACTCTTTTTATAGAAACTGCAAGTGAAACCTTGGACCGCTGATGGGAATTCGTTGGAAACGGGACACCTTCACACAAAAACTAGACCAAAGCATTCCCACAAACTTATCTGCGATGTGTGCACTCAGCTCACAAAGTTTAACATTTCTTTTCATGGATTAGTTTTGAAACACTCTTTTTGCAGTATATGCAAGTGGTCATTTGGAAAGCTATGAGGCCTATGGTCGAAAAGGTAACACCTTCACCTATAACCTAGAAAGAAGCGTTCTGAGAAAGAACTTTGTGTTCCTTGCATTCTACTCACAGAGTGGAACATTCCCTTTCTTAGAGCAGCCATGAAACAATCTTTTTGCATAGTCTGCAATTGGACATTTGGAGAGCTCTGAGGCCTGTGGTGGAAAACGAAATATCTTCACATAAAACCTAGAAAGAAGCATTCTCAGAAACCACTTTGTGATGTGTGCATTCAAGTCACAGGATTGAACATTCCTTTCATTACAGCGGTTCTGAAACACACTTTTTCTAGAATCTCCATGTGGATATTTGGAACACTTACGGCAATTTGATGGAAACGAGACATCCTCACACAAAAAGGAGACAGAAGCATTCTCACAAACTCCTTTGTGATGTGTGATCTCAACTCACAGATGTGAACCTTCCTTTTGATAGAGCAGTTTCGAAACAATCTTTTTCTAGAATCTGCAAGTGGATATTTGGAGCGATGAGTGGCCTGTGGTTTAAAGGATATATCTTCACATAACAAGTAGACAAAAGCATTCTCTGAAACGTCTTTGTGGTGTTTGCATTCACCTCACAGAGTTGAGCATTGCTTTTGACAGAGAAGTTTGGAAGCACTCTTTTTATAGTGTCTGCAAGTGGATATTTGGACCCCTTATTATAATGCGTTGGAAATGGGACACCATCACACGAAAACGAGACAGAAGCATTCTCACAAACTTCTGCGTGATGTGAGCATTCAGCTCACAGAGCTGAACCTTTCTTTTGATAGAGCAGTTTTGAAGCACTCTTTTTCCAGATTCTGCAAGTGGACATTTGGAGCGCCTTGAGGCCTGCGGTGGAAAGGAAATATCTTCACATAAAATCTAGACAGAAGCATTCTCTGAAACTTCATTCTGGTGCGGGAATTAAATTCAGAGAGTTGAACATTCCTCTTGACAGAGAAGTTTTGAAACACTTTTTTTGTAGAATCTGCACGTGGAAATTTGGACCACTTCTAGGAATTCGTTGGAAACGGGACACCTTCACAGAAAAACAAGACAGAAGCATTCTGACAGACTTCGGTGTGATATGTGCATTCAACTCACAGAGTTTAATCTTTCCTTTCATGTGGCAGTTTCGAAACACTCTTTTTGTGGAATCTGCAAGTGGCTATTTGGACCGATTATAGGAATTCAGTGGGAACGGGGCACCCTCACACAAAAAGTAGTGAGAAGCACTTTCACAAACTTCTGTGTGATGTGTGCATTCAACTCAAAGGGCTGAGCTCTTCTTTTGATAGAGCAGTTTTAAAACACTCTTTTTCTGGAATCTGCAAGTGGACATGTGGAGGGCTTTGAGGACTGTGGGGGCAAGGAAATATCTTCACATAACAAGTAGACAGAAGCATTCTCTGAAACTTCTTTGTGGTGTGTGCATTCAACTCACAGAGCTTGAACATTCCTTTTGACAGAGAAGTTTGGAAACACTCTTTTTATACAATATGCAAGTGGATATTTGGACCTCTTTTAGGAATTCGTTGGAAACGGGACACCCTCACACAAAAACTAGACGGAAGCATTCTCACAAACTTCTGTGTGACGTGAGCATTCAGCTCGCAGAGCTGAACCTTTCTTTGATAGGGCAGTTTTGAAACACTCTTTTTCTAGAATCTGCAAGTGGACATTTGGAGCGCTTTTAGGCCTGTGGTGGAAAGGAAATATCTTCACTCACAAACTAGACAGATGCATTCTCTGAAACTGCCTTGTGGTGCGTGCATTCAACTCACAGAGTTGAACATTCCTTTCGACTGAGAAGTTTTGAAACACTCTTTTTGTAGAAACTGCAAGTGAAACCTTGGGCCGCTGATGGGAATTCGTTGGAAACGGGACACCTTCACACAAAAACTAGACCAAAGCATTCCCACAAACTTATCTGCGATGTGTGCACTCAGCTCACAAAGTTTAACATTTCTTTTCATGGATTAGTTTTGAAACACTCATTTTGCAGTATATGCAAGTGGTCATTCGGAAAGCTATGAGGCCTATGGTCGAAAAGGTAACACCTTCACCTATAACCTAGAAAGAAGCGTTCTGTGAAACTACTTTGTGTTGTTTGCATTCAACTCACAGAGTGGAACATTCCTTTTCTTAGAGCAGCCATGAAACAATCTTTTTGCATAGTCTGCAATTGGACATTTGGAGAGCTCTGAGGCCTGTGGTGGAAAACGAAATATCTTCACATAAAACCTAGAAAGAAGCATTCTCAGAAACCACTTTGTGATGTGTGCATTCAAGTCACAGGATTGAACATTCCTTTCATTACAGCGGTTCTGAAACACACTTTTTCTAGAATCTCCATGTGGATATTTGGAACACTTACGGCAATTTGATGGAAACGAGACATCCTCACACAAAAAGGAGACAGAAGCATTCTCACAAACTCCTTTGTGATGTGTGATCTCAACTCACAGATGTGAACCTTCCTTTTGATAGAGCAGTTTCGAAACAATCTTTTTCTAGAATCTGCAAGTGGATATTTGGAGCGATGAGAGGCCTGTGGTTTAAAGGAAATATCTTCACATAACAAGTAGACAAAAGCATTCTCTGAAACGACTTTGTGGTGTTTGCATTCGCCTCACAGAGTTGAGCATTGCTTTTGACAGAGAAGTTTGGAAGCACTCTTTTTATAGTGTCTGCAAGTGGATATTTGGACCCCTTATTGGAATGCGTTGGAAATGGGACACCGTCACACGAAAACGAGACAGAAGCATTCTCACAAACTTCTGCGTGATGTGAGCATTCAGCTCACAGAGCTGAACCTTTCTTTTGATAAAGCAGTTTTGAAGCACTCTTTTTCCAGATTCTGCAAGTGGACATTTGGAGCGCCTTGAGGCCTGCGGTGGAAAGGAAATATCTTCACATAAAAACTAGACAGAAGCATTCTCTGAAACTTCATTCTGGTGTGTGAATTAAATTCAGAGAGTTGAACATTCCTTTTGACAGAGAAGTTTTGAAACACTTTTTTTGTAGAATCTGCACGTGGAAATTTGGAACACTTCTGGGAATTCGTTGGAAACAGGACACCTTCAAACAAAAACAAGACAGAAGCATTCCGACAGCCTTCGGTGTGATATGTGCATTCAACTCACAGAGTTTAATCTTTCATTTCATGTGGCAGTTTCGAAACACTCTTTTTGTGGAATCTGCAAGTGGCTATTTGGACCGATTATAGGAATTCATTGGGAACGGGGCACCCTCACACAAAAAGTAGTGAGAAGCACTTTCACAAACTTCTGTGTGATGTGTGCATTCAACTCAAAGGGCTGAGCTCTTCTTTTGATAGAGCAGTTTTAAAACACTCTTTTTCTGGAATCTGCAAGTGGACATGTGGAGCGCTTTGAGGACTGTGGGGGCAAGGAAATATTTTCACCTAACAAGTAGACAGAAGCATTCTCTGAAACTTCTTTGTGGTGTGTGCATTCAACTCACAGAGTTTGAACATTCCTTTTGACAGAGAAGTTTGGAAACACTCTTTTTATAGAATAGGGAAGTGGATATTTGGACGACTTTTAGGAATTCATTGGAAACGGGACACCCTCACACAAAAACTAGACAGAAGCATTCTCACAAACTTCTGTGTGACGTGAGCATTCAGCTCGCAGAGCTGAACCTCTCTTTGAAAGGGCAGTTTTGAAACACTCTTTTTCTAGAATCTGCATGTGGACATTTGGAGCGCTTTTAGGCCTGTGGTGGAAAGGAAATATCTTCACTCACAAACTAGACAGATGCATTCTCTGAAACTGCCTTGTGGTGCGTGCATTCAACTCACAGAGTTGAACATTCCTTTCGAATGAGAAGTTTTGAAACACTCTTTTTGTAGAAACTGCAAGTGAAACCTTGGACCGCTGATGGGAATTCGTTGGAAACGGGACACCTTCACACAAAAACTAGACCAAAGCATTCCCACAAACTTATCTGCGATGTGTGCACTCAGCTCACAAAGTTTAACATTTCTTTTCATGGATTAGTTTTGAAACACTCATTTTGCAGTATATGCAAGTGGTCATTCGGAAAGCTGTGAGGCCTATGGTCGAAAAGGTAACACCTTCACCTATAACCTAGAAAGAAGCGTTCTGAGAAACTACTTTGTGTTGTTTGCATTCAACTCACAGAGTGGAACATTCCTTTTCTTAGAGCAGCCATGAAACAATCTTTTTGCATAGTCTGCAATTGGACATTTGGAGAGCTCTGAGGCCTGTGGTGGAAAACGAAATATCTTCACATAAAACCTAGAAAGAAGCATTCTCAGAAACCACTTTGTGATGTGTGCATTCAACTCACAGGATTGAATATTCCTTTCGTTACAGCGGTTCTCAAACACACTTTTTCTAGAATCTCCATGTGGATATTTGGAACACTTACGGCAATTTGATGGAAACGAGACATCCTCACACAAAAAGGAGACAGAAGCATTCTCACAAACTCCTTTGTGATGTGTGATTTCAACTCACAGATGTGAACCTTCCTTTTGATAGAGCAGTTTCGAAACAATCTTTTTCTAGAATCTGCAAGTGGATATTTGGAGCGATGAGAGGCCTTTGGTTTAAAGGAAATATCTTCACATAACAAGTAGACAAAAGCATTCTCTGAATCGTCTTTGTGGTGTGTGCATTCACCTCACAGAGTTGAGCATTGCTTTTGACAGAGAGGTTTGGAAGCACTCTTTTTATAGTGTCTGCAAGTGGGTATTTGGACCCCTTTTAGGAATGCGTTGGAAATGGGACACCATCACACGAAAACGAGACAGAAGCATTCTCACAAACTTCTGCATGATGTGAGCATTCAGCTCACAGAGCTGAACCTTTCTTTTGATAGAGCAGTTTTGAAGCACTCTTTTTCCAGATTCTGCAAGTGGACATTTGGAGCGCCTTGAGGCCTGCGTTGGAAAGGAAATATCTTCACATAAAAACTAGACAGAAGCATTCTCTGAAACTTCTTTCTGGTGCGTGAATTAAATTCAGAGAGTTGAACATTCCTTTTGACAGAGAAGTTTTGAAACACTTTTTTTGTAGAATCTGCACGTGGAAATTTGGACCACTTCTAGGAATTCGTTGGAAACGGGGCACCTTCACACAAAAACAAGACAGAAGCATTCTGACAGACTTCGGTGTGATATGTGCACTCAACTCATAGAGTTTAATCTTTCCTTTCATGTGGCAGTTCCGAAACACTCTTTTTGTGGAATCTGCAAGTGGCTATTTGGACCGATTATAGGAATTAATTGGGAACCGGACACCCTCACACAAAAAGTATTGAGAAGCACTTTCACAAACCTCTGTGTGATGTGTTCATTCAACACAAAGGGCTGAGCTCTTCTTTTGATAGAGCAGTTTTAAAACGCTCTTTTTCTGGAATCTACAAGTGGACATTTGGAGCGCTTTGAGGACTGTGGGGGCAAGGAAATATGTTCACATAACAAGTAGACAGAAGCATTCTCTGAAACTTCTTTGTGGTGTGTGCATTCAACTCACAGGGTTTGAACATTCCTTTTGACAGAGAAGTTTGGAAACACTCTTTTTATAGAATAGGCAAGTGGATATTTGGACCACTTTTAGGAATTCGTTGGAAACGGGACACCCTCACACAAAAACTAGACAGAAGAATTCTCACAAACTTCTGTGTGACGTGAGCATTCAGCTCGCAGAGCTGAACCTCTCTTTGAAAGGGCAGTTTTGAAACACTCTTTTTCTAGAATCTGCAAGTGAACATTTGGAGCGCTTTTAGGCCTGTGGTGGAAAGGAAATATCTTCACTCACAAACTAGACAGATGCATTCTCTGAAACTGCCTTGTGGTGCGTGCATTCAACTCACAGAGTTGAACATTCCTTTCGAATGAGAAGTTTTGAAACACTCTTTTTGTAGAAACTGCAAGTGAAAACTTGGACCGCTGATGGGAATTCGTTGGAAACGGGACACCTTCACACAAAAACTAGACCAAAGCATTCCCACAAACTTATCTGCGATGTGTGCACTCAGCTCACAAAGTTTAACATTTCTTTTCATGGATTAGTTTTGAAACACTCTTTTTGCAGTATATGCAAGTGGTCATTCGGAAAACTATGAGGCCTATGTTCGAAAAGGTAACACCTTCACCTATAACCTAGAAAGAAGCGTTCTGTGAAACTACTTTGTGTTGTTTGCATTCATCTCACAGAGTGGAACATTCCTTTTGTTAGAGCAGCCATGAAACAATCTTTTTGCATAGTCTGCAATTGGACATTTGGAGAGCTCTGAGGCCTGTGGTGGAAAACGAAATATCTTCACATAAAACCGAGAAAGAAGCATTCTCAGAAACCACTTTGTGATGTGTGCATTCAACTCACAGGATTGAATATTCCTTTCATTACAGCGGTTCTGAAACACACTTTTTCTAGAATCTCCATTTGGATATTTGGAACACTTACGGCAATTTGATGGAAACGAGACATCCTCACACAAAAAGGAGACAGAAGCATTCTCACAAACTCCTTTGTGATGTGTGATCTCAACTCACAGATGTGAACCTTCCTTTTGATAGAGCAGTTTCGAAACAATCTTTTTCTAGAATCTGCAAGTGGATATTTGGAGCGATGAGAGGCCTGTGGTTTAAAGGAAATATCTTCACATAACAAGTAGACAAAAGCATTCTCTGAAACGCCTTTGTGGCGTGTGCATTCACCTCACAGAGTTGAACATTGCTTTTGACAGAGAAGTTTGGAAGCTCTCTTTTTGTAGTGTCTGCAAGTGGATATTTGGACCCCTTATAGGAATGCGTTGGAAAAGGGACACCATCACACGAAAAAGAGACAGAAGCATTCTCACAAACTTCTGCATGATGTGAGCATTCAGCTCACAGAGCTGAACCTTTCTTTTGATAGAGCAGTTTTGAGGCACTTTTTTTCCAGATTCTGCAAGTGGACATTTGGAGCGCCTTGAGGCCTGTGGTGGAAAGGAAATTTCTTCACATAAAAACTAGACAGAAGCATTCTCTGAAACTTCTTTCTGGTGCGTGAATTAAATTCACAGAGTTGAACATTCCTTTTCACAGAGAAGTTTTGAAACACTTTTTTTGTAGAATCTGCACGTGGAAATTTGGACCACTTCTAAGAATTCGTTGGAAACGGGGCACCTTCACACAAAAACAAGACAGAAGCATTCTGACAGACTTCGGTGTGATATGTGCATTCAACTCACAGAGTTTAATCTTTCATTTCATGTGGCAGTTTCGAAACACTCTTTTTGTGGAATCTGCAAGTGGCTATTTGGACCGATTATAGGAATTCATTGGGAACGGGACACCCTCACACAAAAAGTATTGAGAAGCACTTTCACAAACCTCTGTGTGATGTGTTCATTCAACACAAAGGGCTGAGCTCTTCTTTTGATAGAGCAGTTTTAAAACGCTCTTTTTCTGGAATCTGCAAGTGGACATTTGGAGCGCTTTGAGGACTGTGGGGGCAAGGAAATATTTTCACATAACAAGTAGACAGAAGCATTCTCTGAAACTTCTTTGTGGTGTGTGCATTCAACTCACAGAGTTTGAACATTCCTTTTGACAGAGAAGTTTGGAAACACTCTTTTTATAGAATAGGCAAGTGGATATTTGGACCACTTTTAGGAATTCATTGGAAACGGGACACCCTCACACAAAAACTAGACAGAAGCATTCTCACAAACTTCTGTGTGACGTGAGCATTCAGCTCGCCGAGCTGAACCTCTCTTTGAAAGGGCAGTTTTGAAACACTCTTTTTCTAGAATCTGCAAGTGGACATTTGGAGCGCTTTTAGGCCTGTGGTGGAAAGGAAATATCTTCACTCACAAACTAGACAGATGCATTCTCTGAAACTGCCTTGTGGTGCGTGCATTCAACTCACAGAGTTGAACATTCCTTTCGAATGAGAAGTTTTGAAACACTCTTTTTGTAGAAACTGCAAGTGAAACCTTGGACCGCTGATGGGAATTCGTTGGAAACGGGACACCTTCACACAAAAACTAGACCAAAGCATTCCCACAAACTTATCTGCGATGTGTGCACTCAGCTCACAAAGTTTAACATTTCTTTTCATGGATTAGTTTTGAAACACTCATTTTGCAGTATATGCAAGTGGTCATTCGGAAAGCTGTGAGGCCTATGGTCGAAAAGGTAACACCTTCACCTATAACCTAGAAAGAAGCGTTCTGAGAAACTACTTTGTGTTGTTTGCATTCAACTCACAGAGTGGAACATTCCTTTTCTTAGAGCAGCCATGAAACAATCTTTTTGCATAGTCTGCAATTGGACATTTGGAGAGCTCTGAGGCCTGTGGTGGAAAACGAAATATCTTCACATAAAACCTAGAAAGAAGCATTCTCAGAAACCACTTTGTGATGTGTGCATTCAACTCATAGGATTGAATATTCCTTTCATTACAGCGGTTCTGAAACACACTTTTTCTAGTATCTCCATGTGGATATTTGGAACACTTACGGCAATTTGATGGAAACGAGACATCCTCACACAAAAAGGAGACAGAAGCATTCTCACAAACTCCTTTGTGATGTGTGATCTCAACTCACAGATGTGAACCTTCCTTTTGATAGAGCAGTTTCGAAACAATTTTTTTCTAGAATCTGCAAGTGGATATTTGGAGCGATGAGAGGCCTGTGGTTTAAAGGAAATATCTTCACATAACAAGTAGACAAAAGCATTCTCTGAAACGCCTTTGTGGTGTGTGCATTCACCTCACAGAGTTGAACATTGCTTTTGACAGAGAAGTTTGGAAGCTCTCCTTTTGTAGTGTCTGCAAGTGGATATTTGGACCCCTTATAGGAATGCGTTGGAAAAGGGACACCATCACACGAAAAAGAGACAGAAGCATTCTCACAAACTTCTGCATGATGTGAGCCTTCAGCTCACAGAGCTGAACCTTTCTTTTGATAGAGCAGTTTTGAGGCACTTTTTTTCCAGATTCTGCAGGTGGACATTTGGAGCGCCTTGAGGCCTGTGGTGGAAAGGAAATATCTTCACATAAAAACTAGACAGAAGCATTCTCTGAAACTTCTTTCTGGTGCGTGAATTAAATTCACAGAGTTGAACATTCCTTTTCACAGAGAAGTTTTGAAACACTTTTTTTGTAGAATCTGCACGTGGAAATTTGGACCACTTCTAGGAATTCGTTGGAAACGGGGCACCTTCACACAAAAACAAGACAGAAGCATTCTGACAGACTTCGGTGTGATATGTGCATTCAACTCACAGAGTTTAATCTTTCATTTCATGTGGCAGTTTCGAAACACTCTTTTTGTGGAATCTGCAAGTGGTTATTTGGACCGATTATAGGAATTCATTGGGAACGGGACACCCTCACACAAAAAGTATTGAGAAGCACTTTCACAAACCTCTGCGTGATGTATTCATTCAACACAAAGGGCTGAGCTCTTCTTTTGATAGAGCAGTTTTAAAACGCTCTTTTTCTGGAATCTGCAAGTGGACATTTGGAGCGCTTTGAGGACTGTGGGGGTAAGGAAATATTTTCACATAACAAGTAGACAGAAGCATTCTCTGAAACTTCTTTGTGGTGTGTGCATTCAACTCACAGGGTTTGAACATTCCTTTTGACAGAGAAGTTTGGAAACACTCTTTTTATAGAATAGGCAAGTGGATATTTGGACCACTTTTAGGAATTCATTGGAAACGGGACACCCTCACACAAAAACTAGACAGAAGCATTCTCACAAACTTCTGTGTGACGTGAGCATTCAGCTCGCAGAGCTGAACCTCTCTTTGAAAGGGCAGTTTTGAAACACTCTTTTTCTAGAATCTGCAAGTGAACATTTGGAGCGCTTTTAGGCCTGTGGTGGAAAGGAAATATCTTCACTCACAAACTAGACAGATGCATTCTCTGAAACTGCCTTGTGGTGCGTGCATTCAACTCACAGAGTTGAACATTCCTTTCGACTGAGAAGTTTTGAAACACTCTTTTTGTAGAAACTGCAAGTGAAACCTTGGACTGCTGATGGGAATTCGATGGAAACGGGACACCTTCACACAAAAACTAGACCAAAGCATTCCCACTAACTTATCTGCGATGTGTGGACTCAGCTCACAAAGTTTAACATTTCTTTTCATGGATTAGTTTTGAAACACTCTTTTTGCAGTATATGCAAGTGGTCATTCGGAAATCTATGAGGCCTATGTTCGAAAAGGTAACACCTTCACCTATAACCTAGAAAGAAGCGTTCTGTGAAACTACTTTGTGTTGTTTGCATTCATCTCACAGAGTGGAACATTCCTTTTGTTAGAGCAGCCATGAAACAATCTTTTTGCATAGTCTGCAACTGGACATTTGGAGAGCTCTGAGGCCTGTGGTGGAAAACGAAATATCTTCACATAAAACCTAGAAAGAAGCATTCTCAGAAACCACTTTGTGATGTGTGCCTTCAACTCACAGGATTGAATATTCCTTTCGTTACAGCGGTTCTGAAACACACTTTTTCTAGAATCTCCATGTGGATATTTGGAACACTTACGGCAATTTGATGGAAACGAGACATCCTCACACAAAAAGGAGACAGAAGCATTCTCACAAACTCCTTTGTGATGTGTGATCTCAACTCACAGATGTGAACCTTCCTTTTGATAGAGCAGTTTCGAAACAATCTTTTTCTAGAATCTGCAAGTGGATATTTGGAGCGATGAGAGGCCTGTGGTTTAAAGGAAATATCTTCACATAACAAGTAGACAAAAGCATTCTCTGAATCGTCTTTGTGGTGTGTGCATTCACCTCACAGAGTTGAGCATTGCTTTTGACAGAGAGGTTTGGAAGCACTCTTTTTATAGTGTCTGCAAGTGGGTATTTGGACCCCTTTTAGGAATGCGTTGGAAATGGGACACCATCACACGAAAACGAGACAGAAGCATTCTCACAAACTTCTGCATGATGTGAGCATTCAGCTCACAGAGCTGAACATTTCTTTTGATAGAGCAGTTTTGAAGCACTCTTTTTCCAGATTCTGCAAGTGGACATTTGGAGCGCCTTGAGGCCTGCGGTGGAAAGGAAATATCTTCACATAAAAACTAGACAGAAGCATTCTCTGAAACTTCTTTCTGGTGCGTGAATTAAATTCACAGAGTTGAACATTCCTTTTCACAGAGAAGTTTTGAAACACTTTTTTTGTAGAATCTGCACGGGGAAATTTGGACCACTTCTAGGAATTCGTTGGAAACGGGGCACCTTCACACAAAAACAAGACAGAAGCATTCTGACAGACTTCGGTGTGATATGTGCATTCAACTCACAGAGTGTAATCTTTCCTTTCATGTGGCAGTTTCGGAACACTCTTTTTGTGGAATCTGCAAGTGGCTATTTGGACCGATTATAGGAATTCATTGGGAACGGGACACCCTCACACAAAAAGTAGTGAGAAGCACTTTCACAAACCTCTGTGTGATGTGTTCATTCAACACAAAGGGCTGAGCTCTTCTTTTGATAGAGCAGTTTTAAAACGCTCTTTTTCTGGAATCTGCAAGTGGACATTTGGAGCGCTTTGAGGACTGTGGGGGCAAGGAAATATTTTCACATAACAAGTAGACAGAAGCATTCTCTGAAACTTCTTTGTGGTGTGTGCATTCAACTCACAGAGTTTGAACATTCCTTTTGACAGAGAAGTTTGGAAACACTCTTTTTATAGAATAGGCAAGTGGATATTTGGACCACTTTTAGGAATTCATTGGAAACGGGACACCCTCACACAAAAACTAGACAGAAGCATTCTCACAAACTTCTGTGTGACGTGAGCATTCAGCTCGCAGAGCTGAACCTCTCTTTGAAAGGGCAGTTTTGAAACACTCTTTTTCTAGAATCTGCAAGTGGACATTTGGAGCGCTTTTAGGCCTGTGGTGGAAAGGAAATATCTTCACTCACAAACTAGACAGATGCATTCTCTGAAACTGCCTTGTGGTGCGTGCATTCAACTCACAGAGTGGAGCATTCCTGTCGAATGTGAAGTTTTGAAACACTCTTTTTGTAGAAACTGCAAGTGAAACCTTGGACCGCTGATGGGAATTCGTTGGAAACGGGACACCTTCACACAAAAACTAGACCAAAGCATTCCCACAAACTTATCTGCGATGTGTGCACTCAGCTCACAAAGTTTAACTTTTCTTTTCATGGATTAGTTTTGAAACGCTCTTTTTGCAGTATATGCAAGTGGTCATTCGGAAAGCTATGTGGCCTATGGTCGAAAAGGTAACACCTTCACCTATAACCTAGAAAGAAGCGTTCTGAGAAAGAACGTTGTGTTCCTTGCATTCAACTCACAGAGTGGAACATTCCTTTTGTTAGAGCAGCCATGAAACAATCTTTTTGCATAGTCTGCAATTGGACATTTGGAGAGCTCTGAGGCCTGTGGTGGAAAACGACATATCTTCACATAAAACCTAGAAAGAAGCATTCTCAGAAACCACTTTGTGATGTGTGCATTCAAGTGACAGGATTGAACATTCCTTTCGTTACAGCGGTTCTGAAACACACTTTTTCTAGAATCTCCATGTGGATATTTGGAACACTTACGGCAATTTGATGGAAACGAGACATCCTCACACAAAAAGGAGACAGAAGCATTCTCACAAACTCCTTTGTGATGTGTGATCTCAACTCACAGATGTGAACCTTCCTTTTGATAGAGCAGTTTCGAAACAATCTTTTTCTAGAATCTGCAAGTGGATATTTGGAGCGATGAGAGGCCTGTGGTTTAAAGGAAATATCTTCACATAACAAGTAGACAAAAGCATTCTCTGAAACGACTTTGTGGTGTTTGCATTCGCCTCACAGAGTTGAGCATTGCTTTTGACAGAGAAGTTTGGAAGCACTCTTTTTATAGTGTCTGCAAGTGGATATTTGGACCCCTTATTGGAATGCGTTGGAAATGGGACACCGTCACACGAAAACGAGACAGAAGCATTCTCACAAACTTCTGCGTGATGTGAGCATTCAGCTCACAGAGCTGAACCTTTCTTTTGATAGAGCAGTTTTGAAGCACTCTTTTTCCAGATTCTGCAAGTGGACATTTGGAGCGCCTTGAGGCCTGCGGTGGAAAGGAAATATCTTCACATAAAAACTAGACAGAAGCATTCTCTGAAACTTCATTCTGGTGTGTGAATTAAATTCAGAGAGTTGAACATTCCTTTTGACAGAGAAGTTTTGAAACACTTTTTTTGTAGAATCTGCACGTGGAAATTTGGAACACTTCTGGGAATTCGTTGGAAACAGGACACCTTCAAACAAAAACAAGACAGAAGCATTCCGACAGCCTTCGGTGTGATATGTGCATTCAACTCACAGAGTTTAATCTTTCATTTCATGTGGCAGTTTCGAAACACTCTTTTTGTGGAATCTGCAAGTGGCTATTTGGACCGATTATAGGAATTCATTGGGAACGGGGCACCCTCACACAAAAAGTAGTGGGAAGCACTTTCACAAACTTCTGTGTGATGTGTGCATTCAACTCAAAGGGCTGAGCTCTTCTTTTGATAGAGCAGTTTTAAAACACTCTTTTTCTGGAATCTGCAAGTGGACATGTGGAGCGCTTTGAGGACTGTGGGGGCAAGGAAATATTTTCACCTAACAAGTAGACAGAAGCATTCTCTGAAACTTCTTTGTGGTGTGTGCATTCAACTCACAGAGTTTGAACATTCCTTTTGACAGAGAAGTTTGGAAACACTCTTTTTATAGAATAGGGAAGTGGATATTTGGACGACTTTTAGGAATTCATTGGAAACGGGACACCCTCACACAAAAACTAGACAGAAGCATTCTCACAAACTTCTGTGTGACGTGAGCATTCAGCTCGCAGAGCTGAACCTCTCTTTGAAAGGGCAGTTTTGAAACACTCTTTTTCTAGAATCTGCAAGTGGACATTTGGAGCGCTTTTAGGCCTGTGGTGGAAAGGAAATATCTTCACTCACAAACTAGACAGATGCATTCTCTGAAACTGCCTTGTGGTGCGTGCATTCAACTCACAGAGTTGAACCTTCCTTTCGAATGAGAAGTTTTGAAACACTCTTTTTGTAGAAACTGCAAGTGAAACCTTGGACCGCTGATGGGAATTCGTTGGAAACGGGACACCTTCACACAAAAACTAGACCAAAGCATTCCCACAAACTTATCTGCGATGTGTGCACTCAGCTCACAAAGTTTAACATTTCTTTTCATGGATTAGTTTTGATACACTCATTTTGCAGTATATGCAAGTGGTCATTCGGAAAGCTGTGAGGCCTATGGTCGAAAAGGTAACACCTTCACCTATAACCTAGAAAGAAGCGTTCTGAGAAACTACTTTGTGTTGTTTGCATTCAACTCACAGAGTGGAACATTCCTTTTCTTAGAGCAGCCATGAAACAATCTTTTTGCATAGTCTGCAATTGGACATTTGGAGAGCTCTGAGGCCTGTGGTGGAAAACGAAATATCTTCACATGAAACCTAGAAAGAAGCATTCTCAGAAACCACTTTGTGATGTGTGCATTCAACTCACAGGATTGAATATTCCTTTTGTTACAGCGGTTCTCAAACACACTTTTTCTAGAATCTCCATGTGGATATTTGGAACACTTACGGCAATTTGATGGAAACGAGACATCCTCACACAAAAAGGAGACAGAAGCATTCTCACAAACTCCTTTGTGATGTGTGATTTCAACTCACAGATGTGAACCTTCCTTTTGATAGAGCAGTTTCGAAACAATCTTTTTCTAGAATCTGCAAGTGGATATTTGGAGCAATGAGAGGCCTGTGGTTTAAAGGAAATATCTTCACATAACAAGTAGACAAAAGCATTATCTGAAACGACTTTGTGGTGTGTGCATTCACCTCACAGAGTTGAGCATTGCTTTTGACAGAGAGGTTTGGAAGCCCTCATTTTATAGTGTCTGCAAGTGGGTATTTGGACCCCTTATAGGAATGCGTTGGAAATGGGACACCATCACACGAAAATGAGACAGAAGCATTCTCACAAACTTCTGCATGATGTGAGCATTCAGCTCACAGAGCTGAACCTTTCTTTTGATAGAGCAGTTTTGAAGCACTCTTTTTCCAGATTCTGCAAGTGGACATTTGGAGCGCCTTGAGGCCTGCGGTAGAAAGGAAATATCTTCACATAAAAACTAGACAGAAGCATTCTCTGAAACTTCTTCCTGGTGCGTGAATTAAATTCAGAGAGTTGAACATTCCTTTTGACAGAGAAGTTTTGAAACACTATTTTTGTAGAATCTGCACGTGGAAATTTGGACCACTTCAAGGAATTCGTTGGAAACGGGGCACCTTCACACAAAAACAAGACAGAAGCATTCTGACAGACTTCGGTGTGATATGTGCACTCAACTCATAGAGTTTAATCTTTCCTTTCATGTGGCAGTTCCGAAACACTCTTTTTGTGGAATCTGCAAGTGGCTATTTGGACCGATTATAGGAATTCATTGGGAACCGGACACCCTCACACAAAAAATATTGAGAAGCACTTTCACAAACCTCTGTGTGATGTGTTCATTCAACACAAAGGGCTGAGCTCTTCTTTTGATAGAGCAGTTTTAAAACGCTCTTTTTCTGGAATCTACAAGTGGACATTTGGAGCGCTTTGAGGACTGTGGGGGCAAGGAAATATTTTCACATAACAAGTAGACAGAAGCATTCTCTGAAACTTCTTTGTGGTGTGTGCATTCAACTCACAGGGTTTGAACATTCCTTTTGACAGAGAAGTTTGGAAACACTCTTTTTATAGAATAGGCAAGTGGATATTTGGACCACTTTTAGGAATTCGTTGGAAACGGGACACCCTCACACAAAAACTAGACAGAAGCATTCTCACAAACTTCTGTGTGACGTGAGCATTCAGCTCGCAGAGCTGAACCTCTCTTTGAAAGGGCAGTTTTGAAACACTCTTTTTCTAGAATCTGCAAGTGAACATTTGGAGCGCTTTAAGGCCTGTGGTGGAAAGGAAATATCTTCACTCACAAACTAGACAGATGCATTCTCTGAAACTGCCTTGTGGTGCGTGCATTCAACTCACAGAGTTGAACATTCCTTTCGAATGAGAAGTTTTGAAACACTCTTTTTGTAGAAACTGCAAGTGAAAACTTGGACCGCTGATGGGAATTCGTTGGAAACGGGACACCTTCACACAAAAACTAGACCAAAGCATTCCCACAAACTTATCTGCGATGTGTGCACTCAGCTCACAAAGTTTAACATTTCTTTTCATGGATTAGTTTTGAAACACTCTTTTTGCAGTATATGCAAGTGGTCATTCGGAAAACTATGAGGCCTATGTTCGAAAAGGTAACACCTTCACCTATAACCTAGAAAGAAGCGTTCTGTGAAACTACTTTGTGTTGTTTGCATTCATCTCACAGAGTGGAACATTCCTTTTGTTAGAGCAGCCATGAAACAATCTTTTTGCATAGTCTGCAATTGGACATTTGGAGAGCTCTGAGGCCTGTGGTGGAAAACGAAATATCTTCACATAAAACCTAGAAAGAAGCATTCTCAGAAACCACTTTGTGATGTGTGCATTCAACTCACAGGATTGAATATTCCTTTCATTACAGCGGTTCTGAAACACACTTTTTCTAGAATCTCCATTTGGATATTTGGAACACTTACGGCAATTTGATGGAAACGAGACATCCTCACACAAAAAGGAGACAGAAGCATTCTCACAAACTCCTTTGTGATGTGTGATCTCAACTCACAGATGTGAACCTTCCTTTTGATAGAGCAGTTTCGAAACAATCTTTTTCTAGAATCTGCAAGTGGATATTTGGAGCGATGAGAGGCCTGTGGTTTAAAGGAAATATCTTCACATAACAAGTAGACAAAAGCATTCTCTGAAACGCCTTTGTGGCGTGTGCATTCACCTCACAGAGTTGAACATTGCTTTTGACAGAGAAGTTTGGAAGCTCTCTTTTTGTAGTGTCTGCAAGTGGATATTTGGACCCCTTATAGGAATGCGTTGGAAAAGGGACACCATCACACGAAAAAGAGACAGAAGCATTCTCACAAACTTCTGCATGATGTGAGCATTCAGCTCACAGAGCTGAACCTTTCTTTTGATAGAGCAGTTTTGAGGCACTTTTTTTCCAGATTCTGCAAGTGGACATTTGGAGCGCCTTGAGGCCTGTGGTGGAAAGGAAATATCTTCACATAAAAACTAGACAGAAGCATTCTAAGAAACTTCTTTCTGGTGCGTGAATTAAATTCACAGAGTTGAACATTCCTTTTCACAGAGAAGTTTTGAAACACTTTTTTTGTAGAATCTGCACGTGGAAATTTGGACCACTTCTAGGAATTCGTTGGAAACGGGGCACCTTCACACAAAAACAAGACAGAAGCATTCTGACAGACTTCGGTGTGATATGTGCATTCAACTCACAGAGTTTAATCTTTCATTTCATGTGGCAGTTTCGAAACACTCTTTTTGTGGAATCTGCAAGTGGCTATTTGGACCGATTATAGGAATTCATTGGGAACGGGACACCCTCACACAAAAAGTATTGAGAAGCACTTTCACAAAACTCTGTGTGATGTGTTCATTCAACACAAAGGGCTGAGCTCTTCTTTTGATAGAGCAGTTTTAAAACGCTCTTTTTCTGGAATCTGCAAGTGGACATTTGGAGCGCTTTGAGGACTGTGGGGGCAAGGAAATATTTTCACATAACAAGTAGACAGAAGCATTCTCTGAAACTTCTTTGTGGTGTGTGCATTCAACTTACAGAGTTTGAACATTCCTTTTGACAGAGAAGTTTGGAAACACTCTTTTTATAGAATAGGCAAGTGGATATTTGGACCACTTTTAGGAATTCATTGGAAACGGGACACCCTCACACAAAAACTAGACAGAAGCATTCTCACAAACTTCTGTGTGACGTGAGCATTCAGCTCGCAGAGCTGAACCTCTCTTTGAAAGGGCAGTTTTGAAACACTCTTTTTCTAGAATCTGCAAGTGGACATTTGGAGCGCTTTTAGGCCTGTGGTGGAAAGGAAATATCTTCACTCACAAACTAGACAGATGCATTCTCTGAAACTGCCTTGTGGTGCGTGCATTCAACTCACAGAGTTGAACATTCCTTTCGAATGAGAAGTTTTGAAACACTCTTTTTGTAGAAACTGCAAGTGAAACCTTGGACCGCTGATGGGAATTCGTTGGAAACGGGACACCTTCACACAAAAACTAGACCAAAGCATAACCACAAACTTATCTGCGATGTGTGCACTCAGCTCACAAAGTTTAACATTTCTTTTCATGGATTAGTTTTGAAACACTCATTTTGCAGTATATGCAAGTGGTCATTCGGAAAGCTGTGAGGCCTATGGTCGAAAAGGTAACACCTTCACCTATAACCTAGAAAGAAGCGTTCTGAGAAACTACTTTGTGTTGTTTGCATTCAACTCACAGAGTGGAATATTCCTTTTCTTAGAGCAGCCATGAAACAATCTTTTTGCATAGTCTGCAATTGGACATTTGGAGAGCTCTGAGGCCTCTGGTGGAAAACGAAATATCTTCACATAAAACCTAGAAAGAAGCATTCTCAGAAACCACTTTGTGATGTGTGCATTCAACTCATAGGATTGAATATTCCTTTCGTTACAGCGGTTCTGAAACACACTTTTTCTAGAATCTCCATGTGGATATTTGGAACACTTACGGCAATTTGATGGAAACGAGACATCCTCACACAAAAAGGAGACAGAAGCATTCTCACAAACTCCTTTGTGATGTGTGATCTCAACTCACAGATGTGAACCTTCCTTTTGATAGAGCAGTTTCGAAACAATCTTTTTCTAGAATCTGCAAGTGGATATTTGGAGCGATGAGAGGCCTGTGGTTTAAAGGAAATATCTTCACATAACAAGTAGACAAAAGCATTCTCTGAAACGACTTTGTGGTGTTTGCATTCGCCTCACAGAGTTGAGCATTGCTTTTGACAGAGAAGTTTGGAAGCACTCTTTTTATAGTGTCTGCAAGTGGATATTTGGACCCCTTATAGGAATGCGTTGGAAATGGGACACCGTCACACGAAAACGAGACAGAAGCATTCTCACAAACTTCTGCGTGATGTGAGCATTCAGCTCACAGAGCTGAACCTTTCTTTTGATAGAGCAGTTTTGAAGCACTCTTTTTCCAGATTCTGCAAGTGGACATTTGGAGCGCCTTGAGGCCTGCGGTGGAAAGGAAATATCTTCACATAAAAACTAGACAGAAGCATTCTCTGAAACTTCATTCTGGTGTGTGAATTAAATTCAGAGAGTTGAACATTCCTTTTGACAGAGAAGTTTTGAAACACTTTTTTTGTAGAATCTGCACGTGGAAATTTGGAACACTTCTGGGAATTCGTTGGAAACAGGACACCTTCAAACAAAAACAAGACAGAAGCATTCCGACAGCCTTCGGTGTGATATGTGCATTCAACTCACAGAGTTTAATCTTTCATTTCATGTGGCAGTTTCGAAACACTCTTTTTGTGGAATCTGCAAGTGGCTATTTGGACCGATTATAGGAATTCATTGGGAACGGGGCACCCTCACACAAAAAGTAGTGAGAAGCACTTTCACAAACTTCTGTGTGATGTGTGCATTCAACTCAAAGGGCTGAGCTCTTCTTTTGATAGAGCAGTTTTAAAACACTCTTTTTCTGGAATCTGCAAGTGGACATGTGGAGCGCTTTGAGGACTGTGGGGGCAAGGAAATATTTTCACCTAACAAGTAGACAGAAGCATTCTCTGAAACTTCTTTGTGGTGTGTGCATTCAACTCACAGAGTTTGAACATTCCTTTTGACAGAGAAGTTTGGAAACACTCTTTTTATAGAATAGGGAAGTGGATATTTGGACGACTTTTAGGAATTCTTTGGAAACGGGACACCCTCAAACAAAAACTAGACAGAAGCATTCTCACAAACTTCTGTGTGACGTGAGCATTCAGCTCGCAGAGCTGAACCTCTCTTTGAAAGGGCAGTTTTGAAACACTCTTTTTCTAGAATCTGCAAGTGGACATTTGGAGCGCTTTTAGGCCTGTGGTGGAAAGGAAATATCTTCACTCACAAACTAGACAGATGCATTCTCTGAAACTGCCTTGTGGTGCGTGCATTCAACTCACAGAGTTGAACATTCCTTTCGAATGAGAAGTTTTGAAACACTCTTTTTGTAGAAACTGCAAGTGAAACCTTGGACCGCTGATGGGAATTCGTTGGAAACGGGACACCTTCACACAAAAACTAGACCAAAGCATTCCCACAAACTTATCTGCGATGTGTGCACTCAGCTCACAAAGTTTAACATTTCTTTTCATGGATTAGTTTTGAAACACTCATTTTGCAGTATATGCAAGTGGTCATTCGGAAAGCTGTGAGGCCTATGGTCGAAAAGGTAACACCTTCACCTATAACCTAGAAAGAAGCGTTCTGAGAAACTACTTTGTGTTGTTTGCATTCAACTCACAGAGTGGAACATTCCTTTTCTTAGAGCAGCCATGAAACAATCTTTTTGCATAGTCTGCAATTGGACATTTGGAGAGCTCTGAGGCCTGTGGTGGAAAACGAAATATCTTCACATGAAACCTAGAAAGAAGCATTCTCAGAAACCACTTTGTGATGTGTGCATTCAACTCACAGGATTGAATATTCCTTTTGTTACAGCGGTTCTCAAACACACTTTTTCTAGAATCTCCATGTGGATATTTGGAACACTTACGGCAATTTGATGGAAACGAGACATCCTCACACAAAAAGGAGACAGAAGCATTCTCACAAACTCCTTTGTGATGTGTGATTTCAACTCACAGATGTGAACCTTCCTTTTGATAGAGCAGTTTCGAAACAATCTTTTTCTAGAATCTGCAAGTGGATATTTGGAGCAATGAGAGGCCTGTGGTTTAAAGGAAATATCTTCACATAACAAGTAGACAAAAGCATTATCTGGAACGACTTTGTGGTGTGTGCATTCACCTCACAGAGTTGAGCATTGCTTTTGACAGAGAGGTTTGGAAGCCCTCTTTTTATAGTGTCTGCAAGTGGGTATTTGGACCCCTTATAGGAATGCGTTGGAAATGGGACACCATCACAAGAAAATGAGACAGAAGCATTCTCACAAACTTCTGCATGATGTGAGCATTCAGCTCACAGAGCTGAACCTTTCTTTTGATAGAGCAGTTTTGAAGCACTCTTTTTCCAGATTCTGCAAGTGGACATTTGGAGCGCCTTGAGGCCTGCGGTGGAAAGGAAATATCTTCACATAAAAACTAGACAGAAGCATTCTCTGAAACTTCTTCCTGGTGCGTGAATTAAATTCAGAGAGTTGAACATTCCTTTTGACAGAGAAGTTTTGAAACACTATTTTTGTAGAATCTGCACGTGGAAATTTGGACCACTTCTAGGAATTCGTTGGAAACGGGGCACCTTCACACAAAAACAAGACAGAAGCATTCTGACAGACTTCGGTGTGATATGTGCATTCAACTCATAGAGTTTAATCTTTCCTTTCATGTGGCAGTTCCGAAACACTCTTTTTGTGGAATCTGCAAGTGGCTATTTGGACCGATTATAGGAATTCATTGGGAACCGGACACTCTCACACAAAAAGTATTGAGAAGCACTTTCACAAACCTCTGTGTGATGTGTTCATTCAACACAAAGGGCTGAGCTCTTCTTTTGATAGAGCAGTTTTAAAACGCTCTTTTTCTGGAATCTACAAGTGGACATTTGGAGCGCTTTGAGGACTGTGGGGGCAAGGAAATATTTTCACATAACAAGTAGACAGAAGCATTCTCTGAAACTTCTTTGTGGTGTGTGCATTCAACTCACAGGGTTTGAACATTCCTTTTGACAGAGAAGTTTGGAAACACTCTTTTTATAGAATAGGCAAGTGGATATTTGGACCACTTTTAGGAATTCGTTGGAAACGGGACACCCTCACACAAAAACTAGACAGAAGCATTCTCACAAACTTCTGTGTGACGTGAGCATTCAGCTCGCAGAGCTGAACCTCTCTTTGAAAGGGCAGTTTTGAAACACTCTTTTTCTAGAATCTGCAAGTGAACATTTGGAGCGCTTTTAGGCCTGTGGTGGAAAGGAAATATCTTCACTCACAAACTAGACAGATGCATTCTCTGAAACTGCCTTGTGGTGCGTGCATTCAACTCACAGAGTTGAACATTCCTTTCGAATGAGAAGTTTTGAAACACTCTTTTTGTAGAAACTGCAAGTGAAAACTTGGACCGCTGATGGGAATTCGTTGGAAACGGGACACCTTCACACAAAAACTAGACCAAAGCATTCCCACAAACTTATCTGCGATGTGTGCACTCAGCTCACAAAGTTTAACATTTCTTTTCATGGATTAGTTTTGAAACACTCTTTTTGCAGTATATGCAAGTGGTCATTCGGAAAACTATGAGGCCTATGTTCGAAAAGGTAACACCTTCACCTATAACCTAGAAAGAAGCGTTCTGTGAAACTACTTTGTGTTGTTTGCATTCATCTCACAGAGTGGAACATTCCTTTTGTTAGAGCAGCCATGAAACAATCTTTTTGCATAGTCTGCAATTGGACATTTGGAGAGCTCTGAGGCCTGTGGTGGAAAACGAAATATCTTCACATAAAACCTAGAAAGAAGCATTCTCAGAAACCACTTTGTGATGTGTGCATTCAACTCACAGGATTGAATATTCCTTTCATTACAGCGGTTCTGAAACACACTTTTTCTAGAATCTCCATTTGGATATTTGGAACACTTACGGCAATTTGATGGAAACGAGACATCCTCACACAAAAAGGAGACAGAAGCATTCTCACAAACTCCTTTGTGATGTGTGATCTCAACTCACAGATGTGAACCTTCCTTTTGATAGAGCAGTTTCGAAACAATCTTTTTCTAGAATCTGCAAGTGGATATTTGGAGCGATGAGAGGCCTGTGGTTTAAAGGAAATATCTTCACATAACAAGTAGACAAAAGCATTCTCTGAAACGCCTTTGTGGCGTGTGCATTCACCTCACAGAGTTGAACATTGCTTTTGACAGAGAAGTTTGGAAGCTCTCTTTTTGTAGTGTCTGCAAGTGGATATTTGGACCCCTTATAGGAATGCGTTGGAAAAGGGACACCATCACACGAAAAAGAGACAGAAGCATTCTCACAAACTTCTGCATGATGTGAGCATTCAGCTCACAGAGCTGAACCTTTCTTTTGATAGAGCAGTTTTGAGGCACTTTTTTTCCAGATTCTGCAAGTGGACATTTGGAGCGCCTTGAGGCCTGTGGTGGAAAGGAAATATCTTCACATAAAAACTAGACAGAAGCATTCTCTGAAACTTCTTTCTGGTGCGTGAATTAAATTCACAGAGTTGAACATTCCTTTTCACAGAGAAGTTTTGAAACACTTTTTTTGTAGAATCTGCACCTGGAAATTTGGACCACTTCTAGGAATTCGTTGGAAACGGGGCACCTTCACACAAAAACAAGACAGAAGCATTCTGACAGACTTCGGTGTGATATGTGCATTCAACTCACAGAGTTTAATCTTTCATTTCATGTGGCAGTTTCGAAACACTCTTTTTGTGGAATCTGCAAGTGGCTATTTGGACCGATTATAGGAATTCATTGGGAACGGGACACCCTCACACAAAAAGTATTGAGAAGCACTTTCACAAACCTCTGCGTGATGTATTCATTCAACACAAAGGGCTGAGCTCTTCTTTTGATAGAGCAGTTTTAAAACGCTCTTTTTCTGGAATCTGCAAGTGGACATTTGGAGCGCTTTGAGGACTGTGGGGGTAAGGAAATATTTTCACATAACAAGTAGACAGAAGCATTCTCTGAAACTTCTTTGTGGTGTGTGCATTCAGCTCACAGGGTTTGAACATTCCTTTTGACAGAGAAGTTTGGAAACACTCTTTTTATAGAATAGGCAAGTGGATATTTGGACCACTTTTAGGAATTCATTGGAAACGGGACACCCTCACACAAAAACTAGACAGAAGCATTCTCACAAACTTCTGTGTGACGTGAGCATTCAGCTCGCAGAGCTGAACCTCTCTTTGAAAGGGCAGTTTTGAAACACTCTTTTTCTAGAATCTGCAAGTGAACATTTGGAGCGCTTTTAGGCCTGTGGTGGAAAGGAAATATCTTCACTCACAAACTAGACAGATGCATTCTCTGAAACTGCCTTGTGGTGCGTGCATTCAACTCACAGAGTTGAACATTCCTTTCGACTGAGAAGTTTTGAAACACTCTTTTTGTAGAAACTGCAAGTGAAACTTTGGACCGCTGATGGGAATTCGTTGGAAACGGGACACCTTCACACAAAAACTAGACCAAAGCATTCCCACAAACTTATCTGCGATGTGTGCACTCAGCTCACAAAGTTTAACATTTCTTTTCATGGATTAGTTTTGAAACACTCTTTTTGCAGTATCTGCAAGTGGTCATTCGGAAAGCTATGAGGCCTATGGTCGAAAAGGTAACACCTTCACCTATAACCTAGAAAGAAGCGTTCTGTGAAACTACTTTGTGTTGTTTGCATTCAACTCACAGAGTGGAACATTCCTTTTGTTAGAGCAGCCATGAAACAATCTTTTTGCATAGTCTGCAATTGGACATTTGGAGACCTCTGAGGCCTGTTGTGGATATCAAATATCTTCACATAAAACCTAGAAAGAAGCATTCTCAGAAACCACTTTGTGATGTGTGCATTCAACTCACAGGACTGAATATTCCTTTCATTACAGCGGTTCTGAAACACACTTTTTCTAGAATCTTCATGTGGATATTTGGAACACTTACGGCAATTTGATGGAAACGAGACATCCTCACACAAAAAGGAGACAGAAGCATTCTCACAAACTCCTTTGTAATGTGTGATCTCAACTCACAGATGTGAACCTTCCTTTTGATAGAGCAGTTTCGAAACAATCTTTTTCTAGAATCTGCAAGTGGATATTTGGAGCGATGAGGGGCCTGTGGTTTAAAGGAAATATCTTCACATAACAAGTAGACAAAAGCATTCTCTGAAACGTCTTTGTGGTGTGTACATTCACCTCACAGGGTTGAGCATTGCTTTTGACAGAGAAGTTTGGAAGCACTCTTTTTATAGTGTCTGCAAGTGGATATTTGGACCCCTTATTGGAATGCGTTGGAAATGGGACACCATCACACGAAAACGAGACAGAAGCATTCTCACAAACTTCTGCGTGATGTGAGCATTCAGCTCACAGAGCTGAACCTTTCTTTTGATAGAGCAGTTTTGAAGCACTCTTTTTCCAGATTCTGCAAGTGGACATTTGGAGCGCCTTGAGGCCTGCGGTGGAAAGGAAATATCTTCACATAAAAACTAGACAGAAGCATTCTCTGAAACTTCATTCTGGTGCGTGAATTAAATTCAGAGAGTTGAACATTCCTTTTGACAGAGAAGTTTTGAAACACTTTTTTTGTAGAATCTGCACGTGGAAATTTGGACCACTTCTAGGAATTCGTTGGAAACGGGACACCTTCACACAAAAACAAGACAGAAGCATTCCGACAGACTTCGGTGTGATATGTGCATTCAACTCACAGAGTTTAATCATTCCTTTCATGTGGCAGTTTCGAAACACTCTTTTTGTGGAATCTGCAAGTGGCTATTTGGACCGATTATAGGAATTCATTGGGAACGGGGCACCCTCACAGAAAAAGTAGTGAGAAGCACTTTCACAAACTTCTGTGTGATGTGTTCATTCAACTCAAAGGGCTGAGCTCTTCTTTTGATAGAGCAGTTTTAAAACACTCTTTTTCTGGAATCTGCAAGTGGACATGTGGAGCGCTTTGAGGACTGTCGGGGCAAGGAAATATCTTCACGTAACAAGTAGACAGAAGCATTCTCTGAAACTTCTTTGTGGTGTGTGCATTCAACTCACAGAGCTTGAACATTCCTTTTGACAGAGAAGTTTGGAAACACTCTTTTTATAGAATAGGCAAGTGGATATTTGGACCTCTTTTAGGAATTCGTTGGAAACGGGACACCCTCACACAAAAACTAGACAGAAGCATTCTCACAAACTTCTGTGTGACGTGAGCATTCAGCTCGCAGAGCTGAACCTCTCTTTGAAAGGGCAGTTTTGAAACACTCTTTTTCTAGAATCTGCAAGTGGACATTTGGAGCGCTTTTAGGCCTGTGGTGGAAAGGAAATATCTTCACTCACAAACTAGACAGATGCATTCTCTGAAACTGCCTTGTGGTGCGTGCATTCAACTCACAGAGTGGAACATTCCTTTCGACTGAGAAGTTTTGAAACACTCTTTTTGTAGAAACTGCAAGTGAAACCTTGGACCGCTGATGGGAATTCGTTGGAAACGGGACACCTTCACACAAAAACTAGACCAAAGCATTCCCACAAACTTATCTGCGATGTGTGCACTCAGCTCACAAAGTTTAACATTTCTTTTCATGGATTAGTTTTGAAACACTCTTTTTGCAGTATATGCAAGTGGTCATTCGGAAAGCTATGAGGCCTATGGTCGAAAAGGTAACACCTTCACCTATAACCTAGAAAGAAGCGTTCTGAGAAAGAACTTTGTGTTCCTTGCATTCAACTCACAGAGTGGAACATTCCTTTTCTTAGAGCAGCCATGAAACAATCTTTTTGCATAGTCTGCAATTGGACATTTGGAGAGCTCTGAGGCCTTTGGTGGAAAACGAAATATCTTCACATAAAACCTAGAAAGAAGCATTCTCAGAAACCACTTTGTGATGTGTGCATTCAAGTCACAGGATTGAACATTCCTTTCATTACAGCGGTTCTGAAACACACTTTTTCTAGAATCTCCATGTGGATATTTGGAACACTTACGGCAATTTGATGGAAACGAGACATCCTCACACAAAAAGGAGACAGAAGCATTCTCACAAACTCCTTTGTGATGTGTGATCTCAACTCACAGATGTGAACCTTCCTTTTGATAGAGCAGTTTCGAAACAATCTTTTTCTAGAATCTGCAAGTGGATATTTGGAGCGATGAGAGGCCTGTGGTTTAAACGAAATATCTTCACATAACAAGTAGACAAAAGCATTCTCTGAAACGACTTTGTGGTGTTTGCATTCACCTCACGGAGATGAGCATTGCTTTTGACAGAGAAGTTTGGAAGCACTCTTTTTATAGTGTCTGCAAGTGGATATTTGGACCCCTTATTGGAATGCGTTGGAAATGGGACACCATCACACGAAAACGAGACAGAAGCATTCTCACAAACTTCTGCATGATGTGAGCATTCAGCTCACAGAGCTGAACCTTTCTTTTGATAGAGCAGTTTTGAAGCACTCTTTTTCCAGATTCTGCAAGTGGACATTTGGAGCGCCTTGAGGCCTGCGGTGGAAAGGAAATATCTTCACATAAAAACTAGACAGAAGCATTCTCTGAAACTTCATTCTGGTGCGTGAATTAAATTCAGAGAGTTGAACATTCCTTTTGACAGAGAAGTTTTGAAACACTTTTTTTGTAGAATCTGCACGTGGAAATTTGGACCACTTCTAGGAATTCGTTGGAAACGGGACACCTTCACACAAAAACAAGACAGAAGCATTCCGACAGACTTCGGTGTGATATGTGCATTCAACTCACAGAGTTTAATCTTTCCTTTCATGTGGCAGTTTCGAAACACTCTTTTTGTGGAATCTGCAAGTGGCTATTTGGACCGATTATAGGAATTCATTGGGAACGGGGCACCCTCACACAAAAAGTAGTGAGAAGCACTTTCACAAACTTCTGTGTGATGTGTTCATTCAACTCAAAGGGCTGAGCTCTTCTTTTGATAGAGCAGTTTTAAAACACTCTTTTTCTGGAATCTGCAAGTGGACATGTGGAGCGCTTTGAGGACTGTCGGGGCAAGGAAATATCTTCACGTAACAAGTAGACAGAAGCATTCTCTGAAACTTCTTTGTGGTGTGTGCATTCAACTCACAGAGCTTGAACATTCCTTTTGACAGAGAAGTTTGGAAACACTCTTTTTATAGAATAGGCAAGTGGATATTTGGACCTCTTTTAGGAATTCGTTGGAAACGGGACACCCTCACACAAAAACTAGACAGAAGCATTCTCACAAACTTCTGTGTGACGTGAGCATTCAGCTCGCAGAGCTGAACCTCTCTTTGAAAGGGCAGTTTTGAAACACTCTTTTTCTAGAATCTGCAAGTGGACATTTGGAGCGCTTTTAGGCCTGTGGTGGAAAGGAAATATCTTCACTCACAAACTAGACAGATGCATTCTCTGAAACTGCCTTGTGGTGCGTGCATTCAACTCACAGAGTGGAACATTCCTTTCGAATGAGAAGTTTTGAAACACTCTTTTTGTAGAAACTGCAAGTGAAACCTTGGACCGCTGATGGGAATTCGTTGGAAACGGGACACCTTCACACAAAAACTAGACCAAAGCATTCCCACAAACTTATCTGCGATGTGTGCACTCAGCTCACAAAGTTTAACATTTCTTTTCATGGATTAGTTTTGAAACACTCTTTTTGCAGTATATGCAAGTGGTCATTCGGAAAGCTATGAGGCCTATGGTCGAAAAGGTAACACCTTCACCTATAACCTAGAAAGAAGCGTTCTGAGAAAGAACTTTGTGTTCCTTGCATTCAACTCACAGAGTGGAACATTCCTTTTCTTAGAGCAGCCATGAAACAATCTTTTTGCATAGTCTGCAATTGGACATTTGGAGAGCTCTGAGGCCTTTGGTGGAAAACGAAATATCTTCACATAAAACCTAGAAAGAAGCATTCTCAGAAACCACTTTGTGATGTGTGCATTCAAGTCACAGGATTGAACATTCCTTTCATTACAGCGGTTCTGAAACACACTTTTTCTAGAATCTCCATGTGGATATTTGGAACACTTACGGCAATTTGATGGAAACGAGACATCCTCACACAAAAAGGAGACAGAAGCATTCTCACAAACTCCTTTGTGATGTGTGATCTCAACTCACAGATGTGAACCTTCCTTTTGATAGAGCAGTTTCGAAACAATCTTTTTCTAGAATCTGCAAGTGGATATTTGGAGCGATGAGAGGCCTGTGGTTTAAACGAAATATCTTCACATAACAAGTAGACAAAAGCATTCTCTGAAACGACTTTGTGGTGTTTGCATTCACCTCACGGAGTTGAGCATTGCTTTTGACAGAGAAGTTTGGAAGCACTCTTTTTATAGTGTCTGCAAGTGGATATTTGGACCCCTTATTGGAATGCGTTGGAAATGGGACACCATCACACGAAAACGAGACAGAAGCATTCTCACAAACTTCTGCGTGATGTGAGCATTCAGCTCACAGAGCTGAACCTTTCTTTTGATAGAGCAGTTTTGAAGCACTCTTTTTCCAGATTCTGCAAGTGGACATTTGGAGCGCCTTGAGGCCTGCGGTGGAAAGGAAATATCTTCACATAAAAACTAGACAGAAGCATTCTCTGAAACTTCATTCTGGTGCGTGAATTAAATTCAGAGAGTTGAACATTCCTTTTGACAGAGAAGTTTTGAAACACTTTTTTTGTAGAATCTGCACGTGGAAATTTGGACCACTTCTAGGAATTCGTTGGAAACGGGACACCTTCACACAAAAACAAGACAGAAGCATTCTGACAGACTTCGGTGTGATATGTGCATTCAACTCATAGAGTTTAATCTTTCCTTTCATGTGGCAGTTTCGAAACACTCTTTTTGTGGAATCTGCAAGTGGCTATTTGGAACGATTATAGGAATTCATTGGGAACGGGGCACCCTCACACAAAAAGTAGTGAGAAGCACTTTCACAAACTTCTGTGTGATGTGTTCATTCAACTCAAAGGGCTGAGCTCTTCTTTTGATAGAGCAGTTTTAAAACACTCTTTTTCTGGAATCTGCAAGTGGACATGTGGAGCGCTTTGAGGACTGTCGGGGCAAGGAAATATCTTCACGTAACAAGTAGACAGAAGCATTCTCTGAAACTTCTTTGTGGTGTGTGCATTCAACTCACAGAGCTTGAACATTCCTTTTGACAGAGAAGTTTGGAAACACTCTTTTTATAGAATAGGCAAGTGGATATTTGGACCTCTTTTAGGAATTCGTTGGAAACGGGACACCCTCACACAAAAACTAGACAGAAGCATTCTCACAAACTTCTGTGTGACGTGAGCATTCAGCTCGCAGAGCTGAACCTCTCTTTGAAAGGGCAGTTTTGAAACACTCTTTTTCTAGAATCTGCAAGTGGACATTTGGAGCGCTTTTAGGCCTGTGGTGGAAAGGAAATATCTTCACTCACAAACTAGACAGATGCATTCTCTGAAACTGCCTTGTGGTGCGTGCATTCAACTCACAGAGTGGAACATTCCTTTCGACTGAGAAGTTTTGAAACACTCTTTTTGTAGAAACTGCAAGTGAAACCTTGGACCGCTGATGGGAATTCGTTGGAAACGGGACACCTTCACACAAAAACTAGACCAAAGCATTCCCACAAACTTATCTGCGATGTGTGCACTCAGCTCACAAAGTTTAACATTTCTTTTCATGGATTAGTTTTGAAACACTCTTTTTGCAGTATATGCAAGTGGTCATTCGGAAAGCTATGAGGCCTATGGTCGAAAAGGTAACACCTTCACCTATAACCTAGAAAGAAGCGTTCTGAGAAAGAACTTTGTGTTCCTTGCATTCAACTCACAGAGTGGAACATTCCTTTTCTTAGAGCAGCCATGAAACAATCTTTTTGCATAGTCTGCAATTGGACATTTGGAGAGCTCTGAGGCCTTTGGTGGAAAACGAAATATCTTCACATAAAACCTAGAAAGAAGCATTCTCAGAAACCACTTTGTGATGTGTGCATTCAACTCACAGGATTGAACATTCCTTTCATTACAGCGGTTCTGAAACACACTTTTTCTAGAATCTCCATGTGGATATTTGGAACACTTACGGCAATTTGATGGAAACGAGACATCCTCACACAAAAAGGAGACAGAAGCATTCTCACAAACTCCTTTGTGATGTGTGATCTCAACTCACAGATGTGAACCTTCCTTTTGATAGAGCAGTTTCGAAACAATCTTTTTCTAGAATCTGCAAGTGGATATTTGGAGCGATGAGAGGCCTGTGGTTTAAACGAAATATCTTCACATAACAAGTAGACAAAAGCATTCTCTGAAACGACTTTGTGGTGTTTGCATTCACCTCACGGAGTTGAGCATTGCTTTTGACAGAGAAGCTTGGAAGCACTCTTTTTATAGTGTCTGCAAGTGGATATTTGGACCCCTTATTGGAATGCGTTGGAAATGGGACACCATCACACGAAAACGAGACAGAAGCATTCTCACAAACTTCTGCGTGATGTGAGCATTCAGCTCACAGAGCTGAACCTTTCTTTTGATAGAGCAGTTTTGAAGCACTCTTTTTCCAGATTCTGCAAGTGGACATTTGGAGCGCCTTGAGGCCTGCGGTGGAAAGGAAATATCTTCACATAAAAACTAGACAGAAGCATTCTCTGAAACTTCATTCTGGTGCGTGAATTAAATTCAGAGAGTTGAACATTCCTTTTGACAGAGAAGTTTTGAAACACTTTTTTTGTAGAATCTGCACGTGGAAATTTGGACCACTTCTAGGAATTCGTTGGAAACGGGACACCTTCACACAAAAACAAGACAGAAGCATTCTGACAGACTTCGGTGTGATATGTGCATTCAACTCATAGAGTTTAATCTTTCCTTTCATGTGGCAGTTTCGAAACACTCTTTTTGTGGAATCTGCAAGTGGCTATTTGGAACGATTATAGGAATTCATTGGGAACGGGGCACCCTCACACAAAAAGTAGTGAGAAGCACTTTCACAAACTTCTGTGTGATGTGTGCATTCAACTCAAAGGGCTGAGCTCTTCTTTTGATAGAGCAGTTTTAAAACACTCTTTTTCTGGAATCTGCAAGTGGTCATGTGGAGCGCTTTGAGGACTGTGGGGGCAAGGAAATATCTTCACATAACAAGTAGACAGAAGCATTCTCTGAAACTTCTTTGTGGTGTGTGCATTCAACTCACAGAGTTTGAACATTCCTTTTGACAGAGAAGTTTGGAAACACTCTTTTTATAGAATAGGCAAGTGGATATTTGGACCTCTTTTAGGAATTCATTGGAAACGGGACACCCTCACACAAAAACTAGACAGAAGCATTCTCACAAACTTCTGTGTGACGTGAGCATTCAGCTCGCAGAGCTGAACCTCTCTTTGAAAGGGCAGTTTTGAAACACTCTTTTTCTAGAATCTGCAAGTGGACATTTGGAGCGCTTTTAGGCCTGTGGTGGAAAGGAAATATCTTCACTCACAAACTAGACAGATGCATTCTCTGAAACTGCCTTGTGGTGCGTGCATTCAACTCACAGAGTTGAACATTCCTTTCGAATGAGAAGTTTTGAAGCACTCTTTTTGTAGAAACTGCAAGTGAAACCTTGGACCGCTGATGGGAATTCGTTGGAAACGGGACACCTTCACACAAAAACTAGACCAAAGCATTCCCACAAACTTATCTGCGATGTGTGCACTCAGCTCACAAAGTTTAACATTTCTTTTCATGGATTAGTTTTGAAACACTCATTTTGCAGTATATGCAAGTGGTCATTCGGAAAGCTATGAGGCCTATGGTCGAAAAGGTAACACCTTCACCTATAACCTAGAAAGAAGCGTTCTGAGAAACTACTTTGTGTTGTTTGCATTCAACTCACAGAGTGGAACATTCCTTTTCTTAGAGCAGCCATGAAGCAATCTTTTTGCATAGTCTGCAATTGGACATTTGGAGAGCTCTGAGGCCTCTGGTGGAAAACGAAATATCTTCACATAAAACCTAGAAAGAAGCATTCTCAGAAACCACTTTGTGATGTGTGCATTCAACTCATAGGATTGAATATTCCTTTCGTTACACCGGTTCTGAAACACACTTTTTCTAGAATCTCCATGTGGATATTTGGAACACTTACGGCAATTTGATGGAAACGAGACATCCTCACACAAAAAGGAGACAGAAGCATTCTCACAAACTCCTTTGTGATGTGTGATCTCAACTCACAGATGTGAACCTTCCTTTTGATAGAGCAGTTTCGAAACAATCTTTTTCTAGAATCTGCAAGTGGATATTTGGAGCGATGAGAGGCCTGTGGTTTAAAGGAAATATCTTCACATAACAAGTAGACAAAAGCATTCTCTGAAACGTCTTTGTGGTGTGTGCATTCACCTCACAGAGTTGAGCATTGCTTTTGACAGAGAGGTTTGGAAGCACTCTTTTTATAGTGTCTGCAAGTGGGTATTTGGACCCCTTTTAGGAATGCGTTGGAAATGGGACACCATCACACGAAAACGAGACAGAAGCATTCTCACAAACTTCTGCATGATGTGAGCATTCAGCTCACAGAGCTGAACCTTTCTTTTGATAGAGCAGTTTTGAAGCACTCTTTTTCCAGATTCTGCAAGTGGACATTTGGAGCGCCTTGAGGCCTGTGGTGGAAAGGAAATATCTTCACATAAAAACTAGACAGAAGCATTCTCTGAAACTTCTTTCTGGTGCGTGAATTAAATTCAGAGAGTTGAACATTCCTTTTGACAGAGAAGTTTTGAAACACTTTTTTTGTAGAATCTGCACGTGGAAATTTGGACCACTTCTAGGAATTCGTTGGAAACGGGGCACCTTCACACAAAAACAGGACAGAAGCATTCTGACAGACTTCGGTGTGATATGTGCACTCAACTCATAGAGTTTAATCTTTCCTTTCATGTGGCAGTTCCGAAACACTCTTTTTGTGGAATCTGCAAGTGGCTATTTGGACCGATTATAGGAATTCATTGGGAACCGGACAGCCTCACACAAAAAGTATTGAGAAGCACTTTCACAAACCTCTGTGTGATGTGTTCATTCAACACAAAGGGCTGAGCTCTTCTTTTGATAGAGCAGTTTTAAAACGCTCTTTTTCTGGAATCTACAAGTGGACATTTGGAGCGCTTTGAGGACTGTGGGGGCAAGGAAATATTTTCACATAACAAGTAGACAGAAGCATTCTCTGAAACTTCTTTGTGGTGTGTGCATTCAACTCACAGTGTTTGAACATTCCTTTTGACAGAGAAGTTTGGAAACACTCTTTTTATAGAATAGGCAAGTGGATATTTGTACCACTTTTAGGAATTCGTTGGAAACGGGACACCCTCACACAAAAACTAGACAGAAGCATTCTCACAAACTTCTGTGTGACGTGAGCATTCAGCTCGCAGAGCTGAACCTCTCTTTGAAAGGGCAGTTTTGAAACACTCTTTTTCTAGAATCTGCAAGTGAACATTTGGAGCGCTTTTAGGCCTGTGGTGGAAAGGAAATATCTTCACTCACAAACTAGACAGATGCATTCTCTGAAACTGCCTTGTGGTGCGTGCATTCAACTCACAGAGTTGAACATTCCTTTCGAATGAGAAGTTTTGAAACACTCTTTTTGTAGAAACTGCAAGTGAAAACTTGGACCGCTGATGGGAATTCGTTGGAAACGGGACACCTTCACACAAAAACTAGACCAAAGCATTCCCACAAACTTATCTGCGATGTGTGCACTCAGCTCACAAAGTTTAACATTTCTTTTCATGGATTAGTTTTGAAACACTCTTTTTGCAGTATATGCAAGTGGTCATTCGGAAAACTATGAGGCCTATGTTCGAAAAGGTAACACCTTCACCTATAACCTAGAAAGAAGCGTTCTGTGAAACTACTTTGTGTTGTTTGCATTCATCTCACAGAGTGGAACATTCCTTTTGTTAGAGCAGCCATGAAACAATCTTTTTGCATAGTCTGCAATTGGACATTTGGAGAGCTCTGAGGCCTGTGGTGGAAAACGAAATATCTTCACATAAAACCTAGAAAGAAGCATTCTCAGAAACCACTTTGTGATGTGTGCATTCAACTCACAGGATTGAATATTCCTTTCATTACAGCGGTTCTGAAACACACTTTTTCTAGAATCTCCATTTGGATATTTGGAACACTTACGGCAATTTGATGGAAACGAGACATCCTCACACAAAAAGGAGACAGAAGCATTCTCACAAACTCCTTTGTGATGTGTGATCTCAACTCACAGATGTGAACCTTCCTTTTGATAGAGCAGTTTCGAAACAATCTTTTTCTAGAATCTGCAAGTGGATATTTGGAGCGATGAGAGGCCTGTGGTTTAAAGGAAATATCTTCACATAACAAGTAGACAAAAGCATTCTCTGAAACGTCTTTGTGGTGTGTGCATTCACCTCACAGAGTTGAACATTGCTTTTGACAGAGAAGTTTGGAAGCTCTCCTTTTGTAGTGTCTGCAAGTGGATATTTGGACCCCTTATAGGAATGCGTTGGAAAAGGGACACCATCACACGAAAAAGAGACAGAAGCATTCTCACAAACTTCTGCATGATGTGAGCATTCAGCTCACAGAGCTGAACCTTTCTTTTGATAGAGCAGTTTTGAGGCACTTTTTTTCCAGATTCTGCAAGTGGACATTTGGAGCGCCTTGAGGCCTGTGGTGGAAAGGAAATATCTTCACATAAAAACTAGACAGAAGCATTCTCTGAAACTTCTTTCTGGTGCGTGAATTAAATTCACAGAGTTGAACATTCCTTTTCACAGAGAAGTTTTGAAACACTTTTTTTGTAGAATCTGCACGTGGAAATTTGGACCACTTCTAGGAATTCGTTGGAAACGGGGCACCTTCACACAAAAACAAGACAGAAGCATTCTGACAGACTTCGGTGTGATATGTGCATTCAACTCACAGAGTTTAATCTTTCATTTCATGTGGCAGTTTCGAAACACTCTTTTTGTGGAATCTGCAAGTGGCTATTTGGACCGATTATAGGAATTCATTGGGAACGGGACACCCTCACACAAAAAGTATTGAGAAGCACTTTCACAAACCTCTGCGTGATGTATTCATTCAACACAAAGGGCTGATCTCTTCTTTTGATAGAGCAGTTTTAAAACGCTCTTTTTCTGGAATCTGCAAGTGGACATTTGGAGCGCTTTGAGGACTGTGGGGGTAAGGAAATATTTTCACATAACAAGTAGACAGAAGCATTCTCTGAAACTTCTTTGTGGTGTGTGCATTCAACTCACAGGGTTTGAACATTCCTTTTGACAGAGAAGTTTGGAAACACTCTTTTTATAGAATAGGCAAGTGGATATTTGGACCACTTTTAGGAATTCATTGGAAACGGGACACCCTCACACAAAAACTAGACAGAAGCATTCTCACAAACTTCTGTGTGACGTGAGCATTCAGCTCGCAGAGCTGAACCTCTCTTTGAAAGGGCAGTTTTGAAACACTCTTTTTCTAGAATCTGCAAGTGAACATTTGGAGCGCTTTTAGGCCTGTGGTGGAAAGGAAATATCTTCACTCACAAACTAGACAGATGCATTCTCTGAAACTGCCTTGTGGTGCGTGCATTCAACTCACAGAGTTGAACATTCCTTTCGACTGAGAAGTTTTGAAACACTCTTTTTGTAGAAACTGCAAGTGAAACCTTGGACCGCTGATGGGAATTCGATGGAAACGGGACACCTTCACACAAAAACTAGACCAAAGCATTCCCACTAACTTATCTGCGATGTGTGCACTCAGCTCACAAAGTTTAACATTTCTTTTCATGGATTAGTTTTGAAACACTCTTTTTGCAGTATATGCAAGTGGTCATTCGGAAATCTATGAGGCCTATGTTCGAAAAGGTAACACCTTCACCTATAACCTAGAAAGAAGCGTTCTGTGAAACTACTTTGTGTTGTTTGCATTCATCTCACAGAGTGGAACATTCCTTTTGTTAGAGCAGCCATGAAACAATCTTTTTGCATAGTCTGCAACTGGACATTTGGAGAGCTCTGAGGCCTGTGGTGGAAAACGAAATATCTTCACATAAAACCTAGAAAGAAGCATTCTCAGAAACCACTTTGTGATGTGTGCATTCAACTCACAGGATTGAATATTCCTTTCGTTACAGCGGTTCTGAAACACACTTTTTCTAGAATCTCCATGTGGATATTTGGAACACTTACGGCAATTTGATGGAAACGAGACATCCTCACACAAAAAGGAGACAGAAGCATTCTCACAAACTCCTTTGTGATGTGTGATCTCAACTCACAGATGTGAACCTTCCTTTTGATAGAGCAGTTTCGAAACAATCTTTTTCTAGAATCTGCAAGTGGATATTTGGAGCGATGAGAGGCCTGTGGTTTAAAGGAAATATCTTCACATAACAAGTAGACAAAAGCATTCTCTGAATCGTCTTTGTGGTGTGTGCATTCACCTCACAGAGTTGAGCATTGCTTTTGACAGAGAGGTTTGGAAGCACTCTTTTTATAGTGTCTGCAAGTGGGTATTTGGACCCCTTTTAGGAATGCGTTGGAAATGGGACACCATCACACGAAAACGAGACAGAAGCATTCTCACAAACTTCTGCATGATGTGAGCATTCAGCTCACGGAGCTGAACCTTTCTTTTGATAGAGCAGTTTTGAAGCACTCTTTTTCCAGATTCTGCAAGTGGACATTTGGAGCGCCTTGAGGCCTGCGGTGGAAAGGAAATATCTTCACATAAAAACTAGACAGAAGCATTCTCTGAAACTTCTTTCTGGTGCGTGAATTAAATTCACAGAGTTGAACATTCCTTTTCACAGAGAAGTTTTGAAACACTTTTTTTGTAGAATCTGCACGGGGAAATTTGGACCACTTCTAGGAATTCGTTGGAAACGGGGCACCTTCACACAAAAACAAGACAGAAGCATTCTGACAGACTTCGGTGTGATATGTGCATTCAACTCACAGAGTTTAATCTTTCCTTTCATGTGGCAGTTTCGAAACACTCTTTTTGTGGAATCTGCAAGTGGCTATTTGGACCGATTATAGGAATTCATTGGGAACGGGACACCCTCACACAAAAAGTAGTGAGAAGCACTTTCACAAACCTCTGTGTGATGTGTTCATTCAACACAAAGGGCTGAGCTCTTCTTTTGATAGAGCAGTTTTAAAACGCTCTTTTTCTGGAATCTGCAAGTGGACATTTGGAGCGCTTTGAGGACTGTGGGGGCAAGGAAATATTTTCACATAACAAGTAGACAGAAGCATTCTCTGAAACTTCTTTGTGGTGTGTGCATTCAACTCACAGAGTTTGAACATTCCTTTTGACAGAGAAGTTTGGAAACACTCTTTTTATAGAATAGGCAAGTGGATATTTGGACCACTTTTAGGAATTCATTGGAAACGGGACACCCTCACACAAAAACTAGACGGAAGCATTCTCACAAACTTCTGTGTGACGTGAGCATTCAGCTCACAGAGCTGAACCTCTCTTTGAAAGGGCAGTTTTGAAACACTCTTTTTCTAGAATCTGCAAGTGGACATTTGGAGCGCTTTTAGGCCTGTGGTGGAAAGGAAATATCTTCACTCACAAACTAGACAGATGCATTCTCTGAAACTGCCTTGTGGTGCGTGCATTCAACTCACAGAGTGGAACATTCCTGTCGAATGAGAAGTTTTGAAACACTCTTTTTGTGGAAACTGCAAGTGAAACCTTGGACCGCTGATGGGAATTCGTTGGAAACGGGACACCTTCACACAAAAACTAGACCAAAGCATTCCCACAAACTTATCTGCGATGTGTGCACTCAGCTCACAAAGTTTAACATTTCTTTTCATGGATTAGTTTTGAAACACTCTTTTTGCAGTATATGCAAGTGGTCATTCGGAAAGCTATGAGGCCTATTGTCGAAAAGGTAACACCTTCACCTAAAACCTAGAAAGAAGCGTTCTGAGAAAGAACTTTGTGTTCCTTGCATTCAACTCACAGAGTGGAACATTCCTTTTGTTAGAGCAGCCATGAAACAATCTTTTTGCATAGTCTGCAATTGGACATTTGGAGAGCTCTGAGGCCTGTGGTGGAAAACGAAATATCTTCACATAAAACCTAGAAAGAAGCATTCTCAGAAACCACTTTGTGATGTGTGCATTCAACTCACAGGATTGAATATTCCTTTCATTACAGCGGTTCTGAAACACACTTTTTCTAGAATCTCCATGTGGATATTTGGAACACTTACGGCAATTTGATGGAAACGAGACATCCTCACACAAAAAGGAGACAGAAGCATTCTCACAAACTCCTTTGTGATGTGTGATCTCAACTCACAGATGTGAACCTTCCTTTTGATAGAGCAGTTTCAAAACAATCTTTTTCTAGAATCTGCAAGTGGATATTTGGAGCGATGAGAGGCCTGTGGTTTAAAGGAAATATCTTCACATAACAAGTAGACAAAAGCATTCTCTGAAACGTCTTTGTGGTGTGTGCATTCACCTCACAGAGTTGAGCATTGCTTTTGACAGAGAAGTTTGGAAGCACTCTTTTTATAGTGTCTGCAAGTGGATATTTGGACCCCTTATTGGAATGCGTTGGAAATGGGACACCATCACACGAAAACGAGACAGAAGCATTCTCACAAACTTCTGCGTGATGTGAGCATTCAGCTCACAGAGCTGAACCTTTCTTTTGATAGAGCAGTTTTGAAGCACTCTTTTTCCAGATTCTGCAAGTGGACATTTGGAGCGCCTTGAGGCCTGCGGTGGAAAGGAAATATCTTCACATAAAAACTAGACAGAAGCATTCTCTGAAACTTCATTCTGGTGCGTGAATTAAATTCAGAGAGTTGAACATTCCTTTTGACAGAGAAGTTTTGAAACACTTTTTTTGTAGAATCTGCACGTGGAAATTTGGACCACTTCTAGGAATTCGTTGGAAACGGGACACCTTCACACAAAAACAAGACAGAAGCATTCTGACAGACTTCGGTGTGATATGTGCATTCAACTCGCAGAGTTTAATCTTTCCTTTCATGTGGCAGTTTCGAAACACTCTTTTTGTGGAATCTGCAAGTGGCTATTTGGACCGATTATAGGAATTCATTGGGAACGGGGCACCCTCACACAAAAAGTAGTGAGAAGCACTTTCACAAACTTCTGTGTGATGTGTGCATTCAACTCAAAGGGCTGAGCTCTTCTTTTGATAGAGCAGTTTTAAAACACTCTTTTTCTGGAATCTGCAAGTGGACATGTGGAGCGCTTTGAGGACTGTGGGGGCAAGGAAATATCTTCACATAACAAGTAGACAGAAGCATTCTCTGAAACTTCTTTGTGGTGTGTGCATTCAACTCACAGAGCTTGAACATTCCTTTTGACAGAGAAGTTTGGAAACACTCTTTTTATAGAATAGGCAAGTGGATATTTGGACCTCTTTTAGGAATTCGTTGGAAACGGGACACCCTCACACAAAAACTAGACAGAAGCATTCTCACAAACTTCTGTGTGACGTGAGCATTCAGCTCGCAGAGCTGAACCTCTCTTTGATAGGGCAGTTTTGAAACACTCTTTTTCTAGAATCTGCAAGTGGACATTTGGAGCGCTTTTAGGCCTGTGGTGGAAAGGAAATATCTTCACTCACAAACTAGACAGATGCATTCTCTGAAACTGCCTTGTGGTGCGTGCATTCAACTCACAGAGTTGAACATTCCTTTCGTCTGAGAAGTTTTGAAACACTCTTTTTGTAGAAACTGCAAGTGAAACCTTGGACCGCTGATGGGAATTCGTTGGAAACGGGACACCTTCACACAAAAACTAGACCAAAGCATTCCCACAAACTTATCTGCGATGTGTGCACTCAGCTCACAAAGTTTAACATTTCTTTTCATGGATTAGTTTTGAAACACTCATTTTGCAGTATATGCAAGTGGTCATTCGGAAAGCTATGAGGCCTATGGTCGAAAAGGTAACACCTTCACCTATAACCTAGAAAGAAGCGTTCTGTGAAACTACTTTGTGTTGTTTGCATTCAACTCACAGAGTGGAACATTCCTTTTCTTAGAGCAGCCATGAAACAATCTTTTTGCATAGTCTGCAATTGGACATTTGGAGAGATCTGAGGCCTGTGGTGGAAAACGAAATATCTTCACATAAAACCTAGAAAGAAGCATTCTCAGAAACCACTTTGTGATGTGTGCATTCAACTCACAGGATTGAACATTCCTTTCATTACAGCGGTTGTGAAACACACTTTTTCTAGAATCTCCATGTGGATATTTGGAACACTTACGGCAATTTGATGGAAACGAGACATCCTCACACAAAAAGGAGACAGAAGCATTCTCACAAACTCCTTTGTGATGTGTGATCTCAACTCACAGATGTGAACCTTCCTTTTGATAGAGCAGTTTCGAAACAATCTTTTTCTAGAATCTGCAAGTGGATATTTGGAGCGATGAGAGGCCTGTGGTTTAAAGGAAATATCTTCACATAACAAGTAGACAAAAGCATTCTCTGAAACGTCTTTGTGGTGTGTGCATTCACCTCACAGAGTTGAGCATTGCTTTTGACAGAGAAGTTTGGAAGCACTCTTTTTATAGTGTCTGCAAGTGGATATTTGGACCCCTTATTGGAATGCGTTGGAAATGGGACACCATCACACGAAAACGAGACAGAAGCATTCTCACAAACTTCTGCATGATGTGAGCATTCAGCTCACAGAGCTGAACCTTTCTTTTGATAGAGCAGTTTTGAAGCACTCTTTTTCCAGATTCTGCAAGTGGACATTTGGAGCGCCTTGAGGCCTGCGGTGGAAAGGAAATATCTTCACATAAAAACTAGACAGAAGCATTCTCTGAAACTTCATTCTGGTGCGTGAATTAAATTCAGAGAGTTGAACATTCCTTTTGACAGAGAAGTTTTGAAACACTTCTTTTGTAGAATCTGCACGTGGAAATTTGGACCACTTCTAGGAATTCGTTGGAAACGGGACACCTTCACACAAAAACAAGACAGAAGCATTCTGACAGACTTCGGTGTGATATGTGCATTCAACTCGCAGAGTTTAATCTTTCCTTTCATGTGGCAGTTTCGAAACACTCTTTTTGTGGAATCTGCAAGTGGCTATTTGGACCGATTATAGGAATTCATTGGGAACGGGGCACCCTCACACAAAAAGTAGTGAGAAGCACTTTCACAAACTTCTGTGTGATGTGTGCATTCAACTCAAAGGGCTGAGCTCTTCTTTTGATAGAGCAGTTTTAAAACACTCTTTTTCTGGAATCTGCAAGTGGACATGTGGAGCGCTTTGAGGACTGTGGGGGCAAGGAAATATCTTCACATAACAAGTAGACAGAAGCATTCTCTGAAACTTCTTTGTGGTGTGTGCATTCAACTCACAGAGCTTGAACATTCCTTTTGACAGAGAAGTTTGGAAACACTCTTTTTATAGAATAGGCAAGTGGATATTTGGACCTCTTTTAGGAATTCGTTGGAAACGGGACACCCTCACACAAAAACTAGACAGAAGCATTCTCACAAACTTCTGTGTGACGTGAGCATTCAGCTCGCAGAGCTGAACCTCTCTTTGATAGGGCAGTTTTGAAACACTCTTTTTCTAGAATCTGCAAGTGGACATTTGGAGCGCTTTTAGGCCTGTGGTGGAAAGGAAATATCTTCACTCACAAACTAGACAGATGCATTCTCTGAAACTGCCTTGTGGTGCGTGCATTCAACTCACAGAGTTGAACATTCCTTTCGTCTGAGAAGTTTTGAAACACTCTTTTTGTAGAAACTGCAAGTGAAACCTTGGACCGCTGATGGGAATTCGTTGGAAACGGGACACCTTCACACAAAAACTAGACCAAAGCATTCCCACAAACTTATCTGCGATGTGTGCACTCAGCTCACAAAGTTTAACATTTCTTTTCATGGATTAGTTTTGAAACACTCATTTTGCAGTATATGCAAGTGGTCATTCGGAAAGCTATGAGGCCTATGGTCGAAAAGGTAACACCTTCACCTATAACCTAGAAAGAAGGGTTCTGTGAAACTACTTTGTGTTGTTTGCATTCAACTCACAGAGTGTAACATTCCTTTTCTTAGAGCAGCCATGAAACAATCTTTTTGCATAGTCTGCAATTGGACATTTGGAGAGATCTGAGGCCTGTGGTGGAAAACGAAATATCTTCACATAAAACCTAGAAAGAAGCATTCTCAGAAACCACTTTGTGATGTGTGCATTCAACTCACAGGATTGAATATTCCTTTCATTACAGCGGTTCTGAAACACACTTTTTCTAGAATCTCCATGTGGATATTTGGAACACTTACGGCAATTTGATGGAAACGAGACATCCTCACACAAAAAGGAGACAGAAGCATTCTCACAAACTCCTTTGTGATGTGTGATCTCAACTCACAGATGTGAACCTTCCTTTTGATAGAGCAGTTTCGAAACAATCTTTTTCTAGAATCTGCAAGTGGATATTTGGAGCGATGAGAGGCCTGTGGTTTAAAGGAAATATCTTCACATAACAAGTAGAAAAAAGCATTCTCTGAAACGACTTTGTGGTGTTTGCATTCACCTCACAGAGTTGAGCATTGCTTTTGACAGAGAAGTTTGGAAGTACTCTTTTTATAGTGTCTGCAAGTGGATATTTGGACCCCTTATTGGAATGCGTTGGAAATGGGACACCATCACACGAAAACGAGACAGAAGCATTCTCACAAACTTCTGCATGATGTGAGCATTCAGCTCACAGAGCTGAACCTTTCTTTTGATAGAGCAGTTTTGAAGCACTCTTTTTCCAGATTCTGCAAGTGGACATTTGGAGCGCCTTGAGGCCTGCGGTGGAAAGGAAATATCTTCACATAAAAACTAGACAGAAGCATTCTCTGAAACTTCTTTCTGGTGCGTGAATTAAATTCAGAGAGTTGAACATTCCTTTTGACAGAGAAGTTTTGAAACACTTTTTTTGTAGAATCTGCACGTGGAAATTGGGACCACTTCTAGGAATTCGTTGGAAACGGGGCACCTTCACACAAAAACAAGACAGAAGCATTGTGACAGACTTCGGTGTGATATGTGCATTCAACTCACAGAGTTTAATCTTTCCTTTCATGTGGCAGTTTCGAAACACTCTTTTTGTGGAATCTGCATGTGGCTATTTGGACCGATTATAGGAATTCATTGGAAACGGGACACCCTCACACAAAAAGTATTGAGAAGCACTTTCACAAACCTCTGTGTGATGTGTTCATTCAACACAAAGGGCTGAGCTCTTCTTTTGATAGAGCAGTTTTAAAACGCTCTTTTTCTGGAATCTACAAGTGGACATTTGGAGCGCTTTGAGGACTGTGGGGGCAAGGAAATATTTTCACATAACAAGTAGACAGAAGCATTCTCTGAAACTTCTTTGTGGTGTGTGCATTCAACTCACAGAGTTTGAACATTCCTTTTGACAGAGAAGTTTGGAAACACTCTTTTTATAGAATAGGCAAGTGGATATTTGGAACACTTTTAGGAATTCATTGGAAACGGGACACCCTCACACAAAAACTAGACAGAAGCATTCTCACAAACTTCTGTGTGACGTGAGCATTCAGCTCGCAGAGCTGAACCTCTCTTTGAAAGGGCAGTTTTGAAACACTCTTTTTCTAGAATCTGCAAGTGGACATTTGGAGCGCTTTTAGGACTGTGGTGGAAAGGAAATATCTTCACTCACAAACTAGACAGATGCATTCTCTGAAACTGCCTTGTGGTGCGTGCATTCAACTCACAGAGTGGAACATTCCTGTCGAATGAGAAGTTTTGAAACACTCTTTTTGTAGAAACTGCAAGTGAAACCTTGGACCGCTGATGGGAATTCGTTGGAAACGGGACACCTTCACACAAAAACTAGACCAAAGCATTCCCACAAACTTATCTGCGATGTGTGCACTCAGCTCACAAAGTTTAACTTTTCTTTTCATGGATTAGTTTTGAAACACTCTTTTTGCAGTATATGCAATTGGTCATTCGGAAAGCTATGTGGCCTATGGTCGAAAAGGTAACACCTTCACCTATAACCTAGAAAGAAGCGTTCTGAGAAAGAACATTGTGTTCCTTGCATTCAACTCACAGAGTGGAACATTCCTTTTGTTAGAGCAGCCATGAAACAATCTTTTTGCATAGTCTGCAATTGGACATTTGGAGAGCTCTGAGGCCTGTGGTGGAAAACGAAATATCTTCACATAAAACCTAGAAAGAAGCATTCTCAGAAACCACTTTGTGATGTGTGCATTCAACTCACAGGATTGAATATTCCTTTCATTACAGCGGTTCTGAAACACACTTTTTCTAGAATCTCCATGTGGATATTTGGAACACTTACGGCAATTTGATGGAAACGAGACATCCTCACACAAAAAGGAGACAGAAGCATTCTCACAAACTCCTTTGTGATGTGTGATCTCAACTCACAGATGTGAACCTTCCTTTTGATAGAGCAGTTTCGAAACAATCTTTTTCTAGAATCTGCAAGTGGATATTTGGAGCGATGAGAGGCCTGTGGTTTAAAGGAAATATCTTCACATAACAAGTAGACAAAAGCATTCTCTGAAACGTCTTTGTGGTGTGTGCATTCACCTCACAGAGTTGAGCATTGCTTTTGACAGAGAAGTTTGGAAGCACTCTTTTTATAGTGTCTGCAAGTGGATATTTGGACCCCTTATTGGAATGCGTTGGAAATGGGACACCATCACACGAAAACGAGACAGAAGCATTCTCACAAACTTCTGCGTGATGTGAGCATTCAGCTCACAGAGCTGAACCTTTCTTTTGATAGAGCAGTTTTGAAGCACTCTTTTTCCAGATTCTGCAAGTGGACATTTGGAGCGCCTTGAGGCCTGCGGTGGAAAGGAAATATCTTCACATAAAAACTAGACAGAAGCATTCTCTGAAACTTCATTCTGGTGCGTGAATTAAATTCAGAGAGTTGAACATTCCTTTTGACAGAGAAGTTTTGAAACACTTTTTTTGTAGAATCTGCACGTGGAAATTTGGACCACTTCTAGGAATTCGTTGGAAACGGGACACCTTCACACAAAAACAAGACAGAAGCATTCTGACAGACTTCGGTGTGATATGTGCATTCAACTCGCAGAGTTTAATCTTTCCTTTCATGTGGCAGTTTCGAAACACTCTTTTTGTGGAATCTGCAAGTGGCTATTTGGACCGATTATAGGAATTCATTGGGAACGGGGCACCCTCACACAAAAAGTAGTGAGAAGCACTTTCACAAACTTCTGTGTGATGTGTGCATTCAACTCAAAGGGCTGAGCTCTTCTTTGGATAGAGCAGTTTTAAAACACTCTTTTTCTGGAATCTGCAAGTGGACATGTGGAGCGCTTTGAGGACTGTGGGGGCAAGGAAATATCTTCACATAACAAGTAGACAGAAGCATTCTCTGAAACTTCTTTGTGGTGTGTGCATTCAACTCACAGAGGTTGAACATTCCTTTTGACAGAGAAGTTTGGAAACACTCTTTTTATAGAATAGGCAAGTGGATATTTGGACCTCTTTTAAGAATTCGTTGGAAACGGGACACCCTCACACAAAAACTAGACAGAAGCATTCTCACAAACTTCTGTGTGACGTGAGCATTCAGCTCGCAGAGCTGAACCTCTCTTTGATAGGGCAGTTTTGAAACACTCTTTTTCTAGAATCTGCAAGTGGACATTTGGAGCGCTTTTAGGCCTGTGGTGGAAAGGAAATATCTTCACTCACAAACTAGACAGATGCATTCTCTGAAACTGCCTTGTGGTGCGTGCATTCAACTCACAGAGTTGAACATTCCTTTCGAATGAGAAGTTTTGAAACACTCTTTTTGTAGAAACTGCAAGTGAAACTTGGACTGCTGATGGGAATTCGTTGGAAACGGGACACCTTCACACAAAAAGTAGACCAAAGCATTCCCACAAACTTATCTGCGATGTGTGCACTCAGCTCACAAAGTTTAACATTTCTTTTCATGGATTAGTTTTGAAACACTCATTTTGCAGTATATGCAAGTGGTCATTCGGAAAGCTATGAGGCCTATGGTCGAAAAGGTAACACCTTCACCTATAACCTAGAAAGAAGCGTTCTGTGAAACTACTTTGTGTTGTTTGCATTCAACTCACAGAGTGGAACATTCCTTTTCTTAGAGCAGCCATGAAACAATCTTTTTGCATAGTCTGCAATTGGACATTTGGACAGTTCTGAGGCCTGTGGTGGAAAACGAAATATCTTCACATAAAACCTAGAAAGAAGCATTCTCAGAAACCACTTTGTGATGTGTGCATTCAACTCACAGGATTGAACATTCCTTTCATTACAGCGGTTCTGAAACACACTTTTTCTAGAATCTCCATGTGGATATTTGGAACACTTACGGCAATTTGATGGAAACGAGACATCCTCACACAAAAAGGAGACAGAAGCATTCTCACAAACTCCTTTGTGATGTGTGATCTCAACTCACAGATGTGAACCTTCCTTTTGATAGAGCAGTTTCGAAACAATCTTTTTCTAGAATCTGCAAGTGGATATTTGGAGCGATGAGAGGCCTGTGGTTTAAAGGAAATATCTTCACATAACAAGTAGAAAAAAGCATTCTCTGAAACGACTTTGTGGTGTTTGCATTCACCTCACAGAGTTGAGCATTGCTTTTGACAGAGAAGTTTGGAAGCACTCTTTTTATAGTGTCTGCAAGTGGATATTTGGACCCCTTATTGGAATGCGTTGGAAATGGGACACCATCACACGAAAACGAGACAGAAGCATTCTCACAAACTTCTGCGTGATGTGAGCATTCAGCTCACAGAGCTGAACCTTTCTTTTGATAGAGCAGTTTTGAAGCGCTCTTTTTCCAGATTCTGCAAGTGGACATTTGGAGCGCCTTGAGGCCTGCGGTGGAAAGGAAATATCTTCACATAAAAACTAGACAGAAGCATTCTCTGAAACTTCATTCTGGTGCGTGAATTAAATTCAGAGAGTTGAACATTCCTTTTGACAGAGAAGTTTTGAAACACTTTTTTTGTAGAATCTGCACGTGGAAATTTGGACCACTTCTAGGAATTCGTTGGAAACGGGACACCTTCACACAAAAACAAGACAGAAGCATTCTGACAGACTTCGGTGTGATATGTGCATTCAACTCGCAGAGTTTAATCTTTCCTTTCATGTGGCAGTTTCGAAACACTCTTTTTGTGGAATCTGCAAGTGGCTATTTGGACCGATTATAGGAATTCATTGGGAACGGGGCACCCTCACACAAAAAGTAGTGAGAAGCACTTTCACAAACTTCTGTGTGATGTGTGCATTCAACTCAAGGGGCTGAGCTCTTCTTTTGATAGAGCAGTTTTAAAACACTCTTTTTCTGGAATCTGCAAGTGGACATGTGGAGCGCTTTGAGGACTGTGGGGGCAAGGAAATATCTTCACATAACAAGTAGACAGAAGTATTCTCTGAAACTTCTTTGTGGTGTCTGCATTCAACTCACAGAGCTTGAACATTCCTTTTGACAGAGAAGTTTGGAAACACTCTTTTTATAGAATAGGCATGTGGATATTTGGACCTCTTTTAGGAATTCGTTGGAAACGGGACACCCTCACACAAAAACTAGACAGAAGCATTCTCACAAACTTCTGTGTGACGTGAGCATTCAGCCCGCAGAGCTGAACCTCTCTTTGAAAGGGCAGTTTTGAAACACTCTTTTTCTAGAATCTGCAAGTGGACATTTGGAGCGCTTTTAGGCCTGTGGTGGAAAGGAAATATCTTCACTCACAAACAAGACAGATGCATTCTCTGAAACTGCCTTGTGGTGTGTGCATTCAACTCACAGAGTTGAACATTCCTTTCGAATGAGAAGTTTTGAAACACTCTTTTTGTAGAAACTGCAAGTAAAAACTTGGACCGCTGATGGGAATTCGTTGGAAACGGGACACCTTCACACAAAAACTAGACCAAAGCATTCCTACAAACTTATCTGCGATGTGTGCACTCAGCTCACAAAGCTTAACATTTCTTTTCATGGATTAGTTTTGAAACACTCATTTTGCAGTATATGCAAGTGGTCATTCGGAAAGCTATGAGGCCTATGGTCGAAAAGGTAACACCTTCACCTATAACCTAGAAAGAAGCGTTCTGAGAAACTACTTTGTCTTGTTTGCATTCAACTCACAGAGTGGAACATTCCTTTTCTTAGAGCAGCCATGAAACAATCTTTTTGCATAGTCTGCAATTGGACATTTGGAGAGCTCTGAGGCCTGTGGTGGAAAACGAAATATCTTCACATAAAACCTAGAAAGAAGCATTCTCAGAAACCACTTTGTGATGTGTGCATTCAACTCACAGGATTGAATATTCCTTTCATTACAGCGGTTCTGAAACACACTTTTTCTAGAATCTCCATGTGGATATTTGGAACACTTACGGCAATTTGATGGAAACGAGACATCCTCACACAAAAAGGAGACAGAAGCATTCTCACAAACTCCTTTGTGGTGTGTGATCTCAACTCACAGATGTGAACCTTCCTTTTGATAGAGCAGTTTCAAAACAATCTTTTTCTAGAATCTGCAAGTGGATATTTGGAGCGATGAGAGGCCTGTGGTTTAAAGGAAATATCTTCACATAACAAGTAGACAAAAGCATTCTCTGAAACGTCTTTGTGGTGTGTGCATTCACCTCACAGAGTTGAGCATTGCTTTTGACAGAGAAGTTTGGAAGCACTCTTTTTATACTGTCTGCAAGTGGATATTTGGACCCCTTATTGGAATGCGTTGGAAAAGGGACACCATCACACGAAAACGAGACAGAAGCATTCTCACAAACTTCTGCATGATGTGAGCATTGAGCTCACAGAGCTGAACCTTTCTTTTGATAGAGCAGTTTTGAAGCACTCTTTTTCCAGATTCTGCAAGTGGACATTTGGAGCGCCTTGAGGCCTGCGGTGGAAAGGAAATATCTTCATATAAAAAGTAGACAGAAGCATTCTCTGAAACTTCTTTCTGGTGCGTGAATTAAATTCAGAGAGTTGAACATTCCTTTTGACAGAGAAGTTTTGAAACACTTTTTTGTAGAATCTGCACGTGGAAATTGGGACCACTTCTAGGAGTTCGTTGGAAACGGGGCACCTTCACACAAAAACAAGACAGAAGCATTCTGACAGACTTCGGTGTGATATGTGCATTCAACTCATAGAGTTTAATCTTTCCTTTCATGTGGCAGTTTTGAAACACTCATTTTGTGGAATCTGCAAGTGGCTATTTGGACCGATTATAGGAATTCATTGGGAACGGGACTCCCTCACACAAAAAGTATTGAGAAGCACTTTCACAAACCTCTGTGTGATGTGTTCATTCAACACAAAGGGCTGAGCTCTTCTTTTGATAGAGCAGTTTTAAAACGCTCTTTTTCTGGAATCTGCAAGTGGACATTTGGAGCGCTTTGAGGACTGTTTGGGCAAGGAAATATTTTCACATAACAAGTAGACAGAAGCATTCTCTGAAACTTCTTTGTGGTGTGTGCATTCAACTCACAGAGTTTGAACATTCCTTTTGACAGAGAAGTTTGGAAACACTCTTTTTATAGAATAGGCAAGTGGATATTGGGAACACTTTTAGGAATTCATTGGAAACGGGACACCCTCACACAAAAACTAGACAGAAGCATTCTCACAAACTTCTGTGTGACGTGAGCATTCAGCTCGCAGAGCTGAACCTCTCTTTGATAGGGCAGTTTTGAAACAGTCTTTTTCTAGAATCTGCAAGTGGACATTTGGAGCGCTTTTAGGCCTGTGGTGGAAAGGAAATATCTTCACTCACAAACTAGACAGATGCATTCTCTGAAACTGCCTTGTGCTGCGTGCATTCAACTCACAGAGTTGAACATTCCTTTCGAATGAGAAGTTTTGAAACACTCTTTTTGTAGAAACTGCAAGTGAAACCTTGGACCGCTGATGGGAATTCGTTGGAAACGGGACACCTTCACACAAAAACTAGACCAAAGCATTCCCACAAACTTATCTGCGATGTGTGCACTCAGCTCACAAAGTTTAACATTTCTTTTCATGGATTAGTTTTGAAACACTCTTTTTGCAGTATATGCAAGTGGTCATTCGGAAAGCTGTGAGGCCTATGGTCGAAAAGGTAACACCTTCACCTATAACCTAGAAAGAAGCGTTCTGAGAAACTACTTTGTGTTGTTTGCATTCAACTCAGAGAGTGGAACATTCCTTTTCATAGAGCAGCCATGAAACAATCTTTTTGCATAGTCTGCAATTGGACATTTGGAGAGCTCTGAGGCCTGTGGTGGAAAACGAAATATCTTCACATAAAACCTAGAAAGAAGCATTCTCAGAAACCACTTTGTGATGTGTGCATTCAACTCACAGGATTGAATATTCCTTTCATTACAGCGGTTCTGAAACACACTTTTTCTAGAATCTCCATGTGGATATTTGGAACACTTACGGCAATTTGATGGAAACGAGACATCCTCACACAAAAAGGAGACAGAAGCATTCTCACAATCTCCTTTGTGATGTGTGATCTCAACTCACAGATGTGAACCTTCCTTTTGATAGAGCAGTTTCGATACAATCTTTTTCTAGAATCTGCAAGTGGATATTTGGAGCGATGAGAGGCCTGTGGTTTAAAGGAAATATCTTCACATAACAAGTAGACAAAAGCATTCTTTGAAACGTCTTTGTGGTGTGTGCATTCACCTCACAGAGTTGAGCATTGCTTTTGACAGAGAAGTTTGGAAGCACTCTTTTTATAGTGTCTGCAAGTGGGTATTTGGACCCCTTATAGGAATGCGTTGGAAATGGGACACCATCACACGAAAACGAGACAGAAGCATTCTCACAAACTTCCGCATTTTGTGAGCATTCAGCTCACAGAGCTGAACCTTTCTTTTGATAGAGCAGTTTTGAAGCACTCTTTTTCCAGATTCTGCAAGTGGACATTTGGAGCGCCTTGAGGCCTGCGGTGGAAAGGAAATATCTTCACATAAAAACTAGACAGAAGCATTCTCTGAAACTTCTTTCTGGTGCGTGAATTAAATTAACAGAGTTGAACATTCCTTTTGACAGAGAAGTTTTGAAACACTATTTTTGTAGAATCTGCACGGGGAAATTTGGACCACTTCTAGGAATTCGTTGGAAACGGGGCACCTTCACACAAAAACAAGACAGAAGCATTCTGACAGACTTCGGTGTGATATGTGCATTCAACTCATAGAGTTTAATCTTTCCTTTCATGTGGCAGTTCCGAAACACTCTTTTTATGGAATCTGCAAGTGGCTATTTGGACCGATTATAGGAATTCATTGGGAACCGGACACCCTCACACAAAAAGTATTGAGAAGCACTTTCACAAACCTCTGTGTGATGTGTTCATTCAACACAAAGGACTGAGCTCTTCTTTTGATAGAGCAGTTTTAAAACGCTCTTTTTCTGGAATCTGCAAGTGGACATTTGGAGCGCTTTGAGGACTGTGGGGGCAAGGAAATATTTTCACATAACAAGTAGACAGAAGTATTCTCTGAAACTTCTTTGTGGTGTGTGCATTCAACTCACAGGGTTTGAACATTCCTTTTGACAGAGAAGTTTGGAAACACTCTTTTTATAGAATAGGCAAGTGGATATTTGGACCAGTTTTACGAATTCATTGGAAACGGGACACCCTCACACAAAAACTAGACAGAAGCATTCTCACAAACTTCTGTGTGACGTGATCATTCAGCTCGCAGAGCTGAACCTCTCTTTGAAAGGGCAGTTTTGAAACACTCTTTTTCTAGAATCTGCAAGTGAACATTTGGAGCGCTTTTAGGCCTGTGGTGGAAAGGAAATATCTTCACTCACAAACTAGACAGATGCATTCTCTGAAACTGCCTTGTGGTGCGTGCATTCAACTCACAGAGTTGAACCTTCCTTTCGAATGAGAAGTTTTGAAACACTCTTTTTGTAGAAACTGCAAGTGAAAACTTGGACCGCTGATGGGAATTCGTTGGAAACGGGACACCTTCACACAAAAACTAGACCAAAGCATTCCCACAAACTTATCTGCGATGTGTGCACTCAGCTCACAAAGTTTAACATTTCTTTTCATGGATTAGTTTTGAAACACTCTTTTTGCAGTATATGCAAGTGGTCATTCGGAAAGCTGTGAGGCCTATGGTCGAAAAGGTAACACCTTCACCTATAACCTAGAAAGAAGCGTTCTGTGAAACTACTTTGTGTTGTTTGCATTCATCTCACAGAGTGGAACATTCCTTTTGTTAGAGCAGCCATGAAACAATCTTTTTGCATAGTCTGCAATTGGACATTTGGAGAGCTCTGAGGCCTGTGGTGGAAAACGAAATATCTTCACATAAAACCTAGAAAGAAGCATTCTCAGAAACCACTTTGTGATGTGTGCATTCAACTCACAGGATTGAATATTCCTTTCATTACAGCGGTTCTGAAACACACTTTTTCTAGAATCTCCATGTGGATATTTGGAACACTTACGGCAATTTGATGGAAACGAGACATCCTCACACAAAAAGGAGACAGAAGCATTCTCACAAACTCCTTTGTGATGTGTGATCTCAACTCACAGATGTGAACCTTCCTTTTGATAGAGCAGTTTCAAAACAATCTTTTTCTAGAATCTGCAAGTGGATATTTGGAGCGATGAGAGGCCTGTGGTTTAAAGGAAATATCTTCACATAACAAGTAGACAAAAGCATTCTCTGAAACGTCTTTTTGGTGTGTGCATTCACCTCACAGAGTTGAACATTGCTTTTGACAGAGAAGTTTGGAAGCACTCTTTTTGTAGTGTCTGCAAGTGGATATTTGCACCCCTTATAGGAATGCGTTGGAAATGGGACACCATCACACGAAAACGAGACAGAAGCATTCTCACAAACTTCTGCATGATGTGAGCATTCAGCTCACAGAGCTGAACCTTTCTTTTGATAGAGCAGTTTTGAAGCACTCTTTTTCCAGATTCTGCAAGTGGACATTTGGAGCGCCTTGAGGCCTGCGGTGGAAAGGAAATATCTTCACATAAAAACTAGACAGAAGCATTCTCTGAAACTTCTTTCTGGTGCGTGAATTAAATTCACAGAGTTGAACATTCCTTTTGACAGAGAAGTTTTGAAACACTATTTTTGTAGAATCTGCACGGGGAAATTTGGACCACTTCTAGGAATTCGTTGGAAACGGGGCACCTTCACACAAAAACAAGACAGAAGCATTCTGACAGACTTCGGTGTGATATGTGCATTCAACTCATAGAGTTTAATCTTTCCTTTCATGTGGCAGTTCCGAAACACTCTTTTTATGGAATCTGCAAGTGGCTATTTGGACCGATTATAGGAATTCATTGGGAACCGGACACCCTCACACAAAAAGTATTGAGAAGCACTTTCACAAACCTCTGTGTGATGTGTTCATTCAACACAAAGGACTGAGCTCTTCTTTTGATAGAGCAGTTTTAAAACGCTCTTTTTCTGGAATCTGCAAGTGGACATTTGGAGCGCTTTGAGGACTGTGGGGGCAAGGAAATATTTTCACATAACAAGTAGACAGAAGTATTCTCTGAAACTTCTTTGTGGTGTGTGCATTCAACTCACAGGGTTTGAACATTCCTTTTGACAGAGAAGTTTGGAAACACTCTTTTTATAGAATAGGCATGTGGATATTTGGACCAGTTTTACGAATTCATTGGAAACGGGACACCCTCACACAAAAACTAGACAGAAGCATTCTCACAAACTTCTGTGTGACGTGATCATTCAGCTCGCAGAGCTGAACCTCTCTTTGAAAGGGCAGTTTTGAAACACTCTTTTTCTAGAATCTGCAAGTGAACATTTGGAGCGCTTTTAGGCCTGTGGTGGAAAGGAAATATCTTCACTCACAAACTAGACAGATGCATTCTCTGAAACTGCCTTGTGGTGCGTGCATTCAACTCACAGAGTTGAACCTTCCTTTCGAATGAGAAGTTTTGAAACACTCTTTTTGTAGAAACTGCAAGTGAAAACTTGGACCGCTGATGGGAATTCGTTGGAAACGGGACACCTTCACACAAAAACTAGACCAAAGCATTCCCACAAACTTATCTGCGATGTGTGCACTCAGCTCACAAAGTTTAACATTTCTTTTCATGGATTAGTTTTGAAACACTCTTTTTGCAGTATATGCAAGTGGTCATTCGGAAAGCTGTGAGGCCTATGGTCGAAAAGGTAACACCTTCACCTATAACCTAGAAAGAAGCGTTCTGAGAAACTACTTTGTGTTGTTTGCATTCAACTCAGAGAGTGGAACATTCCTTTTCATAGAGCAGCCATGAAACAATCTTTTTGCATAGTCTGCAATTGGACATTTGGAGAGCTCTGAGGCCTGTGGTGGAAAACGAAATATCTTCACATAAAACCTAGAAAGAAGCATTCTCAGAAACCACTTTGTGATGTGTGCATTCAACTCACAGGATTGAATATTCCTTTCATTACAGCGGTTCTGAAACACACTTTTTCTAGAATCTCCATGTGGATATTTGGAACACTTACGGCAATTTGATGGAAACGAGACATCCTCACACAAAAAGGAGACAGAAGCATTCTCACAATCTCCTTTGTGATGTGTGATCTCAACTCACAGATGTGAACCTTCCTTTTGATAGAGCAGTTTCGATACAATCTTTTTCTAGAATCTGCAAGTGGATATTTGGAGCGATGAGAGGCCTGTGGTTTAAAGGAAATATCTTCACATAACAAGTAGACAAAAGCATTCTTTGAAACGTCTTTGTGGTGTGTGCATTCACCTCACAGAGTTGAGCATTGCTTTTGACAGAGAAGTTTGGAAGCACTCTTTTTATAGTGTCTGCAAGTGGGTATTTGGACCCCTTATAGGAATGCGTTGGAAATGGGACACCATCACACGAAAACGAGACAGAAGCATTCTCACAAACTTCCGCATTTTGTGAGCATTCAGCTCACAGAGCTGAACCTTTCTTTTGATAGAGCAGTTTTGAAGCACTCTTTTTCCAGATTCTGCAAGTGGACATTTGGAGCGCCTTGAGGCCTGCGGTGGAAAGGAAATATCTTCACATAAAAACTAGACAGAAGCATTCTCTGAAACTTCTTTCTGGTGCGTGAATTAAATTAACAGAGTTGAACATTCCTTTTGACAGAGAAGTTTTGAAACACTATTTTTGTAGAATCTGCACGGGGAAATTTGGACCACTTCTAGGAATTCGTTGGAAACGGGGCACCTTCACACAAAAACAAGACAGAAGCATTCTGACAGACTTCGGTGTGATATGTGCATTCAACTCATAGAGTTTAATCTTTCCTTTCATGTGGCAGTTCCGAAACACTCTTTTTATGGAATCTGCAAGTGGCTATTTGGACCGATTATAGGAATTCATTGGGAACCGGACACCCTCACACAAAAAGTATTGAGAAGCACTTTCACAAACCTCTGTGTGATGTGTTCATTCAACACAAAGGACTGAGCTCTTCTTTTGATAGAGCAGTTTTAAAACGCTCTTTTTCTGGAATCTGCAAGTGGACATTTGGAGCGCTTTGAGGACTGTGGGGGCAAGGAAATATTTTCACATAACAAGTAGACAGAAGTATTCTCTGAAACTTCTTTGTGGTGTGTGCATTCAACTCACAGGGTTTGAACATTCCTTTTGACAGAGAAGTTTGGAAACACTCTTTTTATAGAATAGGCAAGTGGATATTTGGACCAGTTTTACGAATTCATTGGAAACGGGACACCCTCACACAAAAACTAGACAGAAGCATTCTCACAAACTTCTGTGTGACGTGATCATTCAGCTCGCAGAGCTGAACCTCTCTTTGAAAGGGCAGTTTTGAAACACTCTTTTTCTAGAATCTGCAAGTGAACATTTGGAGCGCTTTTAGGCCTGTGGTGGAAAGGAAATATCTTCACTCACAAACTAGACAGATGCATTCTCTGAAACTGCCTTGTGGTGCGTGCATTCAACTCACAGAGTTGAACCTTCCTTTCGAATGAGAAGTTTTGAAACACTCTTTTTGTAGAAACTGCAAGTGAAAACTTGGACCGCTGATGGGAATTCGTTGGAAACGGGACACCTTCACACAAAAACTAGACCAAAGCATTCCCACAAACTTATCTGCGATGTGTGCACTCAGCTCACAAAGTTTAACATTTCTTTTCATGGATTAGTTTTGAAACACTCTTTTTGCAGTATATGCAAGTGGTCATTCGGAAAGCTGTGAGGCCTATGGTCGAAAAGGTAACACCTTCACCTATAACCTAGAAAGAAGCGTTCTGTGAAACTACTTTGTGTTGTTTGCATTCATCTCACAGAGTGGAACATTCCTTTTGTTAGAGCAGCCATGAAACAATCTTTTTGCATAGTCTGCAATTGGACATTTGGAGAGCTCTGAGGCCTGTGGTGGAAAACGAAATATCTTCACATAAAACCTAGAAAGAAGCATTCTCAGAAACCACTTTGTGATGTGTGCATTCAACTCACAGGATTGAATATTCCTTTCATTACAGCGGTTCTGAAACACACTTTTTCTAGAATCTCCATGTGGATATTTGGAACACTTACGGCAATTTGATGGAAACGAGACATCCTCACACAAAAAGGAGACAGAAGCATTCTCACAAACTCCTTTGTGATGTGTGATCTCAACTCACAGATGTGAACCTTCCTTTTGATAGAGCAGTTTCAAAACAATCTTTTTCTAGAATCTGCAAGTGGATATTTGGAGCGATGAGAGGCCTGTGGTTTAAAGGAAATATCTTCACATAACAAGTAGACAAAAGCATTCTCTGAAACGTCTTTTTGGTGTGTGCATTCACCTCACAGAGTTGAACATTGCTTTTGACAGAGAAGTTTGGAAGCACTCTTTTTGTAGTGTCTGCAAGTGGATATTTGCACCCCTTATAGGAATGCGTTGGAAATGGGACACCATCACACGAAAACGAGACAGAAGCATTCTCACAAACTTCTGCATGATGTGAGCATTCAGCTCACAGAGCTGAACCTTTCTTTTGATAGAGCAGTTTTGAAGCACTCTTTTTCCAGATTCTGCAAGTGGACATTTGGAGCGCCTTGAGGCCTGCGGTGGAAAGGAAATATCTTCACATAAAAACTAGACAGAAGCATTCTCTGAAACTTCTTTCTGGTGCGTGAATTAAATTCACAGAGTTGAACATTCCTTTTGACAGAGAAGTTTTGAAACACTATTTTTGTAGAATCTGCACGGGGAAATTTGGACCACTTCTAGGAATTCGTTGGAAACGGGGCACCTTCACACAAAAACAAGACAGAAGCATTCTGACAGACTTCGGTGTGATATGTGCATTCAACTCATAGAGTTTAATCTTTCCTTTCATGTGGCAGTTCCGAAACACTCTTTTTATGGAATCTGCAAGTGGCTATTTGGACCGATTATAGGAATTCATTGGGAACCGGACACCCTCACACAAAAAGTATTGAGAAGCACTTTCACAAACCTCTGTGTGATGTGTTCATTCAACACAAAGGACTGAGCTCTTCTTTTGATAGAGCAGTTTTAAAACGCTCTTTTTCTGGAATCTGCAAGTGGACATTTGGAGCGATTTGAGGACTGTGGGGGCAAGGAAATATTTTCACATAACAAGTAGACAGAAGTATTCTCTGAAACTTCTTTGTGGTGTGTGCATTCAACTCACAGGGTTTGAACATTCCTTTTGACAGAGAAGTTTGGAAACACTCTTTTTATAGAATAGGCATGTGGATATTTGGACCAGTTTTACGAATTCATTGGAAACGGGACACCCTCACACAAAAACTAGACAGAAGCATTCTCACAAACTTCTGTGTGACGTGATCATTCAGCTCGCAGAGCTGAACCTCTCTTTGAAAGGGCAGTTTTGAAACACTCTTTTTCTAGAATCTGCAAGTGAACATTTGGAGCGCTTTTAGGCCTGTGGTGGAAAGGAAATATCTTCACTCACAAACTAGACAGATGCATTCTCTGAAACTGCCTTGTGGTGCGTGCATTCAACTCACAGAGTTGAACCTTCCTTTCGAATGAGAAGTTTTGAAACACTCTTTTTGTAGAAACTGCAAGTGAAAACTTGGACCGCTGATGGGAATTCGTTGGAAACGGGACACCTTCACACAAAAACTAGACCAAAGCATTCCCACAAACTTATCTGCGATGTGTGCACTCAGCTCACAAAGTTTAACATTTCTTTTCATGGATTAGTTTTGAAACACTCTTTTTGCAGTATATGCAAGTGGTCATTCGGAAAGCTGTGAGGCCTATGGTCGAAAAGGTAACACCTTCACCTATAACCTAGAAAGAAGCGTTCTGAGAAACTACTTTGTGTTGTTTGCATTCAACTCAGAGAGTGGAACATTCCTTTTCATAGAGCAGCCATGAAACAATCTTTTTGCATAGTCTGCAATTGGACATTTGGAGAGCTCTGAGGCCTGTGGTGGAAAACGAAATATCTTCACATAAAACCTAGAAAGAAGCATTCTCAGAAACCACTTTGTGATGTGTGCATTCAACTCACAGGATTGAATATTCCTTTCATTACAGCGGTTCTGAAACACACTTTTTCTAGAATCTCCATGTGGATATTTGGAACACTTACGGCAATTTGATGGAAACGAGACATCCTCACACAAAAAGGAGACAGAAGCATTCTCACAATCTCCTTTGTGATGTGTGATCTCAACTCACAGATGTGAACCTTCCTTTTGATAGAGCAGTTTCGATACAATCTTTTTCTAGAATCTGCAAGTGGATATTTGGAGCGATGAGAGGCCTGTGGTTTAAAGGAAATATCTTCACATAACAAGTAGACAAAAGCATTCTTTGAAACGTCTTTGTGGTGTGTGCATTCACCTCACAGAGTTGAGCATTGCTTTTGACAGAGAAGTTTGGAAGCACTCTTTTTATAGTGTCTGCAAGTGGGTATTTGGACCCCTTATAGGAATGCGTTGGAAATGGGACACCATCACACGAAAACGAGACAGAAGCATTCTCACAAACTTCCGCATGATGTGAGCATTCAGCTCACAGAGCTGAACCTTTCTTTTGATAGAGCAGTTTTGAAGCACTCTTTTTCCAGATTCTGCAAGTGGACATTTGGAGCGCCTTGAGGCCTGCGGTGGAAAGGAAATATCTTCACATAAAAACTAGACAGAAGCATTCTCTGAAACTTCTTTCTGGTGCGTGAATTAAATTAACAGAGTTGAACATTCCTTTTGACAGAGAAGTTTTGAAACACTATTTTTGTAGAATCTGCACGGGGAAATTTGGACCACTTCTAGGAATTCGTTGGAAACGGGGCACCTTCACACAAAAACAAGACAGAAGCATTCTGACAGACTTCGGTGTGATATGTGCATTCAACTCATAGAGTTTAATCTTTCCTTTCATGTGGCAGTTCCGAAACACTCTTTTTATGGAATCTGCAAGTGGCTATTTGGACCGATTATAGGAATTCATTGGGAACCGGACACCCTCACACAAAAAGTATTGAGAAGCACTTTCACAAACCTCTGTGTGATGTGTTCATTCAACACAAAGGACTGAGCTCTTCTTTTGATAGAGCAGTTTTAAAACGCTCTTTTTCTGGAATCTGCAAGTGGACATTTGGAGCGCTTTGAGGACTGTGGGGGCAAGGAAATATTTTCACATAACAAGTAGACAGAAGTATTCTCTGAAACTTCTTTGTGGTGTGTGCATTCAACTCACAGGGTTTGAACATTCCTTTTGACAGAGAAGTTTGGAAACACTCTTTTTATAGAATAGGCAAGTGGATATTTGGACCAGTTTTACGAATTCATTGGAAACGGGACACCCTCACACAAAAACTAGACAGAAGCATTCTCACAAACTTCTGTGTGACGTGATCATTCAGCTCGCAGAGCTGAACCTCTCTTTGAAAGGGCAGTTTTGAAACACTCTTTTTCTAGAATCTGCAAGTGAACATTTGGAGCGCTTTTAGGCCTGTGGTGGAAAGGAAATATCCTCACTCACAAACTAGACAGATGCATTCTCTGAAACTGCCTTGTGGTGCGTGCATTCAACTCACAGAGTTGAACCTTCCTTTCGAATGAGAAGTTTTGAAACACTCTTTTTGTAGAAACTGCAAGTGAAAACTTGGACCGCTGATGGGAATTCGTTGGAAACGGGACACCTTCACACAAAAACTAGACCAAAGCATTCCCACAAACTTATCTGCGATGTGTGCACTCAGCTCACAAAGTTTAACATTTCTTTTCATGGATTAGTTTTGAAACACTCTTTTTGCAGTATATGCAAGTGGTCATTCGGAAAACTATGAGGTCTATGGTCGAAAAGGTAACACCTTCACCTATAACCTAGAAAGAAGCGTTCTGTGAAACTACTTTGTGTTGTTTGCATTCATCTCACAGAGTGGAACATTCCTTTTGTTAGAGCAGCCATGAAACAATCTTTTTGCATAGTCTGCAATTGGACATTTGGAGAGCTCTGAGGCCTGTGGTGGAAAACGAAATATCTTCACATAAAACCTAGAAAGAAGCATTCTCAGAAACCACTTTGTGATGTGTGCATTCAACTCACAGGATTGAATATTCCTTTCATTACAGCGGTTCTGAAACACACTTTTTCTAGAATCTCCATGTGGATATTTGGAACACTTACGGCAATTTGATGGAAACGAGACATCCTCACACAAAAAGGAGACAGAAGCATTCTCACAAACTCCTTTGTGATGTGTGATCTCAACTCACAGATGTGAACCTTCCTTTTGATAGAGCAGTTTCAAAACAATCTTTTTCTAGAATCTGCAAGTGGATATTTGGAGCGATGAGAGGCCTGTGGTTTAAAGGAAATATCTTCACATAACAAGTAGACAAAAGCATTCTCTGAAACGTCTTTTTGGTGTGTGCATTCACCTCACAGAGTTGAACATTGCTTTTGACAGAGAAGTTTGGAAGCACTCTTTTTGTAGTGTCTGCAAGTGGATATTTGCACCCCTTATAGGAATGCGTTGGAAATGGGACACCATCACACGAAAACGAGACAGAAGCATTCTCACAAACTTCTGCATGATGTGAGCATTCAGCTCACAGAGCTGAACCTTTCTTTTGATAGAGCAGTTTTGAAGCACTCTTTTTCCAGATTCTGCAAGTGGACATTTGGAGCGCCTTGAGGCCTGCGGTGGAAAGGAAATATCTTCACATAAAAACTAGACAGAAGCATTCTCTGAAACTTCTTTCTGGTGCGTGAATTAAATTCACAGAGTTGAACATTCCTTTTCACAGAGAAGTTTTTAAACACTTTTTTTGTAGAATCTGCACGTGGAAATTTGGACCACTTCTAGGAATTCGTTGGAAACGGGGCACCTTCACACAAAAACAAGACAGAAGCATTCTGACAAACTTCGGTGTGATATGTGCATTCAACTCACAGAGTTTAATCTCTCATTTCATGTGGCAGTTTCGAAACACTCTTTTTGTGGAATCTGCAAGTGGCTATTTGGACCGATTATAGGAATTCATTGGGAACGGGACACCCTCACACAAAAAGTAGTGAGAAGCACTTTCACAAACCTCTGTGTGATGTGTTCATTCAACTCAAAGGGCTGAGCTCTTCTTTTGATAGAGCAGTTTTAAAACGCTCTTTTTCTGGAATCTGCAAGTGGACATTTGGAGCGCTTTGAGGACTGTGGGGGCAAGGAAATATTTTCACATAACAAGTAGACAGAAGCATTCTCTGAAACTTCTTTGTGGTGTGTGCATTCAACTCACAGAGTTTGAACATTCCTTTTGACAGAGAAGTTTGGAAATACTCTTTTTATAGAATAGGCAAGTGGATATTTGGAACACTTTTAGGAATTCATTGGAAACGGGACACCCTCACACAAAAACTAGACAGAAGCATTCTCACAAACTTCTGTGTGACGTGAGCATTCAGCTCGCAGAGCTGAACCTCTCTTTGAAAGGGCAGTTTTGAAACACTCTTTTTCTAGAATCTGCAAGTGGACATTTGGAGCGCTTTTAGGACTGTGGTGGAAAGGAAATATCTTCACTCACAAACTAGACAGATGCATTCTCTGAAACTGCCTTGTGGTGCGTGCATTCAACTCACAGAGTGGAACATTCCTGTCGAATGAGAAGTTTTGAAACACTCTTTTTGTAGAAACTGCAAGTGAAACCTTGGACCGCTGATGGGAATTCGTTGGAAACGGGACACCTTCACACAAAAACTAGACCAAAGCATTCCCACAAACTTATCTGCAATGTGTGCACTCAGCTCACAAAGTTTAACTTTTCTTTTCATGGATTAGTTTTGAAACACTCTTTTTGCAGTATATGCAAGTGGTCATTCGGAAAGCTATGAGGCCTATGGTCGAAAAGGTAACACCTTCACCTATAACCTAGAAAGAAGCGTTCTGAGAAAGAACTTTGTGTTCCTTGCATTCAACTCACAGAGTGGAACATTCCTTTTGTTAGAGCAGCCATGAAACAATCTTTTTGCATAGTCTGCAATTGGACATTTGGAGAGCTCTGAGGCCTGTGGTGGAAAACGAAATATCTTCACATAAAACCTAGAAAGAAGCATTCTCAGAAACCACTTTGTGATGTGTGCATTCAACTCACAGGATTGAATATTCCTTTCATTACAGCGGTTCTGAAACACACTTTTTCTAGAATCTCCATGTGGATATTTGGAACACTTACGGCAATTTGATGGAAACGAGACATCCTCACACAAAAAGGAGACAGAAGCATTCTCACAAACTCCTTTGTGATGTGTGATCTCAACTCACAGATGTGAACCTTCCTTTTGATAGAGCAGTTTCGAAACAATCTTTTTCTAGAATCTGCAAGTGGATATTTGGAGCGATGAGAGGCCTGTGGTTTAAAGGAAATATCTTCACATAACAAGTAGACAAAAGCATTCTCTGAAACGTCTTTGTGGTGTGTGCATTCACCTCACAGAGTTGAGCATTGCTTTTGACAGAGAAGTTTGGAAGCACTCTTTTTATAGTGTCTGCAAGTGGATATTTGGACCCCTTATTGGAATGCGTTGGAAATGGGACACCATCACACGAAAACGAGACAGAAGCATTCTCACAAACTTCTGCGTGATGTGAGCATTCAGCTCACAGAGCTGAACCTTTCTTTTGATAGAGCAGTTTTGAAGCACTCTTTTTCCAGATTCTGCAAGTGGACATTTGGAGCGCCTTGAGGCCTGCGGTGGAAAGGAAATATCTTCACATAAAAACTAGACAGAAGCATTCTCTGAAACTTCATTCTGGTGCGTGAATTAAATTCAGAGAGTTGAACATTCCTTTTGACAGAGAAGTTTTGAAACACTTTTTTTGTAGAATCTGCACGTGGAAATTTGGACCACTTCTAGGAATTCGTTGGAAACGGGACACCTTCACACAAAAACAAGACAGAAGCATTCTGACAGACTTCGGTGTGATATGTGCATTCAACTCGCAGAGTTTAATCTTTCCTTTCATGTGGCAGTTTCGAAACACTCTTTTTGTGGAATCTGCAAGTGGCTATTTGGACCGATTATAGGAATTCATTGGGAACGGGGCACCCTCACACAAAAAGTAGTGAGAAGCACTTTCACAAACTTCTGTGTGATGTGTGCATTCAACTCAAAGGGCTGAGCTCTTCTTTGGATAGAGCAGTTTTAAAACACTCTTTTTCTGGAATCTGCAAGTGGACATGTGGAGCGCTTTGAGGACTGTGGGGGCAAGGAAATATCTTCACATAACAAGTAGACAGAAGCATTCTCTGAAACTTCTTTGTGGTGTGTGCATTCAACTCACAGAGGTTGAACATTCCTTTTGACAGAGAAGTTTGGAAACACTCTTTTTATAGAATAGGCAAGTGGATATTTGGACCTCTTTTAAGAATTCGTTGGAAACGGGACACCCTCACACAAAAACTAGACAGAAGCATTCTCACAAACTTCTGTGTGACGTGAGCATTCAGCTCGCAGAGCTGAACCTCTCTTTGATAGGGCAGTTTTGAAACACTCTTTTTCTAGAATCTGCAAGTGGACATTTGGAGCGCTTTTAGGCCTGTGGTGGAAAGGAAATATCTTCACTCACAAACTAGACAGATGCATTCTCTGAAACTGCCTTGTGGTGCGTGCATTCAACTCACAGAGTTGAACATTCCTTTCGAATGAGAAGTTTTGAAACACTCTTTTTGTAGAAACTGCAAGTGAAACCTTGGACTGCTGATGGGAATTCGTTGGAAACGGGACACCTTCACACAAAAAGTAGACCAAAGCATTCCCACAAACTTATCTGCGATGTGTGCACTCAGCTCACAAAGTTTAACATTTCTTTTCATGGATTAGTTTTGAAACACTCATTTTGCAGTATATGCAAGTGGTCATTCGGAAAGCTATGAGGCCTATGGTCGAAAAGGTAACACCTTCACCTATAACCTAGAAAGAAGCGTTCTGTGAAACTACTTTGTGTTGTTTGCATTCAACTCACAGAGTGGAACATTCCTTTTCTTAGAGCAGCCATGAAACAATCTTTTTGCATAGTCTGCAATTGGACATTTGGACAGTTCTGAGGCCTGTGGTGGAAAACGAAATATCTTCACATAAAACCTAGAAAGAAGCATTCTCAGAAACCACTTTGTGATGTGTGCATTCAACTCACAGGATTGAACATTCCTTTCATTACAGCGGTTCTGAAACACACTTTTTCTAGAATCTCCATGTGGATATTTGGAACACTTACGGCAATTTGATGGAAACGAGACATCCTCACACAAAAAGGAGACAGAAGCATTCTCACAAACTCCTTTGTGATGTGTGATCTCAACTCACAGATGTGAACCTTCCTTTTGATAGAGCAGTTTCGAAACAATCTTTTTCTAGAATCTGCAAGTGGATATTTGGAGCGATGAGAGGCCTGTGGTTTAAAGGAAATATCTTCACATAACAAGTAGAAAAAAGCATTCTCTGAAACGACTTTGTGGTGTTTGCATTCACCTCACAGAGTTGAGCATTGCTTTTGACAGAGAAGTTTGGAAGCACTCTTTTTATAGTGTCTGCAAGTGGATATTTGGACCCCTTATTGGAATGCGTTGGAAATGGGACACCATCACACGAAAACGAGACAGAAGCATTCTCACAAACTTCTGCGTGATGTGAGCATTCAGCTCACAGAGCTGAACCTTTCTTTTGATAGAGCAGTTTTGAAGCACTCTTTTTCCAGATTCTGCAAGTGGACATTTGGAGCGCCTTGAGGCCTGCGGTGGAAAGGAAATATCTTCACATAAAAACTAGACAGAAGCATTCTCTGAAACTTCATTCTGGTGCGTGAATTAAATTCAGAGAGTTGAACATTCCTTTTGACAGAGAAGTTTTGAAACACTTTTTTTGTAGAATCTGCACGTGGAAATTTGGACCACTTCTAGGAATTCGTTGGAAACGGGACACCTTCACACAAAAACAAGACAGAAGCATTCTGACAGACTTCGGTGTGATATGTGCATTCAACTCGCAGAGTTTAATCTTTCCTTTCATGTGGCAGTTTCGAAACACTGTTTTTGTGGAATCTGCAAGTGGCTATTTGGACCGATTATAGGAATTCATTGGGAACGGGGCACCCTCACACAAAAAGTAGTGAGAAGCACTTTCACAAACTTCTGTGTGATGTGTGCATTCAACTCAAGGGGCTGAGCTCTTCTTTTGATAGAGCAGTTTTAAAACACTCTTTTTCTGGAATCTGCAAGTGGACATGTGGAGCGCTTTGAGGACTGTGGGGGCAAGGAAATATCTTCACATAACAAGTAGACAGAAGTATTCTCTGAAACTTCTTTGTGGTGTCTGCATTCAACTCACAGAGCTTGAACATTCCTTTTGACAGAGAAGTTTGGAAACACTCTTTTTATAGAATAGGCATGTGGATATTTGGACCTCTTTTAGGAATTCGTTGGAAACGGGACACCCTCACACAAAAACTAGACAGAAGCATTCTCACAAACTTCTGTGTGACGTGAGCATTCAGCTCGCAGAGCTGAACCTCTCTTTGAAAGGGCAGTTTTGAAACACTCTTTTTCTAGAATCTGCAAGTGGACATTTGGAGCGCTTTTAGGCCTGTGGTGGAAAGGAAATATCTTCACTCACAAACAAGACAGAAGCATTCTCTGAAACTGCCTTGTGGTGTGTGCATTCAACTCACAGTGTTGAACATTCCTTTCGAATGAGAAGTTTTGAAACACTCTTTTTGTAGAAACTGCAAGTAAAAACTTGGACCGCTGATGGGAATTCGTTGGAAACGGGACACCTTCACACAAAAACTAGACCAAAGCATTCCTACAAACTTATCTGCGATGTGTGCACTCAGCTCACAAAGTTTAACATTTCTTTTCATGGATTAGTTTTGAAACACTCATTTTGCAGTATATGCAAGTGGTCATTCGGAAAGCTATGAGGCCTATGGTCGAAAAGGTAACACCTTCACCTATAACCTAGAAAGAAGCGTTCTGAGAAACTACTTTGTCTTGTTTGCATTCAACTCACAGAGTGGAACATTCCTTTTCTTAGAGCAGCCATGAAACAATCTTTTTGCATAGTCTGCAATTGGACATTTGGAGAGCTCTGAGGCCTGTGGTGGAAAACGAAATATCTTCACATAAAACCTAGAAAGAAGCATTCTCAGAAACCACTTTGTGATGTGTGCATTCAACTCACAGGATTGAATATTCCTTTCATTACAGCGGTTCTGAAACACACTTTTTCTAGAATCTCCATGTGGATATTTGGAACACTTACAGCAATTTGATGGAAACGAGACATCCTCACACAAAAAGGAGACAGAAGCATTCTCACAAACTCCTTTGTGGTGTGTGATCTCAACTCACAGATGTGAACCTTCCTTTTGATAGAGCAGTTTCAAAACAATCTTTTTCTAGAATCTGCAAGTGGATATTTGGAGCGATGAGAGGCCTGTGGTTTAAAGGAAATATCTTCACATAACAAGTAGACAAAAGCATTCTCTGAAACGTCTTTGTGGTGTGTGCATTCACCTCACAGAGTTGAGCATTGCTTTTGACAGAGAAGTTTGGAAGCACTCTTTTTATACTGTCTGCAAGTGGATATTTGGACCCCTTATTGGAATGCGTTGGAAAAGGGACACCATCACACGAAAACGAGACAGAAGCATTCTCACAAACTTCTGCATGATGTGAGCATTCAGCTCACAGAGCTGAACCTTTCTTTTGATAGAGCAGTTTTGAAGCACTCTTTTTCCAGATTCTGCAAGTGGACATTTGGAGCGCCTTGAGGCCTGCGGTGGAAAGGAAATATCTTCATATAAAAAGTAGACAGAAGCATTCTCTGAAACTTCTTTCTGGTGCGTGAATTAAATTCAGAGAGTTGAACATTCCTTTTGACAGAGAAGTTTGAAACACTTTTTTGTAGAATCTGCACGTGGAAATTGGGACCACTTCTAGGAATTCGTTGGAAACGGGGCACCTTCACACAAAAACAAGACAGAAGCATTCTGACAGACTTCGGTGTGATATGTGCATTCAACTCAAAGAGTTTAATCTTTCCTTTCATGTGGCAGTTTTGAAACACTCATTTTGTGGAATCTGCAAGTGGCTATTTGGACCGATTATAGGAATTCATTGGGAACGGGACACCCTCACACAAAAAGTATTGAGAAGCACTTTCACAAACCTCTGTGTGATGTGTTCATTCAACACAAAGGGCTGAGCTCTTCTTTTGATAGAGCAGTTTTAAAACGCTCTTTTTCTGGAATCTGCAAGTGGACATTTGGAGCGCTTTGAGGACTGTTTGGGCAAGGAAATATTTTCACATAACAAGTAGACAGAAGCATTCTCTGAAACTTCTTTGTGGTGTGTGCATTCAACTCACAGAGTTTGAACATTCCTTTTGACAGAGAAGTTTGGAAACACTCTTTTTATAGAATAGGCAAGTGGATATTTGGAACACTTTTAGGAATTCATTGGAAACGGGACACCCTCACACAAAAACTAGACAGAAGCATTCTCACAAACTTCTCTGTGACGTGAGCATTCAGCTCGCAGAGCTGAACCTCTCTTTGAAAGGGCAGTTTTGAAACAGTCTTTTTCTAGAATCTGCAAGTGGACATTTGGAGCGCTTTTAGGCCTGTGGTGGAAAGGAAATATCTTCACTCACAAACTAGACAGATGCATTCTCTGAAACTGCCTTGTGCTGCGTGCATTCAACTCACAGAGTTGAACATTCCTTTCGAATGAGAAGTTTTGAAACACTCTTTTTGTAGAAACTGCAAGTGAAACCTTGGACCGCTGATGGGAATTCGTTGGAAACGGGACACCTTCACACAAAAACTAGACCAAAGCATTCCCACAAACTTATCTGCGATGTGTGCACTCAGCTCACAAAGTTTAACATTTCTTTTCATGGATTAGTTTTGAAACACTCTTTTTGCAGTATATGCAAGTGGTCATTCGGAAAGCTGTGAGGCCTATGGTCGAAAAGGTAACACCTTCACCTATAACCTAGAAAGAAGCGTTCTGAGAAACTACTTTGTGTTGTTTGCATTCAACTCAGAGAGTGGAACATTCCTTTTCATAGAGCAGCCATGAAACAATCTTTTTGCATAGTCTGCAATTGGACATTTGGAGAGCTCTGAGGCCTGTGGTGGAAAACGAAATATCTTCACATAAAACCTAGAAAGAAGCATTCTCAGAAACCACTTTGTGATGTGTGCATTCAACTCACAGGATTGAATATTCCTTTCATTACAGCGGTTCTGAAACACACTTTTTCTAGAATCTCCATGTGGATATTTGGAACACTTACGGCAATTTGATGGAAACGAGACATCCTCACACAAAAAGGAGACAGAAGCATTCTCACAATCTCCTTTGTGATGTGTGATCTCAACTCACAGATGTGAACCTTCCTTTTGATAGAGCAGTTTCGATACAATCTTTTTCTAGAATCTGCAAGTGGATATTTGGAGCGATGAGAGGCCTGTGGTTTAAAGGAAATATCTTCACATAACAAGTAGACAAAAGCATTCTTTGAAACGTCTTTGTGGTGTGTGCATTCACCTCACAGAGTTGAGCATTGCTTTTGACAGAGAAGTTTGGAAGCACTCTTTTTATAGTGTCTGCAAGTGGGTATTTGGACCCCTTATAGGAATGCGTTGGAAATGGGACACCATCACACGAAAACGAGACAGAAGCATTCTCACAAACTTCCGCATGATGTGAGCATTCAGCTCACAGAGCTGAACCTTTCTTTTGATAGAGCAGTTTTGAAGCACTCTTTTTCCAGATTCTGCAAGTGGACATTTGGAGCGCCTTGAGGCCTGCGGTGGAAAGGAAATATCTTCACATAAAAACTAGACAGAAGCATTCTCTGAAACTTCTTTCTGGTGCGTGAATTAAATTAACAGAGTTGAACATTCCTTTTGACAGAGAAGTTTTGAAACACTATTTTTGTAGAATCTGCACGGGGAAATTTGGACCACTTCTAGGAATTCGTTGGAAACGGGGCACCTTCACACAAAAACAAGACAGAAGCATTCTGACAGACTTCGGTGTGATATGTGCATTCAACTCATAGAGTTTAATCTTTCCTTTCATGTGGCAGTTCCGAAACACTCTTTTTATGGAATCTGCAAGTGGCTATTTGGACCGATTATAGGAATTCATTGGGAACCGGACACCCTCACACAAAAAGTATTGAGAAGCACTTTCACAAACCTCTGTGTGATGTGTTCATTCAACACAAAGGACTGAGCTCTTCTTTTGATAGAGCAGTTTTAAAACGCTCTTTTTCTGGAATCTGCAAGTGGACATTTGGAGCGCTTTGAGGACTGTGGGGGCAAGGAAATATTTTCACATAACAAGTAGACAGAAGTATTCTCTGAAACTTCTTTGTGGTGTGTGCATTCAACTCACAGGGTTTGAACATTCCTTTTGACAGAGAAGTTTGGAAACACTCTTTTTATAGAATAGGCAAGTGGATATTTGGACCAGTTTTACGAATTCATTGGAAACGGGACACCCTCACACAAAAACTAGACAGAAGCATTCTCACAAACTTCTGTGTGACGTGATCATTCAGCTCGCAGAGCTGAACCTCTCTTTGAAAGGGCAGTTTTGAAACACTCTTTTTCTAGAATCTGCAAGTGAACATTTGGAGCGCTTTTAGGCCTGTGGTGGAAAGGAAATATCTTCACTCACAAACTAGACAGATGCATTCTCTGAAACTGCCTTGTGGTGCGTGCATTCAACTCACAGAGTTGAACCTTCCTTTCGAATGAGAAGTTTTGAAACACTCTTTTTGTAGAAACTGCAAGTGAAAACTTGGACCGCTGATGGGAATTCGTTGGAAACGGGACACCTTCACACAAAAACTAGACCAAAGCATTCCCACAAACTTATCTGCGATGTGTGCACTCAGCTCACAAAGTTTAACATTTCTTTTCATGGATTAGTTTTGAAACACTCTTTTTGCAGTATATGCAAGTGGTCATTCGGAAAGCTGTGAGGTCTATGGTCGAAAAGGTAACACCTTCACCTATAACCTAGAAAGAAGCGTTCTGTGAAACTACTTTGTGTTGTTTGCATTCATCTCACAGAGTGGAACATTCCTTTTGTTAGAGCAGCCATGAAACAATCTTTTTGCATAGTCTGCAATTGGACATTTGGAGAGCTCTGAGGCCTGTGGTGGAAAACGAAATATCTTCACATAAAACCTAGAAAGAAGCATTCTCAGAAACCACTTTGTGATGTGTGCATTCAACTCACAGGATTGAATATTCCTTTCATTACAGCGGTTCTGAAACACACTTTTTCTAGAATCTCCATGTGGATATTTGGAACACTTACGGCAATTTGATGGAAACGAGACATCCTCACACAAAAAGGAGACAGAAGCATTCTCACAAACTCCTTTGTGATGTGTGATCTCAACTCACAGATGTGAACCTTCCTTTTGATAGAGCAGTTTCAAAACAATCTTTTTCTAGAATCTGCAAGTGGATATTTGGAGCGATGAGAGGCCTGTGGTTTAAAGGAAATATCTTCACATAACAAGTAGACAAAAGCATTCTCTGAAACGTCTTTTTGGTGTGTGCATTCACCTCACAGAGTTGAACATTGCTTTTGACAGAGAAGTTTGGAAGCACTCTTTTTGTAGTGTCTGCAAGTGGATATTTGCACCCCTTATAGGAATGCGTTGGAAATGGGACACCATCACACGAAAACGAGACAGAAGCATTCTCACAAACTTCTGCATGATGTGAGCATTCAGCTCACAGAGCTGAACCTTTCTTTTGATAGAGCAGTTTTGAAGCACTCTTTTTAAAGATTCTGCAAGTGGACATTTGGAGCGCCTTGAGGCCTGCGGTGGAAAGGAAATATCTTCACATAAAAACTAGACAGAAGCATTCTCTGAAACTTCTTTCTGGTGCGTGAATTAAATTCAGAGAGTTGAACATTCCTTTTGACAGAGAAGTTTTTAAACACTTTTTTTGTAGAATCTGCACGTGGAAATTTGGACCACTTCTAGGAATTCGTTGGAAACGGGGCACCTTCACACAAAAACAAGACAGAAGCATTCTGACAGACTTCGGTGTGATATGTGCATTCAACTAACAGAGTTTAATCTCTCATTTCATGTGGCAGTTTCGAAACACTCTTTTTGTGGAATCTGCAAGTGGCTATTTGGACCGATTATAGGAATTCATTGGGAACGGGACACCCTCACACAAAAAGTAGTGAGAAGCACTTTCACAAACCTCTGTGTGATGTGTTCATTCAACTCAAAGGGCTGAGCTCTTCTTTTGATAGAGCAGTTTTAAAACGCTCTTTTTCTGGAATCTGCAAGTGGACATTTGGAGCGCTTTGAGGACTGTGGGGGCAAGGAAATATCTTCACATAACAAGTAGACAGAAGCATTCTCTGAAACTTCTTTGTGGTGTGTGCATTCAACTCACAGAGTTTGAACATTCCTTTTGACAGAGAAGTTTGGAAACACTCTTTTTATAGAATAGGCAAGTGGATATTTGGACCACTTTTAGGAATTCATTGGAAACGGGACACCCTCACACAAAAACTAGACAGAAGCATTCTCACAAACTTCTGTGTGACGTGAGCATTCAGCTCGCAGAGCTGAACCTCTCCTTGAAAGGGCAGTTTTGAAACACTCTTTTTCTAGGATCTGCAAGTGGACATTTGGAGCGCTTTTAGGCCTGTGGTGGAAAGGAGATATCTTCACTCACAAACTAGACAGATGCATTCTCTGAAACTGCCTTGTGGTGCGTGCATTCAACTCACAGAGTGGAACATTCCTGTCGAATGAGAAGTTTTGAAACACTCTTTTTGTAGAAACTGCAAGTGAAACCTTGGACCGCTGATGGGAATTCGTTGGAAACGGGACACCTTCACACAAAAACTAGACCAAAGCATTCCCACAAACTTATCTGTGATGTGTGCACTCAGCTCACAAAGTTTAACATTTCTTTTCATGAATTAGTTTTGAAACACTCTTTTTGCAGTGTATGCAATTGGTCATTCGGAAAGCTATGTGGCCTTTGGTCGAAAAGGTAACACCTTCACCTATAACCTAGAAAGAAGCGTTCTGAGAAACAACTTTGTGTTCCTTGCATTCAACTCACAGAGTGGAACATTCCTTTTGTTAGAGCAGCCATGAAACAATCTTTTTGCATAGTCTGCAATTGGACATTTGGAGAGCTCTGAGGCCTGTGGTGGAAAACGAAATATCTTCACATAAAACCTAGAAAGAAGCATTCTCAGAAACCACTTTGTGATGTGTGCATTCAACTCACAGGATTGAATATTCCTTTCATTACAGCGGTTCTGAAACACACTTTTTCTAGAATCTTCATGTGGATATTTGGAACACTTACGGCAATTTGATGGAAACGAGACATCCTCACACAAAAAGGAGACAGAAGCATTCTCACAAACTCCTTTGTGATGTGTGATCTCAACTCACAGATGTGAACCTTCCTTTTGATAGAGCAGTTTCGAAACAATCTTTTTCTAGAATCTGCAAGTGGATATTTGGAGCGATGAGAGGCCTGTGGTTTAAAGGAAATATCTTCACATAACAAGTAGACAAAAGCATTCTCTGAAACGTCTTTGTGGTGTGTGCATTCACCTCACAGAGTTGAGCATTGCTTTTGACAGAGAAGTTTGGAAGCACTCTTTTTATAGTGTCTGCAAGTGGATATTTGGACCCCTTATTGGAATGCGTTGGAAATGGGACACCATCACACGAAAACGAGACAGAAGCATTCTCACAAACTTCTGCGTGATGTGAGCATTCAGCTCACAGAGCTGAACCTTTCTTTTGATAGAGCAGTTTTGAAGCACTCTTTTTCCAGATTCTGCAAGTGGACATTTGGAGCGCCTTGAGGCCTGCGGTGGAAAGGAAATATCTTCACATAAAAACTAGACAGAAGCATTCTCTGAAACTTCATTCTGGTGCGTGAATTAAATTCAGAGAGTTGAACATTCCTTTTGACAGAGAAGTTTTGAAACACTTTTTTTGTAGAATCTGCACGTGGAAATTTGGACCACTTCTAGGAATTCGTTGGAAACGGGACACCTTCACACAAAAACAAGACAGAAGCATTGTGACAGACTTCGGTGTGATATGTGCATTCAACTCACAGAGTTTAATCTTTCCTTTCATGTGGCAGTTTCGAAACACTGTTTTTGTGGAATCTGCAAGTGGCTATTTGGACCGATTATAGGAATTCATTGGGAACGGGGCACCCTCACACAAAAAGTAGTGAGAAGTACTTTCACAAACTTCTGTGTGATGTGTGCATTCAACTCAAAGGGCTGAGCTCTTCTTTTGATAGAGCAGTTTTAAAACACTCTTTTTCTGGAATCTGCAAGTGGACATGTGGAGCGCTTTGAGGACTGTGGGGGCAAGGAAATATCTTCACATAACAAGTAGACAGAAGCATTCTATGAAACTTCTTTGTGGTGTCTGCATTCAACTCACAGAGCTTGAACGTTCCTTTTGACAGAGAAGTTTGGAAACACTCTTTTTATAGAATAGGCAAGTGGATATTTGGACCTCTTTTAGGAATTCGTTGGAAACGGGACACCCTCACACAAAAACTAGACAGAAGCATTCTCACAAACTTCTGTGTGACGTGAGCATTCAGCTCGCAGAGATGAACCTCTCTTTGATAGGGCAGTTTTGAAACACTCTTTTTCTAGAATCTGCAAGTGGACATTTGGAGCGCTTTTAGGCCTGTGGTGGAAAGGAAATATCTTCACTCACAAACTAGACAGATGCATTCTCTGAAACTGCCTTGTGGTGCATGCATTCAACTCACAGAGTGGAACATTCCTTTCGACTGAGTAGTTTTGAAACACTCTTTTTGTAGAAACTGCAAGTGAAACCTTGGACCGCTGATGGGAATTCGTTGGAAACGGGACACCTTCACACAAAAACTAGACCAAAGCATTCCCACAAACTTATCTGTGATGTGTGCACTCAGCTCACAAAGTTTAACATTTCTTTTCATGGATTAGTATCGAAACACTCTTTTTGCAGTATATGCAACTGGTCATTCGGAAAGCTATGAGGCCTATGGTCGAAAAGGTAACACCTTCACCTATAACCTAGAAAGAAGCGTTCTGTGAAACTACTTTGTGTTGTTTGCATTCAACTCACAGAGTGTAACATTCCTTTTCTTAGAGCAGCCATGAACCAATCTTTTTGCATAGTCTGCAATTGGACATTTGGAGAGCTCTGAGGCCTGTGGTGGAAAACGAAATATCTTCACATAAAACCTAGAAAGAAGCATTCTCAGAAACCACTTTGTGATGTGTGCATTCAAGTCACAGGATTGAACATTCCTTTCGTTACAGCGGTTCTGAAACACACTTTTTCTAGAATCTCCATGTGGATATTTGGAACACTTACGGCAATTTGATGGAAATGAGACATCCTCACACAAAAAGGAGACAGAAGCATTCTCACAAACTCCTTTGTGATGTGTGATCTCAACTCACAGATGTGAACCTTCCTTTTGATAGAGCAGTTTCAAAACAATCTTTTTCTAGAATCTGCAAGTGGATATTTGGAGCGATGAGAGGCCTGTGGTTTAAAGGAAATATCTTCACATAACAAGTAGACAAAAGCATTCTCTGAAACGACTTTGTGGTGTTTGCTTTCACCTCACAGAGTTGAGCATTGCTTTTGACAGAGAAGTTTGGAAGCACTCTTTTTATAGTGTCTGCAAGTGGATATTTAGACCCCTTATTGGAATGCGTTGGAAATGGGACACCATCACACGAAAACGAGACAGAAGCATTCTCACAAACTTCTGCGTGATGTGAGCATTGAGCTCACAGAGCTGAACCTTTCTTTTGATAGAGCAGTTTTGAAGCACTCTTTTTCCAGATTCTGCAAGTGGACATTTGGAGCGCCTTGAGGCCTGCGGTGGAAAGGAAATATCTTCACATAAAAACTAGACAGAAGCATTCTCTGAAACTTCATTCTGGTGCGTGAATTAAATTCAGAGAGTTGAACATTCCTTTTGACAGAGAAGTTTTGAAACACTTTTTTTGTAGAATCTGCACGTGGAAATTTGGACCACTTCTAGGAATTCGTTGGAAACGGGACACCTTCACACAAAAACAAGACAGAAGCATTCCGACAGACTTCGGTGTGATATGTGCATTCAACTCACAGAGTTTAATCTTTCATTTCATGTGGCAGTTTCAAAACACTCTTTTTGTGGAATCTGCAAGTGGCTATTTGGACCGATTATAGGAATTCATTGGGAACGGGGCACCCTCACACAAAAAGTAGTGAGAAGCACTTTCACAAACTTCTGTGTGATGTGTGCATTCAACTCAAAGGGCTGAGCTCTTCTTTTGATAGAGCAGTTTTGAAACACTCTTTTTCTGGAATCTGCAATTGGTCATGTGGAGCGCTTTGAGGACTGTGGGGCAAGGAAATATCTTCACATAACAAGTAGACAGAAGCATTCTCTGAAACTTCTTTGTGGTGTGTGCATTCAACTCACAGAGTTTGAACATTCCTTTTGACAGAGAAGTTTGGAAACACTCTTTTTATAGAATAGGCAAGTGGATATTTGGACCACTTTTAGGAATTCATTGGAAACGGGACACCCTCACACAAAAACTAGACAGAAGCATTCTCACAAACTTCTGTGTGACGTGAGCATTCAGCTCGCAGAGCTGAACCTCTCTTTGAAAGGGCAGTTTTGAAACACTCTTTTTCTAGAATCTGCAAGTGGACATTTGGAGCGCTTTTAGGCCTGTGGTGGAAAGGAAACATCTTCACTCACAAACTAGACAGATGCATTCTCTGAAACTGCCTTGTAGTGCGTGCATTCAACTCACAGAGTGGAACATTCCTGTCGAATGAGAAGTTTTGAAACACTCTTTTTGTAGAAACTGCAAGTGAAACCTTGGACCGCTGATGGGAATTCGTTGGAAACGGGACACCTTCACACAAAAACTAGACCAAAGCATTCCCACAAACTTATCTGCGATGTGTGCACTCAGCTCAAAAAGTTTAACATTTCTTTTCATGGATTAGTTTTGAAACAGTCTTTTTGCAGTATATGCAAGTGGTCATTCGGAAAGCTATGAGGCCTATGGTCGAAAAGGTAACACCTTCACCTATAACCTAGAAAGAAGCGTTCTGAGAAAGAACTTTGTGTTCCTTGCATTCAACTCACAGAGTGGAACATTCCTTTTCTTAGAGCAGCCATGAAACAATCTTTTTGCATAGTCTGCAATTGGACATTTGGAGAGCTCTGAGGCCTGTGGTGGAAAACGAAATATCTTCACATAAAACCTAGAAAGAAGCATTCTCAGAAACCACTTTGTGATGTGTGCATTCAAGTCACAGGATTGAACATTCCTTTCATTACAGCGGTTCTGAAACACACTTTTTCTAGAATCTCCATGTGGATATTTGGAACACTTACGGCAATTTGATGGAAATGAGACATCCTCACACAAAAAGGAGACAGAAGCATTCTCACAAACTCCTTTGTGATGTGTGATCTCAACTCACAGATGTGAACCTTCCTTTTGATAGAGCAGTTTCGAAACAATCTTTTTCTAGAATCTGCAAGTGGATATTTGGAGCGATGAGAGGCCTGTGGTTTAAAGGAAATATCTTCACATAACAAGTAGACAAAAGCATTCTCTGAAACGACTTTGTGGTGTTTGCATTCACCTCACAGAGTTGAGCATTGCTTTTGACAGAGAAGTTTGGAAGCACTCTTTTTATAGTGTCTGCAAGTGGATATTTGGACCCCTTATTGGAATGCGTTGGAAATGGGACACCATCACACGAAAACGAGACAGAAGCATTCTCACAAACTTCTGCGTGATGTGAGCATTCAGCTCACAGAGCTGAACCTTTCTTTTGATAGAGCAGTTTTGAAGCACTCTTTTTCCAGATTCTGCAAGTGGACATTTGGAGCGCCTTGAGGCCTGCGGTGGAAAGGAAATATCTTCACATAAAAACTAGACAGAAGCATTCTCTGAAACTTCATTCTGGTGCGTGAATTAAATTCAGAGAGTTGAACATTCCTTTTGACAGAGAAGTTTTGAAACACTTTTTTTGTAGAATCTGCACGTGGAAATTTGGACCACTTCTAGGAATTCGTTGGAAACGGGACACCTTCACACAAAAACAAGACAGAAGCATTCTGACAGACTTCGGTGTGATATGTGCATTCAACTCACAGAGTTTAATCTTTCCTTTCATGTGGCAGTTTCGAAACACTCTTTTTGTGGAATCTGAAAGTGGCTATTTGGACCGATTATAGGAATTCATTGGGAACGGGGCACCCTCACACAAAAAGTAGTGAGAAGCACTTTCACAAACTTCTGTGTGATGTGTGCATTCAACTCAAAGGGCTGAGCTCTTCTTTTGATAGAGCAGTTTTAAAACACTCTTTTTCTGGAATCTGCAAGTGGTCCTGTGGAGCGCTTTGAGGACTGTGGGGCAAGGAAATATCTTCACATAACAAGTAGACAGAAGCATTCTCTGAAACTTCTTTGTGGTGTGTGCATTCAACTCACAGAGTTTGAACATTCCTTTTGACAGAGAAGTTTGGAAACACTCTTTTTATAGAATAGGCAAGTGGATATTTGGACCACTTTTAGGAATTCATTGGAATCGGGACACCCTCACACAAAAACTAGACAGAAGCATTCTCACAAACTTCTGTGTGACGTGAGCATTCAGCTCGCAGAGCTGAACCTCTCTTTGAAAGGGCAGTTTTGAAACACTCTTTTTCTAGAATCTGCAAGTGGACATTTGGAGCGCTTTTAGGCCTGTGGTGGAAAGGAAATATCTTCACTCACAAACTAGACAGATGCATTCTCTGAAACTGCCTTGTGGTGCGTGCATTCAACTCACAGAGTGGAACATTCCTGTCGAATGAGAAGTTTTGAAACACTCTTTTTGTAGAAACTGCAAGTGAAACCTTGGACCGCTGATGGGAATTCGTTGGAAACGGTACACCTTCACACAAAAACTAGACCAAAGCATTCCCACAAACTTATCTGCGATGTGTGCACTCAGCTCACAAAGTTTAACATTTCTTTTCATGGATTAGTTTTGAAACACTCTTTTTGCAGTATATGCAAGTGGTCATTCGGAAAGCTATGTGGCCTATGGTCGAAAAGGTAACACCTTCACCTATAACCTAGAAAGAAGCGTTCTGAGAAAGAACTTTGTGTTCCTTGCATTCAACTCACAGAGTGGAACATTCCGTTTGTTAGAGCAGCCATGAAACAATCTTTTTGCATAGTCTGCAATTGGACATTTGGAGAGCTCTGAGGTCTGTGGTGGAAAACGAAATATCTTCACATAAAACCTAGAAAGAAGCATTCTCAGAAACCACTTTGTGATGTGTGCATTCAACTCACAGGATTGAATATTCCTTTCATTACAGCGGTTCTGAAACACACTTTTTCTAGAATCTCCATGTGGATATTTGGAACACTTACGGCAATTTGATGGAAACGAGACATCCTCACACAAAAAGGAGACGGAAGCATTCTCACAAACTCCTTTGTGATGTGTGATCTCAACTCACAGATGTGAACCTTCCTTTTGATAGAGCAGTTTCGAAACAATCTTTTTCTAGAATCTGCAAGTGGATATTTGGAGCGATGAGAGGCCTGTGGTTTAAAGGAAATATCTTCACATAACAAGTAGACAAAAGCATTCTCTGAAACGTCTTTGTGGTGTGTGCATTCACCTCACAGAGTTGAGCATTGCTTTTGACAGAGAAGTTTGGAAGCACTCTTTTTATAGTGTCTGCAAGTGGATATTTGGACCCCTTATTGGAATGCGTTGGAAATGGGACACCATCACACGAAACGAGACAGAAGCATTCTCACAAACTTCTGCGTGATGTGAGCATTCAGCTCACAGAGCTGAACCTTTCTTTTGATAGAGCAGTTTTGAAGCACTCTTTTTCCAGATTCTGCAAGTGGACATTTGGAGCGCCTTGAGGCCTGCGGTGGAAAGGAAATATCTTCACATAAAAACTAGACAGAAGCATTCTCTGAAACTTCATTCTGGTGCGTGAATTAAATTCAGAGAGTTGAACATTCCTTTTGACAGAGAAGTTTTGAAACACTTTTTTTGTAGAATCTGCACGTGGAAATTTGGACCACTTCTAGGAATTCGTTGGAAAGGGGACACCTTCACACAAAAACAAGACAGAAGCATTCCGACAGACTTCGGTGTGATATGTGCATTCAACTCACAGAGTTTAATCTTTCCTTTCATGCGGCAGTTTCGAAACACTCTTTTTGTGGAATCTGCAAGTGGCTATTTGGACCGATTATAGGAGTTCATTGGGAACGGGGCACCCTCACACCAAAAGTAGTGAGAAGCACTTTCACAAACTTCTGTGTGATGTGTGCATTCAACACAAAGGGCTGAGCTCTTCTTCTGATAGAGCAGTTTTAAAACACTCTTTTTCTGGAATCTGCATGTGGACATGTGGAGCGCTTTGAGGACTGTGGGGGCAAGGAAATATCTTCACATAACAAGTAGACAGAAGCATTCTCTGAAACTTCTTTGTGGTGTGTGCATTCAACTCACAGAGCTTGAAAGTTCCTTTTGACAGAGAAGTTTGGAAACACTCTTTTTATAGAATAGGCAAGTGGATATTTGGACCTCTTTTAGGAATTCGTTGGAAACGGGACACCCTCACACAAAAACTAGACAGAAGCATTCTCACAAACTTCTGTGTGACGTGAGCATTCAGCTCACAGAGCTGAACCTCTCTTTGAAAGGGCAGTTTTGAAACACTCTTTTTCTAGAATCTGCAAGTGGACATTTGGAGCGCTTTTAGGCCTGTGGTGGAAAGGAAATATCTTCACTCACAAACTAGACAGATGCATTCCCTGAAACTGCCTTGTGGTGCGTGCATTCAACTCACAGAGTGGAACATTCCTGTCGAATGAGAAGTTTTGAAACACTCTTTTTGTAGAAACTGCAAGTGAAACCTTGGACCGCTGATGGGAATTCGTTGGAAACGGGACACCTTCACACAAAAACTAGACGAAAGCATTCCCACAAACTTATCTGCGATGTGTGCACTCAGCTCACAAAGTTTAACATTTCTTTTCATGGATTAGTTTTGAAACACTCTTTTTGCAGTATATGCAATTGGTCATTCGGAAAGCTATGTGGCCTATGGTCGAAAAGGTAACACCTTCACCTATAACCTAGAAAGAAGCGTTCTGAGAAAGAACTTTGTGTTCCTTGCATTCAACTCACAGAGTGGAACATTCCTTTTGTTAGAGCAGCCATGAAACAATCTTTTTGCATAGTCTGCAATTGGACATTTGGAGAGCTCTGAGGCCTGTGGTGGAAAACGAAATATCTTCACATAAAACCTAGAAAGAAGCATTCTCAGAAACCACTTTGTGATGTGTGCATTCAACTCACAGGATTGAATATTCCTTTCATTACAGCGGTTCTGAAACACACTTTTTCTAGAATCTCCATGTGGATATTTGGAACACTTACGGCAATTTGATGGAAACGAGACATCCTCACACAAAAAGGAGACAGAAGCATTCTCACAAACTCCTTTGTGATGTGTGATCTCAACTCACAGATGTGAACCTTCCTTTTGATAGAGCAGTTTCGAAACAATCTTTTTCTAGAATCTGCAAGTGGATATTTGGAGCGATGAGAGGCCTGTGGTTTAAAGGAAATATCTTCACATAACAAGTAGACATAAGCATTCTCTGAAACGTCTTTGTGGTGTGTACATTCACCTCACAGAGTTGAGCATTGCTTTTGACAGAGAAGTTTGGAAGCACTCTTTTTATAGTGTCTGCAAGTGGATATTTGGACCCCTTATTGGAATGCGTTGGAAATGGGACACCATCACACGAAAACGAGACAGAAGCATTCTCACAAACTTCTGCGTGATGTGAGCATTCAGCTCACAGAGCTGAACCTTTCTTTTGATAGAGCAGTTTTGAAGCACTCTTTTTCCAGATTCTGCAAGTGGACATTTGGAGCGCCTTGAGGCCTGCGGTGGAAAGGAAATATCTTCACATAAAAACTAGACAGAAGCATTCTCTGAAACTTCATTCTGGTGCGTGAATTAAATTCAGAGAGTTGAACATTCCTTTTGACAGAGAAGTTTTGAAACACTTTTTTTGTAGAATCTGCACGTGGAAATTTGGACCACTTCTAGGAATTCGTTGGAAACGGGACACCTTCACACAAAAACAAGACAGAAGCATTCCGACAGACTTCGGTGTGATATGTGCATTCAACTCACAGAGTTTAATCTTTCCTTTCATGCGGCAGTTTCGAAACACTCTTTTTGTGGAATCTGCAAGTGGCTATTTGGACCGATTATAGGAATTCATTGGGAACGGGGCACCCTCACACAAAAAGTAGTGAGAAGCACTTTCACAAACTTCTGTGTGATGTGTGCATTCAACTCAAAGGGCTGAGCTCTTCTTTTGATAGAGCAGTTTTAAAACACTCTTTTTCTGGAATCTGCAAGTGGACATGTGGCGCGCTTTGAGGACTGTGGGGGCAAGGAAATATCTTCACATAACAAGTAGACAGAAGCATTCTCTGAAACTTCTTTGTGGTGCGTGCATTCAACTCACAGAGCTTGAACGTTCCTTTTGACAGAGAAGTTTGGAAACACTCTTTTCATAGAATAGGCAAGTGGATATTTGGACCTCTTTTAGGAATTCGTTGGAAACGGGACACCCTCACAAAAAAACTAGACAGAAGCATTCTCACAAACTTCTGTGTGACGTGAGCATTCAGCTCGCAGAGCTGAACCTCTCTTTGATAGGGCAGTTTTGAAACACTCTTTTTCTAGAATCTGCAAGTGGACATTAGGAGCGCTTTTATGCCTGTGGTGGAAAGGAAATATCTTCACTCACAAACTAGACAGATGCATTCTCTGAAACTGCCTTGTGGTGCGTGCATTCAACTCACAGAGTTGAACATTCCTTTCGACTGAGAAGTTTTGAAACACTCTTTTTGTAGAAACTGCAAGTGAAACCTTGGACTGCTGATGGGAATTCGTTGGAAACGGGACACCTTCACACAAAAACTAGACCAAAGCATTCCCACAAACTTATCTGCGATGTGTGCACTCAGCTCACAAAGTTTAACATTTCTTTTCATGGATTAGTTTTGAAACACTCTTTTTGCAGTATATGCAAGTGGTCATTCGGAAAGCTATGAGGCCTATGGTCGAAAAGGTAACACCTTCACCTATAACCTAGAAAGAAGCGTTCTGTGAAACTACTTTGTGTTGTTTGCATTCAACTCACAGAGTGGAACATTCCTTTTCTTAGAGCAGCCATGAAACAATCTTTTTGCATAGTCTGCAATTGGACATTTGGAGAGCTCTGAGGCCTGTGGTGGAAAACGAAATATCTTCACATAAAACCTAGAAAGAAGCATTCTCAGAAACCACTTTGTGATGTGTGCATTCAAGTCACAGGATTGAACATTCCTTTCATTACAGCGGTTCTGAAACACACTTTTTCTAGAATCTCCATGTGGGTATTTGGAACACTTACGGCAATATGATGGAAATGAGACATCCTCACACAAAAAGGAGACAGAAGCATTCTCACAAACTCCTTTGTGATGTGTGATCTCAACTCACAGATGTGAACCTTCCTTTTGATAGAGCAGTTTCAAAACAATCTTTTTCTAGAATCTGCAAGTGGATATTTGGAGCGATGAGAGGCCTGTGGTTTAAAGGAAATATCTTCACATAACAAGTAGACAAAAGCATTCTCTGAAACGACTTTGTGGTGTTTGCATTCACCTCACAGAGTTGAGCATTGCTTTTGACAGAGAAGTTTGGAAGCACTCTTTTTATAGTGTCTGCAAGTGGATATTTGGACCCCTTATTGGAATGCGTTGGAAATGGGACACCATCACACGAAAACGAGACAGAAGCATTCTCACAAACTTCTGCGTGATGTGAGCATTCAGCTCACAGAGCTGAACCTTTCTTTTGATAGAGCAGTTTTGAAGCACTCTTTTTCCAGATTCTGCAAGTGGACATTTGGAGCGCCTTGAGGCCTGCGGTGGAAAGAAAATATCTTCACATAAAAACTAGACAGAAGCATTCTCTGAAACTTCATTCTGGTGCGTGAATTAAATTCAGAGAGTTGAACATTCCTTTTGACAGAGAAGTTTTGAAACACTTTTTTTGTAGAATCTGCACGTGGAAATTTAGACCACTTCTAGGAATTCGTTGGAAACGGGGCACCTTCACACAAAAACAAGACAGAAGCATTCTGACAGACTTCGGTGTGATATGTGCATTCAACTCATAGAGTTTAATCTTTCCTTTCATGTGGCCGTTCCGAAACACTCTTTTTGTGGAATCTGCAAGTGGCTATTTGGACCGATTATAGGAATTCATTGGGAACGGGACACCCTCACACAAAAAGTAGTGAGAAGCACTTTCACAAACCTCTGTGTGATGTGTTCATTCAACACAAAGGGCTGAGCTCTTCTTTTGATAGAGCAGTTTTAAAACGCTCTTTTTCTGGAATCTGCAAGTGGACATTTGGAGCGCCTTGAGGACTGTGGGGGCAAGGAAATATTTTCACATAACAAGTAGACAGAAGCATTCTCTGAAACTTCTTTGTGGTGTGTGCATTCAACTCACAGAGTTTGAACATTACTTTTGACAGAGAAGTTTGGAAACACTCTTTTTATAGAATAGGCAAGTGGATATTTGGACCACTTTTAGGAATTCATTGGAAACGGGACACCCTCACACAAAAACTAGACAGAAGGATTCTCACAAACTTCTGTGTGACGTGAGCATTCAGCTCGCAGAGCTGAACCTCTCTTTGAAAGGGCAGTTTTGAAACACTCTTTTTCTAGAATCTGCAAGTGGACATTTGGAGCGCTTTTAGGCCTGTGGTGGAAAGGAAATATCTTCACTCACAAACTAGACAGATGCATTCTCTGAAACTGCCTTGTGGTGTGTGCATTCAACTCACAGAGTTGAACATTCCTTTCGAATGAGAAGTTTTGAAACACTCTTTTTGTAGAAACTGCAAGTGAAAACTTGGACCGCTGATGGGAATTCGTTGGAAACGGGACACCTTCACACAAAAACTAGACCAAACCATTCCCACAAACTTATCTGCGATGTGTGCACTCAGCTCACAAAGTTTAACTTTTCATGGATTAGATTTGAAACACTCTTTTTGCAGTATATGCAAGTGGTCATTCGGAAAGCTATGAGGCCTATGGTCGAAAAGGTAACACCTTCACCTATAACCTAGAAAGAAGCGTTCTGTGAAACTACTTTGTGTTGTTTGCATTCAACTCACAGAGTGGAACATTCCTTTTCTTAGAGCAGCCATGAACCAATCTTTTTGCATAGTCTGCAATTGGACATTTGGAGAGCTCTGAGGCCTGTGGTGGAAAACGAAATATCTTCACATAAAACCTAGAAAGAAGCATTCTCAGAAACCACTTTGTGATGTGTGCATTCAAGTCACAGGATTGAACATTCCTTTCGTTACAGCGGTTCTGAAACACACTTTTTCTAGAATCTCCATGTGGATATTTGGAACACTTACGGCAATTTGATGGAAACGGGACATCCTCACACAAAAAGGAGACAGAAGCATTCTCACAAACTCCTTTGTGATGTGTGATCTCAACTCACAGATGTGAACCTTCCTTTTGATAGAGCAGTTTCGAAACAATCTTTTTCTAGAATCTGCAAGTGGATATTTGGAGCGATGAGAGGCCTGTGGTTTAAAGGAAATATCTTCACATAACAAGTAGACAAAAGCATTCTCTGAAACGTCTTTGTGGTGTGTGCATTCACCTCACAGAGTTGAGCATTGCTTTTGACAGAGAAGTTTGGAAGCACTCTTTTTATAGTGTCTGCAAGTGGATATTTGGACACCTTATTGGAATGCGTTGGAAATGGGACACCATCACACGAAAACGAGACAGAAGCATTCTCACAAACTTCTGCATGATGTGAGCATTCAGCTCACAGAGCTGAACCTTTCTTTTGATAGAGCAGTTTTGAAGCACTCTTTTTCCAGATTCTGCAAGTGGACATTTGGAGCGCCTTGAGGCCTGCGGTGGAAAGGAAATATCTTCACATAAAAACTAGACAGAAGCATTCTCTGAAACTTCATTCTGGTGCGTGAATTAAATTCAGAGAGTTGAACATTCCTTTTGACAGAGAAGTTTTGAAACACTTTTTTTGTAGAATCTGCACGTGGAAATTTGGACCACTTCTAGGAATTCGTTGGAAACGGGACACCTTCACACAAAAACAAGACAGAAGCATTCCGACAGACTTCGGTGTGATATGTGCATTCAACTCACAGAGTTTAATCTTTCATTTCATGTGGCAGTTTCAAAACACTCTTTTTGTGGAATCTGCAAGTGGCTATTTGGACCGATTATAGGAATTCATTGGGAACGGGGCACCCTCACACAAAAAGTAGTGAGAAGCACTTTCACAAACTTCTGTGTGATGTGTGCATTCAACTCAAAGGGCTGAGCTCTTCTTTTGATAGAGCAGTTTTGAAACACTCTTTTTCTGGAATCTGCAAGTGGTCATGTAGAGCGCTTTGAGGACTGTGGGGCAAGGAAATATCTTCACATAACAAGTAGACAGAAGCATTCTCTGAAACTTCTTTGTGGTGTGTGCATTCAACTCACAGAGTTTGAACATTCCTTTTGACAGAGAAGTTTGGAAACACTCTTTTTATAGAATAGGCAAGTGGATATTTGGACCACTTTTAGGAATTCATTGGAAACGGGACACCCTCACACAAAAACTAGACAGAAGCATTCTCACAAACTTCTGTGTGACGTGAACATTCAGCTCGCAGAGCTGAACCTCTCTTTGAAAGGGCAGTTTTGAAACACTCTTTTTCTAGAATCTGCAAGTGGACATTTGGAGCGCTTTTAGGCCTGTGGTGGAAAGGAAATATCTTCACTCACAAACTAGACAGATGCATTCTCTGAAACTGCCTTGTGGTGCGTGCATTCAACTCACAGAGTGGAACATTCCTGTCGAATGAGAAGTTTTGAAACACTCTTTTTGTAGAAACTGCAAGTGAAACCTTGGACCGCTGATGGGAATTCGTTGGAAACGGGACACCTTCACACAAAAACTAGACCAAAGCATTCCCACAAACTTATCTGCGATGTGTGCACTCAGCTCACAAAGTTTAACATTTCTTTTCATGGATTAGTTTTGAAACAGTCTTTTTGCAGTATATGCAAGTGGTCATTCGGAAAGCTATGAGGCCTATGGTCGAAAAGGTAACACCTTCACCTATAACCTAGAAAGAAGCGTTCTGAGAAAGAACTTTGTGTTCCTTGCATTCAACTCACAGAGTGGAACATTCCTTTTCTTAGAGCAGCCATGAAACAATCTTTTTGCATAGTCTGCAATTGGACATTTGGAGAGCTCTGAGGCCTGTGGTGGAAAACGAAATATCTTCACATAAAACCTAGAAAGAAGCCTTCTCAGAAACCACTTTGTGATGTGTGCATTCAAGTCACAGGATTGAACATTCCTTTCATTACAGCGGTTCTGAAACACACTTTTTCTAGAATCTCCATGTGGATATTTGGAACACTTACGGCAATTTGATGGAAATGAGACATCCTCACACAAAAAGGAGACAGAAGCATTCTCACAAACTCCTTTGTGATGTGTGATCTCAACTCACAGATGTGAACCTTCCTTTTGATAGAGCAGTTTCGAAACAATCTTTTTCTAGAATCTGCAAGTGGATATTTGGAGCGATGAGAGGCCTGTGGTTTAAAGGAAATATCTTCACATAACAAGTAGACAAAAGCATTCTCTGAAACGACTTTGTGGTGTTTGCATTCACCTCACAGAGTTGAGCATTGCTTTTGACAGAGAAGTTTGGAAGCACTCTTTTTATAGTGTCTGCAAGTGGATATTTGGACCCCTTATTGGAATGCGTTGGAAATGGGACACCATCACACGAAAACGAGACAGAAGCATTCTCACAAACTTCTGCGTGATGTGAGCATTCAGCTCACAGAGCTGAACCTTTCTTTTGATAGAGCAGTTTTGAAGCACTCTTTTTCCAGATTCTGCAAGTGGACATTTGGAGCGCCTTGAGGCCTGCGGTGGAAAGGAAATATCTTCACATAAAAACTAGACAGAAGCATTCTCTGAAACTTCATTCTGGTGCGTGAATTAAATTCAGAGAGTTGAACATTCCTTTTGACAGAGAAGTTTTGAAACACTTTTTTTGTAGAATCTGCACGTGGAAATTTGGACCACTTCTAGGAATTCGTTGGAAACGGGACACCTTCACACAAAAACAAGACAGAAGCATTCCGACAGACTTCGGTGTGATATGTGCATTCAACTCACAGAGTTTAATCTTTCCTTTCATGTGGCAGTTTCGAAACACTCTTTTTGTGGAATCTGAAAGTGGCTATTTGGACCGATTATAGGAATTCATTGGGAACGGGGCACCCTCACACAAAAAGTAGTGAGAAGCACTTTCACAAACTTCTGTGTGATGTGTGCATTCAACTCAAAGGGCTGAGCTCTTCTTTTGATAGAGCAGTTTTAAAACACTCTTTTTCTGGAATCTGCAAGTGGTCCTGTGGAGCGCTTTGAGGACTGTGGGGCAAGGAAATATCTTCACATAACAAGTAGACAGAAGCATTCTCTGAAACTTCTTTGTGGTGTGTGCATTCAACTCACAGAGTTTGAACATTCCTTTTGACAGAGAAGTTTGGAAACACTCTTTTTATAGAATAGGCAAGTGGATATTTGGACCACTTTTAGGAATTCATTGGAATCGGGACACCCTCACACAAAAACTAGACAGAAGCATTCTCACAAACTTCTGTGTGACGTGAGCATTCAGCTCGCAGAGCTGAACCTCTCTTTGAAAGGGCAGTTTTGAAACACTCTTTTTCTAGAATCTGCAAGTGGACATTTGGAGCGCTTTTAGGCCTGTGGTGGAAAGGAAATATCTTCACTCCCAAACTAGACAGATGCATTCTCTGAAACTGCCTTGTGGTGCGTGCATTCAACTCACAGAGTGGAACATTCCTGTCGAATGAGAAGTTTTGAAACACTCTTTTTGTAGAAACTGCAAGTGAAACCTTGGACCGCTGATGGGAATTCGTTGGAAACGGTACACCTTCACACAAAAACTAGACCAAAGCATTCCCACAAACTTATCTGCGATGTGTGCACTCAGCTCACAAAGTTTAACATTTCTTTTCATGGATTAGTTTTGAAACACTCTTTTTGCAGTATATGCAAGTGGTCATTCGGAAAGCTATGTGGCCTATGGTCGAAAAGGTAACACCTTCACCTATAACCTAGAAAGAAGCGTTCTGAGAAAGAACTTTGTGTTCCTTGCATTCAACTCACAGAGTGGAACATTCCGTTTGTTAGAGCAGCCATGAAACAATCTTTTTGCATAGTCTGCAATTGGACATTTGGAGAGCTCTGAGGTCTGTGGTGGAAAACGAAATATCTTCACATAAAACCTAGAAAGAAGCATTCTCAGAAACCACTTTGTGATGTGTGCATTCAACTCACAGGATTGAATATTCCTTTCATTACAGCGGTTCTGAAACACACTTTTTCTAGAATCTCCATGTGGATATTTGGAACACTTACGGCAATTTGATGGAAACGAGACATCCTCACACAAAAAGGAGACGGAAGCATTCTCACAAACTCCTTTGTGATGTGTGATCTCAACTCACAGATGTGAACCTTCCTTTTGATAGAGCAGTTTCGAAACAATCTTTTTCTAGAATCTGCAAGTGGATATTTGGAGCGATGAGAGGCCTGTGGTTTAAAGGAAATATCTTCACATAACAAGTAGACAAAAGCATTCTCTGAAACGACTTTGTGGTGTGTGCATTCACCTCACAGAGTTGAGCATTGCTTTTGACAGAGAAGTTTGGAAGCACTCTTTTTATAGTGTCTGCAAGTGGATATTTGGACCCCTTATTGGAATGCGTTGGAAATGGGACACCATCACACGAAACGAGACAGAAGCATTCTCACAAACTTCTGCGTGATGTGAGCATTCAGCTCACAGAGCTGAACCTTTCTTTTGATAGAGCAGTTTTGAAGCACTCTTTTTCCAGATTCTGCAAGTGGACATTTGGAGCGCCTTGAGGCCTGCGGTGGAAAGGAAATATCTTCACATAAAAACTAGACAGAAGCATTCTCTGAAACTTCATTCTGGTGCGTGAATTAAATTCAGAGAGTTGAACATTCCTTTTGACAGAGAAGTTTTGAAACACTTTTTTTGTAGAATCTGCACGTGGAAATTTGGACCACTTCTAGGAATTCGTTGGAAACGGGACACCTTCACACAAAAACAAGACAGAAGCATTCCGACAGACTTCGGTGTGATATGTGCATTCAAGTCACAGAGTTTAATCTTTCCTTTCATGCGGCAGTTTCGAAACACTCTTTTTGTGGAATCTGCAATTGGCTATTTGGACCGATTATAGGAGTTCATTGGGAACGGGGCACCCTCACACCAAAAGTAGTGAGAAGCACTTTCACAAACTTCTGTGTGATGTGTGCATTCAACACAAAGGGCTGAGCTCTTCTTCTGATAGAGCAGTTTTAAAACACTCTTTTTCTGGAATCTGCAAGTGGACATGTGGAGCGCTTTGAGGACTGTGGGGGCAAGGAAATATCTTCACATAACAAGTAGACAGAAGCATTCTCTGAAACTTCTTTGTGGTGTGTGCATTCAACTCACAGAGCTTGAAAGTTCCTTTTGACAGAGAAGTTTGGAAACACTCTTTTTATAGAATAGGCAAGTGGATATTTGGACCTCTTTTAGGAATTCGTTGGAAACGGGACACCCTCACACAAAAACTAGACAGAAGCATTCTCACAAACTTCTGTGTGACGTGAGCATTCAGCTCGCAGAGCTGAACCTCTCTTTGAAAGGGCAGTTTTGAAACACTCTTTTTCTAGAATCTGCAAGTGGACATTTGGAGCGCTTTTAGGCCTGTGGTGGAAAGGAAATATCTTCACTCACAAACTAGACAGATGCATTCCCTGAAACTGCCTTGTGGTGCGTGCATTCAACTCACAGAGTGGAACATTCCTGTCGAATGAGAAGTTTTGAAACACTCTTTTTGTAGAAACTGCAAGTGAAACCTTGGACCGCTGATGGGAATTCGTTGGAAACGGGACACCTTCACACAAAAACTAGACGAAAGCATTCCCACAAACTTATCTGCGATGTGTGCACTCAGCTCACAAAGTTTAACATTTCTTTTCATGGATTAGTTTTGAAACACTCTTTTTGCAGTATATGCAATTGGTCATTCGGAAAGCTATGTGGCCTATGGTCGAAAAGGTAACACCTTCACCTATAACCTAGAAAGAAGCGTTCTGAGAAAGAACTTTGTGTTCCTTGCATTCAACTCACAGAGTGGAACATTCCTTTTGTTAGAGCAGCCATGAAACAATCATTTTGCATAGTCTGCAATTGGACATTTGGAGAGCTCTGAGGCCTGTGGTGGAAAACGAAATATCTTCACATAAAACCTAGAAAGAAGCATTCTCAGAAACCACTTTGTGATGTGTGCATTCAACTCACAGGATTGAATATTCCTTTCATTACAGCGGTTCTGAAACACACTTTTTCTAGAATCTCCATGTGGATATTTGGAACACTTACGGCAATTTGATGGAAACGAGACATCCTCACACAAAAAGGAGACAGAAGCATTCTCACAAACTCCTTTGTGATGTGTGATCTCAACTCACAGATGTGAACCTTCCTTTTGATAGAGCAGTTTCGAAACAATCTTTTTCTAGAATCTGCAAGTGGATATTTGGAGCGATGAGAGGCCTGTGGTTTAAAGGAAATATCTTCACATAACAAGTAGACATAAGCATTCTCTGAAACGTCTTTGTGGTGTGTACATTCACCTCACAGAGTTGAGCATTGCTTTTGACAGAGAAGTTTGGAAGCACTCTTTTTATAGTGTCTGCAAGTGGATATTTGGACCCCTTATTGGAATGCGTTGGAAATGGGACACCATCACACGAAAACGAGACAGAAGCATTCTCACAAACTTCTGCGTGATGTGAGCATTCAGCTCACAGAGCTGAACCTTTCTTTTGATAGAGCAGTTTTGAAGCACTCTTTTTCCAGATTCTGCAAGTGGACATTTGGAGCGCCTTGAGGCCTGCGGTGGAAAGGAAATATCTTCACATAAAAACTAGACAGAAGCATTCTCTGAAACTTCATTCTGGTGCGTGAATTAAATTCAGAGAGTTGAACATTCCTTTTGACAGAGAAGTTTTGAAACACTTTTTTTGTAGAATCTGCACGTGGAAATTTGGACCACTTCTAGGAATTCGTTGGAAACGGGACACCTTCACACAAAAACAAGACAGAAGCATTCCGACAGACTTCGGTGTGATATGTGCATTCAACTCACAGAGTTTAATCTTTCCTTTCATGCGGCAGTTTCGAAACACTCTTTTTGTGGAATCTGCAAGTGGCTATTTGGACCGATTATAGGAATTCATTGGGAACGGGGCACCCTCACACAAAAAGTAGTGAGAAGCACTTTCACAAACTTCTGTGTGATGTGTGCATTCAACTCAAAGGGCTGAGCTCTTCTTTTGATAGAGCAGTTTTAAAACACTCTTTTTCTGGAATCTGCAAGTGGACATGTGGCGCGCTTTGAGGACTGTGGGGGCAAGGAAATATCTTCACATAACAAGTAGACAGAAGCATTCTCTGAAACTTCTTTGTGGTGCGTGCATTCAACTCACAGAGCTTGAACGTTCCTTTTGACAGAGAAGTTTGGAAACACTCTTTTCATAGAATAGGCAAGTGGATATTTGGACCTCTTTTAGGAATTCGTTGGAAACGGGACACCCTCACAAAAAAACTAGACAGAAGCATTCTCACAAACTTCTGTGTGACGTGAGCATTCAGCTCGCAGAGCTGAACCTCTCTTTGATAGGGCAGTTTTGAAACACTCTTTTTCTAGAATCTGCAAGTGGACATTTGGAGCGCTTTTATGCCTGTGGTGGAAAGGAAATATCTTCACTCACAAACTAGACAGATGCATTCTCTGAAACTGCCTTGTGGTGCGTGCATTCAACTCACAGAGTTGAACATTCCTTTCGACTGAGAAGTTTTGAAACACTCTTTTTGTAGAAACTGCAAGTGAAACCTTGGACTGCTGATGGGAATTCGTTGGAAACGGGACACCTTCACACAAAAACTAGACCAAAGCATTCCCACAAACTTATCTGCGATGTGTGCACTCAGCTCACAAAGTTTAACATTTCTTTTCATGGATTAGTTTTGAAACACTCTTTTTGCAGTATATGCAAGTGGTCATTCGGAAAGCTATGAGGCCTATGGTCGAAAAGGTAACACCTTCACCTATAACCTAGAAAGAAGCGTTCTGTGAAACTACTTTGTGTTGTTTGCATTCAACTCACAGAGTGGAACATTCCTTTTCTTAGAGCAGCCATGAAACAATCTTTTTGCATAGTCTGCAATTGGACATTTGGAGAGCTCTGAGGCCTGTGGTGGAAAACGAAATATCTTCACATAAAACCTAGAAAGAAGCATTCTCAGAAACCACTTTGTGATGTGTGCATTCAAGTCACAGGATTGAACATTCCTTTCATTACAGCGGTTCTGAAACACACTTTTTCTAGAATCTCCATGTGGGTATTTGGAACACTTACGGCAATATGATGGAAATGAGACATCCTCACACAAAAAGGAGACAGAAGCATTCTCACAAACTCCTTTGTGATGTGTGATCTCAACTCACAGATGTGAACCTTCCTTTTGATAGAGCAGTTTCAAAACAATCTTTTTCTAGAATCTGCAAGTGGATATTTGGAGCGATGAGAGGCCTGTGGTTTAAAGGAAATATCTTCACATAACAAGTAGACAAAAGCATTCTCTGAAACGACTTTGTGGTGTTTGCATTCACCTCACAGAGTTGAGCATTGCTTTTGACAGAGAAGTTTGGAAGCACTCTTTTTATAGTGTCTGCAAGTGGATATTTGGACCCCTTATTGGAATGCGTTGGAAATGGGACACCATCACACGAAAACGAGACAGAAGCATTCTCACAAACTTCTGCGTGATGTGAGCATTCAGCTCACAGAGCTGAACCTTTCTTTTGATAGAGCAGTTTTGAAGCACTCTTTTTCCAGATTCTGCAAGTGGACATTTGGAGCGCCTTGAGGCCTGCGGTGGAAAGAAAATATCTTCACATAAAAACTAGACAGAAGCATTCTCTGAAACTTCATTCTGGTGCGTGAATTAAATTCAGAGAGTTGAACATTCCTTTTGACAGAGAAGTTTTGAAACACTTTTTTTGTAGAATCTGCACGTGGAAATTTAGACCACTTCTAGGAATTCGTTGGAAACGGGGCACCTTCACACAAAAACAAGACAGAAGCATTCTGACAGACTTCGGTGTGATATGTGCATTCAACTCATAGAGTTTAATCTTTCCTTTCATGTGGCCGTTCCGAAACACTCTTTTTGTGGAATCTGCAAGTGGCTATTTGGACCGATTATAGGAATTCATTGGGAACGGGACACCCTCACACAAAAAGTAGTGAGAAGCACTTTCACAAACCTCTGTGTGATGTGTTCATTCAACACAAAGGGCTGAGCTCTTCTTTTGATAGAGCAGTTTTAAAACGCTCTTTTTCTGGAATCTGCAAGTGGACATTTGGAGCGCCTTGAGGACTGTGGGGGCAAGGAAATATTTTCACATAACAAGTAGACAGAAGCATTCTCTGAAACTTCTTTGTGGTGTGTGCATTCAACTCACAGAGTTTGAACATTACTTTTGACAGAGAAGTTTGGAAACACTCTTTTTATAGAATAGGCAAGTGGATATTTGGACCACTTTTAGGAATTCATTGGAAACGGGACACCCTCACACAAAAACTAGACAGAAGGATTCTCACAAACTTCTGTGTGACGTGAGCATTCAGCTCGCAGAGCTGAACCTCTCTTTGAAAGGGCAGTTTTGAAACACTCTTTTTCTAGAATCTGCAAGTGGACATTTGGAGCGCTTTTAGGCCTGTGGTGGAAAGGAAATATCTTCACTCACAAACTAGACAGATGCATTCTCTGAAACTGCCTTGTGGTGTGTGCATTCAACTCACAGAGTTGAACATTCCTTTCGAATGAGAAGTTTTGAAACACTCTTTTTGTAGAAACTGCAAGTGAAAACTTGGACCGCTGATGGGAATTCGTTGGAAACGGGACACCTTCACACAAAAACTAGACCAAACCATTCCCACAAACTTATCTGCGATGTGTGCACTCAGCTCACAAAGTTTAACTTTTCATGGATTAGATTTGAAACACTCTTTTTGCAGTATATGCAAGTGGTCATTCGGAAAGCTATGAGGCCTATGGTCGAAAAGGTAACACCTTCACCTATAACCTAGAAAGAAGCGTTCTGTGAAACTACTTTGTGTTGTTTGCATTCAACTCACAGAGTGGAACATTCCTTTTCTTAGAGCAGCCATGAACCAATCTTTTTGCATAGTCTGCAATTGGACATTTGGAGAGCTCTGAGGCCTGTGGTGGAAAACGAAATATCTTCACATAAAACCTAGAAAGAAGCATTCTCAGAAACCACTTTGTGATGTGTGCATTCAAGTCACAGGATTGAACATTCCTTTCGTTACAGCGGTTCTGAAACACACTTTTTCTAGAATCTCCATGTGGATATTTGGAACACTTACGGCAATTTGATGGAAACGGGACATCCTCACACAAAAAGGAGACAGAAGCATTCTCACAAACTCCTTTGTGATGTGTGATCTCAACTCACAGATGTGAACCTTCCTTTTGATAGAGCAGTTTCGAAACAATCTTTTTCTAGAATCTGCAAGTGGATATTTGGAGCGATGAGAGGCCTGTGGTTTAAAGGAAATATCTTCACATAACAAGTAGACAAAAGCATTCTCTGAAACGTCTTTGTGGTGTGTGCATTCACCTCACAGAGTTGAGCATTGCTTTTGACAGAGAAGTTTGGAAGCACTCTTTTTATAGTGTCTGCAAGTGGATATTTGGACACCTTATTGGAATGCGTTGGAAATGGGACACCATCACACGAAAACGAGACAGAAGCATTCTCACAAACTTCTGCATGATGTGAGCATTCAGCTCACAGAGCTGAACCTTTCTTTTGATAGAGCAGTTTTGAAGCACTCTTTTTCCAGATTCTGCAAGTGGACATTTGGAGCGCCTTGAGGCCTGCGGTGGAAAGGAAATATCTTCACATAAAAACTAGACAGAAGCATTCTCTGAAACTTCATTCTGGTGCGTGAATTAAATTCAGAGAGTTGAACATTCCTTTTGACAGAAAAGTTTTGAAACACTTTTTTTGTAGAATCTGCACGTGGAAATTTGGACCACTTCTAGGAATTCGTTGGAAACGGGACACCTTCACACAAAAACAAGACAGAAGCATTCCGACAGACTTCGGTGTGATATGTGCATTCAACCCACAGAGTTTAATCTTTCCTTTCATGTGGCAGTTTCGAAACACTCTTTTTGTGGAATCTGCAAGTGGCTATTTGGACCGATTATAGGAATTCATTGGGAACGGGGCACCCTCACACAAAAAGTAGTGAGAAGCAATTTCACAAACTTCTGTGTGATGTGTGCATTCAACTCAAAGGGCTGAGCTCTTCTTTTGATAGAGCAGTTTTAAAACACTCTTTTTCTGGAATCTGCAAGTGGACATGTGGAGCGCTTTGAGGACTGTGGGGGCAAGGAAATATCTTCACATAACAAGTAGACAGAAGCATTCTCTGAAACTTCATTGTGGTGTGTGCATTCAACTCACAGAGCTTGAACATTCCTTCTGACAGAGAAGTTTGGAAACACTCTTTTTATAGAATAGGCAAGTGGATATTTGGACCACTTTTAGGAATTCGTTGGAAACGGGACACCCTCACACAAAAACTAGACAGAAGCATTCTCACAAACTTCTGTGTGACGTGAGCATTCAGCTCGCAGAGCTGAACCTCTCTTTGAAAGGGCAGTTTTGAAACACTCTTTTTCTAGAATCTGCAAGTGGACATTTGGAGCGCTTTTAGGCCTGTGGTGGAAAGGAAATATCTTCACTCACAAACTAGACAGATGCATTCTCTGAAACTGCCTTGTGGTGCGTGCATTCAACTCACAGAGTTGAACATTCCTTTCGAATGAGAAGTTTTGAAACACTCTTTTTGTAGAAACTGCAAGTGAAACCTTGGACCGCTGATGGGAATTCGTTGGAAACGGGACACCTTCACACAAAAACTAGACCAAAGCATTCCCACAAACTTATCTGCGATGTGTGCCCTCAGCTCACAAAGTTTAACATTTCTTTTCATGGATTAGTTTTGAAACACTCTTTTTGCAGTATATGCAAGTGGTCATTCGGAAAGCTGTGAGGCCTTTGGTCGAAAGGGTAACACCTTCACCTATAACCTAGAAAGAAGCGTTCTGAGAAACTACTTTGTGTTGTTTGCATTCAACTCAGAGAGGGGAACATTCCTTTTCATAGAGCAGCCATGAAACAATCTTTTTGCATAGTCTGCAATTGGACATTTGGAGAGCTCTGAGGCCTGTGGTGGAAAACGAAATATCTTCACATAAAACCTAGAAAGAAGCATTCTCAGAAACCACTTTGTGATGTGTGCATTCAAGTCACAGGATTGAACATTCCTTTCATTACAGCGGCTCTGAAACACACTTTTTCTAGAATCTCCATGTGGATATTTGGAACACTTATGGCAATTTGATGGAAACGAGACATCCTCACACAAAAAGAAGACAGAAGCATTCTCACAAACTCCTTTGTGATGTGTGATCTCAACTCACAGATGTGAACCTTCCTTTTGATAGAGCAGTTTCGAAACAATCTTTTTCTAGAATCTGCAAGTTGATATTTGGAGCGATGAGAGGCCTGCGGTTTAAAGGAAATATCTTCACATAACAAGTAGACAAAAGCATTCTCTGAAACGTCTTTGTGTTGTTTGCATTCACCTCACAGAGTTGAGCATTGCTTTTGAGAGAGAAGTTTGGAAGCACTCTTTTTATAGTGTCTGCAAATTTATATTTGGACCCCTTATTGGAATGCGTTGGAATTGGGACACCATCACACGAAAACGAGACAGAAGCATTCTCACAAACATCTGCGTGATGTGAGCTTTCAGCTCACAGAGCTGAACCTTTCTTTTGATAGAGCAGTTTTGAAGCACTCTTTTTCCAGATTCTGCAAGTGGACATTTGGAGCGCCTTGAGGCCTGCGGTGGAAAGGAAATATCTTCACATAAAAACTAGACAGAAGCATTCTCTGAAACTTCATTCTGGTGCGTGAATTAAATTCAGAGAGTTGAACATTCCTTTTGACAGAGAAGTTTTGAAACACTTTTTTTGTAGAATCTGCACGTGGAAATTTGGACCACTTCTAGGAATTCGTTGGAAACGGGACACCTTCACACAAAAACAAGACAGAAGCATTCTGACAGACTTCGGTTTGATATGTGCATTCAACTCACAGAGTTTAATCTTTCATTTCATGTGGCAGTTTCGAAACACTCTTTCTGTGGAATCTGCAAGTGGCTATTTGGACCGATTATAGGAATTCATTGGGAACGGGGCACCCTCACACAAAAAGTAGTGAGAAGCACTTTCACAAACTTCTGTGTGATGTGTGCATTCAACTCAAAGGGCTGAGCTCTTCTTTTGATAGAGCAGTTTTAAAACACTCTTTTTCTGGAATCTGCAAGTGGACATGTGGAGCGCTTTGAGGACTGTGGGGGCAAGGAAATATCTTCACATAACAAGTAGACAGAAGCATTCTCTGAAACTTCTTTGTGGTGTGTGCATTCAACTCACAGAGTTTGAACATTCCTTTTGACAGAGAAGTTTGGAAACACTCTTTTTATAGAATAGGCAAGTGGATACTTGGACCACTTTTAGGAATTCATTGGAAACGGGACACCCTCACACAAAAACTAGACAAAAGCATTCTCACAAACTTCTGTGTGACGTGAGCATTCAGCTTGCAGAGCTGAACCTCTCTTTGAAAGGGCAGTTTTGAAACACTCTTTTTCTAGAAACTGCAAGTGGACATTTGGAGCGCTTTTAGGCCTGTGGTGGAAAGGAAATATCTTCACTCACAAACTAGACAGATGCATTCTTTGAAACTGCCTTGTGGTGCGTGCATTCAACTCACAGAGTTGAACATTCCTTTCGAATGAGAAGTTTTGAAACACTCTTTTTGTAGAAACTGCAAGTGAAAACTTGGACCACCGATGGGAATTCGTTGGAAACGGGACACCTTCACACAAAAACTAGACCAAAGCATTCCCACAAACTTATCTGTGATGTGTGCACTCAGCTCACAAAGTTTAACATTTCTTTTCATGGATTAGTTTTGAAGCACTCTTTTTGCAGTATATGCAAGTGGTCATTCGGAAAGCTATGAGGCCTATGGTCGAAAAGGTAACACCTTCACCTATAACCTAGAAAGAAGGGTTCTGTGAAACTACTTTGTGTTGTTTGCATTCAACTCACAGAGTGGAACATTCCTTTTGTTAGAACAGCCATGAAACAATCTTTTTGCATAGTCTGCAATTGGACATTTGGAGAGCTCTGAGGCCTGGGGTGGAAAACGAAATATCTTCACATAAAACCTAGAAAGAAGCATTCTCAGAAACCACTTTGTGATGTGTGCATTCAAGTCACAGGATTGAACATTCCTTTCATTACAGCGGTTCTGAAACACACTTTTTCTAGAATCTCCATGTGGATATTTGGAACACTTACGGCAATTTGATGGAAACGAGACATCCTCACACAAAAAGAAGACAGAAGCATTCTCACAAACTCCTTTGTGATGTGTGATCTCAACTCACAGATGTGAACCTTCCTTTTGATAGAGCAGTTTCAAAACAATCTTTTTCTAGAATCTGCAAGTGGATATTTGGAGCGAAGAGAGGCCTGCGGTTTAAAGGAAATATCTTCACATAACAAGTAGACAAAAGCATTCTCTGAAACGTCTTTGTGGTGTTTGCATTCACCTCACAGGGTTGAGCATTGCTTTTGACAGAGAAGTTTGGAAGCACTCTTTTTATAGTGTCTGCAAGTGGATATTTGGACCCCTTATTGGAATGCGTTGGAAATGGGACACCATCACACGAAAACGAGACAGAAGCATTCTCACAAACTTCTGCATGATGTGAGCATTCAGCTCACAGAGCTGAACCTTTCTTTTGATAGAGCAGTTTTGAAGCACTCTTTTTCCAGATTCTGCAAGTGGACATTTGGAGCGCCTTGAGGCCTGCGGTGGAAAGGAAATATCTTCACATAAAAACTAGACAGAAGCATTCTCTGAAACTTCATTCTGGTGCGTGAATTAAATTCAGAGAGTTGAACATTCCTTTTGACAGAGAAGTTTTGAAACACTTTTTTTGTAGAATCTGCACGTGGAAATTTGGACCACTTCTAGGAATTCGTTGGAAACGGGACACCTTCACACAAAAACAAGACAGAAGCATTCTGACAGACTTCGGTGTGATATGTGCATTCAACTCACAGAGTTTAATCTTTCATTTCATGCGGCAGTTTCGAAACACTCTTTTTGTGGAATCTGCATGTGGCTATTTGGACCGAATATAGGAATTCATTGGGAACGGGGCACCCTCACACAAAAAGTAGTGAGAAGCACTTTCACAAACTTCTGTGTGATGTGTGCATTCAACTCAAAGGGCTGAGCTCTTCTTTTGATAGAGCAGTTTTAAAACACTCTTTTTCTGGAATCTGCAAGTGGACATTTGGAGCGCTTTGAGGACTGTGGGGGCAAGGAAATATCTTCACATAACAAGTAGACAGAAGCATTCTCTGAAACTTCTTTGTGGTGTGTGCATTCAACTCACAGAGTTTGAACATTCCTTTTGACAGAGAAGTTTGGAAACACTCTTTTTATAGAATAGGCAAGTGGATATTTGGACCACTTCTAGGAATTCGCTGGAAACGGGACACCCTCACACAAAAACTAGACAGAAGCATTCTCACAAACTTCTGTGTGACGTGAGCATTCAGCTCGCAGGGCTGAACCTCTCGTTGATAGGGCAGTTTTGAAACACTCTTTTTCTAGAATCTGCAAGTGGACATTTGGAGCGCTTTTAGGCCTGTGGTGGAAAGGAAATATCTTCACTCACAAACTAGACAGATGCATTCTCTGAAACTGCCTTGTGGTGCGTGCATTCAACTCACAGAGTTGAACATTCCTTTCGAATGAGAAGTTTTGAAACACTCTTTTTATAGAAGCTGCAAGTGAAAACTTGGACCGCTGATGGGAATTCGTTGGAAACGGGACACCTTCACACAAAAACTAGACCAAAGCATTCCCACAAACTTATCTGCGATGTGTGCGCTCAGCTCACAAAGTTTAACATTTCTTTTCATGGATTAGTTTTGAAACACTCTTTTTGCAGTATATGCAAGTGGTCATTCGGAAAGCTATGAGGCCTATGGTCGAAAAGGTCACACCTTCACCTATAACCTAGAAAGAAGCGTTCTGAGAAAGAACTTTGTGTTCCTTGCATTCAACTCACAGAGTGGAACATTCCTTTTGTTAGAGCAGCCATGAAACAATCTTTTTGCATAGTCTGCAATTGGACATTTGGAGAGCTCTGAGGCCTGTGGTGGAAAACGAAATATCTTCACATAAAACCTAGAAAGAAGCATTCTCAGAAACCACTTTGTGATGTGTGCATTCAAGTCACAGGATTGAACATTCCTTTCATTACAGCGGTTCTGAAACACACTTTTTCTAGAATCTCCATGTGGATATTTGGAACACTTACGGCAATTTGATGGAAACGAGTCATCCTCACACAAAAAGGAGACAGAAGCATTCTCACAAACTCCTTTGTGATGTGTGATCTCAACTCACAGATGTGAACCTTCCTTTTGATAGAGCAGTTTCGAAACAATCTTTTTCTAGAATCTGCAAGTGGATATTTGGAGCGATGAGAGGCCTGTGGTTTAAAGGAAATATCTTCACATAACAAGTAGACAAAAGCATTCTCTGAAACGACTTTGTGGTGTGTGCATTCACCTCACAGAGTTGAGCATTGCTTTTGACAGAGAAGTTTGGAAGCACTCTATTTATAGTGTCTGCAAGTGGATATTTGGAACCCTTATTGGAATGCGTTGGAAATGGCACACCATCACACGAAAACGAGACAGAAGCATTCTCACAAACTTCTGCGTGATGTGAGCATTCAGCTCACAGAGCTGAACCTTTCTTTTGATAGAGCAGTTTTGAAGCACTCTTTTTCCAGATTCTGCAAGTGGACATTTGGAGCGCCTTGAGGCCTGCGGTGGAAAGGAAATATCTTCACATAAAAACTAGACAGAAGCATTCTCTGAAACTTCATTCTGGTGCGTGAATTAAATTCAGAGAGTTGAACATTCCTTTTGACAGAAAAGTTTTGAAACACTTTTTTTGTAGAATCTGCACGTGGAAATTTGGACCACTTCTAGGAATTCGTTGGAAACGGGACACCTTCACACAAAAACAAGACAGAAGCATTCCGACAGACTTCGGTGTGATATGTGCATTCAACCCACAGAGTTTAATCTTTCCTTTCATGTGGCAGTTTCGAAACACTCTTTTTGTGGAATCTGCAAGTGGCTATTTGGACCGATTATAGGAATTCATTGGGAACGGGGCACCCTCACACAAAAAGTAGTGAGAAGCAATTTCACAAACTTCTGTGTGATGTGTGCATTCAACTCAAAGGGCTGAGCTCTTCTTTTGATAGAGCAGTTTTAAAACACTCTTTTTCTGGAATCTGCAAGTGGACATGTGGAGCGCTTTGAGGACTGTGGGGGCAAGGAAATATCTTCACATAACAAGTAGACAGAAGCATTCTCTGAAACTTCATTGTGGTGTGTGCATTCAACTCACAGAGCTTGAACATTCCTTCTGACAGAGAAGTTTGGAAACACTCTTTTTATAGAATAGGCAAGTGGATATTTGGACCACTTTTAGGAATTCGTTGGAAACGGGACACCCTCACACAAAAACTAGACAGAAGCATTCTCACAAACTTCTGTGTGACGTGAGCATTCAGCTCGCAGAGCTGAACCTCTCTTTGAAAGGGCAGTTTTGAAACACTCTTTTTCTAGAATCTGCAAGTGGACATTTGGAGCGCTTTTAGGCCTGTGGTGGAAAGGAAATATCTTCACTCACAAACTAGACAGATGCATTCTCTGAAACTGCCTTGTGGTGCGTGCATTCAACTCACAGAGTTGAACATTCCTTTCGAATGAGAAGTTTTGAAACACTCTTTTTGTAGAAACTGCAAGTGAAACCTTGGACCGCTGATGGGAATTCGTTGGAAACGGGACACCTTCACACAAAAACTAGACCAAAGCATTCCCACAAACTTATCTGCGATGTGTGCCCTCAGCTCACAAAGTTTAACATTTCTTTTCATGGATTAGTTTTGAAACACTCTTTTTGCAGTATATGCAAGTGGTCATTCGGAAAGCTGTGAGGCCTTTGGTCGAAAGGGTAACACCTTCACCTATAACCTAGAAAGAAGCGTTCTGAGAAACTACTTTGTGTTGTTTGCATTCAACTCAGAGAGGGGAACATTCCTTTTCATAGAGCAGCCATGAAACAATCTTTTTGCATAGTCTGCAATTGGACATTTGGAGAGCTCTGAGGCCTGTGGTGGAAAACGAAATATCTTCACATAAAACCTAGAAAGAAGCATTCTCAGAAACCACTTTGTGATGTGTGCATTCAAGTCACAGGATTGAACATTCCTTTCATTACAGCGGCTCTGAAACACACTTTTTCTAGAATCTCCATGTGGATATTTGGAACACTTATGGCAATTTGATGGAAACGAGACATCCTCACACAAAAAGAAGACAGAAGCATTCTCACAAACTCCTTTGTGATGTGTGATCTCAACTCACAGATGTGAACCTTCCTTTTGATAGAGCAGTTTCGAAACAATCTTTTTCTAGAATCTGCAAGTTGATATTTGGAGCGATGAGAGGCCTGCGGTTTAAAGGAAATATCTTCACATAACAAGTAGACAAAAGCATTCTCTGAAACGTCTTTGTGTTGTTTGCATTCACCTCACAGAGTTGAGCATTGCTTTTGAGAGAGAAGTTTGGAAGCACTCTTTTTATAGTGTCTGCAAATTTATATTTGGACCCCTTATTGGAATGCGTTGGAATTGGGACACCATCACACGAAAACGAGACAGAAGCATTCTCACAAACATCTGCGTGATGTGAGCTTTCAGCTCACAGAGCTGAACCTTTCTTTTGATAGAGCAGTTTTGAAGCACTCTTTTTCCAGATTCTGCAAGTGGACATTTGGAGCGCCTTGAGGCCTGCGGTGGAAAGGAAATATCTTCACATAAAAACTAGACAGAAGCATTCTCTGAAACTTCATTCTGGTGCGTGAATTAAATTCAGAGAGTTGAACATTCCTTTTGACAGAGAAGTTTTGAAACACTTTTTTTGTAGAATCTGCACGTGGAAATTTGGACCACTTCTAGGAATTCGTTGGAAACGGGACACCTTCACACAAAAACAAGACAGAAGCATTCTGACAGACTTCGGTTTGATATGTGCATTCAACTCACAGAGTTTAATCTTTCATTTCATGTGGCAGTTTCGAAACACTCTTTCTGTGGAATCTGCAAGTGGCTATTTGGACCGATTATAGGAATTCATTGGGAACGGGGCACCCTCACACAAAAAGTAGTGAGAAGCACTTTCACAAACTTCTGTGTGATGTGTGCATTCAACTCAAAGGGCTGAGCTCTTCTTTTGATAGAGCAGTTTTAAAACACTCTTTTTCTGGAATCTGCAAGTGGACATGTGGAGCGCTTTGAGGACTGTGGGGGCAAGGAAATATCTTCACATAACAAGTAGACAGAAGCATTCTCTGAAACTTCTTTGTGGTGTGTGCATTCAACTCACAGAGTTTGAACATTCCTTTTGACAGAGAAGTTTGGAAACACTCTTTTTATAGAATAGGCAAGTGGATACTTGGACCACTTTTAGGAATTCATTGGAAACGGGACACCCTCACACAAAAACTAGACAAAAGCATTCTCACAAACTTCTGTGTGACGTGAGCATTCAGCTTGCAGAGCTGAACCTCTCTTTGAAAGGGCAGTTTTGAAACACTCTTTTTCTAGAAACTGCAAGTGGACATTTGGAGCGCTTTTAGGCCTGTGGTGGAAAGGAAATATCTTCACTCACAAACTAGACAGATGCATTCTTTGAAACTGCCTTGTGGTGCGTGCATTCAACTCACAGAGTTGAACATTCCTTTCGAATGAGAAGTTTTGAAACACTCTTTTTGTAGAAACTGCAAGTGAAAACTTGGACCACCGATGGGAATTCGTTGGAAACGGGACACCTTCACACAAAAACTAGACCAAAGCATTCCCACAAACTTATCTGTGATGTGTGCACTCAGCTCACAAAGTTTAACATTTCTTTTCATGGATTAGTTTTGAAGCACTCTTTTTGCAGTATATGCAAGTGGTCATTCGGAAAGCTATGAGGCCTATGGTCGAAAAGGTAACACCTTCACCTATAACCTAGAAAGAAGGGTTCTGTGAAACTACTTTGTGTTGTTTGCATTCAACTCACAGAGTGGAACATTCCTTTTGTTAGAACAGCCATGAAACAATCTTTTTGCATAGTCTGCAATTGGACATTTGGAGAGCTCTGAGGCCTGGGGTGGAAAACGAAATATCTTCACATAAAACCTAGAAAGAAGCATTCTCAGAAACCACTTTGTGATGTGTGCATTCAAGTCACAGGATTGAACATTCCTTTCATTACAGCGGTTCTGAAACACACTTTTTCTAGAATCTCCATGTGGATATTTGGAACACTTACGGCAATTTGATGGAAACGAGACATCCTCACACAAAAAGAAGACAGAAGCATTCTCACAAACTCCTTTGTGATGTGTGATCTCAACTCACAGATGTGAACCTTCCTTTTGATAGAGCAGTTTCAAAACAATCTTTTTCTAGAATCTGCAAGTGGATATTTGGAGCGAAGAGAGGCCTGCGGTTTAAAGGAAATATCTTCACATAACAAGTAGACAAAAGCATTCTCTGAAACGTCTTTGTGGTGTTTGCATTCACCTCACAGGGTTGAGCATTGCTTTTGACAGAGAAGTTTGGAAGCACTCTTTTTATAGTGTCTGCAAGTGGATATTTGGACCCCTTATTGGAATGCGTTGGAAATGGGACACCATCACACGAAAACGAGACAGAAGCATTCTCACAAACTTCTGCATGATGTGAGCATTCAGCTCACAGAGCTGAACCTTTCTTTTGATAGAGCAGTTTTGAAGCACTCTTTTTCCAGATTCTGCAAGTGGACATTTGGAGCGCCTTGAGGCCTGCGGTGGAAAGGAAATATCTTCACATAAAAACTAGACAGAAGCATTCTCTGAAACTTCATTCTGGTGCGTGAATTAAATTCAGAGAGTTGAACATTCCTTTTGACAGAGAAGTTTTGAAACACTTTTTTTGTAGAATCTGCACGTGGAAATTTGGACCACTTCTAGGAATTCGTTGGAAACGGGACACCTTCACACAAAAACAAGACAGAAGCATTCTGACAGACTTCGGTGTGATATGTGCATTCAACTCACAGAGTTTAATCTTTCATTTCATGCGGCAGTTTCGAAACACTCTTTTTGTGGAATCTGCATGTGGCTATTTGGACCGAATATAGGAATTCATTGGGAACGGGGCACCCTCACACAAAAAGTAGTGAGAAGCACTTTCACAAACTTCTGTGTGATGTGTGCATTCAACTCAAAGGGCTGAGCTCTTCTTTTGATAGAGCAGTTTTAAAACACTCTTTTTCTGGAATCTGCAAGTGGACATTTGGAGCGCTTTGAGGACTGTGGGGGCAAGGAAATATCTTCACATAACAAGTAGACAGAAGCATTCTCTGAAACTTCTTTGTGGTGTGTGCATTCAACTCACAGAGTTTGAACATTCCTTTTGACAGAGAAGTTTGGAAACACTCTTTTTATAGAATAGGCAAGTGGATATTTGGACCACTTCTAGGAATTCGCTGGAAACGGGACACCCTCACACAAAAACTAGACAGAAGCATTCTCACAAACTTCTGTGTGACGTGAGCATTCAGCTCGCAGGGCTGAACCTCTCGTTGATAGGGCAGTTTTGAAACACTCTTTTTCTAGAATCTGCAAGTGGACATTTGGAGCGCTTTTAGGCCTGTGGTGGAAAGGAAATATCTTCACTCACAAACTAGACAGATGCATTCTCTGAAACTGCCTTGTGGTGCGTGCATTCAACTCACAGAGTTGAACATTCCTTTCGAATGAGAAGTTTTGAAACACTCTTTTTATAGAAGCTGCAAGTGAAAACTTGGACCGCTGATGGGAATTCGTTGGAAACGGGACACCTTCACACAAAAACTAGACCAAAGCATTCCCACAAACTTATCTGCGATGTGTGCGCTCAGCTCACAAAGTTTAACATTTCTTTTCATGGATTAGTTTTGAAACACTCTTTTTGCAGTATATGCAAGTGGTCATTCGGAAAGCTATGAGGCCTATGGTCGAAAAGGTAACACCTTCACCTATAACCTAGAAAGAAGCGTTCTGAGAAAGAACTTTGTGTTCCTTGCATTCAACTCACAGAGTGGAACATTCCTTTTGTTAGAGCAGCCATGAAACAATCTTTTTGCATAGTCTGCAATTGGACATTTGGAGAGCTCTGAGGCCTGTGGTGGAAAACGAAATATCTTCACATAAAACCTAGAAAGAAGCATTCTCAGAAACCACTTTGTGATGTGTGCATTCAAGTCACAGGATTGAACATTCCTTTCATTACAGCGGTTCTGAAACACACTTTTTCTAGAATCTCCATGTGGATATTTGGAACACTTACGGCAATTTGATGGAAACGAGTCATCCTCACACAAAAAGGAGACAGAAGCATTCTCACAAACTCCTTTGTGATGTGTGATCTCAACTCACAGATGTGAACCTTCCTTTTGATAGAGCAGTTTCGAAACAATCTTTTTCTAGAATCTGCAAGTGGATATTTGGAGCGATGAGAGGCCTGTGGTTTAAAGGAAATATCTTCACATAACAAGTAGACAAAAGCATTCTCTGAAACGACTTTGTGGTGTGTGCATTCACCTCACAGAGTTGAGCATTGCTTTTGACAGAGAAGTTTGGAAGCACTCTATTTATAGTGTCTGCAAGTGGATATTTGGAACCCTTATTGGAATGCGTTGGAAATGGCACACCATCACACGAAAACGAGACAGAAGCATTCTCACAAACTTCTGCGTGATGTGAGCATTCAGCTCACAGAGCTGAACCTTTCTTTTGATAGAGCAGTTTTGAAGCACTCTTTTTCCAGATTCTGCAAGTGGACATTTGGAGCGCCTTGAGGCCTGCGGTGGAAAGGAAATATCTTCACATAAAAACTAGACAGAAGCATTCTCTGAAACTTCATTCTGGTGCGTGAATTAAATTCAGAGAGTTGAACATTCCTTTTGACAGAAAAGTTTTGAAACACTTTTTTTGTAGAATCTGCACGTGGAAATTTGGACCACTTCTAGGAATTCGTTGGAAACGGGACACCTTCACACAAAAACAAGACAGAAGCATTCCGACAGACTTCGGTGTGATATGTGCATTCAACCCACAGAGTTTAATCTTTCCTTTCATGTGGCAGTTTCGAAACACTCTTTTTGTGGAATCTGCAAGTGGCTATTTGGACCGATTATAGGAATTCATTGGGAACGGGGCACCCTCACACAAAAAGTAGTGAGAAGCAATTTCACAAACTTCTGTGTGATGTGTGCATTCAACTCAAAGGGCTGAGCTCTTCTTTTGATAGAGCAGTTTTAAAACACTCTTTTTCTGGAATCTGCAAGTGGACATGTGGAGCGCTTTGAGGACTGTGGGGGCAAGGAAATATCTTCACATAACAAGTAGACAGAAGCATTCTCTGAAACTTCATTGTGGTGTGTGCATTCAACTCACAGAGCTTGAACATTCCTTCTGACAGAGAAGTTTGGAAACACTCTTTTTATAGAATAGGCAAGTGGATATTTGGACCACTTTTAGGAATTCGTTGGAAACGGGACACCCTCACACAAAAACTAGACAGAAGCATTCTCACAAACTTCTGTGTGACGTGAGCATTCAGCTCGCAGAGCTGAACCTCTCTTTGAAAGGGCAGTTTTGAAACACTCTTTTTCTAGAATCTGCAAGTGGACATTTGGAGCGCTTTTAGGCCTGTGGTGGAAAGGAAATATCTTCACTCACAAACTAGACAGATGCATTCTCTGAAACTGCCTTGTGGTGCGTGCATTCAACTCACAGAGTTGAACATTCCTTTCGAATGAGAAGTTTTGAAACACTCTTTTTGTAGAAACTGCAAGTGAAACCTTGGACCGCTGATGGGAATTCGTTGGAAACGGGACACCTTCACACAAAAACTAGACCAAAGCATTCCCACAAACTTATCTGCGATGTGTGCCCTCAGCTCACAAAGTTTAACATTTCTTTTCATGGATTAGTTTTGAAACACTCTTTTTGCAGTATATGCAAGTGGTCATTCGGAAAGCTGTGAGGCCTTTGGTCGAAAGGGTAACACCTTCACCTATAACCTAGAAAGAAGCGTTCTGAGAAACTACTTTGTGTTGTTTGCATTCAACTCAGAGAGGGGAACATTCCTTTTCATAGAGCAGCCATGAAACAATCTTTTTGCATAGTCTGCAATTGGACATTTGGAGAGCTCTGAGGCCTGTGGTGGAAAACGAAATATCTTCACATAAAACCTAGAAAGAAGCATTCTCAGAAACCACTTTGTGATGTGTGCATTCAAGTCACAGGATTGAACATTCCTTTCATTACAGCGGCTCTGAAACACACTTTTTCTAGAATCTCCATGTGGATATTTGGAACACTTATGGCAATTTGATGGAAACGAGACATCCTCACACAAAAAGAAGACAGAAGCATTCTCACAAACTCCTTTGTGATGTGTGATCTCAACTCACAGATGTGAACCTTCCTTTTGATAGAGCAGTTTCGAAACAATCTTTTTCTAGAATCTGCAAGTTGATATTTGGAGCGATGAGAGGCCTGCGGTTTAAAGGAAATATCTTCACATAACAAGTAGACAAAAGCATTCTCTGAAACGTCTTTGTGTTGTTTGCATTCACCTCACAGAGTTGAGCATTGCTTTTGAGAGAGAAGTTTGGAAGCACTCTTTTTATAGTGTCTGCAAATTTATATTTGGACCCCTTATTGGAATGCGTTGGAATTGGGACACCATCACACGAAAACGAGACAGAAGCATTCTCACAAACATCTGCGTGATGTGAGCTTTCAGCTCACAGAGCTGAACCTTTCTTTTGATAGAGCAGTTTTGAAGCACTCTTTTTCCAGATTCTGCAAGTGGACATTTGGAGCGCCTTGAGGCCTGCGGTGGAAAGGAAATATCTTCACATAAAAACTAGACAGAAGCATTCTCTGAAACTTCATTCTGGTGCGTGAATTAAATTCAGAGAGTTGAACATTCCTTTTGACAGAGAAGTTTTGAAACACTTTTTTTGTAGAATCTGCACGTGGAAATTTGGACCACTTCTAGGAATTCGTTGGAAACGGGACACCTTCACACAAAAACAAGACAGAAGCATTCTGACAGACTTCGGTTTGATATGTGCATTCAACTCACAGAGTTTAATCTTTCATTTCATGTGGCAGTTTCGAAACACTCTTTCTGTGGAATCTGCAAGTGGCTATTTGGACCGATTATAGGAATTCATTGGGAACGGGGCACCCTCACACAAAAAGTAGTGAGAAGCACTTTCACAAACTTCTGTGTGATGTGTGCATTCAACTCAAAGGGCTGAGCTCTTCTTTTGATAGAGCAGTTTTAAAACACTCTTTTTCTGGAATCTGCAAGTGGACATGTGGAGCGCTTTGAGGACTGTGGGGGCAAGGAAATATCTTCACATAACAAGTAGACAGAAGCATTCTCTGAAACTTCTTTGTGGTGTGTGCATTCAACTCACAGAGTTTGAACATTCCTTTTGACAGAGAAGTTTGGAAACACTCTTTTTATAGAATAGGCAAGTGGATACTTGGACCACTTTTAGGAATTCATTGGAAACGGGACACCCTCACACAAAAACTAGACAAAAGCATTCTCACAAACTTCTGTGTGACGTGAGCATTCAGCTTGCAGAGCTGAACCTCTCTTTGAAAGGGCAGTTTTGAAACACTCTTTTTCTAGAAACTGCAAGTGGACATTTGGAGCGCTTTTAGGCCTGTGGTGGAAAGGAAATATCTTCACTCACAAACTAGACAGATGCATTCTTTGAAACTGCCTTGTGGTGCGTGCATTCAACTCACAGAGTTGAACATTCCTTTCGAATGAGAAGTTTTGAAACACTCTTTTTGTAGAAACTGCAAGTGAAAACTTGGACCACCGATGGGAATTCGTTGGAAACGGGACACCTTCACACAAAAACTAGACCAAAGCATTCCCACAAACTTATCTGTGATGTGTGCACTCAGCTCACAAAGTTTAACATTTCTTTTCATGGATTAGTTTTGAAGCACTCTTTTTGCAGTATATGCAAGTGGTCATTCGGAAAGCTATGAGGCCTATGGTCGAAAAGGTAACACCTTCACCTATAACCTAGAAAGAAGGGTTCTGTGAAACTACTTTGTGTTGTTTGCATTCAACTCACAGAGTGGAACATTCCTTTTGTTAGAACAGCCATGAAACAATCTTTTTGCATAGTCTGCAATTGGACATTTGGAGAGCTCTGAGGCCTGGGGTGGAAAACGAAATATCTTCACATAAAACCTAGAAAGAAGCATTCTCAGAAACCACTTTGTGATGTGTGCATTCAAGTCACAGGATTGAACATTCCTTTCATTACAGCGGTTCTGAAACACACTTTTTCTAGAATCTCCATGTGGATATTTGGAACACTTACGGCAATTTGATGGAAACGAGACATCCTCACACAAAAAGAAGACAGAAGCATTCTCACAAACTCCTTTGTGATGTGTGATCTCAACTCACAGATGTGAACCTTCCTTTTGATAGAGCAGTTTCAAAACAATCTTTTTCTAGAATCTGCAAGTGGATATTTGGAGCGAAGAGAGGCCTGCGGTTTAAAGGAAATATCTTCACATAACAAGTAGACAAAAGCATTCTCTGAAACGTCTTTGTGGTGTTTGCATTCACCTCACAGGGTTGAGCATTGCTTTTGACAGAGAAGTTTGGAAGCACTCTTTTTATAGTGTCTGCAAGTGGATATTTGGACCCCTTATTGGAATGCGTTGGAAATGGGACACCATCACACGAAAACGAGACAGAAGCATTCTCACAAACTTCTGCATGATGTGAGCATTCAGCTCACAGAGCTGAACCTTTCTTTTGATAGAGCAGTTTTGAAGCACTCTTTTTCCAGATTCTGCAAGTGGACATTTGGAGCGCCTTGAGGCCTGCGGTGGAAAGGAAATATCTTCACATAAAAACTAGACAGAAGCATTCTCTGAAACTTCATTCTGGTGCGTGAATTAAATTCAGAGAGTTGAACATTCCTTTTGACAGAGAAGTTTTGAAACACTTTTTTTGTAGAATCTGCACGTGGAAATTTGGACCACTTCTAGGAATTCGTTGGAAACGGGACACCTTCACACAAAAACAAGACAGAAGCATTCTGACAGACTTCGGTGTGATATGTGCATTCAACTCACAGAGTTTAATCTTTCATTTCATGCGGCAGTTTCGAAACACTCTTTTTGTGGAATCTGCATGTGGCTATTTGGACCGAATATAGGAATTCATTGGGAACGGGGCACCCTCACACAAAAAGTAGTGAGAAGCACTTTCACAAACTTCTGTGTGATGTGTGCATTCAACTCAAAGGGCTGAGCTCTTCTTTTGATAGAGCAGTTTTAAAACACTCTTTTTCTGGAATCTGCAAGTGGACATTTGGAGCGCTTTGAGGACTGTGGGGGCAAGGAAATATCTTCACATAACAAGTAGACAGAAGCATTCTCTGAAACTTCTTTGTGGTGTGTGCATTCAACTCACAGAGTTTGAACATTCCTTTTGACAGAGAAGTTTGGAAACACTCTTTTTATAGAATAGGCAAGTGGATATTTGGACCACTTCTAGGAATTCGCTGGAAACGGGACACCCTCACACAAAAACTAGACAGAAGCATTCTCACAAACTTCTGTGTGACGTGAGCATTCAGCTCGCAGGGCTGAACCTCTCGTTGATAGGGCAGTTTTGAAACACTCTTTTTCTAGAATCTGCAAGTGGACATTTGGAGCGCTTTTAGGCCTGTGGTGGAAAGGAAATATCTTCACTCACAAACTAGACAGATGCATTCTCTGAAACTGCCTTGTGGTGCGTGCATTCAACTCACAGAGTTGAACATTCCTTTCGAATGAGAAGTTTTGAAACACTCTTTTTATAGAAGCTGCAAGTGAAAACTTGGACCGCTGATGGGAATTCGTTGGAAACGGGACACCTTCACACAAAAACTAGACCAAAGCATTCCCACAAACTTATCTGCGATGTGTGCGCTCAGCTCACAAAGTTTAACATTTCTTTTCATGGATTAGTTTTGAAACACTCTTTTTGCAGTATATGCAAGTGGTCATTCGGAAAGCTATGAGGCCTATGGTCGAAAAGGTAACACCTTCACCTATAACCTAGAAAGAAGCGTTCTGAGAAAGAACTTTGTGTTCCTTGCATTCAACTCACAGAGTGGAACATTCCTTTTGTTAGAGCAGCCATGAAACAATCTTTTTGCATAGTCTGCAATTGGACATTTGGAGAGCTCTGAGGCCTGTGGTGGAAAACGAAATATCTTCACATAAAACCTAGAAAGAAGCATTCTCAGAAACCACTTTGTGATGTGTGCATTCAAGTCACAGGATTGAACATTCCTTTCATTACAGCGGTTCTGAAACACACTTTTTCTAGAATCTCCATGTGGATATTTGGAACACTTACGGCAATTTGATGGAAACGAGTCATCCTCACACAAAAAGGAGACAGAAGCATTCTCACAAACTCCTTTGTGATGTGTGATCTCAACTCACAGATGTGAACCTTCCTTTTGATAGAGCAGTTTCGAAACAATCTTTTTCTAGAATCTGCAAGTGGATATTTGGAGCGATGAGAGGCCTGTGGTTTAAAGGAAATATCTTCACATAACAAGTAGACAAAAGCATTCTCTGAAACGACTTTGTGGTGTGTGCATTCACCTCACAGAGTTGAGCATTGCTTTTGACAGAGAAGTTTGGAAGCACTCTATTTATAGTGTCTGCAAGTGGATATTTGGAACCCTTATTGGAATGCGTTGGAAATGGCACACCATCACACGAAAACGAGACAGAAGCATTCTCACAAACTTCTGCGTGATGTGAGCATTCAGCTCACAGAGCTGAACCTTTCTTTTGATAGAGCAGTTTTGAAGCACTCTTTTTCCAGATTCTGCAAGTGGACATTTGGAGCGCCTTGAGGCCTGCGGTGGAAAGGAAATATCTTCACATAAAAACTAGACAGAAGCATTCTCTGAAACTTCATTCTGGTGCGTGAATTAAATTCAGAGAGTTGAACATTCCTTTTGACAGAAAAGTTTTGAAACACTTTTTTTGTAGAATCTGCACGTGGAAATTTGGACCACTTCTAGGAATTCGTTGGAAACGGGACACCTTCACACAAAAACAAGACAGAAGCATTCCGACAGACTTCGGTGTGATATGTGCATTCAACCCACAGAGTTTAATCTTTCCTTTCATGTGGCAGTTTCGAAACACTCTTTTTGTGGAATCTGCAAGTGGCTATTTGGACCGATTATAGGAATTCATTGGGAACGGGGCACCCTCACACAAAAAGTAGTGAGAAGCAATTTCACAAACTTCTGTGTGATGTGTGCATTCAACTCAAAGGGCTGAGCTCTTCTTTTGATAGAGCAGTTTTAAAACACTCTTTTTCTGGAATCTGCAAGTGGACATGTGGAGCACTTTGAGGACTGTGGGGGCAAGGAAATATCTTCACATAACAAGTAGACAGAAGCATTCTCTGAAACTTCTTTGTGGTGTGTGCATTCAACTCACAGAGCTTGAACATTCCTTTTGACAGAGAAGTTTGGAAACACTCTTTTTATAGAATAGGCAAGTGGATATTTGGACCACTTTTAGGAATTGGTTGGAAACGGGACACCCTCACACAAAAACTAGACAGAAGCATTCTCACAAACTTCTGTGTGACGTGAGCATTCAGCTCGCAGAGCTGAACCTCTCTTTGAAAGGGTAGTTTTGAAACACTCTTTTTCTAGAATCTGCAAGTGGACATTTGGAGCGCTTTTAGGCCTGTGGTGGAAAGGAAATATCTTCACTCACAAACTAGACAGATGCATTCTTTGAAACTGCCTTGTGGTGCGTGCATTCAACTCACAGAGTTGAACATTCCTTTCGAATGAGAAGTTTTGAAACACTCTTTTTGTAGAAACTGCAAGTGAAAACTTGGACCACCGATGGGAATTCGTTGGAAACGGGACACCTTCACACAAAAACTAGACCAAAGCATTCCCACAAACTTATCTGTGATGTGTGCACTCAGCTCACAAAGTTTAACATTTCTTTTCATGGATTAGTTTTGAAGCACTCTTTTTGCAGTATATGCAAGTGGTCATTCGGAAAGCTATGAGGCCTATGGTCGAAAAGGTAACACCTTCACCTATAACCTAGAAAGAAGGGTTCTGTGAAACTACTTTGTGTTGTTTGCATTCAACTCACAGAGTGGAACATTCCTTTTGTTAGAACAGCCATGAAACAATCTTTTTGCATAGTCTGCAATTGGACATTTGGAGAGCTCTGAGGCCTGGGGTGGAAAACGAAATATCTTCACATAAAACCTAGAAAGAAGCATTCTCAGAAACCACTTTGTGATGTGTGCATTCAAGTCACAGGATTGAACATTCCTTTCATTACAGCGGTTCTGAAACACACTTTTTCTAGAATCTCCATGTGGATATTTGGAACACTTACGGCAATTTGATGGAAACGAGACATCCTCACACAAAAAGAAGACAGAAGCATTCTCACAAACTCCTTTGTGATGTGTGATCTCAACTCACAGATGTGAACCTTCCTTTTGATAGAGCAGTTTCAAAACAATCTTTTTCTAGAATCTGCAAGTGGATATTTGGAGCGAAGAGAGGCCTGCGGTTTAAAGGAAATATCTTCACATAACAAGTAGACAAAAGCATTCTCTGAAACGTCTTTGTGGTGTTTGCATTCACCTCACAGGGTTGAGCATTGCTTTTGACAGAGAAGTTTGGAAGCACTCTTTTTATAGTGTCTGCAAGTGGATATTTGGACCCCTTATTGGAATGCGTTGGAAATGGGACACCATCACACGAAAACGAGACAGAAGCATTCTCACAAACTTCTGCATGATGTGAGCATTCAGCTCACAGAGCTGAACCTTTCTTTTGATAGAGCAGTTTTGAAGCACTCTTTTTCCAGATTCTGCAAGTGGACATTTGGAGCGCCTTGAGGCCTGCGGTGGAAAGGAAATATCTTCACATAAAAACTAGACAGAAGCATTCTCTGAAACTTCATTCTGGTGCGTGAATTAAATTCAGAGAGTTGAACATTCCTTTTGACAGAGAAGTTTTGAAACACTTTTTTTGTAGAATCTGCACGTGGAAATTTGGACCACTTCTAGGAATTCGTTGGAAACGGGACACCTTCACACAAAAACAAGACAGAAGCATTCTGACAGACTTCGGTGTGATATGTGCATTCAACTCACAGAGTTTAATCTTTCATTTCATGCGGCAGTTTCGAAACACTCTTTTTGTGGAATCTGCATGTGGCTATTTGGACCGAATATAGGAATTCATTGGGAACGGGGCACCCTCACACAAAAAGTAGTGAGAAGCACTTTCACAAACTTCTGTGTGATGTGTGCATTCAACTCAAAGGGCTGAGCTCTTCTTTTGATAGAGCAGTTTTAAAACACTCTTTTTCTGGAATCTGCAAGTGGACATTTGGAGCGCTTTGAGGACTGTGGGGGCAAGGAAATATCTTCACATAACAAGTAGACAGAAGCATTCTCTGAAACTTCTTTGTGGTGTGTGCATTCAACTCACAGAGTTTGAACATTCCTTTTGACAGAGAAGTTTGGAAACACTCTTTTTATAGAATAGGCAAGTGGATATTTGGACCACTTCTAGGAATTCGCTGGAAACGGGACACCCTCACACAAAAACTAGACAGAAGCATTCTCACAAACTTCTGTGTGACGTGAGCATTCAGCTCGCAGGGCTGAACCTCTCGTTGATAGGGCAGTTTTGAAACACTCTTTGTATAGAATCTGCAAGTGGACATTTAGAGCGCTTTTAGGCCTGTGGTGGAAAGGAAATATCTTCACTCACAAACTAGACAGATGCATTCTCTGAAACTGCCTTGTGGTGCGTGCATTCAACTCACAGAGTTGAACATTCCTTTCGAATGAGAAGTTTTGAAACACTCTTTTTATAGAAGCTGCAAGTGAAAACTTGGACCGCTGATGGGAATTCGTTGGAAACGGGACACCTTCACACAAAAACTAGACCAAAGCATTCCCACAAACTTATCTGCGATGTGTGCGCTCAGCTCACAAAGTTTAACATTTCTTTTCATGGATTAGTTTTGAAACACTCTTTTTGCAGTATATGCAAGTGGTCATTCGGAAAGCTATGAGGCCTATGGTCGAAAAGGTAACACCTTCACCTATAACCTAGAAAGAAGCGTTCTGAGAAAGAACTTTGTGTTCCTTGCATTCAACTCACAGAGTGGAACATTCCTTTTGTTAGAGCAGCCATGAAACAATCTTTTTGCATAGTCTGCAATTGGACATTTGGAGAGCTCTGAGGCCTGTGGTGGAAAACGAAATATCTTCACATAAAACCTAGAAAGAAGCATTCTCAGAAACCACTTTGTGATGTGTGCATTCAAGTCACAGGATTGAACATTCCTTTCATTACAGCGGTTCTGAAACACACTTTTTCTAGAATCTCCATGTGGATATTTGGAACACTTACGGCAATTTGATGGAAACGAGTCATCCTCACACAAAAAGGAGACAGAAGCATTCTCACAAACTCCTTTGTGATGTGTGATCTCAACTCACAGATGTGAACCTTCCTTTTGATAGAGCAGTTTCGAAACAATCTTTTTCTAGAATCTGCAAGTGGATATTTGGAGCGATGAGAGGCCTGTGGTTTAAAGGAAATATCTTCACATAACAAGTAGACAAAAGCATTCTCTGAAACGACTTTGTGGTGTGTGCATTCACCTCACAGAGTTGAGCATTGCTTTTGACAGAGAAGTTTGGAAGCACTCTATTTATAGTGTCTGCAAGTGGATATTTGGAACCCTTATTGGAATGCGTTGGAAATGGCACACCATCACACGAAAACGAGACAGAAGCATTCTCACAAACTTCTGCGTGATGTGAGCATTCAGCTCACAGAGCTGAACCTTTCTTTTGATAGAGCAGTTTTGAAGCACTCTTTTTCCAGATTCTGCAAGTGGACATTTGGAGCGCCTTGAGGCCTGCGGTGGAAAGGAAATATCTTCACATAAAAACTAGACAGAAGCATTCTCTGAAACTTCATTCTGGTGCGTGAATTAAATTCAGAGAGTTGAACATTCCTTTTGACAGAAAAGTTTTGAAACACTTTTTTTGTAGAATCTGCACGTGGAAATTTGGACCACTTCTAGGAATTCGTTGGAAACGGGACACCTTCACACAAAAACAAGACAGAAGCATTCCGACAGACTTCGGTGTGATATGTGCATTCAACCCACAGAGTTTAATCTTTCCTTTCATGTGGCAGTTTCGAAACACTCTTTTTGTGGAATCTGCAAGTGGCTATTTGGACCGATTATAGGAATTCATTGGGAACGGGGCACCCTCACACAAAAAGTAGTGAGAAGCAATTTCACAAACTTCTGTGTGATGTGTGCATTCAACTCAAAGGGCTGAGCTCTTCTTTTGATAGAGCAGTTTTAAAACACTCTTTTTCTGGAATCTGCAAGTGGACATGTGGAGCGCTTTGAGGACTGTGGGGGCAAGGAAATATCTTCACATAACAAGTAGACAGAAGCATTCTCTGAAACTTCTTTGTGGTGTGTGCATTCAACTCACAGAGCTTGAACATTCCTTTTGACAGAGAAGTTTGGAAACACTCTTTTTATAGAATAGGCAAGTGGATATTTGGACCACTTTTAGGAATTGGTTGGAAACGGGACACCCTCACACAAAAACTAGACAGAAGCATTCTCACAAACTTCTGTGTGACGTGAGCATTCAGCTCGCAGAGCTGAACCTCTCTTTGAAAGGGCAGTTTTGAAACACTCTTTTTCTAGAATCTGCAAGTGGACATTTGGAGCGCTTTTAGGCCTGTGGTGGAAAGGAAATATCTTCACTCACAAACTAGACAGATGCATTCTTTGAAACTGCCTTGTGGTGCGTGCATTCAACTCACAGAGTTGAACATTCCTTTCGAATGAGAAGTTTTGAAACACTCTTTTTGTAGAAACTGCAAGTGAAAACTTGGACCACCGATGGGAATTCGTTGGAAACGGGACACCTTCACACAAAAACTAGACCAAAGCATTCCCACAAACTTATCTGTGATGTGTGCACTCAGCTCACAAAGTTTAACATTTCTTTTCATGGATTAGTTTTGAAGCACTCTTTTTGCAGTATATGCAAGTGGTCATTCGGAAAGCTATGAGGCCTATGGTCGAAAAGGTAACACCTTCACCTATAACCTAGAAAGAAGGGTTCTGTGAAACTACTTTGTGTTGTTTGCATTCAACTCACAGAGTGGAACATTCCTTTTGTTAGAACAGCCATGAAACAATCTTTTTGCATAGTCTGCAATTGGACATTTGGAGAGCTCTGAGGCCTGGGGTGGAAAACGAAATATCTTCACATAAAACCTAGAAAGAAGCATTCTCAGAAACCACTTTGTGATGTGTGCATTCAAGTCACAGGATTGAACATTCCTTTCATTACAGCGGTTCTGAAACACACTTTTTCTAGAATCTCCATGTGGATATTTGGAACACTTACGGCAATTTGATGGAAACGAGACATCCTCACACAAAAAGAAGACAGAAGCATTCTCACAAACTCCTTTGTGATGTGTGATCTCAACTCACAGATGTGAACCTTCCTTTTGATAGAGCAGTTTCAAAACAATCTTTTTCTAGAATCTGCAAGTGGATATTTGGAGCGAAGAGAGGCCTGCGGTTTAAAGGAAATATCTTCACATAACAAGTAGACAAAAGCATTCTCTGAAACGTCTTTGTGGTGTTTGCATTCACCTCACAGGGTTGAGCATTGCTTTTGACAGAGAAGTTTGGAAGCACTCTTTTTATAGTGTCTGCAAGTGGATATTTGGACCCCTTATTGGAATGCGTTGGAAATGGGACACCATCACACGAAAACGAGACAGAAGCATTCTCACAAACTTCTGCATGATGTGAGCATTCAGCTCACAGAGCTGAACCTTTCTTTTGATAGAGCAGTTTTGAAGCACTCTTTTTCCAGATTCTGCAAGTGGACATTTGGAGCGCCTTGAGGCCTGCGGTGGAAAGGAAATATCTTCACATAAAAACTAGACAGAAGCATTCTCTGAAACTTCATTCTGGTGCGTGAATTAAATTCAGAGAGTTGAACATTCCTTTTGACAGAGAAGTTTTGAAACACTTTTTTTGTAGAATCTGCACGTGGAAATTTGGACCACTTCTAGGAATTCGTTGGAAACGGGACACCTTCACACAAAAACAAGACAGAAGCATTCTGACAGACTTCGGTGTGATATGTGCATTCAACTCACAGAGTTTAATCTTTCATTTCATGCGGCAGTTTCGAAACACTCTTTTTGTGGAATCTGCATGTGGCTATTTGGACCGAATATAGGAATTCATTGGGAACGGGGCACCCTCACACAAAAAGTAGTGAGAAGCACTTTCACAAACTTCTGTGTGATGTGTGCATTCAACTCAAAGGGCTGAGCTCTTCTTTTGATAGAGCAGTTTTAAAACACTCTTTTTCTGGAATCTGCAAGTGGACATTTGGAGCGCTTTGAGGACTGTGGGGGCAAGGAAATATCTTCACATAACAAGTAGACAGAAGCATTCTCTGAAACTTCTTTGTGGTGTGTGCATTCAACTCACAGAGTTTGAACATTCCTTTTGACAGAGAAGTTTGGAAACACTCTTTTTATAGAATAGGCAAGTGGATATTTGGACCACTTTTAGGAATTCGCTGGAAACGGGACACCCTCACACAAAAACTAGACAGAAGCATTCTCACAAACTTCTGTGTGACGTGAGCATTCAGCTCGCAGGGCTGAACCTCTCGTTGATAGGGCAGTTTTGAAACACTCTTTGTATAGAATCTGCAAGTGGACATTTGGAGCGCTTTTAGGCCTGTGGTGGAAAGGAAATATCTTCACTCACAAACTAGACAGATGCATTCTCTGAAACTGCCTTGTGGTGCGTGCATTCAACTCACAGAGTTGAACATTCCTTTCGAATGAGAAGTTTTGAAACACTCTTTTTATAGAAGCTGCAAGTGAAAACTTGGACCGCTGATGGGAATTCGTTGGAAACGGGACACCTTCACACAAAAACTAGACCAAAGCATTCCCACAAACTTATCTGCGATGTGTGCGCTCAGCTCACAAAGTTTAACATTTCTTTTCATGGATTAGTTTTGAAACACTCTTTTTGCAGTATATGCAAGTGGTCATTCGGAAAGCTATGAGGCCTATGGTCGAAAAGGTAACACCTTCACCTATAACCTAGAAAGAAGCGTTCTGAGAAAGAACTTTGTGTTCCTTGCATTCAACTCACAGAGTGGAACATTCCTTTTGTTAGAGCAGCCATGAAACAATCTTTTTGCATAGTCTGCAATTGGACATTTGGAGAGCTCTGAGGCCTGTGGTGGAAAACGAAATATCTTCACATAAAACCTAGAAAGAAGCATTCTCAGAAACCACTTTGTGATGTGTGCATTCAAGTCACAGGATTGAACATTCCTTTCATTACAGCGGTTCTGAAACACACTTTTTCTAGAATCTCCATGTGGATATTTGGAACACTTACGGCAATTTGATGGAAACGAGTCATCCTCACACAAAAAGGAGACAGAAGCATTCTCACAAACTCCTTTGTGATGTGTGATCTCAACTCACAGATGTGAACCTTCCTTTTGATAGAGCAGTTTCGAAACAATCTTTTTCTAGAATCTGCAAGTGGATATTTGGAGCGATGAGAGGCCTGTGGTTTAAAGGAAATATCTTCACATAACAAGTAGACAAAAGCATTCTCTGAAACGACTTTGTGGTGTGTGCATTCACCTCACAGAGTTGAGCATTGCTTTTGACAGAGAAGTTTGGAAGCACTCTATTTATAGTGTCTGCAAGTGGATATTTGGAACCCTTATAGAAATGCGTTGGAAATGGGACACCATCACACGAAAACGAGACAGAAGCATTCTCACAAACTTCTGCGTGATGTGAGCATTCAGCTCACAGAGCTGAACCTTTCTTTTGATAGAGCAGTTTTGAAGCACTCTTTTTCCAGATTCTGCAAGTGGACATTTGGAGCGCCTTGAGGCCTGCGGTGGAAAGGAAATATCTTCACATAAAAACTAGACAGAAGCATTCTCTGAAACTTCATTCTGGTGCGTGAATTAAATTCAGAGAGTTGAACATTCCTTTTGACAGAAAAGTTTTGAAACACTTTTTTTGTAGAATCTGCACGTGGAAATGTGGACCACTTCTAGGAATTCGTTGGAAACGGGACACCTTCACACAAAAACAAGACAGAAGCATTCCGACAGACTTCGGTGTGATATGTGCATTCAACCCACAGAGTTTAATCTTTCCTTTCATGTGGCAGTTTCGAAACACTCTTTTTGTGGAATCTGCAAGTGGCTATTTGGACCGATTATAGGAATTCATTGGGAACGGGGCACCCTCACACAAAAAGTAGTGAGAAGCAATTTCACAAACTTCTGTGTGATGTGTGCATTCAACTCAAAGGGCTGAGCTCTTCTTTTGATAGAGCAGTTTTAAAACACTCTTTTTCTGGAATCTGCAAGTGGACATGTGGAGCGCTTTGAGGACTGTGGGGGCAAGGAAATATCTTCACATAACAAGTAGACAGAAGCATTCTCTGAAACTTCTTTGTGGTGTGTGCATTCAACTCACAGAGCTTGAACATTCCTTTTGACAGAGAAGTTTGGAAACACTCTTTTTATAGAATAGGCAAGTGGATATTTGGACCACTTTTAGGAATTCGTTGGAAACGGGACACCCTCACACAAAAACTAGACAGAAGCATTCTCACAAACTTCTGTGTGACGTGAGCATTCAGCTCGCAGAGCTGAACCTCTCTTTGAAAGGGCAGTTTTGAAACACTCTTTTTCTAGAATCTGCAAGTGGACATTTGGAGCGCTTTTAGGCCTGTGGTGGAAAGGAAATATCCTCACTCACAAACTAGACAGATGCATTCTCTGAAACTGCCTTGTGGTGCGTGCATTCAACTCACAGAGTGGAACATTCCTTTCGAGTGAGAAGTTTTGAAACACTCTTTTTGTAGAAACTGCAAGTGAAACCTTGGACCGCTGATGGGAATTCGTTGGAAACGGGACACCTTCACACAAAAACTAGACCAAAGCATTCCCACAAACTTATCTGCGATGTGTGCACTCAGCTCACAAAGTTTAACATTTCTTTTCATGGATTAGTTTTGAAACACTCTTTTTGCAGTATATGCAAGTGGTCATTCGGAAAGCTATGAGGCCTATGGTCGAAAAGGTAACACCTTCACCTATAACCTAGAAAGAAGCGTTCTGAGAAAGAACTTTGTGTTCCTTGCATTCAACTCACAGAGTGGAACTTTCCTTTTGTTAGAGCAGCCATGAAACAATCTTTTTGCATAGTCTGCAATTGGACATTTGGAGAGCTCTGAGGCCTGTGGTGGAAAACGAAATATCTTCACATAAAACCTAGAAAGAAGCATTCTCAGAAACCACTTTGTGATGTGTGCATTCAAGTCACAGGATTGAACATTCCTTTCATTACAGCGGTTCTGAAACACACTTTTTCTAGAATCTCCATGTGGATATTTGGAACACTTATGGCAATTTGATGGAAACGAGACATCCTCACACAAAAAGGAGACAGAAGCATTCACACAAACTCCTTTGTGATGTGTGATCTCAACTCACAGATGTGAACCTTCCTTTTGATAGAGCAGTTTCGAAACAATCTTTTTCTAGAATCTGCAAGTGGATATTTGGAGCGATGAGAGGCCTGTGGTTTAAAGGAAATATCTTCACATAACAAGTAGACAAAAGCATTCTCTGAAACGACTTTGTGGTGTTTGCATTCACCTCACAGAGTTAAGCATTGCTTTTGACAGAGAAGTTTGGAAGCACTCTATTTATAGTGTCTGCAAGTGGATATTTGGACCCCTTATTGGAATGCGTTGGAAATGGGACACCATCACACGAAAACGAGACAGAAGCATTCTCACAAACTTCTGCGTGATGTGAGCATTCAGCTCACAGAGCTGAACCTTTCTTTTGATAGAGCAGTTTTGAAGCACTCTTTTTCCAGATTCTGCAAGTGGACATTTGGAGCGCCTTGAGGCCTGCGGTGGAAAGGAAATATCTTCACATAAAAACTAGACAGAAGCATTCTCTGAAACTTCATTCTGGTGCGTGAATTAAATTCAGAGAGTTGAACATTCCTTTTGACAGAGAAGTTTTGAAACACTTTTTTTGTAGAATCTGCACGTGGAAATTTGGACCACTTCTAGGAATTCGTTGGAAACGGGACACCTTCACACAAAAACAAGACAGAAGCATTGCGACAGACTTCGGTGTGATATGTGCATTCAACCCACAGAGTTTAATCTTTCCTTTCATGTGGCAGTTTCGAAACACTCTTTTTGTGGAATCTGCAAGTGGCTATTTGGACCGATTATAGGAATTCATTGGGAACGGGGCACCCTCACACAAAAAGTAGTGAGAAGCAATTTCACAAACTTCTGTGTGATGTGTGCATTCAACTCAAAGGGCTGAGCTCTTCTTTTGATAGAGCAGTTTTAAAACACTCTTTTTCTGGAATCTGCAAGTGGACATGTGGAGCGCTTTGAGTACTGTGGGGGCAAGGAAATATCTTCACATAACAAGTAGACAGAAGCATTCTCTGAAACTTCTTTGTGGTGTGTGCATTCAACTCACAGAGCTTGAACATTCCTTCTGACAGAGAAGTTTGGAAACACTCTTTTTATAGAATAGGCAAGTGGATATTTGGACCACTTTTAGGAATTCGTTGGAAACGGGACACCCTCACACAAAAACTAGACAGAAGCATTCTCACAAACTTCTGTGTGACGTGAGCATTCAGCTCGCAGAGCTGAACCTCTCTTTGAAAGGGCAGTTTTGAAACACTCTTTTTCTAGAATCTGCAAGTGGACATTTGGAGCGCTTTTAGGCCTGTGGTGGAAAGGAAATATCTTCACTCACAAACTAGACAGATGCATTCTCTGAAACTGCCTTGTGGTGCGTGCATTCAACTCACAGAGTGGAACATTCCTTTCGAGTGAGAAGTTTTGAAACACTCTTTTTGTAGAAACTGCAAGTGAAACCTTGGACCGCTGATGGGAATTCGTTGGAAACGGGACACCTTCACACAAAAACTAGACCAAAGCATTCCCACAAACTTATCTGCGATGTGTGCACTCAGCTCACAAAGTTTAACATTTCTTTTCATGGATTAGTTTTGAAACACTCTTTTTGCAGTATATGCAAGTGGTCATTCGGAAAGCTATGAGGCCTATGGTCGAAAAGGTAACACCTTCCCCTATAACCTAGAAAGAAGCGTTCTGAGAAAGAACTTTGTGTTCCTTGCATTCAACTCACAGAGTGGAACTTTCCTTTTGTTAGAGCAGCCATGAAACAATCTTTTTGCATAGTCTGCAATTGGACATTTGGAGAGCTCTGAGGCCTGTGGTGGAAAACGAAATATCTTCACATAAAACCTAGAAAGAAGCATTCTCAGAAACCACTTTGTGATGTGTGCATTCAAGTCACAGGATTGAACATTCCTTTCATTACAGCGGTTCTGAAACACACTTTTTCTAGAATCTCCATGTGGATATTTGGAACACTTACGGCAATTTGATGGAAACGAGACATCCTCACACAAAAAGGAGACAGAAGCATTCTCACAAACTCCTTTGTGATGTGTGATCTCAACTCACAGATGTGAACCTTCCTTTTGATAGAGCAGTTTCGAAACAATCTTTTTCAAGAATCTGCAAGTGGATATTTGGAGCGATGAGAGGCCTGTGGTTTAAAGGAAATATCTTCACATAACAAGTAGACAAAAGCATTCTCTGAAACGACTTTGTGGTGTTTGCATTCACCTCACAGAGTTGAGCATTGCTTTTGACAGAGAAGTTTGGAAGCACTCTATTTATAGTGTCTGCAAGTGGATATTTGGACCCCTTATTGGAATGCGTTGGAAATGGGACACCATCACACGAAAACGAGACAGAAGCATTCTCACAAACATCTGCGTGATGTGAGCATTCAGCTCACAGAGCTGAACCTTTCTTTTGATAGAGCAGTTTTGAAGCACTCTTTTTCCAGATTCTGCAAGTGGACATTTGGAGCGCCTTGAGGCCTGCGGTGGAAAGGAAATATCTTCACATAAAAACTAGACAGAAGCATTCTCTGAAACTTCATTCTGGTGCGTGAATTAAATTCAGAGAGTTGAACATTCCTTTTGACAGAGAAGTTTTGAAACACTTTTTTTGTAGAATCTGCACGTGGAAATTTGGACCTCTTCTAGGAATTCGTTGGAAACGGGACACCTTCACACAAAAACAAGACAGAAGCATTCCGACAGACTTCGGTGTGATATGTGCCTTCAACTCACAGAGTTTAATGTTTCCTTTCATGTGGCAGTTTCGAAACACTCTTTTTGTGGAATCTGCAAGTGGCTATTTGGACCGATTATAGGAATTCATTGGGAACGGGGCACCCTCACACAAAAAGTAGTGAGAAGCACTTTCACAAACTTCTGTGTGATGTGTGCATTCAACTCAAAGGGCTGAGCTCTTCTTTTGATAGAGCAGTTTTAAAACACTCTTTTTCTGGAATCTGCAAGTGGACATGTGGAGCGCTTTGAGGACTGTGGGGGCAAGGAAATATCTTCACATTACAAGTAGACAGAAGCATTCTCTGAAACTTCTTTGTGGTGTGTGCATTCAACTCACAGAGCTTGAACATTCCTTTTGACAGAGAAGTTTGGAAACACTCTTTTTATAGAATAGGCAAGTGGATATTTGGACCACTTTTAGGAATTCGTTGGAAACGGGACACCCTCACACAAAAACTAGACAGAAGCATTCTCACAAACTTCTGTGTGACGTGAGCATTCAGCTCGCAGAGCTGAACCTCTCTTTGATAGGGCAGTTTTGAAACACTCTTTTTCTAGAATCTGCAAGTGGACATTTGGAGCGCTTTTAGGCCTGTGGTGGAAAGGAAATATCTTCACTCACAAACTAGACAGATGCATTCTCTGAAACTGCCTTGTGGTGCGTGCATTCAACTCACAGAGTTGAACATTCCTTTCGAATGAGAAGTTTTGAAACACTCTTTTTGTAGAAACTGCAAGTGAAACCTTGGACCGCTGATGGGAATTCGTTGGAAACGGGACACCTTCACACAAAAACTAGACCAAAGCATTCCCACAAACTTATCTGCGATGTGTGCACTCAGCTCACAAAGTTTAACATTTCTTTTCATGGATTAGTTTTGAAACACTCTTTTTGCAGTATATGCAAGTGGTCATTCGGAAAGCTGTGAGGCCTATGGTCGAAAGGGTAACACCTTCACCTATAACCTAGAAAGAAGCGTTCTGAGAAACTACTTTGTGTTGTTTGCATTCAACTGAGAGAGGGGAACATTCCTTTTCATAGAGCAGCCATGAAACAATCTTTTTGCATAGTCTGCAATTGGACATTTGGAGAGCTCTGAGGCCTGTGGTGGAAAACGAAATATCTTCACATAAAACCTAGAAAGAAGCATTCTCAGAAACCACTTTGTGATGTGTGCATTCAACTCACAGGATTGAATATTTCTTTCATTACAGCGGTTCTGAAACACACTTTTTCTAGAATCTCCATGTGGATATTTGGAACACTTACGGCAATTTGATGGAAACGAGACATCCTCACACAAAAAGGAGACAGAAGCATTCTCACAAACTCCTTTGTGATGTGTGATCTCAACTCACAGATGTGAACCTTCCTTTTGATAGAGCAGTTTGGAAACAATCTTTTTCTAGAATCTGCAAGTGGATATTTGGAGCGATGAGAGGCCTGTGGTTTAAAGGAAATATCTTCACATAACAAGTAGACAAAAGCATTCTTTGAAACGTCTTTGTGGTGTGTGCATTCACCTCACAGAATTGAGCATTGCTTTTGACAGAGAAGTTTGGAAGCACTCTTTTTATAGTGTCTGCAAGTGGGTATTTGGACCCCTTATAGGAATGCGTTGGAAATGGGACACCATCACACGAAAACGAGACAGAAGCATTCTCACAAACTTCTGCATGATGTGAGCATTCAGCTCACAGAGCTGAACCTTTCTTTTGATAGAGCAGTTTTGAAGCACTCTTTTTCCAGATTCTGCAAGTGGACATTTGGAGCGCCTTGAGGCCTGCGGTGGAAAGGAAATATCTTCACATAAAAACTAGACAGAAGCATTCTCTGAAACTTCATTCTGGTGCGTGAATTAAATTCACAGAGTTGAACATTCCTTTTGACAGAGAAGTTTTGAAACACTTTTTTTGTAGAATCTGCACGTGGAAATTTGGACCACTTCTAGGAATTCGTTGGAAACGGGACACCTTCACACAAAAACAAGACAGAAGCTTTCTGACAGACCTGGTGTGATATGTGCATTCAACTCACAGAGTTTAATCTTTCATTTCATGTGGCAGTTTTGAAACACTCTTTTTGTGGAATCTGCAAGTGGCTATTTGGACCGATTATAGGAATTCATTGGGAACGGGGCACCCTCACACAAAAAGTAGTGAGAAGCACTTTCACAAACCTCTGTGTGATGTGTGCATTCAACTCAAAGGGCTGAGCTCTTCTTTTGATAGAGCAGTTTTAAAACACTCCTTTTCTGGAATCTGCAAGTGGACATGTGGAGCGCTTTGAGGACTGTGGGGGCAAGGAAATATCTTCACATAACAAGTAGACAGAAGCATTCTCTGAAACTTCTTTGTGGTGTGTGCATTCAACTCACAGAGTTTGAACGTTCCTTTTGACAGAGAAGTTTGGAAACACTCTTTTTATAGAATAGGCAAGTGGATATTTGGAACACTTTTAGGAATTCATTGGAAACGGGACACCCTCACACAAAAACTAGACAGAAGCATTCTCACAAACTTCTGTGTGACGTGAGCATTCAGCTCGCAGAGCTGAACCTCTCTTTGAAAGGGCAGTTTTGAAACACTCTTTTTCTAGAATCTGCAAGTGGACATTTGGAGGGCTTTTAGGCCTGTGGTGGAAAGGAAATATCTTCACTCACAAACTAGACAGATGCATTCTCTGAAACTGCCTTGTGGTGCGTGCATTCAACTCACAGAGTTGAACATTCCTTTCGAATGAGAAGTTTTGAAACACTCTTTTTGTAGAAACTGCAAGTGAAAACTTGGACCGCTGATGGGAATTCGTTGGAAACGGGACACCTTCACACAAAAACTAGACCAAAGCATTCCCACAAACTTATCTGCGATGTGTGCACTCAGCTCACAAAGTTTAACATTTCTTTTCATGGATTAGTTTTGAAACACTCTTTTTGCAGTATATGCAAGTGGTCATTCGGAAAGCTATGAGGCCTATGGTCGAAAAGGTAACACCTTCACCTATAACCTAGAAAGAAGGGTTCTGTGAAACTACTTTGTGTTGTTTGCATTCAACTCACAGAGTGGAACATTCCTTTTGTTAGAACAGCCATGAAACAATCTTTTTGCATAGTATGCAATTGGACATTTGGAGAGCTCTGAGGCCTGGGGTGGAAAACGAAATATCTTCACATAAAACCTAGAAAGAAGCATTCTCAGAAACCACTTTGTGATGTGTGCATTCAAGTCACAGGATTGAACATTCCTTTCATTACAGCGGTTCTGAAACACACTTTTTCTAGAATCTCCATGTGGATATTTGGAACACTTACGGCAATTTGATGGAAACGAGACATCCTCACACAAAAGGAAGACAGAAGCATTCTCACAAACTCCTTTGTGATGTGTGATCTCAACTCACAGATGTGAACCTTCCTTTTGATAGAGCAGTTTCGAAACAATCTTTTTCTAGAATCTGCAAGTGGATATTTGGAGCGATGAGAGGCCTGTGGTTTAAAGGAAATATCTTCACATAACAAGTAGACAAAAGCATTCTTTGAAACGTCTTTGTGGTGTGTGCATTCACCTCACAGAATTGAGCATTGCTTTTGACAGAGAAGTTTGGAAGCACTCTTTTTATAGTGTCTGCAAGTGGGTATTTGGACCCCTTATAGGAATGCGTTGGAAATGGGACACCATCACACGAAAACGAGACAGAAGCATTCTCACAAACTTCTGCATGATGTGAGCATTCAGCTCACAGAGCTGAACCTTTCTTTTGATAGAGCAGTTTTGAAGCACTCTTTTTCCAGATTCTGCAAGTGGACATTTGGAGCGCCTTGAGGCCTGCGGTGGAAAGGAAATATCTTCACATAAAAACTAGACAGAAGCATTCTCTGAAACTTCATTCTGGTGCGTGAATTAAATTCACAGAGTTGAACATTCCTTTTGACAGAGAAGTTTTGAAACACTTTTTTTGTAGAATCTGCACGTGGAAATTTGGACCACTTCTAGGAATTCGTTGGAAACGGGACACCTTCACACAAAAACAAGACAGAAGCTTTCTGACAGACCTGGTGTGATATGTGCATTCAACTCACAGAGTTTAATCTTTCATTTCATGTGGCAGTTTTGAAACACTCTTTTTGTGGAATCTGCAAGTGGCTATTTGGACCGATTATAGGAATTCATTGGGAACGGGGCACCCTCACACAAAAAGTAGTGAGAAGCACTTTCACAAACCTCTGTGTGATGTGTGCATTCAACTCAAAGGGCTGAGCTCTTCTTTTGATAGAGCAGTTTTAAAACACTCCTTTTCTGGAATCTGCAAGTGGACATGTGGAGCGCTTTGAGGACTGTGGGGGCAAGGAAATATCTTCACATAACAAGTAGACAGAAGCATTCTCTGAAACTTCTTTGTGGTGTGTGCATTCAACTCACAGAGTTTGAACGTTCCTTTTGACAGAGAAGTTTGGAAACACTCTTTTTATAGAATAGGCAAGTGGATATTTGGAACACTTTTAGGAATTCATTGGAAACTGGACACCCTCACACAAAAACTAGACAGAAGCATTCTCACAAACTTCTGTGTGACGTGAGCATTCAGCTCGCAGAGCTGAACCTCTCTTTGAAAGGGCAGTTTTGAAACACTCTTTTTCTAGAATCTGCAAGTGGACATTTGGAGGGCTTTTAGGCCTGTGGTGGAAAGGAAATATCTTCACTCACAAACTAGACAGATGCATTCTCTGAAACTGCCTTGTGGTGCGTGCATTCAACTCACAGAGTTGAACATTCCTTTCGAATGAGAAGTTTTGAAACACTCTTTTTGTAGAAACTGCAAGTGAAACCTTGGACCGCTGATGGGAATTCGTTGGAAACGGGACACCTTCACACAAAAACTAGACCAAAGCATTCCCACAAACTTATCTGCGATGTGTGCACTCAGCTCACAAAGTTTAACATTTCTTTTCATGGATTAGTTTTGAAACACTCTTTTTGCAGTATATGCAAGTGGTCATTCGGAAAGCTATGAGGCCTATGGTCGAAAAGGTAACACCTTCACCTATAACCTAGAAAGAAGGGTTCTGTGAAACTACTTTGTGTTGTTTGCATTCAACTCACAGAGTGGAACATTCCTTTTGTTAGAACAGCCATGAAACAATCTTTTTGCATAGTCTGCAATTGGACATTTGGAGAGCTCTGAGGCCTGGGGTGGAAAACGAAATATCTTCACATAAAACCTAGAAAGAAGCATTCTCAGAAACCACTTTGTGATGTGTGCATTCAAGTCACAGGATTGAACATTCCTTTCATTACAGCGGTTCTGAAACACACTTTTTCTAGAATCTCCATGTGGATATTTGGAACACTTACGGCAATTTGATGGAAACGAGACATCCTCACACAAAAGGAAGACAGAAGCATTCTCACAAACTCCTTTGTGATGTGTGATCTCAACTCACAGATGTGAACCTTCCTTTTGATAGAGCAGTTTCGAAACAATCTTTTTCTAGAATCTGCAAGTGGATATTTGGAGCGATGAGAGGCCTGCGGTTTAAAGGAAATATCTTCACATAACAAGTAGACAAAAGCATTCTCTGAAACGTCTTTGTGGTGTTTGCATTCACCTCACAGAGTTGAGCATTGCTTTTGACAGAGAAGTTTGGAAGCACTCTTTTTATAGTGTCTGCAAGTGGATATTTGGACCCCTTATTGGAATGCGTTGGAAATGGGACACCATCACACGAAAACGAGACAGAAGCATTCTCACAAACTTCTGCATGATGTGAGCATTCAGCTCACAGAGCTGAACCTTTCTTTTGATAGAGCAGTTTTGAAGCACTCTTTTTCCAGATTCTGCAAGTGGACATTTGGAGCGCCTTGAGGCCTGCGGTGGAAAGGAAATATCTTCACATAAAAACTAGACAGAAGCATTCTCTGAAACTTCATTCTGGTGCGTGAATTAAATTCAGAGAGTTGAACATTCCTTTTGACAGAGAAGTTTTGAAACACTTTTTTTGTAGAATCTGCACGTGGAAATTTGGACCACTTCTAGGAATTCGTTGGAAACGGGACACCTTCACACAAAAACAAGACAGAAGCATTCTGACAGACTTCGGTGTGATATGTGCATTCAACTCACAGAGTTTAATCTTTCATTTCATGCGGCAGTTTCGAAACACTCTTTTTGTGGAATCTGCATGTGGCTATTTGGACCGAATATAGGAATTCATTGGGAACGGGGCACCCTCACACAAAAAGTAGTGAGAAGCACTTTCACAAACTTCTGTGTGATGTGTGCATTCAACTCAAAGGGCTGAGCTCTTCTTTTGATAGAGCAGTTTTAAAACACTCTTTTTCTGGAATCTGCAAGTGGACATTTGGAGCGCTTTGAGGACTGTGGGGGCAAGGAAATATCTTCACATAACAAGTAGACAGAAGCATTCTCTGAAACTTCTTTGTGGTGTGTGCATTCAACTCACAGAGTTTGAACATTCCTTTTGACAGAGAAGTTTGGAAACACTCTTTTTATAGAATAGGCAAGTGGATATTTGGACCACTTTTAGGAATTCGTTGGAAACGGGACACCCTCACACAAAAACTAGACAGAAGCATTCTCACAAACTTCTGTGTGACGTGAGCATTCAGCTCGCAGGGCTGAACCTCTCGTTGATAGGGCAGTTTTGAAACACTCTTTGTATAGAATCTGCAAGTGGACATTTGGAGCGCTTTTAGGCCTGTGGTGGAAAGGAAATATCTTCACTCACAAACTAGACAGATGCATTCTCTGAAACTGCCTTGTGGTGCGTGCATTCAACTCACAGAGTTGAACATTCCTTTCGAATGAGAAGTTTTGAAACACTCTTTTTATAGGAGCTGCAAGTGAAAACTTGGACCGCTGATGGGAATTCGTTGGAAACGGGACACCTTCACACAAAAACTAGACCAAAGCATTCCCACAAACTTATCTGCGATGTGTGCACTCAGCTCACAAAGTTTAACATTTCTTTTCATGGATTAGTTTTGAAACACTCTTTTTGCAGTATATGCAAGTGGTCATTTGGAAAGCTATGAGGCCTATGGTCGAAAAGGTAACACCTTCACCTATAACCTAGAAAGAAGCGTTCTGTGAAACTACTTTGTGTTGTTTGCATTCAACTCACAGAGTGGAACATTCCTTTTGTTAGAGCAGCCATGAAACAATCTTTTTGCATAGTCTGCAATTGGACATTTGGAGAGCTCTGAGGCCTGTGGTGGAAAACGAAATATCTTCACATAAAACCTAGAAAGAAGCATTCTCAGAAACCACTTTGTGATGTGTGCATTCAAGTCACAGGATTGAACATTCCTTTCGTTACAGCGGTTCTGAAACACACTTTTTCTAGAATCTCCATGTGGATATTTGGAACACTTACGGCAATTTGATGGAAACGAGACATCCTCACACAAAAGGAAGACAGAAGCATTCTCACAAACTCCTTTGTGATGTGTGATCTCAACTCACAGATGTGAACCTTCCTTTTGATAGAGCAGTTTCGAAACAATCTTTTTCTAGAATCTGCAAGTGGATATTTGGAGCGATGAGAGGCCTGCGGTTTAAAGGAAATATCTTCACATAACAAGTAGACAAAAGCATTCTCTGAAACGTCTTTGTGTTGTTTGCATTCACCTCACAGAGTTGAGCATTGCTTTTCACAGAGAAGTTTGGAAGCACTCTTTTTATAGTGTCTGCAAGTGGATATTTGGACCCCTTATTGGAATGCGTTGGAAATGGGACACCATCACACGAAAACGAGACAGAAGCATTCTCCCAAACTTCTGCATGATGTGAGCATTCAGCTCACAGAGCTGAACCTTTCTTTTGATAGAGCAGTTTTGAAGCACTCTTTTTCCAGATTCTGCAAGTGGACATTTGGAGCGCCTTGAGGCCTGCGGTGGAAAGGAAATATCTTCACATAAAAACTAGACAGAAGCATTCTCTGAAACTTCATTCTGGTGCGTGAATTAAATTCAGAGAGTTGAACATTCCTTTTGACAGAGAAGTTTTGAAACACTTTTTTTGTAGAATCTGCACGTGGAAATTTGGACCACTTCTAGGAATTCGTTGGAAACGGGACACCTTCACACAAAAACAAGACAGAAGCATTCTGACAGACTTCGGTGTGATATGTGCATTCAACTCACAGAGTTTAATCTTTCATTTCATGCGGCAGTTTCGAAACACTCTTTTTGTGGAATCTGCATGTGGCTATTTGGACCGAATATAGGAATTCATTGGGAACGGGGCACCCTCACACAAAAAGTAGTGAGAAGCACTTTCACAAACTTCTGTGTGATGTGTGCATTCAACTCAAAGGGCTGAGCTCTTCTTTTGATAGAGCAGTTTTAAAACACTCTTTTTCTGGAATCTGCAAGTGGACATTTGGAGCGCTTTGAGGACTGTGGGGGCAAGGAAATATCTTCACATAACAAGTAGACAGAAGCATTCTCTGAAACTTCTTTGTGGTGTGTGCATTCAACTCACAGAGTTTGAACATTCCTTTTGACAGAGAAGTTTGGAAACACTCTTTTTATAGAATAGGCAAGTGGATATTTGGACCACTTTTAGGAATTCGTTGGAAACGGGACACCCTCACACAAAAACTAGACAGAAGCATTCTCACAAACTTCTGTGTGACGTGAGCATTCAGCTCGCAGGGCTGAACCTCTCGTTGATAGGGCAGTTTTGAAACACTCTTTGTATAGAATCTGCAAGTGGACATTTGGAGCGCTTTTAGGCCTGTGGTGGAAAGGAAATATCTTCACTCACAAACTAGACAGATGCATTCTCTGAAACTGCCTTGTGGTGCGTGCATTCAACTCACAGAGTTGAACATTCCTTTCGAATGAGAATTTTTGAAACACTCTTTTTATAGAAGCTGCAGGTGAAAACTTGGACCGCTGATGGGAATTCGTTGGAAACGGGACACCTTCACACAAAAACTAGACCAAAGCATTCCCACAAACTTATCTGCGATGTGTGCACTCAGCTCACAAAGTTTAACATTTCTTTTCATGGATTAGTTTTGAAACACTCTTTTTGCAGTATATGCAAGTGGTCATTCGGAAAGCTATGAGGCCTATGGTCGAAAAGGTAACACCTTCACCTATAACCTAGAAAGAAGCGTTCTGTGAAACTACTTTGTGTTGTTTGCATTCAACTCACAGAGTGGAACATTCCTTTTGTTAGAGCAGCCATGAAACAATCTTTTTGCATAGTCTGCAATTGGACATTTGGAGAGCTCTGAGGCCTGTGGTGGAAAACGAAATATCTTCACATAAAACCTAGAAAGAAGCATTCTCAGAAACCACTTTGTGATGTGTGCATTCAAGTCACAGGATTGAACATTCCTTTCGTTACAGCGGTTCTGAAACACACTTTTTCTAGAATCTCCATGTGGATATTTGGAACACTTACGGCAATTTGATGGAAACGAGACATCCTCACACAAAAGGAAGACAGAAGCATTCTCACAAACTCCTTTGTGATGTGTGATCTCAACTCACAGATGTGAACCTTCCTTTTGATAGAGCAGTTTCGAAACAATCTTTTTCTAGAATCTGCAAGTGGATATTTGGAGCGATGAGAGGCCTGTGGTTTAAAGGAAATATCTTCACATAACAAGTAGACAAAAGCATTCTTTGAAACGTCTTTGTGGTGTGTGCATTCACCTCACAGAATTGAGCATTGCTTTTGACAGAGAAGTTTGGAAGCACTCTTTTTATAGTGTCTGCAAGTGGGTATTTGGACCCCTTATAGGAATGCGTTGGAAATGGGACACCATCACACGAAAACGAGACAGAAGCATTCTCACAAACTTCTGCATGATGTGAGCATTCAGCTCACAGAGCTGAACCTTTCTTTTGATAGAGCAGTTTTGAAGCACTCTTTTTCCAGATTCTGCAAGTGGACATTTGGAGCGCCTTGAGGCCTGCGGTGGAAAGGAAATATCTTCACATAAAAACTAGACAGAAGCATTCTCTGAAACTTCATTCTGGTGCGTGAATTAAATTCACAGAGTTGAACATTCCTTTTGACAGAGAAGTTTTGAAACACTTTTTTTGTAGAATCTGCACGTGGAAATTTGGACCACTTCTAGGAATTCGTTGGAAACGGGACACCTTCACACAAAAACAAGACAGAAGCTTTCTGACAGACCTGGTGTGATATGTGCATTCAACTCACAGAGTTTAATCTTTCATTTCATGTGGCAGTTTTGAAACACTCTTTTTGTGGAATCTGCAAGTGGCTATTTGGACCGATTATAGGAATTCATTGGGAACGGGGCACCCTCACACAAAAAGTAGTGAGAAGCACTTTCACAAACCTCTGTGTGATGTGTGCATTCAACTCAAAGGGCTGAGCTCTTCTTTTGATAGAGCAGTTTTAAAACACTCCTTTTCTGGAATCTGCAAGTGGACATGTGGAGCGCTTTGAGGACTGTGGGGGCAAGGAAATATCTTCACATAACAAGTAGACAGAAGCATTCTCTGAAACTTCTTTGTGGTGTGTGCATTCAACTCACAGAGTTTGAACGTTCCTTTTGACAGAGAAGTTTGGAAACACTCTTTTTATAGAATAGGCAAGTGGATATTTGGAACACTTTTAGGAATTCATTGGAAACGGGACACCCTCACACAAAAACTAGACAGAAGCATTCTCACAAACTTCTGTGTGACGTGAGCATTCAGCTCGCAGAGCTGAACCTCTCTTTGAAAGGGCAGTTTTGAAACACTCTTTTTCTAGAATCTGCAAGTGGACATTTGGAGGGCTTTTAGGCCTGTGGTGGAAAGGAAATATCTTCACTCACAAACTAGACAGATGCATTCTCTGAAACTGCCTTGTGGTGCGTGCATTCAACTCACAGAGTTGAACATTCCTTTCGAATGAGAAGTTTTGAAACACTCTTTTTGTAGAAACTGCAAGTGAAACCTTGGACCGCTGATGGGAATTCGTTGGAAACGGGACACCTTCACACAAAAACTAGACCAAAGCATTCCCACAAACTTATCTGCGATGTGTGCACTCAGCTCACAAAGTTTAACATTTCTTTTCATGGATTAGTTTTGAAACACTCTTTTTGCAGTATATGCAAGTGGTCATTCGGAAAGCTATGAGGCCTATGGTCGAAAAGGTAACACCTTCACCTATAACCTAGAAAGAAGGGTTCTGTGAAACTACTTTGTGTTGTTTGCATTCAACTCACAGAGTGGAACATTCCTTTTGTTAGAACAGCCATGAAACAATCTTTTTGCATAGTATGCAATTGGACATTTGGAGAGCTCTGAGGCCTGGGGTGGAAAACGAAATATCTTCACATAAAACCTAGAAAGAAGCATTCTCAGAAACCACTTTGTGATGTGTGCATTCAAGTCACAGGATTGAACATTCCTTTCATTACAGCGGTTCTGAAACACACTTTTTCTAGAATCTCCATGTGGATATTTGGAACACTTACGGCAATTTGATGGAAACGAGACATCCTCACACAAAAGGAAGACAGAAGCATTCTCACAAACTCCTTTGTGATGTGTGATCTCAACTCACAGATGTGAACCTTCCTTTTGATAGAGCAGTTTCGAAACAATCTTTTTCTAGAATCTGCAAGTGGATATTTGGAGCGATGAGAGGCCTGTGGTTTAAAGGAAATATCTTCACATAACAAGTAGACAAAAGCATTCTTTGAAACGTCTTTGTGGTGTGTGCATTCACCTCACAGAATTGAGCATTGCTTTTGACAGAGAAGTTTGGAAGCACTCTATTTATAGTGTCTGCAAGTGGATATTTGGAACCCTTATTGGAATGCGTTGGAAATGGCACACCATCACACGAAAACGAGACAGAAGCATTCTCACAAACTTCTGCGTGATGTGAGCATTCAGCTCACAGAGCTGAACCTTTCTTTTGATAGAGCAGTTTTGAAGCACTCTTTTTCCAGATTCTGCAAGTGGACATTTGGAGCGCCTTGAGGCCTGCGGTGGAAAGGAAATATCTTCACATAAAAACTAGACAGAAGCATTCTCTGAAACTTCATTCTGGTGCGTGAATTAAATTCAGAGAGTTGAACATTCCTTTTGACAGAAAAGTTTTGAAACACTTTTTTTGTAGAATCTGCACGTGGAAATTTGGACCACTTCTAGGAATTCGTTGGAAACGGGACACCTTCACACAAAAACAAGACAGAAGCATTCCGACAGACTTCGGTGTGATATGTGCATTCAACCCACAGAGTTTAATCTTTCCTTTCATGTGGCAGTTTCGAAACACTCTTTTTGTGGAATCTGCAAGTGGCTATTTGGACCGATTATAGGAATTCATTGGGAACGGGGCACCCTCACACAAAAAGTAGTGAGAAGCAATTTCACAAACTTCTGTGTGATGTGTGCATTCAACTCAAAGGGCTGAGCTCTTCTTTTGATAGAGCAGTTTTAAAACACTCTTTTTCTGGAATCTGCAAGTGGACATGTGGAGCGCTTTGAGGACTGTGGGGGCAAGGAAATATCTTCACATAACAAGTAGACAGAAGCATTCTCTGAAACTTCATTGTGGTGTGTGCATTCAACTCACAGAGCTTGAACATTCCTTCTGACAGAGAAGTTTGGAAACACTCTTTTTATAGAATAGGCAAGTGGATATTTGGACCACTTTTAGGAATTCGTTGGAAACGGGACACCCTCACACAAAAACTAGACAGAAGCATTCTCACAAACTTCTGTGTGACGTGAGCATTCAGCTCGCAGAGCTGAACCTCTCTTTGAAAGGGCAGTTTTGAAACACTCTTTTTCTAGAATCTGCAAGTGGACATTTGGAGCGCTTTTAGGCCTGTGGTGGAAAGGAAATATCTTCACTCACAAACTAGACAGATGCATTCTCTGAAACTGCCTTGTGGTGCGTGCATTCAACTCACAGAGTTGAACATTCCTTTCGAATGAGAAGTTTTGAAACACTCTTTTTGTAGAAACTGCAAGTGAAACCTTGGACCGCTGATGGGAATTCGTTGGAAACGGGACACCTTCACACAAAAACTAGACCAAAGCATTCCCACAAACTTATCTGCGATGTGTGCCCTCAGCTCACAAAGTTTAACATTTCTTTTCATGGATTAGTTTTGAAACACTCTTTTTGCAGTATATGCAAGTGGTCATTCGGAAAGCTGTGAGGCCTTTGGTCGAAAGGGTAACACCTTCACCTATAACCTAGAAAGAAGCGTTCTGAGAAACTACTTTGTGTTGTTTGCATTCAACTCAGAGAGGGGAACATTCCTTTTCATAGAGCAGCCATGAAACAATCTTTTTGCATAGTCTGCAATTGGACATTTGGAGAGCTCTGAGGCCTGTGGTGGAAAACGAAATATCTTCACATAAAACCTAGAAAGAAGCATTCTCAGAAACCACTTTGTGATGTGTGCATTCAAGTCACAGGATTGAACATTCCTTTCATTACAGCGGCTCTGAAACACACTTTTTCTAGAATCTCCATGTGGATATTTGGAACACTTATGGCAATTTGATGGAAACGAGACATCCTCACACAAAAAGAAGACAGAAGCATTCTCACAAACTCCTTTGTGATGTGTGATCTCAACTCACAGATGTGAACCTTCCTTTTGATAGAGCAGTTTCGAAACAATCTTTTTCTAGAATCTGCAAGTTGATATTTGGAGCGATGAGAGGCCTGCGGTTTAAAGGAAATATCTTCACATAACAAGTAGACAAAAGCATTCTCTGAAACGTCTTTGTGTTGTTTGCATTCACCTCACAGAGTTGAGCATTGCTTTTGAGAGAGAAGTTTGGAAGCACTCTTTTTATAGTGTCTGCAAATTTATATTTGGACCCCTTATTGGAATGCGTTGGAATTGGGACACCATCACACGAAAACGAGACAGAAGCATTCTCACAAACATCTGCGTGATGTGAGCTTTCAGCTCACAGAGCTGAACCTTTCTTTTGATAGAGCAGTTTTGAAGCACTCTTTTTCCAGATTCTGCAAGTGGACATTTGGAGCGCCTTGAGGCCTGCGGTGGAAAGGAAATATCTTCACATAAAAACTAGACAGAAGCATTCTCTGAAACTTCATTCTGGTGCGTGAATTAAATTCAGAGAGTTGAACATTCCTTTTGACAGAGAAGTTTTGAAACACTTTTTTTGTAGAATCTGCACGTGGAAATTTGGACCACTTCTAGGAATTCGTTGGAAACGGGACACCTTCACACAAAAACAAGACAGAAGCATTCTGACAGACTTCGGTTTGATATGTGCATTCAACTCACAGAGTTTAATCTTTCATTTCATGTGGCAGTTTCGAAACACTCTTTCTGTGGAATCTGCAAGTGGCTATTTGGACCGATTATAGGAATTCATTGGGAACGGGGCACCCTCACACAAAAAGTAGTGAGAAGCACTTTCACAAACTTCTGTGTGATGTGTGCATTCAACTCAAAGGGCTGAGCTCTTCTTTTGATAGAGCAGTTTTAAAACACTCTTTTTCTGGAATCTGCAAGTGGACATGTGGAGCGCTTTGAGGACTGTGGGGGCAAGGAAATATCTTCACATAACAAGTAGACAGAAGCATTCTCTGAAACTTCTTTGTGGTGTGTGCATTCAACTCACAGAGTTTGAACATTCCTTTTGACAGAGAAGTTTGGAAACACTCTTTTTATAGAATAGGCAAGTGGATACTTGGACCACTTTTAGGAATTCATTGGAAACGGGACACCCTCACACAAAAACTAGACAAAAGCATTCTCACAAACTTCTGTGTGACGTGAGCATTCAGCTTGCAGAGCTGAACCTCTCTTTGAAAGGGCAGTTTTGAAACACTCTTTTTCTAGAAACTGCAAGTGGACATTTGGAGCGCTTTTAGGCCTGTGGTGGAAAGGAAATATCTTCACTCACAAACTAGACAGATGCATTCTTTGAAACTGCCTTGTGGTGCGTGCATTCAACTCACAGAGTTGAACATTCCTTTCGAATGAGAAGTTTTGAAACACTCTTTTTGTAGAAACTGCAAGTGAAAACTTGGACCACCGATGGGAATTCGTTGGAAACGGGACACCTTCACACAAAAACTAGACCAAAGCATTCCCACAAACTTATCTGTGATGTGTGCACTCAGCTCACAAAGTTTAACATTTCTTTTCATGGATTAGTTTTGAAGCACTCTTTTTGCAGTATATGCAAGTGGTCATTCGGAAAGCTATGAGGCCTATGGTCGAAAAGGTAACACCTTCACCTATAACCTAGAAAGAAGGGTTCTGTGAAACTACTTTGTGTTGTTTGCATTCAACTCACAGAGTGGAACATTCCTTTTGTTAGAACAGCCATGAAACAATCTTTTTGCATAGTCTGCAATTGGACATTTGGAGAGCTCTGAGGCCTGGGGTGGAAAACGAAATATCTTCACATAAAACCTAGAAAGAAGCATTCTCAGAAACCACTTTGTGATGTGTGCATTCAAGTCACAGGATTGAACATTCCTTTCATTACAGCGGTTCTGAAACACACTTTTTCTAGAATCTCCATGTGGATATTTGGAACACTTACGGCAATTTGATGGAAACGAGACATCCTCACACAAAAAGAAGACAGAAGCATTCTCACAAACTCCTTTGTGATGTGTGATCTCAACTCACAGATGTGAACCTTCCTTTTGATAGAGCAGTTTCAAAACAATCTTTTTCTAGAATCTGCAAGTGGATATTTGGAGCGAAGAGAGGCCTGCGGTTTAAAGGAAATATCTTCACATAACAAGTAGACAAAAGCATTCTCTGAAACGTCTTTGTGGTGTTTGCATTCACCTCACAGGGTTGAGCATTGCTTTTGACAGAGAAGTTTGGAAGCACTCTTTTTATAGTGTCTGCAAGTGGATATTTGGACCCCTTATTGGAATGCGTTGGAAATGGGACACCATCACACGAAAACGAGACAGAAGCATTCTCACAAACTTCTGCATGATGTGAGCATTCAGCTCACAGAGCTGAACCTTTCTTTTGATAGAGCAGTTTTGAAGCACTCTTTTTCCAGATTCTGCAAGTGGACATTTGGAGCGCCTTGAGGCCTGCGGTGGAAAGGAAATATCTTCACATAAAAACTAGACAGAAGCATTCTCTGAAACTTCATTCTGGTGCGTGAATTAAATTCAGAGAGTTGAACATTCCTTTTGACAGAGAAGTTTTGAAACACTTTTTTTGTAGAATCTGCACGTGGAAATTTGGACCACTTCTAGGAATTCGTTGGAAACGGGACACCTTCACACAAAAACAAGACAGAAGCATTCTGACAGACTTCGGTGTGATATGTGCATTCAACTCACAGAGTTTAATGTTTCATTTCATGCGGCAGTTTCGAAACACTCTTTTTGTGGAATCTGCATGTGGCTATTTGGACCGAATATAGGAATTCATTGGGAACGGGGCACCCTCACACAAAAAGTAGTGAGAAGCACTTTCACAAACTTCTGTGTGATGTGTGCATTCAACTCAAAGGGCTGAGCTCTTCTTTTGATAGAGCAGTTTTAAAACACTCTTTTTCTGGAATCTGCAAGTGGACATTTGGAGCGCTTTGAGGACTGTGGGGGCAAGGAAATATCTTCACATAACAAGTAGACAGAAGCATTCTCTGAAACTTCTTTGTGGTGTGTGCATTCAACTCACAGAGTTTGAACATTCCTTTTGACAGAGAAGTTTGGAAACACTCTTTTTATAGAATAGGCAAGTGGATATTTGGACCACTTCTAGGAATTCGCTGGAAACGGGACACCCTCACACAAAAACTAGACAGAAGCATTCTCACAAACTTCTGTGTGACGTGAGCATTCAGCTCGCAGGGCTGAACCTCTCGTTGATAGGGCAGTTTTGAAACACTCTTTTTCTAGAATCTGCAAGTGGACATTTGGAGCGCTTTTAGGCCTGTGGTGGAAAGGAAATATCTTCACTCACAAACTAGACAGATGCATTCTCTGAAACTGCCTTGTGGTGCGTGCATTCAACTCACAGAGTTGAACATTCCTTTCGAATGAGAAGTTTTGAAACACTCTTTTTATAGAAGCTGCAAGTGAAAACTTGGACCGCTGATGGGAATTCGTTGGAAACGGGACACCTTCACACAAAAACTAGACCAAAGCATTCCCACAAACTTATCTGCGATGTGTGCGCTCAGCTCACAAAGTTTAACATTTCTTTTCATGGATTAGTTTTGAAACACTCTTTTTGCAGTATATGCAAGTGGTCATTCGGAAAGCTATGAGGCCTATGGTCGAAAAGGTAACACCTTCACCTATAACCTAGAAAGAAGCGTTCTGAGAAAGAACTTTGTGTTCCTTGCATTCAACTCACAGAGTGGAACATTCCTTTTGTTAGAGCAGCCATGAAACAATCTTTTTGCATAGTCTGCAATTGGACATTTGGAGAGCTCTGAGGCCTGTGGTGGAAAACGAAATATCTTCACATAAAACCTAGAAAGAAGCATTCTCAGAAACCACTTTGTGATGTGTGCATTCAAGTCACAGGATTGAACATTCCTTTCATTACAGCGGTTCTGAAACACACTTTTTCTAGAATCTCCATGTGGATATTTGGAACACTTACGGCAATTTGATGGAAACGAGTCATCCTCACACAAAAAGGAGACAGAAGCATTCTCACAAACTCCTTTGTGATGTGTGATCTCAACTCACAGATGTGAACCTTCCTTTTGATAGAGCAGTTTCGAAACAATCTTTTTCTAGAATCTGCAAGTGGATATTTGGAGCGATGAGAGGCCTGTGGTTTAAAGGAAATATCTTCACATAACAAGTAGACAAAAGCATTCTCTGAAACGACTTTGTGGTGTGTGCATTCACCTCACAGAGTTGAGCATTGCTTTTGACAGAGAAGTTTGGAAGCACTCTATTTATAGTGTCTGCAAGTGGATATTTGGAACCCTTATTGGAATGCGTTGGAAATGGCACACCATCACACGAAAACGAGACAGAAGCATTCTCACAAACTTCTGCGTGATGTGAGCATTCAGCTCACAGAGCTGAACCTTTCTTTTGATAGAGCAGTTTTGAAGCACTCTTTTTCCAGATTCTGCAAGTGGACATTTGGAGCGCCTTGAGGCCTGCGGTGGAAAGGAAATATCTTCACATAAAAACTAGACAGAAGCATTCTCTGAAACTTCATTCTGGTGCGTGAATTAAATTCAGAGAGTTGAACATTCCTTTTGACAGAAAAGTTTTGAAACACTTTTTTTGTAGAATCTGCACGTGGAAATTTGGACCACTTCTAGGAATTCGTTGGAAACGGGACACCTTCACACAAAAACAAGACAGAAGCATTCCGACAGACTTCGGTGTGATATGTGCATTCAACCCACAGAGTTTAATCTTTCCTTTCATGTGGCAGTTTCGAAACACTCTTTTTGTGGAATCTGCAAGTGGCTATTTGGACCGATTATAGGAATTCATTGGGAACGGGGCACCCTCACACAAAAAGTAGTGAGAAGCAATTTCACAAACTTCTGTGTGATGTGTGCATTCAACTCAAAGGGCTGAGCTCTTCTTTTGATAGAGCAGTTTTAAAACACTCTTTTTCTGGAATCTGCAAGTGGACATGTGGAGCACTTTGAGGACTGTGGGGGCAAGGAAATATCTTCACATAACAAGTAGACAGAAGCATTCTCTGAAACTTCTTTGTGGTGTGTGCATTCAACTCACAGAGCTTGAACATTCCTTTTGACAGAGAAGTTTGGAAACACTCTTTTTATAGAATAGGCAAGTGGATATTTGGACCACTTTTAGGAATTGGTTGGAAACGGGACACCCTCACACAAAAACTAGACAGAAGCATTCTCACAAACTTCTGTGTGACGTGAGCATTCAGCTCGCAGAGCTGAACCTCTCTTTGAAAGGGCAGTTTTGAAACACTCTTTTTCTAGAATCTGCAAGTGGACATTTGGAGCGCTTTTAGGCCTGTGGTGGAAAGGAAATATCTTCACTCACAAACTAGACAGATGCATTCTTTGAAACTGCCTTGTGGTGCGTGCATTCAACTCACAGAGTTGAACATTCCTTTCGAATGAGAAGTTTTGAAACACTCTTTTTGTAGAAACTGCAAGTGAAAACTTGGACCACCGATGGGAATTCGTTGGAAACGGGACACCTTCACACAAAAACTAGACCAAAGCATTCCCACAAACTTATCTGTGATGTGTGCACTCAGCTCACAAAGTTTAACATTTCTTTTCATGGATTAGTTTTGAAGCACTCTTTTTGCAGTATATGCAAGTGGTCATTCGGAAAGCTATGAGGCCTATGGTCGAAAAGGTAACACCTTCACCTATAACCTAGAAAGAAGGGTTCTGTGAAACTACTTTGTGTTGTTTGCATTCAACTCACAGAGTGGAACATTCCTTTTGTTAGAACAGCCATGAAACAATCTTTTTGCATAGTCTGCAATTGGACATTTGGAGAGCTCTGAGGCCTGGGGTGGAAAACGAAATATCTTCACATAAAACCTAGAAAGAAGCATTCTCAGAAACCACTTTGTGATGTGTGCATTCAAGTCACAGGATTGAACATTCCTTTCATTACAGCGGTTCTGAAACACACTTTTTCTAGAATCTCCATGTGGATATTTGGAACACTTACGGCAATTTGATGGAAACGAGACATCCTCACACAAAAAGAAGACAGAAGCATTCTCACAAACTCCTTTGTGATGTGTGATCTCAACTCACAGATGTGAACCTTCCTTTTGATAGAGCAGTTTCAAAACAATCTTTTTCTAGAATCTGCAAGTGGATATTTGGAGCGAAGAGAGGCCTGCGGTTTAAAGGAAATATCTTCACATAACAAGTAGACAAAAGCATTCTCTGAAACGTCTTTGTGGTGTTTGCATTCACCTCACAGGGTTGAGCATTGCTTTTGACAGAGAAGTTTGGAAGCACTCTTTTTATAGTGTCTGCAAGTGGATATTTGGACCCCTTATTGGAATGCGTTGGAAATGGGACACCATCACACGAAAACGAGACAGAAGCATTCTCACAAACTTCTGCATGATGTGAGCATTCAGCTCACAGAGCTGAACCTTTCTTTTGATAGAGCAGTTTTGAAGCACTCTTTTTCCAGATTCTGCAAGTGGACATTTGGAGCGCCTTGAGGCCTGCGGTGGAAAGGAAATATCTTCACATAAAAACTAGACAGAAGCATTCTCTGAAACTTCATTCTGGTGCGTGAATTAAATTCAGAGAGTTGAACATTCCTTTTGACAGAGAAGTTTTGAAACACTTTTTTTGTAGAATCTGCACGTGGAAATTTGGACCACTTCTAGGAATTCGTTGGAAACGGGACACCTTCACACAAAAACAAGACAGAAGCATTCTGACAGACTTCGGTGTGATATGTGCATTCAACTCACAGAGTTTAATCTTTCATTTCATGCGGCAGTTTCGAAACACTCTTTTTGTGGAATCTGCATGTGGCTATTTGGACCGAATATAGGAATTCATTGGGAACGGGGCACCCTCACACAAAAAGTAGTGAGAAGCACTTTCACAAACTTCTGTGTGATGTGTGCATTCAACTCAAAGGGCTGAGCTCTTCTTTTGATAGAGCAGTTTTAAAACACTCTTTTTCTGGAATCTGCAAGTGGACATTTGGAGCGCTTTGAGGACTGTGGGGGCAAGGAAATATCTTCACATAACAAGTAGACAGAAGCATTCTCTGAAACTTCTTTGTGGTGTGTGCATTCAACTCACAGAGTTTGAACATTCCTTTTGACAGAGAAGTTTGGAAACACTCTTTTTATAGAATAGGCAAGTGGATATTTGGACCACTTCTAGGAATTCGCTGGAAACGGGACACCCTCACACAAAAACTAGACAGAAGCATTCTCACAAACTTCTGTGTGACGTGAGCATTCAGCTCGCAGGGCTGAACCTCTCGTTGATAGGGCAGTTTTGAAACACTCTTTGTATAGAATCTGCAAGTGGACATTTGGAGCGCTTTTAGGCCTGTGGTGGAAAGGAAATATCTTCACTCACAAACTAGACAGATGCATTCTCTGAAACTGCCTTGTGGTGCGTGCATTCAACTCACAGAGTTGAACATTCCTTTCGAATGAGAAGTTTTGAAACACTCTTTTTATAGAAGCTGCAAGTGAAAACTTGGACCGCTGATGGGAATTCGTTGGAAACGGGACACCTTCACACAAAAACTAGACCAAAGCATTCCCACAAACTTATCTGCGATGTGTGCGCTCAGCTCACAAAGTTTAACATTTCTTTTCATGGATTAGTTTTGAAACACTCTTTTTGCAGTATATGCAAGTGGTCATTCGGAAAGCTATGAGGCCTATGGTCGAAAAGGTAACACCTTCACCTATAACCTAGAAAGAAGCGTTCTGAGAAAGAACTTTGTGTTCCTTGCATTCAACTCACAGAGTGGAACATTCCTTTTGTTAGAGCAGCCATGAAACAATCTTTTTGCATAGTCTGCAATTGGACATTTGGAGAGCTCTGAGGCCTGTGGTGGAAAACGAAATATCTTCACATAAAACCTAGAAAGAAGCATTCTCAGAAACCACTTTGTGATGTGTGCATTCAAGTCACAGGATTGAACATTCCTTTCATTACAGCGGTTCTGAAACACACTTTTTCTAGAATCTCCATGTGGATATTTGGAACACTTACGGCAATTTGATGGAAACGAGTCATCCTCACACAAAAAGGAGACAGAAGCATTCTCACAAACTCCTTTGTGATGTGTGATCTCAACTCACAGATGTGAACCTTCCTTTTGATAGAGCAGTTTCGAAACAATCTTTTTCTAGAATCTGCAAGTGGATATTTGGAGCGATGAGAGGCCTGTGGTTTAAAGGAAATATCTTCACATAACAAGTAGACAAAAGCATTCTCTGAAACGACTTTGTGGTGTGTGCATTCACCTCACAGAGTTGAGCATTGCTTTTGACAGAGAAGTTTGGAAGCACTCTATTTATAGTGTCTGCAAGTGGATATTTGGAACCCTTATTGGAATGCGTTGGAAATGGCACACCATCACACGAAAACGAGACAGAAGCATTCTCACAAACTTCTGCGTGATGTGAGCATTCAGCTCACAGAGCTGAACCTTTCTTTTGATAGAGCAGTTTTGAAGCACTCTTTTTCCAGATTCTGCAAGTGGACATTTGGAGCGCCTTGAGGCCTGCGGTGGAAAGGAAATATCTTCACATAAAAACTAGACAGAAGCATTCTCTGAAACTTCATTCTGGTGCGTGAATTAAATTCAGAGAGTTGAACATTCCTTTTGACAGAAAAGTTTTGAAACACTTTTTTTGTAGAATCTGCACGTGGAAATTTGGACCACTTCTAGGAATTCGTTGGAAACGGGACACCTTCACACAAAAACAAGACAGAAGCATTCCGACAGACTTCGGTGTGATATGTGCATTCAACCCACAGAGTTTAATCTTTCCTTTCATGTGGCAGTTTCGAAACACTCTTTTTGTGGAATCTGCAAGTGGCTATTTGGACCGATTATAGGAATTCATTGGGAACGGGGCACCCTCACACAAAAAGTAGTGAGAAGCAATTTCACAAACTTCTGTGTGATGTGTGCATTCAACTCAAAGGGCTGAGCTCTTCTTTTGATAGAGCAGTTTTAAAACACTCTTTTTCTGGAATCTGCAAGTGGACATGTGGAGCGCTTTGAGGACTGTGGGGGCAAGGAAATATCTTCACATAACAAGTAGACAGAAGCATTCTCTGAAACTTCTTTGTGGTGTGTGCATTCAACTCACAGAGCTTGAACATTCCTTTTGACAGAGAAGTTTGGAAACACTCTTTTTATAGAATAGGCAAGTGGATATTTGGACCACTTTTAGGAATTGGTTGGAAACGGGACACCCTCACACAAAAACTAGACAGAAGCATTCTCACAAACTTCTGTGTGACGTGAGCATTCAGCTCGCAGAGCTGAACCTCTCTTTGAAAGGGCAGTTTTGAAACACTCTTTTTCTAGAATCTGCAAGTGGACATTTGGAGCGCTTTTAGGCCTGTGGTGGAAAGGAAATATCTTCACTCACAAACTAGACAGATGCATTCTTTGAAACTGCCTTGTGGTGCGTGCATTCAACTCACAGAGTTGAACATTCCTTTCGAATGAGAAGTTTTGAAACACTCTTTTTGTAGAAACTGCAAGTGAAAACTTGGACCACCGATGGGAATTCGTTGGAAACGGGACACCTTCACACAAAAACTAGACCAAAGCATTCCCACAAACTTATCTGTGATGTGTGCACTCAGCTCACAAAGTTTAACATTTCTTTTCATGGATTAGTTTTGAAGCACTCTTTTTGCAGTATATGCAAGTGGTCATTCGGAAAGCTATGAGGCCTATGGTCGAAAAGGTAACACCTTCACCTATAACCTAGAAAGAAGGGTTCTGTGAAACTACTTTGTGTTGTTTGCATTCAACTCACAGAGTGGAACATTCCTTTTGTTAGAACAGCCATGAAACAATCTTTTTGCATAGTCTGCAATTGGACATTTGGAGAGCTCTGAGGCCTGGGGTGGAAAACGAAATATCTTCACATAAAACCTAGAAAGAAGCATTCTCAGAAACCACTTTGTGATGTGTGCATTCAAGTCACAGGATTGAACATTCCTTTCATTACAGCGGTTCTGAAACACACTTTTTCTAGAATCTCCATGTGGATATTTGGAACACTTACGGCAATTTGATGGAAACGAGACATCCTCACACAAAAAGAAGACAGAAGCATTCTCACAAACTCCTTTGTGATGTGTGATCTCAACTCACAGATGTGAACCTTCCTTTTGATAGAGCAGTTTCAAAACAATCTTTTTCTAGAATCTGCAAGTGGATATTTGGAGCGAAGAGAGGCCTGCGGTTTAAAGGAAATATCTTCACATAACAAGTAGACAAAAGCATTCTCTGAAACGTCTTTGTGGTGTTTGCATTCACCTCACAGGGTTGAGCATTGCTTTTGACAGAGAAGTTTGGAAGCACTCTTTTTATAGTGTCTGCAAGTGGATATTTGGACCCCTTATTGGAATGCGTTGGAAATGGGACACCATCACACGAAAACGAGACAGAAGCATTCTCACAAACTTCTGCATGATGTGAGCATTCAGCTCACAGAGCTGAACCTTTCTTTTGATAGAGCAGTTTTGAAGCACTCTTTTTCCAGATTCTGCAAGTGGACATTTGGAGCGCCTTGAGGCCTGCGGTGGAAAGGAAATATCTTCACATAAAAACTAGACAGAAGCATTCTCTGAAACTTCATTCTGGTGCGTGAATTAAATTCAGAGAGTTGAACATTCCTTTTGACAGAGAAGTTTTGAAACACTTTTTTTGTAGAATCTGCACGTGGAAATTTGGACCACTTCTAGGAATTCGTTGGAAACGGGACACCTTCACACAAAAACAAGACAGAAGCATTCTGACAGACTTCGGTGTGATATGTGCATTCAACTCACAGAGTTTAATCTTTCATTTCATGCGGCAGTTTCGAAACACTCTTTTTGTGGAATCTGCATGTGGCTATTTGGACCGAATATAGGAATTCATTGGGAACGGGGCACCCTCACACAAAAAGTAGTGAGAAGCACTTTCACAAACTTCTGTGTGATGTGTGCATTCAACTCAAAGGGCTGAGCTCTTCTTTTGATAGAGCAGTTTTAAAACACTCTTTTTCTGGAATCTGCAAGTGGACATTTGGAGCGCTTTGAGGACTGTGGGGGCAAGGAAATATCTTCACATAACAAGTAGACAGAAGCATTCTCTGAAACTTCTTTGTGGTGTGTGCATTCAACTCACAGAGTTTGAACATTCCTTTTGACAGAGAAGTTTGGAAACACTCTTTTTATAGAATAGGCAAGTGGATATTTGGACCACTTTTAGGAATTCGCTGGAAACGGGACACCCTCACACAAAAACTAGACAGAAGCATTCTCACAAACTTCTGTGTGACGTGAGCATTCAGCTCGCAGGGCTGAACCTCTCGTTGATAGGGCAGTTTTGAAACACTCTTTGTATAGAATCTGCAAGTGGACATTTGGAGCGCTTTTAGGCCTGTGGTGGAAAGGAAATATCTTCACTCACAAACTAGACAGATGCATTCTCTGAAACTGCCTTGTGGTGCGTGCATTCAACTCACAGAGTTGAACATTCCTTTCGAATGAGAAGTTTTGAAACACTCTTTTTATAGAAGCTGCAAGTGAAAACTTGGACCGCTGATGGGAATTCGTTGGAAACGGGACACCTTCACACAAAAACTAGACCAAAGCATTCCCACAAACTTATCTGCGATGTGTGCGCTCAGCTCACAAAGTTTAACATTTCTTTTCATGGATTAGTTTTGAAACACTCTTTTTGCAGTATATGCAAGTGGTCATTCGGAAAGCTATGAGGCCTATGGTCGAAAAGGTAACACCTTCACCTATAACCTAGAAAGAAGCGTTCTGAGAAAGAACTTTGTGTTCCTTGCATTCAACTCACAGAGTGGAACATTCCTTTTGTTAGAGCAGCCATGAAACAATCTTTTTGCATAGTCTGCAATTGGACATTTGGAGAGCTCTGAGGCCTGTGGTGGAAAACGAAATATCTTCACATAAAACCTAGAAAGAAGCATTCTCAGAAACCACTTTGTGATGTGTGCATTCAAGTCACAGGATTGAACATTCCTTTCATTACAGCGGTTCTGAAACACACTTTTTCTAGAATCTCCATGTGGATATTTGGAACACTTACGGCAATTTGATGGAAACGAGTCATCCTCACACAAAAAGGAGACAGAAGCATTCTCACAAACTCCTTTGTGATGTGTGATCTCAACTCACAGATGTGAACCTTCCTTTTGATAGAGCAGTTTCGAAACAATCTTTTTCTAGAATCTGCAAGTGGATATTTGGAGCGATGAGAGGCCTGTGGTTTAAAGGAAATATCTTCACATAACAAGTAGACAAAAGCATTCTCTGAAACGACTTTGTGGTGTGTGCATTCACCTCACAGAGTTGAGCATTGCTTTTGACAGAGAAGTTTGGAAGCACTCTATTTATAGTGTCTGCAAGTGGATATTTGGAACCCTTATTGGAATGCGTTGGAAATGGGACACCATCACACGAAAACGAGACAGAAGCATTCTCACAAACTTCTGCGTGATGTGAGCATTCAGCTCACAGAGCTGAACCTTTCTTTTGATAGAGCAGTTTTGAAGCACTCTTTTTCCAGATTCTGCAAGTGGACATTTGGAGCGCCTTGAGGCCTGCGGTGGAAAGGAAATATCTTCACATAAAAACTAGACAGAAGCATTCTCTGAAACTTCATTCTGGTGCGTGAATTAAATTCAGAGAGTTGAACATTCCTTTTGACAGAAAAGTTTTGAAACACTTTTTTTGTAGAATCTGCACGTGGAAATTTGGACCACTTCTAGGAATTCGTTGGAAACGGGACACCTTCACACAAAAACAAGACAGAAGCATTCCGACAGACTTCGGTGTGATATGTGCATTCAACCCACAGAGTTTAATCTTTCCTTTCATGTGGCAGTTTCGAAACACTCTTTTTGTGGAATCTGCAAGTGGCTATTTGGACCGATTATAGGAATTCATTGGGAACGGGGCACCCTCACACAAAAAGTAGTGAGAAGCAATTTCACAAACTTCTGTGTGATGTGTGCATTCAATTCAAAGGGCTGAGCTCTTCTTTTGATAGAGCAGTTTTAAAACACTCTTTTTCTGGAATCTGCAAGTGGACATGTGGAGCGCTTTGAGGACTGTGGGGGCAAGGAAATATCTTCACATAACAAGTAGACAGAAGCATTCTCTGAAACTTCTTTGTGGTGTGTGCATTCAACTCACAGAGCTTGAACATTCCTTTTGACAGAGAAGTTTGGAAACACTCTTTTTATAGAATAGGCAAGTGGATATTTGGACCACTTTTAGGAATTCGTTGGAAACGGGACACCCTCACACAAAAACTAGACAGAAGCATTCTCACAAACTTCTGTGTGACGTGAGCATTCAGCTCGCAGAGCTGAACCTCTCTTTGAAAGGGCAGTTTTGAAACACTCTTTTTCTAGAATCTGCAAGTGGACATTTGGAGCGCTTTTAGGCCTGTGGTGGAAAGGAAATATCCTCACTCACAAACTAGACAGATGCATTCTCTGAAACTGCCTTGTGGTGCGTGCATTCAACTCACAGAGTGGAACATTCCTTTCGAGTGAGAAGTTTTGAAACACTCTTTTTGTAGAAACTGCAAGTGAAACCTTGGACCGCTGATGGGAATTCGTTGGAAACGGGACACCTTCACACAAAAACTAGACCAAAGCATTCCCACAAACTTATCTGCGATGTGTGCACTCAGCTCACAAAGTTTAACATTTCTTTTCATGGATTAGTTTTGAAACACTCTTTTTGCAGTATATGCAAGTGGTCATTCGGAAAGCTATGAGGCCTATGGTCGAAAAGGTAACACCTTCACCTATAACCTAGAAAGAAGCGTTCTGAGAAAGAACTTTGTGTTCCTTGCATTCAACTCACAGAGTGGAACTTTCCTTTTGTTAGAGCAGCCATGAAACAATCTTTTTGCATAGTCTGCAATTGGACATTTGGAGAGCTCTGAGGCCTGTGGTGGAAAACGAAATATCTTCACATAAAACCTAGAAAGAAGCATTCTCAGAAACCACTTTGTGATGTGTGCATTCAAGTCACAGGATTGAACATTCCTTTCATTACAGCGGTTCTGAAACACACTTTTTCTAGAATCTCCATGTGGATATTTGGAACACTCATGGCAATTTGATGGAAACGAGACATCCTCACACAAAAAGGAGACAGAAGCATTCACACAAACTCCTTTGTGATGTGTGATCTCAACTCACAGATGTGAACCTTCCTTTTGATAGAGCAGTTTCGAAACAATCTTTTTCTAGAATCTGCAAGTGGATATTTGGAGCGATGAGAGGCCTGTGGTTTAAAGGAAATATCTTCACATAACAAGTAGACAAAAGCATTCTCTGAAACGACTTTGTGGTGTTTGCATTCACCTCACAGAGTTAAGCATTGCTTTTGACAGAGAAGTTTGGAAGCACTCTATTTATAGTGTCTGCAAGTGGATATTTGGACCCCTTATTGGAATGCGTTGGAAATGGGACACCATCACACGAAAACGAGACAGAAGCATTCTCACAAACTTCTGCGTGATGTGAGCATTCAGCTCACAGAGCTGAACCTTTCTTTTGATAGAGCAGTTTTGAAGCACTCTTTTTCCAGATTCTGCAAGTGGACATTTGGAGCGCCTTGAGGCCTGCGGTGGAAAGGAAATATCTTCACATAAAAACTAGACAGAAGCATTCTCTGAAACTTCATTCTGGTGCGTGAATTAAATTCAGAGAGTTGAACATTCCTTTTGACAGAGAAGTTTTGAAACACTTTTTTTGTAGAATCTGCACGTGGAAATTTGGACCACTTCTAGGAATTCGTTGGAAACGGGACACCTTCACACAAAAACAAGACAGAAGCATTGCGACAGACTTCGGTGTGATATGTGCATTCAACCCACAGAGTTTAATCTTTCCTTTCATGTGGCAGTTTCGAAACACTCTTTTTGTGGAATCTGCAAGTGGCTATTTGGACCGATTATAGGAATTCATTGGGAACGGGGCACCCTCACACAAAAAGTAGTGAGAAGCAATTTCACAAACTTCTGTGTGATGTGTGCATTCAACTCAAAGGGCTGAGCTCTTCTTTTGATAGAGCAGTTTTAAAACACTCTTTTTCTGGAATCTGCAAGTGGACATGTGGAGCGCTTTGAGTACTGTGGGGGCAAGGAAATATCTTCACATAACAAGTAGACAGAAGCATTCTCTGAAACTTCTTTGTGGTGTGTGCATTCAACTCACAGAGCTTGAACATTCCTTCTGACAGAGAAGTTTGGAAACACTCTTTTTATAGAATAGGCAAGTGGATATTTGGACCACTTTTAGGAATTCGTTGGAAACGGGACACCCTCACACAAAAACTAGACAGAAGCATTCTCACAAACTTCTGTGTGACGTGAGCATTCAGCTCGCAGAGCTGAACCTCTCTTTGAAAGGGCAGTTTTGAAACACTCTTTTTCTAGAATCTGCAAGTGGACATTTGGAGCGCTTTTAGGCCTGTGGTGGAAAGGAAATATCTTCACTCACAAACTAGACAGATGCATTCTCTGAAACTGCCTTGTGGTGCGTGCATTCAACTCACAGAGTGGAACATTCCTTTCGAGTGAGAAGTTTTGAAACACTCTTTTTGTAGAAACTGCAAGTGAAACCTTGGACCGCTGATGGGAATTCGTTGGAAACGGGACACCTTCACACAAAAACTAGACCAAAGCATTCCCACAAACTTATCTGCGATGTGTGCACTCAGCTCACAAAGTTTAACATTTCTTTTCATGGATTAGTTTTGAAACACTCTTTTTGCAGTATATGCAAGTGGTCATTCGGAAAGCTATGAGGCCTATGGTCGAAAAGGTAACACCTTCCCCTATAACCTAGAAAGAAGCGTTCTGAGAAAGAACTTTGTGTTCCTTGCATTCAACTCACAGAGTGGAACTTTCCTTTTGTTAGAGCAGCCATGAAACAATCTTTTTGCATAGTCTGCAATTGGACATTTGGAGAGCTCTGAGGCCTGTGGTGGAAAACGAAATATCTTCACATAAAACCTAGAAAGAAGCATTCTCAGAAACCACTTTGTGATGTGTGCATTCAAGTCACAGGATTGAACATTCCTTTCATTACAGCGGTTCTGAAACACACTTTTTCTAGAATCTCCATGTGGATATTTGGAACACTTACGGCAATTTGATGGAAACGAGACATCCTCACACAAAAAGGAGACAGAAGCATTCTCACAAACTCCTTTGTGATGTGTGATCTCAACTCACAGATGTGAACCTTCCTTTTGATAGAGCAGTTTCGAAACAATCTTTTTCAAGAATCTGCAAGTGGATATTTGGAGCGATGAGAGGCCTGTGGTTTAAAGGAAATATCTTCACATAACAAGTAGACAAAAGCATTCTCTGAAACGACTTTGTGGTGTTTGCATTCACCTCACAGAGTTGAGCATTGCTTTTGACAGAGAAGTTTGGAAGCACTCTATTTATAGTGTCTGCAAGTGGATATTTGGACCCCTTATTGGAATGCGTTGGAAATGGGACACCATCACACGAAAACGAGACAGAAGCATTCTCACAAACATCTGCGTGATGTGAGCATTCAGCTCACAGAGCTGAACCTTTCTTTTGATAGAGCAGTTTTGAAGCACTCTTTTTCCAGATTCTGCAAGTGGACATTTGGAGCGCCTTGAGGCCTGCGGTGGAAAGGAAATATCTTCACATAAAAACTAGACAGAAGCATTCTCTGAAACTTCATTCTGGTGCGTGAATTAAATTCAGAGAGTTGAACATTCCTTTTGACAGAGAAGTTTTGAAACACTTTTTTTGTAGAATCTGCACGTGGAAATTTGGACCTCTTCTAGGAATTCGTTGGAAACGGGACACCTTCACACAAAAACAAGACAGAAGCATTCCGACAGACTTCGGTGTGATATGTGCCTTCAACTCACAGAGTTTAATGTTTCCTTTCATGTGGCAGTTTCGAAACACTCTTTTTGTGGAATCTGCAAGTGGCTATTTGGACCGATTATAGGAATTCATTGGGAACGGGGCACCCTCACACAAAAAGTAGTGAGAAGCACTTTCACAAACTTCTGTGTGATGTGTGCATTCAACTCAAAGGGCTGAGCTCTTCTTTTGATAGAGCAGTTTTAAAACACTCTTTTTCTGGAATCTGCAAGTGGACATGTGGAGCGCTTTGAGGACTGTGGGGGCAAGGAAATATCTTCACATTACAAGTAGACAGAAGCATTCTCTGAAACTTCTTTGTGGTGTGTGCATTCAACTCACAGAGCTTGAACATTCCTTTTGACAGAGAAGTTTGGAAACACTCTTTTTATAGAATAGGCAAGTGGATATTTGGACCACTTTTAGGAATTCGTTGGAAACGGGACACCCTCACACAAAAACTAGACAGAAGCATTCTCACAAACTTCTGTGTGACGTGAGCATTCAGCTCGCAGAGCTGAACCTCTCTTTGATAGGGCAGTTTTGAAACACTCTTTTTCTAGAATCTGCAAGTGGACATTTGGAGCGCTTTTAGGCCTGTGGTGGAAAGGAAATATCTTCACTCACAAACTAGACAGATGCATTCTCTGAAACTGCCTTGTGGTGCGTGCATTCAACTCACAGAGTTGAACATTCCTTTCGAATGAGAAGTTTTGAAACACTCTTTTTGTAGAAACTGCAAGTGAAACCTTGGACCGCTGATGGGAATTCGTTGGAAACGGGACACCTTCACACAAAAACTAGACCAAAGCATTCCCACAAACTTATCTGCGATGTGTGCACTCAGCTCACAAAGTTTAACATTTCTTTTCATGGATTAGTTTTGAAACACTCTTTTTGCAGTATATGCAAGTGGTCATTCGGAAAGCTGTGAGGCCTATGGTCGAAAGGGTAACACCTTCACCTATAACCTAGAAAGAAGCGTTCTGAGAAACTACTTTGTGTTGTTTGCATTCAACTGAGAGAGGGGAACATTCCTTTTCATAGAGCAGCCATGAAACAATCTTTTTGCATAGTCTGCAATTGGACATTTGGAGAGCTCTGAGGCCTGTGGTGGAAAACGAAATATCTTCACATAAAACCTAGAAAGAAGCATTCTCAGAAACCACTTTGTGATGTGTGCATTCAACTCACAGGATTGAATATTTCTTTCATTACAGCGGTTCTGAAACACACTTTTTCTAGAATCTCCATGTGGATATTTGGAACACTTACGGCAATTTGATGGAAACGAGACATCCTCACACAAAAAGGAGACAGAAGCATTCTCACAAACTCCTTTGTGATGTGTGATCTCAACTCACAGATGTGAACCTTCCTTTTGATAGAGCAGTTTGGAAACAATCTTTTTCTAGAATCTGCAAGTGGATATTTGGAGCGATGAGAGGCCTGTGGTTTAAAGGAAATATCTTCACATAACAAGTAGACAAAAGCATTCTTTGAAACGTCTTTGTGGTGTGTGCATTCACCTCACAGAATTGAGCATTGCTTTTGACAGAGAAGTTTGGAAGCACTCTTTTTATAGTGTCTGCAAGTGGGTATTTGGACCCCTTATAGGAATGCGTTGGAAATGGGACACCATCACACGAAAACGAGACAGAAGCATTCTCACAAACTTCTGCATGATGTGAGCATTCAGCTCACAGAGCTGAACCTTTCTTTTGATAGAGCAGTTTTGAAGCACTCTTTTTCCAGATTCTGCAAGTGGACATTTGGAGCGCCTTGAGGCCTGCGGTGGAAAGGAAATATCTTCACATAAAAACTAGACAGAAGCATTCTCTGAAACTTCATTCTGGTGCGTGAATTAAATTCACAGAGTTGAACATTCCTTTTGACAGAGAAGTTTTGAAACACTTTTTTTGTAGAATCTGCACGTGGAAATTTGGACCACTTCTAGGAATTCGTTGGAAACGGGACACCTTCACACAAAAACAAGACAGAAGCTTTCTGACAGACCTGGTGTGATATGTGCATTCAACTCACAGAGTTTAATCTTTCATTTCATGTGGCAGTTTTGAAACACTCTTTTTGTGGAATCTGCAAGTGGCTATTTGGACCGATTATAGGAATTCATTGGGAACGGGGCACCCTCACACAAAAAGTAGTGAGAAGCACTTTCACAAACCTCTGTGTGATGTGTGCATTCAACTCAAAGGGCTGAGCTCTTCTTTTGATAGAGCAGTTTTAAAACACTCCTTTTCTGGAATCTGCAAGTGGACATGTGGAGCGCTTTGAGGACTGTGGGGGCAAGGAAATATCTTCACATAACAAGTAGACAGAAGCATTCTCTGAAACTTCTTTGTGGTGTGTGCATTCAACTCACAGAGTTTGAACGTTCCTTTTGACAGAGAAGTTTGGAAACACTCTTTTTATAGAATAGGCAAGTGGATATTTGGAACACTTTTAGGAATTCATTGGAAACGGGACACCCTCACACAAAAACTAGACAGAAGCATTCTCACAAACTTCTGTGTGACGTGAGCATTCAGCTCGCAGAGCTGAACCTCTCTTTGAAAGGGCAGTTTTGAAACACTCTTTTTCTAGAATCTGCAAGTGGACATTTGGAGGGCTTTTAGGCCTGTGGTGGAAAGGAAATATCTTCACTCACAAACTAGACAGATGCATTCTCTGAAACTGCCTTGTGGTGCGTGCATTCAACTCACAGAGTTGAACATTCCTTTCGAATGAGAAGTTTTGAAACACTCTTTTTGTAGAAACTGCAAGTGAAACCTTGGACCGCTGATGGGAATTCGTTGGAAACGGGACACCTTCACACAAAAACTAGACCAAAGCATTCCCACAAACTTATCTGCGATGTGTGCACTCAGCTCACAAAGTTTAACATTTCTTTTCATGGATTAGTTTTGAAACACTCTTTTTGCAGTATATGCAAGTGGTCATTCGGAAAGCTATGAGGCCTATGGTCGAAAAGGTAACACCTTCACCTATAACCTAGAAAGAAGGGTTCTGTGAAACTACTTTGTGTTGTTTGCATTCAACTCACAGAGTGGAACATTCCTTTTGTTAGAACAGCCATGAAACAATCTTTTTGCATAGTATGCAATTGGACATTTGGAGAGCTCTGAGGCCTGGGGTGGAAAACGAAATATCTTCACATAAAACCTAGAAAGAAGCATTCTCAGAAACCACTTTGTGATGTGTGCATTCAAGTCACAGGATTGAACATTCCTTTCATTACAGCGGTTCTGAAACACACTTTTTCTAGAATCTCCATGTGGATATTTGGAACACTTACGGCAATTTGATGGAAACGAGACATCCTCACACAAAAGGAAGACAGAAGCATTCTCACAAACTCCTTTGTGATGTGTGATCTCAACTCACAGATGTGAACCTTCCTTTTGATAGAGCAGTTTCGAAACAATCTTTTTCTAGAATCTGCAAGTGGATATTTGGAGCGATGAGAGGCCTGTGGTTTAAAGGAAATATCTTCACATAACAAGTAGACAAAAGCATTCTTTGAAACGTCTTTGTGGTGTGTGCATTCACCTCACAGAATTGAGCATTGCTTTTGACAGAGAAGTTTGGAAGCACTCTTTTCATAGTGTCTGCAAGTGGGTATTTGGACCCCTTATAGGAATGCGTTGGAAATGGGACACCATCACACGAAAACGAGACAGAAGCATTCTCACAAACTTCTGCATGATGTGAGCATTCAGCTCACAGAGCTGAACCTTTCTTTTGATAGAGCAGTTTTGAAGCACTCTTTTTCCAGATTCTGCAAGTGGACATTTGGAGCGCCTTGAGGCCTGCGGTGGAAAGGAAATATCTTCACATAAAAACTAGACAGAAGCATTCTCTGAAACTTCATTCTGGTGCGTGAATTAAATTCACAGAGTTGAACATTCCTTTTGACAGAGAAGTTTTGAAACACTTTTTTTGTAGAATCTGCACGTGGAAATTTGGACCACTTCTAGGAATTCGTTGGAAACGGGACACCTTCACACAAAAACAAGACAGAAGCTTTCTGACAGACCTGGTGTGATATGTGCATTCAACTCACAGAGTTTAATCTTTCATTTCATGTGGCAGTTTTGAAACACTCTTTTTGTGGAATCTGCAAGTGGCTATTTGGACCGATTATAGGAATTCATTGGGAACGGGGCACCCTCACACAAAAAGTAGTGAGAAGCACTTTCACAAACCTCTGTGTGATGTGTGCATTCAACTCAAAGGGCTGAGCTCTTCTTTTGATAGAGCAGTTTTAAAACACTCCTTTTCTGGAATCTGCAAGTGGACATGTGGAGCGCTTTGAGGACTGTGGGGGCAAGGAAATATCTTCACATAACAAGTAGACAGAAGCATTCTCTGAAACTTCTTTGTGGTGTGTGCATTCAACTCACAGAGTTTGAACGTTCCTTTTGACAGAGAAGTTTGGAAACACTCTTTTTATAGAATAGGCAAGTGGATATTTGGAACACTTTTAGGAATTCATTGGAAACTGGACACCCTCACACAAAAACTAGACAGAAGCATTCTCACAAACTTCTGTGTGACGTGAGCATTCAGCTCGCAGAGCTGAACCTCTCTTTGAAAGGGCAGTTTTGAAACACTCTTTTTCTAGAATCTGCAAGTGGACATTTGGAGGGCTTTTAGGCCTGTGGTGGAAAGGAAATATCTTCACTCACAAACTAGACAGATGCATTCTCTGAAACTGCCTTGTGGTGCGTGCATTCAACTCACAGAGTTGAACATTCCTTTCGAATGAGAAGTTTTGAAACACTCTTTTTGTAGAAACTGCAAGTGAAACCTTGGACCGCTGATGGGAATTCGTTGGAAACGGGACACCTTCACACAAAAACTAGACCAAAGCATTCCCACAAACTTATCTGCGATGTGTGCACTCAGCTCACAAAGTTTAACATTTCTTTTCATGGATTAGTTTTGAAACACTCTTTTTGCAGTATATGCAAGTGGTCATTCGGAAAGCTATGAGGCCTATGGTCGAAAAGGTAACACCTTCACCTATAACCTAGAAAGAAGGGTTCTGTGAAACTACTTTGTGTTGTTTGCATTCAACTCACAGAGTGGAACATTCCTTTTGTTAGAACAGCCATGAAACAATCTTTTTGCATAGTCTGCAATTGGACATTTGGAGAGCTCTGAGGCCTGGGGTGGAAAACGAAATATCTTCACATAAAACCTAGAAAGAAGCATTCTCAGAAACCACTTTGTGATGTGTGCATTCAAGTCACAGGATTGAACATTCCTTTCATTACAGCGGTTCTGAAACACACTTTTTCTAGAATCTCCATGTGGATATTTGGAACACTTACGGCAATTTGATGGAAACGAGACATCCTCACACAAAAGGAAGACAGAAGCATTCTCACAAACTCCTTTGTGATGTGTGATCTCAACTCACAGATGTGAACCTTCCTTTTGATAGAGCAGTTTCGAAACAATCTTTTTCTAGAATCTGCAAGTGGATATTTGGAGCGATGAGAGGCCTGCGGTTTAAAGGAAATATCTTCACATAACAAGTAGACAAAAGCATTCTCTGAAACGTCTTTGTGGTGTTTGCATTCACCTCACAGAGTTGAGCATTGCTTTTGACAGAGAAGTTTGGAAGCACTCTTTTTATAGTGTCTGCAAGTGGATATTTGGACCCCTTATTGGAATGCGTTGGAAATGGGACACCATCACACGAAAACGAGACAGAAGCATTCTCACAAACTTCTGCATGATGTGAGCATTCAGCTCACAGAGCTGAACCTTTCTTTTGATAGAGCAGTTTTGAAGCACTCTTTTTCCAGATTCTGCAAGTGGACATTTGGAGCGCCTTGAGGCCTGCGGTGGAAAGGAAATATCTTCACATAAAAACTAGACAGAAGCATTCTCTGAAACTTCATTCTGGTGCGTGAATTAAATTCAGAGAGTTGAACATTCCTTTTGACAGAGAAGTTTTGAAACACTTTTTTTGTAGAATCTGCACGTGGAAATTTGGACCACTTCTAGGAATTCGTTGGAAACGGGACACCTTCACACAAAAACAAGACAGAAGCATTCTGACAGACTTCGGTGTGATATGTGCATTCAACTCACAGAGTTTAATCTTTCATTTCATGCGGCAGTTTCGAAACACTCTTTTTGTGGAATCTGCATGTGGCTATTTGGACCGAATATAGGAATTCATTGGGAACGGGGCACCCTCACACAAAAAGTAGTGAGAAGCACTTTCACAAACTTCTGTGTGATGTGTGCATTCAACTCAAAGGGCTGAGCTCTTCTTTTGATAGAGCAGTTTTAAAACACTCTTTTTCTGGAATCTGCAAGTGGACATTTGGAGCGCTTTGAGGACTGTGGGGGCAAGGAAATATCTTCACATAACAAGTAGACAGAAGCATTCTCTGAAACTTCTTTGTGGTGTGTGCATTCAACTCACAGAGTTTGAACATTCCTTTTGACAGAGAAGTTTGGAAACACTCTTTTTATAGAATAGGCAAGTGGATATTTGGACCACTTTTAGGAATTCGTTGGAAACGGGACACCCTCACACAAAAACTAGACAGAAGCATTCTCACAAACTTCTGTGTGACGTGAGCATTCAGCTCGCAGGGCTGAACCTCTCGTTGATAGGGCAGTTTTGAAACACTCTTTGTATAGAATCTGCAAGTGGACATTTGGAGCGCTTTTAGGCCTGTGGTGGAAAGGAAATATCTTCACTCACAAACTAGACAGATGCATTCTCTGAAACTGCCTTGTGGTGCGTGCATTCAACTCACAGAGTTGAACATTCCTTTCGAATGAGAAGTTTTGAAACACTCTTTTTATAGGAGCTGCAAGTGAAAACTTGGACCGCTGATGGGAATTCGTTGGAAACGGGACACCTTCACACAAAAACTAGACCAAAGCATTCCCACAAACTTATCTGCGATGTGTGCACTCAGCTCACAAAGTTTAACATTTCTTTTCATGGATTAGTTTTGAAACACTCTTTTTGCAGTATATGCAAGTGGTCATTTGGAAAGCTATGAGGCCTATGGTCGAAAAGGTAACACCTTCACCTATAACCTAGAAAGAAGCGTTCTGTGAAACTACTTTGTGTTGTTTGCATTCAACTCACAGAGTGGAACATTCCTTTTGTTAGAGCAGCCATGAAACAATCTTTTTGCATAGTCTGCAATTGGACATTTGGAGAGCTCTGAGGCCTGTGGTGGAAAACGAAATATCTTCACATAAAACCTAGAAAGAAGCATTCTCAGAAACCACTTTGTGATGTGTGCATTCAAGTCACAGGATTGAACATTCCTTTCATTACAGCGGTTCTGAAACACACTTTTTCTAGAATCTCCATGTGGATATTTGGAACACTTACGGCAATTTGATGGAAACGAGACATCCTCACACAAAAGGAAGACAGAAGCATTCTCACAAACTCCTTTGTGATGTGTGATCTCAACTCACAGATGTGAACCTTCCTTTTGATAGAGCAGTTTCGAAACAATCTTTTTCTAGAATCTGCAAGTGGATATTTGGAGCGATGAGAGGCCTGCGGTTTAAAGGAAATATCTTCACATAACAAGTAGACAAAAGCATTCTCTGAAACGTCTTTGTGTTGTTTGCATTCACCTCACAGAGTTGAGCATTGCTTTTGACAGAGAAGTTTGGAAGCACTCTTTTTATAGTGTCTGCAAGTGGATATTTGGACCCCTTATTGGAATGCGTTGGAAATGGGACACCATCACACGAAAACGAGACAGAAGCATTCTCCCAAACTTCTGCATGATGTGAGCATTCAGCTCACAGAGCTGAACCTTTCTTTTGATAGAGCAGTTTTGAAGCACTCTTTTTCCAGATTCTGCAAGTGGACATTTGGAGCGCCTTGAGGCCTGCGGTGGAAAGGAAATATCTTCACATAAAAACTAGACAGAAGCATTCTCTGAAACTTCATTCTGGTGCGTGAATTAAATTCAGAGAGTTGAACATTCCTTTTGACAGAGAAGTTTTGAAACACTTTTTTTGTAGAATCTGCACGTGGAAATTTGGACCACTTCTAGGAATTCGTTGGAAACGGGACACCTTCACACAAAAACAAGACAGAAGCATTCTGACAGACTTCGGTGTGATATGTGCATTCAACTCACAGAGTTTAATCTTTCATTTCATGCGGCAGTTTCGAAACACTCTTTTTGTGGAATCTGCATGTGGCTATTTGGACCGAATATAGGAATTCATTGGGAACGGGGCACCCTCACACAAAAAGTAGTGAGAAGCACTTTCACAAACTTCTGTGTGATGTGTGCATTCAACTCAAAGGGCTGAGCTCTTCTTTTGATAGAGCAGTTTTAAAACACTCTTTTTCTGGAATCTGCAAGTGGACATTTGGAGCGCTTTGAGGACTGTGGGGGCAAGGAAATATCTTCACATAACAAGTAGACAGAAGCATTCTCTGAAACTTCTTTGTGGTGTGTGCATTCAACTCACAGAGTTTGAACATTCCTTTTGACAGAGAAGTTTGGAAACACTCTTTTTATAGAATAGGCAAGTGGATATTTGGACCACTTTTAGGAATTCGTTGGAAACGGGACACCCTCACACAAAAACTAGACAGAAGCATTCTCACAAACTTCTGTGTGACGTGAGCATTCAGCTCGCAGGGCTGAACCTCTCGTTGATAGGGCAGTTTTGAAACACTCTTTGTATAGAATCTGCAAGTGGACATTTGGAGCGCTTTTAGGCCTGTGGTGGAAAGGAAATATCTTCACTCACAAACTAGACAGATGCATTCTCTGAAACTGCCTTGTGGTGCGTGCATTCAACTCACAGAGTTGAACATTCCTTTCGAATGAGAATTTTTGAAACACTCTTTTTATAGAAGCTGCAGGTGAAAACTTGGACCGCTGATGGGAATTCGTTGGAAACGGGACACCTTCACACAAAAACTAGACCAAAGCATTCCCACAAACTTATCTGCGATGTGTGCACTCAGCTCACAAAGTTTAACATTTCTTTTCATGGATTAGTTTTGAAACACTCTTTTTGCAGTATATGCAAGTGGTCATTCGGAAAGCTATGAGGCCTATGGTCGAAAAGGTAACACCTTCACCTATAACCTAGAAAGAAGCGTTCTGTGAAACTACTTTGTGTTGTTTGCATTCAACTCACAGAGTGGAACATTCCTTTTGTTAGAGCAGCCATGAAACAATCTTTTTGCATAGTCTGCAATTGGACATTTGGAGAGCTCTGAGGCCTGTGGTGGAAAACGAAATATCTTCACATAAAACCTAGAAAGAAGCATTCTCAGAAACCACTTTGTGATGTGTGCATTCAAGTCACAGGATTGAACATTCCTTTCGTTACAGCGGTTCTGAAACACACTTTTTCTAGAATCTCCATGTGGATATTTGGAACACTTACGGCAATTTGATGGAAACGAGACATCCTCACACAAAAGGAAGACAGAAGCATTCTCACAAACTCCTTTGTGATGTGTGATCTCAACTCACTGATGTGAACCTTCCTTTTGATAGAGCAGTTTCGAAACAATCTTTTTCTAGAATCTGCAAGTGGATATTTGGAGCGATGAGAGGCCTGCGGTTTAAAGGAAATATCTTCACATAACAAGTAGACAAAAGCATTCTCTGAAACGTCTTTGTGGTGTTTGCATTCACCTCACAGAGTTGAGCATTGCTTTTGACAGAGAAGTTTGGAAGCACTCTTTTTATAGTGTCTGCAAGTGGGTATTTGGACCCCTTATTGGAATGCGTTGGAAATGGGACACCATCACACGAAAACGAGACAGAAGCATTCTCACAAACTTCTGCATGATGTGAGCATTCAGCTCACAGAGCTGAACCTTTCTTTTGATAGAGCAGTTTTGAAGCACTCTTTTTCCAGATTCTGCAAGTGGACATTTGGAGCGCCTTGAGGCCTGCGGTGGAAAGGAAATATCTTCACATAAAAACTAGACAGAAGCATTCTCTGAAACTTCATTCTGGTGCGTGAATTAAATTCAGAGAGTTGAACATTCCTTTTGACAGAGAAGTTTTGAAACACTTTTTTTGTAGAATCTGCACGTGGAAATTTGGACCACTTCTAGGAATTCGTTGGAAACGGGACACCTTCACACAAAAACAAGACAGAAGCATTCTGACAGACTTCGGTGTGATATGTGCATTCAACTCACAGAGTTTAATCTTTCATTTCATGCGGCAGTTTCGAAACACTCTTTTTGTGGAATCTGCATGTGGCTATTTGGACCGAATATAGGAATTCATTGGGAACGGGGCACCCTCACACAAAAAGTAGTGAGAAGCACTTTCACAAACTTCTGTGTGATGTGTGCATTCAACTCAAAGGGCTGAGCTCTTCTTTTGATAGAGCAGTTTTAAAACACTCTTTTTCTGGAATCTGCAAGTGGACATTTGGAGCGCTTTGAGGACTGTGGGGGCAAGGAAATATCTTCACATAACAAGTAGACAGAAGCATTCTCTGAAACTTCTTTGTGGTGTGTGCATTCAACTCACAGAGTTTGAACATTCCTTTTGACAGAGAAGTTTGGAAACACTCTTTTTATAGAATAGGCAAGTGGATATTTGGACCACTTTTAGGAATTCGTTGGAAACGGGACACCCTCACACAAAAACTAGACAGAAGCATTCTCACAAACTTCTGTGTGACGTGAGCATTCAGCTCGCAGGGCTGAACCTCTCGTTGATAGGGCAGTTTTGAAACACTCTTTTTCTAGGATCTGCAAGTGGACATTTGGAGCGCTTTTAGGCCTGTGGTGGAAAGGAAATATCTTCACTCACAAACTAGACAGATGCATTCTCTGAAACTGCCTTGTGGTGCGTGCATTCAACTCACAGAGTTGAACATTCCTTTCGAATGAGAAGTTTTGAAACACTCTTTTTATAGAAGCTGCAAGTGAAAACTTGGACCGCTGATGGGAATTCGTTGGAAACGGGACACCTTCACACAAAAACTAGACCAAAGCATTCCCACAAACTTATCTGCGATGTGTGCACTCAGCTCACAAAGTTTAACATTTCTTTTCATGGATTAGTTTTGAAACACTCTTTTTGCAGTATATGCAAGTGGTCATTCGGAAAGCTATGAGGCCTATGGTCGAAAAGGTAACACCTTCACCTATAACCTAGAAAGAAGCGTTCTGTGAAACTACTTTGTGTTGTTTGCATTCAACTCACAGAGTGGAACATTCCTTTTGTTAGAGCAGCCATGAAACAATCTTTTTGCATAGTCTGCAATTGGACATTTGGAGAGCTCTGAGGCCTGTGGTGGAAAACGAAATATCTTCACATAAAACCTAGAAAGAAGCATTCTCAGAAACCACTTTGTGATGTGTGCATTCAAGTCACAGGATTGAACATTCCTTTCGTTACAGCGGTTCTGAAACACACTTTTTCTAGAATCTCCATGTGGATATTTGGAACACTTACGGCAATTTGATGGAAACGAGACATCCTCACACAAAAGGAAGACAGAAGCATTCTCACAAACTCCTTTGTGATGTGTGATCTCAACTCACTGATGTGAACCTTCCTTTTGATAGAGCAGTTTCGAAACAATCTTTTTCTAGAATCTGCAAGTGGATATTTGGAGCGATGAGAGGCCTGCGGTTTAAAGGAAATATCTTCACATAACAAGTAGACAAAAGCATTCTCTGAAACGTCTTTGTGTTGTTTGCATTCACCTCACAGAGTTGAGCATTGCTTTTGACAGAGAAGTTTGGAAGCACTCTTTTTATAGTGTCTGCAAGTGGATATTTGGACCCCTTATTGGAATGCGTTGGAAATGGGACACCATCACACGAAAACGAGACAGAAGCATTCTCACAAACTTCTGCATGATGTGAGCATTCAGCTCACAGAGCTGAACCTTTCTTTTGATAGAGCAGTTTTGAAGCACTCTTTTTCCAGATTCTGCAAGTGGACATTTGGAGCGCCTTGAGGCCTGCGGTGGAAAGGAAATATCTTCACATAAAAACTAGACAGAAGCATTCTCTGAAACTTCATTCTGGTGCGTGAATTAAATTCAGAGAGTTGAACATTCCTTTTGACAGAGAAGTTTTGAAACACTATTTTGTAGAATCTGCACGTGGAAATTTGGACCACTTCTAGGAATTCGTTGGAAACGGGACACCTTCACACAAAAACAAGACAGAAGCATTCTGACAGACTTCGGTGTGATATGTGCATTCAACTCACAGAGTTTAATCTTTCATTTCATGCGGCAGTTTCGAAACACTCTTTGTGTGGAATCTGCATGTGGCTATTTGGACCGAATATAGGAATTCATTGGGAACGGGGCACCCTCACACAAAAAGTAGTGAGAAGCACTTTCACAAACTTCTGTGTGATGTGTGCATTCAACTCAAAGGGCTGAGCTCTTCTTTTGATAGAGCAGTTTTAAAACACTCTTTTTCTGGAATCTGCAAGTGGACATTTGGAGCGCTTTGAGGACTGTGGGGGCAAGGAAATATCTTCACATAACAAGTAGACAGAAGCATTCTCTGAAACTTCTTTGTGGTGTGTGCATTCAACTCACAGAGTTTGAACATTCCTTTTGACAGAGAAGTTTGGAAACACTCTTTTTATAGAATAGGCAAGTGGATATTTGGACCACTTTTAGGAATTCGTTGGAAACGGGACACCCTCACACAAAAACTAGACAGAAGCATTCTCACAAACTTCTGTGTGACGTGAGCATTCAGCTCGCAGGGCTGAACCTCTCGTTGATAGGGCAGTTTTGAAACACTCTTTGTATAGAATCTGCAAGTGGACATTTGGAGCGCTTTTAGGCCTGTGGTGGAAAGGAAATATCTTCACTCACAAACTAGACAGATGCATTCTCTGAAACTGCCTTGTGGTGCGTGCATTCAACTCACAGAGTTGAACATTCCTTTCGAATGAGAAGTTTTGAAACACTCTTTTTATAGAAGCTGCAAGTGAAAACTTGGACCGCTGATGGGAATTCGTTGGAAACGGGACACCTTCACACAAAAACTAGACCAAAGCATTCCCACAAACTTATCTGCGATGTGTGCACTCAGCTCACAAAGTTTAACATTTCTTTTCATGGATTAGTTTTGAAACACTCTTTTTGCAGTATATGCAAGTGGTCATTCGGAAAGCTATGAGGCCTATGGTCGAAAAGGTAACACCTTCACCTATAACCTAGAAAGAAGCGTTCTGTGAAACTACTTTGTGTTGTTTGCATTCAACTCACAGAGTGGAACATTCCTTTTGTTAGAGCAGCCATGAAACAATCTTTTTGCATAGTCTGCAATTGGACATTTGGAGAGCTCTGAGGCCTGTGGTGGAAAACGAAATATCTTCACATAAAACCTAGAAAGAAGCATTCTCAGAAACCACTTTGTGATGTGTGCATTCAAGTCACAGGATTGAACATTCCTTTCGTTACAGCGGTTCTGAAACACACTTTTTCTAGAATCTCCATGTGGATATTTGGAACACTTACGGCAATTTGATGGAAACGAGACATCCTCACACAAAAGGAAGACAGAAGCATTCTCACAAACTCCTTTGTGATGTGTGATCTCAACTCACAGATGTGAACCTTCCTTTTGATAGAGCAGTTTCGAAACAATCTTTTTCTAGAATCTGCAAGTGGATATTTGGAGCGATGAGAGGCCTGCGGTTTAAAGGAAATATCTTCACATAACAAGTAGACAAAAGCATTCTCTGAAACGTCTTTGTGGTGTTTGCATTCACCTCACAGAGTTGAGCATTGCTTTTGACAGAGAAGTTTGGAAGCACTCTTTTTATAGTGTCTGCAAGTGGATATTTGGACCCCTTATTGGAATGCGTTGGAAATGGGACACCATCACACGAAAACGAGACAGAAGCATTCTCCCAAACTTCTGCATGATGTGAGCATTCAGCTCACAGAGCTGAACCTTTCTTTTGATAGAGCAGTTTTGAAGCACTCTTTTTCCAGATTCTGCAAGTGGACATTTGGAGCACCTTGAGGCCTGCGGTGGAAAGGAAATATCTTCACATAAAAACTAGACAGAAGCATTCTCTGAAACTTCATTCTGGTGCGTGAATTAAATTCAGAGAGTTGAACATTCCTTTTGACAGAGAAGTTTTGAAACACTTTTTTTGTAGAATCTGCACGTGGAAATTTGGACCACTTCTAGGAATTCGTTGGAAACGGGACACCTTCACACAAAAACAAGACAGAAGCATTCTGACAGACTTCGGTGTGATATGTGCATTCAACTCACAGAGTTTAATCTTTCATTTCATGCGGCAGTTTCGAAACACTCTTTTTGTGGAATCTGCATGTGGCTATTTGGACCGAATATAGGAATTCATTGGGAACGGGGCACCCTCACACAAAAAGTAGTGAGAAGCACTTTCACAAACTTCTGTGTGATGTGTGCATTCAACTCAAAGGGCTGAGCTCTTCTTTTGATAGAGCAGTTTTAAAACACTCTTTTTCTGGAATCTGCAAGTGGACATTTGGAGCGCTTTGAGGACTGTGGGGGCAAGGAAATATCTTCACATAACAAGTAGACAGAAGCATTCTCTGAAACTTCTTTGTGGTGTGTGCATTCAACTCACAGAGTTTGAACATTCCTTTTGACAGAGAAGTTTGGAAACACTCTTTTTATAGAATAGGCAAGTGGATATTTGGACCACTTTTAGGAATTCGTTGGAAACGGGACACCCTCACACAAAAACTAGACAGAAGCATTCTCACAAACTTCTGTGTGACGTGAGCATTCAGCTCGCAGGGCTGAACCTCTCGTTGATAGGGCAGTTTTGAAACACTCTTTGTATAGAATCTGCAAGTGGACATTTGGAGCGCTTTTAGGCCTGTGGTGGAAAGGAAATATCTTCACTCACAAACTAGACAGATGCATTCTCTGAAACTGCCTTGTGGTGCGTGCATTCAACTCACAGAGTTGAACATTCCTTTCGAATGAGAAGTTTTGAAACACTCTTTTTATAGAAGCTGCAAGTGAAAACTTGGACCGCTGATGGGAATTCGTTGGAAACGGGACACCTTCACACAAAAACTAGACCAAAGCATTCCCACAAACTTATCTGCGATGTGTGCACTCAGCTCACAAAGTTTAACATTTCTTTTCATGGATTAGTTTTGAAACACTCTTTTTGCAGTATATGCAAGTGGTCATTCGGAAAGCTATGAGGCCTATGGTCGAAAAGGTAACACCTTCACCTATAACCTAGAAAGAAGCGTTCTGTGAAACTACTTTGTGTTGTTTGCATTCAACTCACAGAGTGGAACATTCCTTTTGTTAGAGCAGCCATGAAACAATCTTTTTGCATAGTCTGCAATTGGACATTTGGAGAGCTCTGAGGCCTGTGGTGGAAAACGAAATATCTTCACATAAAACCTAGAAAGAAGCATTCTCTGAAACCACTTTGTGATGTGTGCATTCAAGTCACAGGATTGAACATTCCTTTCGTTACAGCGGTTCTGAAACACACTTTTTCTAGAATCTCCATGTGGATATTTGGAACACTTACGGCAATTTGATGGAAACGAGACATCCTCACACAAAAGGAAGACAGAAGCATTCTCACAAACTCCTTTGTGATGTGTGATCTCAACTCACAGATGTGAACCTTCCTTTTGATAGAGCAGTTTCGAAACAATCTTTTTCTAGAATCTGCAAGTGGATATTTGGAGCGATGAGAGGCCTGCGGTTTAAAGGAAATATCTTCACATAACAAGTAGACAAAAGCATTCTCTGAAACGTCTTTGTGGTGTTTGCATTCACCTCACAGAGTTGAGCATTGCTTTTGACAGAGAAGTTTGGAAGCACTCTTTTTATAGTGTCTGCAAGTGGATATTTGGACCCCTTATTGGAATGCGTTGGAAATGGGACACCATCACACGAAAACGAGACAGAAGCATTCTCACAAACTTCTGCATGATGTGAGCATTCAGCTCACAGAGCTGAACCTTTCTTTTGATAGAGCAGTTTTGAAGCACTCTTTTTCCAGATTCTGCAAGTGGACATTTGGAGCGCCTTGAGGCCTGCGGTGGAAAGGAAATATCTTCACATAAAAACTAGACAGAAGCATTCTCTGAAACTTCATTCTGGTGCGTGAATTAAATTCAGAGAGTTGAACATTCCTTTTGACAGAGAAGTTTTGAAACACTTTTTTTGTAGAATCTGCACGTGGAAATTTGGACCACTTCTAGGAATTCGTTGGAAACGGGACACCTTCACACAAAAACAAGACAGAAGCATTCTGACAGACTTCGGTGTGATATGTGCATTCAACTCACAGAGTTTAATCTTTCATTTCATGCGGCAGTTTCGAAACACTCTTTTTGTGGAATCTGCATGTGGCTATTTGGACCGAATATAGGAATTCATTGGGAACGGGGCACCCTCACACAAAAAGTAGTGAGAAGCACTTTCACAAACTTCTGTGTGATGTGTGCATTCAACTCAAAGGGCTGAGCTCTTCTTTTGATAGAGCAGTTTTAAAACACTCTTTTTCTGGAATCTGCAAGTGGACATTTGGAGTGCTTTGAGGACTGTGGGGGCAAGGAAATATCTTCACATAACAAGTAGACAGAAGCATTCTCTGAAACTTCTTTGTGGTGTGTGCATTCAACTCACAGAGTTTGAACATTCCTTTTGACAGAGAAGTTTGGAAACACTCTTTTTATAGAATAGGCAAGTGGATATTTGGACCACTTTTAGGAATTCGTTGGAAACGGGACACCCTCACACAAAAACTAGACAGAAGCATTCTCACAAACTTCTGTGTGACGTGAGCATTCAGCTCGCAGGGCTGAACCTCTCGTTGATAGGGCAGTTTTGAAACACTCTTTGTATAGAATCTGCAAGTGGACATTTGGAGCGCTTTTAGGCCTGTGGTGGAAAGGAAATATCTTCACTCACAAACTAGACAGATGCATTCTCTGAAACTGCCTTGTGGTGCGTGCATTCAACTCACAGAGTTGAACATTCCTTTCGAATGAGAAGTTTTGAAACACTCTTTTTATAGAAGCTGCAAGTGAAAACTTGGACCGCTGATGGGAATTCGTTGGAAACGGGACACCTTCACACAAAAACTAGACCAAAGCATTCCCACAAACTTATCTGCGATGTGTGCACTCAGCTCACAAAGTTTAACATTTCTTTTCATGGATTAGTTTTGAAACACTCTTTTTGCAGTATATGCAAGTGGTCATTCGGAAAGCTATGAGGCCTATGGTCGAAAAGGTAACACCTTCACCTATAACCTAGAAAGAAGCGTTCTGTGAAACTACTTTGTGTTGTTTGCATTCAACTCACAGAGTGGAACATTCCTTTTGTTAGAGCAGCCATGAAACAATCTTTTTGCATAGTCTGCAATTGGACATTTGGAGAGCTCTGAGGCCTGTGGTGGAAAACGAAATATCTTCACATAAAACCTAGAAAGAAGCATTCTCAGAAACCACTTTGTGATGTGTGCATTCAAGTCACAGGATTGAACATTCCTTTCGTTACAGCGGTTCTGAAACACACTTTTTCTAGAATCTCCATGTGGATATTTGGAACACTTACGGCAATTTGATGGAAACGAGACATCCTCACACAAAAGGAAGACAGAAGCATTCTCACAAACTCCTTTGTGATGTGTGATCTCAACTCACTGATGTGAACCTTCCTTTTGATAGAGCAGTTTCGAAACAATCTTTTTCTAGAATCTGCAAGTGGATATTTGGAGCGATGAGAGGCCTGCGGTTTAAAGGAAATATCTTCACATAACAAGTAGACAAAAGCATTCTCTGAAACGTCTTTGTGGTGTTTGCATTCACCTCACAGAGTTGAGCATTGCTTTTGACAGAGAAGTTTGGAAGCACTCTTTTTATAGTGTCTGCAAGTGGATATTTGGACCCCTTATTGGAATGCGTTGGAAATGGGACACCATCACACGAAAACGAGACAGAAGCATTCTCACAAACTTCTGCATGATGTGAGCATTCAGCTCACAGAGCTGAACCTTTCTTTTGATAGAGCAGTTTTGAAGCACTCTTTTTCCAGATTCTGCAAGTGGACATTTGGAGCGCCTTGAGGCCTGCGGTGGAAAGGAAATATCTTCACATAAAAACTAGACAGAAGCATTCTCTGAAACTTCATTCTGGTGCGTGAATTAAATTCAGAGAGTTGAACATTCCTTTTGACAGAGAAGTTTTGAAACACTTTTTTTGTAGAATCTGCACGTGGAAATTTGGACCACTTCTAGGAATTCGTTGGAAACGGGACACCTTCACACAAAAACAAGACAGAAGCATTCTGACAGACTTCGGTGTGATATGTGCATTCAACTCACAGAGTTTAATCTTTCATTTCATGCGGCAGTTTCGAAACACTCTTTTTGTGGAATCTGCATGTGGCTATTTGGACCGAATATAGGAATTCATTGGGAACGGGGCACCCTCACACAAAAAGTAGTGAGAAGCACTTTCACAAACTTCTGTGTGATGTGTGCATTCAACTCAAAGGGCTGAGCTCTTCTTTTGATAGAGCAGTTTTAAAACACTCTTTTTCTGGAATCTGCAAGTGGACATTTGGAGCGCTTTGAGGACTGTGGGGGCAAGGAAATATCTTCACATAACAAGTAGACAGAAGCATTCTCTGAAACTTCTTTGTGGTGTGTGCATTCAACTCACAGAGTTTGAACATTCCTTTTGACAGAGAAGTTTGGAAACACTCTTTTTATAGAATAGGCAAGTGGATATTTGGACCACTTTTAGGAATTCGTTGGAAACGGGACACCCTCACACAAAAACTAGACAGAAGCATTCTCACAAACTTCTGTGTGACGTGAGCATTCAGCTCGCAGGGCTGAACCTCTCGTTGATAGGGCAGTTTTGAAACACTCTTTGTATAGAATCTGCAAGTGGACATTTGGAGCGCTTTTAGGCCTGTGGTGGAAAGGAAGTATCTTCACTCACAAACTAGACAGATGCATTCTCTGAAACTGCCTTGTGGTGCGTGCATTCAACTCACAGAGTTGAACATTCCTTTCGAATGAGAAGTTTTGAAACACTCTTTTTATAGAAGCTGCAAGTGAAAACTTGGACCGCTGATGGGAATTCGTTGGAAACGGGACACCTTCACACAAAAACTAGACCAAAGCATTCCCACAAACTTATCTGCGATGTGTGCACTCAGCTCACAAAGTTTAACATTTCTTTTCATGGATTAGTTTTGAAACACTCTTTTTGCAGTATATGCAAGTGGTCATTCGGAAAGCTATGAGGCCTATGGTCGAAAAGGTAACACCTTCACCTATAACCTAGAAAGAAGCGTTCTGAGAAACTACTTTGTGTTGTTTGCATTCAACTCACAGAGTGGAACATTCCTTTTCTTAGAGCAGCCATGAAACAATCCTTTAGCATAGTCTGCAATTGGACATTTGGGGAGCTCTGAGGCCTGTGGTGGAAAACGAAATATCTTCACATAAAACCTAGAAAGAAGCATTCTCAGAAACCACTTTGTGATGTGTGCATTCAACTCACAGGATTGAATATTCCTTTCATTACAGCGGTTCTGAAACACACTTTTTCTAGAATCTCCATGTGGATAGTTGGAACACTTACGGCAATTTGATGGAAACGAGACATCCTCACACAAAAAGGAGACAGAAGCATTCTCACAAACTCCTTTGTGATGTGTGATCTCAACTCACAGATGTGAACCTTCCTTTTGATAGAGCAGTTTCGAAACAATCATTTTCTAGAATCTGCAAGTGGATATTTGGAGCGATGAGAGGCCTGCGGTTTAAAGGAAATATCTTCACATAACAAGTAGACAAAAGCATTCTCTGAAACGTCTTTGTGGTGTTTGCATTCACCTCACAGAGTTGAGCATTGCTTGTGACAGAGAAGTTTGGAAGCACTCTTTTTATAGTGTCTGCAAGTGGATATTTGGACCACTTTTAGGAATTCATTGGAAACGGGACACCCTCACACAAAAACTAGACAGAAGCATTCTCACAAACTTCTGTGTGACGTGAGCATTCAGCTCGCAGAGCTGAACCTCTCTTTGAAAGGGCAGTTTTGAAATACTCTTTTTCTACAATCTGCAAGTGGACATTTGGAGCGCTTTTAGGCCTATGCTGGGAAATGAAATATCTTCACCTAAAAACTAGACAGAAGCATTCTCAGAAACTTCTGTGTGATGAGTGCATTCAACTCACAGACTTGAACGTTCCTTTTGATAGAACAGTTTTGAAACACTCCTTCTGCAGGATCTGCAAGTTTTTATTTCGAGCGCTTTGAGGCCTATGCTGGAAAAGGAAATGTCTTCAAATAACAAGTAGACAAAAGCATTCTCAGAAACGTCTTTGTGATGAGTGCATTCAACTCACAGACTTGAACCTTCCTTTTGAAAGAGCAGTTTTGAAACACTCTTTTTGTAGAATCTGCAAGTGGATATTTGGAGCGCTTTGAGGCCTATGCTGGGAAATGAAATATCTTCACCTAAAAAGTAGACAGAAGCATTCTCAGAAACTTCTGTGTGATGAGTGCATTCAACTCACAGACTTGAACATTCCTTTTGATAGAGCAGTTTGGAAACACTCCTTTTGTAAATCTGCAAGTGTTTATTTGGAGCGCTCTGAGGCCTATGCTGGAAAAGGAAATATCTTCAAATAAGAACTAGACAGATGCATTCTCAGAAACTTCTTTGTGATGAGTGCATTCTACTCTCAGAGTTGAACCTTCTTTTTGATAGAAGAGTTTTCAAACTCTCTTTTTGTAGAATCTGCAAGTGCATATTTGGAGCTGTTGGAGGCCAATGCTGGAAAAGTTAACATCGTCAGATAGAGACTAGACAGAAGCATTCCCAGAAACTTGTTTGTGACGAGTGCATTCAACTCACAGACTTGAACGTTTCTTTTGAAAGAGCAGTTTTGGAACACTCTTTTTGTAGAATCTGCTAGTGTATATTTGGAGTGCTGTGAGGCCTATGCTGGGAAAAGAAATGTCTCCAAATAAAAACTAGACAGAAGCATTCTCAGAAACATCTGTGTGATGAGTGCATTCAACTCACAGACTTGAACGTTCCTTTTGATACAACAGTTTTGAAACACTCCTTCTGCAGAATCTGCATGTGTTTATTTCGAGCACTTTTAGGCCTATGCTGGAAAAGGAAATGTCTTCAAATAACAACTACACAGAAGCATTCTCAGAAACTTCTTTGTGATGAGTGCATTCTACTCGCAGAGTTGAACCTTCTTTTTGATGGAAGAGTTTTCAAACTCTCTTTTTGTAGAATCTGCAAGTGGATATTTGGAGCGCTTTGAGGCCTATGCTGGGAAATGAAATATCTTCACCTAAAAACTAGACAGAAGCATTCTCAGAAACTTCTGTGTGATGAGTGCATTCAACTCACGGACTTGAACGTTCCTTTTGATAGAACACTTTTGAACACTCCTTCTGCAGAATCTGCAAGTGTTTATTTGGAGCGCTCTGAGGCTCTACTCGCAGAGTTGAACCTTCTTTTTGATAGAAGAGTTTTCAAACTCTCATTTTGTAGAATCTGCAAGTGCATATTTGGAGCTGTTGGAGGCCAATGCTGGAAAAGGGAACATCCTCAGATAGAGACTAGACAGAAGCATTCACAGAAACTTGTTTGTGACGAGTGCATTCAACTCACAGACTTGAACGTTTCTTTTGAAAGAGCAGTTTTGGAACACTCTTTTTGTAGATTCTGCTAATGTATATTTGGAGTGCTGTGAGGCCTATGCTGGGAAATGAAATGTCTCCACCTGAAAACTAGACAGAAGAATTCTCAGAAACTTCTGTGTGGTGAGTGCATTCAACTCACAGACTTGAACGTTCCTTTTGATAGAACAGTTTTGAAACACTCCTTCTGCAGAATCTGCAAGTGTTTATTTCGAGCGCTTTGAGGCCTATGCTGGAAAAGGAAATGTCTTCAAATAACAACTACACAGAAGCATTCTCAGAAACTTCTTTGTGATGAGTGCATTCAACTCACAGACTTGAACCTTCCTTTTGCAAGAGCAGTTTTGAAACACTCTTTTTGTAGAATCTGCACGTGGATATTTGAAGCGAATTGAAGCCTATGCTGGGAATTGAATTATCTTCACCTAAAAACTAGACAGAAGCATTCTCAGAAACTTCTGTGTGATGAGTGCATTCAGCTCACGGACATGAACGTTCCTTTTTATAGAACAGTTTTGAAACACTCCTTCTGCAGAATCTGCAAGTGTTTATTTCGAGCGCTTTGAGGCCTATGCTGGAAAAGGAAATGTCTTCAAATAACAACTACACAGAAGCATTCTCAGAAACTTCTTTGTGATGAGTGCATTCAACTCACAGACTTGAAGCTTCCTTTTGAAAGAGCAGTTTTGAAACACTCTTTTTGTAGAATCTGCAAGTGGATATTTGGAGCGCTATGAGGCCTATGCCGTGAAATGAAATATCTTCACCTAAACACTAGACAGAAGCATTCTCAGAAACTTCTGTGTGATGAGTGCATTCAACTCACAGACTTGAACGTTCCTTTTGATAGAACAGTTTGGAAACACTCCTTTTGTAAAATCTGCACGTGTTTATTTGGAGCGCTCTGAGTCCTATGCTGGAAAAGGAAATATCTTCAAATAAAAACTAGACAGAAGCATTCTCAGAAACTTCTGTGTGATGAGTGCATTCAACTCACGGACTTGAACGTTCCTTTTGATAGAACACTTTTGAACACTCCTTCTGCAGAATCTGCAAGTGATTATTTGGAGCGCTCTGAGGCCTATGCTGGAAAAGGAAATATCTTCAAATAAAAACTAAACAGAAGCATTCTCAGAAACTTCTTTGTGATGAGTGCATTCTACTCGCAGAGTTGAACCTTCTTTTTGATAGAAGAGTTTTCAAACTCTCATTTTGTAGAATCTGCAAGTGCATTTTTGGAGCTGTTGGAGGCCAATGCTGGAAAAGGGAACATCCTCAGATAGAGACTAGACAGAAGCATTCCCAGAAACTTGTTTGTGACGAGTGCATTCAACTCACAGACTTGAACGTTTCTTTTGAAAGAGCAGTTTTGGAACACTCTTTTTGTAGATTCTGCTAATGTATATTTGGAGTGCTGTGAGGCCTATGCTGGGAAATGAAATGTCTCCACCTATAAACTAGACAGAAGCATTCTCAGAAACTTCTGTGTGATGAGTGCATTCAACTCACAGACTTGAACGTTCCTTTTGATAGAACAGTTTTGAAACACTCCTTCTGCAGAATCTGCAAGTGTTTATTTCCAGCGCTTTGAGGCCTATGCTGGAAAAGGAAATGTCTTCAAATAACAACTACACAGAAGCATTCTCAGAAACTTCTTTGTGATGAGTGCATTCTACTCACAAACTTGAACCTTACTTTTGAAAGAGCAGTTTTGAAACACTCTTTTTGTAGAATCTGCAAGTGGATATTTGGAGCGCTTTGAGGCCTATGCTGGGAAATGAAATATCTTCACCTAAAAAGTAGACAGAAGCATTCTCAGAAACTTCTGTGTGATGAGTGCATTCAACTCACAGACTTGAACATTCCTTTTGATAGAGCAGTTTGGAAACACTCCTTTTGTAAAATCTGCACGTGTTTATTTGGAGCGCTCTGAGTCCTTTGCTGGAAAAGGAAATATCTTCAAATAAAAACTAGACAGAAGCATTCTCAGAAACTTCTTTGTGATGAGTGCATTCTACTCGCAGATTTGAACCTTCTTTTTGATGGAAGAGTTTTCAAACTCTCTTTTTGTAGAATCTGAAAGTGCATATTTTGAGCTGTTGGAGGCCAATGGTGGAAAAGGGAACATCCTCAGATAGAGACTAGACAGAAGCATTCCCAGAAACTTGTTTGTGACGAGTGCATTCAACTCACAGACTTGAACGTTTCTTTTGAAAGAGCAGTTTTGGAACACTCTTTTTGTAGAATCTGCTGGTGTATATTTGCAGTGCTGTGAGGCCTATGCTGGGAAATGAAATGTCTCCACCTAAAAACTAGACAGAAGCATTCTCAGAAACTTCTGTGTGATGAGTGCATTCAACTCACAGACTTGAACGTTCCTTTTGATAGAACAGTTTTGAAACACTCCTTCTGCAGAATCTGCAAGTGTTTATTTCGAGCGCTTTGAGACCTATGCTGGAAAAGGAAATGTCTTGAAATAACAACTACACAGAAGCATTCTCAGAAACTTCTTTGTGATGAGTGCATTCAACTCACAGACTTGAACCTTCCTTTTGAAAGAGCAGTTTTGAAACACTCTTTTTGTAGAAACTGCAAGTGGATATTTGGAGCGCTTTGAGGCCTATGCTGGGAAATGAAATATCTTCACCTAAAAACTAGACAGAAGCATTCTCAGAAACTTCTGTGTGATGAGTGCATTCAACTCAGAGAGTTGAACGTTCCTTTTGATAGAACAGTTTTGAAACACTCCTTCTGCAGAATCTGCAAGTGTTTGTTTGGAGCGCTCTGAGGCCTATGCTGGAAAAGGAAATATCTTCAAATAAAAACTAGACAGAAGCATTCTCAGAAACTTCTTTGTGAAGAGTGCATTCTACTCGCAGATTTGAACCTTCTTTTTGATAGAAGAGTTTTTAAACTCTCTTTTTGTAGAATCTGCAAGTGCATATTTGGAGCTCTTGGAAGCCAATGCTGGAAAAGGGAACATCCTCAGATAGAGACTAGACAGAAGCATTCCCAGAAACTTGTTTGTGACGAGTGCATTCAACTCACAAACTTGAACGTTTCTTTTGAAAGACCAGTTTTGGAACACTCTTTTTGCAGAATCTGCTAGTGTATATTTGGAGCGCTGTGAGGCCGATGCTGGGAAATGAAATGTCTCCACCTAAAAACTAGACAGAAGCATTCTCAGAAACTTCTGTGTGATGAGTGCATTCAACTCACAGACTTGAACGTTCCTTTTGATAGAACAGTTTTGAAGCACTCCTTCTGCAGAATCTGCCAGTGTTAATTTCGGGCGCTTTGAGGCCTATGCTGGAAAAGGAAATGTCTTGAAATAACAACTACACAGAAGCATTCTCAGAAACTTCTTTTTGATGAGTGCATTCAACTCACAGACCTGAACCTTCCTTTTGCAAGAGCAGTTTTGAAACACTCTTTTTGTAGAATCTGCAAGTGGATATTTGAAGCGCTGTGAGGCCTATGCTGGGAATTGAAATATCTTCACCTAAAAACTAGACAGAAGCATTCTCAGAAACTTCTGTGTGATGATTGCATTCAACTCACGGACATGAACGTTCCTTTTTATAGAACAGTTTTGAAACACTCCTTCTGCAGAATCTGCAAGTGTTTATTTCGAGCGCTTTGAGGCCTATGCTGGAAAAGGAAATGTCTTGAAATAACAACTACACAGAAGCATTCTCAGAAACTTCTTTGTGATGAGTGCATTCAACTCACAGACTTGAAGCTTTCTTTTGAAAGAGCAGTTTTGAAACACTCTTTTTGTAGAATCTGCAAGTGGATACTTGGAGCGCTTTGAGGCCTCTGCTGGGAAATGAAATATCTTCACCTAAAAAGTAGACAGAAGCATTCTCAGAAACTTCTGTGTGATGAGTGCATTCAACTCACAGACTTGAAGCTTCCTTTTGAAAGAGCAGTTTTGAAACACTCTTTTTGTAGAATCTGCAGGTGGATATTTGGAGCGCTTTGAGGCCTATGCCGTGAAATGAAATATCTTCACCTAAACACTAGACAGAAGCATTCTCAGAAACTTCTGTGTGATGAGTGCATTCAGCTCACAGACTTGAACGTTCCTTTTGATAGAACAGTTTTGAAACACTCCTTCTGCAGAATCTGCAAGTGTTTATTTCGAGCGCTTTGAGGCCTATGCTGGAAAAGGAAATGTCTTCAAATAACAACTACACAGAAGCATTCTCAGACACTTCTTTGTGATGAGTGCATTCACCTCACAGACTTGAACCTTCCTTTTGAAAGAGCAGTTTTGAAACACTCTTTTTGTAGAATCTGCAAGTGGATATTTGGAGCGCTTTGAGGCCTAAGCTGGGAAATGAAATATCTTCCCCTAAAATCTAGACAGAAGCATTCTCAGAAACTTCTGTGTGCTGAGTGCATTCAACTCACAGACTTGAATATTCCTTTTGATAGAGCAGTTTGGAAACACTCCTTTTGTAAAATCTGCAAGTGTTTATTTGGAGCGCTCTGAGACCTATGCTAGAAAAGGAAATATCTTCAGATAAAAACTAGACAGAAGCATTCTCAGAAACTTCTTTGTGATGAGTGCATTCTACTCGCAGAGTTGAACCTTCTTTTTGATAGAAGAGTTTTCAAACTCTCTTTTTGTAGAATCTGCAAGTGCATATTTGGAGCTGCTGGAGGCCAATGGTTGAAAAGGGAACATCCTCAGATAGAGACTACACAGAAGCATTCCCAGAAACTTGTTTGTGACGAGTGCATTCAACTCACAGACTTGAACGTTTCTTTTGAAAGAGCAGTTTTGAAACACTCTTTTTGTAGAATCTGCTAGTGTACATTTGGAGCGCTGTGAGGCCTATGCTGGGAAATGAAATGTCTCCACCTAAAAACTAGACAGAAGCATTCTCAGAAACTTCTGTGTGATGAGTGCATTCAACTCACAGACTTGAACGTTCCTTTTGATAGAACAGTTTTGAAACACTCCTTCTGCAGAATCTGCAAGTTTTTATTTCCAGCGCTTTGAGGCCTATGCTGGAAAAGGAAATGTCTTCAAATAACAACTACACAAAAGCATTCTGAGAAACTTCTTTGTGATGAGTGCATTCAACTCACAGACTTGAACCTTCCTTTTGAAAGAGCAGTTTTGAAACACTCCTTTTGTAGAATCTGCAAGTAGATATATGGAGTGATTTGAGGCCTATGCTGGGAAATGAAATGTCTCCACCTAAAAACTAGACAGAAGCATTCTCAGAAACTTCTGTGTGATGAGTGCATTCAACTCACAGACTTGAACGTTCCTTTTGAGAGAACAGTTTTGAAACACTCCTTCTGCAGAATCTGCAAGTGTTTATTTCCAGCGCTTTGAGGCTTATGCTGGAAAAGGAAATGTCTTCAAATAACAACTAGACAGAAGCATTCTCAGAAACTTCTTTGTGATGAGTGCATTCTACTCACAAACTTGAACCTTACTTTTGAAAGAGCAGTTTTGAAACACTCTTTTTGTAGAATCTGCAAGTGGATATTTGGAGCGCTTTGAGGCCTATGCTGGGAAATGAAATATCTTCACCTAAAAAGTAGACAGAAGCATTCTCAGAAACTTCTGTGTGATGAGTGCATTCAACTCACAGACTTGAACATTCCTTTTGATAGAGCAGTTTGGAAACACTCCTTTTGTAAAATCTGCAAGTGTTTATTTGGAGCGCTCTGAGTCCTATGCTGGAAAAGGAAATATCTTCAAATAAAAACTAGACAGAAGCATTCTCAGAAACTTCTTTGTGATGAGTGCATTCTACTCGCATATTTGAACCTTCTTTTTAATGGAAGAGTTTTCAAACTCTCTTTTTGTAGAATCTGCAAGTGCATATTTTGAGCTGATGGAGGCCAATGGTGGAAAAGGGAACATCCTCAGATAGAGACTAGACAGAAGCATTCCCAGAAACTTGTTTGTGACGAGTGCATTCAACTCACAGACTTGAACGTTTCTTTTGAAAGAGCAGTTTTGGAACACTCTTTTTGTAGAATCTGCTAGTGTATATTTGCAGCGCTGTGAGGCCTATGCTGGGAAATGAAATGTCTCCACCTAAAAACTAGACAGAAGCATTCTCAGAAACTTCTGTGTGATGAGGGCATTGAACTCAAAGACTTGAACGTTCCTTTTGATAGAACAGTTTTGAAACACTCCTTCTGCAGAATCTGCAAGTGTTTATTTCGAGCGCTTTGAGACCTATGCTGGAAAAGGAAATGTCTTGAAATAACAACTACACAGAAGCATTCTCAGAAACTTCTTTGTGATGAGTGCATTCAACTCACAGACTTGAACCTTCCTTTTGAAAGAGCAGTTTTGAAACACTCTTTTTGTAGAATCTGCAAGTGGATATTTGGAGCGCTTTGAGGCCTATGCTGGGAAATGAAATATCTTCACCTAAAAACTAGACAGAAGCATTCTCAGAAACCATTTTGTAGAATCTGCAAGTGCATATTTGGAGCTGTTGGAGGCCAATGCTGGAAAAGGGAACATCCTCAGATAGAGACTAGACAGAAGCATTCCCAGAAACTTGTTTGTGACGAGTGCATTCAACTCACAGACTTGAACGTTTCTTTTGAAAGAGCAGTTTTGGAACACTCTTTTTGTAGATTCTGCTAATGTATATTTGGAGCGCTGTGAGGCCTATGTTGGGAAATGAAATGTCTCCACCTGAAAACTAGACAGAAGCATTCTCAGAAACTTCTGTGTGATGAGTGCATTCAACTCACAGACTTGAACGTTCCTTTTGATAGAACAGTTTTGAAACACTCCTTCTGCAGAATCTGCAAGTGTTTATTTCGAGCGCTTTGAGGCCTATGCTGGAAAAGGAAATGTCTTCAAATAACAACTACACAGAAGAATTCTCAGAAACTTTTTTGTGATGAGTGCATTCAACTCACAGACTTGAACCTTCCTTTTGCAAGAGCAGTTTTGAAACACTCTTTTTGTAGAATCTGCAGGTGGATATTTGAAGCGATTTGAAGCCTATGCTGGGAATTGAATTATCTTCACCTAAAAACTAGACAGAAGCATTCTCAGAAACTTCTGTGTGATGAGTGCATTCAACTCACGGACATGAACGTTCCTTTTTATAGAACAGTTTTGAAACACTCCTTCTGCAGAATCTGCAAGTGTTTATTTCGAGCGCTTTGAGGCCTATGCTGGAAAAGGAAATGTCTTCAAATAACTACACAGAAGCATTCTCAGAAACTTCTTTGTGATGAGTGCATTCAACTCACAGACTTGAAGCTTCCTTTTGAAAGAGCAGTTTTGAAACACTCTTTTTGTAGAATCTGCAAGTGGATATTTGGAGCGCTATGAGGCCTATGCCGTGAAATGAAATATCTTCACCTAAACACTAGACAGAAGCATTCTCAGAAACTTCTGTGTGATGAGTGCATTCAACTCACAGACTTGAACGTTCCTTTTGATAGAACAGTTTTGAAACACTCCTTTTGTAAAATCTACAAGTGTTTATTTGGAGCGCTCTGAGACCTATGCTAGAAAAGGAAATATCTTCAAATAAAAACTAGACAGAAGCATTCTCAGAAACTTCTTTGTGATGAGTGCATTCTACTCGCAGATTTGAACCTTCTTTTTGATAGAAGAGTTTTCAAACTCTCTTTTTGTAGAATCTGCAAGTGCATATTTGGAGCTGTTGGAGGCCAATGCTGGAAAAGGGAACATCCTCAGATAGAGACTAGACAGAAGCATTCCCAGAAACTTGTTTGTGACGAGTGCATTCAACTGACAGACTTGAACTTTTCTTTTGAAAGAGTAGTTTTGGAACACTCTTTTTGTACAATCTCCTAGTGTATATTTGGAGGGCTGTGAGGCCTATGCTGGGAAATGAAATGTCTCCACCTAAAAACTAGACAGAAGCATTCTCAGAAACTTCTGTGTAATGAGTGCATTCAACTCACTGACTTGAACGTTCCTATTGATAGAACAGTTTTGAAACACTCCTTCTGCAGAATCTGCAAGTGTTTATTTCGAGCGCTTTGAGACCTATGCTGGAAAAGGAAATGTCTTGAAATAACAACTACACAGAAGCATTCTCAGAAACTTCTTTTTGATGAGTGCATTCAACTCACAGACCTGAACCTTCCTTTTGCAAGAGCAGTTTTGAAACACTCTTTTTGTAGAATCTGCAAGTGGATATTTGAAGCGCTGTGAGGCCTATGCTGGGAATTGAAATATCTTCACCTAAAAACTAGACAGAAGCATTCTCAGAAACTTCTGTGTGATGAGTGCATTCAACTCACGGACATGAACGTTCCTTTTTATAGAACAGTTTTGAAACACTCCTTCTGCAGAATCTGCAAGTGTTTATTTCGAGCGCTTTGAGGCCTATGCTGGAAAAGGAAATGTCTTGAAATAACAACTACACAGAAGCATTCTCAGAAACTTCTTTGTGATGAGTGCATTCAACTCACAGACTTGAAGCTTCCTTTTGAAAGAGCAGTTTTGAAACACTCTTTTTGTAGAATCTGCAAGTGGATACTTGGAGCGCTTTGAGGCCTCTGCTGGGAAATGAAATATCTTCACCTAAAAAGTAGACAGAAGCATTCTCAGAAACTTCTGTGTGATGAGTGCATTCAACTCACAGACTTGAAGCTTCCTTTTGAAAGAGCAGTTTTGAAACACTCTTTTTGTAGAATCTGCAGGTGGATATTTGGAGCGCTTTGAGGCCTATGCCGTGAAATGAAATATCTTCACCTAAACACTAGACAGAAGCATTCTCAGAAACTTCTGTGTGATGAGTGCATTCAGCTCACAGACTTGAACGTTCCTTTTGATAGAACAGTTTTGAAACACTCCTTCTGCAGAATCTGCAAGTGTTTATTTCGAGCGCTTTGAGGCCTATGCTGGAAAAGGAAATGTCTTCAAATAACAACTACACAGAAGCATTCTCAGACACTTCTTTGTGATGAGTGCATTCACCTCACAGACTTGAACCTTCCTTTTGAAAGAGCAGTTTTGAAACACTCTTTTTGTAGAATCTGCAAGTGGATATTTGGAGCGCTTTGAGGCCTAAGCTGAGAAATGAAATATCTTCCCCTAAAATCTAGACAGAAGCATTCTCAGAAACTTCTGTGTGCTGAGTGCATTCAACACACAGACTTGAATATTCCTTTTGATAGAGCAGTTTGGAAACACTCCTTTTGTAAAATCTGCAAGTGTTTATTTGGAGCGCTCTGAGACCTATGCTAGAAAAGGAAATATCTTCAGATAAAAACTAGACAGAAGCATTCTCAGAAACTTCTTTGTGATGAGTGCATTCTACTCGCAGAGTTGAACCTTCTTTTTGATAGAAGAGTTTTCAAACTCTCTTTTTGTAGAATCTGCAAGTGCATATTTGGAGCTGCTGGAGGCCAATGGTTGAAAAGGGAACATCCTCAGATAGAGACTAGACAGAAGCATTCCCAGAAACTTGTTTGTGACGAGTGCATTCAACTCACAGACTTGAACGTTTCTTTTGAAAGAGCAGTTTTGAAACACTCTTTTTGTAGAATCTGCTAGTGTACATTTGGAGCGCTGTGAGGCCTATGCTGGGAAATGAAATGTCTCCACCTAAAAACTAGACAGAAGCATTCTCAGAAACTTCTGTGTGATGAGTGCATTCAACTCACAGACTTGAACGTTCCTTTTGATAGAACAGTTTTGAAACACTCCTTCTGCAGAATCTGCAAGTTTTTATTTCCAGCGCTTTGAGGCCTATGCTGGAAAAGGAAATGTCTTCAAATAACAACTACACAAAAGCATTCTGAGAAACTTCTTTGTGATGAGTGCATTCAACTCACAGACTTGAACCTTCCTTTTGAAAGAGCAGTTTTGAAACACTCCTTTTGTAGAATCTGCAAGTAGATATTTGGAGTGATTTGAGGCCTATGCTGGGAAATGAAATGTCTCCACCTAAAAACTAGACAGAAGCATTCTCAGAAACTTCTGTGTGATGAGTGCATTCAACTCACAGACTTGAACGTTCCTTTTGAGAGAACAGTTTTGAAACACTCCTTCTGCAGAATCTGCAAGTGTTTATTTCCAGCGCTTTGAGGCCTATGCTGGAAAAGGAAATGTCTTCAAATAGCAACTAGACAGAAGCATTCTCAGAAACTTCTTTGTGATGAGTGCATTCTACTCACAAACTTGAACCTTACTTTTGAAAGAGCAGTTTTGAAACACTCTTTTTGTAGAATCTGCAAGTGGATATTTGGAGCGCTTTGAGGCCTATGCTGGGAAATGAAATATCTTCACCTAAAAAGTAGACAGAAGCATTCTCAGAAACTTCTGTGTGATGAGTGCATTCAACTCACAGACTTGAACATTCCTTTTGATAGAGCAGTTTGGAAACACTCCTTTTGTAAAATCTGCACCTGTTTATTTGGAGCGCTCTGAGTCCTATGCTGGAAAAGGAAATATCTTCAAATAAAAACTAGACAGAAGCATTCTCAGAAACTTCTTTGTGATGAGTGCATTCTACTCGCATATTTGAACCTTCTTTTTAATGGAAGAGTTTTCAAACTCTCTTTTTGTAGAATCTGCAAGTGCATATTTTGAGCTGATGGAGGCCAATGGTGGAAAAGGGAACATCCTCAGATAGAGACTAGACAGAAGCATTCCCAGAAACTTGTTTGTGACGAGTGCATTCAACTCACAGACTTGAACGTTTCTTTTGGAAGAGCAGTTTTGGAACACTCTTTTTGTAGAATCTGCTAGTGTATATTTGCAGCGCTGTGAGGCCTATGCTGGGAAATGAAATGTCTCCACATAAAAACTAGACAGAAGCATTCTCAGAAACTTCTGTGTGATGAGGGCATTGAACTCAAAGACTTGAACGTTCCTTTTGATAGAACAGTTTTGAAACACTCCTTCTGCAGAATCTGCAAGTGTTTATTTCGAGCGCTTTGAGACCTATGCTGGAAAAGGAAATGTCTTGAAATAACAACTACACAGAAGCATTCTCAGAAACTTCTTTGTGATGAGTGCATTCAACTCACAGACTTGAACCTTCCTTTTGAAAGAGCAGTTTTGAAACACTCTTTTTGTAGAATCTGCAAGTGGATATTTGGAGCGCTTTGAGGCCTATGCTGGGAAATGAAATATCTTCACCTAAAAACTAGACAGAAGCATTCTCAGAAACCATTTTGTAGAATCTGCAAGTGCATATTTGGAGCTGTTGGAGGCCAATGCTGGAAAAGGGAACATCCTCAGATAGAGACTAGACAGAAGCATTCCCAGAAACTTGTTTGTGACGAGTGCATTCAACTCACAGACTTGAACGTTTCTTTTGAAAGAGCAGTTTTGGAACACTCTTTTTGTAGATTCTGCTAATGTATATTTGGAGCGCTGTGAGGCCTATGTTGGGAAATGAAATGTCTCCACCTGAAAACTAGACAGAAGCATTCTCAGAAACTTCTGTGTGATGAGTGCATTCAACTCACAGACTTGAACGTTCCTTTTGATAGAACAGTTTTGAAACACTCCTTCTGCAGAATCTGCAAGTGTTTATTTCGAGCGCTTTGAGGCCTATGCTGGAAAAGGAAATGTCTTCAAATAACAACTACACAGAAGAATTCTCAGAAACTTTTTTGTGATGAGTGCATTCAACTCACAGACTTGAACCTTCCTTTTGCAAGAGCAGTTTTGAAACACTCTTTTTGTAGAATCTGCAGGTGGATATTTGAAGCGATTTGAAGCCTATGCTGGGAATTGAATTATCTTCACCTAAAAACTAGACAGAAGCATTCTCAGAAACTTCTGTGTGATGAGTGCATTCAACTCACGGACATGAACGTTCCTTTTTATAGAACAGTTTTGAAACACTCCTTCTGCAGAATCTGCAAGTGTTTATTTCGAGCGCTTTGAGGCCTATGCTGGAAAAGGAAATGTCTTCAAATAACTACACAGAAGCATTCTCAGAAACTTCTTTGTGATGAGTGCATTCAACTCACAGACTTGAAGCTTCCTTTTGAAAGAGCAGTTTTGAAACACTCTTTTTGTAGAATCTGCAAGTGGATATTTGGAGCGCTATGAGGCCTATGCCGTGAAATGAAATATCTTCACCTAAACACTAGACAGAAGCATTCTCAGAAACTTCTGTGTGATGAGTGCATTCAACTCACAGACTTGAACGTTCCTTTTGATAGAACAGTTTTGAAACACTCCTTTTGTAAAATCTACAAGTGTTTATTTGGAGCGCTCTGAGACCTATGCTAGAAAAGGAAATATCTTCAAATAAAAACTAGACAGAAGCATTCTCAGAAACTTCTTTGTGATGAGTGCATTCTACTCGCAGATTTGAACCTTCTTTTTGATAGAAGAGTTTTCAAACTCTCTTTTTGTAGAATCTGCAAGTGCATATTTGGAGCTGTTGGAGGCCAATGCTGGAAAAGGGAACATCCTCAGATAGAGACTAGACAGAAGCATTCCCAGAAACTTGTTTGTGACGAGTGCATTCAACTGACAGACTTGAACTTTTCTTTTGAAAGAGTAGTTTTGGAACACTCTTTTTGTACAATCTCCTAGTGTATATATGGAGGGCTGTGAGGCCTATGCTGGGAAATGAAATGTCTCCACCTAAAAACTAGACAGAAGCATTCTCAGAAACTTCTGTGTAATGAGTGCATTCAACTCACTGACTTGAACGTTCCTATTGATAGAACAGTTTTGAAACACTCCTTCTGCAGAATCTGCAAGTGTTTATTTCGAGCGCTTTGAGACCTATGCTGGAAAAGGAAATGTCTTCAAATAACAACTACACAGAAGGATTCTCAGAAACTTCTTTGTGATGAGTGCATTCAACTCACAGATTTGAACCTTCCTTTTGAAAGAGCAGTTTTGGAACACTCTTTTTGTAGAATCTGCTAGTGTATATTTTGAGCGCTGTGAGGCGTATGCTGGGAAATGAAATGTCTCCACCTAAAAACTAGACTGAAGGATTCTCAGAAACTTCTGTGTGATGAGTGCATTCAACTCACAGACTTGAACGTTCCTTTTGATAGAACAGTTTTGAAACACTCCTTCTGCAGAATCTGCAAGTGTTTATTTCGAGCGCTTTGAGGCCTATGCTGGAAAAGGAAATGTCTTCAAATAGCAACTACACAGAAGCATTCTCAGAAACTTCTTTGTGATGAGTGCATTCAACTCACAGACTTGAACCTTCCTTTTGCAAGAGCAGTTTTGAAACACTCTTTTTGTAGAATCTGCAAGTGGATATTTGGAGCGCTTTGAGGCCTATGCCGTGAAATGAAATATCTTCACCTAAACACTAGACAGAAGCATTCTCAGAAACTTCTGTGTGATGAGTGCATTCAACTCACAGACTTGAACGTTCCTTTTGATAGAACAGTTTTGAAACACTCCTTCTGCAGAATCTGCAAGTGTTTATTTCTAGCGCTTTGAGGCCTATGCTGGAAAAGGAAATGTCTTCAAATAACAACTAGACAGAAGCATTCTCAGAAACTTCTTTGTGATGCGTGCATTCAACACACAGACTTGAACCTTCGTTTTGCAAAAGCAGTTTTGAAATACTCTTTTTGTAGAATCTGCAAGTGGATATTTGGAGCGATTTGTGGCCTATGCTGGGAAATGAAATATCTTCACCTAAAAACTAGACAAAAGCATTCTCAGAAACTTCTCTGTGATGAGTGCATTCAACTCACAGACATGAACATTCCTTTGATAGAGAGGTTTGGAAACACTCCTTTTGTAAAATCTGCAAGTGTTTATTTGGAGCGCTCTGATGCCTATGCTGGAAAAGGAAATATCTTCAAATAAAAACTAGACAGAAGCATTCTCAGAAACTTCTTTGTGATGAGTGCATTCAACTCACAGAGTTGAACCTTCTTTTTGATAGAAGAGCTTTCAAACTCTCTTTTTGTAGAATCTGCAAGTGCATATTTGGAGCTCTTGGAGGCCAATGCTGGAAAAGGGAACATCCTCAGATAGAGACTAGACAGAAGCATTCCCAGAAACTTGTTTGTGACGAGTGCATTCAACTCACAGATTTGAACGTTTCTTTTGAAAGAGCAGTTTTGGAACACTCTTTTTGTAGAATCTGCTAGTGTATATTTGGAGCGCTGTGAGGCCTATGCTGGGAAAGGTAATGTCTCCACTTAAAACCTAGACAGAAGCATTCTCAGAAACTTCTGTGTGATGAGTGCATTCAACTCACAGACTTGAACGTTCCTTTTGATAGAACAGTTTTGAAACACTCCTTCTGCAGAATCTGCAAGTGTTTATTTCGAGCGCTTTGAGGCCTATGCTGGAAAAGGAAACGTCTTGAAATAACAACTACACAGAAGCATTCTCAGAAACTTGTTTGTGATGAGTACATTCAACTCACAGACTTGAAGCTTACTTTTGAAAGAGCAGTTTTGAAACACTCTTTTTGTAGAATCTGCAAGTGGATATTTGGAGCGGTTTGAGGCCTATGCTGTGAAATGAAATATCTTCACCTCAAAACTAGACAGAAGCATTCTCAGAAACTTCTGTGTGATGAGTGCATTCAACTCACAGACTTGAACGTTCCTTTTGATAGAACAGTTTTGAAACACTCCTTTTGTAAAATCTGCAAGTGTTTATTTGGAGCGCTCTGAGACCTATGCTAGAAAAGGAAATATCTTCAAATAAAAACTAGACAGAAGCATTCTCAGAAACTTCTTTGTGATGAGTGCATTCTACTCGCAGAGTTGAACCTTCTTTTTGATAGAAGAGTTTTCAAACTCTCTTTTTGTAGAATCTGCAAGTGCATATTTGGAGCTGTAGGAGGCCATTGCTGGAAAAGGGAACATCCTCAGATAGAGACTAGACAGAAGCATTGCCAGAAACTTCTTTGTGACGAGTGCATTCAACTCACAGACTTGAACGTTTCTTTGGAAAGAGTCGTTTTGGAACACTCTTTTTGTAGAATCTGCTAGTGTATATTTGGAGGGCTGTGAGGCCTATGCTGGGAAATGAAATGTCTCCACCTAAAAACTAGACAGAGGCATTCTCAGAAACTTTTGTGTAATGAGTGCATTCAACTCACATACTTGAACGTTCCTATTGATAGAACAGTTTGGAAACACTCCTTCTGCAGAATCTGCAAGTGTTTATTTCGAGCGCTTTGAGGCCTATGCTGGAAAAGGAAATGTCTTCAAATAACAACTACACAGAAGCATTCTCAGAAACTTCTTTGTGATGAGTGCATTCAACTCACAGATTTGAACCTTCCTTTTGAAAGAGCAGTTTTGGAACACTCTTTTTGTAGAACCTGCTAGTGTATATTTGGAGCGCTGTGAGGCCTATGCTGGGAAATGAAATGTCTCCACCTAAAAACTAGACAGAAGCATTCTCAGAAACTTCTGTGTGATGAGTGCATTCAACTCACAGACTTGAACGTTCCTTTTGATAGAACAGTTTTGAAACACTCCTTCTGCAGAATCTGCAAGTGTTTATTTCGAGCGCTTTGAGGCCTATGCTGGAAAAGGAAATGTCTTCAAATAACAACTACACAGAAGCATTCTCAGAAACTTCTTTGTGATGAGTGCATTCAACTCACAGACTTGAACCTTCCTTTTGCAAGAGCAGTTTTGAAACACTCTTTTTGTAGAATCTGCAGATGGATATTTGAAGCGCTTTGAAGCCTATGCTGGGAATTGAATTATCTTCACTTAAAAACTAGACAGAAGCATTCTCAGAAACTTCTGTGTGATGAGTGCATTCAACTCACGGACGTGAACGTTCCTTTTTATAGAACAGTTTTGAAACACTCCTTCTGCAGAATCTGCAAGTGTTTATTTCGAGCGCTTTGAGGCCTATGCTGGAAAAGGAAATGTCTTCAAATAACAACTAGACAGAAGCATTCTCAGAAACTTCTTTGTGATGAGTGCATTCAACTCACAGACTTGAAGCTTCCTTTTGAAAGAGCAGTTTTGAAACACTCTTTTTGTAGAATCTGCAAGTGGATATTTGGAGCGCTTTGAGGCCTATGCCGTGAAATGAAATATCTTCACCTAAACACTAGACAGAAGCATTCTCAGAAACTTCTGTGTGATGAGTGCATTCAACTCACAGACTTGAACGTTCCTTTTGATAGAACAGTTTTGAAACACTCTTTCTGCAGAATCTGCAAGTGTTTATTTCTAGCGCTTTGAGGCCTATGCTGGAAAAGGAAATGTCTTCAAATAACAACTAGACAGAAGCATTCTCAGAAACTTCTTTGTGATGCGTGCATTCAACTCACAGACTTGAACCTTCCTTTTGCAAAAGCAGTTTTGAAATACTCTTTTTGTAGAATCTGCAAGTGGATATTTGGAGCGATTTGTGGCCTATGCTGGGAAATGAAATATCTTCACCTAAAAACTAGACAGAAGCATTCTCAGAAACTTCTCTGTGATGAGTGCATTCAACTCACAGACATGAACATTCCTTTGATAGAGAGGTTTGGAAACACTCCTTTTGTAAAATCTGCAAGTGTTTATTTGGAGCGCTCTGATGCCTATGCTGGAAAAGGAAATATCTTCAAATAAAAACTAGACAGAAGCATTCTCAGAAACTTCTTTGTGATGAGTGCATTCAACACACAGAGTTGAACCTTCTTTTTGATAGGAGAGTTTTCAAACTCTCTTTTTGTAGAATCTGCAAGTGCATATTTGGAGCTCTTGGAGGCCAATGCTGGAAAAGGGAACATCCTCAGATAGAGACTAGACAGAAGCAATCCCAGAAACTTGTTTGTGACGAATGCATTCAACTCACAGATTTGAACGTTTCTTTTGAAAGAGCAGTTTTGGAACACAATTTTTGTAGAATCTGCTAGTGTATATTTGGAGCGCTGTGAGGCCTATGCTGGGAAAGGTAATGTCTCCACTTAAAACCTAGACAGAAGCATTCTCAGAAACTTCTGTGTGATGAGTGCATTCAACTCACAGACTTGAACATTACTTTTGATAGAGCAGTTTGGAAACACTCCTTTTGTAAAATCTGCACGTGTTTATTTGGAGCGCTCTGAGTCCTATGCTGGAAAAGGAAATATCTTCAAATAAAAACTAGACAGAAGCATTCTCAGAAACTTCTTTGTGATGAGTGCATTCTACTCGCAGATTTGAACCTTCTTTTTGATGGAAGAGTTTTCAAACTCTCTTTTTGTAGAATCTGCAAGTGCATATTTTGAGCTGATGGATGCCAATGGTGGAAAAGGGAACATCCTCAGATAGAGACTAGACAGAAGCATTCCCAGAAACTTGTTTGTGACGAGTGCATTCAACTCACAGATTTGAACCTTCCTTTTGAAAGAGCAGTTTTGGAACACTCTTTTTGTAGAACCTGCTAGTGTATATTTGGAGCGCTGTGAGGCCTATGCTGGGAAATGAAATGTCTCCACCTAAAAACTAGACAGAAGCATTCTCAGAAACTTCTGTGTGATGAGTGCATTCAACTCACAGACTTGAACGTTCCTTTTGATAGAACAGTTTTGAAACACTCCTTCTGCAGAATCTGCAAGTGTTTATTTCGAGCGCTTTGAGGCCTATGCGGGAAAAGGAAATGTCTTCAAATAACAACTAGACAGAAGCATTCTAAGAAACTTCTTTGTGATGAGTGCATTCAACTCACAGACTTGAAGCTTCCTTTTGAAAGAGCAGTTTTGAAACACTCTTTTTGTAGAATCTGCAAGTGGATATTTGGAGCGCTTTGAGGCCTATGCCGTGAAATGAAATATCTTCACCTAAACACTAGACAGAAGCATTCTCAGAAACTTCTGTGTGATGAGTGCATTCAACTCACAGACTTGAACGTTCCTTTTGATAGAACAGTTTTGAAACACTCCTTCTGCAGAATCTGCAAGTGTTTATTTCGAGCGCTTTGAGGCCTATGCTGGAAAAGGAAATGTCTTCAAATAACAACTAGACAGAAGCATTCTCAGAAACTTCGTGATGCGTGCATTCAACTCACAGACTTGAACCTTCCTTTTGAAAGAGCAGTTTTGAAACACTCTTTTTGTAGAATCTGCAAGTGGATATTTGGAGCGCTTTGAGGCCTAAGCTGGGAAATGAAATATCTTCCCCTAAAATCTAGACAGAAGCATTCTCAGAAACTTCTCTGTGATGTGTGCATTCAACTCACAGACTTGAATATTCCTTTTGATAGAGCAGTTTGGAAACACTCCTTTTGTAAAATCTGCAAGTGTTTATTTGGAGCGCTCTGAGACCTATGCTAGAAAAGGAAATATCTTCAGATAAAAACTAGACAGAAGCATTCTCAGAAACTTGTTTGTGATGAGTGCCTTCTACTCGCAGAGTTGAACCTTCTTTTTGATAGAAGAGTTTTCAAACTCTCTTTTTGTAGAATCTGCAAGTGCATATTTGGAGCTGTTGGAGTCCAATGCTGGAAAAGGGAACATCCTCAGATAGAGACTAGACAGAAGCATTCCCAGAAACTTGTTTGTGACGAGTGCATTCAACTCACAGACTTGAACGTTTCTTTTGAAAGAGCAGTTTTGGAACACTCTTTTTGTAGAATCTCCTAGTGTACATTTGGAGCGCTGTGAGGCCTATGCTGGGAAATGAAATGTCTCCACCTAAAAACTAGACAGAAGCATTCTCAGAAACTTCTGTGTGATGAGTGCATTCAACTCACAGACTTGAACGTTCCTTTTGATAGAACAGTTTTGAAACACTCCTTCTGCAGAATCTGCAAGTGTTTATTTCCAGCGCTTTGAGGCCTATGCTGGAAAAGGAAATGTCTTCAAATAACAACTACACAGAAGCATTCTCAGAAACTTCTTTGTGATGAGTGCATTCAACTCACAGACTTGAACCTTCCTTTTGAAAGAGCAGTTTTGAAACACTCCTTTTGTAGAATCTGCAAGTAGATATTTGGAGTGATTTGAGGCCTATGCTGGGAAATGAAATGTCTCCACCTAAAAACTAGACAGAAGCATTCTCAGAAACTTCTGTGTGATGAGTGCATTCAACTCACAGACTTGAACGTTCCTTTTGAGAGAACAGTTTTGAAACACTCCTTCTGCAGAATCTGCAAGTGTTTATTTCCAGCGCTTTCAGGCCTATGCTGGAAAAGGAAATGTCTTCAAATAACAACTAGACAGAAGCATTCTCAGAAACTTCTTTGTGATGAGTTCATTCTACTCACAAACTTGAACCTTACTTTTGAAAGAGCAGTTTTGAAACACTCTTTTTGTAGAATCTGCAAGCGGATATTTGGAGCGCTTTCAGGCCTATGCTGGGAAATGAAATATCTTCACCTAAAAAGTAGACAGAAGCATTCTCAGAAACTTCTGTGTGATGAGTGCATTCAACTCACAGACTTGAACATTACTTTTGATAGAGCAGTTTGGAAACACTCCTTTTGTAAAATATGCACGTGTTTATTTGGAGCGCTTTCAGTCCTATGCTGGAAAAGGAAATATCTTCAAATAAAAACTAGACAGAAGCATTCTCAGAAACTTCTTTGTGATGAGTGCATTCTACTCCCAGATTTGGACCTTCTTTTTGATGGAAGAGTTTTCAAACTCTCTTTTTGTAGAATCTGCAAGTGCATATTTTGAGCTGATGGAGGCCAATGGTGGAAAAGGGAACATCCTCAGATAGAGACTAGACAGAAGCATTCCCAGAAACTTGTTTGTGACGAGTGCATTCAATTCACAGACTTGAACGTTTCTTTTGAAAGAGCAGTTTTGGAACACTCTTTTTGTAGAATCTGCTAGTGTATATTTGCAGCGCTGTGAGGCCTATGCTGGGAAATGAAATGTCTCCACCTAAAAACTAGACAGAAGCATTCTCAGAAACTTCTGTGTGATGAGTGCATTCAACTCAAAGACTTGAACGTTCCTTTTGATAGAACAGTTTTGAAACACTCCTTCTGCAGAATCTGCAAGTGTTTATTTCGAGCGCTTTGAGACCAATGCTGAAAAAGGAAATGTCTTGAAATAACAACTACACAGAAGCATTCTCAGAAACTTCTTTGTGATGAGTGCATTCAACTCACAGACTTGAACCTTCCTTTTGAAAGAGCAGTTTTGAAACACTCTTTTTGTAGAATCTGCAAGTGGATATTTGGAGCGCTTTGAGGCCTATGCTGGGAAATGAAATATCTTCACCTAAAAACTAGATAGAAGCATTCTCAGAAACTTCTGTGTGATGAGTGCATTCAACTCACGGACTTGAACGTTCCTTTTGATAGAACACTTTTGAACACTCCTTCTGCAGAATCTGCAAGTGTTTATTTGGAGCGCTCTGAGGCCTATGCTGGAAAAGGAAATATCTTCAAATAAAAACTAGACAGAAGCATTCTCAGAAACTTCTTTGTGATGAGTGCATTCTACTCGCAGAGTTGAACCTTCTTTTCGATAGAAGAGTTTTCAAACTCTCATTTTGTAGAATCTGCAAGTGCATATTTGGAGCTGTTGGAGGCCAATGCTGGAAAAGGGAACATCCTCAGATAGAGACTAGACAGAAGCATTCCCAGAAACTTGTTTGTGACGAGTGCATTCAACTCACAGACTTGAACGTTTCTTTTGAAAGAGCAGTTTTGGAACACTCTTTTTGTAGATTCTGCTAATGTATATTTGGAGCGCTGTGAGGCCTATGTTGGGAAATGAAATGTCTCCACCTGAAAACTAGTCAGAAGCATTCTCAGAAACTTCTGTGTGATGAGTGCATTCAACTCACAGACTTGAACGTTCCTTTTGATAGAACAGTTTTGAAACACTCCTTCTGCAGAATCTGCAAGTGTTTATTTCGAGCGCTTTGAGGCCTATGCTGGAAAAGGAAATGTCTTCAAATAACAACTACACAGAAGCATTCTCAGAAACTTTTTTGTGATGAGTACATTCAACTCACAGACTTGAAACTTCCTTTTGCAAGAGCAGTTTTGAAACACTCTTTTTGTAGAATCTGCAGGTGGATATTTGAAGGGATTTGAAGCCTATGCTGGGAATTGAATTATCTTCACCTAAAAACTAGACAGAAGCATTCTCAGAAACTTCTGTGTGATGAATGCATTCAACTCACGGACATGAACGTTCCGTTTTATAGAACAGTTTTGAAACACTCCTTCTGCAGAATCTGCAAGTGTTTATTTCGAGCGCTTTGAGGCCTATGCTGGAAAAGGAAATGTCTTCAAATAACAACTACACAGAAGCATTCTCAGAAATTTCTTTGTGATGAGTGCATTCAACTCACAGACTTGAAGCTTCCTTTTGAAAGAGCAGTTTTGAAACACCCTTTTTGTAGAATCTGCAAGTGGATATTTGGAGCGCTATGAGGCCTATGCCGTGAAATGAAATATCTTCACCTAAACACTAGACAGCAGCATTCTCAGAAACTTCTGTGTGATGAGTGCATTCAACTCACAGACTTGAACGTTCCTTTTGATAGAACAGTTTTGAAACACTCCTTTTGTAAAATCTGCAAGTGTTTATTTGGAGCGCTCTGAGACCTATGCTAGAAAAGGAAATATCTTCAAATAAAAACTAGACAGAAGCATTCTCAGAAACTTCTTTGTGATGAGTGCATTCTACTCGCAGATTTGAACCTTCTTTTTGATAGAAGAGGTTTCAAACTCTCTTTTTGTAGAATCTGCAAGTGCATATTTGGAGCTGTTGGAGGCCAATGCTGGAAAAGGGAACATCCTCAGATAGAGACTAGACAGAAGCATTCCCAGAAACTTGTTTGTGACGAGTGCATTCAACTCACAGACTTGAACGTTTCTTTTGAAAGAGTAGTTTTGGAACACTCTTTTTGTAGAATCTCCTAGTGTATATTTGGAGGTCTGTGAGGCCTATGCTGGGAAATGAAATGTCTCCACCTAAAAACTAGACAGAAGCATTCTCAGAAACTTCTGTGTAATGAGTGCATTCAACTCACTGACTTGAACGTTCCCATTGATAGAACAGTTTTGAAACACTCCTTCTGCAGAATCTGCAAGTGTTTATTTCGAGCGCTTTGAGGCCTATGCTGGAAAAGGAAATGTCTTCAAATAACAACTACACAGAAGCATGCTCAGAAACTTCTTTGTGATGAGTGCATTCAACTCACAGACTTGAACCTTCCTTTTGAAACAGCAGTTTTGAAACACTCTTTTTGTAGAATCTGCAAGTGGATATTTGGAGCGCTTTGAGGCCTATGCTGGGAAATGAAATATCTTCACCTAAAAACTAGACAGAAGCATTCTCAGAAACTTCTGTGTGATGAGTGCATTCAACTCAGAGACTTGAACGTTCCTTTTGATAGAACAGTTTTGAAACACCTCTTCTGCAGAATCTGCCAGTGTTTATTTCGAGCGCTTTGAGGCCTATGCTGGAAAAGGAAATGTCTTCAAATAACAACTAGACAGAAGCATTCTCAGAAACTTCTTTTTGATCAGTGCATTCAACTCACAGACTTGAACCTTCCTTTTGAAAGAGCAGTTTTGAAGCACTCATTTTGTAGAATCTGCAAGTGGATATTTGGAGCGCTTAGAGGCCTTTGCTGGGAAATGAAATATCTTCACCTTAAAACTACACAGAAGCATTCTCAGAAACTTCTGTGTGATGAGTGCATTCAACTCACAGACTTGAACATTCCTTTTGATAGAGCAGTTTGGAAACACTCCTTTTGTAAATCTGCAAGTGTTTATTTGGAGCGCTCTGAGTCCTATGCTGGAAAAGGAAATATCTTCAAATAAAAACTAGACAGAAGCATTCTCAGAAACTTTTTTGTGATGAGTGCATTCTACTCGCAGATTTGAACCTTCTTTTTGATGGAAGAGTTTTCAAACTCTCTTTTTGTAGAATCTGCAAGTGCATTTTTGGAGCTGATGGAGGCCAATGGTGGAAAAGGGAACATCCTCAGATAGAGACTAGACAGAAGCATTCCCAGAAACTTGTTTGTGACGAGTGCATTCAACTCACAGACTTGAAAGTTTCTTTTGAAAGAGCAGTTTTGGAACACTCTTTTTGTAGAATCTGCTAGTGTATATTTGCAGCGCTGTGAGGCCTATGCTGGGAAATGAAATGTCTCCACCTAAAAACTAGACAGAAGCATTCTCAGAAACTTCTGTGTGATGAGTGCATTCAACTCAAAGACTTGAACGTTCCTTTTGATAGAACAGTTTTGAAACACTCCTTCTGCAGAATCTGCAAGTGTTTATTTCGAGCGCTTTGAGACCTATGCTGGAAAACGAAATGTCTTGAAATAACAACTACACAGAAGCATTCTCAGAAACTTCTTTGTGATGAGTGCATTCAACTCACAGACTTGAACCTTCCTTCTGAAAGAGAAGTTTTGAAACACTCTTTTTGTAGAATCTGCAAGTGGATATTTGGAGCGCTTTGAGGCCTATGCTGGGAAATGAAATATCTTCACCTAAAAACTAGACAGAAGCATTCTCAGAAACTTCTGTGTGATGAGTGCATTCAACTCACGGACTTGAACGTTCCTTTTGATAGAACACTTTTGAACACTCCTTCTGCAGAATCTGCAAGTGTTTATTTGGAGCGCTCTGAGGCCTATGCTGGAAAAGGAAATATCTTCAAATAAAAACTAGACAGAAGCATTCTCAGAAACTTCTTTGTGATGAGTGCATTCTACTCGCAGAGTTGAACCTTCTTTTTGATAGAAGAGTTTTCAAACTCTCATTTTGTAGAATCTGCAAGTGCATATTTGGAGCTGTTGGAGGCCAATGCTGGAAAAGGGAACATCCTCAGATAGAGACTAGACAGAAGCATTCCCAGAAACTTGTTTGTGACGAGTGCATTCAACTCACAGACTTGAACGTTTCTTTTGAAAGAGCAGTTTTGGAACACTCTTTTTGTAGATTCTGCTAATGTATATTTGGAGCGCTGTTAGGCGTATGTTGGGAAATGAAATGTCTCCACCTGAAAACTAGACAGAAGCATTCTCAGAAACTTCTGTGTGATGAGTGCATTCAACTCACAGACTTGAACGTTCCTTTTGATAGAACAGTTTTGAAACACTCCTTCTGCAGAATCTGCAAGTGTTTATTTCGAGCGCTTTGAGGACTATGCTGGAAAAGGAAATGTCTTCAAATAACAACTACACAGAAGCATTCTCAGAAACTTTTTTGTGATGAGTGCATTCAACTCACAGACTTGAAACTTCCTTTTGCAAGAGCAGTTTTGAAACACTCTTTTTGTAGAATCTGCAGGTGGATATTTGAAGGGATTTGAAGCCTATGCTGGGAATTGAATTATCTTCACCTAAAAACTAGACATAAGCATTCTCAGAAACTTCTGTGTGATGAGTGCATTCAACTCACAGACATGAACGTTCCTTTTTATAGAACAGTTTTGAAACACTCCTTCTGCAGAATCTGCAAGTGTTTATTTCGAGCGCTTTGAGGCCTATGCTGGAAAAGGAAATGTCTTCAAATAACAACTAGACAGAAGCATTCTCAGAAACTTCTTTGTGATGAGTGCATTCGACTCACAGACTTGAAGCTTCCTTTTGAAAGAGCAGTTTTGAAAAACTCTTTTTGTAGAATCTGCAAGTGGATATTTGGAGCGCTTTGAGGCCTATGCCGTGAAATGAAATATCTTCACCTAAACACTAGACAGAAGCATTCTCAGAAACTTCTGTGTGATGAGTGCATTCAACTCACAGACTTGAACGTTCCTTTTGATAGAACAGTTTTGAAACACTCCTTCTGCAGAATCTGCAAGTGTTTATTTCTAGCGCTTTGAGGCCTATGCTGGAAAAGGAAATGTCTTCAAATAACAACTAGACAGAAGCATTCTCAGAAACTTCTTTGTGATGCGTGCATTCAACTCACAGACTTGAACCTTCCTTTTGCAAAAGCAGTTTTGAAATACTCTTTTTGTAGAATCTGCAAGTGGATATTTGTAGCGAATTGTGGCCTATGCTGGGAAATGAAATATCTTCACCTAAAAACTAGACAGAAGCATTCTCAGAAACTTCTCTGTGATGAGTTCATTCAACTCACAGACATGAACATTCCTTTGATAGAGAGGTTTGGAAACACTCCTTTTGTAAAATCTGCAAGTGTTTATTTGGAGCGCTCTGATGCCTATGCTGGAAAAGGAAATATCTTCAAATAAAAACTAGACAGAAGCATTCTCAGAAAATTCTTTGTGATGAGTGCATTCAACTCACAGAGTTGAACCTTCTTTTTGATAGAAGAGTTTTCAAACTCTCTTTTTGTAGAATCTGCAAGTGCATATTTGGAGCTCTTGGAGGCCAATGCTGGAAAAGGGAACATCCTCAGATAGAGACTAGACAGAAGCATTCCCAGAAACTTGTTTGTGACGAGTGCATTCAACTCACAGATTTGAACGTTTCTTTTGAAAGAGCAGTTTTGGAACACTCTTTTTGTAGAATCTGCTAGTGTATATTTGGAGCGCTGTGAGGCCTATGCTGGGAAAGGTAATGTCTCCACTTGAAACCTAGACAGAAGCATTCTCAGAAACTTCTGTGTGATGAGTGCATTCAACTCACAGACTTGAACGTTCCTTTTGATAGAACAGTTTTGAAACACTCCTTCTGCAGAATCTGCAAGTGTTTATTTCGAGCGCTTTGAGGCCTATGCTGGAAAAGGAAACGTCTTGAAATAACAACTACACAGAAGCATTCTCAGAAACTTCTTTGTGATGAGTGCATTCAACTCACAGACTTGAAGCTTACTTTTGAAAGAGCAGTTTTGAAACACTCTTTTTGTAGAATCTGCAAGTGGATATTTGGAGCGGTTTGAGGCCTATGCTGTGAAATGAAATATCTTCACCTCAAAACTAGACAGAAGCATTCTCAGAAACTTCTGTGTGATGAGTGCATTCAACTCACAGACTTGAACGTTCCTTTTGATAGAACAGTTTTGAAACACTCCTTCTGCAGAATCTGCAGGTGTTTATTTCTAGCGCTTTGAGGCCTATGCTGGAAAAGGAAATGTCTTCAAATAACAACTAGACAGAAGCATTCTCAGAAACTTCTTTCTGATGAGTGCATTCAACTCACAGACTTGAACCTTCCTTTTGAAAGAGCAGTTTTGAAATACTCTTTTTGTAGAATCTGCAAGTGGATATTTGGAGCGCTTTGAGCCCTATAATGGGAAATGAAATATCTTCACCTAAAAACTAGACAGAAGCATTCTCAGAAACTTATGTGTGATGAGTGCATTCAACTCACAGACTTGAACATTCCTTTTGATAGAGCAGTTTGGAAACACTCCTGTTGTAAAATCTGCAAGTGTTTATTTGGAGCGCTCTGAGTCATATGCTGGAAAAGGAAATATCTTCAAATAAAAACTAGTCAGAAGCATTCTCAGAAACTTCTTTGTGATGAGTGCATTCTACTCGCAGAGTTGAACCTTCTTTTTGATAGAAGAGTTTGCAAACTCTCTTTTTGTAGAATCTGCAAGTGCATATTTAGAGCTGATGGAGGCCAATGCTGGAAAAGGGAACATCCTCAGATAGAGACTAGACAGAAGCATTCCCAGAAACTTGCTTGTGACGAGTGCATTCAACTCACAGACTTGAACGTTTCTTTGGAAAGAGCAGTTTTGGAACACTCTTTTTGGACAATCTGCTAGTGTATATTTGGAGCGCTGTGAGGCCTATGCTGGGAAATGAAATGTCTCCACCTAAAAACTAGGCAGAAGCATTCTCACAAACTTCTGTGTGATGAGTGCATTCAACTCACATACTTGAACGTTCCTTTTGATAGAACAGTTTTGAAACACTCCTTCTGCAGAATCTGCAAGTGTTTATTTCGAGCGCTTTGAGGTCTATGCTGGAAAAGGAAATGTCTTCAAATAACAACTACACAGAAGCATTCTCAGAAACTTCTTTGTGATAAGTGCATTCAACTCACAGACTTGAAGCTTCCTTTTGAAAGAGCAGTTTTGAAACACTCTTTTTGTAGAATCTGCAAGTGGATATTTGGAGCGCTTTGAGGCCTATGCTGGGAAATGAAATATCTTCACCTAAAAACTAGACAGAAGCATTCTCAGAAACTCCTGTGTGATGAGTGCATTCAACTCACAGACTTGAATGCTCCTTTTGATAGAACAGTTTTGAAACACACCTTCTGCAGAATCTGCAAGTGTTTATTTCGAGCACATTTAGGCCTATGCTGGAAAAGGAAATGTCTTCAAATAACAACAAGACAGAAGCATTCTCAGAAACTTCTTTTTGATGAGTGCATTCAACTCACAGACTTGAACCTTCCTTTTGAAAGAGCAGTTTTGAAACGCTCTTTTTGTAGAATCTGCAAGTGGATATTTGGAGCGCTTTGAGGCCTATGCTGGGAAATGAAATATCTTCACCTAAAAACTAGACAGAAGCATTCTCAGAAACTTCTGTGTGATGAGTGCATTCAACTCACAGACTTGAACATTCCTTTTGATAGAGCAGTTTCGAAACACTCCTTTTGTAAAATCTGCAAGTGTTTATTTGGAGCGCTCTGAGTCCTATGCTGGAAAAGGAAATATCTTCAAATAAAAACTAGACAGAAGCATTCTCAGAAACTACTTTGTGATGAGTGCATTCTACTCGCAGAGTTGAAACTTCTTTAAGATAGAAGAGTTTTCAAACTCTCTTTTTGTAAAATCTGCAAGTGCATATTTGGAGCTGTTGGAGGCCAATGCTGGAAAAGGGAACATCCTCAGATAGAGACTAGACAGAAGCATTCCCAGAAACTGGTTTGTGACGAGTGCATTCAACTCACAGACTTGAACGTTTCTTTTGAAAGAGCAGTTTTGGAACACTCTTTTTGTAGAATCTGCTAGTGTATATTTGGAGCGCTGGGAGGCCTATGCTGGGAAATGAAATGTCTCCACCTAAAAACTACACAGAAGCATTCTCAGAAACTTCTGTGTGATGAATGCATTCAACTCACAGACTTGAACGTTCCTTTTGATAGAACAGTTTTGAAACACTCCTTCTGCAGAATCTGCAGGTTTTTATTTCCAGCGCTTTCAGGCCTATGCTGGAAAAGGAAATGTCTTCAAATAACAACTAGACAGAAGCATTCTCAGAAACTTCTTTGTGATGAGTGCATTCAACTCACAGACTTAAACCTTCCTTTTGAAAGAGCAGTTTTGAAACACTCTTTTTGTAGAATCTGCAAGTAGATATTTGGAGCGCTGTGAGGCCTATGCTGGGAAATGAAATGTCTCCACCTAAAAACTAGACAGAATCATTCTCAGAAACTTCTGTGTGATGAGTGCATTCAACTCACATACTTGAACGTTCCGTTTGATAGAACAGTTTTGAAACACTCCTTCTGCAGAATCTGCAAGTGTTTGTTTCGAGCGCTTTGAGGCCTATGCTGGAAAAGGAAATGTCTTCAAATAACAACTACACAGAAGCATTCTCAGAAACTTCTTTTTGATGAGTGCATTCAACTCACAGACTTGAACCTTCCTTTTGAAAGAACAGTTTTGAAACACTCTTTTTGTAGAATCCGCAAGAGGATATTTGGAGCGCTTTGAGACCTATGCTGGGAAATGAAATAGCTTCACCTAAAAACTAGACAGAAGCATTCTCAGAAACTTCTGTGTGATGAGTGCATTCAACTCACAGACTTGAACATTCCTTTTGATAGAGCAGTTTGGAAACAGTCCTTTTGTAAAATCTGCAAGTGTTTATTTGGAGCGCTCTGTGGCCTATGCTGGAATAGGAAATATCATCAAATAAAAACTAGACAGAAGCATTCTCAGAAACTTCTTTGTGATGAGTGCATTGTACCCGCAGAGTTGAACCTTCTTTTTGATAAAAGAGTTTTCAAACTCTCTTTTTGTAGAATCTGCAAGTGCATATTTGGAGCTGTTGGAGGCCAATGCTGGAAAAGGGAACATCCTCAGATAGAGACTAGACAGAAGCATTCCCAGAAACTTGTTTGTGACGAGTGCATTCAACTCACAGACTTGAACGTTTCTTTTGAAAGAGCAGTTTTGGAACACACTTTTTGTAGCATCTGCTAGTGTATATTTGGAGCGCTGTGAGGCCTACGCTGGGAAAGGAAATGTCTCCAACTAAAAACTAGACAGAAGCATTCTCAGAAACTTCTGTGTGATGAGTGCATTCAACTCACAGACTTGAACGTTCCTTTTGATAGGACAGTTTTGAAACACTCCTTCTGCAGAATCTGCAAGTGTTTATTTCGAGCGCTTTGAGGCCTATGCTGGACAAGGAAGTGTCTTCAAATAACAACTACACAGAAGCATTCCCAGAAACTTCTTTGTGATGAGTGCATTCAACTAACAGACTTGAAGCTTCCTTTTGCAAGAGCAGTTTTGAAACACTCTTTTTGTAGAATCTGCAAGTGGATATTTGGAGCGCTTTGAGGCCTATGCTGGGAAATGTAATATCTTCACCTAAAAAATAGACAGAAGCATTCTCAGAAACTTCTGTGTGATGAGTGCATTCAACCCACGGACTTGAACGTTCCTTTTTATAGAACAGTTTTGAAACACTCCTTCTGCAGAATCTGCAGGTGTTTATTTCTAGCGCTTTGAGGCCTATGCTGGAAAAGGAAATGTCTTCAAATAACAACTAGACAGAAGCATTCTCAGAAACTTCTTTGTGATGAGTGCATTCAACTCACAGACTTGAACCTTCCTTTTGAAAGAGCAGTTTTGAAATACTCTTTTTGTAGAATCTGCAAGTGGATATTTGGAGCGATTTGTGGCCTATGCTGGGAAATGAAATATCTTCACCTAAAAACTAGACAGAAGCATTCTCAGAAACTTCTCTGTGATGAGTGCATTCAACTCACCGACATGAACATTCCTTTGATAGAGAGGTTTGGAAACACTCTTTTTGTAAAATCTGCAAGTGTTTATTTGGAGCGCTCTGAGTCCTATGCTGGAAAAGGAAATATCTTCAAATAAAAACTAGACAGAAGCATTCTCAGAAACTTCTTTGTGATGAGTGCATTCAACTCACAGAGTTGAACCTTCTTTTTGATAGAAGAGTTTTCAAACTCTCTTTTTGTAGAATCTGCAAGTGCATATTTGGAGCTCTTGGAGGCCAGTCCTGGAAAAGGGAACATCCTCAGATAGAGACTAGACAGAAGCATTCCCAGAAACTTGTTTGTGACGAGTGCATTCAACTCACAGACTTGAACGTTTCTTTTGAAAGAGCAGTTTTGGAACACTCTTTTTGTAGAATCTGCTAATGTATATTTGGAACGCTGTGAGGCCTATGCTGGGAAATGAAATGTCTCCACCTAAAAACTAGACAGAAGCATTCTCAGAAACTTCTGTGTGATGAGTGCATTCAACTCACAGACTTGAACTTTCCTTTTGATAGAACAGTTTTGAAACACTCCTTTTGCAGAATCTGCAAGTGTTTATTTCAAGCGCTTTGAGGTCTATGCTGGAAAAGGAAATGTCTTCAAATAACAACTACACAGAAGCATTCTCAGAAACTTCTTTGGGATGAGTGCATTCTACTCGCAGAGTTGAACCTTCTTTTTGATAGAAGAGTTTTCAAACTCTCTTTTTGTAGAATCTGGAAGTGCATATTTGGAGCTGTTGGAGGCCAATGCTGGAAAAGGGAACATCCTCAGATAGAGACTAGACATAAGCATTCCCAGAAACTTGTTTGTGACGAGTGTATTCAACTGACAGATTTGAACGTTTCTTTTGAAGGAGCAGTTTTGGAACACACTTTTTGTAGAATCTGCAAGTGTATATTTGGAGCGCTGTGAGGCCTATGCTGGGAAAGGAAATGTCTCCACCTAAAAACTAGACAGAAGCATTCTCAGAAACTTCTTTGTGATGAGTGCATTCAACTCACAGACTTGAACGTTCCTTTTGATAGAACAGTTTTGAAACACTTCTTCTGCAGAATCTGCAAGTGTGTATTTCGAGCGTTTTGAGGCCCATGCTGGAAAAGGAAATGTCTTCAAATAAAAACTAGACAGAAGCATTCTCAGAAACTTCTTTGTGATGAGTGCATTCAACTCACAGACTTGAACCTTCCTTTTGAAAGAGCAGTTTTGAAACACTCCTTTTGTAGAATCTGCAAGTAGATATTTGGAGTGATTTGAGGCCTATGCTGGGAAATGAAATGTCTCCACCTAAAAACTAGACAGAAGCATTCTCAGAAACTTCTGTGTGATGAGTGCATTCAACTCACAGACTTGAACGTTCCTTTTGAGAGAACAGTTTTGAAACACTCCTTCTGCAGAATCTGCAAGTGTTTATTTCCAGCGCTTTGAGGCCTATGCTGGAAAAGGAAATGTCTTCAAATAACAACTAGACAGAAGCATTCTCAGAAACTTCTTTGTGATGAGTGCATTCTACTCACAAACTTGAACCTTACTTTTGAAAGAGCAGTTTTGAAACACTCTTTTTGTAGAATCTGCAAGTGGATATTTGGAGCGCTTTGAGGCCTATGCTGGGAAATGAAATATCTTCACCTAAAAAGTAGACAGAAGCATTCTCAGAAACTTCTGTGTGATGAGTGCATTCAACTCACAGACTTGAACATTCCTTTTGATAGAGCAGTTTGGAAACACTCCTTTTGTAAAATCTGCACGTGTTTATTTGCAGCGCTCTGAGTCCTATGCTGGAAAAGGAATTATCTTCCAATAAAAACTAGACAGAAGCATTCTCAGAAACTTCTTTGTGATGAGTGCATTCTACTCGCAGATTTGAACCTTCTTTTTGATAGAAGAGTTTTCAAACTCTCTTTTTGTAGAATCTGCAAGTGCATATTTTGAGCTGATGGAGGCCAATGGTGGAAAAGGGAACATCCTCAGATGGAGACTAGACAGAAGCATTCCCAGAAACTTGTTTGTGACGAGTGCATTCAACTCACAGACTTGAACGTTTCTTTTGAAAGAGCAGTTTTGGAACACTCTTTTTGTAGAATCTGCTAGTGTATATTTGCAGCGCTGTGAGGCCTATGCTGGGAAATGAAATGTCTCCACCTAAAAACTAGACAGAAGAATTCTCAGAAACTTCTGTGTGATGAGTGCATTGAACTCAAAGACTTGAACGTTCCTTTTGATAGAACAGTTTTGAAACACTCCTTCTGCAGAATCTGCAAGTGTTTATTTCGAGCGCTTTGAGACCTATGCTGGAAAAGGAAATGTCTTGAAATAACAACTACACAGAAGCATTCTCAGAAACTTCTTTGTGATTAGTGCATTCAACTCACAGACTTGAACGTTCCTTTTGATAGAACAGTTTTGAAACACTCCTTCTGCAGAATCTGCAAGTGTTTATTTCGAGCGCTTTGAGGCCTATGCTGCAAATGGAAATGTCTTCAAATAACAACTACACAGAAGCATTCTCAGAAACTTCTTTGTGATGAGTGCATTCAACTCACAGACTTGAACCTTCCTTTTGCAAGAGCAGTTTTGAAACACTCTTTTTGTAGAATCTGCAGATGGATATTTGAAGCGCTTTGAAGCCTATGCTGGGAATTGAATTATCTTCACCTAAAAACTGGACAGAAGCATTCTCAGAAACTTCTGTGTGATGGGTGCATTCAACTCACGGACATGAACGTTCCTTTTTATAGAACAGTTTTGAAACACTCCTTCTGCAGAATCTGCAAGTGTTTATTTCGAGCGCTTTGAGGCCTATGCTGGAAAAGGAAATGTCTTCAAATAACAACTAGACAGAAGCATTCTCAGAAACTTCTTTGTGATGAGTGCATTCAACTCACAGACTTGAAGCGTCCTTTTGAAAGAGCAGTTTTGAAACACTCTTTTTGTAGAATCTGCAAGTGGATATTTGGAGCGATTTGAGGCCTATGCCGTGAAATGAAATATCTTCAACTAAACACTAGACAGAAGCATTCTCAGAAACTTCTGTGTGATGAGTGCATTCAACTCACAGACTTGAACGTTTCTTTTGATAGAACAGTTTTGAAACACTCCTTCTGCAGAATCTGCAAGTGTTTATTTCGAGCGCTTTGAGGCCTATGCTGGAAAAGGAAATGTCTTCAAATAACAACTACACAGAAGCATTCTCAGACACTTCTTTGTGATGAGTGCATTCAACTCACAGACTTGAACCTTCCTTTTGAAAGAGCAGTTTTGAAACACTCTTTTTGTAGAATCTGCAAGTGGATATTTGGAGCGCTTTGAGGCCTAAGCTGGGAAATGAAATATCTTCCCCTAATATCTAGACAGAAGCATTCTCAGAAACTTCTGTGTGATGAGTGCATTCAACTCACAGACTTGAACGTTCCTTTTGATAGAACAGTTTTAAAACACTCCTTTTGTAAAATCTGCAAGTGTTTATTTGGAGCGCTCTGAGACCTATGCTAGAAAAGGAAATATCTTCAAATAAAAACTAGACAGAAGCATTCTCAGAAACTTCTTTGTGATGAGTGCATTCTACTCGCAGATTTGAACCTTCTTTTTGATAGAAGAGTTTTCAAACTCTCTTTTTGTAGAATCTGCAAGTGCATATTTGGAGCTGTTGGAGGCCAATGCTGGAAAAGGGAACATCCTCAGATAGAGACTAGACAGAAGCATTCCCAGAAACTTGTTTGTGATGAGTGCATTCAACTCACAGAATTGAACGTTTCTTTTGAAAGAGTAGTTTTGGAACACTCTTTTTGTAGAATCTCCTACTGTATATTTGGAGGGCTGTGAGGCCTATGCTGGGAATTGAAATGTCTCCACCTAAAAACTAGACAGAAGCATTCTCAGAAACTTCTGTGTAATGAGTGCATTCAACTCACTGACTTGAACGTTCCTATTGATAGAAGAGTTTTGAAACACTCCTTCTGCAGAATCTGCAAGTGTTTATTTCGAGCGCTTTGAGGCCTATGCTGGAAAAGGAAATGTCTTCAAATAACAACTACACAGAAGCATTCTCAGAAACTTCTTTGTGATGAGTGCATTCAACTCACAGATTTGAACCTTCCTTTTGAAAGAGCAGTTTTGGAACACACTTTTTGTAGAATCTGCTAGTGTATATTTGGAGCGCTGTGAGGCCTATGCTGGGAAATGAATTGTTTCCACCTAAAAACTAGACAGAAGCATTCTCAGAAACTTCTGTGTGATGAGTGCATTCAACTCACAGACTTGAACGTTCCTTTTGATAGAACAGTTTTGAAACACTCCTTCTGCAGAATCTGCAAGAGTTTATTTCGAGCGCTTTGCGGTCTATGCTGGAAAAGGAAATGTCTTGAAATAACAACTAGACAGAAGCATTCTCAGAAACTTCTTTGTGATGAGTGCATTCAACTCACAGACTTGAACCTTCCTTTTGCAAGAGCAGTTTTGAAACACTCTTTTTGTAGAATCTGCAAGTGGATATTTGGAGCGCTTTGAGGCCTATGCTGGGAAATGAAATATCTTCACCTAAAAACTAGACAGAAGCATTCTCAGAAACTTCTGTGTGATGAGTGCATTCAACTCAGAGACTTGAACGTTCCTTTTGATATAACAGTTTTGAAACACCTCTTCTGCAGTATCTGCCAGTGTTTATTTCGAGCGCTTTTAGGCCTATGCTGGAAAAGGAAATGTCTTCAAATAACAACTAGACAGAAGCATTCTCAGAAACTTCTTTTTGATGAGTGCATTCAACTCACAGACTTGAACCTTCCTTTTGAAAGAGCAGTTTTGAAACACTCATTTTGTAGAATCTGCAAGTGGATATTTGGAGCGCTTAGAGGCCTATGCTGGGAAATGAAATATCTTCACCTTAAAACTAGACAGAAGCATTCTCAGAAACTTCTGTGTGATGAGTGCATTCAACTCACAGACTTGAACATTCCTTTTGATAGAGCAGTTTGGAAACACTCCTTTTGTAAATCTGCAAGTGTTTATTTGGAGCGCTCTGAGGCCTATGCTGGAAAAGGAAATATCTTCAAATAAGAACTAGACAGATGCATTCTCAGAAACTTCTTTGTGATGAGTGCATTCTACTCGCAGAGTTGAACCTTCTTTTTGATAGAAGAGTTTTCAAACTCTCTTTTTGTAGAATCTGCAAGTGCATATTTGGAGCTCTTGGAGGCCACTGCTGGAAAAGGGAACATCCTCAGATAGAGATTAGAAAGAAGCATTCCCAGAAACTTGTTTGTGACGAGTGCATTCAACTCACAGATTTGAACGTTTCTTTTGAAAGAGCAGTTTTGGAACACACTTTTTGTAGAATCTGCTAGTGTATATTTGGAGCGCTGTGAGGCCTATGCTGGGAAATGAAATGTCTCCACCTAAAAACTAGACAGAAGCATTCTCAGAAACTTCTGTGTGATGAGTGCATTCAACTCACAGACTTGAACTTTCCTTTTGATAGAACAGTTTTGAAACACTCCTTCTGCAGAATCTGCAAGTGTTTATTTCGAGCGCTTTGAGGCCTATGCTGGAAAAGGAAATGTCTTCAAATAACAACTACACAGAAGCATTCTCAGACACTTCTTTGTGATGAGTGCATTCACCTCACAGACTTGAACCTTCCTTTTGAAAGAGCAGTTTTGAAACACTCTTTTTGTAGAATCTGCAAGTGGATATTTGGAGCGCTTTGAGGCCTAAGCTGGGAAATGAAATATCTTCCCCTAAAATCTAGACAGAAGCATTCTCAGAAACTTCTGTGTGCTGAGTGCATTCAACACACAGACTTGAATATTCCTTTTGATAGAGCAGTTTGGAAACACTCCTTTTGTAAAATCTGCAAGTGTTTATTTGGAGCGCTCTGAGACCTATGCTAGAAAAGGAAATATCTTCAGATAAAAACTAGACAGAAGCATTCTCAGAAACTTCTTTGTGATGAGTGCATTCTACTCGCAGAGTTGAACCTTCTTTTTGATAGAAGAGTTTTCAAACTCTCTTTTTGTAGAATCTGCAAGTGCATATTTGGAGCTGCTGGAGGCCAATGGTTGAAAAGGGAACATCCTCAGATAGAGACTAGACAGAAGCATTCCCAGAAACTTGTTTGTGACGAGTGCATTCAACTCACAGACTTGAACGTTTCTTTTGAAAGAGCAGTTTTGAAACACTCTTTTTGTAGAATCTGCTAGTGTACATTTGGAGCGCTGTGAGGCCTATGCTGGGAAATGAAATGTCTCCACCTAAAAACTAGACAGAAGCATTCTCAGAAACTTCTGTGTGATGAGTGCATTCAACTCACAGACTTGAACGTTCCTTTTGATAGAACAGTTTTGAAACACTCCTTCTGCAGAATCTGCAAGTTTTTATTTCCAGCGCTTTGAGGCCTATGCTGGAAAAGGAAATGTCTTCAAATAACAACTACACAAAAGCATTCTGAGAAACTTCTTTGTGATGAGTGCATTCAACTCACAGACTTGAACCTTCCTTTTGAAAGAGCAGTTTTGAAACACTCCTTTTGTAGAATCTGCAAGTAGATATTTGGAGTGATTTGAGGCCTATGCTGGGAAATGAAATGTCTCCACCTAAAAACTAGACAGAAGCATTCTCAGAAACTTCTGTGTGATGAGTGCATTCAACTCACAGACTTGAACGTTCCTTTTGAGAGAACAGTTTTGAAACACTCCTTCTGCAGAATCTGCAAGTGTTTATTTCCAGCGCTTTGAGGCCTATGCTGGAAAAGGAAATGTCTTCAAATAGCAACTAGACAGAAGCATTCTCAGAAACTTCTTTGTGATGAGTGCATTCTACTCACAAACTTGAACCTTACTTTTGAAAGAGCAGTTTTGAAACACTCTTTTTGTAGAATCTGCAAGTGGATATTTGGAGCGCTTTGAGGCCTATGCTGGGAAATGAAATATCTTCACCTAAAAAGTAGACAGAAGCATTCTCAGAAACTTCTGTGTGATGAGTGCATTCAACTCACAGACTTGAACATTCCTTTTGATAGAGCAGTTTGGAAACACTCCTTTTGTAAAATCTGCACCTGTTTATTTGGAGCGCTCTGAGTCCTATGCTGGAAAAGGAAATATCTTCAAATAAAAACTAGACAGAAGCATTCTCAGAAACTTCTTTGTGATGAGTGCATTCTACTCGCATATTTGAACCTTCTTTTTAATGGAAGAGTTTTCAAACTCTCTTTTTGTAGAATCTGCAAGTGCATATTTTGAGCTGATGGAGGCCAATGGTGGAAAAGGGAACATCCTCAGATAGAGACTAGACAGAAGCATTCCCAGAAACTTGTTTGTGACGAGTGCATTCAACTCACAGACTTGAACGTTTCTTTTGAAAGAGCAGTTTTGGAACACTCTTTTTGTAGAATCTGCTAGTGTATATTTGCAGCGCTGTGAGGCCTATGCTGGGAAATGAAATGTCTCCACCTAAAAACTAGACAGAAGCATTCTCAGAAACTTCTGTGTGATGAGGGCATTGAACTCAAAGACTTGAACGTTCCTTTTGATAGAACAGTTTTGAAACACTCCTTCTGCAGAATCTGCAAGTGTTTATTTCGAGCGCTTTGAGACCTATGCTGGAAAAGGAAATGTCTTGAAATAACAACTACACAGAAGCATTCTCAGAAACTTCTTTGTGATGAGTGCATTCAACTCACAGACTTGAACCTTCCTTTTGAAAGAGCAGTTTTGAAACACTCTTTTTGTAGAATCTGCAAGTGGATATTTGGAGCGCTTTGAGGCCTATGCTGGGAAATGAAATATCTTCACCTAAAAACTAGACAGAAGCATTCTCAGAAACCATTTTGTAGAATCTGCAAGTGCATATTTGGAGCTGTTGGAGGCCAATGCTGGAAAAGGGAACATCCTCAGATAGAGACTAGACAGAAGCATTCCCAGAAACTTGTTTGTGACGAGTGCATTCAACTCACAGACTTGAACGTTTCTTTTGAAAGAGCAGTTTTGGAACACTCTTTTTGTAGATTCTGCTAATGTATATTTGGAGCGCTGTGAGGCCTATGTTGGGAAATGAAATGTCTCCACCTGAAAACTAGACAGAAGCATTCTCAGAAACTTCTGTGTGATGAGTGCATTCAACTCACAGACTTGAACGTTCCTTTTGATAGAACAGTTTTGAAACACTCCTTCTGCAGAATCTGCAAGTGTTTATTTCGAGCGCTTTGAGGCCTATGCTGGAAAAGGAAATGTCTTCAAATAACAACTACACAGAAGAATTCTCAGAAACTTTTTTGTGATGAGTGCATTCAACTCACAGACTTGAACCTTCCTTTTGCAAGAGCAGTTTTGAAACACTCTTTTTGTAGAATCTGCAGGTGGATATTTGAAGCGATTTGAAGCCTATGCTGGGAATTGAATTATCTTCACCTAAAAACTAGACAGAAGCATTCTCAGAAACTTCTGTGTGATGAGTGCATTCAACTCACGGACATGAACGTTCCTTTTTATAGAACAGTTTTGAAACACTCCTTCTGCAGAATCTGCAAGTGTTTATTTCGAGCGCTTTGAGGCCTATGCTGGAAAAGGAAATGTCTTCAAATAACTACACAGAAGCATTCTCAGAAACTTCTTTGTGATGAGTGCATTCAACTCACAGACTTGAAGCTTCCTTTTGAAAGAGCAGTTTTGAAACACTCTTTTTGTAGAATCTGCAAGTGGATATTTGGAGCGCTATGAGGCCTATGCCGTGAAATGAAATATCTTCACCTAAACACTAGACAGAAGCATTCTCAGAAACTTCTGTGTGATGAGTGCATTCAACTCACAGACTTGAACGTTCCTTTTGATAGAACAGTTTTGAAACACTCCTTTTGTAAAATCTACAAGTGTTTATTTGGAGCGCTCTGAGACCTATGCTAGAAAAGGAAATATCTTCAAATAAAAACTAGACAGAAGCATTCTCAGAAACTTCTTTGTGATGAGTGCATTCTACTCGCAGATTTGAACCTTCTTTTTGATAGAAGAGTTTTCAAACTCTCTTTTTGTAGAATCTGCAAGTGCATATTTGGAGCTGTTGGAGGCCAATGCTGGAAAAGGGAACATCCTCAGATAGAGACTAGACAGAAGCATTCCCAGAAACTTGTTTGTGACGAGTGCATTCAACTGACAGACTTGAACTTTTCTTTTGAAAGAGTAGTTTTGGAACACTCTTTTTGTACAATCTCCTAGTGTATATTTGGAGGGCTGGGAGGCCTATGCTGGGAAATGAAATGTCTCCACCTAAAAACTAGACAGAAGCATTCTCAGAAACTTCTGTGTAATGAGTGCATTCAACTCACTGACTTGAACGTTCCTATTGATAGAACAGTTTTGAAACACTCCTTCTGCAGAATCTGCAAGTGTTTATTTCGAGCGCTTTGAGACCTATGCTGGAAAAGGAAATGTCTTCAAATAACAACTACACAGAAGGATTCTCAGAAACTTCTTTGTGATGAGTGCATTCAACTCACAGATTTGAACCTTCCTTTTGAAAGAGCAGTTTTGGAACACTCTTTTTGTAGAATCTGCTAGTGTATATTTTGAGCGCTGTGAGGCGTATGCTGGGAAATGAAATGTCTCCACCTAAAAACTAGACTGAAGGATTCTCAGAAACTTCTGTGTGATGAGTGCATTCAACTCACAGACTTGAACGTTCCTTTTGATAGAACAGTTTTGAAACACTCCTTCTGCAGAATCTGCAAGTGTTTATTTCGAGCGCTTTGAGGCCTATGCTGGAAAAGGAAATGTCTTCAAATAGCAACTACACAGAAGCATTCTCAGAAACTTCTTTGTGATGAGTGCATTCAACTCACAGACTTGAACCTTCCTTTTGCAAGAGCAGTTTTGAAACACTCTTTTTGTAGAATCTGCAAGTGGATATTTGGAGCGCTTTGAGGCCTATGCCGTGAAATGAAATATCTTCACCTAAACACTAGACAGAAGCATTCTCAGAAACTTCTGTGTGATGAGTGCATTCAACTCACAGACTTGAACGTTCCTTTTGATAGAACAGTTTTGAAACACTCCTTCTGCAGAATCTGCAAGTGTTTATTTCTAGCGCTTTGAGGCCTATGCTGGAAAAGGAAATGTCTTCAAATAACAACTAGACAGAAGCATTCTCAGAAACTTCTTTGTGATGCGTGCATTCAACTCACAGACTTGAACCTTCGTTTTGCAAAAGCAGTTTTGAAATACTCTTTTTGTAGAATCTGCAAGTGGATATTTGGAGCGATTTGTGGCCTATGCTGGGAAATGAAATATCTTCACCTAAAAACTAGACAAAAGCATTCTCAGAAACTTCTCTGTGATGAGTGCATTCAACTCACAGACATGAACATTCCTTTGATAGAGAGGTTTGGAAACACTCCTTTTGTAAAATCTGCAAGTGTTTATTTGGAGCGCTCTGATGCCTATGCTGGAAAAGGAAATATCTTCAAATAAAAACTAGACAGAAGCATTCTCAGAAACTTCTTTGTGATGAGTGCATTCAACTCACAGAGTTGAACCTTCTTTTTGATAGAAGAGCTTTCAAACTCTCTTTTTGTAGAATCTGCAAGTGCATATTTGGAGCTCTTGGAGGCCAATGCTGGAAAAGGGAACATCCTCAGATAGAGACTAGACAGAAGCATTCCCAGAAACTTGTTTGTGACGAGTGCATTCAACTCACAGATTTGAACGTTTCTTTTGAAAGAGCAGTTTTGGAACACTCTTTTTGTAGAATCTGCTAGTGTATATTTGGAGCGCTGTGAGGCCTATGCTGGGAAAGGTAATGTCTCCACTTAAAACCTAGACAGAAGCATTCTCAGAAACTTCTGTGTGATGAGTGCATTCAACTCACAGACTTGAACGTTCCTTTTGATAGAACAGTTTTGAAACACTCCTTCTGCAGAATCTGCAAGTGTTTATTTCGAGCGCTTTGAGGCCTATGCTGGAAAAGGAAACGTCTTGAAATAACAACTACACAGAAGCATTCTCAGAAACTTGTTTGTGATGAGTACATTCAACTCACAGACTTGAAGCTTACTTTTGAAAGAGCAGTTTTGAAACACTCTTTTTGTAGAATCTGCAAGTGGATATTTGGAGCGGTTTGAGGCCTATGCTGTGAAATGAAATATCTTCACCTCAAAACTAGACAGAAGCATTCTCAGAAACTTCTGTGTGATGAGTGCATTCAACTCACAGACTTGAACGTTCCTTTTGATAGAACAGTTTTGAAACACTCCTTTTGTAAAATCTGCAAGTGTTTATTTGGAGCGCTCTGAGACCTATGCTAGAAAAGGAAATATCTTCAAATAAAAACTAGACAGAAGCATTCTCAGAAACTTCTTTGTGATGAGTGCATTCTACTCGCAGAGTTGAACCTTCTTTTTGATAGAAGAGTTTTCAAACTCTCTTTTTGTAGAATCTGCAAGTGCATATTTGGAGCTGTAGGAGGCCATTGCTGGAAAAGGGAACATCCTCAGATAGAGACTAGACAGAAGCATTGCCAGAAACTTCTTTGTGACGAGTGCATTCAACTCACAGACTTGAACGTTTCTTTGGAAAGAGTCGTTTTGGAACACTCTTTTTGTAGAATCTGCTAGTGTATATTTGGAGGGCTGTGAGGCCTATGCTGGGAAATGAAATGTCTCCACCTAAAAACTAGACAGAGGCATTCTCAGAAACTTCTGTGTAATGAGTGCATTCAACTCACAGACTTGAACGTTCCTTTTGATAGAACAGTTTTGAAACACTCCTTCTGCAGAATCTGCAAGTGTTTATTTCGAGCGCTTTGAGGCCTATGCTGGAAAAGGAAATGTCTTCAAATAACAACTACACAGAAGCATTCTCAGACACTTCTTTGTGATGAGTGCATTCACCTCACAGACTTGAACCTTCCTTTTGAAAGAGCAGTTTTGAAACACTCTTTTTGTAGAATCTGCAAGTGGATATTTGGAGCGCTTTGAGGCCTAAGCTGAGAAATGAAATATCTTCCCCTAAAATCTAGACAGAAGCATTCTCAGAAACTTCTGTGTGCTGAGTGCATTCAACACACAGACTTGAATATTCCTTTTGATAGAGCAGTTTGGAAACACTCCTTTTGTAAAATCTGCAAGTGTTTATTTGGAGCGCTCTGAGACCTATGCTAGAAAAGGAAATATCTTCAGATAAAAACTAGACAGAAGCATTCTCAGAAACTTCTTTGTGATGAGTGCATTCTACTCGCAGAGTTGAACCTTCTTTTTGATAGAAGAGTTTTCAAACTCTCTTTTTGTAGAATCTGCAAGTGCATATTTGGAGCTGCTGGAGGCCAATGGTTGAAAAGGGAACATCCTCAGATAGAGACTAGACAGAAGCATTCCCAGAAACTTGTTTGTGACGAGTGCATTCAACTCACAGACTTGAACGTTTCTTTTGAAAGAGCAGTTTTGAAACACTCTTTTTGTAGAATCTGCTAGTGTACATTTGGAGCGCTGTGAGGCCTATGCTGGGAAATGAAATGTCTCCACCTAAAAACTAGACAGAAGCATTCTCAGAAACTTCTGTGTGATGAGTGCATTCAACTCACAGACTTGAACGTTCCTTTTGATAGAACAGTTTTGAAACACTCCTTCTGCAGAATCTGCAAGTTTTTATTTCCAGCGCTTTGAGGCCTATGCTGGAAAAGGAAATGTCTTCAAATAACAACTACACAAAAGCATTCTGAGAAACTTCTTTGTGATGAGTGCATTCAACTCACAGACTTGAACCTTCCTTTTGAAAGAGCAGTTTTGAAACACTCCTTTTGTAGAATCTGCAAGTAGATATTTGGAGTGATTTGAGGCCTATGCTGGGAAATGAAATGTCTCCACCTAAAAACTAGACAGAAGCATTCTCAGAAACTTCTGTGTGATGAGTGCATTCAACTCACAGACTTGAACGTTCCTTTTGAGAGAACAGTTTTGAAACACTCCTTCTGCAGAATCTGCAAGTGTTTATTTCCAGCGCTTTGAGGCCTATGCTGGAAAAGGAAATGTCTTCAAATAGCAACTAGACAGAAGCATTCTCAGAAACTTCTTTGTGATGAGTGCATTCTACTCACAAACTTGAACCTTACTTTTGAAAGAGCAGTTTTGAAACACTCTTTTTGTAGAATCTGCAAGTGGATATTTGGAGCGCTTTGAGGCCTATGCTGGGAAATGAAATATCTTCACCTAAAAAGTAGACAGAAGCATTCTCAGAAACTTCTGTGTGATGAGTGCATTCAACTCACAGACTTGAACATTCCTTTTGATAGAGCAGTTTGGAAACACTCCTTTTGTAAAATCTGCACCTGTTTATTTGGAGCGCTCTGAGTCCTATGCTGGAAAAGGAAATATCTTCAAATAAAAACTAGACAGAAGCATTCTCAGAAACTTCTTTGTGATGAGTGCATTCTACTCGCATATTTGAACCTTCTTTTTAATGGAAGAGTTTTCAAACTCTCTTTTTGTAGAATCTGCAAGTGCATATTTTGAGCTGATGGAGGCCAATGGTGGAAAAGGGAACATCCTCAGATAGAGACTAGACAGAAGCATTCCCAGAAACTTGTTTGTGACGAGTGCATTCAACTCACAGACTTGAACGTTTCTTTTGGAAGAGCAGTTTTGGAACACTCTTTTTGTAGAATCTGCTAGTGTATATTTGCAGCGCTGTGAGGCCTATGCTGGGAAATGAAATGTCTCCACATAAAAACTAGACAGAAGCATTCTCAGAAACTTCTGTGTGATGAGGGCATTGAACTCAAAGACTTGAACGTTCCTTTTGATAGAACAGTTTTGAAACACTCCTTCTGCAGAATCTGCAAGTGTTTATTTCGAGCGCTTTGAGACCTATGCTGGAAAAGGAAATGTCTTGAAATAACAACTACACAGAAGCATTCTCAGAAACTTCTTTGTGATGAGTGCATTCAACTCACAGACTTGAACCTTCCTTTTGAAAGAGCAGTTTTGAAACACTCTTTTTGTAGAATCTGCAAGTGGATATTTGGAGCGCTTTGAGGCCTATGCTGGGAAATGAAATATCTTCACCTAAAAACTAGACAGAAGCATTCTCAGAAACCATTTTGTAGAATCTGCAAGTGCATATTTGGAGCTGTTGGAGGCCAATGCTGGAAAAGGGAACATCCTCAGATAGAGACTAGACAGAAGCATTCCCAGAAACTTGTTTGTGACGAGTGCATTCAACTCACAGACTTGAACGTTTCTTTTGAAAGAGCAGTTTTGGAACACTCTTTTTGTAGATTCTGCTAATGTATATTTGGAGCGCTGTGAGGCCTATGTTGGGAAATGAAATGTCTCCACCTGAAAACTAGACAGAAGCATTCTCAGAAACTTCTGTGTGATGAGTGCATTCAACTCACAGACTTGAACGTTCCTTTTGATAGAACAGTTTTGAAACACTCCTTCTGCAGAATCTGCAAGTGTTTATTTCGAGCGCTTTGAGGCCTATGCTGGAAAAGGAAATGTCTTCAAATAACAACTACACAGAAGAATTCTCAGAAACTTTTTTGTGATGAGTGCATTCAACTCACAGACTTGAACCTTCCTTTTGCAAGAGCAGTTTTGAAACACTCTTTTTGTAGAATCTGCAGGTGGATATTTGAAGCGATTTGAAGCCTATGCTGGGAATTGAATTATCTTCACCTAAAAACTAGACAGAAGCATTCTCAGAAACTTCTGTGTGATGAGTGCATTCAACTCACGGACATGAACGTTCCTTTTTATAGAACAGTTTTGAAACACTCCTTCTGCAGAATCTGCAAGTGTTTATTTCGAGCGCTTTGAGGCCTATGCTGGAAAAGGAAATGTCTTCAAATAACTACACAGAAGCATTCTCAGAAACTTCTTTGTGATGAGTGCATTCAACTCACAGACTTGAAGCTTCCTTTTGAAAGAGCAGTTTTGAAACACTCTTTTTGTAGAATCTGCAAGTGGATATTTGGAGCGCTATGAGGCCTATGCCGTGAAATGAAATATCTTCACCTAAACACTAGACAGAAGCATTCTCAGAAACTTCTGTGTGATGAGTGCATTCAACTCACAGACTTGAACGTTCCTTTTGATAGAACAGTTTTGAAACACTCCTTTTGTAAAATCTACAAGTGTTTATTTGGAGCGCTCTGAGACCTATGCTAGAAAAGGAAATATCTTCAAATAAAAACTAGACAGAAGCATTCTCAGAAACTTCTTTGTGATGAGTGCATTCTACTCGCAGATTTGAACCTTCTTTTTGATAGAAGAGTTTTCAAACTCTCTTTTTGTAGAATCTGCAAGTGCATATTTGGAGCTGTTGGAGGCCAATGCTGGAAAAGGGAACATCCTCAGATAGAGACTAGACAGAAGCATTCCCAGAAACTTGTTTGTGACGAGTGCATTCAACTGACAGACTTGAACTTTTCTTTTGAAAGAGTAGTTTTGGAACACTCTTTTTGTACAATCTCCTAGTGTATATATGGAGGGCTGTGAGGCCTATGCTGGGAAATGAAATGTCTCCACCTAAAAACTAGACAGAAGCATTCTCAGAAACTTCTGTGTAATGAGTGCATTCAACTCACTGACTTGAACGTTCCTATTGATAGAACAGTTTTGAAACACTCCTTCTGCAGAATCTGCAAGTGTTTATTTCGAGCGCTTTGAGACCTATGCTGGAAAAGGAAATGTCTTCAAATAACAACTACACAGAAGGATTCTCAGAAACTTCTTTGTGATGAGTGCATTCAACTCACAGATTTGAACCTTCCTTTTGAAAGAGCAGTTTTGGAACACTCTTTTTGTAGAATCTGCTAGTGTATATTTTGAGCGCTGTGAGGCGTATGCTGGGAAATGAAATGTCTCCACCTAAAAACTAGACTGAAGGATTCTCAGAAACTTCTGTGTGATGAGTGCATTCAACTCACAGACTTGAACGTTCCTTTTGATAGAACAGTTTTGAAACACTCCTTCTGCAGAATCTGCAAGTGTTTATTTCGAGCGCTTTGAGGCCTATGCTGGAAAAGGAAATGTCTTCAAATAGCAACTACACAGAAGCATTCTCAGAAACTTCTTTGTGATGAGTGCATTCAACTCACAGACTTGAACCTTCCTTTTGCAAGAGCAGTTTTGAAACACTCTTTTTGTAGAATCTGCAAGTGGATATTTGGAGCGCTTTGAGGCCTATGCCGTGAAATGAAATATCTTCACCTAAACACTAGACAGAAGCATTCTCAGAAACTTCTGTGTGATGAGTGCATTCAACTCACAGACTTGAACGTTCCTTTTGATAGAACAGTTTTGAAACACTCCTTCTGCAGAATCTGCAAGTGTTTATTTCTAGCGCTTTGAGGCCTATGCTGGAAAAGGAAATGTCTTCAAATAACAACTAGACAGAAGCATTCTCAGAAACTTCTTTGTGATGCGTGCATTCAACACACAGACTTGAACCTTCGTTTTGCAAAAGCAGTTTTGAAATACTCTTTTTGTAGAATCTGCAAGTGGATATTTGGAGCGATTTGTGGCCTATGCTGGGAAATGAAATATCTTCACCTAAAAACTAGACAAAAGCATTCTCAGAAACTTCTCTGTGATGAGTGCATTCAACTCACAGACATGAACATTCCTTTGATAGAGAGGTTTGGAAACACTCCTTTTGTAAAATCTGCAAGTGTTTATTTGGAGCGCTCTGATGCCTATGCTGGAAAAGGAAATATCTTCAAATAAAAACTAGACAGAAGCATTCTCAGAAACTTCTTTGTGATGAGTGCATTCAACTCACAGAGTTGAACCTTCTTTTTGATAGAAGAGCTTTCAAACTCTCTTTTTGTAGAATCTGCAAGTGCATATTTGGAGCTCTTGGAGGCCAATGCTGGAAAAGGGAACATCCTCAGATAGAGACTAGACAGAAGCATTCCCAGAAACTTGTTTGTGACGAGTGCATTCAACTCACAGATTTGAACGTTTCTTTTGAAAGAGCAGTTTTGGAACACTCTTTTTGTAGAATCTGCTAGTGTATATTTGGAGCGCTGTGAGGCCTATGCTGGGAAAGGTAATGTCTCCACTTAAAACCTAGACAGAAGCATTCTCAGAAACTTCTGTGTGATGAGTGCATTCAACTCACAGACTTGAACGTTCCTTTTGATAGAACAGTTTTGAAACACTCCTTCTGCAGAATCTGCAAGTGTTTATTTCGAGCGCTTTGAGGCCTATGCTGGAAAAGGAAACGTCTTGAAATAACAACTACACAGAAGCATTCTCAGAAACTTGTTTGTGATGAGTACATTCAACTCACAGACTTGAAGCTTACTTTTGAAAGAGCAGTTTTGAAACACTCTTTTTGTAGAATCTGCAAGTGGATATTTGGAGCGGTTTGAGGCCTATGCTGTGAAATGAAATATCTTCACCTCAAAACTAGACAGAAGCATTCTCAGAAACTTCTGTGTGATGAGTGCATTCAACTCACAGACTTGAACGTTCCTTTTGATAGAACAGTTTTGAAACACTCCTTTTGTAAAATCTGCAAGTGTTTATTTGGAGCGCTCTGAGACCTATGCTAGAAAAGGAAATATCTTCAAATAAAAACTAGACAGAAGCATTCTCAGAAACTTCTTTGTGATGAGTGCATTCTACTCGCAGAGTTGAACCTTCTTTTTGATAGAAGAGTTTTCAAACTCTCTTTTTGTAGAATCTGCAAGTGCATATTTGGAGCTGTAGGAGGCCATTGCTGGAAAAGGGAACATCCTCAGATAGAGACTAGACAGAAGCATTGCCAGAAACTTCTTTGTGACGAGTGCATTCAACTCACAGACTTGAACGTTTCTTTGGAAAGAGTCGTTTTGGAACACTCTTTTTGTAGAATCTGCTAGTGTATATTTGGAGGGCTGTGAGGCCTATGCTGGGAAATGAAATGTCTCCACCTAAAAACTAGACAGAGGCATTCTCAGAAACTTTTGTGTAATGAGTGCATTCAACTCACATACTTGAACGTTCCTATTGATAGAACAGTTTGGAAACACTCCTTCTGCAGAATCTGCAAGTGTTTATTTCGAGCGCTTTGAGGCCTATGCTGGAAAAGGAAATGTCTTCAAATAACAACTACACAGAAGCATTCTCAGAAACTTCTTTGTGATGAGTGCATTCAACTCACAGATTTGAACCTTCCTTTTGAAAGAGCAGTTTTGGAACACTCTTTTTGTAGAACCTGCTAGTGTAT